>NC_138794.1:11978476-13178476 GCF_965178545.1 Coloeus monedula | reverse complement strand
TTGATGCTATCTTCTAATTCATGTTTCCTTTGTGTGGATAGAAGTACAGTGGAAAGCCAAGAGAAGACAGAAGAATGCACTTTTCACAAGGAAGAAACCTGGGCTGTCAACTACATCTGCTCTGAGAAGAGCCTCAGCAGGAATCCCAAACACGTCAGTGAACTGTGGGCTTGCTGACGGACTGGGAAAACAGCATGAACTCGATGGCGGGGATTTGATTTCCAGCCAGGAGGGCTGCTGCACTGGTAAGGAGTTAGGTAAGGAGTACCTAACTCCTGTGTTTGGCTGTGTTAGGGCAGGATACACCTCCCAGCAGCCTGCTGCTGTCCAAAGCACTGAGCTCATTTTCTCTCCCCACCTGAGCTCATGCACAAGGCCAAGACCTGCAGCAGGGAAAGCTCAGCCCTGGCTCTGGAGCAGTCTGCTGTGATCCAGCATCTCTTCCCTTGAAGCAATTCTGCTCCTCTTTAGCATTTGTTGCAAGGAGACCAAGGAATTGTCCTAATTACATGTGAAAAGCAACTGCTGTCTCCAAATTGCCTGCTTGACAGAAAGGGCCGTGTCAAGGAAAAACAGACCATGTAAGAAAAATTCTCATCTTCCAGGCTCTGAAAATGCTCGGTCCTGCTGCTTCACTACACAGAAGGCTGTACTATCTGTGCCCCTTCCACCTGTGGGTCAGAATGGAAAAGGGGGTCCATGCATCACACCACACAGCTCAGCAAGCCACATGCTCGAGCAGCTTCTATGGTGCAGGTAAACCTCAGCAGCCAGCCCCAGCTCGCTGCCTCATTCAGGGAGCAGCAATCTTTCCGCCTGTGTGCGAAGCACCAAGGCTTCCATGCACCAGACCTCCTGTCCGTGGCAGAGGCTGAAAAACACCAGAGAAACAGCAGCAAGCCTTGATTTACAACATCTGGATTCAATGCTGAACTCGCCTACCTCTACCCACCAGAGACAGGACACGCTGAGAGGCCCTATCAGGCAGGACAGATGCCATGCAGTGCAGCCACACACAAGCTCAGCTCTACCCTGTCTTAACTCAGTCTCTCTAGATACAACACACCCACAAGCACTCACTTCCTCAAAATTTCCACAGCAAGTTCACTCAGCTTGTGACCAGCTGCAGCACCTCCTTAACCTCTTCTTCCCATACTCTCACTACTCACTTTGGTTCCTCCACTACTAAGGGGACACCCTGTGGCAGCTCACCAAGACCTGCACAGGGCATCCTGCCAGCAGGACACCCCATTGATAGGAGCTCAGGCCCTACCCTGAAGGGATCTTAAGGGCTTACCCTGGCTAAAGGAAAGAGGCAACAAACAATTGCCAAAGATGGAAAGAGCAGTTACAGCCACATGGGGAGCACAGGCTCCGTGTGGCCTAAGGCTCCAAAACTGCTGGTACAACAGCCCCCACAGCTTGCTGCAGCAGCAGCCCAGAGACCTTGGGGATTCGGTGACGGAAATACTTTCCTTTTTTTAGAAGCAAAGCATACTTTGCACTCTCAAGCAGACAGTGGTCCCTGCTCAGCTACAAGAGCACGGGACAGAGGCAGCTGCGGCGTGCAGTACCGTAAAGACACTCCAAGTCATCCTGCCCTGAGATCAGCCAGCTCCTGAAGAGGCGCAGGTGGTAGGAGCAGTGATGCAGGTGATGGGCTAGGGTGGCATCCAAGGAGATGGTCCGGCTCGTGGCACAGTCAGAGGAAAAACGGCGTAGCAACTGGGCAACGTGCTGGTGCTCCAACACATCTGGAGGAAAGCGGCCATAGAGAGTGAGAGGAGAGGGGCAGGTACAGCTGGGGACAGAGAAACTGTGGAGATGTGGGGATGGAGCTGCCAGCACCAGGGCCGCTGGGTGAGAAGGACCCACACCACACACTAAGCCAAATCCCTCCCACAGCGAGCAGGTCAGGAATGCCCTTAAGGGTTACGTCCCCCCAGTGACACCAGGGCAGACCAGACTCCCACCCAGCCCAGGCGCTGCCCAGCTCCAGCATAGGGCAGTACCTGAGCAGTGAGCGTTCATCTTTGCAAGTGAAAGTCTGACAAGTGAATAAATTTTAGGACACATTCCAAGTCCAATGCAGTTCGGGTTTGGCTAGATAAGAAAGATCAGGCTCAGGGCCAGACTCGCCCTCCCACAGCAGAGACAAGAAATCCAGACTGCCAACAGTGTGTTCTAGTCCTGCATCCAAGCACAGCCAGGCACATCAGCACGTAAAGAGAGCAAATGGCCCAGCATCAAACGAGCAGAGGCTGTGCAAGGGACCTGAGGGACAGCAGGGTCTGACTGAGAGCCGAGTGATGAGAGTGCAGAAGAACAGAGCGAGCACAGAAGCACTGACTTTCCCTCTCTTTGAGAACAGCCCCATGCAATCTTCTGTGATATCCTTGCATGGCAGACAAGACACCAGCATACAGGCATATATTCTCCCTATACACAGCCTCAGGACTCATGTCACCCAAGACTTGCGTGACCAGGGCATCTGGCCTGATGCTGTGCTTGACCACTACCCTGGTTCACCCATTCCATTTCACCACACAGAGGCAGCTCTCCAGAAACAAAATGCACTCAGAGCTGGGAACAGTTTTTGCATTCAATTTTTTGTAAGTGGTTCATGGGGTAAACATCCCTCCTGCTCAAAGCAGTGCCAATCCTAGACCAAATATCCCTGACTTTTGAGCTCTCACCTGCTGGACCCCTGTCTTTATTTTCTTGATTAAGAAGCACTTTGCCATTAGAAATATTAATCGGACTTTTGGGAGAAACATGATGCCCAGTTTCACCCTGTCATATTTGGAGCAGGGGCAACTGCTTTACAGCATGTCTTAGGAAAGGCTGGAACTTGGTACAACCTTTGCAGGCAAGATAGAACAACACACCCTGCTGACATACACCATGTGAGCTCAGATGGTGTCCAGACATACAGACAAACCAAGCAGCTGGCCACTCTGAGAAAAGCAAAACCAAGCAAACACAGAGAATAGGTTCCCTCTAGTTATTTGAAACAGTAAAGCCACAGTGAGCTGCCCTTTTCCATTTCATCCGTCCTAAAACTTTGATTTTCAGAACAGTCTTCTGAATTCCATTCATCTTCCAGATTACACACCAAGCAGGACGTCTTCATATTCGCAAGTTGCCTTGATCACGTAAGGCAGAAATATTTGGTAGTGTTCAGTGATCTCCTTTGGTTCCAACTTGTCTCAGCAGCAGGAGCCATGCAAGAGGAGGGGTGCTGTGAAACCTTTTTAAAAGTATCTGTGCAAGAGTTGGAGAGTAAAAACACTGGTTCAAGGCACCTGCTACAACAGAGCTAGTGGCCTATAACCTCACAGACTCACGCTTTGGTTGTCAGGTTAGTAGCAACATGGAGCAGAGATAGTGAATTAGCAGAAGCTCTGTCAGGTATCTGTCACCAAGCCTTTCCAGAGCTACAGGCAGGATGAGGTGAAGCAGGTGATGCCACCCACCCCAGGTAGCACAATGCCCATCCCCTCGCCCCCAAGCCAGCACTGTCCACCAACAGCAGACAAGTGAGAGGTCTGGAGAGACACAACTCACAGGGTAACATCTGCAGAAAAGGTGAGCCTACCTGTGCCAACGTCACCACGCCTGGAGGAACCAGAGGACCAGCCTAACAGACAGGTTTGACAACAGGAGGCCGTAAGGCTACCAGTACCCCTGACATGAAACACCATGTGCACTTCCTTCTTTCCTACCGTACACTAGGCCCTCCTAGGTGACACACAGCTGTCCTAGGGCTATTCTTGTTTTCATTCTGCAAATCTGCAGTGTAGAAACTGAGGATCTAAGCTGCTGATGCTTTATGATATGGAATGGGTATCAGCCCCCAATCCAGTGGTATTCTCACCCTGATCCCCACCCTCCCAAAACGGAGCATGACAGAAGGCCTTAATGCCACAGTGGAGTTAAAGGCTGCTTTAGCAGCGCACTCACAGAGCCATGGCTTTTACCTTTTCACCTGGGACAAAAACACCTCAGGGGAAAGCAGAGGCACCACTGAGCAGTAACAGGGTATGAGTGAGCACATTAGTCAAAAGGAGACAATGGAGGAAGGTGAAGCATGTTTGGACACCAGATACACAAACACAAAAAAACCACAAGAAGGCTGAGAGGAGAACATGTGCAAAGGAAACTGAACGTGAGCATAGGGTTAGAAGTGTGAAGGAACATCAAATCAAGAAAGCAAACATACCATTAGTCGGATGCTTTGCAAACGACACAGAAAATCGTTTTACGGCTGGCATAGACAAGAGCTCTGAGGAAATAAAAACAGATCATCTCAGTTAACAGCCTGCTTCAAAGGATCCCCCGACCTTCATACACTTGGTTACCCTTTCAGGTTCACCTTCCTGACCCCCACAACGGCTGCTCCCACGGGCACTGCTGTAGCACCCCACACTCTGCCTGTGGGTCTGACTGAACCATTCTGCATCTCCCCAGCCCTTGCACCGCCCTGCCATGGTCTCCCCGACACTACACACTCAGCCACACTCTCCATCACTCTCAGTCAGCAGCTCACACCTTCCCACCACACCAGGCTCAGACCAG
Organism: Coloeus monedula; assembly: GCF_965178545.1. Classification (NCBI taxonomy): domain Eukaryota; kingdom Metazoa; phylum Chordata; class Aves; order Passeriformes; family Corvidae; genus Coloeus; species Coloeus monedula. Next base: position 13,173,898 of record NC_138794.1, on the reverse strand, counting down.
TGCAGAATGCAGCCAGGCCATGCTCGCAGCCACCAGAGCACACGGCCCAGCAAGTAGCAGCACCACAGGAAGATTGTTCTCAGGATTCACCTCTGCCCAAGGAAAACAAACACTGTTCTGCAGAGGGACTACAGAGTTCCAGCACAGGTACAGCTCAAAACAACCTCTTAATGCAAGCTCTACAGAGCTATTTATGAATTTTGAGGTAAATCACCTGAGTAGGGAAGAAGCAAAAGACCCATGAAGACATGCCTCTACAGTTCTTTGCACAAAACATTTCAGTACAGGGCAAGGATACGCCTGTCAGAGTGGTCCTCAGGCTTCTCCTGGCCATGCCCCAGGCCAGGCCAAGCTCTCCCATACAAATCACACATCCGAAAGACAGTGCAAGGACAGACACTGTGCATCTCATGGGGTGCAAACAGATAGGCTTTAAAGGACATAGATTAAGCTCCATATGCACACACACACACCAAAAAAAAAAGCTGGAAAATTTTTTTTCCCACACACTGGAAATTCCTCAGCTATCATGAAAAACAATGGCCTGGATCAGACCATCTATATGTGGGATTTTATGTGAGATTCCAGCCAATCATACCTTTTGCTGCTATTTGGGACCTTTCAGGAAATAGTAGAAAACTCTTTTATTTCTCTTTCATGTTTCATGCATCCATTCTCCCTAGCCCAGAGTCTGTACACCTATCCCTCTCATCAGTGCACCAATGCATGCTCCACACCCCCAATGTGCTCCTATAGCTACATGCAGTGGCTTGGCCAAATAATGTATCTAAACCATCTCTCATTGAAATTTCCTCCACTAGTGTACCAGCCCTAGAAATTGTTTTTCTTTCTTTAAACTCAACAAGCAGCACGACAATCTTCCCTACATCCCTTAGAAGTGTCTAAGCCCTGGAGCTGCAGACAGTTGGTGACCATCTCCATCCCACCCACACCTCCCCCTGCCCTGAGGGCACATCAGCTGAAATGGAACTGACCCAGTGTACTGGATCCCTGGCTTCAGGTAAGCCAACTTGAAATCACAACCATCCATGGACTTTCCCTCAGCTTGAGGTTGAGAAAACTTTCTGCTGAAGTGTTCCTTAGCCCTCCTCCAGCTCCAAGCAAAAAGACTTCAGAAATAAGGGCCCTTGAAACTTCCCTGGAACAAGGCAAGTTAACATTGCTGAAGTGCTATATGCCACACACTGCACCTTGAAGCATCACAGCCATGAAAAACTGTTGAAGAGTACATGCAAAAATATGCTGCTTTTCAACAGCAGTTATTAGTTTAAAGAGTGTGAAAAAGGTTGTTCTCCAAGAGTCTGCTGTAGCTGCAGTGCCACTGACTGCAACCACTGTAGTGATGTTTGGTTTAAATTCCATTGCTCAGCATTTCAATAGTACTCATTTAAGCAGAAACATGGGCTCATTCCACATTCCAAACTACCTTCCCCAGAAGCTAAATGTCCTTCTGCCTGCTTGTTTTCCCAAGCCCCTGACTCCTTCCCCCCAAATGCCCTCATTGCAGCACGGTGCTGACAGCACAGGGTGCCAGGGCATGCCGAGGAACATGAAAACAGAGGTATAACATCAAGATTTATAATTCTGAGCTGTGTTGGACACATGCTAGTCAACCAAGTCTGCATTTTAGGCACTCGAGGGTACAACTGCATCTCAGCACACAGAGACCTTGTCACTGAATTTAGGCTTATGCAGCAGGAGTCCATGAGCTCAAATGCCTGTAGCCAGCTGCAGGCATGTCCTGCTACACAGCCTACAGAGACAGGCAGCCCAGCACCAGGACCGAGCAGGTCTTTTCCATGCCCAGCTGGGCACAGAGCAGTCTCTGATGCTTTTCCCTGAGAATCAGTGCTGTCTTGTGCTCCCACTCCTTGCAGAGTCAGGAAAGAACAGCAGTCAGGGCCCTTGCTGGCCTTTTCAGCGGCTCCACTGTGACTCACACCCTGGTCTTGTGCCAAACATCATGAGCTTATTCTGCAACCTGTGAGTAGCCAGTACTTGCTGCCTGGGGCAGCTCAGACTGGTACAGCGGGGTTGAGAACACTCCCACCTCACCCTCCCTGTCACTGTCATTCACAGCCCACTGTGTGCTAGGGAGTGCCCTGAGGTGAGAACCAGCTCAGTTTTCTCTTACACAAGAAAAGCAGCACAGGCAGCCAGTGTACATAATGGCACTTACAGGGTTCCAACAGGGCTGAGAACTGGTACAACGTCTTTCCATCCTGATTTGCTAGGCCATTTTCCTTACTTCAAAATTGGACAAAAATCCAAATGAACCAACCTCCTGTCTTCCCCAGATTACTGCCTTAATCCTCTTCCCACCTAGAAATCCAGCAGTGTTAGTGTTCCTTGTGATCCCAATAAGAAAGGCACTCAGATTCTGTATTGATTAAAATACCAAAAAGATAAGACATCCAAGACAGACAATCTGACATCTATCCACTCAAATGCTGGGAAACCTTAGGTGGATTTCCAACCTCGTCAGAGTATGCTGTGCAGACCCTGTCTATGGAGCTCCTCAAATCAGTGCCCCAACAAATGGCATGTGAATCAGTACCTAAGCAGTCTGAGCGAGTGTCTTTCCTGCTGGGACCACAATGGACACTTGCATTTATGCATTACACCCTCCAGCTGTTCCAGGACGGCTCAGTCTGTCCCTGTGCCCCAACTTCTTTGCAAATAACAACCCTCTGCTGCTCCCTGCACATGGCACCAAGTGCTGCTGGCAGGTCAGGGTGCAGCTGCAGCACCTGCACCCATGGGCATAGAGCAACGTTTGTAACCATGGCCCCAGTGCCTTCACCAGATTGTCTTGCTGACCCTCCTGGCAGTTTTTGCACAGAAACCAGACTTTTCAGTCCTTCTGCAGTACTTCATCCAAGCAACTCACTTATCTCAAGCCTTTCAGGCACATTGCCCTTGCTTCCTGAGAGCTACCTCAGACTCTGCTGCGTGCTCAGCCTTGCTCTAGTGCCCATTTTATCCACACCCAAGCATATCATTCTGCCTTTGGGATGGCTCCACCTTCCATAGGGTACTGTCCCAAAAAGAGCTTCATTTAGCATCAGCAAGATCACCAAGGTAAGCAAGATGATGTGATCTGCTGTGTTTCCATACCAGGACAAACCTATTTAATATCTGGACCAAAAAAATGCTCCTTCACAACAGCAAGTAGTATTAAAACATCAGACTAAAATCAGACCACAGCAATACCACACATCAGCCTAAAACTCCTCTCACAATGCCAGCTCCAACACACTGTCCTAGCAAGGATCACGATTTCTTGGGATTTGGCAAAATTTATCATTGTAGACGCGGTGAATACACACATTCAACTGTCACCGTTTTCAGCAGTGCCAGTCTGTGCTGCAGGCGCATCTTGAGACACCAATGTCCACAAAGTACCACCCTGCTGCCAGGGAACACACATACCGTCTTTGTACGTCAGGCTGCTGGCAAACTTTTTGCCATGGCTGCGTGCGTAGTCCTGGAGGTTGGGGGCACTGGAGGAGCCTCCCAGCACAGTGGTGCTAAACAGCCCGGTGCACTGTGACCCTGGAAAGGCAGGGAAGGTGTTAGTAACACATACCCACTGCATGCAACTACAGAAAAGCAGGGTTAGTCAAAGGATGAAGAATGAACTGGCCACTTCACAAGCAATCTCAGGAAAAAACACGATGCCTGGAAGCACAGGGAGGCCATGTTCTCCATTCTAAATTCCAGTGCCAAATGCAGAGCAGATAGCCCAAACCTGAGCACCAGGAAAGTTCCTAAAACTCCATCCATGGGTTTACTTCCATTGACTTTCCTGCCCTGACCTGGGAGAAACACCTTCACCCCCTTCAGGCAGCAAAGCTACACGCTCATGTCAGAACAGTCAGGATGCCAAACCACCCATGTTCATGTCACAGAGCTTCATTGCTCTGCTCTTCTGCCCCTTCTCTTTGGAAAGCTCCTTTTTGTGTAGGACACTGAGGAGAGTAAAGAACTGTCTGATCTATGGATCAGACAGTGTGGATTCATCTCCTGTCAAACAAGCAGGAAAAGTACTGTGACCAGAGGGCTTGTGTTCACAAGCTTGTACTTCACAGACATGCTTTACTCAGTCATGTCTCACTGCTCCAGCATAGGAGCAACTGGTCCATGAAAGAGCCTTGCAAAGCACCAGATGTGCACACAGCATGGAACTTTGCCTACCCACTGTCCAGGAACATGGCATGCAAAGTGGAAGGCAACCTCATTCCTGGGGCTTTGGCTTTGCTTCTCCAAGGCACAATGCTCTGAAGACTGACTTGACTTTGTGCGATATTTAGGGAACACCAGGCATTTGAAAGAAGATTCTTTCCACTGACTGAGGAAAGCAATTGTGAGTCAAGACAAAACCTTATTATGGGCCAGACACAGCCACTGATTGGCTGTAAATTCTCTGCTAAACTGTCTTGCTGCTGCATTCTGTGCCGAGAATACAGACTGCTCGACCCAACATTACTCCCACATACAAAAGGCTTCCAGAAACGAGCAGGTTGATCTGGCTCCACCTTGTCTGCCAAAAAGCCTGCAACACTGTATAATAGTATTTATCTGGAACAGTGCAACTGTTACTGCTGTGAAAGAGAAACTGCCTACATTGGAAGCAGCTCTTGATTCTACAATACTGCATCATAGCATGATTTAGGTTGGAAGGAGCCTGAAGCTTCTTTCCCAACACCCCAGCAGGACCAACTCGAATCAGCTTGCTAGGGTTTGTCAAGTTGTCAATACCTCCAAGAAAGGAAATTTCACAACCTCTCTGGGCCCCTGCTCTAACATCTGGCACATTCACGGTGGGTGAAAAATTTGTTCCTCCCAGCTAATTGGAATTTCTTATGCTGCAACTTGTGTTTGTTGGTTCTCAACCAACCAGCACAGGGCTTTGAGGACAATCTGTCTCCGTCCCCTCTGCAACCTCCCATTTAGATGGGGAAAGAGCATTAAGGTCTCCAGTCCCCACAAGTTCTAATCTGAACAAGCACGGCTCTCAGTTTCTCCTCCAACATCATGTGCTCCAGGCTTCCCATCTATTTCCAATGCCCCCCAGTAGGCTCACAATCCTGATACACACACCCTCCATGCCCCAGCGAGCCCAGGGCAGGACAGCAGAGCTCAGGCACTCACAAGAGGTGAAGAGACGGAAAGAGCCAAACCGCTCAGCGGGACAGCTGTACTGCAGCTGATGCAGCCTAGCACATTGTCAGCCTTCCCTGGTGTGAGGACACATTGCTGCCTCACATCCACTTGTTGCTCTTTGGGACACCAGCTCTGTGTCTGCAAAGATCCTTAAGCCAGAGCTTCTTTGGAGAAAACACAGAGATCCTGAGCATTGAACTGTTCATGTGTAAGCTCAGGCTGAGCTGAGGACATCTGCTCCTGGGGTGACCAAAAGGGTTCTTGCAGCACCGAACTGCCGCTGCTCCCCCACTGCGACACTGCTGGTGGCTTTCCGCAGCACAGACTAGCACATACGTGCCCTTGGACATAAAAGAAGTCTTGCCTGCAGGGTCACTGATACACAAGCCTTAGAAAATTTCCTCCCAATGCCTTAAATTGATGCTAAGTACGGACTCAGCATGAATTGGAATCTGTCAGAATACAAATGAAATTTTGTCATGCATCAGACAGGATGATGCTCCTACTTGCACTTCCATGGTTTAAAAACAAACAACAAAAACCACCCAACAGATTCATTTACTGGCAGATAAAAATGGAACATCAGAGTTTTAGGACTGTATATTTTGAGCAACCTTGTGCCGTTAATCATTAAGCTAAGGATACCCCAGTGTTTCTGCTGTCCTGCTGCAGACAGAGGCATTTTGCTAGTGCCCTTAAGCCAGAAGAGAATTTACAAAGACGACTCCATGGACAACAGCAATCATTAACAGTGAACTCCAGGAGACTGCTGTACCCAAACTAACCCCACACACACACACACACACACACATATCCTAAAGAACACAATGGCCATTTGGATTTAAATGTAGCAACACGTGCTAGAAATTCACTGTATGTGCTGGATATTTTCTGTGCATTTAATTTTCATATGTTCATTCAATGTGTCAGATGTTTAAAAATAGTCATTCTTGGTTTCTGTCTGGGAATCTCAGCACAAGGCTTCATGCCACGGGCAGTGCACCACCTCTACTGCTCGAATAGCCAGCAGTGATTTTACTCCATTTTGAAGGGTTCTTGTAAGCAAAGAAAGGTACTGAAACTTCTCTCGGCTTTTCAAGCTAGAAGCACACACACTATGGCAAACAATTCACAGCAATGCACTTGATGCTGCCCAGAAAAATGTGTCACACTCCAAAGCACAGACAAAGCAAGCTGCAGCCACCTATTTTCAAAATTACAGTGGAGGCACTGTTCTGGAATGTATGGCAGCAGGGCAGGGCTACTGCAGGAGCTCTCTCCTGCTCCCTGCTCCTGCATGCCTACACATATGAGGTTACACCTGGACAGACCTTCCATTTTCCAAAGATAATGACAACCAGGCACTGACTGACAAGGTCAGGCAACAGGGGGTATGCTCAGCTTCAGAAAACTCAGAAACAGCAAGTAGTGCCCGAATGAACCCCATCATAACACAGCTGCTGAGACAAGCATTAAAGCCAAAGTTCAAGCTTCCATGAGTTCTGTATTATCTCTTAGAGAGAGAACACGTTTCAACTCCTAAACGGGCAAGATTTTAGATTTCGATAAAACAATCAGGAAAGGAATCAGGAAGATTCCTTGAAGAGCTTGACTTGTACAGGTAAAGAGGCATTGTTCTTCATAGCAGGCCACAGGTGAAAAAAAACTCACAGAAACACAGATACCCTAATCACCAACTGTTGTGCAAGCTGGTGTGGTACAAGAGGTCTCTCCTGCTCAATCCTTCCATGCCTGCAAGACTCTACAGAGGAGAACGATGGCTCGGCTGGTGGTCTATGTCACAGATCAGATCTATCAGTTCCTACTCAAGGTTTTGTCTCTGCAGAGCTTCACAGCCGGGACAGTAATCAGCACAGGCTTCCCAGCAAGGCACATGAAGCAAGAGTCTGAAATTAAACCTGTCAGGATCATATTTCAGATTTTGTTGTCGAGGAAAAGTAGTACTGAACAAAGGTGCAGAAAAGCAGTGGTCTTCTCTATTGCCAAAACAGGCATTCCTCAAAAACTTGGAAAAGGCTGTAGTCCAAGGGCTGTAATATCTGCTTTCCAGGGCACAGGCCTTCTGGTAGTTGCACATCCAAACAGTAAAACCAGTCTGCAGTACCATTTGATGTATTCAGTAATTCTCCAAGCAGAAGCACCTCCTTGACTATGTGCCATTTCAGAAATTCCCATATTCATCCATATGGACTCACAAAATACCCACAAGTTTCTTCAAGTCTAAGCACAGCAGTTTGTCACAGCTCACTGAATCTTGCAGTGGCACTAGGAAAGGCAGAGATAAGTAAAATAACACATTCAAAAATTACCATGGCCAAGGCTACTGTCCCTTTATGAAAATAATATACATCAGACATTCCTATTTAGATTTTTCCAGCTGGCTGGAAGCATAGCTGGCAGACTCCAAGGATACTTTCAAACCACTCAGAAGAAAATTCCCTTTCCTTTGTAAGAATTAGGTTCCAAAGAAGCCGCTCATTCAAAAGTGGCAAACAAATGATCAGGCCTTTCAGAAGTCTCTTGGCTGCAGGTTGTCCATATAGAGCAGAGTGATGAGTCAGAACTGCTGCAAGTCTGCAGCCATGCCACAATGCTAAGATGGTTTAAAAGAAAAAGAAAGCGGGCATGACTTGGGCATTATCACCTCCTCTCTGCAAGACACAGGTTGCACAGCCATCTCTTAACCTCGTGATAGCAAAGACAGCTTTTCCAGTTTCAAAATAGATCTTGCTTTAGCAAAAATATTTCAGGAAGAATTTCAACTCTTCAGACATAGTTTAGGTTAGGATAATGTGGAATGGAACAATCAAGGACAGAGAATATCAAGTGCCCTGAATATTGTCTTCCACTGGCTACCATAAGAAGAATGGCTGACCAGAGACTTCAGCTCAATTAGAGAGCTATCAAACACTCCGTATGTAACACATTCGTTCCATACAACAGATCTTTATGAAGCAAAGGTAGAAACAGAGTAGTCTCACATGAAGAACAGCTTTGCATATAAATTGTTGTTTTGCAGAACAGAAAGCACACTAGTTCTCACCTAAAATCTTCTCTTCCTACTAAGTTCAGAAATGGTGTAACAAGTGAGAGCAACAGAGAAGCAGAAGGCCAGCCTGCAGGTAGGCAGTTTGCCCTGTTGCTCCTGTACTGGAAAGAATGAAAAGTGCATCTTCTGTTGCTAGCAGCTGAAGGAGAAGTTCGTTCACAAGAGGTACCGACTGAGACAGTCTCTACAGTGGTCTCAACAGTAACACTGAGAGAAGACACAAAACACATAGAGACATACAAGGAACCCAAGCCAGATCTGCATGTGGAGACACAGACAGATGCCCATGGAAATAGAGAGGTACAAGTGAGTAGGCTGGTTACAGGTCAGGTACAGTACCTAATCCACTTTGCTTCATCTCAGAAGACTGCCTGGAATAAGTGCTGAAGAGGCGATAACCTCCTGATTTAGAAGAAGATTCAGACAGCACCTGCAAAGACAGACTGTAATTAATCAGCAGCATGCTCCAAGACACCCACTGCTCTCAAAAGCCTTTATACATCAATTGAAGGTAAAGAAAGGTACATCTCTTCCTTAAAATCACCGTTTCCAAGATGCACAAAGGTAGTCATATGCTAAGACTGTGACAGTGAATGCTCAATTTTAATTTCAGTATTTTCACGGATTGTGGAACAGTGGAAATTTGAAAAGTGTGACAGGACTCATGTAGTGAGCATCTTGTCTCCCAAGACTCTTGCTGAGATCACTGGGACACAGACTTCCTTCTTTAGAAGCAGGAAATCATATCCCCTTTAACTTAGTATGTGCCTATCACAAGGAGCCTCCGAGTGCTGCATGCAAAGGTGACCTTGTGAGTAACACACAGCAATGGAAGACAGCTAACAAATACCTCAAACCTTAACTCTGCTGTTTTCTGGTTCAAAAAACTGATGGCAAAAATGCCTGTGAAATCCCTCTGAAAGGAGGGACAATTCCAGAGTACTTTAAAGGTAACAGTCACCTGCTGACTGTGACACTGGCCTTGTGACACAGAACAGCCTGGAAGGAAAGAGGTTAGAACAGTAAAATCAATTTTGTTACTTCACCAGATCAGTGAATGGGACAGTTCTAAACCCTGCCAGTTTAAACATCCTGGATGAATCCATCAGTTAGCAGGGACCCCCAATCAGCATGAGATCTTAGATGGGATGGAGGAATGAGAAACATGGAGCTGCCTTTATGAAAGGGAAAGGCTGGAGCCTAACAGAAGGCAAAGATGACACCATAGCTAGGTGGTGAGGTTGCATGTAATCTCATAGATGGCAACACCAGTACCTCTACAGAGCACGTAATCCAAATAATGCTTGTGTTCCTCAAGCATTTCATTACTTGCTCTTCCTCATCAGTTCCTCTGGCCTGTGTTCCTGTCCTTCCTCAATGAGGAAGAGTTTCGGAGGTCTGCCTTCCACAACATCCTCTTTACCTTCTGCAGATCCTTCCCCAGAAATCAACTCAGACTCTGGCACATTAAAAGAAATGCCAGGAAACCAAAAGCAAGCAAAAGGCCTTTGCAAGAACAAGGAAGGGCACCAATAGCATGGTTACCTCCATGGATCCCGTCTTCCGGTTCCTGATCAGTGGTGACCTTCGCTGGATGCTGACCGGCTCAGAGGGCTGTGGGGACTTCTGCCGAGCACAGTCTGGCTCATCGCTGCCCTTCTCGTTCGAGAGGTCCTCTAGGCTGCCTTGGTCTGCCTTCTTGTCCTCATTCTGCCGTAAAGAAACACTTCACTCATGTCTACAGGCATGTGGCCTTTGCCCATGCTGCCCCACATCAGCTCCAGGCTCAGATCTCCTGCTCTGCCAAGCTCAGGAGGCACCCACAGTCGCAGCAGCCACCCTGATGAACTCAGATGGGACAAGGACACAACCTGCCAGCTCCCTGTGGGCACCACCAGCGAGGAAGCTTCTGCAGCAGGGCCAGACAGCGCAGGACAGTGCCCAAGTGTCCCCTGGGGCTGGCAGCTCCTGTCCCGGTGTCTGCTTACCTCTGCTGAGGCCGGCCGAAAGCCAAACCCCGTGGGTATGTTCCTGTCCTCCTCGCAGCCTTTGACACCAGGGCTGAAATGCAGCTCCACATGGAAGCGCTCCTCTGAGGAGGGGTCCTGTGAACACATGTCACAGGCAATAGGTACAGAACCAAACACCAGCATAGGCCAAGGTCCCACCCCACCAGCATAGGCCAAGGCACGCATCCCAGGCACATTCTTCGAAGGGAAAGCAGGAGCAACAAGCATGAACAGAATGGCTCCAGGTTTGTCCCATCCAAAAGGACAGCCCTGATCAGCACACAGCTGAGGCATTCTGACTGTTGTTATTTTGGGACAACAGCCACAGAAGAGTATAACAGAATCAGGTTCTATGTGTATATATATATACACACACACCCCTAAACCCCAGCCCCTTCTCACCCACTCTTGCTGCAAACCCAGCATATGCCAGGACAGGGGAAGACTGGGTCCCTCCTGGACCTTCAGTCAGGCTGTTCCAAGATTTAAGTAACTGTCTCTAGTAGTAATTTTTCATTAAGCTTTTTTTAAGGAAGCCAGAGCTTTTACAGTATCTGGCACTAATGATATACATCCATATAAACCATCTTGACTGACTGACACATCCACACCACTCATGAGAGTTCTAGTCAGATGTTTTTTGACAAACATCACTCCTGCCATCAGAAGCTCACACCAACTCTGTGAATACAAGGCTCTAACTCTGTAAGGTGTGGGGTAAGGGGCTGCTCCCCTCACCACTACAACCTCCTGCAGCACAGACCCAAGTCACAAGGTCTGATGATGAGGACATGCAGTTTGGTGCCAAGCCGACTTACAGTCATCACCCTCAGCTCCCACATTCCAGCTGTTAACCCTAACCCTAACCCTTTACTTCCTGAAGATACCAGTATACACTTCTATAACTATATCAGCACACTTTCAGAATAAAAAATAGTTTATGGATGTGGAATTTCTGGATATTTTCTAGATATATTTCAAAAATACAGCCAAATATCACTCAGCTTTATTTATTTTTTTCCTACTGTTCACTTGCAATTAATACTTAAAAACAGCAAGTAATTTTGCACTAGGAAATGCTTTAAAATAGTCAGTATTAATTACGTAAGTTTGGTATTACTGCTCAGGTAACAAGCATTAACTGGGTCACTGCCTCCCACATAAACCAAAAATTAGCATTTGTGTTAATGATCTGAATGTCTTTGTTCACAAGCAGTGAGAGCTCAGGTTACAGACTTCCAACTGAATTCATCCCTGAGGACTGTGCCTTGCAACAGGGCAGGAAGCATGGTATCCTACTGCTCTATCCCTCACCTTGTTGTTGTCCTCGTAGAGCATGATAACAATCTGGGTCATGTAGTTCAGCTCTGAGATAGCACTCAAATAGTCCATGGCTCTCTTCCACTGCTGGTCTTTGTTTTCCTGATATATACACATAAACAGTCGCATGGGATAAGCAACAGCAGACACTTTGCAGCATTCAGTGAAATGGGACTGAGAGAGTTCCTCTCTCCACAAGGTAACATTGTCAGGACAAAAACACCTTGATTAACTTGCATGAAGAAATGACCTAGCAATGTGGTGGGGTGCCTGCAGTGAGGAGTAGCTGCACAGAGGGATGCTACAGCTGCCCACCCACCCATGTGCAGATCTGAGCTGCAAGCTGCTGTGCCATGCTGACTGGAGACAAGCAGAGCCCACAGCAGGTTCCCAAACACAGCCATTCTCAAACTACAGAATGGAGCACAAGGGATGAACCTGTGCTAAATAAGGGACCAGGTGAAATGCTTTTACCTGATGCTGAATGAAAAATCTGGAGACACGCTGAACCCTTGGGCTCTGCACAGCAGGGCAGCCCACCCTTCACTGCCCTCCCAGCACTGCCAGGAAATGGTCACACCTGAAGTGCCACTCATGATGCCGTGGAGTGTATCACCACAATGAGGGACATGAACAGAGCCCTCCATTACAAAGAACCCAGATGGAGCCCAATATCCCTGTGCTGGTAAACACGGCATCCTTGGGCACTTAAGTCAGGGAAAAAGGGAGCATCTTATTCAGTGAGTGATTTAGAGGTAGTTTTCTGATCACTGTCTGTAGATAGGCTAAGCTGCCACAGACACCAGAAGTCATGCCTGGTAAGCAAGCCCAAACTCTCAAGGCATTTTAGACCATGCTTAAAAACGGGAAGATAAATCAGAGAGCCTCTTGAGAAGAGTAAAGCAGAGCTTTTCTCAGGGTCTGCATGCCAATTCATTCAGGAAGCAGGTGAAGAGAGAACAAGTGAAGGGTGAGTTGGATTAATTAATCCCCTAAAAATGTGTCATCTGCCTCTCTGGTAGAGAGCATGTCCTGTGCATTTGCAACCTCAAACCACTTCCTCTGTAAGAGAACTGATTTTATTAACTTAGAATTAATGTAAGGACTATAAGTACAGGACCAAGCTCTTTAAATAAAGGGCTGGAGGAAGCAGGAAGTAAGAAATTCACTCATCCCCATTGCCTCATACTGCTATTCTCCTAGAAAGGTATGTGGTCTGCTCACCTGAAACTAGCAGGGCAGATCTTGGGGAAAACATGTCTCTGTGCAAGCAAGGAAGAACAATCCTCCCTCATGCCAGAAAGGCAGGAAGCTGCAGCATGCAAACACAGCAGAGATGGAGCTGGCCAGAGACCACTGATGCACAGCATTAGTGGGAGAGCTGGCTCAAGGGGCAACCTACAAACATACACTGTCCACCTTGGAAAAGACTCCTGGAAAAACATAGGGAGGCTTACTCCGTGAGCATTGCTGGGACACTTACATCCAGTAACCCCCCATAGCGGAAGATACTGAGCAGGGAGTGCACATGGCTCTCACTGGTGAAGTACAGCCGCGTTCGAACATGGCGACCCGGTGACAGAACTCCTCTTGAGTACCTAAACCAAAATCAGCCCACAGTTACTTGTGTGCCAATGAATTGCCATCTATCACACATTAGCATCTCCGTACACTTACTGGAATGACATAACCCCACACTGGGAAATGCCAAAGGCAGCAGGACAGAACAAACAGTGAGAGCACTCGGCACAGGAACAACAAATTTCGTGGAATCCTAATAGAGACACATAGTAGATGGCTCATAACTCTACACTGGCCCTGTGCAGGGAAAGGGATGAGGCACCACCACTCACTATGACAGGTACAAGTCTTTGTGGCCCTGTGCTTCTGGTCAGCAATCTCAATGTGCCTTCTCCATTTGCTTTCTAGTTCTACGAGCACCAACACACCTTCCTCCTGGAGGGTCCTTCAGTGTATGCTCAGTACCTCCTTTCACAACAGTACACTTTTCTGGCATGGGAACCACCCACTGCTCCATAGCTGCCCTCCCCACTGCCAGCAGCATGCAGCACAAAGCCTTACAACGGATGTAGTTTGTTGACAGACTCATCTTCATGAGTTCTCTGTAGGTCCAGCTGGATCTTTTTAATGAGAGGAAGACAAAAGCCAATAGCAATCTCCAGTTTCTCCTCCTTATTAATCCCATATTCCTGCAGGAACAAAACAACAGATACCCTGAGCCCTGGCTCTTTGCCACATCCTCACATGAAACGCCACTTGACTTCAACAGCCCAGTCTGCAGCACCACTGGTTAAGCAAGGACAGGAAGGGAAATGTCACTGAACACTTTCCACTTTTTTTTCCCACGTATTGCAGAGGGTAACAGAGGACTGAGACTTTTCCAAGAACCTCAGTTATGTCTGGACGTGACTGTCAGTATCCTTCCAACAGCTGAGAGGTGCAAGTACCACGAATGAATCTCCGATCTCATGACATGCAAACTTATACCCTGACCTAGCACGACCATTAAAGCAACAACTGCTATTGGCAAAGACAAAAACTGCAGTGCTATGCTGAAAACAGCCAGACTGCATCTCACCAGCAACACTGAAAAAGTTTAGACCACTTCTGCTCTACAGGGGCAGCTGACCTTGCTGGTAGAAGCTCATCCCATATAAATGAAACTTTGCCAGAAGCAACTCAACACTGCAAACTGAACAAGTGCTAGTTTGACAACAATAACAAACTTGTCAGAACTTTAACACAGAAATCCCCCTTCACTTCCACAACCCTCCATGTAGACGAGGATAGAATGTTGCTGTAGCTGATGCACTACAATGAACATGGAAAAGCTGCTGCATCAGCTGCTTATTACGCTGACCCTGCCAGAATCCTCAACAAGGAGCCCGGCCCTGCCACATTTTAAGTCATAAATGGTTTTGGCCTTATACAAACACTAAGACAGATCTGAGAAACACCTACTGTGATATGCTGCCTTGGGAGTTAATGTGCGAGAGAATCGAGACAAAACACAAAGGCAAAGGGTCAGAAATTGGTGCTGCAGGCACTGTCATACAGGCTATACCTGGGGTATGATCACATCTGCCAGGGCTTTGGAGAGCTTGAAGAGTTCAGTTGTGCCTTCCAGTTTCAGTGCACAGTTGTGCTGTACATCGTATTTGATGCAGTCATATATGTCAGGGATCTTGCTGATGTCGTAGCGCCCATTCTTCATGCGGAAATCTCGCTCCAGCTTACTCCAGCGTTGCAGCATCAGTTCCAGAGTCTCACTGTGGTACAGCTGCAGGTCTAAACAGCAGAGAACACCAAACCACATTCACATTCTAGAACCACAGAAACACAGAACCCTGGTTATTGCTGCAGAGATTTCAAGTGACAGCTACGACTGACTTCTCCCAGCACGAAAGGGCTCCAATTCTTGCGTCACCCACAGGAATCCTAGTCTGGAAAAGCCAGTGGACCTGTTGCAGGAGTTTTAACCTGCAGCAACAGGCTACTTCTGAAATGCTTGAGAAAAGTGAAACCATTTGCCTGCTTGCTTAGGTCTGCCATAAATCCCATGGCGGGTTCCCAAGATGCCTTTGTAAAACCTCTGCACTGTTATTAGGAAAGTTGAGATGAGCAAATTGTGACTGAAAAACTTGCTGTTTACAGTCTCCAGAAAAGGCCTCAAAAACTACAGGCATACCCCTCCAGGCTATACTGCTGCTGTTTACATTTACTCTAAACCAAGATGCACGTATAATTTCCTTTATATTACAGCTCTCTTTAACAGTAGTTGAAAGTAGA
Organism: Coloeus monedula; assembly: GCF_965178545.1. Lineage (NCBI taxonomy): Eukaryota > Metazoa > Chordata > Aves > Passeriformes > Corvidae > Coloeus > Coloeus monedula. The sequence continues at coordinate 13,158,502 of NC_138794.1, read as the reverse complement.
GCCTTCCACATCAATAGCACATACAAAATTACACTTTACAATTTCTTTGCTGCAGACAAACATAAGCCCTAGTGGTGTTTGGGAGCTCTGGAGATGTAATATTAAATTAATCTCTTCCAGACCCTTTTCAGCTCTGTTGCTCACCTGCAGATTTTGGATCTTCCAGACGTTTTCGTATCTGGGAGGTGAGATTCTCAATCAGGGTGAACACCTGGTTACAGACCTCAACTGGGTTCTGGATAAAGGTCATGGAGTTGAGCAGAGAAGCACTGCCTGTAGGTGCTAGCTGAAAGAAGATCCCAGCAGAGATTAGTTAGTCTTCACAAACTGGGAACGCCTTTTGCAGCTGTACTTCTTTCTGACTCGGGACAAAAGCTGTGCTCCCAGCTGAGCACAATAAGCTGGCCTATTCCGAGGAGTAGTCAGGCATCTCTTAAAAACTTCCTCAGGATCAAACTCAGAGGGAGCAAACAACTGCTCCTATCAGATAGGACCTCCCTCCACCTACAATATCCATTCCTGTCTCATTTTGCTTCTGTGTTTGAGTAGAAGGGCTTCATTTTAAGAAGTTCTTTGAGATGATAAATATGTTCCTTAAAGGATTTCAATCCAGTAATCACATTTCAGAGCCTGGGAAAAGCCCTATTTTAGGGACTTGCTGCAGAAGCAGCAGTAGTGCTTTCACTGGTTGCTGTGCTGGATGCAGCCCATGCTCTCTACTCTGCAGCTATCAGACCCTGACAGGACACACAAGGATTTGTAACCAAAAGGTCTGTTCACATGCACACAGAGCACAGATCTAGAATCCAGTGAGGCAGACTCCCTGCCCACAGCAGCTGGGATTGATCTGAGCAGCATGCAGGAGCTCTTTTAGCGTATTCACAAGAACAAAATGCACTGGGAATTCTGAAGGGAGAGGAAGGCACCATGTCTTGAAGAGGACAGCAGAGCAACACTGAGGACTGCCACTCGAAGAAGGGCAAGGGCTATTAACCTGCACACTTCCATACATATCCTGTCATTTTGGACAGAACTGATCTCAAAGTAACCAAACAACTGTTCACATACCACACACTTCACATCAAACCACTGTAGCAATGCTATTCTCCATCCAGATACAGGGAGCAATGAAGCTCCACTGGTGTTTTACCTTTTCATAATCCTCTTCACAGAACTCAGCATCCTTCTGCATGATTTCATGCAGTCGCGCCTTCACTCTGTGCTGACAGCTGCTAAGGGAATCACTGTCACTGTCCAGCAGACCATTCATGTTGGCACTTTTCACCATCTGCACCAGGATGGGGGTCAGCTCTCCTTCCAGGGCCAGCAGACCCTAAAGCCACACCACAGAAGGCAAGATTTCAAGTCTGTGCAAGCCAAGCAACAAAAATTCTGGTAGTTTCATGGCCAGAACTCAGCCAATTTAAGTGAAATCTCAACTGTCCTTGAAGGGCAGTTTTACAGCAACATCCCCTCCAGTCAGAGATGACTCCAGCATGCTCCTAGAGCTATTCAAGCAAAGCACAGCTCTGCCTGCAGCAGCCCCAGATTTGTCCAGGCAACTGTTGAGCAGGCAACTCAGTTTGCTTGAAAATGTTGATACCGAGAAGACTCCAAGACCAGCTAAGGCCACCACAGGATTCCCCTTGGCTTTAGCTGCAAATGAACCTGTCTTCTCCCCAGTCCCCACTCCACACTGCACCAAATGCACCACATTTCACTCCCCTTTTAAATCCAGCAGGCAAGGAATAACCCCTCTAGCTGGGCAGCCATCCCAGAAACATTCATTCTATAGGCAATTAATACTTAGCACATTTGGTGTGCTCTAACATCAAGCACCTTCTCCAGTCAGAGTCCTGTCCTGGACAGGACACTAAAGGTGACAGATGTGTGCAGATACACCAGATGTTCAGTACTTCACCATACACCTGCTATTAGCACAGTGTACCCCAGTTCATCCAACAGAGAGGGGGAAGATCCTAGGAAAACTCCTTCCTCATCACCAGAGGTTTTCCTTTAGAACTGGCATATTTTAAGACTAATGCAGCAGAACAAACGGATGCCCAAAAGAGAAAAAGGACCTTTGCAAAAGCTGCTGCTGTCATCTGAACTCTCCCCTCATCCGAGGCGTAGATCTTGAGATCATGGCGATAAGTGCTGTGCAGCCTGAGCAAGCCACAGCCAGGGAAACCAGCATAATCACCTGGAACAGAGGACAACTCAACATTCATATTCTCACACCTGAAAAATTATCAGCTCAATATACGGGTTTAGACAAACAAACTTTATTGTAGTAACAAAGTTATGTAGAGAATTAATCACTTGCATAGGCAGCATTTATGCTGCTCCAAAATAGATAGTTCTAGCTATATGCAGGGACTAGAAATGCAATAAAGGCTTTGCCTAACTTGGGAAAGTTCATTTTGAGGAAAAAAGTGAGCATTCACCAGTCAAGTCTGACACTGCCCAAATTCTGCAGCAAACTCCACTGAACAGCCTGTACTAGTTCTGCTAGTCTGAATATCCTTGTGCAGAATGAAGACACACAAAAATATCACTTCATTCTGCTTGTTTTCTGCATGAGAGCAGCTCCTGCAGCCCTCAGAAGTGCAGGGAGGGCTGTTCAGGGCACAAATTGCCAGTTTCTCATGGCTGAGTCAATCACAGGAGTCAGATCAGTAATGGAGGAAAGTAACTCATGCAGCTCTCGAGTCTGACTGCCAAAAACAGTGCAGTGGTCACTATTTGCTGCTACATGGAATCCCAGGGCAATTCTGCACAGCACCCAGTCACACTGCATGACAAGACAGGAACAGTACTCCCAGCTCTGAGCTCACAACTCAGAGAAACACCCTGACAGACAAGGACAGGCACCAGCCAGAAGTCAGATGTATGTCTTGGGAAAGCTGACAGGCACCAAATGCTGCCCTACCCAGGAACACAGCACTTCCCTGCAAAACAAGATCTCTCCCTCTCCATGAATGACCATATAGAGCAGAAGACTACAAAGCTGTTGTTCAGAATGACTCCCATCGAAGCACGGCAGTCAGTTCCCTGTAGGAGGTTATCAGGTTGGTTAAGTATGACTTCTCTTTGTGAATCCATGCTGACTACTCACAGTCACCTGCCTATCCTTCATGCACCAGGAATGCTCTCCAGGATTAGCTGCTCCATCACTGTCTCAGGGACTGTTCTGAGGCTGACCTGGCTGCAGTTCCCTGGGCCCTCCTTCTTGTCAGTTTTGAATCCAGGAGCGACACTTCCTCTCCTCCAGTCCTCAGGCACCTCCCCCAATCCCCAGAGCCTTTCAAAGAGAATCTCCAGTGGCCTTGCAGGGACACCTGCCTGCTCCCCTGGCACTGTGGATGCAGCCCATCAGGGCCCTTGGGTTCACGTATGTCCAGCTTGCTTAAGTGTCCCCTGACCTGATCCTCTTCCACCAAAGGTGAAGGAAATCTTCTCCAATCCAATTTAAATTTGCTTAGTTAATTTGAAATGTAATTAATTAAACTGAATTAATTAAACATACAAGTCAAAGACAAGCATATCCAATACTGGGCTCACTGGATCAATCCAGTGTATTACTCCTGACTCAAAGGCAATCTCAGCCTTTCTTTTTTCCCCCTTTCGGCTGATTTGTGTGCATATGAGATGCTTTTCAGCATCACAGAATTATGGTGGAGAAAAAAAGAGAAGTTACCTTCCTATTCTCCTGTCTTAGGACAGAATTATCTGTGTTCCAAGACACATCTCCTCTGTTCTCTACATTTGACCTAAATTCCTTGTTAAACATCCATAAATTTTGTATTTGCTGCATCAGAATGTATCTTATTAGAACCACCTGTCTTTTTTGAATCCTGGCACATTATGGTAGAAAGCTGTTGTGCTCCAAGACACACTGAAGTTTAACAACTGCAGCAGACCTCTCTGGTCAGCTTAGGGATTTTTGGGTGCAAAACCCACCTGAATTATTTATCCCTACCATACCAACTCAAAAGAACAAAAACTAATCCCAGAGGCCATATACAGTCACAGATGCCTGAGCAAGTCTCAGCTGGGCTGGGCAGCCTGGCAGCCATGGGGCAGGACTGGAGGTACCTGGACAAACTCACCTTGGCCTCCAGGATACATGCAGCGAAAGGCTCGCCCCAGCTCCTCAGCCTGGACTCTTCCTGCCGGGGTCAGCTCTCCACCCCACTTAAGCACCAGGAGAAGGGAGGGGGAGGACTCTCGACGAGCTTCTAGGAGACAAACAGGTATTCACTACATCAGATCTCATATCTGAGCTTGCAGAGGGAGAGGAGGGGTGGAAGAAGAGATTGGCATCAGCACCTTGCAGAGTGTTCTCAATACAAGCCTGACCCAAAATCCTCAGGAAGCAAACCAGCAAGGAGGAAATTCAGAGCCACTAGTTTTTGAAGGTATAGGCTGACATTCACAAAATTGGAAGTGCAAGCCCTGTAGGGCCAACCAGGGTGTGCTGGCATCACTCCAACCCTTCTATGATGTGAGCAAAGATAAGATATGGGTCATCAATTCTGCTTGCACATCCAGAGGCCTATACAGGTAGGGTAGCTGCACTCACACCTGAACTCTGGGCTTAAAGATCAGGGTAGAAATCAGGTTTCTTTACCTTCATCTTCACTTGCAGCTTTTGGATGTCCATGAGGCAGATAGGTCAACTGAACCTTACGGTTAATGCCAGAAAAATGTCCATACCTGTAACAAGGGAGGGAAAAAAAAAACCCTGAAACAAACCAACTCCACCCAGCCTTTGCCCAGAGGCCCCCAGGCAGTACACAGCAAAAGTAGAGCACAGGCAAAAGACTTTCTGCCACAACCCCCATAGCCACAAAACATTATTTTTGTCATCTCCCTGTGACCCAGCATACACCCCCACAAAAAACCAAACAGAGCCCTCAAACAAAATTCAAAGATCCATTCCCTTGCTCTTACACCAAGAGCACTCTGTGCTGTCATTCCTCACTAGGGCTTTAAACTCTATCTACATCTTTAACAAGTGAATGAATGAGATCACAGAAAAAACACTCTGACAGATGCTTTGAGGATAACCATGTTTCCAATGAGCAGAAAGAGCAGAGGAGGGAATCACAGCAAAAAGTCCTCCTCTGTGCTCCAGAGACACGACCTGAACATGGCTGCTGGCTGTGTGTGCCACAGTGAGCTGCAGTCCTGAGAGGAACCCTGGTTTTGTTTCAAAGATGTCAATACCACCATATTTTCATTTTGACTATACAGAACCTGAGAGGACACAAACATCTCTTCATGTTTGCCGAGCTCCTTTTTGCTAAACTTTTGGCACCAGGACAACCTTATTTAAAACAAGTTTTGTTCCAAATACATCAAAATGCTTCATATCAACGTGGTCCCTCCAGGACCCCAGTTCCTCTCCTGCAGCAAAGAACGCTCAGCGTTGTCGCAAGTTGTTTAGCCAAACACCAGACACACTTGGGACAAGGCTTTGATGTCAAGGAGAAAAGGTTAGGAGCATGGTGCTTTTCATGTACAGTTACTAACAGAGGACAGAGGAGACCCCAATCTCCAGGCACCAGCTGGCCAGGACACCAGCAGCACAGCTTGTTTCTGCAGCACATGCTCTGAGGCAAACCCACAGTGCCCCAAGATAGGAATGCTTACATCTCCAAGACACTCTTCAGCTGTTCCAGTTTGGATTTCCTCTCCTCGATTTCACAATCACTGTGGGTTCCCAGCTCCACCACAAGCTGCCGTGCAATGTCCAGCACTTCCTGTTGGAAAGAAGAGAGCAATTCTGCCTCAGACTCACCAGTGTACTCCTGCAAGGCCTCCTGGACAGCTTCACCCAGCATCAGGTCCATGCAGACACTCCTCAGAAGCATGCCATTTCGTAAGACACAGCTCAGGCAGGACAAACTTTCACACCGCAGTTTGCTTCATCCCCATGCTGTGCTACAGCCCTGTTGAGAATCAAGCAGGTACCTCCAATTTCCCCACTCCCTAGCATGGACCCATCTGTCACCAGAGGCAACCACAGCTGGTGGGCAAGCTGCATCAGGTCATCTCCATCCTAGAGTGTGCGCATCAGCCAGCAGATGTTTCTGTTCTGCTCTCCTGCTGTCACCCAGCTGAGTGTGCACAAAGACTGTTGCTTTTTTGGAGGTTTTCACCCTCCCAAAGAATTGCCTTGCAGCAAGATCTGTATTACCTGCATTTCCCACACAGTAATCCCAGAATGTACTTACTCACCTGTAGCTGCTCTGGTTTCTTCAGCTTCAACTTCCCTGTCTTGTAACCATCATATTTCTCAAATAATTCAAAGAACCTGAACAGACAACAAAGAATGCTGATCCATTTTCTGCTGTTTCAGTAATACAAGGAGGGTCATGAGCATTCAGACTCTGTTCTTCAGGGAGAACCAGCAGGCTGCTGGATCCTCCCTGTGCTTCAGAGATTCTGAAAAAACAAGTGTCTTTCTGTATACAACCAGGAAGCAGATACTAGCTTCCCAATTAGTGGGGCACTTCCCTTTTCAGCACCTAGCACACCTTCACTCTCCCTTCCAGAATTCACACAGAAGGTGTCAGGATCCTTGCAGGGAAAGGGGGATCTCTCAACCGGTCAGAAAGCATTTGCTTGGATGGGCCAGGAAAAAGTACTGCCTCCTATGCACTCAGCCCTCTGCTCCTGCTCCTGGTTTAGAGAAAAGGCCCTTGTCCCTTCCCAGCAGCACAGCACCTTCTTCCCTTGGCTCTTACCGGGGATGTTTCACTTCCATCTTCATCTTCTGCTTTGGGGTGCGATCTCCATGACGGATGACTGCAATAACACAGCGAAGCTCCATCCTGGGGAAACACAAGATAAGGATGACAAATGTGCCCCTACACTCCAGAACTGCCACCAGGAAGAAGCTTCCCCTTGGTCCTTCAGTTCCATTCTTCTGACAGCTGCTTTCCTCAGCAGGGGTAGAATTTCTCCCAGACTAAACCAGGCACGAGTGCCACAGCTGCAGAGAGAGTCAAAGCTCTGCAGACACTACCAAGTTGTCTGGTTTCATACCAGTGTACAAAGTATGCTGAAGATCACAAAGAAACTTTTGCCTTTGGTCTTTTAACCTTATGTGGTAGAAAACTACCAAGGCCAAAGGTATCAAATGCGGGGCTGCCAAGCATATGGGTAATATGAATATTTCAGCTAAGTGTTTCCACCCATTTCACTGGTAACTCAACAAGCACTTTCTCCATGCAACAGCCAGCTACAGCATCTGTCCTGATCTGTTTCCTGTCCTGACGAAGAATTTGGATCCTCTGCAAGCCATGTGAGCAGTTTCTGAAATTTCTTCAGTTACTGGTCATCTGCATTCATCAAACCTACAACTAATCTCCAACCTGTCAGGACTTCCATGTGCATAGCTAAGCATTTCCACAAACATTTAAGGGTTGCAAGCAGGACAGCAGCCGGAGGATGTCATGCTGCTTGTGGTATCAAGCCCTTGGAGACAGGGTTGCTCACACTTTGTCCCTCATGTAGCCATCACTGGCATCCTTTAGAGAAGACAGCAGGTACTCACATGGTGCCTGAAGTTGTGGGGACAATGGGGATGTCTTCTGCCTCTGTTGGGATGGACCAGGGGATATGAAACTGGGGAGCCAATTCCCGCATTATTATATTTCTGAAAGAAATCAAAATATAACACTCACAAGAAAATCCATTCCCTTGGTTCTCCACCTCCTCCGTAGCAGTCCTGCTGAAAGATGTGAGGAGAGCCACAGAATTTCCCCTCACTTTTATTGCAGAGACACCTATCACACTGTGGGCTAGTAAGGGCACCCCAAAGGGGTACCAGTTTCCCTCACATCACCAACACCACAACTGGGCTTAGCATGAAATGAAAAGTCCTGGAAGATACATTTAGCTGTAGACAAAGACAGCTAATGCCAATGCAGGCAGGAGCTCCAGGGGTTGAAAATAATCCATACCTCCAAGAGCTAAGCTGAAAAAATTACTCCCATGAACCACCTGCAGACTTCTCTGACATACTGACCGGGACTCCACATTTCATTTTACTTTGCCGTGAGTTATCTTACCACCTTATCAAAACTCGGATTGTTCATACCCAAGGATTTTGGCACAGTCATCATAATACTTCATGGAGTTCTTCACAAAGCTGAAGCCATTCACATCACAAACAAAAGAGTGGCCGTTGGCCCGCAGAAGGTCGAACCCGCACACAGTTTGCTGCAGGAGGAAGCAGAGGATATGGGACTTGGACACACAGTAAGGAGGCATGGGGGACAGCAGCCACCCTGCCAGCAGGGCATACACAGAGCCAGCCAACGCTGCTCAGCTCAGCCCCACTGATGCTACAGCCATCCTCCACTCCATGCCCACCTCACAAGCCTTGAACAAGTGTGAACACATGCCATTAGTCAGACCTTTACACTTTCACTGCTGTACCAAAGATCATACCCACAAGCCCCCAGATGAAGCCATCAGGGCCAAACCCCAACTTCCTAGAGCTCCAAAGGCCTAAAACAGAGCAGCTCCTGGATATCCTGCTCTTCCTTTCAAATCCAATCATTTTAAACCAGACTGACAAGCACGGACAAGAAGCGCTGCAGGCAAAGACACCCATTACTAAATGGAAAAAGCTACAAGGTAGAAAAGAGATCAAATCTGCATCAGCCCAACTGCATGGGGTGCCAGTTGCAGCAGGGCAGGAACAAGGAGCCCAGTGCTTCTTGCACTGACACTGCTGAGCATGCCATGAAACTATACCTAGACTCATACTCGCTCTACCCATCTGTAAAATAAAACATCAATTTGCACCAGAGCCATATTAAAACCAACCAACCAACCAAACCAAAACCAACCAAACAGAAAGCCCAAACAAACAAAAAAACCAAACACAAGTACCAAAATGCAAAAAGAAAAACAAGAAAATAAGACCAAATCTTCCACATAAACAAACACAGGAAACAGTCAAAACAGGATAAGCACAGATCAGATGGAGAGCAGCAGGCTCAGGACCCAGTATTAAATGCTCAGATGTATGTGGGACACCAGGCACCTGCCAGCACAGAGGGCAGTTGCTGCAGGCCCTCCTGCCTTCCCAGTCACCTCTGCCCAGCAAACTGCCACAGCCAGAAGGACCAACAACTGGCATCAGGCATGGAGGATTGCCACGCCTGAGACATGCCAGGATGACAAGTTTTAACACCAACCCTGACATGGATCAGACATTTGTGGAGTCCTGCTTGCACAGGAAGAAAATACAGACCTTAAAGGCTACACAGACTTTACGGGCAACAAGTTTCTCCATGGCAGTCAGCATGACTGGGTAACGAATTTCTTTCCCTTCACTGTCCCGTTCCACTTTCCCATCCAAAGCAGGGGATTTTCGAGCCTCTGCATGGGCATAGTCCGGCCCAACAGTGTACACCTGGAAATACAGTGAGTTACACCTGACATAGCCACCAAGACTAACTGCAGCTTCCAGAAGGTACTTCTGCTGCAGACACAGAAAAGGAGATGACATGGTCTCACGCATTCCTCCTGCTGTGATCTACAGAGCATCCACTCCCTGCTTTGGGGCTGAAACTGCACAGTCAGCACCACAAAGCTTAAACACACATTCCAGGCCCTAAGTAGGACTAAGCAGAACTGCTGAAACTTCAGCTCCTCCCCCAGGCCTGGCAAAGGAAGGCACCGCTCCAGGCTTTTCCTTACCTTTACGTCAGTACCATCCGTAGGCATGAATTCCTCATAAATGTAGGAGCCTGTCTTCCTCACACTGCTCTCTGGGGAGTACACACTGCTCCGGCTGCCAATCTGAGAGCACAGAATAAACACCTCAGGGAAGAGCATGGGGATCCTTTTCTTAGATGGAAGCAGAAAAGCAGAAGTTTCATCCCATATGTAGAGAATTTAGCAGACTTAATTGACTGGCATCTTAGGCCCCCCAGCTGTTACAGCACACGTATTTATGGAGGACAAAAGAGACTGTAAAATGCAGGCAGCAGGTATGTAATTTTCCAGGCTTTGAAGAGGAGAAAAGTTGTTATAGACCATTAATTTGTCTCAAATCACTTCAAGGATATGGAACAAAAAAAGTGAACGGAGACCTACAAAGTTAGGAGCCTAACTAATATGCAAATGAAAATTAACTATGACAGGTGATAATCCAACCAATTTAACTTCCTTCTAGGACCATGACTGATCTTATCAACATCGAGGATGACGTTGTTTTCATTTCTAGTAAGGCTTTGGATACATGCCTGTATCTTACCTAAAGGAACAATCATTTTAGGATTATTAATGGCAGATGTGTAACTGATTGGAAAAAAGGTGCATCACAGCTATAACTGTTCACTGGCAAAGTGGGGGAAGTGAGTAACGGCAGATTTCCTGTGGAATCTAGGAATAAATACTGCCTTTATCACATGTGCAGGCTACACTAAGATGGGAAGAGCAAGAATGATGTTAAAGGACAGGAACATAGGTTTTTTGAAAAATTCATCTTGATAAACCCAGGAGATGATCTGGAAAAAGCAGCATGCAATTCAGAAAGGGACACAGTGCTCCATAACTACAGGATACAGGTAACCAAGAGGATGGGGAAGGTGAAGCCAGCACTACCACTGAAATAAGTCCTCCTGTGGTTCCCAGGTAGATGGGGTTGAACTAAAAGTTCTGAGAAGGTCTAAACTTCCCCAAGACAAAACCTTCCCTTCCCCTTCACCTGCTGCAACACTCCTTCCTGAAGCCACATGGGTCTCAGATCTGTTGGTTCCAACACCAGCTCTGGAGACCCCTCCTCACCTTACGGAAGAGCCGCTGGCTGCCCCCACCTGCTGACGTCGGGTAGTAAATATACACATTGTGGTCTTCAGCACTGACTGGCTTCTCTACAAATGGCTTTGGGAAAACAGCTCCGTTTACCTCCACATGGTCCTCTCCTTCCACCAAGTTGCACTCTGAAGACAGAGCACAGCAGCAGCACATCAGGAAAGGTGAGGCAGTCCTAGTGCAGCCACAGCCCCTTCCAGGCCCATCAGATGGTTTTGCTCTTGGGACCTTTGCCCACAAAAAAACCCAACAGACTTATGAGTCAGGCCTCTTCGAGGTGCCTGCCAGTATCTGTTCTCTGCAGACTATCTTAAATAGCAGAGCCTGAGGAAATGGATTTCAGCAGAGTTTGGACACCGACCTTCTGGTCTGTCAGGATCTCGATTGAGCACAGCATAGCGGGGCAGGTCTATTCCTTCTTCTTGAAGGATCCGATACACTTCACGCCTGTAGAGGACAGAAGCAGTGTGAGAAGAGTCTAGAAGGTCCTCAGTACACGTCAAGGGAAAGACTTCACTCCCACTGATGAAGAACAGAGTCAAATGAACACAAAAAAGCATCAAGACAGACTGCAGGTACTTCTCAGCATATGCTCTCTGGACAAGTCCTACAGGCTATGGGATTTGCCTCAGTCCTGCTCCGGACACAAAAGCCCCAGAGTAAATCTCTACCTGGCCTAAACATGGACACTCAATTACTAGCACGTGCCCAAAGCACAGCAGCACACCCAGTACACACCACCTGCCCAGATCTGCCCTCTTGGAGAGCACCCTGTCATGCCAAGCTATCCAGTGCTCAGGCCAGGCAGAAGCAGCAGAGCCTTTTTTCATTTCGTGTCAAGGGACAAACCCCAGTTCTTTCACTACTTATACCTTGGGATGCCTGCCAGCACCCACATAACACTACTCACCACCCCAAAGACAGGGCAGGAGGTTTAGGATCTGTTAGGAGCCCTACTCACACACAGCCAAAGCAGCCTGGGCGTAAGAGCTGAAGTACGTGGCTGTTGGTGGCCTCTACCAACAGATGACTGAGAAACCTCACATGTCTGACCAACACACGTTCCACAGATTCTGACCCAGCCTTGCTCCCAGTTTCTGACCCAGAGCCCCAGCTCACCACTTGGCTCTCCTGCTTAGAGACTAGTCTTTTTGCTTTAGTCATGGCGGCCTTGTTCTGTGAGAGCTCTTCCACTACCTACATCCCAGCCACTCCTTACAAGACATTTACACCAGAAAACAAAACATGGTTTTACATAATCTCAATGGTTTTACCCTCAAAGCCATTCCCCTCCATGCTTTGGGGAAACCCCAAAAAGCCACTGCTAAGGTCCCCTTCCTCCTCATCTCACTTGTTTGTGACCAGAAAAATGAAGTTTGCACAGCATGCTGAGAAGAATCAGGAAGAGGGAAGGGTCTTTAGTGGCTCACAGACACCCACCTGTCCTGGATGTAATACTGCATATCAAGGTCGTTGATCAGAAATGGCTTGCACAGCTTGGCATAAGCAACTGCCTTATCCAGGGGGAATCCTGAAATACAGGGTGAGGACAGAGGGGAAGGCTGAAAGGAAACTCCCTTGCCCACAGCTTAAGCAGGCTAAGGCCTGCTACAGGTGCGTTACCTTTGGAGTGGAAGGATATCAGGCAGTCACAAGAGGGCCAGTTCTCCACCGGTTCATTCAGAATAACATCTTCCCCCATGATCACCACTGTGATGTACTCGAACTTGCACAGACGTTCCAGAATCTGTGTCATGGGCTTTGACTTGGACTTTTTGGTCATGGCACAGATTCCCACCACGATCTGCCGTTCTGGTGGCTGACAGAGGGGAAGACAAGAGATCACTTTAGTAGCATTTAATATAACACTGAATAGGGGCCAAAAGCAGCCAGGAGCTGGAGATCATTTTTTCTGCATACTGTTCCTGGAGGTTACAGAAAAAAATTAATGTTTTTTTTCTGCAGAGACACCTTTGCCCTTTTCACAGGTGCCAGAGTTTTCCTCAAAAATCTCCCTGATGAAACAGAAAGGTTTACAGGAGTGTCAGGTTAAGTTTCTAGAACAAAGAAATCGACTAGTTTTCCCAAATCAGGTCTGCAAGCAAAAACGCTGGATTTCCTGAAGCAGTGAGTACAGCAGCATGACGTAATGTGTCCTATCATAAATGCCACTGCTGTGTCCCACAGCTGTGCCACATAGCCAGGTGCTGTGTCCCCTGCAGTCCCAACTACCTGCAGCCTCAGCAGTAACCATGCAAAACCTGGCTGAGACACAGGGATTCTGCACAGGTGCTCCAGCCCAGAATGCTGGGACCTCCTTACCGACTCCTCCTCTTCATCATCTTCAAAGAAATCGGTCTCGTCTGTCTTCATGTTTGATCCCAGAAATTCTGTCTCATCATCTCTGGAACCGACAACAAACCTGGGAGTGGAGTTCTCTCCCTCACTGGAGGTCGTCGGGGACGACATTGCAGCTTCGGTGGCCAACCATCCCGCTCTGGAATTACAGTGTGCAAAAGGGGTCAGATGCAGGGCGATCCCCAGGGCCAGCTGCGTGATGGAAGCAAGTGATGGTGGGGAGCGCAGGGACTGATCTGGCATGAGGGATGGTGCTGCCCAGCACAAAAGGAGGAAATAGGAAGACACTCTCAGGGTGGGAGGGGATCTGGAATTCTGGAACATTTTAGAAAAGCAGCTCCATTTTCCAATTAACCCCCCTGCACTGGGACAGTGTCATCACCAGCACCGAAATAGTGTAACCCTTACAGTGATGCATGTCCAGCTGCTGCCTAAATCATGGACAGGCACAGGGGACACTCTTGCAGACTCATATGCCCAACAACATCAACAGGGACTCCAGAAGTCAGGATAAAGCTCAGGTCAGTGACAGTGACTTTCCAATTGCCAATTTTCATCCTTTCAGCTCAAGAAGACCTACAGTAACAGAGAGAACAGTTTGAGGGGTGCAGGAGTTTGCAGGGAGGAGGGAAAACAAGTGAAAACTCTGGCAGGAAAAGAGAACACAGGGAGCATCAGCAACAGTTTGGGTTGCAGCTCAGAGTGTCTGGGTTTGCAAGCTGGCATAGAAACACAGAAGGGATCCATCAAGATTGAGTCCAGCTCCTGGCCCTGTACAGACATCCCAAGAATCCCACCATGTGCCTGAGAGCATTGTCCATAGGCTTTTTGAACTTAGATAGGCTTAGTGCTGTGACCACTTCCCTGGGGAGCCTGTTCCAGTGCTCAAACCATCCTCTGGGGAAAAATCCCTTTTCCTGATACCCAACTTAAACCTCCCCCAACTCAGCACCAGCTGTTTCCTCAGGTCCTGCCACCAGTCACAAAGAGCAGAGATCGGAGCTGCTCCTTGGCTGCCTCTCGGGAGGATGTTGAAGATTGCAATGAGGTCTCCCCTCAGTCTCCTCCAGGCTGAGTGCCCTCAGTCACTCCTCATAAGGCCCCTCCAGACCCTTTCCCATCCTCGTGGCCCTCCTTTGGAAGCTCTCTAATGCTTAATGTGTTTTTTATATTGCAGTAACCAAAACTGCCCCAGAACTCAAGGTGAGGCTGCACCAGTGCAGAGTAGAGTGGAACAATCACTTCCTTTGACCAGCTGCTGAATATATGCTGCAAGCTAAAAGTTCCAGGAAAGGAGCATGTCCTCCACTGTCACCTACAAGAGCAGCACTGCCTGCCCCAGAAGGGACAGAGTCTGAACACACCATTCAACTGACCTGTACATGCCAAGGACACAGCTGGTCACTGTTGACCTAAGCCGCACCCACACAAGTGTCAAGCAGGTGTCTTTCACTGTGCTTTTCCTAATTATAAAGTGGCCAAAAGCATTCCTCCTGTGTAAGTGAGGGCAACGTTGAGGAGAGGACATTGTGAATACCTCATGTTATAAAATACTTTCTAAAACTGGACATGACACACTCTCTGCTGTTGCTTCTCACATTCTCACATGATTTCCAGCATTCCCTAGATTAAGCATTACTGAATTTCCTCGTCTTTAGTGATGCCTTCCCTTACAGCCAGGACGCAGCACGAGACTGCACTGCCACATACAGCTGTCAGTTCCCAGTCCTCCAGCAGCAATAGGAGGCACACCCCAAAGTCAGCAGCCTGCTGCCAGCACGGCATCAGGGCACTCAAGAACCCCCTCACTGGGAACAACAACAGAAGATTGCCTCAATTCATCTGAGCAGGGTGGGAAATGCAAAAGACACAGAGCAATCCAGCTGCTTGTGAAATCCACTTGGAAATAAGAGTAGAATAATGCAGGCCTCCAGGCAGAAAGGCAGCGCGGTCCCAGAAAGGGCAGGAAATGTAACAGGTAAGTGTTCAGAGAAAGTGCTGGAGCCGAAGTGCATCAGACAAGGACCCGCAGCCACAGTACCTGGCACTGGTTGTACACAAGCCCATCAGCTGTCACGCTGGATCTACTGGGGGAGCGGACACCGACCCAACAGAAACCACACAGGGGACACAGCAAGCCTGGACTTCTTACATACCACACCAAGGATGATCTCCTCCACCTTACTCCCATGCACCAAGCCCAGTGCTGCTGCTCCCACAAAATCCTCAAAGCACAGCACACAACTGGCACTGAAATGTCTCGATCAGCAACAGTCAGAGCCGTAACTCACCATCAGTGCTCGCTGCTAGTGGGAGGAACAGCGTTGGCAGACCAGGCTATAGAGGCATTCACTGTGCACTCCACACAGCCCTGCTACCTCCAGAGGAGGACAAGAGTAGGATTCCCAACATACTCAGGAACCATTTTCATGCCTGTGTCCTCTGCCTCAGCACACCAGTGCAGAATGAGCCCTTAGCAGGTACACTATCAGCTTGATGGCTGATGATTTAATGAAGTGAAGCAAACCATGCAAAAGGAGGAGGAGGGTTACTTTCTCCAATCCCTTACTCTCCCCTCCCTCCTGTAAAAAAAAGATCAAGCAGCAGGAAAACCTTTGCCCTAAGAACTCAGAAAGCACCAACTTCTCTACATTCCTGCTCCTATCCCAGAGAAAAATTCTCTTCCCTGCTCTATAGCTCTGTCTCAAGGCCATGATACCATACTCAAATCAGGTAAAAACTCAGAGCCTCACTGAAGCTGACAGCCGCTGATAGATCAGGCATAAATTCAGTGTTGAGTTTATGCTGCTGACTGTGTCATCCAAGGGAGACAAGAGCATTAATGCAGCTCTGGCACATGCACACAAAAGGTAAAGATGATTCTGGTTCTGATGTCAGGAAGGAAAGCCTCATGATTTCAGGTGTGGGGAGAGCATTAACCAGAACCTTCTTCTAGTTTTTCATAAAAGCAGATTCCTTACCGTAGACTTACACCAAGCAACTACAACCTCTTAATGAAACAAAACTTTCAGCTACAGGCATAACTAAGGCATCAAAAACTCAGACTGTTGCTCTTAAATGGACACAGGCAAGTGGAGCTCTATTCTGGTATCTAAGGACAGTGACAGGAGGTTTACCCACCACACCTGAGCCAGCTCTAGTGCTGAACTGTCACAGGGCTCATATGCCAGGAGGGTGGCAATTGCCATTATGGAACCCTTACAGGTTCCTGCACGGAACACAGCTCGAACCTCTTCACACCAACCACAGCATGACGATGGCTCTGTCCCTGTTGACATGAGCTAACTGCTCATGGAAGCCACAGATTTTGCTCAGTTCCCAGTTGCTGAGAGTGCTATGGGCCTCACCTCTCACTAATCACAGCAAGAAAATTCAGTGTTGAGTTCATGCTGCTGACTGTGTCATCCAAGGGAGACAGCATTAATGCAGCTCCAGCACATGCACACAAAAGGTAAAGATGATTCTGGCTTTGAGTCAGAATATTCAGGCTTGGTAGTCCTGTCACAGACACAGGAGGAAGCACATGCCAGCCGCTGCAGCTAAAGACTTTCCTGCTGCACTTCCAAGAAGGGCAGCTGTGATCTGCTGCACAGTCATACCAAAGGTTACCATAATAACCCAATCAGCAATCCAAACCTGCTGACACACAACCCTAAATGGAGCCATAGACCTTGCCTCCGATGTCCTTGGACTGATTCAGCTCCCTAGATTGCCCTGTATTAGTGATAAGAAATGAGACAGTAAATTGTTTTCCAGTTCCCCAGCAGGTCATTCAGGTGCTGTTCGGATAAGGGTGCTCACAAAGTAAAGAGATTCTTTGTGCCCTGCTTCTGAGGTACCAGACATTTAAGAGAGAAGGTATGATTAGGTCTTGTATTAAGTTTGTGCTCAGTGGGCATTAACCAACCAAAGAGTGGGTTTACCTGTCAGGGTTTTGTTTCATTTTGGTTTTTAAACAAAAGGTGCAGATGCAGGTGCAGTCTCTGTAGTGCCAGGCTGACGGACAGGAACGTGGCTCATCATATTGCCGGTGGCAGGAATTTGGGTTACCCCGGCAGCCAGAAAGTCTGCAAGGATGATCCAGCTTAGAGACTCACAGCCTAGCCAAGCCAGGTCAGGTACATGTAGGATCATGACTTCTAAGAATACATGTAGCTGGCATTTTAAAACACTAATGCTGGCAATGTTTTGTAGAACTACCTGAAACTACTGACATCCCTACAACCAACCAACCAACCAGTCCAAAAAACCCAACTCTGAAAGGTTAGGCCCTGAGCAGCAAAGCAACTTTGCATGATCAGTGATAGACAGAGAGTTACTGTCACAAGGGCTTTTGCATTAAGGTTAATTCCATACTTAAAAATGGTGAAAGCTGTACTCTTATCATGGGCACTCAATTGCTTCAGAACAGGAAGAACACCTATTCTAGGGTTAATAATTAAAACTATTTTAACACGGTGTATCAGAGAAATCCCTCTGTTCCGGTAACACAGGCGTACAAGGTGTTCACAGCCAAGAAGCTGAAGTCAAGTTCAGTCTATTCACGCAGCACTTTCAGTGAGGCCGGATACAACAGCTGCAAACAGGGCGAGCGGAGCAGAGGGGAACACTGAGTATTGTGGGGCACTGCACAGCTCCTGCTCACCTCCTCCTAAAGATCTGCTGCAGAATCTTGGTTTATCCCGCACACTGAGCAGTGCTGTACCGCGCAGAGCGGCGAGACCCGTCCGTGTCTTACATTGTTCATAACTAAATATTTAATGCGTTTCCTGAGTCTGTAAGGCGTGAAACTCCTCAGCAGCGGAATTCCCCCGACACGGTCTCTGTCACTGAGGGTTTATTGCAGGGGGGGCCGCTGCCGCTCTACCCCGCGCACACCGTGGGGGCTTCACAAACGCCAGCCCACCAGGCTCGGGGGAGAGAGCGGCCCCGGAGAGCGGGGCAGGGGCCGGGGCGGGGACCGGGACCGGGCCCGGGCCGGGAGAGCGGCGCGACCGCAAGCAGCCACGGATACGGCGAGCCGCCGCTGCTCCGAGAGCGGGCAGGCACCAGCACCACGCCGGCACGTACAGGCCGAGCGCGGCGGCCCCGAGCGGCCTGGAGGAGCCGCGCCCGCCGCTGCGCCCGCGTCGGGCGGAGCTCCCTCGCCGTGGGGGGCCGGACCCCGGGCCCGGCAGGCACAGGCGAGTGGCGGCGGCGGGCCGCGGGGGCGGCAGGGGATCGGGCCGCGCCTCCCCGTGGCTCCGCCGCTGCCGCCCACCCGGCGCTCCCCGACAGCCGCCCACAGACAGGGCCCAGCAGCGGCGCGACCCACCGCCGTACCCCTCCCCGCCTTTCGCTTCGCTTCGCTTCCCGCCCCGGCCCCGGCCCTGTCCCCGGCCCCTAGGCCGCCCCTGCCCCCGCCGGCGGCAGCAGGGGGCGCCACGCCAGGCGCCGCCATTTCCCTCCGCTCACCTGCGGCCTCCGAGCGCACCCTGCGCTGCGGGCGCTGCCGCCAGCCAATCACCGCCTGCTGACGGCCGCAGGCAGCCAATCGGCGCGGAGCAGGCGGGCCGGCCGGGACGCGAGCGGGCACAGCGTGGCGGCCCCTGGCGGCGGCGGCGGGACCTGCTGCAAGGCCAGGCGCGCCGCGCGCACGTGGGCGCGAGCCCCGCGCCGGGTCCGTGCTGCAACGGCGAGCGCGCGGCTGCACCGGGCGGGACACGCGGCCGTAGCGGCCCTACCGGGCTGGGCGCGCGGTTCTACCGGGCGGCCGCTTCCCGTGTGCCGGAGCAGCCCAGCGGTGCGCCAGCAGCTCCCGTCCCGCGGGGGTCTGCGGGTGTGGCGAGCACGGAGCACTGCAGGAGGGCTGGTGACCGCCGAGAACCGGCCCCCGACCCCGCGACCCATCACGGGTCGTATTCCGTCGAGGAGCCGCGGTCGCCGCTCCCGGCTTCAGGTGGACGAACTTTGACTCGGCCGCTCCCCCTCGCCCCGAGGCGCGGCGAGGGGCTCCGAGGCGTGGGTCCCGGTGCGGAGCCGGCCCGTCTCGGCACAGCCGCCCCTCCGGCGCTGTCCGGCGAGCGGTGCTGAAAGCGGCGGCGGCCTCGGTGGGGCGGGGCGTGGCGGGGCGGGGCAGCCAAGCAGGTGGCGGTGCCGCCAGGCCCCCCCCGTGCCCCGCCGGCTCCCCGCCCCCCGCGCGCCCCGCCGCCGTTCCCGTTCCCATTCCCGTTCCCATTCCCCTCACGTCCGCTGCCCGCCCCGGCGCGCTTGCTCCGCCGCTCCGCCATGGCCAGCACCTTCGCCCGCGCTCTCTCCGCTCGCCGCTCCGCCGGCCTCCTGGCCATGGTGGGCGCCGGCTCTCTCGCCGCCGGCTTCCTACTCGCCCGGGACTCGGTCAGCGCGGGCGACCGTCAGCGTCGGCGATACCCGCCCAGGTAATGTGCGTGGGCGGCGGGGGCGCACGGGCGGGGGGCGGCGGGCGGGGAACGATCCATGCGGCACCGGCACCGGGGGAGGGCGCGGGGGCCGCCCCCGGCTCGAGCCTGGCGGCGGGTCCCGGAGCGGTTATGGGGGCGGCGCGATGGACGCTGCTCGTCCATGGCGGGAAGGACCGGGAGGCCCGTGAACCAAGCCCCGTCGGCCCCGGGGCCCCGGGCGACGAGGGGGACGGGGCGGCCGCAGGGTCTCAGCCGTGTTGGCCTCGGGCTGCTGGTCACCGGCTTCGTGGGCCCCGCCGTCCCCGCGCACAAGGACACCGGCACAGCTGCGCCCCGGGCGCGGTCCCGCGGGGACCAGAGAGCGCGGGTCCCGGCATTCCGGGGTTTGTCGGGGTTGCCGCGGGCCCCCTTCACGGGACCCGCGCTGACAGGGACTGTGAGGGCTGCGGGGGCCGCCCCGGGCACATTCCCGTGTCCGGGGGTTGGCTCTGGGTGCTGCGGTCCAGGCAGGGCGCCCCAGAGCTGCCAGCTGCCCCGGGTGGTCCCAGAGTACCAGGACAAGCCGCTGTAGCCGGGGGCATGCGAGAGCGGGAGGAGACAAATGCTTAGCAGTTGGACTGGGGTCCCGGGGGACTTCCCGGGATGACCAGGAAGGGCAGAGATGGGGTTTGTTTGGGAGACGGGCCAGCCTGGGAGGCAGCAGTGCTGGGACCCCCTGTGCCAGTGGGGACATACCCCAGGCTCGGCCCAACAGAAGCCAGGGAGACTTTGCCAATGTCCTGGTAGGAACAGGATGGAGCAAAGGGTCCATTTTGTCCTGCTGGCAGAACACCCAGGATCTCTGACTGTGGGAGCTGGTGTCAGAGCAGCCCCTGGCCCGACCTCATCTGGCTGTACCAGCCTTCCCACGCGCCTGCCTTTGGGACAGGGACTCCTCTATTGAAAAGAAAAGCTTTGCTGGCAGGTCCTGGCTCTTCCCTCTCTGGGCCAGTTTTTAAAGGGAGAACTGGAGGGATCCATGGGTGCTGAGCAAGCAGCCCCATGGGTAGATTTTGGACAACAATGAGGTGTGCAATCAGGACTTCTGGGAGGTAGGCACAGAGTTGAGCTGGGCCAAGTGGACGCATACATGGCCACAGTCTGGCTTAGGAGTGCTTTTGAGGTAATGCTGGCTCTGAAAGAGCCCTGGCCCTATTTGCACACCCGGTGCCTGATCCCTTAAGCCAGATAAGTGTCACAGCTGCAGCACAATGCTAAGGTTCAAGATCTAGACCAGAAGCTCACACGTCACTCCCCTCCAAACTGCTCTTTGTTGTCCCTGGGAGCCCAGCCGGGCTGGGAGGGCCAGGTGCCTCACATTCCCATAGTTCTGCTCACCATCGCTTGCCATGGCAAGTGGGGCTGGAGGAGATGGAGGCTGGTCCTGCCCAGTGTTTGTGCTGCCAGCCCTGAGGAGCATAGAGGGGCACGGCACCAGACAGGACTGGACACAGTAACTGCCTGTGTCTCACAAGGCCTAGGCAGAGTAGGAATGGGGCCAGGGCCAGAAGGGGAGAGGGACATGGTGGCCACCAGCCAGTCCTTATGCTGGCAACAGCTGCTTGGCTTAGCACAGCCTAGAGGCGGCCAGGAAAATGAGGACTGAGTTTTCCTGCCCATCCCAATGCCAGCAGAGACTGTGCACAGGGGAGGAGCAGGGTGGGAAGGAGGCAGCACGTTGCTGCTCCGAACACCGGCAGCTGCTGCCATCTCTGCACCAAATGCCGACAGTCAGAGCAGTGTGTTGTGGTGCTGCATTGCAGGCTGGGAGCCCTGTGCATGTGGAGGGCTGGCAAGGAGCTGGCATTGGCGCTCTGGCAAGCTGCGTTGGACTACAGAAAGCTGGGGACAGAAACTGATTTCATAGAATGACAAAGGCCGGATGGTATTGATTATTTACCTCCCAAGAGGTGGGATGTTTTCCAGCTTTCTGAACAACTGCAGAGATACAGACATCAGATCAGGAGGGGATGAAATCAAGGTGGGGCTGTGGTAAAATGAGCCTCCTGGGGGGTTCTGTTCAGATGGGAATGTTTTTGTGACAGTGCTGACACTTGAAAAGAGCCTAAACAGAGCCCTAGGGGTGAGCTGCAATCCCTCACTCTGCAGCCGACTTGCTTGAGGATTCTGCCCCTCTAGTCTTTAAGTTAAAAAATGAGAGACATTGACAGCAGCCCTGAGGGTTCTGAGCAACACTACGCAGCCTCCTGTCAGAAGTACTGTAGTATAAATGGCCATGCTGGGAGGACACAGGCATTCCCACCTCAAGGAGAAATGGGCCCCGTGTGCCTTCTGCCAGGTGGGTTCTACAACAGGCATGGCACCGCATTTGGGCCACCACATTGGGGCTCCCTGCCAAAGCATCTCCAGACAAAGCCCAAGTCCCCTCCCCCCTGCATAAGCAAGCCTCATGCTTGGCTGCCTGCAGCAACCTGCCAGCTCCCAGTTCCATGCTGCCACACAGGGTCTGCTGCTCACCCCACACACCCCCATGCCTCTCCAGAGGCATGTGCAGCTGGGACTGCCTGGGCACCGCAAGCCAGTGGTGCCAGGAAGGGCACTGGAGGCTACCAGATTAGAGGTGAAGAGCTGTGGGGAGGTGCAGGTGGCTGTCACTTCCAGAGAAGCTGCCTAGTCAATAGACGGCGGGCTAATAATCCCTCCTGGGTGCTGAGCAGGTCTGCTCTGGGGTGAGGCACCTGCTTGCACAAGGGCAGAGAGGGCAGCTGCTGCAGGCAGCTGCACCCCGAGGTCATGGGCAGGACAGCAGGCTGAGGTGAGCACAGGACAGTGTAGGCGGCAGTGCTGAGTTGCACTCCTGGCAGACATCCATTCTGCCAGCCTCTGCAGCCAGGCAGGAGCCCACAATACCACAGAACTGTGGAATCATGGAATCATTGAGGCTGGAAAAGACCTTTAAGATATCAGTCAGTGCTGTGGCACAAAACAAAAATTTTGTTTGTGGGAACAAAATATATGGTGCTGAAAGGGTCATAATTTTAAAACCAGCCTTGGGGACCAAAACCAAGGGGTCAAAGTAGCCCAAGTGCAGTATCATCTTGACATTATGACAGAAGACCCCTGGACACCCTGAGCACATGGCAGGAGTGTGGTGCCATTGCCAGAGCCCTCCAGTCCCAGCCTGGACACAGCCTCCCTCACTGGCTCTGTGGCATCTCGGTGAGCACAGCGCCAGGTGCTCAGGACCTTCACCCTGGCATTACCCTGGTGGTCCTGGCAGCATCCAGCTGAGTTCAGGTGCTCTAGAAACGCTGAAGAGATTTGCCCTGATTTGCTGGCTGTGGTCTGGGGCTGTTCAGGGAAGGGTGCATTCCAGCCAGTGTGGTCAGGACTGCAGCAGGCACAGCACCTGCAGGCAGAGCCTGGAGTCTCAGGTTTTGGATGCTGAACACCTCAGGATGCTGAACACCTCAGGGAAGGTGTAGACAGCTGTGGCAGACAGCATGCTTCAACCCATAGCAGTCTCCTGCCTGCTGGGAATAAGCTGGCTTTCCTTAGGAACCTCTACTGCTCCAGGGCATCCTCTGTCATGTAGAAAGCACAGCAAGTGGTCCTGGCATGCCCAGCAGCATGACCCATGGTGGAGCAATGGAGCAACCTATCCAAGTGTCCCATTCTGATCAGCAAATGCTTTTTACAAGTGTGTCACCCTGGGGAGAGAGTGGCCAGCAGATGACAGGGGCAGAAGCAGTGAGGGAGGTCAGGACAGGCTGCGTCCCATGCATGCCACATCAGCCTCTTAGCTGGATCATCTTATCAGGGCACAGGTCTGTGTGTGGGTTGGGAGAAGCCCTCAGCCCTGGGACAAGTGCTTGTCTGGAGCAAATGCCTCCTTGTGCTGGTCCGGGCAGGAGCTGCTCTTGCTTCCCCACATGATGCAATGGCAGCCCTACCTCCCTTTGTTTCTGCACAGTACAGGAAGCCATGAGCAGTAGCCAAGCTGTGGGCGAAGGGCCACATTCCTTGGCCTGCAGACACAGGGGAGGAGGCAGTGGCAGCCACAGGGCTCTGCATTGCAGCACAGGATTGGTGCTGGCAGCCATACCAATGCCCAGCATGAGCACTCAGCCCAAGAGCAGGAACTGAGCACAGGCAGGCGCCAGGACTTGCTGCTAGTGCTGATGTCCAACTGTTGCTCCCAACAGCCAGACCTGCGCTAGTCCAGGCACCTTTTCTCCCACATGGATCCCCCCCAAGCTATGTCACCCCCAAAACAGGCCTTTCTCAGAAGGGGAGACAGGTGTCCCCAGGGATGCAGGACCCCCTCCAGCCACCAGCCAGGTCTCCTGGGCTGACAAGGGCCAGTCCTGTCCCACTAAGGTGAGTGGAGGCATCCTCGAGAGAGATTTGGCCAAGGCAAGCGCTGGCAGGGTCCTGCCCTGCCAATCTCCTGGTAAGCACAGAACAAGTACAAAGCCTGTCTAAAGTGGGAATGAGGTCAAGGGACAGCCTCCCACTAAGCTGATTAGAGGAAAGCATCCCCCTAATACAATAAACTGCACTGGGACTGTGTGGTTCCCACTGGCTGCAGATCAGGGTCAGCCAATCTCCTGCCCCACAGCATTCGGGGGGGCAGAGGCACGGGGGTCCAGGGGTCAAGCAAGCCCGACTACATGCCCTGCCTCCCCTACCCAGTGCATCAGCAGACAGGGAGCAGCCCCCTTCCGTTTGAGCTGGCATCAGGGCAGCCCCAGGGAGGATAAGGGGAGTGGGACCCCCCCTCTGCAGCCCAGCTGCCTTGGCAGCTCAGTGTGGCAATGGGCTCACATGGCCCCACTGCTCGCCTGGCAGGTTCTCCCACACTGGGGCCCTGCTGTGTGTCTGATAAGGAGCCACTCCCTAAGGACTGGCCCAGATTTGCTTGTGGACTCTTGTCTTGGTTCAGTGCCAGCCCTTGGCTTGGGCTGCTCCCTGCCCTTGCCCTACAACACCTGTAACTGCCTCCCTGCTCCCAGCTGTTGTGGATAAGCAGAGAATTTGACCCCTCCCTGAGTTCCCCTGCCCATACCTGCACCAAGAGTCTCTGTGGAGCACAGGCACAAGTGCTAGGGTCCCCTGGCCCCAAAGGACTCATTGATGTCCCTCCCACAGTGCTGAGTACCCCGACCTGCGGAAGCACAACAACTGCATGGCCAGCAACCTGACGCCAGGCATCTACGCCAGGCTCTGTGACAAGGCAACCCCAAATGGCTGGACCTTGGACCAGTGCATTCAGACTGGCGTTGACAACCCTGGCCACCCCTTCATCAAGAC
The DNA here is from genome assembly GCF_965178545.1 of Coloeus monedula. Lineage (NCBI taxonomy): Eukaryota > Metazoa > Chordata > Aves > Passeriformes > Corvidae > Coloeus > Coloeus monedula. The sequence continues at coordinate 13,133,546 of NC_138794.1, read as the reverse complement.
TGTGGGCATTGTAGCTGGTGATGAAGAGACCTATGAGGTGAGTGGCAGCCAGAGCCTTGTCTGCAGCAGCCAGAGGAGTCCCAGTACCCATGGTACAACCAGCAGCCTGGGGCATTACTGCCCACCTCCTCTTGCCCTGAGCAGCTGGAGAGGCCCCTGGGAAGTCTCCATGTGCTCCTGCAGGACACAGGGCTCCTTTGGAGAAGCTGTTCCTGGAGTCCTGCAGCCTCCTGCTCCACTTGCCCTGTGGATTGCTGTTGCACTGCAGGACACACTGTCCCCAACACTGGCAGTGTGGCCCTGCCGGGTTTGTGGCACAGGCTTCATGAAGCACTGGGTCTGCTGTACTTGCTTTCAGGTGTTTGCCGACCTGTTTGACCCTGTGATTCAGGAGCGGCACAATGGATACAACCCCCGCACCATGAAGCACTCCACAGACCTGGATGCCACAAAGGTGCAGAAGCTGGGCAGTGGGGCCTTTGGGGTAGGGCCCTGCCAGCACCAGAGCCACCCCATAAACCCCCTGTGGATCCTGTCTGTTCCAGATAAAGTTTGGCCAGTTTGATGAGCGCTATGTGCTCTCGTCCCGGGTCCGGACTGGGCGCAGCATCCGTGGCCTGAGCCTGCCGCCAGCCTGCACCCGCGCCGAGCGACGAGAGGTGGAGAAAGTGACTGTGGAAGCATTGAGCGGGCTCACCGGGGACCTGGCGGGCCGGTACTACCGTCTCAGTGAGATGACTGAGAAGGAGCAACAGCAGCTCATTGATGTGAGTCAGTGCAGCTCCTGGCCAGCCCTCCCCCCCGGGTGCATGCAGAGCAGGACCCCTTCCTGGCACTGCCTCTCTGGGAGGTTCTATCGTCCTTTTGCTGTCTTGTGCAACCAGGACCCCTGGCCTAGCAAGGCAGCCCAACAGCACGGTGCTGCTCAGTCCTCATGAGGCAGGAGCTCTCTGAAGTCAGCCCCAGCAGCTCATGGCCACCCCTGACTCTTGCCCCCATGTCCCTGCCCATGCCCAGAGGAAGGTGGGCTTGTGGCACTCAGCTCGTGCCCCACCAGCCCCTGGCACAGGGTGGGCTGTGCACCAGCAACCTTCTGCCTCCCAGGCCAGGAAGGCAAGGGCTCCTGCCTGGGAGAGCTGTGGTGAATCTCCTGCATGGCAGGTGGGACCAGTGAGACAGGGAGTACTGGAACCAGTGAGGGTGCCCTGGCTCCAGCCATGCAGCCTGGGTGAGCCCACGAACTCTATCTCCCTCCAGGACCACTTCCTCTTTGACAAGCCGGTGTCCCCGCTCCTGACAGCAGCAGGAATGGCTCGGGACTGGCCTGACGCCCGAGGGATCTGGTGAGGATCTGCCCTGGCACCAGGCAGCAGGGCAGAGATGGGGGATGATGCTACTGCTCCATCCATCTCACCCTTGCCACCCACATTTTCCATGTTTGCCACACCACAGACCCTGGCACGTGGCACCAGTGTCCCTGGGCTGTGCTCACCATGGGTTCTGTGGCCTCATCTGGGAGTTCCTTGTGCACCACTGTCAGCAATCTACTGTTCCCTACACAAACCACAGCATGGTACTGGGAAGGGGGACTGTGGAGCCAGTCCCAGCTGTCAATCCTGCCTGCTCTCCCCATCCTGCAGCACCTTGCACTCTAAGGCTGCCAAAAACCTGCAATTGCCTTCTGCTCCCTGGGCAATCCCCAGCACTCCTGGCTTCTGCACACTCTGTGTGACACCAAACCTACCCTGCCACGGTCACATCTTACTGCTCCTCCCCAGCATCTTTGCAAAGCCATGCAACATCCCACACTCCCCCAGAGCAACAGCCGGCACATGTCTGCCCATGCCACCCTCGCTGACACTGTGCCTTTATATGGAAAACACCTCCAGAGTACACACGGTCCCCAGCTCCAGCTGCACCTAATCCAGCCCTCCAGCACACACCCCATGCCTCACAGCCCCCTCCCACTGCCTGCATGGTGCAGGAGCCATGCTGCTGTCCCCAGTCCAGGCTGGGTCACCACCACGCTGGCGCCCGCCTGTGCCCAAGGCACTGGAGACAGCTCCCATTGCCAGCAGTGATGCATGTGGATGGGCACTGGCCCATCTCCAAGAGCATCTCCTGCCTGCCCACCCTGGTGCAGTCAGCACACTGGAACCAAGGGCAGCACTGGCACCATGGTGGCAGGGGCACAAGGGGCACAGTTGAGAGGGCACGGGGTCTCTGCGAGCTGCCAGCACAGCCAAACACTGCCCTGTCCCTAGGCACAACCACCAGAAGACCTTCTTGATCTGGATCAATGAGGAGGACCACACACGTGTCATCTCCATGGAGAAGGGGGGCAACATGAAGCGTGTTTTTGAGCGGTTCTGCCGGGGCCTAAAGGAGGTGAGTGTCCAACAGCTTCTGCTGTGCCAGCCCCATGAACAGGCAGAGAGGGGCAGGCAGGGCTCCTGTGGTGCTGGCCCTCTGCACACAGCCAGGGCTGGGTGCTCCATGGCCAGGGCCGAATGACTGCTTGTGCCTCTAATTCAGGTGGAGCGGCTAATCCAGGAGCGAGGCTGGGAGTTCATGTGGAATGAGCGGCTGGGTTACATCCTGACCTGCCCCTCTAACCTGGGCACAGGGCTGCGAGCAGGTGTCCACATCAAGCTGCCACTGCTCAGCAAGGTATTACCATGGCTAGTTTTGGGGGGAGCCAGGCAAGGACTGTGGGGAGCTCAGCCATGAAGGTGCAGGACAGCATGGGACCCAGCCCTGGACCACGCTCCGGTTCCCCCAGGAGGCATAAGGTCCAGCCCTGCCTGCATTCCTGGCTGGAGAGGCCTGGGTCCCAAGCATCAGCCTGTCTCTGCTTAGGGCAGGACTCTGGGTGGGGTTGGTGACCCACTGACAGGATCCTGTGAGCAGCAGGGTGCTGCCCCAGGGAGCATCCAGCTGCAGAGCCCTGACTCCCTTGTTGCTGGTCCTGCTGAGCACTGACACTTTCTCTGGGCACCAGGACAGCCGCTTCCCTAAGATCCTAGAGAACCTCCGACTACAGAAGCGTGGGACGGGTGGTGTGGACACTGCAGCCAAAGGTAGCATCTTTGACATCTCCAACCTGGACCGTCTGGGGAAGTCAGAGGTGGGTGCCAGACAGAGCTGGGGAGGGAGGTTCTGGAATGTGTCTGCATGACAGGCCCATGCAGACACATGGGCCTGGGGCCAGCATGTGGGTGCTGGGAGTGGCAGTGCCTACCCTGCATGCAGCAGGACTGGCCAAATGCCTTACTGGGGTGGTTCCCAGGACAGTCCCTCAATCACCACATCTGTGCTCCTGGTGCAGGTGGAATTGGTGCAGCTGGTGATAGATGGTGTGAACTACCTGATCGACTGTGAGCGGCGGCTGGAGAAGGGGCAGGATATCCGCATCCCCTCGCCGCTGCCACAGTTCCGGCACTGAGTGGGACTGTGGCAGCGCCAGCGCTGTGGGACCCAGGTCCCCCTGTAGCTTGTGCAATCTCTGTGCCCAGCATGTTGCTGCATCCTGTTACCCACAATGCGTCAGGTCAGACCCCATAAACATGCGCTGCTGTAGCCATGGCTCAGGCTTCTTCTTACCCCAGAACTCACCACCCCACTGACCTCCCAGCGCCCTGTCCCCCTGCAGAGGCACCACTCGGATTTGCCCCCAATCACAAGGCTTCACAACCACCACACATGGGCTCTGCACCCCCTGCCCCATCCCAATCACCCTGGCCACCTCCCCGTGCAGCTGGTACCAGGAGCGGTGCAGCAGGGCCAGGAAGTGCTGCATGGCTTCAGGTCCCACACTGAGCAGTAGACCCTGGAAGGTCTCTGGCATCTGAAGGTGCTCCTGTGGGAAATGTGTCTGAGCACCCAGGCAGTGGGAGAGCAGGAGCCAGTGGGCCCCATGCTCCTCAGGATCCTGGATGGGTTGTAGCCAGCCTATCCAGGATGGGCAGTGCCTGCACCAAGATCTCAAAGGCAGGAGCATCCTCGCTGTCCTGGAGCAGGTCCCAGAGCACAGGCTGCAGGAGAGAGCAAGATTGCACTGCCTGTGCAATCCACACCTTCCCTCAGAGCTCCTGGCTCAGTGTCCCACAGTGAGTCTGTGGCACCCTTGCTACAAGGATAAAGATGCAGGGACAAAGGGGAGTCTTCACCCTGAGCCAGAGGTCTGACCCCCAGCCTGGGGCTGGCTGCTCCCAACCACTGGTGGCTGAGCAGAGCACATGCACCGTCCAGCTCCCACCATGGCTGCCAGTGCACAAGAACTGTGGCCTGCACCCTGGCCCAAGCCTGCAGCCAGTGGGAGGGCTCCCTGGGTCTGTCACCCCAACTGCTGTCCTGCACCCAGGGAGACCCTTGCTTGCTGCCCCAGCACTGCCCCACTCAATGGGGGGAGCTCAGCAGCTCCCTCTTGGCCAAGGCCCTGTGCTCCCATCCTAGGTACCAGCCCACAGCTCACCAGATGCCTGTGGATGAGCAGCAAGTCCCACAAGGAGGTGTTATCCAGGAGGCTGGAGAGGAGGATGGCCTCGCTCAGCTGCTCCCCGGCCACCTGTTCAGCCTCCTCTTGTTTAGACAGGACCAGGCTGCGGTCAAGCAGGCACAGGAGGTACCTTGGGTTGGGGGGGATCAGCCTAGAGCCCTCCCCCTGGCACCGTGAGAACTGCGGAGACAGCCCCAGCAGGTAGGCAGCCAGGGCTGGCCAGAGCTCCAGTGTCCAGCCTGAGGGACAACGCAGGATGCTGCAGCAGGCAGCATCTCCCAGGCAGGGCACCCTGGGAATGTGCCCTGGTCACGGGCTGAGGGTATCCCAGCAGCTGGAGGAGGGAGGCATTGGTGCACACCAGCTCCTGGAAGCAGCTGGGACACACAGTCCTGCACGGCTGCCAGAAATCAGCGTTCCCCCACACCCACAGGCTCCAGCCCTCAGAGGAGCAGGGCTCTGCTCCCAAGCTCTAAGGCACTGGGCGTCTGCGCCCGGGACTGGAGACCGCCACACAGCTGAGAGTGCCACACCCGGAGGTTGGTGAGCAGAATCTCACGGCTTCCACTGCCCCGGAGTTGGATGCCCCAGAGCACGCGGCTTCCTAGGAAGCAGCTCCAGGCGCCCTCCAGCATGTACCCAGTGGGGAGGTGCTCGGCCCCTAGCAGACCCCGAGCCGAGTGGGCAAAGAGCCGCTCCAGTATGGCTTGCTGGGGCCCGGCGTTCTCCCTCAGGAAGGTGTTGCTGCAGACCGTGGCACTGAACTGGGCAGGGTCGCGCTCCCGGCAGACCCACGCCGAGCGCCCGTCACCCGCAGATAGGTACCAGGCTGCGTTGACGCAGGCGGCCCCTGGGTCCCCCGGGCGCTGGCCGAAGCCCCGGACGCTGCTGAAGAGGTTGCAGGAGAGGTAGACGATGAAGCTGGAGATGGCCGGCAGCCCGGGGACGCTATCGTTGCACACAGCCTCCAGTGCAGGCGGCAGGAGCGAGGTCTGGCCCCAGGGCACAGCCGCTGCTTCCCGGGGAACGGGGCTGGAGGCAGCCGGGGAAAGGCGGCAGGGCAGGGAACACCCCGGCCGCGAAACCCGGGCGTCCCAGCTGCGATTGTGGCGAAGCTCCTGAAAGACAGCACCTGGCCAACAGCCAGCGATCAGGATCAGCGATCCGGTGCGGCCCAGAGGAGCCGGTGTCTGCGGACCGGGGCCCGCTGCCCATGGCCGGGGCATCCGGCATGGGTCATTGCCTGTCCCGTCCTGACAGGGAACCCAGCAGGGCTCACGTCCGATCCCAATCCGCCCCCGGGAGCGGCCGCTTCCTCCGCGCTGCCGGAGCCGCCCCGCCGCAGCAGCTCCGCGCTCACCAGGCTCCCGGTGAACGACGTGGTCGTGCGGCGGTCCGACTCACCAGAGCAGCAGCCGTGGCAGCGTCCCTGCGGGAAGAGCGCGGCCGTCAGGCGGCACTGGACACCGGGAGCGAGCGCGGGGCCCGTCGCTAGCGGGGCGTGGGGCCCCCAGTGCCAGCGCCGCCGTCCGCAGCAGGGCCTCCCGCAGCCCCGGGACGCCGCCCCGAGGGGACCCGCATGGTCCGGGTCCGGGACTCGTGTCCCGCATCCCAGCCTGCCCAGCTCGAAGCTCCCCGGTGCGACCGGGGCGCCGGGTGAGACCGCCCGTGGGAGAAGCCGAGGAATGGGACCGGTAGCCGCACCGGGCCCGCTGTTCGTTCGCCGGCCCCTAACTGGGTGAAGGGCCGGGAAAGCTGTTCCGCTGCCCCCCGTGCGGCCCTCGAAGTCAAGGCAGCCCTCCTTGCCGGCGGGCACCCCGCAGGATCCAGCTCCTTAGGCGGCCTATGCCTGGGGGCCGCATCGTTGGGCCCGGGCCTATGTCACAGCCGGAACGTCGCTGCTCAGTAGCGGTCAGGCTTGGGACGCGGGGACGGGCGCGAGGTGTCGGAGTGCAGCAGCGGTCTGTCCCGAGTCAGTTCCTGCGGGAAGAGCCCAGCTTATCGGGAGTGCAGAGCAGTCCCCCCGGGAGCGGGTGTCTGCCCTGGGAGTCGTTCCCTGGGCCCGCGCAGTAGAGGGGAACGGCTCTAGAGTAGGCAAGGGATGAGGGAGCAGAACCGGCCCTCGAGCACGCATCTATCCACGGTATCTGCACTCCCGGAGGGCCGTTCTCACTCGCCGGGGTTGGGTCCTGCAGCACCAGCAGAAGCAGCATCCCCAGGTTGGGAAGGGAAGAAGCTATTTCTGCGTCCTGCGGGCAGCAGGAGCGAGTGACGGGGAGACAGACGAGGTCCCGCAGGTCCCGGAGCCCGGCTCCAGCCCTCACCACTCCCGCATTCGCTACGGCTCCCAGCCTTTCTCCGACACTGGTAGCCCCAGAGACCCCTGTCCCACAGACCGCCGAGACGTACTTTTGACACACCTGATACTTCCCCCCGGCATGGGACCCTGCCCGGTCCCTGCCTGCTCACGCCGCTCGACGCAGCCACGCGACGGAGCTGACTCCCGCTGGCCAGCCCCACCACCGCAAACGGTGCCGCGCTTGTGCATTATTGATTACGGGAACCCGGCAGGGGCGGAAGCAGCCGGGCGGCAGGGCACTGCCCAGGGCTGTGGACACTGCCCGGCCCGGGGGCCCTGCCTGCCCCACGCCGGCCGGGAAGGAACGGCCCGGCCCGGCCCGGCCCGGCCCCGGCAGCGCTGGCGGGGCGGTGGGCAGCGCCCCCTGCCGGCCCCGGGGCGCGCAGCATCGGGGCGAGTGGCGAGGGGACCCCGGGCCGGCGGGGCCTGTTTGACGGGAGTCGGCGGCCGCACGGCGCTTCCCGGGAGGCGGTCCCGGTCCAGGGCTCTTTGCCGCAATGGCGACGATGAAGTCAGAGATGTCGCACGAGTTCTTCCCGCAGCCCTGGGGCCGACCGCCTGGTCGGCTGGCGCAGCTCAATATTGGTGACAAAAATACCAGAAACAGCCCAGCCGGCTCCCCCCGTGCCGGAGGTGAGCACCTGATGACGGCTGGCCCCAATCATCAGCTCTGGGGATACGGGGAGCAGTTGCTAAAACTCAGTGGTGAGCGGAAGGGACCTGATGACAAGGCCAGGGTAGGAGCACGTGGGTTCTAATGCGAAACGGGGTGATGGTGGAAAAGGTGGATGGATGATGGAAAAGATGGTGAGGTGGAAACGGGGGTACCGAAAACGTTTCCCCGCTTGATGCATTATCCCCCAAGCTCCACCTGAGCTGCCCGGCCCCCTGCTAAAGGAGGTGGCGCTGGGAGGGTGAGAATCGGGGTTTTGCGCGGGGACAGCCCCAGGCCCTGGCGGTGCCAGGGCAAGGTGGCACGAGTTGGGAGCAGGCTGTGCCTGGTCAAAGCTGGGGGCGAGCCGAGCACCCCGGCAGGGATGGCACAGCCGAGGGTCCTTCAGACCGCAGACCCCAGCAGAAGCGCAAATGCCGACGGATGGGGTTACAGGGAAAAGACCCGCTCCCGGGCTTGGCTCGGGGCCAGGGGAACACCGGACTGCCTCAGAGCCGGAGCGTGAGGGGCAGTGAGCGAAAATGCGGGGTTGCGGTGAGTCCAGCAGGCGAGCCTGCAGCGAGCCGAGCGCTGTCGTGCGGAATGTGCTGGGCACGTGTCACCGCTGGGCCGGCACGGCGCGATACAGACACGGTGGCCACGGCGGGGTTAATGCAAACGCATCAGGTCAGCGAAGCCCCCGGAGACCGACAGCGGACTCGGCAGCGCGCGGCCCCGCGGAGCCCCCGCGACACTCGGTCCCGGCCGGGGCAAGGGCAGACGCTGTGTTCGGCGGGACACAGCAGGCCGGGGCCGTGGGAGGGGACTGCACCGTGCATCGAGGACGGGCCCCGCCCCCGCCGAGGCCCGAGCAGCGTCGAGAACCGGGGCGATGAGGCGGAGGGGCGGGCCCGGCTGCGGAGACCCCGCCCCCGCCGCCGGCAGCCCATTGGCCGGCGCCCGCGTAACGCAGCGCCCAATCAGGAGCTGCCACACGGCAGATCCGGATGCGGGGGCGGGACTTCCGGCTGCGGCCCCGGCGCTTCTTCAGCCGCCGCTCCCGGACCTGCCGGACCCGGACCCGCCGCTCCCGCCGTCATGATCGCGCCCCGGGCCCTGCTGCGGGCCCTGCCTGCCTCACTGCTGCCGTTCCTGCTGCTCGCCCTCGGCGCTCGCGCCTCCGACGTGGTGGAGCTCAGCGATGCCGATTTCGAGAGTGGCCTGGCGGAGCGCCCGGGGCTGGTGCTCGTGGAGTTCTTCGCGCCCTGGTGAGGGGCTGCTGGGGGCGGGGGGCCGGGGGCGGGCCGAGACGGGTACTCGGCCGGTCTGACTCCCTTCCGTGCCCCTAGGTGCGGGCACTGCAAGCGGTTGGCGCCGGAATACGAGTCGGCCGCGACCCGGCTGAAGGGAATCGTGCCTCTCGTGAAGGTGAGCACAGGCTCCTGCGTTGGGGCCGACCCGGAGGCGGCCAGCGACCGCACTTCTGCTCCGCAGATCCGACGGGCGTCGTTTCTTTGATGCCTTGGAGCCCTAAAATAATCTGGAAGCCGATCCTTGCAGGGCTGCAGCCGCGCAGCTGGTGTGCAGAGGGTGTGTGAGCGCTCGCCCCAGCCGGGGAAATAGGCTTGCTCTGAGCTGTGTGATGAGGCTGTGAGTGAGCACCGTGCTTCACATACCCATTGAGGCTTGCTGACCAGAGGAAGCTACAATCTTTCTGCCACAAAACTTGTAGGGTTTTCTCAAATCAGAATCTCTCTCTTTCTTTATGGGAAGTGGCATGGAGTCTTGGCACCATGCCGTCCTGGTCAGGTCAGCCTGTTTTCTTCAGGTGTTATATGAACTTCAGGATTGATGAGGTGCTGAGAAATTCCTTGTCATTGATTGCAAGAAGCTATCCTTTCTAGTATTTTTTTGATGTGTAGTCTGGTGAAACTTGAAACTATTTAGTCTTTCCAGTATTTTCTCAAATATTTTTCTGGGCCTCTCACTATACCTGTGCTACCTCTTTCCCAGTCTGCACTGTACAGCAGCAGGCAGTGTGTGACAGATCCCTCTAGTCCCTTGGGTGGGTTGGGTGTGTTAGGGCTGATCTCAGGCTGAGTAGCAAGATTTCTTTTCCTTTAGGTTGACTGTACAGCAAACTCCAACACCTGTAACAAGTATGGAGTCAGTGGATATCCCACATTAAAGATTTTTCGAGATGGAGAAGAGGCAGGGACCTATGATGGGCCCAGAACAGCAGGTAAGAGCTGCTTGGCAGCATCTGGCTTGCTGAGCTGCTGCAGGAGGCAGGCCCACATGTAACAGCCTAGTGTCCCGGGATGCAGAGAAGGTTCCCACCTACCCATACATCCCCCAACCCCTTACTGTTTCCAGAACTCTGTGCTGGCAAAGCCTGGGATGTTTATTTTCCCTTAAAGCTCTCCTTTAAAGGTGAAGGTTTCCACGTTAGCTCCTAGCTCCCAGGATGCTAGAAAGTTCCTCTGTGAAGCTGATGGGAGCAATCCTTCAGTTCACATATGTGTTGTATGGGAGATGTGTATGGATTCTGCAGAGACAATTTTTGGTTTAGGAAGCTTGAAAAATGTGTTGTGGAACTTGGTATTGATCCCTTTAATTATTTTGCTAATCTTTCAAGATGGGATTGTCAGCCATCTCAAGAAACAGGCGGGACCTGCTTCGGTGGCTCTCAGTTCTGTGGCTGAGTTTGAGAAGTTCATTGGCGATAAAGATGCTTCTGTCGTGGGTGAGTAGAGGTAGTGCATCGTGAAATGAGTGGGCGCTGGGCTCCGGGAGCTTGTGTGGAAAGATCAGAGGCAGTACCACAGGCTGTAGCAAAAGAAATTCCAGATGGACATGAACAAAAGCACTGCTGGTAATGAGAACAATAAAGCCCTAGAACATGTATCCAGAGGGATTTTAAAACATCCAACCTGAAAGATTTTCACAACTTAGTTGGACAAAGCTTTCAGCAACCTAGTCTGACTGGGGCTGGTTGTACTTCAAGTGGGAGATTGGACTTCAGGACCTCTGGGTATTCCTTCCAAACTTTTTTATTTTTTTCCTGGCCATCTGGCTTTGTTGGCTCCCCTGGTACCATAGTATATATTTTCCAAAAGTTGTTGCTTTCTTTGCTGGCTGACAACAGGTAGCTTTGGGTGTTGGAAGGTGCATTTGTTGGTCTGGTGTCATCAGAGGACTGTTGGCATCTGGTGATGTGTCTGTGGTTACATGTGGCTACAGCAGATGGTGCAGCTCAGGTGCCATCTTGTAGGTATAACCACATGAGTATTAATCAGCATTCCTAAACTTACTGTTATTAAGTGCCAGTGGCTGTTGTTACACAGTCACCAGTGGATGTCTGGGTGTTCAGGGGACAGTTGTCCTTGGCTAAATGCCCAAGTTGGGCTTCTCCTGAGTACCATCCTGCTGCTGGAAAGGAGGGGGTGCAAGGAGGTTCCAAAACATGGGAGAGAAGCTGTCGAAGGTAAAGGCCTCAACATGCATTGAAGGACTGGATTCAGGACTGATCCCAGTGCATTGTAGAGAAAAATGCTGAGAGCTGCAGAGGGTCCGCAGCTGGGTTGGTTTGAGGTCACAGTCTCCCCTTCTGCTGCAGGCTTCTTTGGTGATGCATCTGGGGATGCTTACTCGGAGTTCATGAAAGCAGCCAACAGCCTCAGGGATAACTACCGCTTTGCTCACACCACCGAGGAGCAGCTGGTGCAGAAGTACAGGGAAGATGGAGAGTAAGTTACTTAATACAAAGATTCCTTGTTATTGAGGCATTTGGAACAAATTCATGGATGCCAGTTGTTAACTGGTTTCACTTTCTAAACATAGCTTAAGGTCTGGTTTCTTCCCCAGCTGACAGTGGTGTTTCTTTTGAATTGAGATAGAAAGGTGTAAATGGGTAGAGGCTCTGAAGCATTCGTGTCTGCCTCTGGGTGGAAAGTATCTCAACAGAGACCTTTTACTTCCATATTCCTTGTTATGGTGGGAGTTTTGTTTCTCATTGTGGCCTGTGTCTGAATCATGGAGAAGGCTCTGACAGGTACACCTAATGCACTAGTGGCACCAAGAAGCTAGACAGTGTTGTCTGAGCTATGAACGATGAGCGGGGATTGTCACTGGAGATTGGGTTCTTGCCTCATCTGGCTGCTGTCCTTGGAGTCCCAGGGACATTTTGGACTAATTCACAATACCTGCTTCCCTGCAGAGGTATTGTCTTATTCCGTCCTCCACGGCTGACCAACAAGTTTGAGGAGAGCTCTATCAAGTATCCAGAAGACAAAATCACCAGTGGAAAGATTAAGAAATTCATCCAAGAGAACATGTGAGTGATTCTTCACCCGCAAATGTGACAGACTGGCTCCAGTTGGCTTTGTCCCTGTCAGAGCTTGTTTTCCCAGCTGGCATTGCTGCCACTCCCTGCTGCGTGTCTTGGCACTGCTTCACTTTGGGGACACCTTCTTGAAATCCTGGCCTGGCTGTTGGCATGCACTCTCCAGATTCTAACCACGATTCTGTTTAAAAACGGAACCTGTGAGAACTGTGCTAACTTTGGCCTTACTTGGGTCAGCTCTAGCCACTGATGTGGCTGGAGAGGGAGATTTGACTCAGAATAACCTGGTACAGGAATGAGCAAAGTGTTTCTTCTTGAGGCCTGATCAATCACGGCATTTAACACTCCCGGGTGGGAAGCAAGTGTGCTGTGTCAAGCTTGTTCTGGGGTCATGGACTCTGCTAATAACCTCTCTCGTTGACAGCTTTGGTATCTGCCCACACATGACTGAAGACAACAAAGACTTGATCCAGGGCAAGGACCTGCTGGTGGCATACTACGACGTTGACTATGAGAAGAATGCAAAGGGATCCAACTACTGGCGCAACAGGTGGGAGTGGTGGGGAGTAAATCAGCCTCGGACTGTTCCTGCCTTGCTGCAGTTCCATAGCTTGGGTGACAGTCCTCTGAAACCCTGCATGATTGCTCTTGCATCCCTGGTCCTTAGGGACTTAGACCTTACCCACAAACTGCCTCAGTGCTGTGGTGTACAATTCTGCCCTTCATGCCTGAGGCCCTGGGGTCACGCAGGTGGAGGACGGAAACACACAACACTTGCCTCAGTCACCACAGACACAAGCTTACTGGTCTGCTTCTCAGCACCATTTCTACAGGACTTGGCTCTGAAGAGCACTTTGTGCCGCTGAATTCATAGCCCGATGTGCACGTCATCCTGAAGGGTGTTACATCATGTGGAAGAAAATGTTCCAAGAAATAATGCTTTGTGGTTTTGTTTGTTATTTTTTCCCCTCAGAGTTATGATGATTGCAAAGAAGTTCTTGGATGCTGGCCACAAGCTGTCTTATGCTGTTGCTAGTCGGAAAACCTTTGGCCATGAGCTTTCTGAGTTTGGTCTGGACAGCAGCGTGGGCGAGGCCCCTGTCGTTGCCATCAGAACTGCCAAAGGAGATAAATATGTCATGCAAGAAGAGTTCTCGTGAGTTCTTGAACTTGGTGGTAGTGGGTGTCACTTGATGGACTTTGGTCTAGAGGTCTCTGACCAGATGATTTAACAAAGCTTTCCTCCAAGCTTTGTTAGCTTGGAGGAAACAGGAAAGCTCAATGTTCCAGCTGGAAGATGTCAGTGCTGGGTCAAAATGGCTCCTGCTCATGTGTTTTCCTGCTCTCTAGAAAGCTTGCAGCCCCTCCTGTTATACAAAGGGAGAGAATTTAATTCAAGATACTGAAATGTCTGGTTAGGAATTAGGGTGCAATAAAGGGCAGAAGGAATAGTTGTACCTTTCATTTTGAAAAAAAACCTGAAGGATACTGGAAGGCCTAAAACCTTGAATGGGATGTGCACCCAGCCTCCTGTCAGAGCCCTTAAGGACATCCTTGCACTTGTTCTGGGGTCTGCTAAGCCAGCCCCAGACTGGTGCTGTCAGAGATACAGGTGGCATCTGTTGTGTGGGTGGAAGGAGCTTAAATAAGCCTTGAAAGTTTCCCCCTCTCATGCTGTGTGTGTGATGATGGCTGTAACATCACTTTTCTTTTAGCCGTGACGGAAAGGCTCTGGAGAGATTCCTGCAAGATTACTTTGATGGAAACTTAAAAAAGTACCTGAAATCAGAGCCTGTCCCTGAAAGCAACGATGGCCCCGTAAAGGTGAGTGGTGCTTATGGCTGCAGAGACACTGCTCAGCAGCAGCTTCCTGTGCCTATGTGAAGTGCTGGTAGTGTGGCACAGTGGCAACTCAAGAGGCCTCTGTGGTGATAGAGGAATTACTCACTCCCTTGTTCCACTGCAGCTTTCTGAGGCAAGGGAGACATGCAGCTTGGGTTCTGTTTTTTTCTCTCAGCATAGTAGCTGCTGCTTGGCCACAACAGTTACATGTTTCATGAGTGCAGCAGCATCCAGATTTCCGGGGATTACACAAAGGCCTGCCCTCTTGGCTTGTGCTCCCTCATGGCATGGTCTTCCTATTGGTTGTGACTGCACTATTTTACTGGTTGTGACTCCATATTCATCTCATCATTGGGATCTGGTATAATTCCTGCCTTTCATCCTCCCAGGCAATTCTGCCCTGAGTAAGAGCATTCCCTGGCCTGGCTTTTTGATGAGTGCCTTATACAGGAGTGTGAGTCACAGGATTCACAGATGTTTTTGGAGGGATGGGGATGGTCTCATCCAGTCCTGCTAGGCTGATTGCTTGCTGGGATTAAAAAGACATGGCTTTTATCTTCCTGCAAGGAGACCATATGCAGACCTCACTCAGAGGTAGTGCTGGTAACTTATGGCAGGTTTTTACCTGCATGGTGAAGATGAGGAGTGCTATGTTTGGTTGTTGTGCTGCTCGCTGTGCAGGTGTGGGAGAACCAGGCTTGAGTGGAGTGTGTGGAGCATGTCATATCACAGCCTCATCTCTGACTTGGAAGGAACTAACTGGTTGGATCAAACCTTACAGGTGGTGGTGGCTGAGAACTTTGATGAAATTGTTAATGCACAAGACAAAGATGTCCTGATAGAGTTCTATGCACCATGGTGCGGCCACTGCAAGAATCTGGAGCCCAAATACAAAGAACTGGGGGAGAAGGTAAGTCTGAGACTCTTGCAAATGTGAACTAGAATTTTGCAGCAGTAAATGATCCTGCAGGTTGTTTTTAGCCTCTGTGAAAATGGGGCATAACTGTGCCTTCCTGAGGACTGCAAGTTTTGGTCTCTCTGGGGGGGGGGGCAAATATCTCACAGCAGGATCTGTGGTAGCAACCACACTGGTATATTTGGTGTGTGTTCTTGGCTAGGGCACAGGATTATTCCCTGATTCAGTGACTGGCCTCAACCGCCCAAGTTTCTTTTTGGGTCTTTTCCCTCTGCATGATGATAGTCTCCCATAGTGAGGGTTGGTGAAATGGCATTCCCTGTGCACTGTCCTCTGACACCACTGTCCCAGATTGTGCTGACTGCTGGGTTCCTGGATTTTGGAATTGGTTACTGATGGGTTCTTTCTACCCACAGCTCAGCAAAGATCCCAATATCATCATTGCCAAAATGGACGCTACAGCCAATGATGTGCCTTCTCCCTATGAAGTCCGAGGGTAGGTCTGACTGCTGTGTCACCACATGTCAGTGCGTGAGTCCATCTCTGTCTGACCTCGGCCACAGCACTGAAGAGCTGAAAGAGCCTCACGGGGAAGGGTGTGGGGGTTGCCAGGCAGTAGCTAGGTGACTGCTGGGCAATGGCTTGATGTGGAAAAATCAAGAGTGAAAACAAAATAGACTGATCTGCCTGGCTTCTCCAGGATTCTGGTGTCCTGGCTCTGCCTGGAGGTCTGTCCTGCTGCTTTGGAATCTTCTGTGATTCTGTTCCTGGCAATGTGAAAACAAATCCAGGCTTGCTGTTCCAAAAGCAGTTCAGCTAGCAAACTTGACCCTGTGAGCTCAGCCAGATCTGCGGGTGTGGCCCAGCTCTTGGAGGCCATACCTGGTGCCTCAGAGCCACTGAAGCACTGCCATGTTAAACCAGGGCAGTGTGGGATGTGAGTCCCTTCAGCTGGGGCTGGTCTTACAGAAATCAGAGCATGTCAGGAGCTCATGTGTTTCTTTCCTCTCTCCAGTTTCCCCACCATCTATTTTGCTCCAGCTGGCAAGAAGCAGAGTCCAAAGAAATATGAGGTGAGTGTTTTGCTGTTCTTGATGCTTTGTAAAGAAGTGAAGAGCATTCAGGTGTTCAAATCATACTCAGGCCTCTTTAGAGTTGGGGGTGGCACCGTGTCCTGTTACCCTGGGAACACACCTGATGGTACCTGATGGTGATGAATGCTCCTGCTGGGAGTGTTGTACTTTGTGCTGTAGGTCCTGGGGAGAAGTCTGCTTGCAGTCACCTGGGTCTCCTGCCTTGGCACCTGAATCCCCCTGAGGAGAGGGGAAGCCCGTGGCAGGTAGAGGTCTTACCTGACTGTTGTTTGCTTTCTGCAGGGGGGCAGAGAAGTGAGTGACTTCATCAGCTACCTGAAGCGGGAGGCAACCAACACTCCCGTGCTGCAGGAGGAAGAGAAATCCAAGAAATCCAAGAAGAAGGTGAAGGAGGATTTGTAAAGTACCTACTTGCCACCTTGTCAGGATGAGCTCTGTGAATTGGGGAAGCACTGGTCAGACTGGGGCCAGTTCTGGGCTGTGGAGAGCCAGTGGCCGTGTGGGCCGAGGGGCCCCAGCTGCTGTATCTAGTAATGTTTAATTTCCTGCCGTCTCTTAGCTGCACTGTTGTGGGGCTCCCCAGGCTGGTTTGTTTTGTGGTTTGGGAGGGGGTGGGGGTACAGTTATTTTCTAATTTTTTTTGTACATTTGGAGAAGTGAAACAATAAAATGACCCCCTTAAGAGCAAGTGTCCCTGTCTTGGGGCAACCCATCAGACCTAACAGTGGGATCCTGCTCTTTGTAGGCAGCAGCTTCCTGCTGCAAGTTGTTCCCTGCAGTGAGCCCTCCTAGCCATTGAGTACAGCCTTTAGTCCATTCTCCTCTTTGCTCAGCTGCCAGAGCCCCTCCAGAATGTAGCAGCAGCAGCTGTCCCAATGTGTTGGGCTTTGGGTGCTGCATTTGCACATGTTTTGGACTGGGGGACTCCACTCACAAGTGCCTTTGCTGTCTGTGTGCTGCCCTAGCAAGCTCAGAGGTACTGTGACTGTTAGATCAGAGCAGTGCAGGCACATGGAGCAGGCTGGCAAGGGCTTCCCTCAGCAGCAGCAATAAATCAGCTTTGAAGCTGGTGCAGGAGTAGTCAGGTGTAGAGGGAGGAGTGTTAGTACCTACAGCCTCTATCCGAACACAAGTAGGGCCAGGGCCAAGGGTGTTTGTCACAGACCGGTGCTTGGCTGTGGTGAGGGAAGATAAGACCAGTTAATTATTCCTTCTCGTGCTAAGAAACAGGCTGGTAGCTGTGAGTCTCTCTTAAGCAGGGGGAGGAGTAGACCGTGTGGTATGGCCTGTGACTGACCCTCTGAGGGTGTTCTGCTGCCCTTTGGAAAGGGCAGGAAAGAGATGGGCTGACCAGGTAGGGGCTGTTGCCCTGGCTCTGGGTTCCTGGACTGCATGCAAGTTGAAGTGAAGCTCAGCATACTCAAAGTATTGTTGCATGGCAGCAGTTACCATGGCAAGAGCCAGAGCTTGCTTTCTCTGTGGATTCCTCCCCCACAACTCAAGGCCTGGGTATCTTATGTTTTGCTGCTGGAATACTCCAGGTACAGTAGCTCATACAAGGTTTATGGTGTACTTCTTTGATTACAGTAGCTGTGCAGTACAACAGTTTCTTTCTCAGCTACATTAGTATCGCAAACCACATCTACCTTCTTGTGCTCTGCTGCTGTGGCAGGTGCTCTGTCCTCTAATGCATGCAGGTGTCGAGGCACCTTTGGAGGAGCATGTGATGTCCAGTGGCTTCTGCACAGACTGGCAGGAGCCCTGCACCTGGCTGTGGGCTCCAGGCACTGCTGCAAGGAAAAGGAATACAACAGGCTCCACTGACAGCTGACAGTTGCCCATGGAACACCAAACTGGAGTTCTGCTTCCTTCATGGGCAGGGCGGTGCCCTCCATCAAGCCAAGGAGAGCCAGGGAAGTGGTTCTGATCCTGGCTTTGCTCCCTGGTTTGTGACTGTTCACCTGGTGGCAGCTGGGGCACTGAACACAGGTAAAACTCTTCAGCATGTTTGCCCCAGAGCATCACTGCTGGTGCTCAGAGCAGCCTGGGTGAAGTTAGCACAGGCCTGGGGAAGCTTTCTGGCAGGAGAGACAGAGGATGAGGAAGGGCTGTGCTGGTGGCTACCCAGATGTCCCTCACTGAGCTTCAACTGAGGAGGAACAGGCATTTGAGGAAGGATCTGTAGATTGTTGCCTGGAATACTTGGCAAACAGGATGGCTACAGACCTTGCTTTCAGTGAGACCTGCATGGAGAGCTGGTCCTGTGTAAAGAGCAAAGCCACCACCCAAAGTAACACATTCCCCCAAGCTGGCTCAGGCTTTAGCAAAAGATCTCCAAGTGCTTGGTTCTGCCTCTCCCCCTGCAGGGAGCAGGGAATGAGCTGGCCCCAGGTGCTTCAGGGCAGCTGGAGCAGCCGGCACTGCTTCAGACACAGGTCCAGATGAGCAAAAAAAAACTGCAGCAGTGATTTGCCTAGGAGGTCCTGCTTCTTTCAAACTGCAACATCAGGCTTTTGATGTGAGACAGCTTTCGGTGGAGATATTCACAGTGATTCTTCTGCTGCTAGCTGGGATAAGTCTGGAGGTGGAAAAAAAATGTATGGATCATGTCCTGGAAGAAACCTGGAGCTGCCCTGCATCCAGCCTCACCTTGAGGTAGTGGTACTAGTGCACAATTGTAGCTTCAAGTGCCTGAAACCCAAAACCCGGGTGGGCAGGACCAGAGCACGGCTCTATGATGCCATCATGCCCAGGTCTGCTGCTTGCCTTGTGTTCCTCTGTTCCTTGCATGAGCCTCTTCATCTTGGCTCCCAGTTGCACCACTCTCCAGTTCCTGCTGCTGCTGAGAGCATGCACGTCGTGGTACTCAGTGCAGTACTGCCTGCCCCAGCTGGGAAACCCTGGGCCTGCAAGACCCATGTGGCAGAACAGGGCCCGTGTTCCTGCCAAGACCCGAGGCCTGAGGGGCAGTGAGCAGGCAGGGCTGTGCCATGGCTGTGCCCAGACCTAGTGCAGCTGTGGGCGATGAGGGAGGAGCTCATCTCAGCCCCTCAGGGTTGTGGGGCTGGGCCAAATTACACTAAGCAACAGGGAGCCTTGTGGCAATGGATGCCAAGCTCTCTTACTGTAAGTAATACGGGATTTCTGCTGAGAAGAAGCTGCTCGCCTGGAACCTGGCATGTGGCAAGGACCAGATCATCATGTGGATAAAAGCTCTTTGGAGCCACTCTCCTCCACCGTGGCAAGGTTCTCCAAAGGGCCTTTTGGGGAGCCTCTGGGGCTGGGATACAGGGCACAGGGGCTGCCTTGCTCGGCCACACAACTGTGCTAGAGATGGACTGAGGCTTTGAGACGGTGGGCTTCATCCAAGTTTCCACTGTCCATGTGTTTGCCCTGGCCTCCTGGCCAAAGCCTCTCTGCTTGCCATGAGTCCTGTTTTGGGACACCTGTCTCCTCACAGGGCACCCTAGGGACTGTTCTGGACTCTGCTGCATGAGCTGGCAGGGCCATATGCCCCGTGCTGTGCCTCCAACTGGCTGCTGGCCGGAGCACGGACGACACTGGCCCGCAGGAACCAAGACATTCCTCCGATTTCCCCGGTCCCCCAATGCATTCACCCCCACCCTGGCTTTCCCTGCTGTCCCTTCGATTCCCCAACCCCTGGTTGCCCAGGGGACCCTGATCCCCTCGGTTCCCCCTGGCTCCCTGACACCGTGGCCGCCCTGGGCCCTGCGGTTCCCTCATTCACTCCCCAGGTGCCTTGGAAGGCGATCATGGGCCTCGGTGCCCCCTGCAACAATAGCGGCCGCCGGTGAGTCCCGCCGGTGAGTCCCGCCGGCGCCCGATTCCCCCCCGCCAGGCCCGGTCCCCCTGCCGCCGCCTGCAGCCCTGCACCGCCCGCGCCGCCGAGAGCCACAGTGCAGAAGGCTGAGCCGGAGACCCGGCCCGCAACTTCGGCACCGGAGACGCTCACACAGCTCTGCCTGCAGCCACGGCATTGCCCGGAACGCGCGACGGCGGCGGGCGGTGGGGCAGCAGCGGGCCGGCCGGGCGGCGGGAGCCCCGCGGCGGGGCTCGCCTTGAGCCAGCTATTTTTGCCGCCGGCCCGGACTAATCCCCTGAGCCGCTTCCCGGCATTAGGTAACGGCGCGGCGGCATGCGCTCCGCGGCGTCCCCGGCCCGGGCGACCCCCGGCAGTTGCGGCGCGGCGGGACCGCTGGCGACACGCTCGGTGCGGGCTGGGGGCCGTGGGCACCCGCCGACGAGCCCCGGGTGGGCCCGGACCGAGGCTAGCAGGTAGCGGCGGGCGGCGAGGAGGGCCGGGGGCGGACATGCCGGGCCCGTCGCCCGGCGGGTCCCCGGAGAGGGAGACAGGGGCCGGCGGGCGGCCGCGGGGACCCGGCCGAGACCGGAGGGTGCGGTTTCGGCTGCCTCACACCGCCATCGCGGTGCCGTCGGTGCGCGAGGAGGAGCGGCTCTTCTACCGGCGGCTGGAGGCACTGGCGGTGCCGGGGCCCGGCGGCTTCGGGCCGCTCTTCGCTTCCGACGGCTGGAGCGACTTGACGGGTGAGCGCCGGCGGGCGGCCTCAGGGAGAGCCGGGCCGGGGATCCAGGCTAGGATGGCCGGTACCGGGGAGAGTCGGGCAAGGGGTGCCGGCTTCGGGGCTCCCAGCTGGGCTCTCAGCACCTCCTCCCCCGCAGAGGACAGGCTGCTGCGGAAGCGCGTGGTGCGGGCCGGGCCGGGCGGGCCGCGGCCATTGCCGGGCCAGGAGGTGTCGGTGAAGGTGCTGGGCGCTCTGGAGGACGGCGGGCTGGTGGAGCGGGACCCGCGGCTCATCTTCGTGCCGGGTCACGGGGACGTCGTGCAGGTGAGCCCGAACCGGTGCGCGGTTCAGTGCCGTGCGGGCTCAGCGTCGCCCGGGGCTGCGACCCGCCAACCCCGCCCTGCCCATCCACAGGCACTGGAGCTGGGCGTTCCCACCATGCAGCCCGGGGAGGTTTCCTTCTTCCTCGCCGCTTTCCCCTACGCCTACGGCCGCCCGGGCAGGTAGGGCGGGCGAGCAGAGGGACCGGGCAGGCGGGTACTGGAGCAGGCACGGCGCGGGAGGGCAGACGGACCGGGGCGGGCAGGGCACACGGGCAGGGGTCGGGGGCAGCCGGCGCTGTACCAGCAGGGAGCCCGACGTGCCGCCCGAGGCGCCGCTGCTGTTCGAGGTTACGCTGCTAGAGGTGCGGGACGGCCCCGACCCGCAGCCGCTGCCGCCCGCTGTCCGCCTGCGCCTGGGCTCGCAGCGCCGGGAGCGGGGCAACTTCCACTTCGCGCGGAGTGACTTCGCCGCGGCGCTGCGTTCGTACCGGCTGTCACTACGCGCCCTGGACGGCCCCATCACCGGTGAGACCGGACGGGAAGGAGGGCCCGGGGCTGCGGGGCTGGGGTGCTGAGGTCGCCACTCGCCCTGCAGCTCCGCCCGGGCCCGAGGAGGAAGAGGAGCTGCGGGAGCAGCGCGTGAAGTGCCTCAACAACTGCGCGGCCGCCGAGCTGAAGCTGGGGCGGGCGGAGGAGGCGCTGGTGGCCTGCGAGGCGGCCCTGCGGATCAGCCCCGACAACGGTCGGGCGTTACTCCGGCGCGGGCAGGTGGGACTCGCATCGCCCCACACCGCCCCGCTCCCCTCGGCCCGGCCGTTCGCTACCCTCCGCTCCTCTCTCCGCAGCTGCTGGCAGAGCAGGGCCGGGACGCAGAGGCGGCGCTCGTCCTGAGGAGAGCCCTGGAGCTGGACCCGGCCAACAAGGTGTGGGAGGCGGGGGTCCCACAGGACATGGTGCCAGGAGTGATGGGGAGGGAGAGGATCCCGCAGGAGTCGGTACTGGGTTCGTCGGGTGTCCCACCGGAGCCCTGCCCGCCGCAGCTGCTCCTCGCCTGCAGGTGATCCACACCGAGCTTTCACGGCTGGCGAAGCGCCAGAGCCGCCCATCCAGCACCGCCCCGCAGAATCCCCACCGCGACCCGATGCCGCCACCGAGCCCCGAGTGCGTAGCCGAATCAGGCTGTGCAGGGACGGATGCCCGTCCCGCACCCTCTTGGCGCGGACGGCGCCCATAGCCGTCGCCTCCCGTAGATCCCCCGCACCGCCCGCGGCGGAAGGAGCGGTCTGAGCGGCCCCGCAGCGCCCCAGAGCCTGACCGAGGAGATGGAAGAGCTCTCATACCGTCCTCCTCGCATCGCCCCACACTCCCTGAGGCGGAGAAGAACGCTGCGGGGGGAAGGGCTGAGGAAGGGGCGGGACAGCGCCCCGCCCCCGTCCCGCACCTTCCGCATGGCTCTCCCCGCTCCGCAGCGCTGCCCGCACGGCGCGTGACGTCACGATGGGGGTGGTCCCCCACGGCACGCATCCTGACGCGCGGGGGCGGCTGCGGCGCTTGCGCTCAATCTTCCGGCTTTTTCGCCCCCGCCGGCAGAAGAGCGGCCGTAGCCCGCGGCCAATCAGGCGGGGTCTTGCCGGAGAGACGCGCCAATGGGAGTGCAGCGGGGGGTGGGTCGGCGCGATGATTGGCTGTGGCTCCCCTTAAAGCATGGCGTGGGGCGGAGCGTGGGGGGGGTCAGTGCGGGACGTGGCGGTGGAGTGGAGGTGGGAGGGAGCGGCGCCATGACCCGTGAGTTGGGGTGGGGGGGGGAAAGGAAGGAAAGAAAGAAAGGGCGTTTGTGCTGGGGCTGACGAGTGTGGTGGGCCGGGGTGGGGGAGGCTGTTCTGGGACTCAGGAGTGCGGTGGGGCCGGGGTCAGGGGCCATGCCCCGATCCGCCGGTGAGCCGCGACCCGCCCTGCGGGCAGTGGTCGGGCCGGGGTGTGGGGGGCGGGTTGCGCCGCGGCCCGTAAGCGGGGCCGGGCTGCGCTGAGACGGGCGCGCCGTGGCAGGCGGGAACCAGCGCGAACTGGCGCGGCAGAAGAACCTGAAGAAGCAGAGCGACTCGGGCAAGGGCAAGCGGCGGGACGACGGGCTCTCGGCTGCCGCCCGCAAGCAGAGGTGAGCGCCGGGCCGGCCCCGCCGGCTTCCCCCGCCCCGCTCCCCGCTCCCGCCCCGCGGCGGTGCCGGCCCCGCCGCCAGCCCCGCCGCGCTCCCTGCAGGGACTCGGAGATCATGCAGCAGAAGCAGAAGAAGGCCGATGAGAAGAAGGAGGGCAACAAGTAGCGGGCGGCCTCGCCGGGCCGCCGCCCCAGGGCCGGTCCCGCCGGCAGGATGCCCCGCGCCGCCCCAGGCCGGGTCCCGCCGGGACCCCCGGCATCGCCCCGCGCCCTGCGGCGCCGTCCCCTATTAAAGTAGCTGTGGAGCCCTGCACGCTGCGTCTGCTCGTCCGTGCGCCGGGCGGGGGGTGGGCGAGCATGGGTGCTGCCGACGGAGCAATCGCGTCCGCGGAGAGAAGGACCGAGCGCGGCCGTCGCAGAGTCAAGCGGCGGCATCTTGATGGTGAGGAACAAAGGTGGGGTCGGGCCTGGGCGGTCCTTGGGGCAGCAGCCGGGGATCAGCGTGGGGGCTGAGGGCCGAACGCCCCGGGGCGGGTGGGAGAGCCGGCAGCCTCCAGGAACGAAGCTGGAGAGTATGGCGCTGGAGCGGGCCGGGGCGCAGCGAGGGCTCAGGGCCGGTCGGAGGGCGGCGGTGGAGAGATGGCGGCCGGGCCTGCGCACCGGGGGAGAACCGCGCTGCGGCACGGCCGGGGCGGGCCCAGCTGTAGCTGCCCGTGCGCCGCGCTGTGTCCGGCAGCAGCGCGGAGCCGTCGGCGTGGTGGTGCTGAGGTCCAGCCCAGTGCGGAGACCGGTGCCGATAGTCCTCTTCATCTCCCTGCAGGGCCAGAATCGTGGCGTCAGCCTGATCCGGCAGCACGGGGACAGGTCTTGGGGTCGGGTCCCGCGGCAGCCTGCATTCCTCACCGAGCCAGTTGCAGCACCGCTTCCACCATGCTGGTGCTGTCCTTGGCGCTGGTCTTGCAGAACAGGCAGCCGTGGGCCTGGGGGTGGCAGTGGGGCCCTGGTTACCCTGGGGGCCCTGAGAAGCTGCTGCTCACTATGGCCAGTTGCTGCCTGTGGCCTGTGTGGACCCCCTCTGCCTGGCCAGGCTGCAGGTCCGTCTTGTTCCCCACCAACATCAATGGCTGTGACTGCTTGGTGTCCTGCAGGATGGAAGGGTGGCATGGGGCTCTTTGGGGCTGGCAGCCTACAGCCACATTGGCTGGCTCCCATCATGCCTCTGCTGAGCCTGGGAGCCAAATGCAGTTCCAGGCCTGATACAAACACTAGGAAGAGGGAAAACGTTGGGGGAAGCACTCCCACTTTCCTGGGGGGTCCCCATTGCCTGGCAGTAGCCCAGCTCCTGCCTGTCTCATTCCTATTCCCCAGGACAGGTTGGGGCACAGCACATCCTACCCTCCTGAAGCCTCAAGGCTCCTGCCCCTCTCTTGGGGGCTGTTGTCTTGGACCCTTCCCACCTTGATGTCCTCAGTCCACTGGCGGATGCTGAGGAAGCTGCTCGGGGAGCTGATTTTGTAGAGGAGCAGCACGCCATGGGCTTTGTGGAATTAGGATTGGGTGATACTCCGGTACCTAAGGCTGGGGGTGTCACTGCTGCTGGTGCAGTGACTGGCTGCTGTGGGGCTGCTGCTGGAACCCTGGCACAGCCCCAGGCCTCCTGGCCCTGTGCTCTCACCTCTCCTGCCCAGCTGTGTCCCAGATCTGTAATGTGGCTTGTTCCCCATCCACCGGCAGCTGCTTGATCTAGAAGTCCACCCTTGCTAGGAGGAACACTCAGGCCCTTCTCTTGTGCATCTGCCCTGGCTGTGGGGTCAGGGGTGCTGGGGACTCATGCCAAGGGTGCTGGGGATGTCCCCTCACCATGCATTTATGCAGAGGTACAGTAGGAAGCTGGACTTCCCTGTGTCCCCATCCCCAGCCAGCACCAGCTGGTACATGGTGCAGGTCCCTCCCCTCACGCCCCTGTTGTGACAAGGGAGGTGGGTGCCAACACAGGGGTGTGCTCAGCTCCTCCATCCTGGCCCTTCACACCACATGGGGCAGTCTGGTTACCTCTAGGGTAAAGGCAGGAGGCTTCCTCTTGCCAAAGCACTGCAGGGTCCCTCTGCCTCACCCCTCTGAGGGCCAGGGGCCTGCTGGGTGACAGGAGTCATGGTGAGGGGCCCAAGCCTAGGAGCTGCAGGTGAGCAGACCTGTGCCCCTCTTTGGGCCAGGGGAAGGCCCCTCGCCTCAATGTCCCGATGGGAGCTGGGGGAAGGCATGTCCACTGAGCTGTGGCTGTTCATGCTGCTGCGTGTGGACGCTGTGTCCATGCTGGAGGTGGAACTCTGCGGCTGCCCAAGGCCAGTTCTGCTGCAAGCCAGCTCCCTGTCTGCTTGGGAGGCTGCAGTAGTGATGTGGGGAGCTGTTCCCCCAGGTCCTGTGTGAAAGGCAGTGCTCAGGGAGGGGGCCACATGCTGTCCCTCTGCTGGTGGGGTGAGTGATGGCAGCTGAGCGAGCCTGCCTGCACCTCATGGGGGCCATCCATGGCAGCACAAAGCACCCTGCCTGCCCCTGCTCCCATGGTGGGTGCTGGTCCCTGTCTTCCATCCTCTCCTGCATGGATGACAGCTCCAGTATCCCAGGGCTGCAGGGCTTGCTGCCGGCAGGCCGGGGGGTGGGGTGAGCTGAGCTGCGGGGCTGAGCCGTGGCTGCTGCTCTCCCAGAGGCTCCTGCTCACCATCCTGGTGTGAGGGAGCAGCTGGGCTTGGCCCAGGGACCCCTGGGCAGGTGCACATTCCTGGTTGTCCCAGTGGCTGCTCCCCTGCTGCTGCGTGGCCGTGCTGCACCCCCCTGATGTACCTTGTGAATGTCTCATTCTCTGCCATCTGCAGGTCTCCAGTAGGAAGCTGGCATCCTTCTAGCAGGGCCTCGCGGGTCCTGCCTGAGGCTGGCACAGGGACTGTGTGAGGCTGGGACATCTGGGGAGCCCCAAGGACACATGGTGTTGCAGCAGTTGCCAGTGAAGGGCCCGGAGACACATGCCAGTGGCTGTGGGCAGGCTGCCCAGTGGCCTGTGCTTGCAGCAGGCATGAGCAAAGCATTGTTTCCCCAGAGGACATCCCGCAGTGCGTGCAGCACAGGGGTCTGGCAGAACCCCCGCGCCGGGCTCTGCGGGGACCTGCAGCAGTGCTGCTGACTCGGGATGTTTCACAGGGCTGGGCCAACCCCACCATTCCCTCCCCACAGTGCCACCTCTTGTGCTGCTGGACCTGCTCAAAATTCCCTCCCCTGCCGTTCCAGCCCTGTGGGAGATGCACTCGGCCCAGTCTTCTGGGTGGGGTGAGGCAGGTCCCCACTGGGGCACAGCCCAGGACACTGGGGAGCCCTCAGGTGATGGGGGCTGCAGGGAACCCCCACTCCAGTGTTACCTGGCTGATGCCTCCAAGATGGTGCCACAGCTGCCCTTCCCCCCAAGCCCCCCATGTGTCCCTGCATCTCCTGGGCAGGAGAGGTGTGAGGGGCAGCCCCAGGGCACTGGGCACTGCAGTCCCTCATCTCTGCTGCTGCCATCAGAACCCCCACAGTTGCCTTGCTGCCACACTGGGACCAGTTGGGCCCTAATGGCACTCACCCTGCAGTGCCGCCCTTACCTCACCTCCTGCCGCCCTGTATCCCCAGGCTGTGCCAGCCTAGTGGGTGCCCTGGTGATGTGTGTCAGTCCTTGTCCTGCACCTGCTGCCACCACCAAAGTGTGGGCCCCCTTGGACACAGCCCGTGCTGCAGCCCCGTGGTGCTGTGGGCCCCAGGGAGCTACCCTGCCATGTTTGCTCTGTGGGTGGGGGCCCAGGGCTGCTATGATCCTACAGCCACACTGGCACTGTCCCCTCCCTGGGGGCAGCAGCCATAGGCTGCACAGCCTCCTGCACCCCAGGGCCCTGTTCCCTGCTCTGCATCCCCTGCTTGTCCTCCCTCTTCAGCAGAGCCACCCTGAAGGTGTCCTCAGCTGTAGCTGTTGTGTGGCCAGTGCTTGGGCACTGCAGGCACCCCCTTCCCTCTTCCCCATTGCAGCGGCGTGCATGGGGCAATAGCACAGGCTCAGTTCAGAATTTTATATAAAAATGTATTGAAGCAGGTATTTACAGTGAATGCACCACGGCATGGCAGCCGGGACAGAGCCCTGCTCCCCCAGTGCACCCCATGGAACCAGGGCAACCAGGCTGTGGGCTAAGCACCTGCCACCAGCTTGCTCTGGCTCTTTGGGTGGCCCTGGCTCAGCACAGGGCCAGTATCCCTGGCAGCATCCACCTCCCAGGGTTCCCCTCAGGCTCTCAGATGCTGCTTTCTCCTGGGATGGGGTCTCAGGGGAGGCCAGGAGGACCAAACAGGGCCAGGGCACAGGCACAGGGCACGGCAGGGACCAGCCCCAGGCAGAGTTTGTCCTGGCAGGGACTATGTGGAGACGTTGATGCGCTGTGGAGCACGTCGGCGCCGCACGATGCGCGACCCTGTACTGCCGCACCGGTGCTGTGGGGAGCCATGGAGGCAGAAGGGGCTCAGCAGCAGCCACAGGTAGAGCAGGATACAAACCCAGCACGAGGACACCTTCACCCAGAAGGTTGACCAGCTGCCATGCGTGAAGGTGGTCTCCAGCACCACATTCTCGTAGCTGGTGGGAGAGGGCAGACACTGGATGCACCAGGGATGCCAACACAGGGGGTTCCAGTGCCAGCTGCAGCCACCAGGCCACCCTGTGTCCCAATGGCCATGTGTCCCTGGGCATGTCATTTTGCCATGGGCCCTCCAGCCCTTTTTGCTGCACTGCACTGGAGCGGTGCAGGTCTGCGGGCACAGAGCCCTGAGCATCCCCAGCAGGCGCTATCTCGGTCATACCATCACCTGGCCTGGCACAGGGGTTTGGAGTGAGAGCAGGGAGGGCTGGGCAGCAGCACAGGGCCCTACCTGAACCAGTTGGTGAGTGTCATCATAACGTAGAGCGAGGCAAGGAAGAAGACAAAGTGGAAAGCTGAGTAGCTGTAAACCACCCGGTCCTGCTCATCCTGGATGATGAACTGTCCCCTGGCACTCTCCTCCACTTGCTCACATGTATGGTTGGTGTCTGGGAGAGTGTGGGGGCATGACAGCTCCTGCATCCCTCCCTTGCCAGCACTCCCAGGCTGGGACACAGGCTCTGCCCACTCTCCCACACGGACACTGCAGTCACCTTTCAGCTCCTCCTCCATATTCTCAGGGCAGCAGAAGCAACAGGAAGGTTTCTGCAGGGAGAGCAGAGTGGTGACAGCCCTGTGGCCACTGTGGCTGGGCTGAGCCCTGCCTAACACCAGGGCAGGTGGTGTGGGCAGCTCTCTGTGCTTGGCTAAACAGACCTGCTCCTCTCTGGGGCTGGGACAGGGCCTTTAGGTGGTGGGTCTGGAGTGCCCATAGCAGGATAACATGGAGCACAACTGCATCCATACTCACTTTAAACTCAAAGCTGTAGACTTTGACCATCCAGAGGGGCCCAAAGACCTCAGCAAGGTAGGAGGCTTCATTGCTGTGCCCAGGAGAGAGGCAGAAATCATAACACAGGCACCCATCACCCTGTGCCAGGCTCCCAGCTTGCCCCATGGATTCCCCACAGCCACAGGAGGTCTGCTGTGCTGCCCCTGGCCGCCCACCAATGCCCCACTTGCTCCTGTCCTGCCACCCCTTGGGACTCCCTGGCTCTGCTGGCCATGGGGATGGGGTTCCCACGTGGTGCTGGTTGGGCTGGCTGTGCCCAGGCAGGCTACACGCACCATGCAAAGAGCACGCAGGCATACATGATAGCAGCACCCAGCACGGCAACGGTGGTGTCCTCTGTCTGCAGCTCATCCTGCTGGACCGCCGGGAAGCACACGGTGAGGTTCTGCCCCTTGTAGAGCACTGCGGGGAGGCGGAGGTGAGAAGGGCATGCATCATGGTGGGGACTGCTGGTGGTGGACAGGGACACCCACCTCTCTCTGGGGGACGGCTGGACAGTGCAGAGAAGGTGAGGTACATCACATAGCAGCTGATGATCGAGGACTGCAGCAGCCCTGACCGCGGCTGCTCTGCAAGAGTGGGGACAGAGGTGTTACTGGAGTTCCTGGAGTGCCATGAGCTGGCAGGTGGGCTCTGACTGGGCCCTGGGCCCTCCTGACACTCCCCTGGCCAATGCCTTGCACCAAGGTAAAGGAGGGGCCAGCAGGAACCCTGGGGAGCTGGGTTCTCCTCCAGAGCCCAAGTGCTGGCCCTGAGCTGGGGCCCACAGTCATCTGCAGCCCAGGACATAGCTGGCCATGCAGCATGGCAGCCTCTGCCATGCTGTGCTGTCTGATACTCACTGAGCCGCACGCATGGTGTAATGGAGATGAAGGACATGATGCCACAGAGGCTGCCATTGATGGCAAGCAGCGCTTTGTTGAGGTGGCAGGCAGCTGGGTGGGTGTAGAACTTGTAGAGGAAGGAGAAGGCGGCAGAGGCAAGGGTGTAGAAGGTGGCTGTGGCCAGCAGCACAGCCAGATACCAGCGCTTGTCCTGGGCAGCGCCTGTCAGCCTGCGGAAGAGTGGGTGAGCGGTGGCAGTGGGCAAGTACCCACCCAGCACCCCAGCACTCACCAGTTCTTGTTCCAGGTGTGTGCAAAGGCTGTGATCAGCACCAGCTGGATGAGGATGAAGGTGAAGCCCCCACAGACACCTATGTAGTGCCAGGCTGGGGGAAGAGGGCAGAGGTGGAGATGGCACAGGGCAGATGGGGGCCAAAAGGGGCGCCCAAGGTGCCAGCTCAGGCAGGGTGGGGGACACACCTTGGATGAAATTGTCCTCAGGGATGAAGAAACTGGCAGCCCAGAGGCCCACCAGCACCAGCAGCTTCAGGAGCCAGAACCTGCAGGGCAGTTAGCGTCAGTAGGACAGAACCCCTGACAGCCCCACCCCAGGGCAGTCCCATCCCAGGACACCCTGTCCCAGCCCCGTGGCCCATCCCTACCCATTGTGGAGCTGCGCACGGCAGTCAGAGCTGGAGCGCACGTTGAGCAGCAGGGCAGCCTGTGCCAGGTGGAAGCAGGCAGTGCCAAAACAGACCCGGTACACAGCCGAGGAGCCCACCAGCCACTCGCAGTCTGTGCCCCCGGGCAGGTGTTGGCACAGCACCACCGAGAAGGGCACCTGCAGGCACGGTGGTTAATGGGACAGGGCTGCTGGTGTGTCCACCCAGCACCCCCCAGTGCCCACGGCATCCAGCACATCCAAATATTCCATATTCCCACCATTCCCAATACCTTCCCCAGTACCCTGGGACCCCCAGCACGCCAGGCAAATGCTGCAACTTTGGTCCCCCTGGCACCCCGTCCCCCTTGGCACCTCCAGCACCCTTGGCACTCCCAGCAGCCCTGTTACTATCCCAGCATGCCAATATCCCCAGAATCCCAGTGCTCCTGACGCCCCTGGCAATTCTGGCATACCCAGTGCTCCCCTGCATACCCCTGGGTGCCTCGAGGTGCCTGGCACCCCAGTATCCCCAGAACTCATGGTACCCTTGAGATCCCCAGCACCCCTGGGACCCCCAGTACCCTGGGTGTCCCAGCTCCCTCTGTCACCTTTTCCGTGATAGCCTGGGCCACAGTGCGGGACAGCATGAGGCAGCACACAGCAGAGGCCAGGACATGCAGGAGCGTGTAGAGGATACGTGTGCTCGTGGACACACGGAGCCCGTGACAACCACAGCAGAGCTGGGAAGGGGCAGGGTCAGTGAGGATCCCAAGGGGCCAGCACACTCTCCCCACCCAGCCTCGCTCCCAGCCATGCTCCCAGTCCCGCCAGACCCCAAGTCCCACCTGGAAGAGCAGCGGGTGCAGGAGGTGCCCGCGTGCCCGTGTGCCCGCCATGGCCCAGCTCGGCTCTGCTCAGCGCCTGCGGCATTGATGGGATTAGGGGATTGTCAGCTCGGCCCGCCCTGCCATCTGCTCACTGCTCGCTCCAGGCAGCCACCCCTGGGGTGCTCCATGGGCACTGCCCGGTGACTCCTGGCCATGGGCAACCCTGCCCAGACCCCGGCCCCTCATTGGGCACGGCGAGGCCATGGCAGGTGGCCTGGATATGAGCTTGCATGAGGGGCATGTGGGGTCTGCACACGATGTCTTCCTGATCCCATAGCAGTGCCATATAGCTGTATGGAGGATATAGGTTTTACTGAAGGGCTGGAGCAGCCCCGGACACAGAAGCCCCCAAGGGACACAGGTACCTCACTGGGTAGTGGGACGGCATGAAGCACATCCAGCGAGTAGCAGGATGCCCCAGGGTCGGCAGGAGCTGGGGACGAGCAAGGATATACAGGGGGCACTGTGCTGGGGCTGGCGTCACCTTTCTTCAGCTGCTCTACAGCCATTCGGGCTTTGTGCTGGCAGAGGCCTGACACGGCGGATGCCGGGGTCGCGGCTGCAGCGGCGGTGACACAGATCCCCCGTGTCCCCGGTACCACACACAGCGTGGGGCACAGCCCGGCCCGAGGGACGCGCTGTCCCCATCGCGTGGGTGGGTGACATCTGACACGCGTGCGCGAAGGGAGCGGCGGGGGCGGACCCGCCTGTGCCCGGGGCAGCCGAGGCCGCGCGGCGGCACGGCCTCCGACGGCCCAGCACCAGGGCTCGGGGGAGCACAGGCACAGCCCAGCTGCCTCTCGCCCCCGGCTGCGCCCGGGGACCCGGCCAGGGCCCCGCTGTGGCCTGGCTCGTCCGACCACCCGTGTGGCAGCGGTGGGAGCCATATCGGAGTCGCTGGCACGGCAACCCCCGTTTTCCAGCAGCGGGCACTCGCGGGCAGCGGCGGGGCTGCGCCCGCCCGGTCTGGCTCCGCGCCTCGGCACCGCCGGGTTCCCGCCGCTGTCGAGCTGCCCGAAAGCCCGGGAGTGCCGCCCCTGCTAGCTCCAACGTGCCCGGAGCCCCGAGAGCGCTGAATGTGACGGCTCGGCGGGGCCAGGCCCGGGGGCGGGCCCGGGCTGCGGGGCGGACCCGGCCCGGCCCCCGCTCGCTTGTGGCGGCGCGCGCCGCTCGCTGGCTCGGCCGGCGGCGCACGTGACCGGAAGCGGGCCGCGGCGGCGGCGGGATGGCGGCGGAGGGCGATGTGGAGCTGGAGCTGGAGACGGAGCCGAACGGCTCCGGCGGCGGCAGCGATGGGGCGGGCGGCCGCGCGGCCGAGAAGCCGCGGAAGCACGATAGCGGCGCGGCGGACCTGGAGCGCGTCACGGACTACGCGGAGGAGAAGGAGATCCAGAGCTCCAACCTGGAGACGGTGCGGCGGCGGGACGGGACCGGGCCAGGGTGGGAGGCCGGGCGCTGCCTGCAGCGGGGCCGAGCCGGACGCTGCCTGCAGCGGGGCCGAGCCGGGCGCTGATCGCCGCGCCTGCACGCCCGTCCCGGTGCCGGTGCCCGTGCCGCGGCGTGGCGTGGCGCTGACCCGCCCGGTGCCGCGCAGCGGGGTGACCGCGCTCGTTCTGGCAGGCTATGTCGGTGATCGGAGACCGGAGGTCCCGGGAGCAGAAAGCGAAGCAGGAGAGGTAACTGTCCGCGCTCGCTCCGGGGCGGTGCCTATCTTGCAACTTGTCACCACTCGGGACGCGACCCGGGCGTCTGCTCAGCGGTCTGACATCCCGGCCCTTCCCCGGCCCCCTCCCAGCACACATTCCACACTGCTGCGAGGGGTCGCTCCTGCCCACCGCACGGCCGAGGGAGCACCGGGACAGTGGCCAGCGGGGAATGTTGGTCACCGGAGGTTTGTCCGTCTCTTGTTGTAGGGAGAAAGAACTGGCAAAAGTGACCATCAAGAAGGAGGACCTAGAGCTGATTGTGAGTAGGGGCGGGAGCCCAGGCAGGCTGTGACGTGTCCCAAATCTTGGGTGCGTAACTGCACCCATGGAGGAGGCCAGTGCATGCCTGCCCTGAGGCCGGTCAGGTGTCCCCACGGGTGGGTGTCCCCCACTGCACCCCGCCCGGCCCGTGGGGCCCTGCGGCTGCTGTACGGGGCTGGGGCTGTTTTTCTGCAGATGACGGAGATGGAAATATCACGGGCCGCAGCAGAGCGCAGCCTGCGCGAGCACATGGGCAACGTGGTGGAGGCTCTTATCACCCTCACCAACTGAACTGGGTGGCCACGGGCTGCCAGGCGTGGGCCTCTTGCCATACCAATAAAGGCACTGGTGGGACTGGGCTGTCTTTGTGGTCTACACAGGGCTGAGCACATGCCCCTGGCCCTGGGTGCATGGTACCCACAAGTGGAACCCAGCCATGTGGTATTGTGTTGGCAGTGCCAGCTGGGCACCCCTGTGACTGGAGCAGGACAGTGACCTGCCTGAGCACTGAGACATACCGCTCTGTCCTCTTTTGATCTCTGCCCCCGGGGCAGCACAGGCTGGACAGGCCCAGGCACAGGCCTGAGGCAGTGATGATGGCTGCTCATGCGTGCCCTGCCCACGCTGGTGCCTCCTGTCCTGCCCCAGCTCACCATGGCTCACAAGGAAGACACAGAACAGATGGCCACATCTGTGAGAAGAATGGGCCCAGAGTGTGTAAGAAAATCAAATCTTTAATCAAACCCTCCCACCCCACACAGGTAGAAAAGCTAAGCCCTGCAGGAACAGGGTGAGGAGATGGGGTCACCACTGACCAGCCCAAAACAGGGCCCAGACTGACACCAGGGACAGTACAAGCAAGGGATTGTAGACCAGATGGGTGCAAAAGTCCTGTAATTCCTCCAGAAGTGGATGTGCTGGAGCCAGGGGTGCTGCTGCAATGTGCTGGGCACTGCCAAGGTTCCAGGGTGGCCATTGCTGGGACATAGTGTGGCCACCAGCCTGGCCAGCACCACAGGCCATCATTCTCCACAGTGCATGGGCAAGGAGCCCATCGGGTCTGCTCAGCACGAGGAGTGGGACACTGCTTCAGGGTAGGCATGGTACAGGCAGGAGAAGGGCTTGCCACCACAGGAGTCCTGGAACATGTCCCTTCTGGCCCTGCCCAGGCTTTGGCAGAGCAGTGCCCTCCTGCCAGCATCAGCCACACCAGACCCTCCTGCCCATGCCCTTAGGTCGTTTTTCGTTTCTTGGCTGAGGGTCTCTCAAAGACATCTCGCACACCCGCTGCCTTCTGCTTAAAGAACTTGGTGTTCTGCGCGCTCTCCTGGCCCCAGGCTGAGTCAAAGGAGGTGGTGTCCTGGTCCACCAAGTGCGTGTACTTTGTCCGCCCTGAGCGCCCAAAGTTCTTGACCTGGGGAGCAGAAGAACTTGTGAGCAGCTGTTCAGGAGGGATGCAGGACCTGCTGCTCCCCCCCGCCCAGAACTCCCACCCCTTGGCACATGAGCTGGGCACCTTCTGCCAGCACACCCACCTGCATGACTTTGGGCAGGATGGTCTTGTTGAAGTGGTCCTCAAGGGTTGGAGCACTGAAGTCCCTCTTGTACACCTCCTCATCCTCATCCTGCAGGAGAAGGACACACCTGCTCAATCTAAAAGGTTCCAGCAAGTCTTGGCAGCAGTGGGGGAAAGCTTCCTGAAGGTCATATTGCTGCTCTGCCAGAGCTGCCACAGTACTTGCAGCCCTATTAACTCCTGCTGGAGTGGAGGACGTGAGCATTGTTCCCTAGGCTGCTTCTCCAGTGGCCCATGCAGACCTGACTTGGTTCTGGCTGGGTCTGTCAGCCCAAACAGCAGCACAGGGACAGCTCTGCAGCTTCAGCTCCATTTCAACTGGGAAGCCCCAATGTGACATGCTCTGGTGAGGTCACTCTGGGTCAGCTTCTGAAGCTGCCTCTGAAGGTTGACTCTTGTCCCAGGGGCACCCCCAGCCCCAGGGCACTGTGGGAGAGGGGAGGCTCCCCACAGAGGAAGGGTGCCCCTGTGGTCTCACACCTGCAGCCAGTGCAGCCATGCATGGCCCTCAGCACACTCACCATGAAGAAGGCACCGCGGTGGTAGTACTTCTGCAGGAATTTGTATTTGCCCTTCACAGCCTTGTTGGTGATGACTTTGCCATTGGCCCGGAGCTCAGCCCGGCGCTCCTCCTCTGTCAGGTTCCGCATACGCTCGATCTCTGCCTTCTCCTTCTCCATGCTGGGTGGGAGAGAAGCCCCTGAGACCCTGTGTTCCCACAGCACCTCCTGGGAGAGAGGCTGTCACCAGCCAGCGCCTGAGAGTTTACACATTTACTGCTGGGGAGCAAAGGCACCCCAAGGGCGAGCAGGAGGGGCTCTGGGTATTCGGTCCAGCTAGGACTCTGCTGCCGAAGGGCAGCCTGAGGAAAAGGTGCTTCACCTGCCTGTGGGCTCTCAGCCTCACGTCTACCAGACAATACTCACGCTTCTCGTTCTTCGCGGTCTCGTTTGATACGCTTCAGCTCACGGACTTTCCAGGCCTCGTACTCCTCCTCATCATTCTCATCATCTGTATCAAGTGCATCCAGTGCTGCCAGTGAGCGCTTGTTCTCCTCCAGCTCCTTCTTCGCTTCCTCTTCTACAATCTGCAGTGAGGTCCAAGCTAAGCTTGCTGCAGTGACTGCCCCCCCCAGCCTCCAGCCCACCCCTACATACCTTAAGTGTGTACTTGCGCCTCTCCTCTGCCATCCTCTTTGCCTCCTGCTCCAGCTCCTTCTGCTTCAGAGCTTCTGCTTCTCTCTCTTGAACTGTGATCCGGTCCTTCCTGAGAGCAGGGCCACAAGAGCCTTCAGCCTTTCCATGAGCCAGTGCAGCCACTCAGCCTCTCACTGGCTCCCACACTGCAGCTGCTTTCAGCCATTGCCCTCTCCAAGGACAGGTCAAGTCCCAGGGCTCTCCCCTTTCTGGGGGCTAGCACATCCCTTTGTCACCATATGGCCCTTGCCCAAGGGCTCCAGTCACACTCCACAGCCTGATCACACAGCAACCCAATGCAACTGATACAGGGCTGTGGGTGCAGGGATTGCCCCTTGCTCCCTAGCTGTGCCCTGCCAGGCTGTCATCATCCTGCCCCACCCCAAGGAGGTGAATGGCTTCCTCACAGTGAGAAGAGACCATGGCAGCAGGGTCTGCTTGGCCCCCAGCTTCTGACTCCCGCATCCCAGGGCCAGCCCGCGCAGTTCCATCACCTACTTGCGGATAAAGACCGGTTTGAGACGTGGCTCCATTTCATCTTCGCTGTCCGTGTACTCCTCATACTCAGACTCTGACTCAGACTCTTCTCCAGACCGACCCTCATCTTCCAATTCCATCACTTCCATCTCTTCAGTTTTCCTCTCCTGTGCTCGCTGACGCATCATCCCACGCCGACGCTCAATCTCCTAATGGGGACAAGCACAGAGCAGTCGGAGGCCAGCCTTGCCACCATTTCTCTCTCCTGTCAAACACATGTGATGTCTGAAGTGTTAGCTTTTTGAAGATACACCTGCCTCTCTGGATGTGGGGTGGCCTCCCCCAGTGTCCTGTCCCATGCCAGAGGACGGTGACCCACCAGTTAAGTCATGGCCAGGTGTGACACTTGTCCAGATACATCAGACAGCCCACATATCCATGCAAAGGACAGTTCCAGCGTGTGCACTTCCAGCTTTCCTAGGCCCATTATCTGGCTCTGCAAACGCACCTCATCATCAATCTCTTCCTCTTCCTCTTCACTGGTGTCCTCCCGTTCCAGGCGCCAAGCTTCTCCCCCCTCCACTTCTGAATCGCTTTCTCCAACCACTTCAGGTTCCACGATTTTGCGGTGTCTTGCCAGCCTGTGAGAGACCCCAGCTAACCCATGGCACTTGGAATGTAAGGAGGCTACAGGAAGGTGACTGTTCACAAATTGTTTCTAGCAAGGCCATGGTAAGCACTGGGACTGACAAACAGAGCTAGAACTGCTATGTTCTCTCCCAGGAGGGTGCAGTGGCTGGGCACTGGCAGCTCTTCCCTGTCCATGCTCCAAGTAAGAATGGAGTTCTCAGTGAGAAGACTCCTTGTTACTGGAAACAAAACCACCAGCAGCTCCACAGGAGGCAAACAGCACTCAGTGGTCCCTGCC
The DNA here is from genome assembly GCF_965178545.1 of Coloeus monedula. Classification (NCBI taxonomy): domain Eukaryota; kingdom Metazoa; phylum Chordata; class Aves; order Passeriformes; family Corvidae; genus Coloeus; species Coloeus monedula. Next base: position 13,096,798 of record NC_138794.1, on the reverse strand, counting down.
CAGAGTACATTTCGTGAGACACCATCCCTCCTTCACTACCCTGAGCCTCAGCAGGCTGCACTAATTTCAATTTTGGAGCGTGTTTTTGTTACCATCCATCCAAATGCACCCGGACATGGGCTGCACTGGCTGGCTCCTGGTTGGAAAGCAGCCCAAGGCACACTGCAGTGTGGACATGAGAAGACATAGACTCTCCCGCACTGCCTGGACAATGTTCCCAGCTCCCGCCCTGTGCAGTTTCTCCCTGCAGCACAGCAGAGCAGAGTCCCAGCCCCAGACAGGCGAAGGGGGCTCAGCTCTTGCCTGACCCAGCACTCACCGCTCCTCCACGTCCTCGGCGATGCGGTTCTGGAGGCGCCGGAGCCGGGGGTCGTTGGCCAGTTCCTCCTCCTGCTCCTCGGGCTCGACCTCTTGTTCCTTCGCCTTCTTGATGAACTGGAACTCCTCGTCCTCCTCCTCCGAGGACTCCATGGGTGCGTAGTCAGGCCGCTTGCCCGACACGTACCGCTTCACCTTCACCTTCTCCATGGACAGCTCGCCTGCGGGCGCCGTGCCGTCACCGGGGGTCTCGGCCCCGCGCCCCCGCCGCCCCGGGCCCAGCCCCGGCCCTGCGCCCCTCCGGCCACCCCGCTGAGCCCCGGCCCCCCAGCTCACCCTTCTCGTTGCGGACGGGCACGGCGCCCGCCGTGGACTGGATCGGCGGCTGCTTCATGAGGGCGCTGGGGACCGACATGGTGGCGGCGGGCGGAGGCCGGGGCGAGTCGAGTTGAGCGGTGCCGCTGACAACGGCGCCTCGAGCGCTCACCCGGAACCGGAACCTCTGTCGCTTCCGCCGCGGCCGGGACCGTGCCGGGGGCCGGAAGTGACGTTCGGCCCGGGGTCACTCCGAGGGGACCGGGACTCTGGCTCTGCCTCTGTGCCTGCGTTTCGGCCCGGCCCGGGGTGCGCCGGACGCTGGGGCTGGGTGGCAGGGAGAGTCCCCGGTCGTTTCGGCATCCGCCTTGGGCCGGCAGAGGTTCCGTTCCGTCCCGCACGGTGCGGATTTTCCGCCATCCACGGGGAGTCAGGGCGAGGCACCGGCCGAGCGGCCGTCGGACGGCGGGGGCACCGGGCAGCGCCGCGACGGGGCTCTACTGCTCGCCTGGCGCCTCGGGCCGTGTCTGAGCGGCGCTGGGACTCTGCGGGCCCGGCCGTCCCCGCTGCCGCCCACCCGCTCGGGCAGGAGTGTTCCGTGCGGGGCTGGATCTGAGCCGGCCACTGCTGCAACACCGAGGGCTCAGGGTCAACTCGCTGAGCCGTGGGAAACGTCCGGCGTCTGGCAAATTCCTGTGCCGAATTTCCTCGGCAAAGCCTGGGAAAACCGCTGCTCGCTTGGTGCACAGTAGGGCTGGTGTGTCTGTGCTGTGCCCGGGGCAGAGCGGGGGTTAGGTGGCCGTGGCTGCTGCCGAAGCCGTGCAGTTCCTCCCTGCAGCGCGGCACAACGGGCCGTCCCACTTGCTCCCGACAGCCGGAGCCAGCCCTGGCCCCAGTCTTCCTGCTCTGCTCGCTGCCAGCCAGCCCCACCAAGCCCCGGTGCTGGTGCGTGGCTCCCCGCCTCCCGGGCAGCAAGGACAAATAGCTCCCGCTCAGCCACGTGTCCCCCATAGCCCTCGGCCTGGCCAGCGCCAGGAGGCGTAGCTGCTGCCGGTGAGGCAGGACCCTCCGCCGTGCTGCAGAGCGGGGCTGGGGGAGCTCCTGGGAACCCCGGTGGCACGGGTGTGGTGACATGTCTGTGGGGAAAGGCTGCGGCCACCGCTGCTTCGTAGGGGGGTTTCCGTAAGCAGCCCGGTGCTGCCTGTGTCAGCATGTCTGGGCTTCCGCGAAGTGCAAGGCTTCACAGTGTCAGAGTGGCTGGTGTGGGATGTCCCTGTGTGCGCATCCTGCCGCAGAAGAGAATCGTTTCTCTTAAGTTGGGTAAAACTGCATCACAAGCCACTATGGCCACATCTGCCGCCTTCTACCTGCTGCCTTCTGCCGGCTTCTACGAAGAAAGGAAGAGGTTTTAAGGAAGAGGTTTTATCTCCCATGAAATCTGCTTGCTGGCAGGGAAATTTAGGAAGCGAAGGGGCAGAGCTATGCTTTAACAGTGCACAGGCAATACTGGAGTGGGTGCTCTGGTGCTTGTGTGGCAGAGGCCATGTAGGGTGAGGCCAGCACTGACAGCCAGGAAAGCCCAATGCACATGTGCTTTTCCAGTTGGTGGGTCAGCACTGGAGCACAATCCCTAAGGGAGTACAGGGAAGTGTTTTAGTGTCCTTGGTCTGGGCTGGGAGATGTCCATCTGGCAGCATCTCCTGCAGCCAGTCTAGGGGAGAGCAGACACAATTCTTGGTAGCAGTACCACCCTGGTCTGGTCCCAGAAGTGGCTGCAGAGGTTCCAAGGCCACCACGGATGTTGGCTCTCTCCTGGGGGACTCTCCTTTGCCTATAGAAATGCCAGGGCTGGGCAGATCCAGTTGGGTGACCACGTTCCAGCCAGGCTGCAGGCAGGGGAGGCTGCCCCAGGTGTGGTGGCAGGTGGGCCCAGCCCCTTGCAGCACCAGCTGGCTGTGCCTGGCATCCCAACTCAGTCCCTGCTCTAGTTCTGGGGAAGGGTCTCCCTGCAGCGCCCTCCATACAGACCTATTTCTGCCTGCGGCAGAAATGGGGGCTCTGTCCAGGGCTCTCCTGCTTCAGTGTGTCCCTTCATGGGACAGGGTTTGCAGGGCTCCCTTGATGCCCTGAAGCTGGTGTTTGCCTGAGCAACTGAGGCATCCGTGCCTTTATAATCCTACAGCACCTACAGCCTCTGCCAGGAATGAGCAAGAGTGGATCTGTGAGCTTGTTGGTGTGCTTCTGGCCTTTGAGTCCAGATGACAACCAGAGCACTCACTCTGTGTTTATGTTGTTAATGTTGAGGGTTGTCACAGTGTGTTCCCACCTGGTGAGTCCTGTGCCATGTGGCAAGGAGTAAGCTTTAACAGGACTTGGAGAAACAGTTGGCCAAGTAGGTAAGAGGAAGCTTGGGGATTGCACACAAAGGAGATACTGTCCCATTCAGGTGAAGCAAAACTAAAGACCTGGACAAACAGGGAAATGCCTTCATTTCTGTGGCTGCAGGTGCTGGAGGCCATGGCAGGAAGACGCCCTTCACTGTGATGTCTCTTTGCCCCATGTTCCCTTTCCCCAGTGCAGTGGCTGCTGACATCTTGGCTCTGCAGCACTTGGCAGTTGGCAGCTAGGCTGTGGTGGGAGGGGAGGCACTTCGTGGGGCTGAGTCCCCCTTCCTGGGGGCCATGGAAGGCTGGCAGCCACTCCATGAGTAAGCCTGGAGCATGGGCGAGTCTGCCCCTCAGTGCTGTGCCAGCCGCACCTGCTCGTCTTTGGGCTGGGTTTGTGTGTCCGTGCCTGCAAGCACCCCCTCCCCAGCCCACCGAAGCCCATGGGCACACGGCATTCATACTGCTGGGCTGCAGGTGGGCTCCCAGCCTGGTGTCCCCTGCACGTGTGTGCTTGTGTTCCTGTGCGTGTCACTTGTGTGGAACCCCCCAAGTGCCACAGGCACCTTATGGATTTGGGCTGGGCAAGGATATGCCTGCACCTGCACAGCAGGTGATGACAGGGTGCTGTCACAGGACAGGTGATGGAAGGGCACATCCTGCAGCCCAGAGCAGGGGCAGAGCCAGATTAGGCTGTGGATCTATACCTTGGCAGCATTAGGACTGCTGCTGACAAAGCCTAAGGCAGATAGTTACAGAACCCACCTTGAGCAGCTGCTGTTTGTATCTGCAGCTGCAAGCCAAGGTCGGGGTGTTTGGGCTGGGCTCACATCCCTGCATGTGGCTACAGTGAGATGTTGTGTCTGGGAGCCAGAGATTAATAGAGGCGCTGGAGCCAGCAGGACCCTGTGGAGCACAGATCCTGCCTGGGCCATGGCAGTCCCATCTCCCTGGGCACCAAAGGGCCTGCTGGTAGTATCCAATGTGGAGGGGAGGAGGTGGACTGGAGAGACTGCAGGGAAAGGGACTGCAGCCTCAGCTGCGGGAGAGTGTGAGGATGTGTGCAGGGAGAGGGCTGGACAACACAGCAGAGGGGCTGTGGGCTCACCTCTGCCAGCATGGGGGCAGGCTGCTCTGTGCTGGGTAAACCTTCAGGTATTGATTTGGTCTGTCCAGATATTTCTGCCTGCTGTTGCTGCCTGTTACTTGTTTTTCTCTGCTGGTTTCTCTGGGTGGGCTCTCTGCCCTTCCTCTGCTGTTGCCCACTCACTGGCTGCTTTCACCTGCAATCCTGCAGGTCCCCCAGGCTGGGGTGCCTGCAGGCAGGGGTGCAGCTCCGTGCTGCTCTGCCTCCCAGGGAGCTTGGGCAGATAGGCAGTTGTATCACTGTTGGGCTTGTGCAATCTCTGCAACCTGAAAGCTAAAAATGGACATGATTTTTCCATGAAGTGGGTTTCTATTGATCGTGTGTGCAGCCAAGCCACACCACAGAGTGTGCTCGGTGAAGGGCAGTGTGGGGGGCTCTCTCCCAGCCCCGGTGAGCAGTTTGGCCCCTGTGGCTGTAGTGAGAGCCCCAGGGGATCCTGGTAGAGCAGACCTTGCAGGATGGGACAGTATGGCTGGCTGGCAGTAGTGCTGCCAGTTTGCTGGGCACTGCCACAAGGAGCAGCTGCTCCTGCTGTCTCGTGGGGTGTGCTGGTGCCTCTGAGCCATGGTTCCCAAGTCTGAGAGGAGGGTCCATGATCCTGGCAGATGAGCTGCAGTAGCTGCTTCACCCCCTTGCTGCATTGTGGCTGGGGGTAGAGAGGGGTGCCTGGCAGCCCTGTGAGGTGAGTGGGGCACAGCAGCTGCTCAGATCCATGCTGGTGCCCTCACTCTGCCTCTTTCTGCAGCTGGGCCCCAGGGGGCTGCTAGGACAGCAGGTCTCTTCCCCGTCCGTGGCGTTGTGCCACCTGCAGCCCGGTGCTTCCCGACGCAGGCGTTTTCTTTGGCCGAGCTGTGGGGTCAGCGCGGGTCCCAGGCCAGTGGTTTACGTAAGAGCGCGGTATTTCCTGCCTGCCTGCCCCGCAGCACCGCGATAAGCCCGTGGTGACAAGGGCCCTTTGTCAGCTCCTCTCCTCAGCACCGCAGCTCCTCACCTGCCTAGGCACGGCTGCCAGCGCCCAAAGGAGGCATCCAGAGATAAGGTGCATGGGTGGGGCAGGCAGCCCACCTCCCATCCTCCCTCCCACCACCCGTCTGGACTCTAGCTCCGGACCTGCCCCTGTCCGTGTATCGTCCATATAACGCCACGGGGCACAGCCGGTTCCCTGTGCCCCCAAGGGCCGGCCTGGGCTTGCCAGCTGCAGGGACGACTCCTGAGCATGCTGCAGTGACACTGGGGTGAGTGCTGCCTGTCTGGTAGGTGCCTTCTCCCCCCTGGCAGGACTGTGGCCCTGAAGGTGGGCCTGGGGCACCACAGCCCCAGGGTGCCAGGGGCGGCCCAGTCTGAATACCTGTGGCCAGGGTGCTGCCCTGCAGAACTAACCCAATTTAGCACAGCAACCTGCCCTGTGCTAGATTTTCTGGGCTGTTCTCAGCATCTCGGTTACCACGGTGACTGTTTCCTGTGTGATTGCTAATGCTTCACGATCTCGATCATGGTATCCGAGGGACTTCCTTTTCTCTGTAAGGAGCACTAGGACCTGCTCCTGCCCGGGGCTGCCAGACCCGTCACAGGTGTGGAGAATTCAGGTCAGTTTGGGTTCAGGTCACTTTGGGTTCTGCTGCATTTGTGTTGCTAATGACACGGTCCCGTGCCCACAGCGGGTTGTTCTTTACAAATGACTGAAGCTGTGTTTCACTTCTCACCTTTTCTCCTTGGTGGAAATCTCTCTCCTGAAACGGGGCTGAGAGATTTTCCTTCTGTTGCTCCTTTCCAGACAGTTTCTCTGTCAGGCTGCTGCACACCGACCTGGGGTTGCAGCCCCACGAGATGGACCTCATGGGAAGTGCCATTCCCGCAGCCTGGCTGGGGAGCTCTCGGCTCCGGGGTCTGCCAGGGCTGGAACAGGCTAATCTGGCGGGGCTCGTGTCCTGCCAGCTGCATGTCGCAGCATAACGCACCACTTGCTGCACCAGGTGGGAGACGGGGCGTCTTCTGCGTGCCCTTCACTGCAGGCACCCTTATACCCCTGGTCAGTGCCGCGGACCCATGGTGGGGGCTCACGGCTCTCACAGGACAGATCCGGGTTTCCCGCCTGGGCTGGCACAGGTAGCCCCCGGGTGGCAAGGACAGCCCCATGCTCGGCTGCAGGAGAGGCCGCGCAGAGCCCCGGGCCGTGCCCGGTACTGGCGAGAGGGAACGGCCCCGATTCTGGCGGAGCCCCGGGAAGGCGGCGCGGAGGGGTTGCCGGGGGTCCGTGCGGGACCCGGCGCCGCAGCACGGGACGGGAGGGGCGGGCGGCGGTGACGGCATCCGGCGGCGCCCGGCAGAGCGGCGGCCGGGCCGGGCCGGGCCGGGCCGGGCCGTGCCGAGGGAGCCGCGCGGGGCCGGTGGCTCGGCCGTCGGGGCGGGGCCGGGCGGCGCTGACAGCTGCGCGGCGTAAACAAGCGGCCCCGCCGGCCGCCCCGGCCGCCCCTGCCTGGGCCGGGCCCGGCTCCGGGGCGGGCGCTCCGGGCGCCCCGCGGCGTGACGCGGCGCCGCCGACAGACGGGCCCGGCTGCCGACGGGACGGAGCGGAGCGGGCAGGCCGCGCGGTAAGGGTGCGGGACCGGCATCGGCCTGGGATGGCTCGACCTGCTGGCGACCGCGGTTTGACAGCTGGGGCGGCCCTGCCGGACGGGACCCGGGCGGCGGCGGGGCTGGGGCCGGGGCGACCGGCGGGGCCGCGGCCGCTGGGCAACCCCAGGCTTAGGGCGCTGCCGGCGGGGATGTGCGGGCCCGGCGGTCCACGGGAGCGAGTGGGGGGCCGGGCGGCCGCTCTCGGGGCTGCGGCGGGGGCAGCCGGAGCCGCCGCTGCGGGAGGCCGAGAGGGAGCCAGGCCGCGTCCCGCCCCAGCCCGGCCGCCGCCGTCCGGAGCTCCGCCGCTGGAGCCGCCCCGCGGGTGCAGGCCCGGGCCCGCCGCTCAGCCCGGGACCACTGGGTTGCTGCTGTGCGGGGCTGGGTCCTTGGGCAGCGGGCACCGGCCGGGCCGCGGTGCGGAGCCGGGAGCGCGGCTCCGGGCTGGGTGCGGCGGCCGGGCTGTCCCAGCACGCGGTGGTTCGCTGGCGGCGGGTCTGGCGGGGAGGCGCCGCGGGATCTGGGCTCTCCCTCGGCGGCCGGACTGTCCCCACGTGCGGCGGTCACCGCCGGAGCGGGACGGCTGCTGGCTCCGGGACTAGCGAGGTGTGGGAACTGCCCGGCCCGGGGGCCAGGTATTGGCATGGACACTGGTAGACCATGGCAGATAGTGTTCCATTGTGCCGTGCTCTGGGCCTCAGCAGTCTGGCACCCGGGGCTCCGGTACAGCCTCCGGCGGGTACGCACGGCTCTGGGCTCTTGGACGGGGCGGTCCGGCCCGCGGCTGGCCGAGGTGTGGTCGCTGATGGGGAAACCCCGTTGTGCCAGAGTCGCTGCACTGTCTGTGCCGGAGCCTACGGCGAGGTCTCTGGCGGCTCCTAGGAGCTCTCGCCTCTGGCAGCACCGCAGGCTGCCAGCTCGCTGTGGTCGCTTCTGGACGGAGGGGGATGTGGCTCCTCTGGGCACTGCCGGCTCTCACCTTTCCAGCTGTCTCTGAAGCATGACCAGATATTCCAGGGTCCCTCTGGAGCTCCCGGTGTGGAGCTCAACCTGGCACCATCATGTCGTGGGCTCCCTTACACTGGGTGGGTCGCTCCCTGTTCTTTCCCTACAAGCTTCCTGCGTTTGGCCTCCCACAAGGTGTGAGCTGTTCCCGGGCATCCCTGGGTTCATGCTGGAGGTGACAGTGTGCCCCTTTTCCTGGTCCTGGTTTCCACCCGGTTGCGGGGATGAGTCACACCGGTGTCACCATGTTGTGCTCCAGAGGAAGGGCAGAGCTGAGCTGCTGCTGGTGACAAGCAGCACAGCATTTGCCACGGCTGCCAAGCACTGCCTGGTCAATGGCTGTAGAGATGTGAGTCTGGGGCTGTGCTAGCTGGAGATCAGGAGCTCTCCTTGACTTTCTTTCTTCCAGTCTCTCATTTTGCTGGGATTCCTCGCACAGCACCTGGGGGCATGTCCTTTGGTCTCCCCTTGGGACTGGAGAGGCAGGCCTCCCATGCCAGTTTCTCCCAGCTCTGTACCCAGATAGTTCCATCCCAGTTGGAGCAGGGGTAGTGGCAGCAAGAGGAACAGTGTCCCTTGCCGTGCCCTCCCTTCCTGGTTGGTTCCCTATGTTTATAAGCAAACATTGGGCAACAGGCAAGGTAAACAGCATCTCCATGCAGGAGCAGACATGTGGGCACACTGCCAAGCCAGGCAGCTCCTTGGCTGTCAGTGTGCCATTGTGGCCAGCAGATGCTGTGTGCCAGGGCCCCCTTGCCCAATGCCTGACCCATGTCTCAGCATGGTGCAGCCTGCCCTCCCTAGGTCTGTGGAAAGGTGCCCTGGGCCTGACCACTGTCCTGTCTCTCTGCAGATTGTGCTTCTGTCCTGGACGGTCTGTTCCTGTGCTTTTGTGGGCTTGGCCCCATGTGGGCTTGGGCTGAGCTGGGACCAGCAGGGCAGAGAGGCCGGTGTGCCTCAGGGTGCTGACGCTGGGAGGCTGCTGGACCTGCTGCTCCCGGGACCCTCCTGCTCCTGGGACCCTCCTGTTCCCCAGCTCGAGGAACCCCGATACTCTGATGGATCTGAGGCCCTGCTCGCTGCTGTTGCTCTGGACTTTGGTGGTTGCCCTCACTCTCCTGGCCCAGGAGGTGCTGGCCCAGCATATTTACACCAACACCTGGGCTGTGCTCGTCCCTGCAGGACCCCAGGAGGCTGACAGGCTGGCCAGGAAGCATGGATTCCTCAACCTGGGCCCGGTAAGTCTCCTGCTTCCCTCTTCTCATGGAACTAGTGTTCTCTGCCACGGTCTGGGCAGGTGCTGAGTTTAGTCCCGGAGCTGCTGTAGGGGCTGCTCTTTATGGCAGCAGGGCCACTGTGTTTGTGCCCGTTTGCTGTGGCCTTCCAGCATCTGCTGCCTTAACTCGATGGTGGCAATTAACTGTATGGACTTCCAGGGCCTCCCCTTGTCACTGGGACTTTCTGGTGACATAGCATGGCACAACATGGCACAGCACACTGCCTGTTGGATGGGGAAGGAGGAAAAGCCCATCCTAGTGTGAAGGAACTGGACTGGGAGTGCTGTGTGATGATGGATGGGAAAGTTTGCAGTTTCCACTGTTGCTTCCCACAGCAAGCTGCCCAGTGCAGCGTGGCCTCAGCTCAGCGGGACGGCAGAGGAGCCTCTGAGCTATCTCCAGAGGGGATCTGACAGCAGCTGTATCCTTACCCCTAAAGTGTCCTTGACAGAGGGTGTGTCAGCAGGTTCCCACCACACTCAGCTTTCCCTGCCGTCAGCCAGGGACTAGGCAGTGCGCCTGGCTGTACTGGGAGTGAGCTGTCTCTCTGGGAAGGAAGTGCAGGGTAAAATCCCAGAGGAAATTGCACAGCTGGTGGCTGTGGTGTCAGGACCTCGCTGTGAGCAGCTGCTGGGAGCGGTGGCAGTGGGAAGGTGGCTGCTGCAGAAGCCAGCAGGACCTTGTCCTGCCACCCAAAAGGAGCCCTGCATCTGAACTGGGTACTCAGGGCTCTCTGGGTCAGGGAGCCCCAAGTCCTCTGGGACTTGTGCCAGAGGAGGGAACTGTGGGGGTTGTGGCTAGGCCCCACTGAGGGTGTCTGTGCTGTGGTGGGCCATGGCATGGCCTTACACAGGTGCTGTCAGCATGAAAGTGGCTCAGAACAGATCTCGGGGGAAAGAACTTGTCAGGCCAGGGCAGCTGCCATGCATAGGGGACTAAGAGAGTGGCATGTCCCACCAGACTGGATCTCTGATGAAACCCCTCTGAGTGGGGATGGGGCTGAGGTGCCATCAGCCTGCTCCTGGCAGTGCTTCCCATCATGCTGTGGTGCCAGGTCAGGCCTGGCTGCCAGGGCCAAGGGGCACTGGTTCTGTGGCGTCGTCTCCACAGTGCAGGGCCATGTGCTTCAGCTGAGAGCCCAGGCCTGTCATGAGTTCCATCCCTGTGGAGCCACAGAGGCTCTGTGCCAGCTCTGCCCTTGTCTTCTCCCCACGCTGTGGTTCTGTGGCTGGAGGCTGGCACCTCTTCTCGGCTCTCTGTCACCTCGCAGCAGTGAGCCTGCCCTTGCAAGCAGAGCCCCACGTGCTGCAGCAGCCCAGGCTGTGGAAGGAGTTTCTGGTCTGGGCATGTTTTCTCCTGTTCTGGAGCCTGTCCCAGTGTCTGTGCTGCGGGACAGGGTTTGGCTGGTCAGGGCTTTGCAGAGTGGTCATGGCGGTCCAGTGGGAAGAGTGTGGCTGGAAAGAGCCTGGCTTTCCCTCCCAGGTTTCTGGACTGCTGCTCCTGGGGGTATGTGCCAGTGGGACAGGATGTGCAGCCAGGCTGGGAGTGGGGGGACTGGGTGCATCTGGCAGTGCCCCAGTGAGAGGGCCCCTGGGTCCTTATCTGAGAGGATCCTGGTCTCAGCCTGGGGTCTGGGCACTGTCCCCAAAGCTGTGCTGTCCTGGCATACTCCTGGATCCCCTGCTGCCTGTGGGGTGGGAGCCAGTGGCACCTGGGGCAGGAGGTCCATGACTGGTGCCAGTGGCCTTGAGGAGGGCTTGAGGGAGGACACAGGGGACAGTGGGTGGTTGTGGGTCAGAGGTGGGGGCTGGGTGTGGCAGTGAGGGGAGTGTGTGGGGGTTTGCACTGCTGGGATTATGTAGAGAAGGAGGTACAGGCATTGTCCCCTGCTGCTGGGGTTGGGATCACTGGGGAAGGGCACTGCAGGTGCCATCCCTGGGCTGTGCTGGCAGGACAGTGCCATCCTGGCAGAGCGTGCTCCTGCCTCCCACACTGCTGGGCTGCAGGTCCAGCATGTTGCTCCACTCCTGGAGCAGTGGTCAGGCATACAGGCAGCCTTCTAGCCATGGGACTGGCCAGGATAGTTGCGAGCTGCAGCCAGGGGTTGGGCAGCAGCACTGAACTGGCACCTGGGACACGTGGTGCTGGGGGTTGCTTTGCCCTTGCTGAGGACAGGGACAGTGGGGATTAGGGTGGAAGTGTGTGGGCTGGCCAGCTCCTGGCTGCCACCACAGTGTCAGTGCAGACCTAATCCATTTGGATGACCAGTCAGAGCTGCGATCTGTGTGCAGGAACAATCTGGGCTCTGTCTATATCCCTGGAGTGGGTGAGGGATGCTGGGGGAGGGCAACCATCCTGCAGCTGCATTCCCCCACCAGCCCTGTGCAGAGGCTTTGTACCTTGACGCCTCCTCAAGGGCTCTGAACTGACAGGCATCCTGGGCTGTCCTGGGAGAACATAGTGTGCCAGAGGAACAGGTCTGGGGTTTCTGGTGAAGTGCCTACCTGGGAGAGCCAGCTGCTGCCCCGGGCCTGAGGCTGCTGCTCAGCTGGGTGCACCTTGCTCAGCCCAGTCTGTCCAGATGGGCAGCACATCTGCAGAGCTCTAATAAGCTGGGGAGCTTTGTTAGCCCCAAACAGACTGTTTTGGGGCAGCCTGAGATGGAGGAGGATGAGATCCTCATATTCTTACAGCCCTTGCGGGCCAGCCCCACCAGCTCTGGCACAGCCTGGGCAGCTGGATCTTGCCTGTGGCTGCTGCCTGGGCTCTGTGACTCCCAGGGGGCTGGGTGGGTGCTTGGCCCCTTCTCCCCAGTTAGGGCAAGCTGCTGGGCTGGGAGGCCCAGAGCAGCCAGGGTGGGGCCATTGTGTCCGTCAGCCCCAGGATGTGCGGGAGGGGATACGGAAATGACAGCACTGGAGAGGGTTTGGGGTTTAAAAATAACCATCTGGGTGGCGGCATGGTGTCCTGGCCCCACCAGCTGTGCTGGGCTCCCATCCTGCCCCAGCTGGGCTGTGCTGGAGTCCCAGGCCAGGCTGTCCCCACATGGGAGCGGAGCTGGGGTGAGCACAGCACGGCTGGTTGGTGGTGGAAGTTGGACCCTGCTGGGGTTGGATGCCTGCATGCCCCCTGCTCTGCCCCACTCAAACTGGCTGTGCCCCTGATAGAGGCTGGCACTGGGTGGGTGTTCCAGTGGGGCACTTGGGGAGAAGACAGCAGCCTGTCTTCTCTGTCCAGAGGTGCAGAGGCTGATGCAGACCCTGCTCTGGCTGGGACCACCTGGGGTGTGGCGCCTGGAGCCTCTGGGACCTTCCTCCAGGAGGAGCTGGTTGGCATCGGGAGGGAAGTTGTCACCAGGTGCCACAGCCTCTCACAGGAAGTCCTGCCCAGTGTACTGAACATCAGCCTCACCAGCCACTCTGGAGTGGGGGGCCCAGCCTGTGCGTGGCAGCCCTGGAGCTCAGGATTGCAGATGTGGGATGTAGAGAATCGGGGCAACCAGGGTCTCATGTCTGTCCCATGAGCAGCATTTCTCTGTTGCAGATCTTTGGCGACTATTACCACTTCCGGCACCGTGGTGTGGTGAAGCGTTCCCTCTCGCCCCACCAGCCCTGGCACAGCCGCTTGGCCAGGGAACCGCAGGTATGAGTGAGGAGGGCCTGGCTTTGGTCCCGGGCACTTTGCAAGGGCTCATGAGCCAGTGCTGGGCACAAGACAGGGCTGAGCTGCCTTAACCATTCCTTGGTAGAAGCAGGTGGGAGCCCACTGCGTGTCTGCCAAGGGCGGGGGGTTGGTGGAGCCAGCGTTGTTGGCCTGTGGGTTGTTGCAGTCCCAGGGCCCAGGAGACCTCTGTGTCCTTGTACGCAGGACAAGGCGTGCAGGGCAATAAACAGATCCCAGAGCAGTGGTGTGGGGGGGCTGCTATTTTCCCCATCCTTGGGCTTCAGCCCAGGCCCTGGAAGGCATGTGGTGCGGTGTGGCAGCTCTCGGCAGCCTGTGTCTCAGTGGAGCTTGGCACTCTGACCGTCCTGCTCCACTGAAGCACAGCTTTTGCAGGGCACAGCCAGGCAGGGGGCCTGGAGGGTCGGGCTGAGGGTGGCGGTAGCTCTGACAGGTCCAATACTCTGCTAGGCCAGAGCTGACTGTGAGCTTCCCAGGGAGAGCCCCTCCAGGCAGGCTGAGGACTGGGGTCATGGGGAGCTGTTGGCATAAGGGGTCAGTGGGGGACCCCATGCCTTCTCTGCCCTCAGGTGCAGTGGCTGGAGCAACAGGTGGCAAAGCGTAGGACCAAGCGAGACGTCTTCATGGAGCCCACAGACCCTAAGTTCCCACAGCAATGGTACCTGGTGAGTGTCGGGTGAGGAAGGGCATGTGCTCATGATTGCGGGTGCGAGTTTGGGGACGCAGACATGGCAACCTAGGAACTGCTGTTATGCAGTGGCTGCTATGCTGTCAGGAGGGAGAAGGAGAGGAGGGGGAAGGCCTGGGGTAGCCACCTGGTGCTATGTGATGGGAACACCCCAGGGAGGAGGCTCTGCTTGCAGAGCTGTGGCTCCTGGCTGGAGTGCTGGGAGGGCTGGGGGGAGCCCAGGGTTGGACTAAGGGGTACAGCCCTTTGCCTGGCCCAGGAATGAGTCTATGCCTCTTTCTGCTTCCTGGAGCTTGGGCAAAGGGTGCCATGTCTGTGGGACTCAAGCACAGTCTGGGGCTCAGTCTCGCTTTCAGAGCAGCCCTTCTCAGCTAGTTGTGCCTAACCCTGTGCCCGGGTTCCTTGTCGCAACCCACAGAAGAGCGGGATGGGTTTTGGGCACACACCCATCACAGTGCCCATGGCTGGGTGCATCTCCTAGTGCCAAGGCTTCTCTTGACAGTACAACACAAACCAGCGGGATCTGAATGTGCGTCAGGCCTGGGAACAGGGATACACGGGCAAGGGCATCGTGGTGTCCATCCTGGATGATGGCATTGAGAAGAACCACCCTGACCTGGAGGCCAACTATGTGAGTTTGGGTGATGGTGCAGGGCAGAGTGCCGTGGGAGCTGGTCTGGGCAGCTATGTCCATGCAGGGCAACTCAGAGCTGCAAGGTACAGGGCTGATGCCCACCATGGTGGGACATGGAGGTGGGATTGGAGCCTGCTCACCCTGCTCAGATCAGCCTCAGGCTGTGGAGCACAGGCATGAAGTAAGAGCAGTGGGGCTTGGTGGCTAAGGTAGACAGTCTCCAAGTGCCCAATGTGTCTTCCAGGACCCAGGGGCAAGTTTTGATGTCAATGACCAGGACCCAGACCCGCAGCCCCGCTACACGCAGATGAATGACAACAGGTGAGGCAGGAGGGAGGGTTGAAGATACAGAGCCTAAGTATGGCAGGGACTTAGTGCATGGCCTGCTGGAAGCTGTGAGGCTGGCAGCATACTTCTGCCCCATGGGGAACCCTTCACCTCCTTTTTTTGACACGAGCAGCATCCTTTTTCTGCCCAGAGCCAGTGTGGGCTGTTCAGTGCCCTGGCTCTGGAGCAGGAGGGCAGATGGAGGAGCCTTCATTGGCTACCTGGTTTGAGGGGACAGGAGGGAGCCCAGGTCGGGGTTGCTGGGGCTGTAGCCACTACCCACCCCTGTGCTCCTCGCACCCTATATGAGCATGCTTCATCCTATTTCGGTTGCAGACATGGCACACGCTGTGCTGGGGAAGTGGCTGCTGTGGCAAACAACGGGATCTGTGGTGTTGGTGTGGCGTACAATGCCAGGATCGGAGGTGGGTGCTGCCCTGCCCTGTGCCGGGTCCTGTGGGCGTTGGGTGGCCGCAGGAGCAGCTGAGCTGTGGAGCGTGGGCGTGAAGTAAGGGCAGTGGGGCTCGGTGGCTAAGGTAGACAGTCTCCAAGTGCCCAATTTGCCCACTTCCCCTCAGCACTGTTGACTGGAGCAGCCTTGTGACAGCCTGTGACACAGGTGGCAGCAGGGGTTGGAGGGTTCTCACCAGAGGCACCGTGGCCACTCTGCCCCAGCTGGTTGCCAGTGACATTTGCTCTCTGGCCCTAGGTGTGCGCATGCTGGATGGGGAGGTGACCGATGCTGTGGAGGCCCATTCCCTGGGCCTCAACCCCAACCACATCCACATCTACAGTGCCAGCTGGGGCCCTGAGGACGATGGCAAGACTGTGGATGGCCCGGCCCGGCTGGCAGAGGAGGCTTTCTTCCGTGGGGTCAGTCAGGTGAGAAGGCGGGTTTGCTGGGAGAGCGCTGGCCTGACTCCTGCCGTTTCCCCAGGTCTCCCTTCCTCTGCCTGCCCTGGTTGTTACCCTGGCCCTCCCAGGATGAGCCATATGCCGGCCCATCTCTGGGATCAGGCTCTGTTAGTTTTTCTTGTTCTTCCTGTGCGATGGCTCTGAATCAGGACTCCTCCCATGTGTTATCTCACTGCCGTGAGGGCTCCTGCGTGGGATGGTGTCTCCTTCCTCTCCCAAGCCGTCTCCTGGCTCTTGTCTGGTTTTGTGCCAGCTGCTCACCCTCGCTTCCTCCACCCATCCTTCCCCACTGTCCCTTTGTGCTGGCAGTGTCACCTGCCTGGGGAGCTGTGTCAGCATTCCCTACAGAGAGATGCGTGTGGTGCCACGCTGGCTCTGTTGTGTCCTCTGTGAGGTTAGCTGCCACATTTGGGTGCCGAGGCATGGCCAGGACTGTGTTGTGGGCTCCTGCAGCTCTGCCAGGCACTGCAATCCCATGCAGACAGAGTCAGGCCAGGTGACTTCTGAGCAGAAAAAGACTTTGGCTCTTGGAAGCCTCACATTGTCTGGGCCTCCTGCTGCCTGGTGTGTCACCCACTGGGGTGTCATGTTGTTCCCTGTGTCCCAGCTGCATCTGCTCTGTCTGTCCAGCTCAGGCTGGCACCATCTGCTTGTCCCCAGCTCCAGCCTGGGGCTTCCTGTGTGTGGCAGTGTTGGTGCTTGCCCTCATCTTGCTTCTGTTGCTAGGGCCGAGGCGGGCTGGGCTCCATCTTCGTCTGGGCATCTGGGAATGGGGGCCGCGAGCATGACAGCTGCAACTGTGACGGTTACACCAACAGCATCTACACGCTGTCCATCAGCAGCACCACACAGTACGGCAATGTGCCCTGGTACAGCGAGGCCTGCTCCTCCACCCTCGCCACCACGTACAGCAGTGGCAACCAGAATGAGAAGCAGATTGTGAGTGGGGGCTGCTGCTGTCTACAGGCCAGGGGCTCAGGGGGTGGGATGTGCCTGCAGCATTTCCTGCCCTGGCACTCCTCCTCACAGGTGACGACTGACCTCAGACAGAAGTGCACCGAGTTGCACACCGGGACGTCAGCCTCGGCACCCCTGGCCGCTGGTATCATCGCCCTCGCCCTGGAAGCCAAGTAAGGGCAGGACAGAGGGGGCTGGACAGGGGTGGCTGCACCAGCCCCATGCAGCAGTGGCACTTGGACATGGACCTGCCTGGGGCCAGCAGGAACTAGCACTGACCTGAGCCCCATGTCTCCCTGTAGCAAGAACCTGACCTGGCGGGACATGCAGCACCTGGTGGTGCAGACCTCCAAGCCAGCTCACCTGAATGCCAATGACTGGGTCACCAATGGTGTCGGCCGCAAAGGTACTGGGGTGCTGGGGTGGGACCAGGGTCTCCCAGTCCTACTCATACCACTAGCCTTGGGGTGCTGAGGCAGAGTGCCCTGGCAGCCCTGTGGGGTGAAGGAGGCAGAAGGGCTCAGTGAGCATGCCGCGTGGCCAGGCAAACATCCCCCACCGGGTACCCCCAGGAGCAGCGCTGACCCCCTCTTTGTCCACAGTCAGCCACTCGTATGGCTACGGCCTGCTGGATGCTGGGGCCATGGTGAGCCTGGCCAAGAACTGGACCACGGTGGGACCTCAGAGGAAGTGTGTCATTGACATCCTTGCAGAGCCCAGGTATGGGCTGGTGAGCCCAGGAGAGGATCACTCGGCATCTGTTCTGCACAGGAGCTTGAGAGCCTCTGGGCCCAGAGCAGGGAGTGGGGAGAATCTCGGAGACTGAACTGCTGCTGAGACCCTTGGAGCATCCTCTTGCGAGAGCCTGGGGAGAGCTGGGAAAGGCACCTCCAGCCATCCAGCACTGATGTCACTGATGAGCCTCCCTGCTGTGGGGCTGGGCCAGTGGATGTGGGCAGACTGGGGCACTGCGGTTGGGGTGCAGCCAGCACGAGGCATCCCTGGACAGAGGGGCTTTTCAGGGGGCAGACAGAAGCTCCTTTGACTCCTGCTTGGCCGCTGCTGCCACAGTGCAGCAT
This sequence comes from Coloeus monedula, assembly GCF_965178545.1. Classification (NCBI taxonomy): domain Eukaryota; kingdom Metazoa; phylum Chordata; class Aves; order Passeriformes; family Corvidae; genus Coloeus; species Coloeus monedula. The sequence goes on along the minus strand of NC_138794.1, from coordinate 13,079,458 downwards.
GTGCAGTCTTGTCTGTGGCCAGGGCACTCCCTAGGGGCTCCTGGGTGGGGGGGATCATGTTCCTGTGCATGAAGGGAGCTAGGGCTGAGCCCCTGGGGAACCAGCCCTGTGTGGGGCAGGCACATCCTGTGCTGGCAGCAGGGCCAGCATCGTGGTGGGGAGTGGCCACGCACCAGCAGCGGGATGGGGATGACTCTGCCCGTCCCATCCCTGGCTGAGCCATGCAGGGTGTAGCTGGCCTGCAGTGTGTGAATAAAGGGCCTATTCAGGGCTAGCATGGAGTGGCGGCTGGAGAGGCAGCACTGGGCAGCCCAGTTCCCCCCGCCATGCCCAAGAGCTGAGGCACCCCTTCTGTTTCCTGTACCCATCTGGGAATGGCATGGAGGTGGTGCCACTCTGACCCCCTGTGGGTTTGATTCCTGCTCTAGCTGCCCTGGTGCCCAGTCCCCAGGACAGCCGCAGAGCCCCACAGCAAGGAATGGGGACTGTGGCATGTCCCCCTGGTCTGGGACTGGCCTCACTCATGCCTGTCCTCGGCAGGGACATTGGGAAACGTCTCGAGGTACGGCGGAAAGTGGATGCCTGCCTAGGGAAAGCCAACTACATCAGCCGGCTGGAGCATGCGCAGGCCAGGCTGACACTGTCCTACAACCGGCGGGGGGACCTGGCCATCCACCTGGTCAGCCCCATGGGCACCCGCTCCACCCTTCTGGCTGCCAGGTAGGTGCTGGGCTGTGGGGTGCCCCAGGCTAGCCCCTGGCCTAGGCTGGCACGGGTGAGTTTGGGATGTGTTGACACCCACATCTTGCCTCTGTTGCTCAGGCCCCACGACTTCTCGGCTGATGGCTTCAATGACTGGGCCTTCATGACGACGCACTCGTGGGATGAGGACCCCTCTGGGGAGTGGGTGCTGGAGATAGAGAACACCAGTGATGCCAACAACTACGGTAGGGGTGTGCTTCCCCATCCACTGCCTCTCTCCAAGTCTGGGATACGAGCTGTGTGGTCACCCAGCTTCCCCTCCTGTTCCTGAGCTGAGGGGCCGGTAACACCTTGGGTGTTTTGAGTGATCTGGCTGGGGAGAGGCTGGACTTGGGCAGGTGGGATGGTGCTGCAGCCCCTCTGGGTCAGCAGGAATCCAGGCAGCAGGAGACTCCATTCCAGCTCACCTGACCCCCTGCCCCTCTGCATGGCCCCACAACAGGCACTCTCCCAGGTGGTGGGCACAGCCCTGCTGTCCCCTGGCAGCCAGGATGGGGGACCAGCGTGAGCCCCCCTCCCTGTGCCTGTCCTGAGCATGGGTGGTCTTGTGGGCACCTCTGAAGTCTTCACCCTGCATTGTTGCAGGCACGCTTACGAAGTTCACGCTTGTGCTGTATGGGACGGCCACCGACTCCCCCAGCCTCTCCAACCAGCTGGAGAGCAGCGGCTGCAAGACCCTGACCCCCAGCCAGACCTGTGTTGGTGAGTGTGGGGATGGCAGGGAGGGAATAGGGGCACAGGCAGCTTCCAGCCCATGCTGACCCTGTCTGTCTCACAGTCTGCGAGGAGGGGTACTACCTGCATCAGAAGAGCTGCCTGAAGCACTGCCCTCCTGGCTTTGCGCCTGGTGTCCAGAGCACGCACTACAACCTGGAGAACAGCGTGGAGCCCATTGCGCCCCACCTCTGCCTGCCCTGCCACCCCTCCTGTGCCACCTGTGCGGGACCTGGCCCCAACCAGTGCCTCACCTGTCCCGCACACTCCCACTTCAGCAGCCTGGACCTCTCCTGCTCTCACCAGACACAGAGCAGCCGTGCGTCCCCTGCCCTGGCAGATGGCGAGGGACCAGCTGAGGCCCCCCCTCCAGTCAACTTGCCTGTCCTCATCGCCAGCCTCAGCTGCATCCTCATCGTCATCATCTTTGTCACCATCTTCTTGGTGCTGCAAGCACGCTCAGGCTTCAGCCTGCGGGGTGTGAAGGTGTATGCCCTGGACAGCGGGATCATCTCCTACAAGGGGCTCCCCTCTGACATCTGGCAGGAGGAGGGTCCCTCCGAGTCGGACGGTGAGGATTATGAGGCCCACAGCGAGAGGACTGCCTTCATCAGAGACCAAAGTGCCCTTTGATGAGCCCTCCTGCCCCTCCCTCCTCCCTGCCCAGCACCGCAGGGCTGGGGCAGGTGAGGCTGAGGGGCCCTGGACTCTGCCCCTGTCCCCTTCCTGCACTGCAGCAGCCGGGGGCTCCCACCCACTGGCACCGTCCCTCAGCCCCAGTCTGGGCAGCCAGGCATGGCCCTGCAGGCACCATCCCCAGTCTTGCACCATCTCTCCTGGCCCTGCGTCCATCCTGTTCCCCGTGCCGGGGTGTTTGGTGGCAGTGGGGTCCTTGACACTTCCTGGCCCTGTACAGGTAGCAGTGTCTTCCACTCTGGGTACAGGGCTGCTGCTTGGGGTCCTGTGAGTTCTCCAGGGTGGGCAGTGTGTGAGGTCCCTGGGTTGCCATGGCTCAAGGTGGGCTGGCTGGGGCAGGGGTGGCTCTGCCCACCAGGGCTGAGCCCAACCTGTGCCACAGCATCCCCCTGCCACCCTTGGCCCTTGTGGAGCTGTGTCCCAGGCTCAGTTCATTGTGTCCCAGCTCCCTGCCACCTCCCCTGGGCCTATCTGCCCGTGCCCTTCAACAGCAATAATGGCCAGGCCTCGGCTGCTGCTGCTCACTGCCTGCCCATCCCACTGCGGCTGCCTGCAGCAGGTAGGAGCCCTGGCACTGGGGAGCGTCGGGCTGGGCACTGCCTGCCCCTGTGCCCGTGGCACAGCCCACAGCCTGGGCAGGGACTCCATCCACAGTCCCTGCTTTGGGGGGCTGCCTTGGGCCCCTTGTGTTCTGCCCCTGGGCAGGGCTGTAGGTGCTGCTGGCTGGGACTGTCAGGTAGCGCCAGTGCCAGCACTGCCCCAGCTCTGCCTGCGTCCTGCCTGTGCTGGGCAGCGCCCAGCATTCCTGCAGCCCTAGCCCCCCAACGTGCCTTGCCCCCACTTGGTGACAATCCGTTCTGCTCCCCGCTGGAGCCCTTTCCCTTGCTGCCCCTTCCCCGCGGGCTGGGGGCCAGTGCCACGAGCCCCTTTGCCGTCCACCGCCGCACACCAGGGCCATGGTGCAGGCTCCCACCTGCACCAGCCATGGACGGAGCCACTGGCCGGGGGCCACAGGACTATTTTTCTATAACAACTTTTTGGTGCACAGTAATTTTTTCTTGTAATTTAATCAGCCGGGAGCTGCCTCCTGAGCCTGTTTTTAATTTAATGGATGTGGATATAACGCTAGAGAGACTGAGTTATTAAATGTTCAGAACTATGCAAACCAGCTCCGCTGCCTGTGCTCTGTATGCTGTGGGTGCCCCAGCCGGGGCAGCAGCCTGGCCGCGGACACTGTGGGCCTCAGGGGCAGCCAGATCTGCTCTGCAGGGGCTGGGCTGGTGGAGCCCTGCCTGCAGACTTTACCCCAGAGCCCGGGCCTGCCCTTCCCTGGCTGTGGGCAGCAGCCGGTGCTGGGCAGGAGCTGCGGTGTGTGAGAAAGGCCTGGGGACCTTGCACCCATCTCACAGCATGTAGGCGCAGCCCCTTCACCACAGCCTGGGGTCCGGCTGCAGTCTCTGCGTCTAGCACCACCTTGCAGCCCGAACACGATGCCCCTGGTGCAGGAATGGCCAGGCTGGGCCCGGGACCCACTCATGCTGTGGCCAAGCTGCAGACACAGCCCACCCCAGCCTCACCGAGCCCCCGCGGGGTCCCGGCCCCCGCAAGGGAGCCTGTTGGGGCTGCGCTCCATCGCAGAGGCAGCTCCTCTGTGCGGAGTCCCTCAGCTGCGCTGTGTCTGGGGCCGCAGCGGCTTCCTGTGGTCAGGAGCGAGTTCCCCGCGGCATGCACGGGCTGCGGCTCTCACCCTGCTCTTCTTCTCACGAGGCGGGGCTGGGGGCGGGCAGCAATCGGGGCTTCCAGAGAAAGGAGCTGCTTGCACTTGCGGTCAGATGCAGAGCCGCCCAGCCCTGAGGCCCGCAGCAGCCTGGCGCGGGCGGGGGGGACCCACGCTGCCTGAGGGGATGCGGAAGGGATCTTGGTGGTGGGAGAAGCAGTACGGTGGCAGCTCCTGCCCATGCCGTGCCTTGGAGCTGCTCCGGGGCGTGACCCCCCCACATTGCTCTGCTATAGGAAGGCGAGTCAGCAAAGCTCCCGCCTGACACGCTTTTCCCCTGGCTTCCTCTAAAAGTGGAATCGGCTCGGCAGTGTCCTGCAGGTGACCTTGAAACTCCTCTGGAGCCGGGGCCTCCCTGGCAGTCACAGGAGAGGGCTCAGGCCAAAACAGCCAGGCGGTGGCTAGGCTGAGCTGAGTGGAGCTGACCTGGGCTGTGCCACTGGGCAGTGGCAGTGGTGGTGGCAGCTGCCCCTGTGTGATGCAGCTGCCAGGGCTGAGCAGTGCCACCGTGGCACCAGTGAAGCTCTTTGAAGGGGAGGTGCCCAGGGCTGCCACAGGGAGTTGTGGTCCTAGCTATGTGGATGCAGGCTGCCAGCAAGGGCTGGGGCATGGCACTGTGGGTGTCCGTGAGTGGGTGCTCTGTCCTGCAGCCTTTCACAGTCACAAGGGCCAGGCTCGGGAATGGTGACAAGGTGGCCACCCTTTAGTGGGACTGCACCCTCAGGTCCTGCAGTCTCTTGGAGACACAGGAGCATGGAGTGGGGCGAAGAGTTAGGCAGAACCTGGCATGGCTGAGGGGGCTTTGCTGGGTGGGACTGGTGCTGAGTGAAGACTCCAGAGGAGCAGTGGAGCCCTAGGTATACAGGACTAGTCCTGGTGGTGTCAGACCCTGGTCGGAGACAGCTGAGAGGGGTGGTGGGGCTGGGAGCTGCCCAGCTGCAGCAGAGCTGTGTGCCGGCGTCAGCTGCTGGCGCGGGGACTGGCAGGGAGGGGAGGAAGTGCAGGAAATCTCGCAATGGCTGTATGGTCAGCACTGGGTTTCCTGTTCCTCCCCAGGAGCCAGAGCTGCACCAGGTCCAGAGCGCGCCAGTCCCGGCCCCAGCAGGACGCCAGCAGCAGCCTCACAACGAAGACCTTGCAACAGACGTAGGTTGGAAGGACTGTGCCCTGGTGGGGTACTAGCAGGGACAGGGGACTCCTTTGTAGGGCTGGGGGGGCGGTCTTGGTGAGGTCAAGGGCTGTGCCAGGGGACATCCTGCACTGCACAGGGAGGTGCCCCAGCACTCTCCTGCTTCTGCTGCACTCTTGCTTCAGGGCATGGCACCCTGGGACTGCCTCTGCGATCAGTTTGGCTCCCAGTGGCCTTACTGGAGTCGTGTGTGCTGGGATGTATCCAGGTTCAGCACCTCTTTCTGGGGCTCAGCACCCTCTTCTGCTCCTGCTGGCTTCCCACCAGTGTCCCAGCCCCTGGGACCTCCCACACTGTGGGCACAGAGGTGACAGTGCCAATGGACAGGACAGGGCTGGAGCTGCCAGAGAGGAGGGGCTGGTGCTGGGTGGGAGGCACAGCTGCGCTGCCCTTGGGGAGCAGCCATGTGCATGGCAGAGGTGACACTGCTGGGTATGACCCCACACTTCCTCCTTCCCAGCACCATCCCCACAGGCCCCAGCTCCCACAGGGCTTGGAGCACTCATCCTTCTGCTTTGAAAATGCTTTGCAAGGCTGTTTGCAGGGGGCGGGGAGGGTCATCTCTGCTGCACAGACCGGATGATGGGGCAGGAGGGTGTGAAATGCAAAGGGCCCCGGCCACTGGTGCAGGCAGTGCAGGGCAGCAGCTGTGGCTCAGGCTGTCCTGGTGTCCTGCAGACTTCCCCTGGCCGGACAGTGGTGCCATGGGCTTTGGGCCGGAGCTGTGGTGCCCACAGGGGCACAGTGCACTGCTGCGGCTGCAGGATGGGGAGCTGCGCCTCCTGGAGCTGATGAGGAAGTGGATGTCACATCGAGCCAAGAGTGACCGGGAGTATGCAGGAATGCTGCACCACATGTTCTCCCAGCTGGAAAAGCAGGAGGGCACTTGGCAGCTCCATGGTGATCGTGGTGGTCAGATTGAGAAGGTAGGGATGCCCCAGAGTAGGACTGTGTCCTGCAGAGCCCAGTGTGGTGCTGGAGGATGCCATCTCTGTGCTATCCCTGACTCCCTTTCTTGCAGTCCTGGTGGGTGCTAGTGAGCCGGACAGAGACGCTGAGCCAGATCCTGCGGCGGCATGCGGAGGAGCTGGCGGCGGGGCCACTGGCCAGGCTGAGCCTGCTCATCCGCGACAAGCAGCAGCTGCGCAAGGCCTTCAGCGAGCAGTGGCAACAGCTCAGCCAGGAGTATAGCCGGGTATGTTGGAGCCAGCAGGGGAACAAGAGAATGTGCTGGACCCACTCCCTGACTGTGTCCCTCTCCAGACGACGCAGCAGGAGATGGAGAAGCTGAAGGCACAGTACCGCAGCCTGGCACGTGACAGCGCCCAGGCCAAGCGCAAGTACCAGGAGGCCAGCAAAGGTGCCAGCCTGGCCCCTGTCCCCTGTGTGACCTCCCAGCTTCCTTCATGTGTCAAGGATGGCTGGAGCACCCCACACTCTGTGGAAACTACAGCCCAGCCTGGAGCGGGTGGGGGTTCTGGGGGTGGGCAGCATAGAGGAGGGCCCAGCCTGGTCCCCAAGAAGCCAGGCAAAAGTCTGGGGGCCTTGGGACACCATGCTGTGGGTCAGGAGCATCTCTGTGTCACAGTGTAACCGCTCCAGGCTTGGTTCCCCTGCCTGCCCTGGGACCCTCTCCCAGCCTTCACCTCTGACCCCTGCCCCAGTGCTGGGACAGGTGATGTGCTGGCAGTTGGGGTTTTCCACAGCCTCTCTCCACAGACAAGGAGCGGGACAAGGCGAAGGAGAAGTATGTGCGTAGCCTCTGGAAGCTCTATGCCCTGCACAACCAGTATGTGCTGGCTGTGCAGGCGGCTGCATTGCACCACCAGCACCACTACCAGCGGGCACTGCCCAGCCTGCATCAGTCCCTCTACAGTCTGCAGCAGGAGATGGTCCTCGTCCTGTAAGAGCCCTGCCTGCCCCCCTGCCCATCCCGTGCCCCACTGCCCTTCCCATGCTCCACTGCCCATCCTGTGCCCTGCACCCCACTTCCAACCCCTGGGCACCCCCATGGCCCTCCAGAACCAGCAGTGATCCCACAGAAAGGAGATCCTCAGGGAGTACTGCAGCATCAGCAGCCTGGTACAGGAGGATATGTTGGCCATGCACCAGGAGATTGCCAGTGCCATCCAGGCCATCGACCCTGCCACTGAGTACAGCAGCTTCATCCAGAGCCACCAGTATGGCTCCATGCAGTCGCAGCCTCTCTGCCGGGTACGGCCCTGCTGCCATTGGGTGGCAGTGGCCGGCAAGGGGCAAGTGGAGGCAGAGCTGTGCTGGGTGCCCACAGGTACGAATCTGAGGTGCCACCAACTGTGTCCTTTGATGAGAGCCTGTTGGAGGACACAGAGAACCTGGTGCCTGGGGAGCTGCAGCTGAATGAGCTGACCCTTGAGAGTGTCCAGCACTGGTGAGTGGGACCAGCCATGGGCAGGGGCAGGTGAGGGGCAGGGGCTCAGCCTCATGCTGGCACATGTCTCTTGCAGCCTGACGTCGGTTGAGGAGGAGTTGGTGGCCGCCACAGAGGCTGTGAGTATCAAGGAGCAGCAGACGCGGGAGCTGAAGGCGGAGATCCGTGATGAGGAGCAGGGCCGGAGCCCCAGCGAGCGGTGAGTTGCAGCAGAGGGGGGTGAGGGGCCAGGGCAGCGGGTGCTGACTGCCCTGTCCCCTCCCCAGGGTGCACTTGTTGGGCAGGCGGCAGGGGCTGCATGAGGCACAGCAGCAACTCGAGGGCTGCCTCTGTGCCCAGGCCAAGCTGCAGGTGCAGCGGGACCTGCTGGCCAGGAAGCTGGCGGAGCTGGGCGTCAGGGACCCCCTTCCTGCCCTGCCTCTGCCAGAGGATCAGCAGTCCATCTCCTCCACGGTGAGTCAGTCTCACTTCCCATGCTCTGGAAGCTGCAGGGATGGGGTCCCCCCCAGCTGGTGCACAGCCCATGCCTCCTTCCAGGAGCAGGAGCGGAGTGGGGCCAGTGCACTAGAGACCCTCAAGAACCACATCACGGGCATCTTCAGCCCAAAGTACTCGGTGAGTTCCTGGGTGCCTCCAGCCACGCTGCCCTCCACCCAGCTGCCTTGCTGAGCCTGCCCTTTCCTTTCTGGCTACACAGCCCCGCCCTGCTTCCTCACCTCCAGATTCTGCTCCCACCTGCCCTGGGCACAGCTTCCAGACACCACTGTTGCCCCACCTCCAGCACAACTAAGGAGTGTGCATGGCTGGGCTCACCTTGTCTCCTTCCAGCTGCCACCCCCTGTGCCCCTAATCCCAGATGTGCAGAAGCCGCTGTGCCAGCAGGTCTGGTACCACGGGGCCATCCCACGTTCGGAGGTACAGGAGCTGCTGACCTGCAGTGGGGATTTCCTGGTGCGGGAGAGCCAGGGCAAGCAGGAGTACGTGCTCAGCGTGCTGTGGGATGGGCAGCCTCGGCACTTCATCATCCAGTCTGTCAATGTGAGTGACCACAAGCAGGGGACATGGCTGGGGTGGCCTTGCATGGGCAGGCACAGGTTCCTGCCCATCACAATGCCTCGGCCTCCCTCTCTGCAGAACATGTTTCGGCTGGAGGGTGACAGCTTCCCCACCATTCCACTGCTCATCCAGCACCTCCTGCAGAGCCAGCAGCCCATCACCCGCAAGAGTGGCATTATCCTGGCCAGGGCTGTGCCCAAGGTGATATAGGCAGTGGGGAGGAGGATGGGGCCCCCTGCACAGGGGCAGCTCTGCCCGGCCCTTTCTCCTGTTGACAGCTGGGCTGAGATCCACAGACATGCTTCTCCAGCTAGACAGGGGGACTTGGACTTGGGGCTCTGCCTGAGAGGGGGCTGTGGGGATATGTGGGCCAGGGGACAGCTCACTGGTGTCTGCTTGCTGCAGGACAAATGGGTGCTCAACCACGAGGACGTGCTGCTGGGGGAACGCATTGGCCGGGTGAGATGGGGTGCTGTGGGGTCTGCGGGAGGGCAGGGCTGTACCAGGGTATCTGCGGGCAGCCAGGACTGTCCCACAGGAGGGCAGGGGAGGACAGGGGTTGCCTTGGGCCACATGGTGAGCTGAGCCCGGTGTTCCTGTGTCTCGGAAGGGTAATTTTGGGGAGGTGTTCAGTGGACGCCTACGTGCTGACAACACCCCTGTTGCTGTGAAGTCCTGCCGGGAAACCCTTCCGCCTGAGCTCAAGGCCAGGTTCCTGCAGGAAGCCAGGTCTGTGTGGGTGTTGTATTTGTCCTGTCACGTCTGTCCATTCTTGGAGCAGTTTGACCCTGCTGGGACTGCAGCACCCTCATGCTGAGGGCTGTGTCCCGGGGCTGGCTGGGCAGAGTGCCCTGGGGATGGCATCGGGTGGCTTGTGCCCAGGGCAGCCAGGCCCCCCTACACTCACAGTGCCCATCCTTGTCCCCACAGGATTCTCAAGCAGTATAGGCATCCGAACATTGTGCGGCTCATCGGTGTCTGCACACAGAAGCAGCCCATTTACATTGTCATGGAGCTGGTGCAGGGTGAGTGGCCCCATTCCCGCAGTCGCCACGCACGCATGGGTGAGCTTGTCAGGTGTGTCTGGGCACCCACCAGCTCTGCAATCTGGGCACAGGGGGGGACTTCCTGACCTTCCTGCGCACTGAGGGTCCCCACCTCCGGGTGAAGGAGCTGGTCAAGATGACGGAGAATGCTGCTGCCGGCATGGAGTACCTGGAGAGCAAGCACTGCATCCACAGGTGGGCCCTGGCAAGACAGGGGGAGCCCTGGAACCCTCACCGCCCCATCCCATGCCAGGTGGAGCCCCAGGGATGGTTGGGCACACGGCTGACTGCTTGTCTCAGGGACCTGGCTGCTCGCAACTGCCTGGTGACAGAGAGGAACACTCTGAAGATCAGTGATTTTGGGATGTCACGGGAGGAGGAGGATGGCATCTATGCCTCCACAGGAGGGATGAAGCAAATCCCTGTCAAGTGGACGGCTCCTGAAGCACTCAATTATGGTACAGGATGGAGTTGGGCATGGCCTGGCACCTGGCAGCCTATCTGGAAGCCAGGAGTCTGGCACTATCCCACTCCCATGCGCCTGGTCCTGGGGAGGGAAGCAGAGACCCAGAGCACCTCAGCCCTCAGGAGCATGGGCACAGCTGGGCAGTGGTGACATGGGTGTCCCCTGCCAACAGCATCCGTCCTGCCCCATGTCCCCAGGCCGATACAGCTCAGAGAGTGATGTCTGGAGCTTTGGGATCCTGCTGTGGGAAGCCTTCAGCCTGGGTGCTGTCCCCTATGCCAACCTCAGCAACCAGCAGACACGGGAGGCAGTGGAGAATGGTAGGGGACACGGCTGGGTGTGGCTCCTGAGGGCCACCATGAGCTGTGGGTCCAGCACTGTGGAGCTGTGCCTCTAGGATGGACCAGATGGGGTTGTGGGGATGAGGGGCTGGTGATCCATGTCCCCATCCCTGTTGCCCCAGGTACGCGGCTGGACCCTCCTGAGCAGTGCCCTGAGGAAGTGTACCAGCTGATGCAGCGCTGCTGGGAGTATGACCCCCGCAAGCGGCCCAGCTTCAGCACCATCCACCAGGATCTCATTGCCATCCGCAAGAAGCACCGGTGACAGGGAGCACCAGGGGCCCTGCATCCATCCCACGACAGTGCCTGGGGGCACAGCAGAGCCCTGTCTAGGCAGCGGGTGCTGCGGGGTGGCTGTGTGATGCTTGAGCCCCAGGGGAGGGGCTCCTGCATGGCCCAGGGTGGGACATGGCACCCACAGTTCCTCCCCGCCTTCATCTTGTACAATAAACACACAAGCTCTGCAGCTGTGCATCTAGGAGCTGCGAGGGGACATGCACTGCACTGGGATGGAGCGTTGGGACATGGCACTGGGATGGGACACTGGGATGGGGCACTGTAGTGATGCACCAGTACAGGACACTGTGACAGGGCACACGGTGTACCGGGATAGGGTACCAAGATAAAGCACCAGGATGGGGCACCAAGACAGGGAGCAGTTAGGGAACTGGCATGCGGAGTACTGAGTCTTCTGCACTGGGACAGAGGACTGGGACGGGACCCTGGGACAGGGCACCGCGACAGGGATCAAGGACAGGGTACCGGGATGGGGCACACTGGGACAGGGTATCGGGATGGGGCACCGGCATCTCGACTCGGCTCCGGTGTTGGCGGGGTGGCTGATCCCCTTCCCGGGGATGTGGGGGTGTCCCGGCCGGGCCCATCCCCGACCTACGGGGTGCCCAGCCCGGTCCCGGAGCGGGCTGTCCCGGAGCGGGCTGTCCCGGAGCGGGCTGTCCCGGCCCTCGGCGCGGGGGGCCGCGGTCCCGGAGCGGGCTGTCCCGGCCCTCGGCGCGGGGGGCCGCGGTCCCGGAGCGGGCTGTCCCGGCCGGTTCGGTGCCGCCTCCTCGGGGCCTCGCCCGGGCGGGCGGAGCGGTGGGCGGGGCCTGGCCTGGGCCATCCCGGCGGGCCCAGGCGGGCGATGTGAGGACCTGGGTCGGGCTGCGGAGCCGCCCGGGGTAAGAGCGGAGTGGCTGCGGTGTCACCGTCGGTGCTGGCCCGGCTTCCCCGCCCCTCCCCATCACGGCCCCGGCTCCGTCCCCGTCCCGCCACCGCGGGGCCTCAGCGCGGCGGCCCCGGGCGCTCTGCGGGGCCGCGCGGCCTGTCCGGCCCCGGCCCCGGCCCCGGCCCCGGCCCCGGCCCCGGCCCCGGCCCCGGCCCCATCAGCAGATATAAATATCCAGCACCGGATTAAGCTAAGTAGGACGCGGTGAGGGTTCTTGGAGGAGGAGGCAGGAGGCCGCGGTGAGGGGCTGCGCTGTCCGACCTGGCTCCCCCTCCAGTCCCGGCGCAGGTGAGTCCCTGCATCCCTTCGGGATGAAGCTGAAGAAGCAGGTGACAGTGTGTGGAGCTGCCATCTTCTGCGTGGCCGTCTTCTCCCTCTACTTGATGCTGGACCGGGTACAGCATGACCCCACACGACACCAGAGCGGGGGCAACTTCCCCAGGGTGAGTTTGGAGGGTTTGGGATGAGTGAGAGGGGTCCCGGGAGGGCAAACAGGGACATTCAGCCAGGGGAATTCATGGGGAATCAGCCCTGGCCTCTGGCCATTAAGCTGCCAGGGCCAAGGCTGGCTCCCCACAGCTGTGGGTGACCTGCCCCTCGCTGCGGCCTCTGTGCTCCCAGAGCCAGATCTCGGTGCTACAGAACCGGATCGAACAGCTGGAGCAGCTGCTGGAGGAGAACCATGAGATCATCAGCCACATTAAGGATTCGGTGCTGGAGCTGACAGCCCATGCGGAGGGGCAGCCGGCATTGCCCCATCACCCCCCAAATGGCTCCTGGGTGCTGCCCCCTGAGAGTCGCCCAAGTTTCCTGTCCGTGTCCCCGCAAGACTGCCAGTTTGCTCTAGGGGGCAAGGGACAGAGCCCAGACCTGCAGGTGAGGGACTGGTGGCTCTGGTAGTGTGAGGGGTTCATACCTGGGCATCCATGGGGTCTTGGCTCTACTCTTCTGGGGGTCTCTCAGGCCTGTCTTCTACCCACAGATGCTGGCTGTCTACTCCCTGCTGCCGTTTGACAACCAGGATGGTGGTGTCTGGAAGCAGGGCTTCGATATCACCTACGAGCCCAACGAGTGGGACACAGAGCCTCTGCAGGTGTTTGTGGTGCCACACTCCCACAATGACCCAGGTGAGAAGCAGGGATTGGCCCAGCCCTTGCTACCTTGGAGTGCTGGCAGGGAAGGGCTGGGGCCCCCACAGTGACCCCCACCTGTGCTGCCAGGCTGGATCAAGACTTTCGACAAGTACTACTACGACCAGACGCAGCACATCCTCAACAGCATGGTGCTGAAGATGCAGGAGGACCCGCGCCGGCGCTTCATTTGGTCCGAGATCTCCTTCTTTTCCAAGTGGTGGGACAATATCAGTGCCCAGAAGAGGGCTGCTGTGCGCAGGTAGGGCTGACCACCTTACCCCACTGCCCTCGTAGCTTCCAGGCAGGCTGAGAGCTTAGGGTGTGTGAGGGAAGGGCTGTGGGGACTGGAAGGCTGCCTGGGCTGCAGTGCAGTGGCCATGGGCCCTGCACTGCTCGGCATGGGGTGCCCTGGAACTGCCAGCAGCCTCCCAGTGCCATAAAATGTCAGAGCCACTGCCATGTGGGGTGAGAGGTGGGGGAGACAGATCTTGATCTGGGCCACTGCCTGTGCTGATTGGGGCTGGGGAACTTGTGTGCAAGGCCCAGGGCACCCATGGAAGGGTGGGAGACCTGGAGAGCAGGATTGTGTGGTGGGACAGGGCCCCCTTGTCTGCCCCCTGCCTCAAGAGCATTGGGGATGGGAGGACACAGTGGAGGGTGTGTGGGAATGGGCTCTGACTGGCATTGTGCTGTGGAGAGATGACTCTCTGTGGGGGGACAGCATGACAAGGGGGGAATGGCAGTGGCAGCTGTGGGGGCAGCAGGTAGGCTGTAGGTAGCTCAGGACAGGGGGACTCTGCCATGGACATGTGGCTCATGCAGGGCTCTGGTCACATCTTGGGTGTCCCCCTTACAGGCTGGTGGGCAATGGGCAGCTGGAGATGGTGACGGGTGGCTGGGTGATGCCTGATGAGGCTAATTCCCACTATTTTGCCATGATTGACCAGCTGATTGAGGGGCACCAGTGGCTGGAGAAGAACATTGGTGAGAGCTCGGCAGATGCTGGCTGGGGGACTGCCTAATGCACTGCAGGCCTGCAGGTCCTGACAGGACCCTCCTCACAGGAGGTGCTGCTGGCCCAGCATGGGGCTGACAGGTCTCTGTGCCCACAGGTGTGACACCACGGTCGGGCTGGGCCGTAGACCCCTTCGGGTACAGCTCCACCATGCCCTACCTGCTGAAGCGCTCCAACCTGACGGCCATGCTCATCCAGCGCGTGCACTATGCCATCAAGAAGCACTTTGCTGCCACCCAGAACCTGGAGTTCATGTGGAGACAGACGTGGGGTGAGGGGCTGCTGGGAGGGGACTGCACAGGGGGCCCTCTGGGGCAGGTGGCAGCAGAGAATGGCTATTGCTGCTTTTCTGTGCAGATGAGCTGAGCACTGGGAGGCGATGTCTCTGCCCTGTGGGACAGCCCCAGGATGACTTCCCACCTGCCCCCATGACCAGCAACACGCTGGGGGAGGCTGCTGTGCCCTCTGAGCTCCTAGCTCTGCTCTGTTGGACAGCTGTCCTTGGGCCCCCTGCTCAGGGACAGGCAAGGGAGAGCCATTGCTGGTGCTCACCTGTCCTTGGTCCCACAGATCCAGACACCAGCACCGACATCTTCTGCCACATGATGCCCTTCTACAGCTATGATGTGCCCCACACCTGTGGCCCAGACCCCAAGATTTGCTGCCAGTTTGACTTCAAACGCTTACCTGGAGGCCGGATAAACTGTCCCTGGAAGGTGCCTCCCCGCGCCATCACTGATGCAAACGTGGCAGAGCGGTGAGTGCGGCAGGGGCAGGGGCATGCGACTCCCGGCCTTGTGGCCCATCAGGGGCCAGCCTCATGCCCCGGCCTCCACACAGAGCCCAGCTACTGCTGGACCAGTACCGCAAGAAGTCCAAGCTGTACCGCAGCAAGGTGCTGCTGGTGCCCCTGGGAGATGACTTCCGCTATGACAAGCCACAGGAGTGGGATGCCCAGTTCCTCAACTACCAGCGCATCTTTGACTTTCTCAACTCCCGGCCTGACCTTCATGTCCAGGTATGTGTGGAGAGCTGTGTGGGGCTGAGGGCAGCAGGAGGCCACTACAGAGCACAGTGGGAGGGGTGAACAGTCCTGGGAGGGGTGATAGGAGCCCCCACTGCAGGAGCCCTGTCTCAGGGCTGCATGTGCTGTCTTGCAGGCACAGTTTGGCACGCTCTCTGACTACTTTGATGCCCTGTACAAGAAAGTGGGCATCGTGCCAGGGATGAGGCCACCTGGGTTTCCAGTTCTGACTGGGGATTTCTTCTCCTATGCGGACCGGGAGGATCACTACTGGACAGGATACTACACCTCCCGGCCGTTCTACAAGAGCCTGGACCGCGTGCTGGAGGCCCACCTCCGGTGAGGGGCAGTGGGCTGGTCCATGGGGCATGGGAGATGGGGGGGGGGGGGCATGAGTGAGGAGTGGGCAGGCAGTATCTGGGAGCTCAACAGCCCCCAGTCTACAGCTGCCAACACACCGGGCTGGTGCACACAGTGCCAAACCCTCACCTAGCCCCAGGGCAGTGTATGCCTTTGCCACCTCCATCCCAGGCCAGCTCCCCCAGTACTCTAGCACCAGGGGAGGGACCCTCAGTGACTCTGTCCCTGTGCAGGGGGGCAGAGATCCTGTATAGCCTGGCACTCGCCCACGCCCGCCGTGCCAGTGCCGATGGCAGGTACCCACTCTCTGACTACGCCCTGCTGAGCAACGCTCGCCGCAACCTGGGCCTCTTCCAGCACCATGATGCCATCACCGGCACCGCCAAGGAGGCTGTGGCTGTGGACTACGGAGTCCGGTGCGTGTGGGGGCCAGGACGCCCTCAGAGCCTGTCTCAGAGTGGGGCTGGTGGGCTCAGGGCTGGGAGAATGGCTAGGTATGGGGATCCTGTGGGGAGGTCCTTCCTCTTATGGGGAGCTGTGGAGGGTGTTGGGGCAGTGCTGTGACAGATGGGGGTGATGGTCCCAAGGTGCTCACTCTGCCTCTGCCCCAGGTTGCTCCACTCGCTCACCAACCTCAAGCGTGTCATCGGCAATGCTGCGCACTACCTTGTGCTGGGGGACAAGGACACATACCGCCACGACCCGGCTGCACCATTCCTTGGCATGGTGAGCAGCACCAGCCCCTGGCTCCCTGCACTCTAGCACGCTGTCCCCATTCCCCCAGGAGCAACTCTGTGCTGCAGAGGCCAGGAAAAGGGCCCCAGCTTGTGCCTATGTCCCTGGGCACATTTGGCAGGGGGATGGGGCACACCCCAACTCTTTACAACTCCTCCCCAGGATGAGACACGCTCCAGCCAGGACTCTCTTCCAGAGAGGACAGTGGTCAAACTGGACACCTCACCTCGGTAGGGCCTCCTGCCTTGCTCTGGGGACTTATGGGACTGTGGGAAGGCAGTGAGGGAGTTACCTGTGAAGCTGTGGGTAGGTGCAGTGGATCTGTAGATAGTGTGGGGTGTGAGACATCTGGGATGCTGTGAGGCAGGGATGGCTTCCCTGTGTTACTCCCCCACAGGTTCCTGGTGGTGTTCAACCCGCTGGAGCAGGAGCGCCTGAGTGTGGTGCCGGTGCTGGTGGACTCCCCGCACGTGCATGTGCTCTCTGAGGAGGGGCAGCCCCTGCCCTCCCAGCTCAGTGCAACGTGGAGCTCTGCCACTGATGTGGTGCCTGATGTCTACCAGGTATGGGGTGCCCCACACCCACAGCCCATGAGTGCCAGCTTGCCATCCTGCACACTCCCAGGACACACCGGCAGCCCTGCTCTGTCCCTGCCCCGCAACACAAGATCCCACAGCTGTCAGACCCCCAGGTCCCCGTGCATGGCCCTCCTCAGCAGAGGCCCCGCGGTGCCGAGCAGGGTCTTTTCCTACTGACCCCCAGCCATTCCCCAGACGCGGGGGCCTGGCTCAGGTCCCCACACTGCCTGCAGGTGTCTGTCCTGGCTCGCCTGCCCGCACTGGGGCTGCGCGTGCTGCAGCTGCACAAGTCGTTGGATGGCCATGCCACGCCGAGGTCCTCCACACGCCTGTACCTACATGGCCGGAACCTGCCTGTGCACAAGCCCGAGGCTGTGCCCCTGCACATCTTCCCAGCTGCTCCTGATGACTTCTGCCTGGAGAACCAGCACCTGCAGGCCTGCTTCTTGGGGCGCACGGGCCTCCTGCAGGTGAGTGCGAGGCTCTGACAGGGCGTGGGGTGGAGGAGGGGAGGGGTACATCCTGGTGCTTCATGTTCTTGCTGCTGTGCCGGTCCACACCCACAGAGCCTGCGCCAAGCCGGGGAGGAGCAGGGGCACAGGGTGAACAGCGAATTTCTCGTCTACGGCACCAGGACCTCCAAGGACAAAAGTGGGGCCTATCTCTTCCTGCCTGACGGCGAGGCCAAGGTACAGGGTCCACCCCTGGAAGCCAGCTGGCAGCTGTGCCTGCAAGACTGTCCTCGGGCAGCAGCCTCAGTGCAGCTATCCCTCCCCTCAGCCCTATGCTCCCAAGGACCCCCCAGTGGTGCGGGTGATGGAGGGACCCCTCTTCTCAGAGGTTGCCAGCTACTACCAGCATGTCCAGACCGTGGTGCGGCTGTACAATGTGCCAGGTGAGATCTTGAGGCTGTGCCAGGTGTTGCTGGCCCAGGGAACTGGGCGATGCTGCCCATGGGGCTCAGCTCCTCGCTGCCTACACACAGGGGTGGAGGGCTTGTCCCTGGATGTGTCCTGCCTGGTGGACATCCGTGACCACATTAACAAGGAGCTGGCCCTGCGCTTCAGCACTGACATCGAGAGCGATGACACCTTCTTCACGGACCTCAATGGTTTTCAGGTAGACAGCAGCCTGAGGAGGCACAGCAGCTGCCCACAAGGGGACAGTGTGCTGGCACTGGGCACTGTGGGAGCCACCTCTGGTCACTGATCTCTGTCCCGTGGCAGATCCAGCCCCGCAGGTACCAGCAGAAGCTGCCACTGCAGGCCAACTTCTACCCAATGCCTGCCATGGCCTACATCCAGGACATGCAGAGCCGCCTGACACTGCTCACAGCCCAGGCCCTGGGGGTCTCCAGCCTCCACAGCGGTGAGCCGAGGGGCTGTGCCCTGGGAACCTGCTGTGGAGCTGGGGCTGTCCTCCCCAGGGAAAGCAGGGGAGGAGGGTGCTGCAGGCTGGGCAGGGTGCCCTGGTCCTGCTGGTTCTGGGGGCTCTGTCCTGTGGGGCATGGCTGGTGCCTGGTAAAGCCTGGGCTGCAGGGACTTGCTCTCCACAGGCCAGCTGGAAGTGATCCTGGACCGGCGCCTCATGCAAGATGACAACCGGGGCTTGGGCCAGGGGCTGAAGGACAACAAGCGTACCTGCAACCGGTTCCGGCTCCTCCTGGAGCGCCGCAGCACCGCCAACAAGGTGCTGGCTGTGAGGCGGCAGGACGGGAGAGCCCAGCCCTGCCTTGGGATGGAGCAGGGTGGAGGCATCTGCAGAAAGCCACACATGTGATGGGATGCAGTGTCCTCTCCCCTCTTGTCCCATTGCTCTGGCACTGGGCAAGGATTGGTCTGGAGTGGGGGGCCGGGGGGAGAGTGGGATGTGCAGTGGGGTCTGTCCCTGTGGAGCTGTGTTGCCCTCATAATCACAGTGTTCTTGTCCCATCCCCTCGCTGCCCTCTGTGCATGTGCTGTGCCACCCATTCAGAGCTCCAGCTTCTTTTCCAAACTGGTCTCCATGTTTAAAGCCTTGAGCTTCCCTGGCACCAGGACTGGCAGCCCTGAGGTAATGGCCGGCCTGGCCCTGCTGTCTCTCCCTGTCTTGTGCACTAGCTGCTAGCCACTAGTCTAGCCAGGCTTGTAGCAGGCCTGTAGCCTGACCATCAGCTAAGTGGGGTCCTGTTTGGGTGCTGGGGAGGGGGGACCTGCCTGGGCAGGGGCAGCTCAGTGTGCCCTGTGCTGGCAGCTGCCTGCTCTCGGGGCACTGCTGGAATGGGGGTTCTGTGGGCCTTGCCCAGGCTCTGCCTGGCTTCCTGGGCTCACACTGACCCATGTGCTCCTTGGCAGGTACAGGACGAGCGCCCCATCAGCTTCCCCTCCCTGCTGAGCCACCTCACCTCTGTGCACCTCAATGCTGAGGCCTTGGTCATGCCAGTGGCGCTGGAGAAGCCAGCCCTGCCAGTCCTGCGCTCCTTTGTGCCCCTCGCCACCACCCTTCCTTGTGACTTCCACATCCTCAACCTGCGGATGCTGCAGGCAGAGGTGAGCTACGGCCCAGGGGAGGTGGGACTCTGGTGGGAGTCTTGCCCCTGCTGTCCCCAGTGTTGTGCCTCACGCTCCCACTCCCTGCAGGATGACTCACTACCATCAGCTGAGGCGGCACTGATCCTGCACCGCAAAGGCTTTGACTGCAGCCTAGAGGCAAAGAACCTGGGTTTCAACTGCACCACCAGCCAGGGCAAGGTAGGGCCAGGCTGCCCCCACACCTCCACTGGGTCAGAGTTGGGCTGAGACCTCGGTATGGCAGGCATGGCACGTGTCACGCTGTCCTGGGCACAGTGTTTTCCCCAGGCATCACATCCTCACCTGGGTCTCCCCACTTCTTCCTCCTCTCTCCCCAGCTGGCTCTGGGAGGCCTGTTCCAGGGGCTGGAGCTGGGGTCCCTGCAGCCCACCTCACTGACGCTGATGTACCCGCTGGGCACAGCCTCCAACAGCACCAACATCCACCTGGACCCCATGGAAATCGCCACGTTCCGCGTCCGCCTGGGGTAGTGTCAAGCAGGAGAGGAGTGGAGTGGCTGGACAGCACAGGAGCAGCACCAGTACAGCAGTAGAGCGGGGCCAGCAGTACTGTGGTGGACACGGGCAGGAGGGGCCAGACTGGCAGAGGCTGCTGTTGCCACTTTCTAATTTATTAGTTCCATGTTCTCAGATAGATTTTGGAATGAACTGCTGTAGCAGGGCTCAACCAGAGGCTGCTGGACACGGTGCCGGATGGGGGGGCAGCAGGCTGGGTTCTGCCGCTGCTGGTGGGACAGACACTGCTGCCCTTTCACATTCACAGGCTGCCGGGAGTGTGGCCACCCTGATGGCTGGAGCAGGGGCCCATGCAGGGCTCCCCCTGACTGGCGGGGCAGCAAGGGGAGGCCAGGAGCACTGGTGGTGTTGGGCAGCTGCCTGAGGAGGTGCTGTGGACTTGGGACTGAGCTCTCCTGGAGTTCATAGGAAACACAAGGCTGTTTCCAAGGGCCCTGGTCTGTGTGTGGTTTGTGGCTCTCACTCAGGGGAGTGGGAATGGTGTGCTGTGGGGAGACAGGGCAGCTTGAAGATCTGGCCAGGGGCCCCAGGCACCTGTGAGAGGCTGGTGGCATGGCCAGGCCCAGCTGTGCTCAGGGGCGGGCAGTGTCCGGTGCTGGGCAGGAGCCAGGGGGATGGGAGTCAGTTCCTTGTGCGGGCAGCAATGCCTGGGTGAAGCATGGGAGTGCCTCCCACAACTCCAGAGCTTTTAGCCCTGTTTCAGAGTGAGCGTGGCAGTCTGGTCTGCTGGAGCTGCAGTGGGTGAGTTGCAGCTAATTACACTATGTCACCAGAGCATCCTCCTGGTTGCTGTGGGAACCACAATGTCATGATTTCCTGGCCCCCTGGGGCTACTTACTGCCAATGGGTACCAGCAGGGAGGGCATTGGGAAGGACTGGGTGAGGTGGGGAACTGCCTCAGCTCTGGCTTGCCTGGGTTGGACTGGATGAGCTTAGAGGTCTTTTCCAACCTAAATGATTCTGTGATTCCACGATTCTTGGACAACCCCCACCACACCAACATCCCATGGGCTTGGCTCCTGGAAGCTCAGCAACTTGCGGTGCTCACCCTGTGCTCTGGCCTGGTCCACTGCCCTTGCAGGGACTCCCAGGATGGGCCCAGGTGCCCAATTGGGGCCCTGGACCTGGCAGCTGGTGCCTTGCATCCAGCTGGGAAAGGAGGCTGCAGTCCTACTCCTGGCCCCAGAACCTCATTACTGATGCTCCCGCCTCCACCCTGGTCCCTGTGGACAGAGTGAGTGCAGGAGGCTCTAATGGCTCTGAGTGGCTCTTGGTGGAGGCTGCGATGGAGGCGGGAGCAGGAGGGGCTGTGGTTTCTGCCTCCACTGGAGCCAGAACTGCCTCTGCCCAGGGTTGCCGGGAGGATGTTGGATGGGCTCCTGCTCCAGCTGCTCCTTACCACGGCTCTGTTCCCCAGCATCCCTGGGACAGGTACAGCCCCAATTCTGCCCCTTCTGTTCCCTGAACCTGTCCCTGATGGGGCCTTGTCCCTTGAGGGTTGCTCCTCAAGAGCCCAGAATGGAGGCTGGGGGGGTCTGTGCTGGGAGGCAGTGGTCTGCAGTGAGAGGTGATGGTCCATACTGTGGATGGTGGCCCGGGTGTGGTGGTGCTGGGGTTACTCCCACTGCAGCACATCTGTGGGGTGTAAGTGCTGTTCCTGTGGGGTGATGGGGAATAGGGAGGGGGTTCAGCATGGGGGATGGGGGCTGATCGGATGTTCCGGAGGCTTTCCCTTCCTCTCTGCCACCGTCACTGTCCTTGCCCGTGTTTGCCCTTGCCGAGGCCATGGAGGTCACGGCATACACGGGGCCATGGCCGCCAGAAGGCAGTGCTGGGGGAGCTCTGCTCATCCAGTGCTGCCTCATGGGGTGTAGCCCACTCTGAGGGCTGAGCTAGGGGCCCCCTGTGCCATGTTCGCCGGTCTCCCTGGGGGTGGTGAGCTCTCAGCCCAGGCCAGCCCAGCCCTGCTGGGACTGGGAGGGCTCTGCTCTGCTGGATCACAGCAAAGACCATCTCGCTGGAGCTGGCAGCCTGTCCTACAGGCACTGCACAGGTTCTCTCGTCCCCGCAGTGGGGACTCATTCCCAGCCCTCTCTAAGCCACTGCTCCCTGCTGCAGTTTTGGTGCAGAACCTGCACCTCTGCGAGGGCTACGTGGGCCCTGATGGCCATTCCCACCCCGGCTTCTACTGCCCGCGGCTGACAGATCCCCCCGGCCACCGCTACTGTTGCCAGCCCAGCGTGGATGCTCTCAAGTCCTGCTGCTCTCAACTGGCCCTGGAAGCCCTCACTGGAGTGAACCTCTCCAGCCTGGCACGCCCTGGTCTACTCCGGTGAGCAGGGCCGCAACCGGGTCTGCTGCTGAGGATGGGGGGCCCCTGGGCACCTGGCACATCCTCAGGGGCTTCTCGTGGTTGCTGGGGCAGGGGCTGTGGTGCCCTTTGGAGCCCACAGTGGGCCCTAGCTGGCCCTCCCCAGTACCACTGCGTCATGGGAGGGTCATGGTTGCCCTCTCCTGAGGTGCCCCACCCCACAGGAACCCGCTGGCCCTGCCCTTCGTGGGGCTCTATGGGCTCCTTGTCCTCCTGCTGATGGCCATCGACCTCTGCCACTTCTACTGGACCCGACGCTGCCACCTCGGCCGCCTGCTGCCCTGTGCCTGTCGCGTGCCCTGTGCACCCCCGGGGGGGCACCTGGCCGGCACCCGGCCTTGCCACCGCGCCGCCACACTGACACGCCCCAGCCGGGGCTGCTGAGGGGCGGCCACGGGCAGGGCGGGGGGGGCACACAGCGGGGCACTCGCACCCCGGCGTGCAGCGGGACATGGTGGGGGGGGGGCGTCACTCTCATCCCGGGGTGCAGCACGGAGGGGGTGTACGGGGGGGAAACACGCACCCCGGCGGGGGTAGTACCGGGGGGGGACGCTCGCACTCCGGGGTGCCGCGGGGTGCGGGGGGGCGGGCGTACGGGGGGGGACACTCGCAGCCCGGGGTGAAGTACGGGGGGGGGACACTCGCAGCCCGGGGTGAAGTACGGGGGGGGACACTCGCACTCCGGGGTGGAGCGGGGCAGGGTGTACCGGGACCCGCGGGGACACACACGAGGCCGCCCCCGGCCCGCGGGGCGGCGCTGCAGGCCCGGCCCCGCCCGCCTCCGCTCTCGCCCCGTCACGTGACAGGGGCGGTGGCGTCCGGGTTCCCCAGGCGATCGGCGGTGACGTCACGGGTGCGGCGCGATGGAGGAGCCGGTGAGCGGAGACGGGCGGGACCGGGACGGGCGGGTCCCTGTCCCGGGGGGTCCCTGTCCCGGGGGGTCCCTGTCCCCAGGGGCCCCTGTCCTGGGTCCATCCCTGGGCAGCCGCCCGTGCGGGGCCCGGGGCCGCGTCCCAGCCGGTGTCCGTCGGCAGGTGACGGCGGAGCAGCTTCGGGCGCGGGGTAACGCGCTGTTCCAGGCGGGGGATCACGGCGCCGCCCTCGCTGCCTACACCGAAGCTTTGAGCCTGAGCGACGCCGCGTCGGAGCGCGCCGTGCTGCACCGCAACCGGGCCGCGTGTTACCTGAAGCTGGTGAGCGCTGGGCGGGTGCGTCGGCGCGGCGCTGCAGGAACCTGCCCGGCTGGCTGGGGCTGCGCTGCTGCCGCCCGCCCTGGCCTGTCTGCCTTGGCCAGGTCATCTCTGCGGCGGAGGCTCTGACGGTCCCTGCGCAGAATGCTCCTGATGGCAGCTGTTGTCTCTGCTCACCTTTTCCCCTGTCCCTGCCCGCTGCCTCCTGCTGCCCCTGTCCACCTTCTGGGTGGGCTGTGTGGGACAGGGCATCCCTCCTCAGTTGCCTGGGCTGTGAGTGTGCCCTGGGGCTGTTCCCACGCAGTCACAGTGTCTCTGATCTCCTGCAGGTGATCTGTGTCTGGGGCAAGGCGTGAACACAAAGAATTTTAGGGGCTTGAGTAGACCAGAAGTGCCTGAAAAGCACTGGGGCTTGTAGGGCTCCCAGGGGGTTGTAGGGCTCCCAGGACACCCTCTGAAGATGTCCTGGACAACTTCTGAGGGTTGTGTTCTGGGAAAAACAGGGTGTCCCAGTGATGCACTGTCTCCCGTGATGCTGTTCCCATCCTGTCCCCAGTCCCCGAAGTTAGGGATGTAGGCTGTATGAGGCTTGTGCCGGCAGTGCTCAGGCATTTTGCTCTCCTGTCTCTCCACAGGAGGATTACACCAAGGCAGAGGCTGATGCGACTAAAGGTACTGTCAGTGGGGGCTGGGGGGGACCAGCCTCTGCGCTGCCCATTGGGGCAGGTGGGGGCAGGCTGGGGCAGGCCACGGGCTCTGCGATAGACCCCCTTGTGTGCAGCCATCGAGGCTGACGGCCGGGATGTGAAGGCGCTGTTCCGCCGCAGCCAGGCGCTGCAGCAGCTGGGCCGCCTGGACCAGGCTGTCAGTGACCTGCAGCGGTGCGTGAGCCTGGAGCCCAGGAACAAGGCCTTCCAGGAGGCCCTGCGTGCCTTGGGCAGCAGCATGCACGAGAAGGTCAGTACGGGGGCAGCAAGGGGCTGCCGGGCCCCCTGTGGCTGGGGAAGGTGGGGAGGACTGAGCCACTTTTTCTGCTCTGTTGCAGATGAAGACCATGTCCTGCACGGACTCAAAGGTAGAGCAGATGTTCCGGATCTTGCTGGATCTTGATGAAAAGGATGAAGACAAGAAGCAGAAGGTCTGAGCTCATGGAGCGGGATGCAGTGCTGTGGCTGGGAGGAGAGGAGGGGAGGATTGGTGCTGCCAGGCCAGTGGTGGCTGAGTGGTGCTGCCTGGACAGGTGGGCTTGCTCCCTGCAGAATGGTCCCCAAGACAGGGGCGGAGGGTGGGTGCCTGCAGCTGCCAGGAGTTCCTTGTGCACAGTGTGCTGCTGTGACCTAGACAGAACTCTCCTTCCCCAGGCTGCGCAGAACCTGATCGTGCTGGCACGAGAAGAGGCAGGAGCAGAGAAGATCTTCCAGAGTGACGGTGTGCGGCTGCTGATGCAGCTGCTCGACACGGCCAAGGCTGACCTGATGCTGGCAGCCCTGCGCACACTGGTGGGGCTGTGCTCTGGCCACCGTTCTCGGGTAGGTCCCACCATACCCTACGGCTGGGCCCAGGGGAAAGCTGTGCTGGGGAAACTGCAAAGTGTCTTTGCAGTGAGCTGTTACCTGCCAGGCCTGAACTTGTGAGAGGGAACCATCCTGATAAGGGGCTGAGAAATGCCAAGGCCTCCAGAAGACAGGTCTGCTTGTACCTGCAGACCATGGCCGTCTTGGCAGAACTGGGGGCCCCCCGTCTCTCAGCGGTGCTGGGCGTGGAGCATGAGCAGGTGTCCCTGGCTGCTTGCAACCTGCTGCATGTGATGTTCGATTCCCTGAAGGAGGGGCTGCAGAAGGACTTCCGTGGGAAGGAGGACGCAGTGGTGCTGGGTGAGTGTGGGCTGCCCTGGCTGGCTGTTGAAGGGGGAGAGCCCCAGGTAGGTGCAGACATGCCATGGGTTCTTTTGCTGCTGCCCTGTCTCTGCTCCCTGCGGCAAAGCCGGGCTCTGAGCCTGGGTTAACAGGAGGCGGAAGGCCCTGGTCATGGCAGCATCTCTGCCAGCTGTACCACAATGGGGGTGAAGCCGTGCCCAGGGCTCTGACTGCTGGGCACTGTCTTTCTTGGAAGATTCCTCCAGGGACCTGAAACAGCTGATCAAGCACCTCCTGGAGCTGCTGGTGCTAGAAGGGGCCTCAGCCCATGGCCGTGATAATGCCCTCAACCTGCTCATCAAGGTGGTACCCAGGAAATCTCCAAAGGAGACCAACAACAGCCTGAGCCTCTGGGTGATCGACCAGGGTTAGTGGAATGGCTAGCAATGTCCTGCTGGGGCATCGTGCTCCTCTGCCCCAGCTCTGCACATGCCACTGTGCCCCTCACTGGGGTGTCTGACCTTTCCCAGGCCTGAAGAAAATCCTGGAGGTGGGCAGCACGGTGTGCGGCAGCTTGGGCAGCCTGCCCGTGACAGAGAACAGCCGGATGAGCACCTCTGTTCTGCTGAGCAAACTGTATGAGGACCTGAAGTGTGATGCTGAGAGGGAAAACTTCCACCATCTGTGTGAGGACTATGTGAGGTGAGCCAGGGTGAACTGGGGGTGATGGGGGTTTTGTCACCTGTAGCCTGGCAGCACCTGTCACCTTCAGTACTAAAGCTGACTGCAGACCCACTGGGAACCTGCTGGGGGGGAGGTTCAGCAGGTGGTGCAGGAAGAGGCAGGTGGGATCAGCCTGACCCTTTCTGGTGGTCTTTCCCTGAAGGAGCTGGTTCGAGGGGCACGAGCTGCTGGGAAAGCTGCGGGCCATTCAGACAGTGTCGTGCCTGCTGCAGGGTCCCTCAGAAGCAGGGAACAGGGTGCTAGAGCTGGAGGGGATCATGGACAGTGTGCTGTCCCTCTGTGCCTCTGTCTGTGAGGCCCACCAGCTGGTAGCGGTGGAGGCGCTGATCCACGCAGTCGACAAGGCCAAGCGCGCCTCCTTCATCACGGCCAACGGCGTCAACCTGCTCAAGGAGATCTACAAGCACAGCGAGAGGGACAGCATCCGCATCCGTGCGCTTGTGGTGAGCATGGTGGGATGGGGTGTGGCGGGGCTGAGCCTTGGGGTGGGCTGTGGGTGCGTGACAGCATTGCCCCTCCCTGCTGGGGGTCCAGGAGGCACATCAGGGTGCCTACATCCATTCCTGCTCCCACACTCTGTTCCCGGCTGCAGGGGCTCTGCAAGCTGGGATCTGCTGGAGGCACGGACTTCAGCATGAAGCAGTTTGCCGAGGGATCCACCATGAAGCTGGCCAAGCAGTGCCGCAAGTGAGTGGGGCCAGGTGCGGGGGGGTGGGCAAGGCGCCCTGCAGCTGGGCTGTCCACAGCCAGGCTCAGGGACCGCTCTCCCAGGTGGCTCTGCAACGAGGCGATCGATGCGGGCACGCGGCGCTGGGCTGTAGAGGGCCTGGCCTACCTTACCTTCGACGCAGATGTCAAGGAGGAGTTTGTGGAGGACAAGGCAGCAATGCAGGCCATGTTTCAGCTGGCCAAGGTGCATACCAAGAGCTGCGGGGTGGGCACCCTGGCACCAGGGAAATGTGCTGGAGCAGGTGTGGAGCTCATGCTGTGGGGTGGGATGTGTGGAAGATGCTGGGTGGGCTCCAGTCCTGGCCGCTCCTCCCTGCTGTGAGTGTGACGGGTGCCCATTGCTGCCACAGTCAGAGGACAGGAGTGTGCTCTATGCCGTTGCCTCCACGCTGGTGAACTGCACCAATAGCTATGACCATGAGGAACCAGACCCACAGATGCTGGAGCTGGCCAAGTATGCCAAGCAGCACATCCCGGAGCAGCACCCCAAGGTGAGCAGGGCATGGCTGTGCTTGGGAGGAGAGTGGGTGGGTGGGACAGAGCCTGGGGTCCCAGGTGTGGACAGGGTGTCCTTGAGGCCCAGAGGGGTGGGGTCAGGCACTTCACCAGCCAGCTGGTGCTCCTGAGCCGAGTGTGACCCTGCCTGTGGGACAGGACAAGCCAGCCTTTGTGAAGCGGCGGGTGCGGAAGCTGCTGATGGCTGGAGTGGTGTCGGCTCTGGCCTGCATGGTGAAGAGCGAGAACCCGGCGCTCACCAACTCCTGTCGGGAGCTGATCTCCAGGTGCGGCTGTGTCGGGGACAGGAGGGAGCTGGGTTCTCAGGGTGCCGGCATCTTGCTGGTGAACTTACGTGCCTGTGGTGAAGGCCGGTTCCTGGACAGCAGCGGGGATGTCCAGGAGTCTGGTGCAGCCTGGGCCCACTGTGACTATGCAAGTGCTCCAACTAGTCCTGCTTGATCCCTAGAGTGCTCCTGGCGCTAGTGGAGGAGGCAGAAGACCGGGGTAGTGTGGTTGCACAGGGAGGAGGCAAGGTGAGGGCATGGATCCCACTGTGCTGCTGCCCTGCACTGCTCTGGGGGGTGCTGGGGCTTGGGGGAGCTGGGGCTCTGTGGTTTAGCAGGAGCTGCACTGGTTCCCTTGTACACGAGGCTGGGGGAAGCTGTGGCTGCCCTGGGTGGTGTGGCCTTGGCTGCAGGACGAGCTGCTGTTTCTGTCCCCAGGCTCTGATCCCACTGTCCCTGGAGGGCACTGAGGTGGGGCAGACCAAAGCAGCGCAGGCGCTAGCAAAGATCACCATCACCTCCAACCCGGAGATGGCATTCCCTGGGGAGCGGGTGAGTGCTGGGGCTGGGGGTTGGGTCTGCCAAGCAGGCTCATGTGGGAGCAGCAGTGGGCACTGACTTGGTCCCATGTGTTCTGTCTCCACAGATCTACGAGGTGGTGCGGCCCCTGGTCAGCCTCCTGCACCTGCAGCGCACGGGCCTGCAGAACTTTGAGGGGCTGATGGCCTTGACCAACCTGGCTGGCATCAGCGAGAGGCTGCGGTAGGGATGGGGGAAGAGGGGGTCTGGCTGTCCCCTTGGGCCTGGCGGGCTGCCCTGGGCAGGGAGTGCTCACTGCCCCCCTGCCCCCCAGGCAGAAGATCCTGAAAGAGCGGGCTGTGCCCATGATTGAGGGGTACATGTTTGAGGAGCACGAGCTGATCCGGCTAGCTGCAACTGAGTGCATGTGCAACATGGCCATGAGCAAGGAGGTGAAGGCCGGGATGGGCTGGGGTCTCTGCTGGGCTGCCGGACCACCACACCCCCACCCATTCCCTCCTCTTTCCCCTGTGCAGGTGCAGGAGCTGTTCTTGGCTGAGGGCAGCGACCGGCTGAAGCTGATGGTCCTGTACAGTGGGGAGGAGGATGAAAAGCTGCGGCGGGCAGCCTCAGGGACCCTGGCCATGCTGACTGCCCTGCATCCCCCCATCTGCAAGCGGATTCCCCAGGTGGTGAGTGCTCAGGGTGGGCTGGGGGCACCTGGGACCCTGGGACAGCACCCTGTGTCCCATGCTCCCTCCCCACAGTGGCCTGGAGCTCCAGCCCCAGAAACAGGGCAACCTGTCCTGACTTTGGCCTGACCCTGAAATGGGGCTGGTGGGAGGGAGCTGGGTCCCTTCTCTTGGGGTCCGTGATGATGTTGATCCCCGCAGACGGTGCACTGGCTGGAGATCCTGCAGGCCCTGCTGCTGAGCCCCAGTGCTGAGCTGCAGCACCGTGGCGCCGTGGTGGTGATGAACATGATGGCGGCTGCGCGGGAGGTGGCCGAGCAGCTCATCGCCAGCGAGATGCTGGAGATCCTCTCCGTGCTTGCCAAGGACAAGGACAAGCCGCGGGTGGCCCAGGCGGCCCAGGAGAGCCTGGCACACGCAGTGGCTTATGGCCTCATCAAGCCCAACCCTGGGCACGCCTGAGGGCCCACGGGGCTCCCACACACGCTCCACACGCTGCCGAGGCCGGTGTGCACACGCTGTTCTCAGGGCGGCCCTGGCGGGGTCTGACTGCACGCGGAGCTGGCTCAGCACTGCCCGGGGCCGGGGCCACGCTGCCCCCGCCGGCGCCCGCCCGGTGCCCCGGGGCGAGGGGAAGATAGGGCTTGCCGCTGCCTTTGCCACCGTCTGCCTTAGCCGGGAGGGCCGGCCCGGGGCGGGACCGGCGCGGTGGGGCCGGGCCCACCCGCTGACACTAAAGCTACTCCTGGACCACGGCCCGGCGTCTGTCCGTCTGTCCGTCCGCCCCTTCTCCGTCACCTCCGGTCCCTCCTTTCCCGGTGCCCGCCCCAACCATGGCGGCGCCCGCTCGCTCTTGGCTCGTGTTCGGGTTCAGCCCCGAAGAGGCGGCCGGGGAGCCGGGCCCGGGCCCGGGGCCGTGGCGGCTGGAGGCGGGCCCCGAGGGGATCTTCCGCGTGTGGCCCGCCTGGAGCTACGTGGTCGTGGAGACCGGTGAGCGGCCCCGGCCCGCCTGGAGCCTCGGTCCCAGTCCCTCCCGCGGGGCCAGTGCGGCCCTTCGCCGGCCTGTGCCCGCTTCCCCTTGCCGCTCCCCGGGATGGCGGGTCCCGTTCCCACCCTGCGCTGCCGCGCCGGTCGCCCCGGTTCGTCCTGTCCGTCCCTTCCACTGACGCCCCTTCCCCCGGGATGGGACCCTCCCCAGCCCCTCCCACCGCGCCGGTTCCCCCGGGATGCTCCCCGCTGGTCCCCCGGTGACGTTCCCGTCCCGTGCCCCCAGGCCCCCGGGCTGTCCCCGTCCCGCCCTCCGGGCTGTCCCCAGTCGGTCTCTGAGATGCCGCCGCGGCAGGCGCGGGGCTGGAGGTGCGGAGCGCGGGGCTGCGGCGGCGGCTGCCGGGCTGGGCCGAGGCGCTGCCCTCCGAGACGCACCTGGTGCTGCGGGGCCCGGCGGGGGCCCGCGCCTGGCGGCGGGAGGCGGCGGTGAGGGGAGCGCTGCAGGACGAGCCCGCCTGGAGCCGGGCGCTGCCGCCGGAGCCCCGCCAGCCGCTGCCGCTCCTGCCCGGCGGCTTCGCCACGCCGCGGCCGCCGTTCTTCACCGCACTGCCGGCGGGCGTGCGGGCCCGGCGGCTGGTTCTAGGCACGGAGCACGCCCTACTACTGGGCGCCGCCGGGGAGGTCTTTAGCTGGGGCGGTGGCAGGTGAGCAGGGGCTGTGGGTGCACAGGGGTGCAGGAGAGGGATGGCATTGGTCGGGGTTCAGGAACTCCAGGACAAGCACTGCGCTGGTGGGATGCAGAGAGAATGATGGGGATGCAGAACGGGCATGAGAGTGCAGAAGGGATATGCGGGAGCCTTTGGGGGGAGTGTGGGTGAGAGGATGTCAGAATGGGGGTCACCTCAGGGGCTGAGCCCCCCTTAGCCTGCACACACTGCCTGGGGCCAGGATATGCGTCCTGACTTTCCCGTGGGGGTGGACTTGGGAATGATAGGAGATTACAGCTAAGACAAAAGTATTGGGGTACCAAGTGCAGCTTGGTATGCTCACCCCCATGCTGATGGGATCTGCCCCTCACCTGAACTAGGTCCCCCCCGGCATGGGCATCCCAGCTCACGGCTTCTCCTGCCTTGGCCATGCCCCTTTTCCCACTGAGTCTACCCTTGCTGGCCCCATGAGCAGCCCTGTCTCCTCTCTAGGTGCTGGGTTTCTGGCTACAGTGGGGCCTCTGCTCTGACTTTTGGCTCTCTCAGGGCAGTCTTTGGGGACACTTGGGTCTCTGTATGACCATCAAGGTCCCTGCTCTGTCCCTGCTTCTCTGTAACTTGTCACACAAGCACCAACTGGCAGCAAAGCTCTTGTGTTTCTAAACTGGAAATTGATTCCATCAGTCTATGACAATTCAGTGCCAGGTCCCTCTGGTAAAGCCTGTGGGAGAGGAGTGAACCTTGGGAAAACCTTCCAGCCCCAGCACCCTGTGTCACCTGCCAGGAGCTGAACTTGAGTGCATTTAACAGCTGGTGGCACCGCTCAGTTTATTCTCACAAAGGCGTTTGTTGTTCTTAAGGGAGTTGTTTGTGCATTTGCTGCCCCAATCAAGTTTTCCCAAAAGGTGCTGGAGACCCCAGCCACAGGTCCCCCTGCCCTGGATCCCTGAGTTCTGCAGGTGCATGATGAGGCCTGGCAACAAGAACTAGTTGTTCTCATCTATGGAGTGGAAGGATTGCTGCGTTCCTCTTTGCTACTTATGGAAGACAAACCCAGCACTGATTATCAGTCACTGTCACAGAGCTGCGTGCCCTGGCACAGTGCCCTCCCTGTTCCTCATCGCTCAGAAGTGTTTCACTCCCCAGTCCCTGCTCCTCAGTCGCTGGCTCTGGGCTAGCTGGTAGCAAAAAGCTCATGGCAAATGCAACACTCAGTTCACATCAGCAGTTGTTGCATTGCAGATGCTACATTATTTGGTCCTTCTTGCCTTCCCTTCAGAGGAAAGGTTTCTACATGTGGGGATGTGTACTTGAGGATTAACTTTTTTGTGATTTGGTTATTCAATACAGCTGAGAATCCTCTCACCCATGCCTGTGCCAGCTGTGTCTCATACTGTGACAGCTGTGCTGTGTGATAGCCATGTGCTGGCCCAGCTCACCCCTTTGTAGCCCTTCTCTTGCTGCTAGCTGTGGTCAGTCACCATTGCCCTCTTGTGAGGGAGTGCCTGGAGCCACTTTCCTATTGCAGCATGCCCTTCCCTGCCCCTCAGCTCTCAGTGTTTCTTTGCCTCAGTCCTCTGCAGATTTCCCGTATGGAATGTGAAGAGCCTTTCCAGTGGCATGCATCAGCCCAGCTGTTGACATCCTGAGCTGTCACACTGAAGCTCCCCAGACCAAACAGGCACCACTCTGCTGCCAAACTGCTCCTCTCACCCCTACAGCTCCTGGCAGCTCCTCCTGCTTCTGCCGCATCTCTGACAACCAAAGCCCCTGACGCTGCCCACCGACCCCTGGCTGTAACTGTGGTGGTCTGGTGCTGGGCATCACTGTCCCACCAGTGCTTGGCTTTTCCCTGTTCCTGAAGTCGATTCTTCTGCTCAGCTGTGGTTGTTCCCTGAGCTGCTCAGGCTCTGCCAGCCTGGGGCTGGGTTGATGGCAGCAGGAAGGGCTTGGTGGGTACTGTGGGCACGGAGGAGGCACGGGAGCTGGAGGCTGTGGTCTATGGGCGTGTCTGTCTGTCCTGTGTCCCTGCAGGCATGGGCAGCTGGGCCACGGGCTCCTGGAGTCAGAGCTGCAGCCGCGGCTGGTGGAGGCGCTGGCTGGGGTGCCCATGCAGGCGGTGGCGGCCGGCGGGTGGCATTCAGCCAGCGTTAGCGGTAAGGAGCTGGGCTGGGCGTGGGAGGTTGAGATGCTGGTGGCAGCCTATGGGCCCGGTGGGACCTGGCTTGGGGAATATGCGGTGTCGGTGTCCCTGGAGCACGCAGTGCTGCCACCGAGTGGAGCTCAAGGGTAAGCTCTGCCTGATGCGTTCTTCTCCTCGCCCCCCAGAGGCAGGAGACCTGTACATGTGGGGCTGGAACGAGTCGGGGCAGCTGGCTCTG
Source organism: Coloeus monedula (assembly GCF_965178545.1). NCBI lineage: Eukaryota > Metazoa > Chordata > Aves > Passeriformes > Corvidae > Coloeus > Coloeus monedula. Next base: position 13,046,888 of record NC_138794.1, on the reverse strand, counting down.
CCCTCCAAAGCGCTGGCACAGGAGCGAGCGCAAGATGAGGACATGGGCTCAGGTGAGTGCTGCTGGCCAGGCTGAGGGCAGGGTGGGCTGGGTTCCTGCACAGCCCCAGCAGCTCAGTGCAGGGCCAATGTGGTTTGAGCCTGCGAGGAATGCTGGTGTTACCAGTCACTCCTGGGAGCTGAGAGTTGACTGTTCTGCAGGGAACACCAAGCTGATGCCCTGCCGGGAGCAGTCAGCTGCCAAGGATGCTGCATTCATCTCCATCCAGGCGTTCCCGGCACTGCTGGATCTGCCACAGGACCTGGAGGTCAGCGCGGTCAGCTGTGGGTCCCGACACACAGCGGTCATCACACGTGAGTGACCAGTGGGGCAGGTGGCAGTGCCTCTGCGGGCAAGGGTGCTGAGAGGTGCCAGGGCTCACCAGGACCCAGTGGGCAGCGCCCCTGGGAGCAGGGGGACAGATCTCACCGGGTGCTGGCTGATGGTGCTGTCCCTGTTGCAGGAGGTGGGGAGCTCTACACCTGGGGCTGGGGTAAGTGACACCTCTGCTTTGGGACTGTACAGCCTCCCCAGGAGCAGCTTCTCATTCCTGTTCTCTCACCCTTGGCTCTTTTGTCACTGTACGAGTTCCATCTGTACTGGAGGCTCTTGTGTTCCCTCCCTCCCTCCCCACAAACACCAGGAGCAATTGCCCTGTGAGGCCCCAGGGCCACATTATGGCATGGCTGTGTGTCTGCAGGTAAATACGGACAGCTGGGACATGGGAACAACATCAGCTCTGACCAGGCACGCCGTGTCGAGCACCTGGTGACCCAGGGGTTGCGGGCAGAGCAGGTGGTGTGTGGGCCCTGGACCACCTATATATGTGTGCTGGAGCCGTGAGGGCCCCAAAACCCGCAATCCATGGCTGCTGCCAGACAAAGGATGAGGGCGAGCTCTGATCTGCAGGACCAGCTCCAGGACCACTCTGTCCTCAGGGCTAGGGCAGTCAGCCCCCCCCCCCCACGGCACAGGATGGGGCTGAGTTTAGCCCACAGTGACCTGACTTCACACCCTGGAGTGGAGCTGCAGCTGCACCAGGGCCAGGGACACCCTGGGACGGGCTGGATGTGTTTATTAAATTAACTTTTCCATAAGGTCTGCAGTGTTGGTGTGTGCAAGACATGTTCCAGCATATCCAATGAAGCTATCCTGGCAAGGGACTGCTCGGGGCTGTGGCTGGGGTTTGTGTGAGCATGGTGGTAATTCAGGGATGTTCTGGCTGAGCAGCACTGGCACAGAGCTGAGGCCGATTCTGCTCCTCTGGGGGTTGCAGAGGAAATTGTGACAGGTGGGACACACAGCTGGACCAGGGGATGCCCAGCTGACCCCAGAGGTATCCCAGACCATGTGGCATCATGACCAGTGTGGAAAGTTGGGAAGAAGGAATGGGGGGGATGCTCAGAGCAGTAGTGGCTTTGTGCCCAAGTTACCATTACGCTGGTGGGGCCCTGCTGGCCTGGGCGGGGTGAGCACCAGTTGGAAGGAGGGAATGAATTCTTGGTTTTGCTTTGTTCTGGGTGGCTTTTGCTTCCCATGTTGAACTGTTGTCTCATATCACAAGTTTTCCAGCTTTCATGTGGTGGTTGCGTCCACAGTCCTGCTGGGGAGTTCAGAGAGGCAGGTGGGGAGAGCAAGCAGCTGAGAGGGGCTGAGGGTGGTTTGGGGAGTGGGAATGCAGCCTTTTGGTCAGCATGGTCATGGATTGAAGCTGCAGCTTTTTCAGCCACTCCAGATGTGGATAGGAGCTTCACCTTTTCTGGCCTGGCAGGGTGAGGATTGCAGCTCCTGCTTTTTCAGCCAATCAGGACACGGGTTGGGGCTGTGGCTTTTTCAGCCAATCAGGATGTGGCTCAGAGCTCCAGCTTTTACAGCCAATCAGGACACAGGTTGAAGCTGCAGATTTTTCAGCCAATGAGGACACAGGCTGGAGCTCCAGCTTCTTTGGCCAGTCAGGACAAGGATGAGCGTTCCAGCTTATTCAGCCAATCAGGATGTGGATCAGAGCTGCATCTTTTTCAGCCAATCAGAACACAGATTGACGCTCCAGCTTATTCAGCCAATCAGGATGTGGATGGGAGCTGCTGCTTTTTCAGACAGTCAGGGTGCAGATTGAAAGTGTTGCCTTTTTCAGCCAATCAGAACACGTATTGGAGCTCCAGTTTCTTCGGCCAATCAGGACATGGATTGGACCTGCTGCTTTTTCAGCCAATCACGATACGGATCGAAGCATCACCTTATTTGCCCACTCAGGGCATGGATTGGCATTCCAGCTTTTTCAGCCAATGGGAGTGCGGATTGGAGCTGATGCTTTTTCAGCCAATCAGGACACGGATCAGAGCTCCAGCTTATTGGCCAATCAGGATGCATCTTGAAGCAGCAGCATTTTCAGCCAATCACGACACAGATTGAGGATGCTGCCTTTTCAGTAAATCAGGATGTGGTGGAAGGTCCAGCTTTTTTAGCAAATCAGGATGGAGCTTGAAGCTCCAGTTTTTTCAGCCAATCAGGATGTGGATTGAAGCACCAGCTTTTTCAGCCAGTCACAATGTGGGTTGGAGTTCCAATCAGGATGGATTGGATGCTTATTCATCCAATCAGGATGCTGATTGGAGCTGCTGTTTTCTTCAGCCAATCAGGATGTGGATCAGTACTCCAGCTTACTTGGCCAATCAGGATGCAGATTGGAGCTCCTGGACTTGATTGGCCAAAGAAGCTGCAGCTCTGTTCCTGATTGGCTGGGACTCCCCAGAGCCACGCCCAGAGATTCGGGGTTGCCCCAGCCCTTCCATTGCCTTCCCCCCCTCCAGGGACCCCAGCAAATCCACTCAGAGGTGGGGGCTGTACAGGGACTTTATTCACATCATCTAGAAAAATTTTTTAAATAAAAGCACATTTCTAAAGCGGCAACCAAGGGGAGGGTTATCCTGGAGCGGGAGATGCTGCAGGCCGTGCAGAGCTGCCAGCACAGGGATTCATCACGCGACATTGTTGGTGGTGGAGTTGAGGACATGAGAGGTGCTTTCAAAGTTGGAAGCCTTTGAAAGTTCGCGCTGTGGAAACAAGAAGTGGGAGAGGGGGCTGAGGGAAGGGAGGGGACTGCTGTTGCACAGTTCAGGGGGGACAGAGAAAGGGCAAGCCAGGCTGCCAAAAGGAGATGAAATGCAAATTAATGTGAACTATGTAACTTGTACCCAATGAACATAAATGCCTTTGTTTACTAAAATGTATAAAAAGTTTTTGGTAGTGTCACAGAGTGGTAAATCTCAGGCTCAGCCCAGCATGATGGGAGGACAGAGGCTGTCCAAGGCCCCACAGGGTCCCCCCCAAGAGAGGAAAGCCCCATCCACTGGCAGCCTCTGCTCACTCCCTCCTCCGGGGCTCTGCCTTGGGTCTGTCCCTGCACAGGTGTGTCCCTGACTGCAGCCTGTCCTCTGGGCTGGTGCTCAGGGCCCTCCGCCTCCAACTCTGAAGTTCTCCATGGGGAGTCACAGGCAGGGGCAGGAGCAGCCACCCTGTGAGAGGACACGGGGTGCTGTGCAGGGACACAGCGGGGGGACACAGCCCCCGGGGGTGCTTGGACAGGAGGGAGCAAAGGTCTTGTGCTGTGCAGTGAGGGGAGGGTGGGGTTAGAAGAGGTGAATTACCGCAAACTCAGAATAGGTGCTGGCAACAGAACTAACGCTGTGGTTACGCTGGGCAGGGGCTGTGGGGGTGCACCCACCACTCAGGGTGGTTCCATCCAGCTGGGACATGTTTTCCTTGTTCCGCTCCCTCAGCCTGGGTCGGGGGGGCTTCGCTGCTGCGCGGCTGGGGGTCCGAGCCCGGCCGAACTGTGGGCAGAGGTGACAGTTATGGGATGCAGGAATTGAGCAGAGGCAGGAGAGCTGCAGCAGCTTCACTACCCATTGCTGTGTGGAGCCAGAGCAGTGTCAGGCTCCAGGAGCTCTCCAGACTCCAGGGTCCAATTCTGGCCCCTGAAACATATGGCATAGAATCACAGAATCCTGGAATGATTTGGGTAGGAAGGGACTTTAAAGCCCATCTTGTTCCACCCCCGTGCCATGGGCGGGGATGCCACTCACTAGACCAGGATGCTCAGGCCCTGTCCAGCAGCACACACACATTTTGAAGGTCTCCCAAGCTGCAGGCTCAGCACTAAGGAACAGGAGTACACTAGAAATCTGGGCTGGAGGAAGATTTTCTGGCACCCTCCTCCCCCCTCGGGTCAGCGGTCAGCAACACCCCAGCAGGATGGCAGTAGCCCCACAGAGCAGACTGTGGACAAACAGGGGCTTCTGTCCCGCACAAGCTCAGCAGGGGAGGCAGCGAACCATGGGGTGACAGCAAGAACAGCTGCACCATCTCAGCTCACCCATCCCTTCCAGCCCAGCCCCAGGCAGGGACTCCCCCACGGCCCCTCACCTTCTTCCCAGAGGGTGGCAGCCGAGATGTGGGCGAGTGGGAGATGGTACCCCCAAAGGCTGAGCGAACAGTGCTGTTGGGGGTGGCACTGGCGATGGAGGTGCCGTGGAGCTGAGGAGACAGCAGAGCACACATCACACAGGACATCCTCCCATGGGGTTGCAGCACCCTGATCTCTCCCCACACATCCCCACGAGGCCGAGGCCAGCACAAGGCCATGCTCCAGCCCAGGGAGAGCTCAGCTCCAGGCAGGACCCCAGGCCACCACACTGCTCTGCAGGGACATTTTACCTTGCTTACTTTGGCAGGTGTGTGGGGGCTGAGCATGCGCCGCTTAATGGGTGTCCGTGGGGTGCTGCCATACAGCATCTCCGTCTCCATTTGCCGGCTCTTCTTCAGGTGCTGTGGGAGACACCTGCACTTACACACCTGAGCACCACGAAGCTGGTGCATCTGTGTGACACTGGCAGTGGGCACTGCCCTGCTGACAGCCTGGCACAGCCACATGGCAGGAATTTCATCAGATTTACAGGCATCCAGAGCCAAGTGTCACCTCTGGCACTTTTCTGGGCCACAAAGGGGCTCGGCCCACATGGGTGTGACAGCAATGGGCACCAGCCCCACTGCCTGCCACTTCCAGGCTGGGAATGAGCATGCAGAGCCCGGGGCCCAGCAGGGACATCCCTAGGCTCACATTCTTAGGTAGGAGCCAGGGACACTCCCAGGCAGAAGCCAACATGCTCAGCTCTGTACTCACCCGCTCCTGCTTCTCCTTCTCCTTCTCTAGACGGTACAGCTGCCACTGCTCTGACACATACTCCATGAACTGCTGCCCCTTCACCAGGAAAGCTCCCTTGAACTCCTGCTCCCAGGTCTGGACCTTTCTCTCCAGCTCCTCCTGCAGCTGATCAGGACATGAGAGCAGTGTAGGGGCTGCGCTGAATGCAGGTGTCCCCACACCCAAGGATCCCTTTTCCTCTGTCAGTGGGACCACAGGTCCTTCCCCAAAGCTGGACCTACTCTAGACAGCGTCTTCTGCAGCTTTGCTCGCTGCTTCTCCTCCTTCAGCAGGTTTCCTCCGCGATTGTTGAAGCGACCGGGGTCAGTTGCTTTGCTCTGGTAGAGAAAGGGGGTCATGAGAGACACGAACACACCACCCAATGCCCTCAGCCTCACATGGTGAAGGCCCCAGAGGAGCCAGCCCTGCACCAACACCCCAATACTCAAAACACAGCACCCCATCCCTGCACTGGCCCACCATGACTTCCCAGCGCCCCCCTGCTCCTTCCCAGAGCACTCTGCCCATGGGAGCAGAGGTGTACACTGATCCATGACCTGGCATGCTCCTGCCTGGACAATACCTCCAGCTCCAGGAACAGCTTCCAGTTCTCCTCCCACTTCTGAACAGCCTCAAACAGATCTTTGTGTGTTTCATAGTAGATCTTCATCTTGCCCACCTCAGCATCATGCAGCTCAAGCAGCGTCTCTGTGTAATCCTCTGGAAGGGCACAACAGCTAGGTCAGGGGGGTGCTGGAACCCCTGGGATTCCTCCCCCAAAACTGCCTGGCCAGCCAGCACCCACCATCGTAGAAGGGGCTGAAGCCTTCCCTCTGCTCCTGGCTGTAGAAGCATTTGTCCCAGTAACGAGCCAGCTCTGCCCGGATTGCATGGATCACGGATTTCATGTTCTGCAGCTTCAGCTCCTCCAGACGGTCCACTTCCAGCTGCAACTGTCCCCAGGACCAGAGCACAGGTCAGGGAGGAAGAGGGGGGAGAACGGGATTCATCTTCTGCATGAGCCGCTCTCTAGAATGAGGCAGCTGCCAGCACCAGCCTCCAGGCAGGTGTTTGGCAGAATTTGGCCTGCTCGCCTCACCCCTTACTGAACAAACAGGAGCATGAGATCCCCAGGAGCTGCTGCCCCCAGCCCTCCCATCACGAGCGCAACAGGGCTCTTACAGCTCTCCTAGTTTTGACTCTGGAGCCAGCCAGGTGCACGGCTGAGGACTCTCTCTCCTCCTCCGGGATCTGCAGCCTCTCCCAGAGCGCGATGATCCTGGCGCGCAGCTCCGTGCACACAGCCTCGTTGAGGGCCCGCCGGGCTTCCAGCTGGAGGGAGGGGGAGCAGGGGGTCAGCGCAGCCTTTGGCTCTGCTGCACCCGCAAAGCCGCACGCTTGGCACACGAGATCTCAGCCCCTTGAAAAGGGTGTTCTAACACGCAGCCTTGCTCAAAACCTAGCAGTTGCTCTGACATCGTGGTGGCAGCTGCTGCCAGCACACACAGCAGCCCCCAGCACTGCCTCAGAGCATGACATACCTGCTGCAGCAGGTTCTGGAGGGCCACGATGTTGTCCTTGGACAGGCAGAATGCCTCCTCATCCTCACACACCACGTCCCGCTCGAAGCTAGTGTCCGGGGTGTGGTCCAGCTCCTCCATGAGCAGAATGATCTGACGCTTGTTGCTGACAAATTCTTCCCGCCTTTGCTCCTGGGGGTGAGGGCAGTGTCAGGAACCAGGGGCCCCTTGCGGGCCTCTCAGCGACCCCCTCACCCTCCACGCTCACCTTCAGGGTGTTGAGGGAGGCCACATGGCGCCGGTAGCGGTCCAAGTCCTCCAGGCTGGGCACACTCCCAGTGTCGATGCTGAACAGAGTTGTGCACAGGATGTCACACAGGTCTCGGTCCTGTTCCTGCAGGGCCTTCAGCTCCTGCTTCCGGTCCCGCTTCTGCTTCTGTAGCACCTCCACACGCGTGCGCAGGTTCTTCTCCATCTGTAGGATGGTACTTTCCTCCTCTGTCTGCAAGAGGCCAGAAATCAGCTCTGTTCCACGCTTCTCCCACACCTGACTCATGCTTTAGGCTTTTTATACAAACACTGCGGGCACCAGGCCTGGGTCTGAGCAAGATGTTCCCCAGGAAGGTGCAAGAACACCAGCAACACACAAAACAAGGTGCTAGAGAACACCACACAACCACCTACCAGTGCCTGGCCTGTAAGAAGCCACAAATCCCTTGGCTCTACCAAGCACCCAAAAAAGCAGTTTTGGATAGAGTTTTGGAGCCTTGTGAGCTCTGGCCTCTTGAGACACCGAGGCAGAGGCCAGGCAGCAGCACTGCTGCCAGCAGGATCCCAGGATTCCACACCTCACCTCAAAGGGGCCCAGCTGGAGCTCCCTGCACAGGGTGTCCAGCTCCTTCCGACACAGGGCGATGCTCTTCAGGAGACGTTCCTTCAGGCTTTCCTCCTCTGCCACCATCATGTCCAGGAGACTCTGCAGCACAAGTGTAGTTAGAGGCAGGGTGTGGGAATGGAGAGTGAGCAGGGGACGTGCAGGGAGAGTGGGCAGGGCAGCAGGACCACCGCTTGAGACCACGGCTGGGCCCGAGTGAGGTGTGGGCAGCGTGGGGAGCCCAGTGAGACGAGGCTGCACAGGGCGAGGGCAGAGGCGTGGTAACAGCTGGGCAGGGCTCCCGGCAGACCCGAGAGAGCAGTCCTGGGTGAGCTCACTCCGAGCTGCTCGGGTCGCGGGCTCCCGCTGCAGCAGGTACGCGGCTCAACAGAAGATCCGGTGACTCCCCGCCCCGCCCCTCACCTTGATGTGCTTCTTGACGACGTCAGTGCGCTCCAGGCGCTGCTCCTCGGGAATACCGATCTCCTCCCAGATGTCCCGCAGCGCCGCCATGGCCCGATTCAGGCAGGACGCGGCCTCGGCCGCCAGCACCTCGCTGAGGGCACCGCGGGCCGTCAGCGGCCAACGACAGTCTCGGGGCCCGAGAGCCCCCCCAGCCGCCGCCCGTCCCACCGTGACCTCCTGCCCCGGTTCCTAGCAGTCCCGGCACTTTCGGCCAGCCGTGCCCCCCAGCCCCGGTTCCCAGCAGTCCCGGCACTTTCGGCCAGCCGTGCCCCCCAGCCCCGGTTCCCAGCAGTCCCGGCACTTTCGGCCAGCCGTGCCCCCAGCCTCGGTTCCCGGTTCCCCCCGGTTCCCCCGTTCCCGCACCTTTTCCTCATCGCCCCGCGCTGCGCTGCCGCCGCTCCGCCGATTCGAACTCCCCTCCCGGCCGCGCTGATTGGCTGCCGCGTCACCGCGGCCCCGCCCACAACCGCCACCAGGGCTGCACCCCCTCGCCCGCCCGCGCCTCCGCCCCGCCCCAAGCCGCCCCCCAGCCAATGGCAGTGGAGAGCCTTCGGCGCTTCCAACCAATCCGGAGCGAGACCGCCACCGCCCTGCCGCGTCTAACGGCGCCGCCGCGCACTCCCGAGCCGCCAGCGGCCCCGTGACCCCGCCCCGGGCGGTGCCTGCGCGTCCCCGCGCATGCGCTGAGGGCTGCACCGGGATCCCGCCCGGCCCGCAGCGTCCGCCGCCTCAACGCTGGGCCGCTGTCCCCGGGGTAGCGCTCCCGCCAGCGCCCACCCTCGCACACACAGCCCTAGGCCGGGTCGTTGTAAGCAGAGATGTTTACTGGCAGGGTTCCCTCGACCCGCTCCGGGGCTCAAGCCTTGGCCTCAATCATGGACTCCATCATACGGGCGCTGTTGGTGATGGCCGTGGTCAGGAAGATGAACTTGCACCCTGTAGGAAAGGCCCGTCAGTGCCCCAGCCGTGCTGTGGGGCAGCACTGACACTCCCAGCCCTGTCCGCGCCCATTTTCCAGGAGAGCTGTGTACCTCACCACCCCCTGCCCCAGGGGCTTCAGCCAGTGCTGGTTCCTGAGCACAGGCCCTGCTTGGCTGCATGCTGCAATGGCAGGATCCCCAGGCTCCTGCCTGCTCCCTACCCTCCCCAAGCCACTCCTACCTCTCTCCTTCCCCAGGAAGCGGAGTGCAGCAATTTCAGAGAAGGTGCAGCCCCCCAGGAAGACAGCAAGAACAACACGTTGGGACTCCCAGGCAGGGTTGTCCTCCACAGCGCTGTCTGGATAGGGAAGAGTGCTGTAGGATATGCCCGCTGCCAGCCCCACTGCCCCCAGCCTGCCCCTACCACCACCTGAGACAGAGAACTCGTTGCCATTGAGCAGTCGCACGACCTCCTCCAGGCCTTGCCAGCCCCGGCGCTCCAGCACCTAAGAGACAGGTGGGGTGTCCGGCTGGGTGCTGGGCACTGCTCAGGAGGCTCAGAGCAGTAGATGAACACCATCAGCCCTTGCCCTGGGCAGAGGAACCCCTGCTGGACTCCCCAAAAGGAGGCAGGGGCTTGAGGGGATGTGCCCAGTTCTCTCCAGCAGCAGATGAGCTCACCTGCTCGATGATCTTGCAGCTCAGGGGCACATAGGCCCCACCAAAAACATACGCCATGTCCCGAGGCATTTTGAGGTCATACTCGCCATCCAGCCGAGGAATCTGCAGTGACAGGTGACACCAGAGGTACAGGACCAGGCTGCCTGGGGCCTCACCCCCACTCAGAGGTGCAGAGGTGAGGAGGGACAGATGCTTGGAGCATGGCTCTGTCCCCACCTCCTGCCCCACCACACCAGAGCTAGCATCCCATGGCCTGGGTGGGCTGTGCAGTGAGGGCCAGGGGAAGAAAGGTCACCTTGCCAGCACCCTGGGACCTCTCATTGCCTCAGGATGGAAGGCACAGGGCTGCCTGCCCAGTGCCACTGCTGTGTCTGAAGGGGACAAGGAGAGCCCCAGCCCCGCACCACACTCACAGGGCACATGGAAGCTGGGCAGAGTGGGAAGCTGGCAATGGCCCCCAGCCCTGGGGAGAAGCCTGCAGGCTGCCTGGAGCAGCTGCAGCAGCTCTGGCCCTGAGCTGTGTCCCCCTCAAGTGCTGAGCCTACAGCCTGGGCACAGGCACAGGCTAAGCAGAGCACTCTGCTCTGTAGGCACTGCAGCCAGCCAGCACCCCTCGAGGACGTACCAACCCCAGCTTCTTGCTTATGGCTCGGAAATTACTCTTCCTGGCCAAAGAATTAAACGCATCTGTGATCTTTCCTGGAAAACATGACAAGGAGAAACATCTTAAAAGGTTCTGTCTGGATCCCAAACACAGGCTGGCAGAGATGTGCAGAGCTGTGTGCTCTGGAGAATGGCTGTGGTGGCTGCTAGCCCTGGTGTCCCCACAGCAGAGCCCACTGCACTGCCTGCAGCACCACTGCTGGAGACACACTTGGTGCTTGCAGCCCACACGTTTGCCATGTGCTTTCAGCCAGATCTCAGGCAGCAGCTCCCAGGGACATAGGGCAGTGGGCTGGCTCACCTGCAGCACGGTCTGTGACCAGCTTGCTAACTTTGCTCTCCACAGCTGTCAGGGTCTCCCCAGCTGACTGCTCCGTCAGCAGCCCGATGCGCTTGAGGTTGTGGAAGGTCAGCAAGTGCTCGGGCCCGTAGCTCTGTGAACAGGGCAGCCAGATCAGTGTGGAGCCCCACATGCGAGCATGGAAAGCAGACAGGGTGTCCCCTCTGCAGCGAGGCACAGGTTGCTCAGAGCCCCCTGGCAAGCACAGGCAGGGGCAGGTAGAGGGGCTCAAGTGGAGCCTGTAGAGGGGCTCAAGTGGGGCTCAAGTGGAGCCTGTAGAGGGGCTCAAGTGGAGCCTGTGGAGGCAGGTCTATCCTGCAGAGACAGCCTGGGTGTGCTGTCACTGATGAAGAGTCTGTGGAGGCAGGGCCCATCCCCAGGAGTGCTGCTGCCCAGCGCCTCGTGGCCAGAACCACAGGGAGGGGAACCCCTATGTGACACAGCTCTTGCCCTGCAGTGACTCCCTGGGCCCCTCACCTGCAGGTACTGGGTTTTCAGGGAGCGGTAGTCCTTAGGGATGAGACCTGTGGGGAGCACCAGGTGAGCTCTGTGCCACGGCTGGGGCTCAGTGCCACTGCTCTGGCCCAGCACAGCTGGGCACTCACCATTTTCTGTGATGGACAGGAGGCACATGAGGCGCAGGCTCTCGATGGGGGACACCTGTGGGGAGCAGGGGCTTAGCTGGGGCAGGACGGGGCAGCCGGAGCAGGCATCCCCATGGTCTCACCTGCCGGTCAATGTGCTCTTCGATGAAGCTGGTGCTCTCACGGACATCAAAGCCCTCCAGCAGTGCTGTGACAGGGGCACAGGCAGCATCACCCCAGGGCTCTTGCTAGCCCACTGAGCTGGGGTCTGGCCTCTGGGCTCAGCTGCCCGTCCAAAGCCCCAGGGAATGGGCCCCCACCCCAGCAGACATTCCCCCTCAGAGGGTGCGACCTGACCCTTCTCAGGATCTTGAGACACCCCCAAAACAAGGGACTGGGAGGATGGTGGCCACACAGGGAACATCCAGGTGTGAGGCTGCCTGGGCCTGGGGCAAGCGAGGCCATGGGTCAGACTGAGACAGGGGCAGGCACACACAGGGCATGGAGCAGCACTCACAGTGCTCAGCCTTGATGGTCTCTTGGAAGTCCTGCTTGGTTTTCTTTTTCATGATAGACTCACAGGCACCAATATCTACACAACCAAGAGACACAGCAGCTTTGGAGGGGAAAGGGCTCTGCAGGCACTGTTGGCACACACCAACAGCCCCTGCCCTGCCCCTCCTGGGCACATCCAGGGCCCCCCAGCCCCCTGCTTTCCCCGGTGCTCCAGCACTTGCAGTACACTCGAGGGCCCCTCCCTCCCCTCAGGCTCCTACGCAGGCTCAGCAGGCGATGCTCCTGCTTCAGTCCCTTCAGCTCCTGGGACACAAAGTCCTTCATCTGCTTGATGTCCATGCCCCGGCGCCGCTGTGGGAGGGAGAGCACGGGGGTGGCGGCCCAGCTGCGAGGGACAGTGCTGCAGGCATCCCGCACGCCAGGGTGACACTCACGTCGTACTGCGCCTGCAGGTTCCGTGACTTCTGGCTCAGGAAGCCAAACACGCTGGAGAAGTGCTCATTCCGAATCTGGCTGAACACCTGTGGAAGCACCACAGCTACCAGGGCCCAGCCAGCTGCAGCCCTGGAGACACAGACCCCAGGGCCAATGCTCCCCAGTAACCTGCACAGCACTTTGGCCACACACCCCAAAACACTGCCTGATGGCACAGCAACCTGTGTTGGTGCATCCCTCTGACCCAGGCCACACCATGACCTGAGAAATGCTCCTCAGGGATCAGCCTTGATGAGTAGCACCTGGGCTGAGCTCCTCCCCAGCTTAGCAGAAACACTCTTTCTTCCCAGGAACTAGTACTGTCTAACGAGCTCCTGGTTTTTAATGAACAGCCTGGGAAACTTATTTTTGTAACCTGAATAAAAACCCAAGTGGAATAATATTTTCATTATCAAATTCCATAGTTAGATATCAACCTGAGTTGTGGCCAGGATGGAAAATTACTATGAACCTTGTGACTCAACAAGAGGGTCTTCCGTATTACTTTCTATCCTTACCCTTTCCTATCCTTTTGATTCCCCCCATATTCCCCACCTCCACCTCCACATAGATATTTTTGGGTTGATTTTGGTTTGTATTGACTGATTTGTAATTTTTGTTTGCTTTTCATCTGTGTGCTTTAACCATTTAAAACTTTGCCAACGAATTTTGTCATGCTGCAGCTTTTATATTAAACCTGTTTCTGCAGATACCTTTGCTGGTGATTCCTTAAGCGACCTTACAATGCTCATTTGGGACACAGTCCTGCATGCAGGGACTCTGACAGGTTCAGAAATGGAGCTGCACCTGCAGAGCAGGTTTCTCTGGTCTCTGTGCCTAAACCCATGCTCTGGGGGCCTAGCAGTCCCCAGCCACTCCTGCTCAAGCTTAGGGGAAGGGAATGGTCCACTCTGCCTCCTCCCACCAAGGGGAATCCCCCGAGGCTTGTGAGGACTCACTTTGTCCTGGGAATTGAGCAGCACCTTAATACTCTTGTCAGAAGAGGTGACATCTGGCCCAAAATCCACACTGCCTGCAGGGAAAAGTGAAGAGCTGCTTTGTCCCAGACACAGCAACATTCCCACATGCACAAGCCTCTCTGTAAGAGGCAGGAGAGACAGGGGATGCCAGCCCAGTGTCTTGATCAGAGTGAGGACTGTCCCTGTGGATGACCTCCAGCAGCACCCCACACTGGGACTGTTCCTGTGGGAACAGCACTGTGCCTGACAATGCCAGGCACAAACCCTGCAGGTGCTGGCCAGGTGTGTGCAGAGCCCCATTCTGCCCCGCTGTGAGTGCAGAGCCCTGTGCTGCCCTGTCGCCTACCACACTTGATGCGGAAGGTGTCGTCCACGAGCCCCTCGTAGACCACTTGGGAGCAGAGTGCTGTCACATAGTCTGTGTCTGCCAAGAGAGACAGAGCCAGGCTGCCCTCACAGTCCTCCAGCCACCCCACACAGGCTTTCCCTGCCCCTCTGGGAGACCTGCTGCCCAAACCGCTCCCCTCCAGCCGCTGCCCTTGCCTCAGCCCACCTCTGTCCATGAGGAAGACGTGTCCAATCTCAGGCTTCCTGCCCTGGCCTTCACTCTCACTCTCTTCCTCCAAGTCCCGCCACAGCTCGTAGCTCATCTGTGAGGGGCAGAGGCTGCCAGGGTGGGGGAGCAGCCCCAGGCTCCCACCAAGGGCCCTGGCATGCTGTGGGGCTCACAACCAAGGCCAGGCACAAATCCTCCCCCCTGCAGGGCAGAGGGGGCTCCACCACACCCCAGCGAGCAGCAGCTGCCCCTCTGCTGCCCACTTTGGCATATGGGACCCCCTGAAAACCTGCCCAGGAGGAGGCATAGCGCAGTGACACCTCTGTGGTGACGTGCTGTCACATGGCTGATGGGGTCCAGGTCCCTGCAAGCCACACCCCTGATGGGGACCCAAGGGAGCCCCAGTGCCAGCCATACCTTAGCACAGCGGCCAATGCCGTAAGTTTTTCCAAAAGGGCCATAAAGAGAGTTCAGCAACTGCAGGGCTCTGGCAACGGGGTTGATCCAGCGGTGATCTCCCTCCTGCAGGATGAGGGAGTGAGTGTGGACAGCTGGCTGAGAAGGTCTGCCACGGCAGGGGATTGGGCTGGGGACGGAGTGGGCCCTGTGCTGGGAGCTCCTAGGAGGAACACAATGGGATGCCCCAAAGCTGCTCAGCCAGGAGCAGAGGCACCAGCTCGGGGGCAAGCTGCCACTCCCCAACAGGAACTGCCCCTGGGGAGCAGATGGTGCCTGCAGTGCAGGCTGAGGGGCTGAGCACGATGTCACACACCTCCTCTCCGAACAGCACCTTGTCCCCAGCCCCAGTGAGGCACAGGGGACAGGATGGGCTGTCACCCCCCTGCAGTGTCCCACTGACCAGAAAGTAGTCGCGGAAGAACTCGGGCAGCTCCATGCTGATGATGTCTTCATCCAGGGGCAGCAGGTAGAAGGACCACTCATCGCAGGTGACATCTGTGTTTGGGACAGGGACAGGAGACAGTTATGCAGCCCTGGGCAGGAAGAGCCCCAAGAAACACAGCAGCCCCAAAACAGGGCTTGTGGAGCTCCAGACAGGATGGGTGGCAGGACCCTCTCTCCTCTCCTCAGGCAGAAGAGAGGGGCCAATACTGTGACAGGCACACATCTGCCCACAAGCCAGCCTCGAGAGAACCCGTGTCCCCTGCCCACCTTCCTGTCCCTGCCCACACAGGGATCCCAGCACTGGGATTTAAATGGGATCATGCAGTGTCAGCTACGCTGAGCCAGCAGTGCAGCTCCACTCACCACCAAAGACCCCCTCTTCCTCCAGCACCATCTCGCAAGCATAGAACTGGAAGGGAAGGGGAGACCCTCAGGGCCAGGCAAGCTCTTAGCAGGAAAAGCTCTGGAGGGGCCCAGCTCCTTCCCAGGTGTCACAACACTTGGGTTTATTTAAACATTTCTGGATTAGAAACAAAGAATTTTCAGTGCCTATAGAAAAGGTGGAGGGTGCAAAGGCTGGGCAGGCACAGAATGACAAGGGAACGGGCAGCACCATGGGTTCCACTGACCTTCTGGGGGCTGAAGATGATCTTGTATTTCCTGCTCCTTCCTGACATCTTGTCAGCGTTGACAATATCTGTGAACACCCCGCACAAACCCTGCACAGCTGCCCACCCTGCCAGGCACGGCTCCCTCGGCCCATGGTCCCTCGGCTCACAGAGCCCGATCACCCCAGGCACAAGTGAAACGCCGGGAGTGGGACTCGCCGGGAGCCCCTCTCGGGCCTACGCACAGCGGTGCCCAGAGCACCGCACCCAGGTGAGGGGCACCTGCCCCTGGGGCCGCACTCACCGGCAATGAACCTCATCGTCCTCACTCGTGGCCTCACCAGGAAGCAGAACCTGCACCACAGAGGGGAGAGAGGGGCTCCTCGTACCCGTCTCTGCCTGCCCCGGACCCTTCTGTCCAAAGCTGTGCTCTGGCACCAGCAGGTCCCGCACAGACGCGTTCTGAGCCGGGAGAGGCACGCAGGCAGCCTCGGCGCCGGGGCACTCACTGGTCGCTGGCGCCGGGGGCCGGCCGGGTCTCCACCTTGTACAGCTTGTCCACGTCGTGCTGCTGCGGGGACAGGGCGCGGGTTCGGCGCGGGCGGTGGCGGCGGGCAGGGGCGGCCGGGGCCGCCCGACCGGACCCCGCGGTACCTTCAGGATGGACACGTTCGCGATGCGGTCCAGGGGGCTCATCAGGTCGGCCTCGATGAACAGGTCCTTCTTCCCGGGGAGCTGCGGGCAGGAGGGCGTGAGCCGGCACCCAGCGGCTGCTCCGTGCCAGGCCCCTCCCGGGCCGGCCCCGATTCCCGACCCCCAACCCCAGAGCCGATACCGATCCCACCGATTCCCCATGCCCCCCTCCGTGCAGGACGCCTGTCCCGGGTGGCCCCCGGACCTGCTCCAGCAGGTAGACGAGCTGGTCTCGCGCCAGCCGCTTCAGGATCCCGAAGTCCGGCGGTTCGGGCGCGTCGCGTCGCCCGGCGAGGGCCATGGCGGGGGCCGGGCCGGCACCAGGAACGCCCGAGCGCGGAACCGCGGCGCGGCCGGAACCCCGCGGCGGCGGACGCGCGCGGAACTACGGCGAGGCAGGGACGCGGAGCTGTGCTCACGTTTATTGGCCGAGGCGGCCCCGGCCCGGCCCGCCCCGCCCCGCCCCGGCCCGCCCCGCCCCGCCCGGCCGGCCCGCCCCGGCGGTCACGCGGCCACGCCGCGCTGCTCGAACAGGCGCTGCAGCGCCCCCTCCAGGGCCGCGCTGGTCCCGCGCAGCCCGGACACCACGCGCGCCGCCCACCGGAAGTACTCCTGCACGCGCTCCGCCGACCACCCTGCGGGGACATGTGTAACGTCACTTCCGGTCCCGCCGCACCGGGCGCGCCCCGGCCCCGAGTTCCCGGACACGGCGACACACACGCAGAGACACGGGGACACTCCCCCCACCACCTCCCGCCACCACCTCCCGCCACTGCCGCCCCCGGCCCAGGGCAGCCTCGGCGCGGACGGGGTACAGCCAACAGGACCAGCCGTGCTGCTGGCTGGGATCAGCCGGGCTGTCCCCCGTCCCCGCCGTGCCGGTGCCGCCGGCGCGGGCGGTACCTTGCGGCGTGCAGCGGTTCAGGTCCCGCAGGTTGTACAGCTTGTCCGCCAGCTTGACCAGCTTGGCCCGGCGGCTGCAAAGGGGTGCGCGCTCCACCTGCAGCCGCTTCCGCTCGGTCTTGGGCAGCGTCTTGTCGTCCGTCACCTCCTCCACCACGCGCCGCACCTCTGCGCCGAACCACTCCTCGATCTCGGAGAACGTGGTGTCCGTGTCCTCCACGGTGTCATGCAGGAGGGCGGCCTGCAGCGGGGAGGGGACGAGGGGGACTGCAGGGGTCCGGGCCAACCAAAGGGAACGGGCAGGGGTGGGCAGGGGCAGGGGAGGGCAGGGCGTTACCTGCAGCACCACTATGTCCGTCACGCCGGCCTCATGCGCCAGGATCCTGGCGACGCCTGCAGCGAGAGCGGAAAAGTGGATGGCACCGGGAACAGGCAGCTCCTGGGAACCGGGACAGTGGCTCCCGTGGGTGACACGGGGGCTGTGCTGCACGGTGGGCAGTGAGGTTTTCCCGAGATCAACCCTGGGCAGGGGAAACCCCACAGGCACATCCTGCGCAGTGAATCCTTTGGCTGGGCAGGCAGGAAGGTCCCAGGGGCTAGCACTGCCCCCAGGCCTGGCAGGTGCGATTGTGTCACAGGGGCCCCTCAGCAACTCCTGTGGGCACCGTCCACAGCAGGGCAACAGTGTGGTGGGAGCCACAGCCATACACGGGGCTGGGGCGAGGGCTGCAGTGCTTCGGGGGCTCTGCCCCTATCGGGCTGAAGGACACGGTACGGGAGAAGAGACACGGTTCTCTCTAGGGGCCAGGGTGGGGGCTCCCGGGGGTTGGCGGCGCTCCGGGGCAGGGAGGGTCGCAGGGGTGAGCGGTGCTCTGCGAGAGAGGGGCCGCGGGGGATCTCCCGGGAGCGGGACGCGGTGCCGGGGGGTTTCCGCACCGATGGGATGGTTGATGTAGGGGGTGCCCTCGGGATCCTTCCGCCGCTGCGCCTTGTGTTTCCTGGCTGCAAAGTCCACCGCCTCCAGCAGCCGCGCCATCTCAGAACCCATCCCCGCCGCCGCGGAGCCCATCCCCGCCGCCGCGGAGCCCAGGGCCGGCGCCTCGGAGCCCATCCCCGCCGCCGCGGAGCCCAGGACCGGCGCCTCGGAGCCCATCCCCGCCGCCTCGGAGTCCATTCCCGCGGCCTCGGAGCCCCCACCCGGCGCGACGGAAGCAACACAGCCGGAGGCGGGTCCCAACACCATTTATTGCGTGCTGGGCCCCGGCCCGCCCCAGCCCCGCGGCAGCCGGTACAACAGCGTCCCGTCGGGCGCGTGCACCTCGTGTCCGTCCCCCGCTCCCCGTCCCCGTCCCGGTGCCGTCGCGGCGGCGCTCAGTGCCCGCTGGTCCTGCCGCAGGCGGCGGCGTGGTGAGGGGCAGCCGCGGCTCCGCAGCACCCGCCGCACCACGTCGGTGCTGACGCCAAAGCCCTGGGCCAGGCGCTCCAACGGCCACTCCTCGGGCAGCTCCTGCCGCAGGAACCTGCGGGCACGGGCACGGTCACCGGAGCGGTCACTGGGCGCGGCGCGGCCCGCCCGGTCTCTCGCTCACCGCAGCTGCTCCATCGCCTGCCAGGTCAGGGCGCGATCGGGGACTCTGCGCCCCCCGCCCAGCTCCCGCCGCAGCCGCTCCATCCGCGCCGCCGCCCGCCGCCGCCGCGCCCTGCGGGTGACACGCGTGAGCGCCCGGGCCGGCACAGGCCCCGAACACCGGCCGACCGCTCCGCACCTCTCCGTCTCCTCCAGCGCCGGGTCCGGCGGCTCCAGGTCCCCGGCCCACGCCGCCGCCGCCCGCCGCGGGGCCCTGGCGAAGAGCGGGACCGCCCGCAGCCCGCGCTGGAGCAGCACCGCCATGGCCAGGAACAGGCCCAGGAACGGGCGGGGCCGGCGGGGGGGAGCGGCCCCGGCGGGGGAAGCGAGGTTCCGACGTGTCCAGAGCGAGGTGGCCTCTGGAGGGCTTCGCTGCAGGCGGCTGGAGGTCACAGACACGAGTGCGGGCAGGGCACGGACAGGGGCACAAGCACCAGCCTCCGGTCTTGGCAGAGGTGAAGCTAGCTGGGGCGGGTAGCCGGAGCGATGCTGGGCCCAGGCTCTGGCCAGGGGGCTCAGCAGCCGATCCCAGCGTTGGTGGAGGTAGCCAACCTATCCAGCAGTCCTGGTTCGCATGCAAGCACACATGGGAGGAAGGCTGAGCCCTCGGCCATGCTACCTGTGCTTTTCATGCTGTGAATGTGTGAGGCACTGGCATGGTGCAAGGTGCTGGCATGGTGTGACACACTGGCACGACGAGGCTCTGCCATGGTGTGAGGCATGTGTGTGCTGCACGTGAACGGCAGTGGTGATGGGAAGCTCCTGGACCACAGCACAGCTGAAGATGCCATCACCTGTGGCCTGCCCTGGGCTGGCGGGGGAAGCCGGGGGACAGCTGCCTCCATGGGAAGATGACAGACTACCAGCATCACCTAGAACAGTGCAGACAGATGTGGGGCTGTGCAGAGCCAGCAGCTCTGCAGGTCAGCAGTCCCCCCACTGCCCTTCCTGGTGGGGCTTGGTCCTGGCAACCCCTCCTCTGCTCCTGCTCCCCTCATCCTAAGGCTGCAAAGTGGACGAAGCAGACACCAGGGAGCCAGGCAGGGCTGGGTGAGGATGGAGGGTAAGAGCACGGGCAAAGAGCACTGTGGTGGGAGTGAGGCCTGGGAAGAGGCTGGGGACTGCGCTGTGTCACCATGTCTCCTCTGACCCCCAGGAGCCAATGCACCCCTTTGACTTTCCTGGTTTCTCATATGCCCCCCTGCACATCAACCCTTGATCCTGGGAAACCACCCATGGTTCTTCCCTGTCCCTGCAAATGGGATGCTCCAAGCCTCAGACAGAGACTTCCAGCAGTTACCAGTGCACCAAGCAGAGCATGGTGACCCTTCTGCCGTGTCCCAGCATCCCTGAGAACTCCATCCAGCCCACCCATTCCTCCTACCCTGGCAAGGCCAGGAGCATCCACAGGAAGGTGATGCATACTTACAGCCTTCTGCCTGGGTTCCGATGCCAGGGAGCTGCTGGTCTCTCAGCTGCAACCCCTTAGGTTGGGCGCAGGGCTGGGTGGCCGCTGCCCGGCCCCGAAGCCAGCCCCCGCCCAGCGCCCGGGGGCCCTCGTGCCGCACGTGGTACGGGACACTCCGGCCTCGAACACAGAGGGTGTGCATGTCGTTGGGATCTGGGCCTGGGATGTGCGGCAGCAGGGCCTCGCCTCTAGGGCTGTGTGTGATCCTGTCCCCCAAGGGCTGAGCTGGGACTCCCAGGAATGAGAGAAGCATCATTAAATCGCGGGTGTTGTGGTCCCCGAGGGCATCCCAGGGAAACTGCAGCTGGAAGGAGGGAAGCAAAATGGCCATGGCTTAGTTCCATAGGCCTTGGCAGGAGATGGGAAGGAAAAGTCTTGTCTAGTCATGCACAGGTGCTCACTAAAGCATTGCCCCACACTTTGTCCCCAGGTATGCTCCTACCACCACTCCAGCCTCACTTCATCCTGAAGGCACAGCAACTGATCTGTCTGCAGTGGACCCCCATCCTGCCCCACCAGAGATGCTCAGTGCCCAATTCACTTCTCACCATCCTTCTGCCTTGGTTGTGTGGGGTGGCTCTGGCAATCCCATTACCTGGCTCTGGAGGGTGCAGGATCCCTGGGTGTGGGGGATCCTCAGCTGTGGGGAGGATCCTCCCTCAGCTGTGGGGAGCAGCCGGGAAAGCTGATCAGTGATGCCCAGGTCTCGGATCAGCTTCTCACGCTGCAGCAGAGCATTCACTCTCCTCTTCTCTTCATGTTCCACAATGTCCTGGGGCTGCATGGAGTTGTACTGCATGCGCTGCACCTCGGCAGAGAAACACCTGAGCTATAGCAAAGCTGAAGCTGGGATAATGCACAGGTGAGACAAAGCCATGAGCTGCTCCAACCCTGGGGACAGTTACAGTCTCAGGGTGGGACAGAGATCCCAGTGAGAGCCAAAGTGGAAAGGCACAACACTGGTGCTTGCAAGTACTGCCAACACAAGCTGTCGACTTTGAACTTCAGGCAAGGAGTCAAACCTGGAATTTCAGCTCCATGAATGCACCAATGGCCCAGCATAGCTCCCAGAGCCATGTCATTGACTTGGAGAGCCCACGGACAATGCTGACACTCAGGTACCTTTCTATCCCATGTCTTGGTGCTTCTGAGGTGGATTGTAGGAGCTGTATTTTTATTCTGGATCCTCTCAGTTTTCTTCTTCCTGATGGCAGCTTCCAGCTTTTCATTTTTCAGGCGCATCTCCTCCAGCTGCTGCCTGCCACAGAACAGCAGAGTCACTCACCGGCTCAGAGCCACAACAGCAAAAGACTATGGGACAGTCTTCAACCTGAGGACATTTACTGCAGGCCAAAGTTCTGTATGGATAGCCCATAATAGAAATGTGCGAAGAGATGGGACAGGGATGCTTGTAAAGAGACTTTTAAAAAGAGAAATGCCCTTGGATTAGGCTGTGCCTGCCAAAAGGGAGGGGGACATTTGGGAAATGGCATCTCCAGGGTCCAAAAGTCAATAGAATACTGCCCTTGCCTCTCTGGGGTCCATCTTAAAAGGAGCTACTTTGCTGTGGTGCCACAGCACATGCAGGCTCCTTCCTTTCCCCTCCCATTCTCCCCACTTTCTTACACTTGCCAAGCAGCTGAGTTGCTCCCCAGGAGGGATCAGGAGCACGTGGTCTCCATGCCACCTGTGAGAAGTGGGTTTCCACAGGAGCAGCATACCTGGCATGCTCTTCTCGTGCCTTGGATGCTGCTGTTTCCTGGAAGAGGGACCTGCCCTGCTGGAAGAATGGCTCGTACTTCTCTGTCCCAGGTGCTGGGTAGATGCGTCGGAACCCCCCCAGGTGTTCATTCTCGTAGGTTTCAGCCTGTGCCAGCCAAGCAGCCTGGCTGCTCTCCTGCTCTCTGCGCCTGCAGCAGGAGAAAGGACAGGGAACTGTGGAGGGAGGCTCTGAGGCAGGCAGAGCACAGGGCTGACATGCTCAGCATGTCACAGGATTATCCCAGGACTCCTGATAGAAACAGTAGCTGGAGAGAGCCGTGCCTTCCCTGCAAGGCAGCAGGCTCACTGAACACGAGCTTGTGAAAGGACATGCAGACAGAGGAAGGGGAAACCCTCAGCCTTGGAAAGGACCCCTGCCCTGGAGAAGGGCCCATGCCCAGGCTACTCCCAGTTCCTGAGGCAGGGCTGTGGTTCCTCATGTGAGCATCCCTGCCAGCCTGGGATGCTGGCACTGCCCATCCCCAGCGAAAGAGATAACAAGCAGGTGCAGCTTGAGGATAGCTCTGTCAGGGCCCAGAGCACCAGGTGTCACAGATCTCCTGGCACCCAGAGAGGAGCCCTGGCTCCTCCTTGCAGGATGCAGATGGCTTGGTAGAACTCAGAGGCTGCAGAATGCTGTGGGCTCTGGGAACTTCCACCAGCCAACCCTGGTGTTGTCCTGCCCTGTCATGCCCTGTCTTTGCTCACTAGGGACCTGCAGCACTGTGGGAGAACAGCAATACCTGGACTCACGGGGAGTCTGGTTGGCCTGAAGGAGCCGTTCCTTTACCCGCCGCTTGTCTTCCTCCAGCACCTTCTTTCTGTCACAGGCGTGCACATTGATCAGGTTGAAGGTGTCACACAGAAGGGCATCCTTCACCTCATGGTCTAGCTGAGAATCTGTGTTGAAGCTGGGAGAGTGGTTCACCTGCCAAGACAAGCAAGTAACCTAACCTGGCACCCCAGCTTCCAGCCCATGGCCCCAGCCACGCCCCACACCGTCCCATGGATGCTCTTCCCCGTATCAGAGACAGGAAGCAGGAAGCCACATGCAGCACTCTCTCCTGCAGTGTGTTACCTACTTGTGCCACAGGTCACCTGGATCCCACCCCACAGGGTGCAGACAGAGGGCAACTGTTACAAATTCAGGGTGCTCACAGGACAAGGGGTCTGAAGGCTTGGGAAACTCCCTGTTGTTAGATGGTGTGCAGGAAATGGATCCTGCTCACAGCAGGTTGTTTGGCTTCACAGCCTGGTTAATTCTGTGAGCAAGGAGGCCCTTTCGAATCAAACAAACCATGTTCACCTCAGCCCCCCTGTCCTAGTCCCTCAGCTCTGAGCTCTCCACTCCTTCCTCACCTCCAGCAGCCATGGCCTCAGCCTTCTATCCAGCAAAATGTCAAAGCCCAGAATTTCAAAGCAGGCACAGCCAGTAGTGTGGTTGGGGAAGCAGCTCTGGTAGTGGTGTTTCAGCACAGGGTGAGCTGAAATCAGCGTTTTTATAACAATGTCATCAATATCTGCCCAGAGCTTTGTTGTGTCATAGCTGTGCTCTGCCATCCAGGCATTCAGGGTGGACAGCTTCCTGTGTGGGGAACAGGAGGTGGTAAGGGCTCAGCTGTGTCACCCCAGGAAAGCTGAGGTAAACCAGTGTCCCCAGGCAGTGTTCTTGCAATGCTCAGACATGCCAGTACCTCTTGCTGCCCATCGTGTCATCCTGGACAAAGTTCTCATTGCGTTTGTTGATTGCATAATTGGTCAGGTGCATGCAGATGTCACCCTGGTAGGGAACCACAAGAGACATTTGTTCACTCTGAACCACTGAGCAAGAACAGAAACAGCCCCACCAGATACTCCCGTGTTCTTTTCTGTGTGAAGCACAGGCAGAGTAGGAATGGTGTGGAATTGAGCATGCTTATCAGGGCCAGAAGCAGAACATGCTGCCCAGAGACACCAGGGGGTCTTCATTCTGCAGGTTTTCAAAACCTGATGGGGTGAGACCCCAAGAAACCAGATATGAATTTATTGTTGACCAAGTTTTGAGCATGATGTTGGAGACCTTCCAAGGTTCCATCCAAGCAAACAACTCCATGATTCTGTGGTAATTCCAGTAAACAGCCCAAATGTGGGGCCTTGGGGTAGATCTCCTATCCCTCCTGAAATACCTCCTGTGAGGAGGACGGGGTATAGAGGAAGAACAGAAAAGGATCAAGCTGGAACTCCTGCAACCCCCAGTACCTGCCTTTTCAAGGCCTGGAATGCCCCCAGGACAAGTTAAGAACTGACACCTACAGATACTATATGAGTGGTTTTGAAACTTCCTTTTTACCAGGTTTCTGCTGCTGCAATCGATGTACCTCATGGTGGCAAACCGGGCCAGGCCCTCCTTGTAGAGAAAAATCCTGAGTGGGTCACAGGATGTGACCAGCACATAGATGCGCATGTCAAACTTGAATCCATCAATGAGGAAAGGCTGTGAGGAAAGAGGCAGGAGCAAGGGTGAGGTGAGGATTTGCTCCATCTGCCTGTGCTGCTCAGCAGAGGGGCGAGCATTGTCTGTGCCCTCGATGTGCTGCAGCCACACCCACACCTCCAGCAGACCTGAGGAGACCCGGGGAGCATGGGGCATGCTGGCAGAGTGAGGAGGCTGGAATCCCACCCCGGTGTTCTGGGACTGTCCCAGTACCTCAGAGATGTACTGCTGACAGATCATGCGTTCCCCATGCTTGATCTCCTCCAGGTGGTGGGTTATGAAGATCCCTCTTCCCTGGCAGCTGTTGTCAGGCTTGCAGATGAATGTTCTTGTTTTCCTTGTGGATCTGTAGGCCTGGAAATCTCCGTAGCTGTGCAAGGAAGGGGTGACTATCACCAGCTGCAAAAAACGCCCCTCTAAACTCTCTTCTAACAGCTGGGTACTGAAACCGTAGCGCTGCAGGCCAGCACACACTGAACTTCTGCAGGGGAGGAGTCAAAACCCCCATTCCCCATCAAGTCACAGATTGATCCCTGCGTGACCTGACCCAGCTGTCTGCATCCCACCTTTTCCTTGCCCTCATCTCTACCTGTACTGGAAGGTCTGCAGAAGAGCTCACCATGGTGCATGCCGTGGCAAGTTAAGGTTTGGACTCTGGTGCCCAGAAAGAGCAGGCGAGCAGCCTCCCCCCGCCGTGTCACCCTGTCCCCGCAGCACTGTCCCATGCCACTCACTCGGCTGGCAGGCACCACGTGCGGGGGAAGATGTTGTACTCCGTGGGGAAGAGCCGGAGCATGCGGTTCAGGTTGCGAGCCAGCAGGTCCTTACGGCACAGCTCGATCATGCCTGGGAAGTGGTTGATTTTCTGAAAGTGGAGCAGAAAAACCCAGATCAGTGGAGACCCTGCGGGGATGGATTCTCCCAGCCCTGAGGAGAGCCTGTGCATGGAGAAGCAGCAGTGAGTGGGAAGCCAGGCTTGTGGCTGCCTTGAACTATTACTGAGGGGTGAGACTTGCTAGAGCTGCTGTATCTGAGCTTTACTAGTGATTTATCTGCCCATTCCATCTTAGCCCTGGAGCGCTGTAAGAGCCATTTATTATCGACAATTGTTTATTTCACAGCACATTGCAGGGCTGGAACGCTCCTGCTCCCACCATAGCTGCTAAATGCTGCTGGTGATACCAACCAGGGACATGGCACAAGCAAAGGTATCTGACCCTGCGCCCTGGAGCCGAGGCACAGATGGCACGTGGCACTGTTTTGGATGCTTCTGTTTCACTCTGCCACATGCTGTTCCATAGACAACCTTGTGTCACCCTCATCCCTGAGTAATTCCTGCTGGGCAGCCATTTTGTTTACCTGGAACCGCTTCATTTCCATGAGTCGCTCCAAAGAGACCGCGCCGTCCGTCCAGTACACCGTCCACTCCTCGTTTTCTCCCGCTTCCTTCAGCCCGCAGTGCTGCGCTGCCCGCCGCACTGTGCCAAGGCAAGCAGTGACAGGGGCCAGGCAGGGGAGCCATGTAGAGGGACTGATAAACCCCCAAAATAACCAGGGATGGAATGTGAAATGAATCTCTGGCTGAGAAGCCACATACAGGGACTGACACTCCCCCAAAATAACAAGGGATGGAGTATGGACTAGCCTCTCCAGGCTGCAGTTCCCCTCTCAGAGGTATAAGGTATTGGCATGACCCCTTGGGAGGTGTCAGGGACACCAGTTTTGTCTGGCCAACCCACCAAGCCTCTGGTTGCAAGTGTTCTGGGAGCTCTTAACCCTCTAATTCCACCTGTCTTGAGATGCCAGGGCCCCTCAACAGCAGGGTTGAACTTCCCATGGGTCTTACGCCTCACAGGCAGATACAAATTGCGAAGGTGTGAATTTAATCGCCCAAATCAAAGGTCTTTCAGCAGCAGAAGACAGCTCTGCAGGAAAAGCTCTCTGCTGGGATGGTTCATGCTAGTGCGAAGTATGAATGTGGCAGGGGTTGGGAGGTGATGGGGGTCCGTGCACACCAAGATCCCTTAGCAAAGTAGATTAATAACACCCCTCCAGGGCCAGGAGTTTGTTCTTTCAAGATGCAGCTTGTGGAAGGAAAGAAGAGTGAGAGAGGAGAGTGGACCAGCTCCCTGGAGTTACCAGGGATGGACAGCACAGGGAGAGGTTCCAGGTACAGATCCTGCCTGTTCACTACCAACTTTACCTTAAACAGTTGGCAACCCTCAGGTCCTGTCTCCAAGCCCAGGTATTCCCTTGCACTGTACCTGATGGAACCGTTCTTGCCCATTTTAGCAGACAGCTGGCAAATGCAAGTGTGGGGGATGTTGAGGGCTCGCGCTGCTGTTGCACATTTTAAATCAGGAGAAATCTCAATCCAAAGCGTGACAAACTCCCCACTAACAGGGGGGCCCTGTGCCAGTCACTGGCAGCAGTAAATAAACCAGTGGGAACTGGGTTCCAGCACCACTCCTGGCTGTGCAGGCACCTGCAGAGCCTGCGGGTGTGGGCTGGAAGCCTGCAGGGACCCCCCCAGCCCCTCTGACTTACCACTCTCGTACTTGCAGCCGCTCAGGTTGATGGAGGGGACACTGGAATAGAGATGAGATTACAGTAGCTCAGCGAGGCACCAGGCGTAGGACAGAGTGGGGACACAGCCCCGATCCCTCACACACACGCACAGAGCACACCGGGCAGTCTGACCAAGCCAGCCCGGATTCGGTACAGCCCTAAGGAGAAGGGCAGGCTGGTCCGGGCACGGAGCCGTGGCCGGGTGTGTCACATAGGGGATCGCTAGGGCAATTTCAGGGGAACACTATTTATTTCGGGTCAGCGGGGCCCTGGCCCGGCTCCCGGGAGCTGGGCAGCGCCGGGCACCAGCTGGGCACTGTCCCACAGGGAGCAGCGGGACCGGGGCACGGCTGGGCTGGGGTTAGGACTGAGCGCGAGTGAGGCAGCGGGAGGCGCCTCCGGGAGCGGCTGGATGGGCTCCATCCGGACCCTGCCGGGGGGCTGTGGCCCCACACTCGCCTGCGCTTCCTCCGCGGCTCGGGTCCGGCGGGGGCAGTGGGACGGTCCGGGGGGGCCGCGGCGACGGCCGCCTCCTCGCCCAGAGGAGTTCCCGGGCGTGGGCCCGGGCCCATGCTCCCCCCGCCGCCGCCGCCGGCCGCCGCCATCGCACCGCTCCCGGGTCCGCCGCGTTCCCATGGCGACCGGACCATAGAGACGTCGGCATTGCCGGGCGGAGCGGCCCCCTGGGGCCACGTGACAGTCAGTTCCGCATCCTCCGCCGCGCAGCGGCCCCTGCCGCGCGGAGGCCTCACCGCCGGTCCCGGTGCCGTCAGCTTTGCAGCAGCCCCGCCGGTTCCCGTACCATCAGCTCTCCAGCAGCCGCGCCAGCTCCCCACCGAGGTGCAGCAGTTCGGGCTCGGGCAGCAGGTGCTGGCGGATGGCGCTCAGGGCCTGCACCTCGGTGATGTCCCGGTAGAGCGGCTCGGCGGGCAGCGGCAGCAGCCCCGCCAGCTCGCACAACGCCACGGCGAAGGGCTCACCCGCCTTGGGGCCAAAGAGGGGCCGGCGCGCCCACAGCACCACCCGCAGCCCGCGGCCACCTCCGGCCCCGGGCCCCGCCGGCGGGTCGCCCCGCGTGGCCAGCACATTGCAGGCCAGCCCAGCACCGGCCAGGTGCTCCGCCGCCCGGCACACGGCCCGCGACACCGGCTCCAGCGCCGCAGGGCCGGGGGCGAAGAAGAGGAAGGCGGGGGCCGGTCCAGCGCGGAGCAGCCCCAGGCGCGGCCCCAGCGGCTCGGCCGGCGCCTCCTCCAGCGGCAGCGGGCGGCCCAGGTAGAGCCCGTGCAGGTGCAGGTGGTTCACCGAGGCGCCGCCGCCTAGCCCGTTGAAGCCCACGCAGAATCCGGGGTGGGCGCTGAGCAGCGCCGCCTCCAGCGCCCCGCGCAGCGCCGGGGCCGTCAGCACCTGCGGCAGCCGCCGCGCCGGTTCGGGCAGCAGCAGGACGTGTCCCCGCTCCAAGGGGCTGGCGTTGATGGCCACCAGCAGCGGGTCGGGTGGCGGCCCCGGGCCTCCGGTGCGGCGCAGGCGGAACAGCAGCTCGGCGGGGCGCAGACGGGTGAAGTTGAAGGCGCCGGGGTCGAAGGGATCCCGGAGGCTGCGGACGGGCTGCGGCGGGCGGCGCTCCGCGCTGCGCTGCTCGTTCAGCTGCGCCACGAGGCGCACGGAGCCGGGCAGGACGCGGGTGGGCAGCGGCCCCAGCCGGTACCGGAACAGTCCCCGCTCCATACGGTCGCTCCACCCCGCCAGCAGCACCCGGTCGAACCGGGAGGGCGCGGAGTCTGGGTCACCCCAGCCGGCTGCCTGTAGCACGAAGTCCTCCTCGCCGTACATGAACTCCTCGGGGTTTGGCTCGCTCAGCTCCCCTCCCGCCATCGCCGTCATCTCCGCCACTACTGGCCCCGCGGACCCGGGAATCCGCCGTGTGTGCGGGCGGGCGGGCGGAGCTGCGTTGTACGTGTGGGCGCGTTTGTCCCGCCCCGGGGCGGGCAGTTGCCGTGGCAGCAGGTGAGTGACGTGCGTAGGGAAGCGGCGCCATGGGCGGCTCGGCTAGTCTGATACCGCGGGACCTGCTGGGCGAGTACCAGGTACCGACACCGGCCCCGGGGGAGAGGGGCGGCTGCGGGGGGGGGGGGCACGGGAGGGCGGCGCGGTCCCGAGGCGGAAGGCGCCCAGAGGCCAAGGATCCTATGGCTGGGGTGCCCTGGGTCAGGCCTTGGCCCCCGTACCGGTGCTGACCCCGGTGTCGGTGCTGATCCGTGCTCTCCCCGCAGGAGCTGACGTTCCTGAGCAAGCAGGAGATCTTGCTGTAAGTACCACCGGGCGGAATACCGTAAGTGGGGCGGGATGGAGGCGCGAACCCTGGCGCCCCGTGCCCCCGGCGCCAGCCAGGTCCCGCGGGTCCTCAGCCTCTGCCGCGGGGTACGGAGAGCTCTGGCCCTGCCCCGGGGCTCCCGTTCCGCCGAGACGCCCAGCTGAGCAGGGCGGTGCCGGTGGCACTCCCTAGCAGCCGGCGGGCGAAGGTCCGCAGGTGCTGCTGGCGGCGCGGGCCGGGCCGGGCCGGGCCGGGCCGGTGACGCCCTGGCCCGCGGCGTAGGGG
The DNA here is from genome assembly GCF_965178545.1 of Coloeus monedula. NCBI lineage: Eukaryota > Metazoa > Chordata > Aves > Passeriformes > Corvidae > Coloeus > Coloeus monedula. The sequence continues at coordinate 13,017,473 of NC_138794.1, read as the reverse complement.
CTGGAGGGCCGGCCCGAACCCACGGTGACCCCTCTGAAGCCCCGGACCTCGGGGTGGGCAGCAGACAGACCGGCTCCTCTCCCTGGTCCCGGGAGCAGCTGTGGGACCCCCGGCCGACACGCTCCCGCCTGGCAAAGTTGGCAGGAGCTGTGGGAACGGGCCGCACGGCCCTGGGAAGCGCGGCCGGTGCCCAGACGGGCTACTGCCTTCCCGCTCGCACCACAGAGCCGCTCTTTTTCTTGCCTCTTTAAGTGCCTACAAGAGGTTCAGTGAACTGCTGCCAAAGGAGGAGAGGGAGAGCGCCATCTCCGCGCGGGTTCCCAAGAGCCACATCCTGACGCTGCCTGAGCTTCGGGTATGGTGCCTGGCAGGCACGGGACACTGCTGCTCCTGGGTTAAGGGCGTGTTTTGGCAGGGCCCCATGTATCCACCACGGCCTCGCTGTGCCAACGCTCTGTCCTCAGCTGTGCCAACAAAGAGCTTCCTTATCCCCACCGAGCAACCGAGGATCCCAGGGATCCCTGCTGTGGAGGATCCTGGGGATTCCCGCTCTGCCACAAAGGATCCTGCTTATCCCTGCTGCACGGGGCTGCATCCTGGGAGGCAGGTTTGACCGTGCCATGGGTGACAGAGCAGTGGCAGAGTGGGACACCTGCTCACCTGCCAGAACAGTAGCCACAGCCAGTGTGTGCCTGATGAAGCCAGAATGGCCCAGCCCTGCCTGAGCCATTCCCATGTCTACAGGCAAACCCCTTCCAGCACCGGATCTGCCATGTGTTCTCAACCTCAGAGACTGGGGATGACAGCATGTCGTTTGAAGACTTCCTCGATATGCTGAGTGTCTTCAGCGATTCCGCCACCTCTGACATCAAATCCCACTATGCCTTCCGCATCTTTGGTAAGGCTGGAGACAGGTGCAGTGTTCTGGGATCCCTGCATCTTGGGGAAGCAGGAGCAGGGTGATGAATCAATGTTCAGAAGGGCTGGCAGTGCCCTTGGAGCACCCACCTGGATGGTGGCTTTAGGAACTCCCTGTGGGAATGGGTGGTTTGGCACAGTGAAGTGCATGGAGCAGTGCAGTGCCGGTGCTTGTGACTCTCTGGGGTCACTGTGGCCCTGCTAAAACCTACCTTTTCCCTCCCCACAGACTTCGATGAAGATGGGATTCTAGACAGGAAGGACCTGGAGCAACTGGTGAACTGCTTGACAGGGCAGGGTGAGGAGTCCCGGCTGAGCAGCGCAGAGATGGAGCAGCTCATCCAAAATGTGAGGCCAGTTGGCCAGGGCACGGGCACTGCATGGCCCCAGGCACAGAGCTCACCGCTCGCCTTCCCCACAGATCCTGGAGGAGTCCGACATCGACAAGGACGGCACCATCAACCTCTCTGAATTCCAGCACGTTGTGTCCCGCTCCCCGGACTTTGCCAGGTGCGGTGGTCTCCAGAGGCTCGCTGGGGGTTTATCACCCTGATTGCTGAGCTGGCACTGGGGCAGAGTTAGTGGTGGCAGGAGGGCAGGGCTGCCCTGTGCCAAGTCAGCCATAATGGCAGAGGGAACTGCATCCCATGCTGGCTCTGCATCCCAGGCTGGCTCTACACAGCCTCTCCTGCACGGGGATTCTGGTTCCTGCAGCGCTGGGTGCTTGTAAACCCTTTGTGTGACCTAGCAAGCAGGTGCAGAACCTGTCATGTCTCTTGCAGCTCCTTCAAGATTGTCCTGTGAGCCTTGTGGCTGTCCAGCAGCACTCCTCCAGTTCCTCCAGCACTCCTCCAGTTCCTGCAGCTCTTTGTGGGCTCAGCCATTTCCTCTTTCAGGGAGCACAGGCCTGGCCCCTCAATGGCCTGGCTGTGCTGAAATGCCTTGGGCAGGAACCCTCCTGCTCCCCTCTCAGGTGCTTGCTTGGCAGCAGGGGGTCCCAGGAATCTGCCTCTCCTGCAGCCCCTCTGCACTCCTAGCACTGGAATTTGAATCCCTATGCATTCCAAGGGCAGCTCTGCAAGTGAGGGAGGAAGAGCTGCTCTTGCCTGCACCAGCACCGCCCCTCTCTGCCCTCAGGACCAATTCCTATGTTGTGCCTTCCAGCAGCAGGCAGGGAGCTGCCTCCCCTGCCAGCCTCTTCCTGCCTCTCCTGTGTTTCTGGGAGCCTCCCTGCTGCCACACGGATCCATTTCTCTGAGCAATAACGTGAACATGGATCCTCTGAGCAATAACCAAAATGTGGATCATTTTTCATGACCAATAACCCAAACGGGGGTGCTTTCTCTGAGCAGTCACTCAAGTGTCACTGTACAGGTGCCACCCCACAGCAAAGTTGTTCCCCACGGCTGTGCTCAGAGCCTGCTCTCCTCCTCCTCCTCACTTTCTCTCTCCGCCCCTCTTCTGGCTCCAGCCCAGCAGCTGCTCTGCTGCCCTGGCCTCTTCCTCCCCCAGTCCTTGTGAGGACACAATTAAAGGGCTCCAGTTTCACCCTTGCTCTTTGCTGCCTTTGTCCAGCTGTGGGACGGGTGCCACGAGGGTGTTGGGGACATGGGCTCCTGCCAGGCCCCTCTGCTTGTGTGCCAGCCACCACTCTAGGGGATAGGTTCCATGTCCAGCTCCACGACAGCCCTTTCTGTGGACCACCTCCTTCCCTCCGTCCTCCACACTGGGATCCTGGGCAGCACAAAGAGCTCAGCGCTGGAGGCACCAAGGGAAATCCTGGGCAGGCGAGTGGTACCATCATTGCGGGCAGCACCAGGGTCCTTTGTCCTTGTTCAGGCATCGTCTCTGCCCTGGCCTGCAGCCAGTGGCCCTGCCAGGACTAATGTGGGGCCTGGGGCCCCCTGAGCCCCCATGCTGGGGCAAAGCAGCTGATGGCTCTCAGGGCTCTGGCATGGCTGTTTCTCACACAGTGGCTCCTGCTCCTGGCGCTGCCAGCCCTTCCAGCTCACTGCCCCACGGTGCTGACGGTATCTGCCCGCTGAGGCCTGTGCCCCTGCAGCCCCAGGGCCATGTCTGCTGGCAGCTCACCAGCCAACGCCTCCAGTGGCTTTTTTGATGTCCCAGAACAGGCTGTGCAGGAAGTTCAGTGCATGGGTCCAGCTGGGAGCAAGGCAGTGCTGGTCCCTCGGGGGAATCCTGCCTGGACACGCCAGCTCTGTGCGGAGCTCACCACTTCCCCCAGCCCTGACCTGGCACTGCTGGTGCTTCCCAGTTGTGTGAGGGCTCAAAACCAGCACTGCACTGCAATCCCAGTCCTGGCCCTCAGCCACCATGGAGTCAGGTCCTGCTGGCAAAGCGTCCAGGGTCTGCCCACAGCAAAGTGGGATGGGGACAAGGACCTAGTGCTCCCTGGGCAGGCAGTGGGTCCCACATGTAGCACAACACTGTAGTCCTGGGAAGGGGGCTCTCACAGCCTCTCTCCTGCTGGGGGCTGTCCTCCTCCCAGCCGCAGGCACCAAATTTTCTTACTCCTGGTCACCTCTGCCTTCTCCTGTTTCTTATGATACCAGGATGGCATCACCCCAGTGCTCTGTGCTCCCCCACCACAGGGACTCCCTGCTCTGCCTGCACCACTGCCACAGCACAGGCCTCCAGGCACAGCCCCAGGACATCCGAGGGCTGCCCAAGTGACAGCCTGCCAGCAGGTCACAGGGACTGTCAGCACAACCCCAGGCAGTGTCCCTCCACAGGCACACAGCCACTGTCTCTGCAGCGTGCCCTGGCCCAATGCTCAGCCAAGCACATGAGGAGGGAACTCCACAGATCTGATGGCCAGCACAGTCCTCTGGCTCCCTCTGAAGCCATGGGCAGATCTTCCTCCAACTGCAGTGAGAGCCAGACATGGCTCCTCTCCATGGAGTTAACTGGGATGGTTCTGGCCTAGGAAGGCACTCAGCCCTGCCGCACACACACGTGTCTGAAGGACTTTATATAAAAACAACAGACGTTTCTGCACACGCACATGGGGCCGCGGGGGTGTCCCTGCCCACCCAGCGTGGGGGAAGCTGCTCCCAGCTACCCTTCCCTGGACACAATTCACATTTTCCACATATTAAAAACGAACCAAGCACAGACACACAGCACATGCCATGGGGCTGGCACTGCCCAGCCGCATGTGTGGCCCTGGGTCCCACAGCGGGACGTCACAGTGAGTTGGGGCACGAGGGGTCTGCGGCTGCCCCCTCCTGCCCTCTGCATAGAGGGGGTCAGGGCCCAGGAGAGCTGGGGCCGCACCAGCAGCCTGAGCCAGGAACCGTGTCTATCCCTGCAGCAGGGACACTGGGCTGGAACCGTCCTGCAGGTCCCTGGAAGGCATGTGGCACCCCTCACACCCACAGCCACCAGTACCAAGATGATGCCCAGGGAGCCCGCAAGGGTTTAGACCCCACTGGCTGGTGGGTGCTGCTGCAGAGTGTGGGTGCCAGGCTCTGGGCATGCACACACAGACAACATGGACCCCAGCTGTGGCTCACGGTCCGGCGAGGCTCAGCAGAGCAGAGGAGGTCGTGGGTAAGGGCTTGGCTCTCATCCCCCTCACACCACTGAGTCCTGGATCTCGGAGCCCAGGCGCACCCGGGGTCTTTGGCAGGCGGGAGACACCTCCACGAAGCTGTCCCGGACATGGAGAGGTCTCTTCTCTGACTCAGAGAAGGTGCGTGGGGGTCCTGGGGGCTCATGCACAGGGGTACTGACAATGTAGTTGTCCTGCAGGGCCTGGTAGCCCTTGTGCTCAGGAGCCGCGCTAGGCAGGCTGCTGCCATTCAGGGGCAGGCTCTCCACTGGCTTGCGGGGCGGCTTCTGGTGCCTGCCAGGGTCACTGGGCTCCAGCAAGGCCTTCATGCCGTCACGATGCCGGTGCAGGACAAAGAAGGCCAGCACGAGGACGGCAGCAGCAAAGAGCACACACATCACCAGGAACTCGGTCCAGTAGGTCTTGCCGTCCAGCCGTGCTGCAGCACTTCCCACCGCTGATGTGCTCCGGGATGTGCTGACTGTCTCCAGGGTGTCGCGGCCAGCAGCCACCTTCCTGCCAGAGTCTGGTGGCCCAAGGGCTGGCTCTTGCACGCCCACGCAGTAGCTGGCCATCAGCTTGCGGAATCCCTCCTCCAGTGACCAGCACTCATAGGTGCCTGCACGCTCTGGACTGCCCACCAGAATGAGGGCCCCGTCGGGCAGCACCAGGTAGGAGGCGTTGACAGGTGCCCCGTCATGCAGCCAGCGCCGTGAGGCCAGGTTGGAGAGCAGCCGGCATGGCAGCGGCCGCACCGCATTGGGAGGCAGCTGGATCTGCTGGCACGGTGCACCTGAGGCTGCGGATAGAACCCATGGGGACATCAGGGAGGGGACCCCAGCTGTGGGCAGGGGGCTGATGGGAGTGTGGTGGAGCAGGAGTCTGGGGTGTGTGGGAGCCCCCGGGACACGTGCTCACACAGCAGCACCAGTGGGAGCTCACCTGGGGGCAGGAGGATGCGAGGACGGGGCTGGGAGGCATTGGCCAGCTGGCAGAGCCGCTCCGTGTCAGCATCCTCGATGTCCTGTGCCCAGAGCCTGGGAAAGGAGTGAGGGCAGGGCAGTAGGGTGCCGTGGGGTGCAGGGGGATGGAAGAGGGTGCAGCACTTACTGTGGATGTGCCGGGGGATGTGGGGTGACCCTGCGGCAGGCACCCCGGCTCCAGGCGCAGAAGGGGTCCCGTGCCAGCACACATTCCCCACAGCTGCGGTACAGGCTGCAGTTGGCAAAGGGCACCTGGGCCACTGCTGTGTAGGTGGCTGCATAGACAAGGCCCTGTGGGAGGGGACATGCTGGGGTCAGCAGGGTGGGCTTCTGCACACCCCTGACTTCCCAGGTCTCTGTCCCCCAGCCCACAAACAGGACCTGCCCCAAGCAGGCTGAGCCCCCAGTGCCCCCCCTTGCCCTGGCTCCTGCCTTGTCCTGGTCCAGCAGCAGCTGGAGAATGGGCTGCCCAGCAGGGAAGAGGCGGATCTCCTCAATGATGTGCACTCCGTGGTTCACCCGCACAGCTTTGTGCAGCCGCCCATCATCTGCAAACAGAGGGGCTGTGCTGAACAGGGCTGGGGTGCACGGTACACACCCTGCCCCACCAGAGCCCGCCTGCACCCACCCGTGCCCAGGAAGAGGACATCATAGGTGCTGTGCAGGCCCTGTGCACGGTGCACGCCGATCTGCTGGTAGCGCCGGTGGCTCTGCAGCAGCAGGGGCTGGCTGCGCACGGGGCTGTCCATCAGGAAGTGGTCCTTGATAAAGTTCAGCACCCGATCTGGCATCTGCAGTGATGAATTGATCTTCAGGTGCCGTGTGTGGCTGGTGATGCACTGCAGGGAAAGGAAGGGGCTCAGCAGGGCCTGGGGAAGTGGGTGGGTACCATGCTGTGGCAGCCACTGGGACCAGGAGAGCAACGGGGGCAGTGCTGCACCCTGTGCTTAGGCAGGTGCCAAGCGGCCACCTACCATGCCTGGCCGGGGCTCTGGCACAGGGCCGGTGTCCGTGTACCACTGCTGCGTTTCGCGGTTCACCTCCTTGTAGAGCCCACCAAAGGCGCGCTGCACACTGCGCATGGGGAAGGCGCAGACGGCTGAGCTGCCCAGTCCACCCTTGTTCCTGGTGGGGAGAGGCAGAGCCCATGGCAAGATCAGGCCCTGGCTCTGACAAGCCCCACCATGCTGCCCTGGGTCCCCACCACTCACCACTGCGAGGTGAAGACACCGTAGAAGAGTGTCTCCCTCCAGTGCAGCTCGCCCGGGGTGAGCACAAAGATGTCCTGCAGCACGTTGAAGGGGAACCCGTCCTCAGGGTGTGAGCAGAGCAGCTGTGCCTTCAGGAAGGTTGTCCACCGCCGCTGCAGCACGCGCTCCCCGCCCTGGTCCCCCTGCACAGCACAGTAGGTCAGGCTGCGATGCCATGGCCATAGCCGCAGGGAACCCCACGGGCTGAGTGAACGGAGCAGGGGTCCAGGCACCAAGGGCTGGAGATATGCAGGATGGTACCACATCCCCCCCCACCCCAGAAGTGAGTCACACCCCAGGCACAGCCCCCACACAGCCCTGCTGCCTTATGCCTACCTTGCATACACGTGCAATGCGGGAGACGATGGTGTTCTCAAAATAGTCAAACTCCTTCCCAGTCTCACTGAAGAAGAAGTAGACCTTGTCGTCGTCGCCCTCGGGGTTGCCAGCAGGGAGGCTCTCCCGCAGGTAGGCTGAGCCCACAAACGCTGGGTCTGGGGGCACAAGGACCCTCAGCACCACTGGCCCCATCCCTCACCTCCCACCCCTTGGGGGAGAGGGACCCCGACCAGCCGTGCCAGCCCCGGCACCCACCTTGCAGCCAATTGAGAGAGTTCTCGGTTTTGAGGGCGATGCGACTCTCCTGGCTGCGGGAGATGGTCGGCTCATTGCCCTGGAAGTTGCTGACGGTCCCGGCGTAGAGCTCGCCGTCTGCCAAAGACATATTCCCGCTGGGACCTGCCACGCGCCACCAGCACGGGCCTGCTTCCTGCTGGGGTCTGTGATAGCCTGGCCTTGGCTCAGCTTGGCCGGGCAGATGCAGGGAGGGGGAGACACAGGAAGGGGGGCAAAGGTCCCAGGGCACTGCAGGGAGGGTGAGGGTTCCAGGGTGGCACAGGGAGGCCAAGGGTCCTGAGGCAGTGCAAGGAGGAAGGGCAAGGGTCCCAGGGTGTTGTGCCTTACCGACCATGACAGCTGTGGAGCGGTACTCAGGGTCAAAGGGGCAGCGTCCCTTCCCGTCCTCCAATACCACCTTCCCCGACGCGTCCCGCTCCAGGCTGAAGTGCTGCACGTTCTGCAGCAGGATGAGGCTGTAGCACTTGTCCCAGTGCCAAGGACCCCACTGAAGGATCCTGATGGCATAGGGGGACCTGCGGGGGATCCTGTTCCTGTACTCACAATGTAGGCGCAGGCCGGGCTAAAGGCGCAGGTCCCACAGGTGTACAGGTGAGTGCTGTTCAGCTGCAGCAGCAGCTTGATGTAGTTGTGACAGTCCCTCTGTGGGGGTCAGAGGACCCAACTCAGCCCTTGGCTCAGCTGTCTCACCCACACCCATCCCACACAGGGCACTGCCCACTCCCACCACAGCCCCCGATGCCTGCTGGCAATGGAGCTCACCTGGGGGTCCTTGCCTTTGAACACACACTGCCTCTTCTTCTCCTCATCTGCACTCCACAGCAGCTGTGGAGAAGCGACAGTCACTGGGAGCCCCCCCATCCCTGGCTGGTCCACGGACACACTCCTTGGGCTCGTTCATAGCAACCACATCCTCCCCACCTCAAACATCCTGCTCTGGGGCAGTTGCTCCTGAATGCGTGATGGCTCACACAGACCCGAAATGCTGATGGGGAGGGCATCCCCTGCACTCCAGCTAGTTGGGTGCCCCCTCCCTCCCCAAGGGCAGCCCAGCCCATCCCTGGGCTCACCCTACGAACTGGGGAGCTGGGCTGAAAGTTGCTGGTGTTGAGGGTGAGGAGCAGTTCCCGTGCCCCCAGGTAGAGGGTCCCACCGTCCGGGCTCAGCAGGAGGGCCGTGTAGTTGGACACACCACGTGCCTCAAAGCGCCGCACTACTCTCTCGGCTGAGTCTGTGGGGCAAGAGCGACAGGCATCAGCCTCGTGCTGGCGCCTGACCCCCAGGACCCTGCACCATGGCTGCTCCTTGCCCCTCTGCCCAGCACCTTGGCCATGCCACCCACCCGGAGCAGCCAGGGCCAGATCCAGCTCTGCCCACACTGCCAGACACGTGTGTCACCACACACTGCAGTGAACTGCACAGGGCCGCGATAGTGCCCAAGGGCACCCACGAGGCACAGCTGTGTCCAGGCCCTGAGGACACCACAACAGCCTTGCCTAGCACCGGGGCAGCTGCCCAGCCACGTCCAGCCCTAGAGCTCAACCCTGCAGCATGGGAAGCTCAGCCCAGCCTAGGCCCACAGGGACCCCCACCTCACCGCAGGGGGAGGTGAGTGCAGGGAGTATCTTCCTGCCCCAGCCCGAAGGGCTCAGCCTCTGCCAGAGACAGGGCTCAGCCCAGTGCTGCAGGTGCTGGATGCGGGGCTCAGCCTGGTGCTGTCCACACCGGCCCGCGGGGCTCAGCCCATGCTGGACACGGGGCAGCGGCCATGCTGAGTCAGGGAGCGCCTGTCCTGTCCCATCCCATCCCGTCCTGTCCCGCGTGGGTGGCCTGGCCCCGGAAGCCCTTCCTCTCCTCCCGCCGCTCTGAATCAGATGGGCCTGGCTGAGTGAATGGGACACGTAGGGCTGACTCACACTGCCAACTCCCTGACCCCTGATACTCTGGGGACTCCCTGACCTCCCCCAACCCCCTGCTTGCTCCCAGAGTCCTGCCAGGATAACCCCGGAGCTCCTGCCAGGCCATGACTGGTGAGAGTCAATGTGAGGGCTCAAGGAGCTGTGGGGCAATGGTGCTGTGGGGTGGGACCCCGTGGCTCTCACCTCCCATCGCTCCACAAACACCAGATGCCTCTAGATGGGCAGCATCTCCCCCACTCCGAGGGGCTCAGGTGGCCCAAGCACCACCCCAGCTCTCCCACAGTGGTGCAGAAAGGAAGAAGCCAACAGCCCAGGGCATCCTTCTGTGAGGGGTCCTGCATGCCAGTGGCAGGGTAATGCCGCCTGTGGTGGGCATGGCAGCGGAGGGGCAGTGGGGCCCCTGTGCCTTGCAGTGCTGTGCCAGCATGGGGAGCTAGCTGCTGGTGTGGCTGCCAAGGGACCTGTCAGGACAAGACCTGCTTCTTCCAGACAAACCTGCTGCAGGCACATCCAGTGCTCCCAGGGGAGCAGCTCCCAGCTCCTCCCTCCCACCAACCGCAGCCCCACAAGGCCGCACTCCACGGGAGCCACCACCGGGCACACACTGGCCACTGGCCCATGCTCCCTGCCCAGCTCCTCCCGCATCGCTGGGGTCCAGGCTGGGATCCCCAGGGACTGCCCGTGGCTGCAGCCCCACAGCTCCCACAGCTTTACAGGTGTGCAGAGTGTGGGGCAGAACCGGTCTGTGCAGGCAGGGCCAGGCAGCGTGGCTCAACACGGCACAGCACAGCATGGCATGATGCCGAGCTGGTTGTCTCACTGGATCCCAGCCTCCTGTCCAGCTCAGCAGGTCCCACATCTGCTGGTGCCACCACGGCCGTGGCCAGCGGTCATGGGAGCATGTGGTGGGGCCACATCTATACCAGTGAGCTGCAGCATGCTGAGCCAGGGAGCGCTCCCAGCTGCCCAAACCATGGCACTCTCCCAGGCCACCCAGCACAGGATGGGATGGGCTTTGCTGGCCAGCAGCAGCTGGATCCAGCCACCTTCTGGCAGCACAGCCGTGGCTAGCTCCCCCACATGGCACAGCTGCCAGGGCTGAGGCCAAGCAGCACGCCCCACTGCTCGCTTACCCTGTGCCAGCTGCTGGGGGGATCTGCAGGGCAGGAGGGGGCTGCAACCAGGCCCCCCCCTCGTTACAGCTCTGTCCTGGCCCAGCACCCTCCTAGATGCCCTTCCCTGGCTCCTGCCCAGTGCAGCCCCCAGCACTTTGGGGCCATGCGGCTGACAAGTGGTTGCAGTGGGGCTCAGAGCTGTCCAGAGCCGAGCACTGCACCATAAGCGGCTGTGGCGTGTCCCCCACCCCAGGGACATACTGAGCAGGGAGGGAGCCCACGGGGAGAGTCCCCCGGCCGGCTCAGCCCACCCCATCTTGTACCGAACACGGCTGCCACCACTGCCCTGCTTGAGGAGGCACAAGTACCCCTGAGTGCCCCAGACACACCCACCCTCGGTGTCGGTCTGGACACAGGGTGCGTGTCCCTACACCCCGCAGCATCCCCGAGGCTCTGCCTCAGCCCTTGCTCCATGTCCCGCGGACAGAGGGTTCCCCGTGTCCTGGGGAGCTGGCGGGGCTGTGCAGCCTCGGCAGTGTCACACGGCGTTTCCACGCGGCGTAGAGAGCCCGGGGGGACGCGGGACGCTCCGCCGCCCCGGGGGAGACGCCAGCCGGAGCCCTCGGCGGGGGTTGACTCCCTTCCCCGGTGCCAGGGGACCCTCACCCACCGAAGGTCGGCGGACACTCACCGTAGGGCAGGCTGACACGCGGGACAGGCTCCGGAGCCGCCGAGAGCAGCAGCGCCGCCAGGACCGGCAGCACTGGCCGCGCCGCCATCCCGGACCGAGCCGCGGGGCTCCGCCGCGGCCGCGAAGCCGCCCGGGCGCTGCAGACCTGCGGGGAGAGAAGGGGCTCAGCGGCTTGGTACGGCACGGCCCGGCCCCGCCGCCCGCCCAGCGCCGCCCCGCCCGCCCCGGGGCTGCCCGCCCGCCGCTCGGCACCGGGCGTAGCAGCCACGGTCGGAGCCCCGCCCGGCCGGACCGAACCGAACCGGACCGAGCCTTACTGATCTGTCCCCGAGCCGTACCCAATCGTTCCCGGCCGTACCGATCCGCTCCAGCTGCCCCAGCCCCGCCGGTGCCCCGGGCGGGGTGGGCCGCTCGGAAGAGGAGGCGGACGGTTCCCCGCCGGTACCGCCCCCACCCCGCCCCAGCGGGACCCGGCCTCAGCCCCCGCCCAGCGGCCGTCACGGTCCGGAGGGGACGGGGCTTTGTCCCCGGCAGCCGGGGACTCCCTGCAACCTCCTCCATCCCCGCGGCAGGGATCCCGTGGAGGGGGGGCCGGGGGGTTCCAGGAGGGGCTGGCTGGGAGTATATCATGCTGTCGCCGGAAAGACTGTCCCGGGTGTGTCTTACTGTCCTGGGAACAGCTCGGCCCCATGGCTGCTACCAGAGCCACCCCCTAGCCCCTCAGCGGTGCCCCATGGGCACTCTGCTGGGGCTGGGGGCTCTGGCCAGCACAGCCCAGCGCTCCCTGCCCTCCCCTCGGGAGCGATGGGGTACCACGGGGTGCCTGTGCCTGTCCCACCACGGGCAGACCTGGCTGGCACCGGTGTCCCCACAGGTAGCACTCGGCACAGGCAACACATCCCTGCCAGCCCCTGTGCCCGTCCCAGGGGTCCCGGTGTGGCCATGCTGCCGAGCAAGTAGTGCTGGGCAAGATCCTCTGCCTGGCCTTTGGTGGCCTCTGTCCCTGGCCAGGGTGTGGGGAGGGCTCACAGCCCCCACAGCCCTCAGAACACTGCCCACCCGGCCAGCAGCTCCCACGCAACTGTTATTAATGACAACTCCTTATATCACCATGGCAACGGGGACAGGGGGGACAGAGGGATGGGGTCCAGGGATTCCCCTGCAGTAGGCAGCTCTCCTGGGGCCAGGGTACCCAGTGCTGCCCTCCCAGTGTGGGGCAGAGCTTCCCATGTCCTTCTTGGTCAGTCCCAGCCCTGGACCCCAATGGTGGGACCCACTGAGAAGACCCTACCCAGGAGAAATGTTCCCCACACTCCCGGGACAACTGTATCCACACTCTTCAGATGTCTGTGCCCACACTCTTGGGACAGCTGTGCCCATACTCCCCCACTCTTCCCGCTTGGCACTGCTGGATGGTGCCCGCTCACAGGCCATACCTGATGTCCAGGGGCTGGGGCTCTGGGGTGCCCCTCTGCCCCAACTCGACCTTGCTCCCTTCCTGTGCCCACAGCTCCCGCTGCTCTTGACGGAGCCCGACGTTCCTTCCCAGGCCTGGGACAGTCCCACAGCTCCACCCCAGCCTTATCAGCACCCTTTGCCCGGGAAGTGGCACAGGACAGGACAGGACTCCACGTCACCCTGAATGGGGTGGGAGCAGACACTCACCTTGCAGCCATAGCTCCCTGTCCCATGCCACCTCATGGCATCTTGGGGGGCTCCAGGGACCTGGTTGTCACCTGTGCATGGCCATGGCAGTGTTGTGTCAGCACCCTGGTGTGATGGCATGCAGTGAGGACAAGAGCCCCTGTGGGGAGGGCAGCTTCTCTGGGGTGAGCAGGGAGGGCAGGAGCAGGAGGGAAGGGACAGGCGGGGAGGAAAAGAAGGGCAGGAGCAGGCAGGGAGGAAGGCCAGGAACCAGCAGCAGAACCAGGCCGGAGCCTGTGCCTTTAAGCACTACTCCAGTGCTGCTGGCAGCCAGGGCTGTTTACGCCAAACTCCCATTTATCTCCCGTCCTGCCCACGCAGCTGCCAGCGGGGCAGCGCCGAGGGCACCCGCAGCACCCTGCCCCGCTCTGCACTCGCGCAGGCCTGTGCGTGCCCCACGCCCTGCTGCAGGCATTGGCACGCACCAGTGCGGCGGCCGTGCCACCCTCCCCGCCCGCTGCCGGCAATGGGGAAACCTCTCTGGGTGTCTGGGCAGCACGAAAACCTGTGGCCTGGGGTCAGCAGGCAGGCAGGGAAGTGGTTTCTGCACCAAATTCCCGCGCCAGTGCCCGCCACCCTGTTCCCACTGGCAGTGGGTGCCTGGGAAGGTGGTGATGGAACGGTGCTGCTGCTGTCTGCAGAGCGGGGACAGGGCTGCGTGTGCCTCGACGCTGCTGCTACTGCTGCCCACGAGCTCCCACGTTCCTCTGCAGCCAGCCCCAGCATGGCTGGCAGCACGGGAATGGCCCCTGCTCAGAGACCTGCAACCGGCTTGCACACAGCCCACACACCCGGGCTCTCCCCACCTTCCAGGGCTCACACGCACGCCCCCGGCTCGGCTGGCTGCTGGGAGCTGCCAGACAGCAGCCGGCAGTGCCTCCTCTCAGCCGTGCACACGCACGGTGTGTGAGCACGCATGCACGCACACCTGCAGAGCGCGGCTGCGGGCCCTGCACAGTCACACAGATGCTCCAGCCCCAGCTGCTCAGCGCCGGCTGCTCGGAGATTGCGGGTCTCACCGGAGCAGGGATACCCAGCCGCATGGCCGCAGCTGGAGCACACGGCTCCGCTTTGCTGCGTCCTGACAGCCTCCTGGGAGGGGCCTCAAGCAGGACGAGGGGCTGGGGGAGCCTCTGGCCTGACAGGGCTCCCCACGGGGCCCCGGAGCATCCCCCATTCCATGTACACCGGCTGTAACACCCTGCCTGAGCCAAGGGCCTCCCACGGGGCCAAGCTGGGCTGTCCCCCTACCTCTCTGGCCCGCCGTGAGCTCAGACCCTACTGCCAGAACCTCCTGGCTGGGGTGCCGGTGCTGTCTGATGGTGGCACACAGCCAGCTCCCCACTGCCCCAGAGCATCCCCTTTGCCCTGGCAGGACGCTGCGGGGGACCTGCACCCAGGGCACTGGGTACCCCACAACACATGCCTGTCTCATTGCTCCCGTCACTCCTGCATGATGGCAGACTCAGTTCTGAGGACCACAGGGTATTCCTACAGTCCACGTGTCCCCTGGGATGCCAGCACCTGCCTGCACCCCACACTGCTCACACCCCCACACTGCCTGCCTGGGGGGCTACAGGATACACGGGGCGCTGCCCTGGGCCCCCACTCCTTGTTTGGCAGCCCTAGAACAGGGCAGGGAAGAGCCAGCAGAAACCCCAGCTAGTGAGCACCATTGGGGGGCAGTGAGGTGGTGGGCTCCCAAGCACAGGCATGTCAGCTCCCTGGAGTGCAGGAATGAGGGGGTCCAGGCTCAGGGATGGGTGCCCCCTTCCCAGCCAGTCCTGACTCTGCAGAGCCCAAACCAGCACTGGTCTCCTCAGCCCCATGGCACTCTCACTACCCTTGCCCCAGTGCTCCTTGGGGTCAGAGGGGGTGCCAGCCCCCTAAGCAGCTGCAGTCCCAGCCAGAGCAGGCACTGGGGCCCAAGGGGTGACCCAAAAGCCCATGGGACCCCAACCCTCCCTGCACCCCAAGACCAGGGGCTGCCTGGGCATCAACACCTCCTCAGGTGCTGTGGCCACATGTCTGGGACACACAGCACATGTGCACCCCCCAGGTGTCCAGGGCACATCACACACGTGGGACACACCACACACACGCATGTCCGAGTCCTGAGCGTGCATCAGCATGCCTCCCCGTGAGCAGCCTGTGACGCCTGTCTTGAGCACCATGTGTGCGCTTCCGCACCCTCGGCCGAGCCCTGGCGTACGCACAGCCAGCACATGTAAACACACGCAGAGAGGTCACGGGGTGTTCACGCCCTGGGCGGCAAACACAGGTCTGGGAACAGGCTGTGGGAATGGCCCCCGGTGTGCCTGCAGCCTGCACACGCACACAGAGCTCACACGCTTGCACACGCACACACACGCGTACACAGGCACACGCAAACTCTCGCAGGCACACCCAGGTGCACACACACACGGCCACGCACCGATGCACACACGCTGTCACACACAAGCACGTTCCCACATCCACCCGCACCCCCAGCCCCTCCGCAAAGCCCCGCGCACGCGTCCCTCGGGGACCTCCGTGCACGTGCACACGCCTCCCCTCGCACAGCTCTGTGCACGCACCCCGCGCACGCCCCTTGCACACGCACGCCCCTTGCACGCTCACTCCTCTCACACGCATCCCGTGCCCGGTGCCCCCCCGCTGCTCACCCGCTCGGCGACTCCGAGGCGCGGCAGGAGCCGCCGGCAGCGGGGGCGGCTCCGGGGTGTTTCCCCCCCCCCGCCGGCGTTGCGGGGCGGCGCGGGGGCGGCTCCGGGGGGCTCCGCCCGCAGCACAACAAAGGGCCGGCCCGCCCCTCCCGGCCCCGCCCCGGCCCGCCCCGGCCCCGCCACCGCGCCGGGGGCCCCGGGGGAGCGAGGGCTGGGGGCGGCTGCTCCTGGCTGGGGAGTCATCCCCACTGCTGGGGGCGGGAACTGGAGGCGCCTGTCTCTGCCCCGCCGTGGTTTCTGCGATAGTACCGGCCGTGATGGGGTCATGCTGGTGTGCCCAGGACTGCGTGTTTCAGCCCCAGCACACTGAGGGGCTTCCGACACCGGGAGGCTATTGGGGAGCATGGTTTGGGGGGCAGCACCCACGGGGGGTCCCTGGTAGCAGGGGTGACCATGGGGGCACCTGATGCGCACGGCCCCAGGCATCATGGTGAGATCCTTGTGGTGATAACCAGCTTAGGGAGTTTTGGGGTAATTCAGGGGTCTGGGTACCTCACAGTGACATGTGGCTCTGTGGGGTTCAGGGATACCACGGCCATGGGCGTCCCCACAGTGGCACACTCGGAGCTGGTGGCTGGCAGCTGGGCGTCAGCAGTACCCAGAGCTGCTGGGATCATGGGTACTGAAACACCGCTGTGCTGGGCAGGCAGGAGTCTCCAGAGGGGTCCCAGGCAGGGTCATGCTGGCAGCCCCAGGAGGTCGGACGGTTGCCGAAGGGGAGACACAGCCCCCCCTCCAGCCTGCAGGCCAGCAGCTCTGGGCGGTGCTGCGGCTTCTTGCATTTGAGGGCAGCACAATGAAACACGGCCCCTGTCAGCCCTTTGGTGCCCCCTCCACGGGCAGACCCAGGGCTGCCTGTGGGCAGCAGGGAACACATGGAGCCCCCCCGCCATGTCCTTGTTCATGCACTGGCTGGGTCCCAAACCTGCGGGACTCATCACTCCCTGAGGTCCCGGCCTCACAGCCAGCCCTGCCAGCACTCTGGTCTCCCCAGGACGGCCACGCTGGGGACGCTGGAGTGGCACAGCAGGGAGGGTGGCTGGGCTGCGGCCAGGGATGAACGGGCGGTGCCTTTGTTTGGGCCCTTCCCTGGGCCTCTGCCACATGGCCACTCTTGTCCTCTCCTCGTGGGGGGACTGCCGCCGCGCTGGCCTAACCTCGTCCTGCCAGCGCTGCGGTCACTGGGCGGCTCCAACCGCGGGGCCAGGGCAAGGGCAGCCAGGGGGGCAGCTGGGGCGGCAGCCAGGCAGCCCCTGAGCAGTGCTGGCATACGGCTGCAGGGCTACTGGCAGGACGGGGTGCCACGGGGTGGGCGGTGGGAGCAGGGACACCCAGGACCCCGGACCACTGCTGACCCCCCCGCCACTGCGGTCCTGCGGCTCCTGCTCTGGTTAATGTTAAAGCCAGGCAGACGTCAACGGCTGCCGCAGCTCCCCCAGCCCCTTCGCCAGGGACTGCCAGCTTCAGGGCTGTTTTTCCTCCTGGAGCAGGATCTGCCCGTCTCATGTGGCTAAAAAAAGCCATCGGCTTGGCTGGGACAGCAGGACAACAAATTCCCAGCCTGAGCAGCCTCCTGGCACCCCTGGCACACTCCATGCACCTTCTCGGGGTGCCCCTGGTGTGCATCACCCCCATTGTCGCCGTCGTTCTCCTCCTTCTCCTCCTCCCCACACGGGGGCCAGGCGAGGTGAAGGTCCCTGGTGAAACAGTGGCAGTTGCCCTTGTCCTGCTGGATCCAGCTGCCGAGTCACGCGCCAGCCATGAGCAGGGACGCCGGCTTCCATGTAGGGACAGGCTATGTCTGCATTCCCCAGCCCCAGTGTACCCCCCAATTTCACACGGGGTTTTGCAGTTGGGTTTGGTCCCAGTTCTACGAGGGTTTTTACAGCTGGGTTTGATCCTGAGGAAGTGTGATGCTGGTTTCACCAGGGATTTTGCAAATGGGTCTGGTCCCAGGGGGTGGGGCCATTCCCAGTTCCACGAGGGATTTTAAACGTGGGTCTGATCCCCAGGTTTCATTCCCGGTCCCATGCAGGGTTTTGCAGCTGGATCTGGTCCCAGGGGGCTTTGTTCCCTGTTCCACGAGGGGATTTACAACCGGATCAGGTCCTGGGGGAGTTTGGTCCCTGATCCCTGTGGGGTTTGGCAACCGAGTCAGGTTCCGTGGGGGGTTGGTCCCGATCCCACGCAGAGTTTTACAGCTAGATCTGGTCCTGGGGGGCCCGGTCCCGATTCCACACGCGATTTTACAGCCGGGTTTGATCCCGGGTGGGTTTGGTCCTGGTTCCACGTGGGGTTTGACCGCCTATCCGCAACCCCGATGTACCCAGGGATGCAACATCCCTTTGATGGGAATGGGGACCGCAGCGGATCGCGGCCACTCTGTGCTTTGGCGTTGGGGCGGGATGCAGCAATGGCCCGAGCCCCACCGCGGGACCCCGCGCGGGCCCCTCCAGAGCCCTCGCGAGGCCCCACGGGGGGGCCGGGGCTCTGTCCCGCCCCGGGGCGGAGAGAACCGCGCCCCCGTGTCCGCCCCGTCGTGTCCGCCCACGCCATGGCCGCCCGTTACCTCCGCGCTGCCCCGGCGCTCAGCCGCCTGTCCCGCTGCCCGCTCCCCGCCGCCGGCGTGGAGCAGCGCCGGCACTGTGAGTGGGGGACCTTGGGGGGCTCTGGGGGGAGACCCCCGTGTCCTCGGGGCTGCGCACGCCACGAGGCGGGTGTGCTCCAGACCCACGGGGGGGGGGGCGGCTCGGATTCTTTTCGGGGGCGGTGTCTGAAATTGGATCCGGACTCACTCTTACTGACGGTCCGCGGGGATTTGCGGACCCACGCCGCGTTTTATAGCTAGGTCTGATCCTGGGGCGTTTGGTCCCGGTTCCACGTGGCGTTTTGCATTCCAGCTTGTACCTGCTCTGAACCTAGTGGGGGGGTTCGTTCAAGGTCCCGGACCAACGCGAGATTTTGCTCCCCAGGAGGGTTCACTCCTGCTCCCAGTGCCATGCAGAGTTTTGCTGCCTGGCAGTGCTCCGGTCCCACTCAGAAGGGGTCACCTCTGCTCTGGGTACCACGTGGGGTTTTACAGCCTGATCCACAGACAAGTTTGGCACCCAGGTTTAGTCCTGGTCCAGGATCCACACAGGGATTTGCACCCTGGTTTGTGCTTGGGTCTCGCCCCAGGGGACTGCACCTGCTCCTTGTCCTGGTCCCGTTCTTGATCTGACTGAGGCATTGCAGCCTGGCTTGCATGCAGGTCCCGCTCTGAGAGAAATGTGTCTCTATTCTTGTCCCCCTCACATAGCAGATTTTACACTCTGACCCCCACTCCAGCAGTATTGGCCCCAGTAACTGGCCCAGACCCCAGCAGGGGGCTTGCACCTGACCTGTACTTGTCCCTGAGCCAGGGTGGCACCACACCTGGCAGGACAGAGCCCACAGGATGTCCTGGCCTCATACAAGGGTGTGGATCTGTGGGACGGGGGGTGCACCCCAACATGCCCCTACACTGCTCTCCAGATGCCGACAAGCGGATCAAGGTGGCAAACCCGGTGGTGGAGATGGACGGAGATGAGATGACACGAATCATCTGGGCCTTCATTAAGGAGAAGGTGATGGGGTCCTGCCCCAGGAATGGGCGGGTGTGCCACAAGTGGAGCTGGGGGGTTGTACACAGGGAACAGGTGATCCCTACGCTGCTCTCTGTCTGTCCCTCCCACCTCTGTCCCTCTGTCTGCAGGAAGCAGGTGCTAAAATCGGCACAACTACCAGAAGGACCTTTAAGTGAGGTGGTCCTGGGCAGCGGGAGCTGTCCCACACAGGGAGGCCTGTTCAAGGCGGGGGGGATCATCCTGGCCAGCAGGAACATCTTGGCCAGGGGGACCATCTTGGGCAGGCAGCCAGGCTGGGCCGGGCTGGGTGCCAGGGCTGGCCATGCCATGGTGCTGGTCCCAAGACCCTGCACTGTCCCCCCACTCTGACACTCTCCTGGCCCCTCAGCTCATCCTGCCCAACGTGGATGTCCAGCTAAAATACTTTGACCTGGGGCTGCCACACCGGGACAAGACAGATGACCAGGTCACCATTGACTCAGCGCTGGCCACCCAGAAGTACAGCGTGGCTGTCAAGTGTGCCACCATCACGCCCGATGAAGCCAGGGTGGAAGGTGGGCAGGGGCAAGGGGCCGAGCTCCCACTGCAGCGGGGGATGCTGGCAGCTCCATGGGGTGCTGAGCCTCCTGTCTGTGCACAGCCCCTTGGGGTCAGCAGTACCTTCCCACTGCCAGCTCAGGTTTCCGGTGGGTTGGGGACTGTACCATTCCCAGTGTTGTGCCCCTCTCCCCACCCTGGGGGGGCTCATGGGTGCTGTGGGGACCCCATGGGGGACTGGGGACACACTGACCTCTGCCCCGTGCCAGTCATGATCTCATGCTGGCTGTCCCTCCCCTTGACCAGCCTTGCAGCAGGGTCTGGCAGCAGCCTGTGGCACAGTGGAGCTGGGTGCTGGCAGGGGCCATGTACTCCAGGGGGGCTGGGGGGTCATTCAGGAGTCCCACCTCTGCATGCCCCACAGAGTTCAAGCTGAAGAAGATGTGGAAGAGCCCCAATGGCACCATCCGAAACATCCTGGGGGGGACGGTGTTCCGGGAGCCCATCATCTGCAAGAACATTCCTCGTCTGGTGCCCGGCTGGACTAAGCCCATCACCATTGGCCGCCACGCCCACGGTGACCAGGTGAGCCAGTGCAGGGACCAGTAGCGTGTGGCTGGCCAGCAGCTCCCTCAGTCCCTGCCTGACGCTCTGCCTGGCCCCCCACAGTACAAAGCCACCGACTTTGTCGTGAGCAAGTCTGGGACGTTCAAGATGGTTTTCACGCCGAAGGACGGCAGCGGGTCCAAGGAGTGGGAGGTGTTCAACTTCCCTGGCGGCGGCGTGGGCATGGGCATGTACAACACGGATGAGGTACTGGTGGGGCTCAAGGGGTCCCTGCAGGGCAGTGTGCCTTGCCACCCTGGGGGAGATGCCAGGCTGAGGGACAGGGGCCCATAAGGTTCACATGCTTCTCTTTGCAGTCCATCTCTGGCTTTGCGCACAGCTGCTTCCAGTACGCTGTCCAGAAGAAGTGGCCGCTCTACATGAGCACTAAGAACACCATCCTCAAGGCCTACGACGGGCGCTTCAAGGACATCTTCCAGGAGATCTTCGATAAGTATGGACCTGGGGGGAAATCTGGGCTGTTGAGGGGGCTGTCCTGGGGGCGCTGGCAGTGAGACCCACCTGGGGTGAGCATGGCTGACCCCTGGCCTGGGCTCCCAGGCACTACAAGACGGAGTTTGACAAGCTAAAGATCTGGTACGAGCACCGGCTCATCGACGACATGGTTGCCCAGATGTTGAAATCCTCCGGCGGCTTTGTCTGGGCCTGCAAGAACTACGACGGGGATGTCCAGTCCGACATCCTGGCCCAAGGTGGGGCAGCATAGGGTGCAGTGCACTCCGCATCATCACCCCTGGGAGCTGTCCTGACCCCTATCCCACCGCAGGGTTCGGCTCCCTGGGGTTGATGACCTCTGTCCTGGTGTGTCCGGATGGGAAGACCATCGAGGCTGAGGCTGCCCATGGCACTGTCACCCGCCACTACCGGGAGCACCAGAAGGTGGGCGCGCTCTTCCAGTGTGAGCTGCCTGTGCTGGGTTGCCCACAGCACGGTGCCCACACCAGACAGCTGACCACACTCTCTGTGCAGGGACGACCCACCAGCACCAACCCCATTGCCAGCATCTTCGCCTGGACGCGTGGCCTGGAGCACCGGGGCAAGCTGGACAGTAACCCTGACCTCATCAAGTGAGTAGGGTGGGGTGGGGATCCCCAGGTGAGGGTCCCTGCCAGCAGCTGCTCTGGTCGCAGTTGTGGCAGGGCCCGTGGCGGCAGCCGTGCTGGAGCCACAGTGCTGCCGTCCCCAGGTTTGCGCAGACACTGGAGAAGGTTTGTGTGGACACAGTGGAGAGCGGGACGATGACAAAAGACCTTGCTGGCTGCATCCACGGCCTTGCCAAGTAAGGGTGGCTCTCAGGGCAGAGCACAGGGGCAGCCACCTGCACCAGGGCAACGTGGCTGCATGGGTGACCATGAGGGTGGAATAACCCTGTGGCGTGGCCACAAGAACAGCATAGTGACCACAAGGAAGGGCTGGTCCTGCAGGGCAGCCACAAGGGTAGGAAAGTGACCAGGAGCTGGCTGTGCACAGTGGCCACAGGCAGCTACTGGGCTCTGGACAGTCCCTAGGGACGCGGGGTGGCTATTCACAGCTGATAGATTGGGCAGGGGCCACATCCTGGACTCATCCCGGATGTGGTGCCTGTGGGAGGTGGGCAGGGACCCCCACCAATCCTCCTCTGTCTCCCCAGTGTGAAGCTGAATGAGCACTTTGTGAACACCACTGACTTCCTCGATGCCATCAAGAACAACCTAGACAAGGCTCTGGGCAAGAAATAGGGGACGGCCTCCCTGTCTCTGGGATGGATGAGGCTGGGAGGGGCCCAGTGCCCCCCCAGCTCCCCAACACAGCTCAGGAACAGTTGAATAATTTTTCTAAAGTTTTCTTAGGAGTGTTTTTCAAGCCTTTGTAGCAGGGGTGTGTAGGGCTGGGGGTGGGGGGGGGTGCGTTTGTCCTGATTCATGTACCCCATAACCGTGTGGTGCCATTAAATGTCTCCCCAGCCACAGCACATCATACGGCACAGCTTTACAATGCAGGCACGAGGGGCAGCCAGACCCCTCAGCTCAGCCTTGCCAGCCTGGGGGGGCCGTGCACTCCAGCATTTTGACATTGGCCTGAAGGTAGCATATGGGGGTCCACAGCCCTGCCATGCTGAGGAGGGGTTGGGGCTGCCCAAGGCTGTGGCCATCTCCATCCTGCCCCAAGGCTGGATGACAGTGGGGGGAAAAAGGTGGGTGCAGGGGTAGTAGGCACACTGCCTTGTGGGGGAATGAGTGGTGCCACACCCAGAGCCACCCCAGGGCTTTTGGGGATGGGGCAGATGGTGCTCAGCCTCAGGGAACACAGCGACTGACAGAAAGTGTAGGGTGTGTGTGGGGTCAGCGTGGCTGTCCCAGGCCCTGTGCCCCGGCTAGTCCCCAGGTCCTGCCAGGACCCTACCCAACTCTGGGTACACCTGGGGGGCAATGCTGCGGGTGCTGCGAGTCCTCTGCCCCATAGCAGGGAGAGTGAAGAGCCCAGAGAGTCGTGCCAGGCTCAGCACTGCCCCAGCTGCTTCCCTGCCAAATCCCTGGGCATGGAGGAGGCAAACCCCCACCTCACAGTCTGCCCCAGTGAGAGCCTTTTCCTCAAGCCCCAGAGCAGTTGGGGGGCAAGGAGGGGTTGCCACTTCCTTAGTGGGGGGCTCTGCCCAGGATCCTGCTCTGGTCCTCAGCCCCTCACAACCCCCTTTCCCCACACAGACCACACAGCTTACACGGGTTTACAAAGCACATTGGTTGAAGGGAACTGAACTCGGTGAAAAGATAAATCCAACCACGCGGCACATCTGAAAAAAATAAATTACTTTCAAAATACCATCATTTGCTGGGGCTGGGCTGGGTTTGCCTCCCCCGGATCCACTGCTGGCTGCAGCTCCAGACCTGGAGCTGTGGGCGCTGACTGCGCCCTGAGCTTCTACGAAAATACTCTGTTCTGCATCCCAGGGCCTGACACAGGGAGCCCCGGGGTGAGTGCGGAATGCAAACCCACCTCCTCATGTGGGCAGGGGCTTCTGCCCATCAGGGGGAACCCCTGTGCAGCCGAGGGGGGGACCCAGGAGGTAGAATAATTAGTGATGCTCATCATCTTGCTCCACAGCAGCCCCTTCCATCCTTACTCATTCAGTGATCTGCTGGGACATGCCTCCCCTACCTGCAGCTTCAAGTCACCAGGTGCAGGGTGCAGGCAGGGACAGGGGGGCAGCAACAGAGCCAAGGCAGGTGCAGCAAAGGCTTCTGGACATCCCGGTGTTCCCCAAGCCCAGTGGAAGCCATCCCTCCAGCTCTGGGGGGGCCCGGCTGGGTGCTGCAGCCCCTCTTAACCCCACCAAGCCCCCACAGCCCCACCAGCCTTGGCTACAACATGTTGTAGTAGGCCATCTCCTTCATGGCCTGCTCGGCCAGCGTGTGC
Source organism: Coloeus monedula (assembly GCF_965178545.1). Lineage (NCBI taxonomy): Eukaryota > Metazoa > Chordata > Aves > Passeriformes > Corvidae > Coloeus > Coloeus monedula. The sequence goes on along the minus strand of NC_138794.1, from coordinate 12,993,798 downwards.
TCGTCTGGGGGGTTGCCCACAGCCCCGTAGCCGTAAGAGTTCTCCTCCTCAAAGTCATCCATCTCCTGCTGGCCATCCAGCTCGGCGTGGTCAGCCCCAGCCAGCTCCATCATGGCATCTAGGAGTCAGCACAAGGACACGGAGTGATGGACCTGTGGGGACCACAGCTCCCCCCTCCCTGGGTTTGGAGCCCAAAACTCCCTGGGAGCCACAGCCCTGCTCGATGTGAGCTGCTTGTGGGGGTAGCCCTTGGGTGAGAAGGCATGAACTTGCCACAGCCACCACGGCACAGCCCAGCTCCCAGTGCTATGGGCACTACTGGGGGCAGTCACGATGCCCAGTCCACGCCAGGGACCCACCTTGGCTGTCCAGGCTGATGTCCATCACCCCATGCTTGACCTTCATGTGCCGGCTGAGGTTGCCCTTCAGGTTGAACTTGCTGGAGCAGTAGGGACACTTGAAGGGCTTGCTGCCAGCATGCAGGTGCATGTGTCCCAGCAGGTTGTACATACGGTTGAAGGACTTGCCGCAGACCTGCCGGCAGCGTGCCCACGGTCAGCCCCCAGAGCTGCCAAAGGCTCTGCAGCGCAGACCTGGCCCCCAGGGTCCCCTGTGGCTCCCACCAAGAGTAATGGGGCTGCTCCCCTCCTGGAGTCCCCTGTGGCTCCTGCCAAGAATAATGGGGCTCCCTCCCACCTCCCGCTCTGTGGGGGGGGGGCTTGGGGATGCAGTGTTGATGCTGTTGGAAGTTCCAGAGCATCCAGCACTGGTCAGAGAGAGGCACTGGTTGTCATTTCAGCAGCAGCAATGCTCCCATCACAGCTTGGGGCAGATATTCCATGCCCAAGTGAGCAGGGGAGGAATCACAAAGCCACTTCCATGCCCAAGGGCCCAGCCTGGCCAGATTCCTGGGGGCATAGCACAGCAGGACCTGTGCTGCCCCATCCCCAGCTCCATCAGCCCCCCAGTCCCGCTGGTACCTTGCACTTGAACGGCTTCACCGGTGAGTGCACGATCATGTGGGTCTTGAGCGTCTGCTTCTGCACAAAGGTCTTGAAGCAAATGTGGCACTGGTAGGGCCGGACACTGGTGTGGATCAGCATGTGCCGCTTCATGTTGGCCTGGAGCGTGAACTCCCGCCCGCACACCTCGCACTTGAACTCCTTCACGCCCTGCCAGGGGTGGGAGAGCTGTGGGCCGGGGAGGAGCTTGGGCAGACCCCCAGGCACTGGGGACACACAAGTGGTGCCAAGAATGGAGAAGGGACCCCATGGGCAACGGATGGGCTCCTTGCGCTGAGCACAGCACGGAGCATATCTGACAGCCCAGCCACATGCAGGGGCTGTGGGCAGGGGCTGGACAGGCTCTGTAAGCACAGCTGAGTGCCAGCTTTGCTCTGGGGCTCAGCCCAATTGCTCCCCATTAAAGAGCCCCTGGAAAAGGGCAAACACCCACATACAGCCTGCCCAGAGGGGCTGTGAGAGCCCCTGGACAGGACCCCCCAGGTTACCCTGCAGCAGGTCTAAAACTCCCTCCCTGAGGAAGGGAACCCCCAGAAGGGCAGGGGCTGGGTCCCAGGGACCCCCTCACTGCATGTCAGTGACCCCAGCTAATGCCAGCCACAGGTGCTACTGCCCACCTGCACCACCCACCTCCTCCCAAGACTGGGGGCACTGGGCCACTCCTCTCCGCCAGCACCCACATCCAGCGCTGGCACATCTCCTCTGGGCACGATGAGGGCAGCACCCCAGAGGACCCTTAGCCCCTACCTTGTGCGTGAGCGAGTGCTGCTTGAGGTGGTGGATCTGGCTGAACTCCATCCCACACTCGGTGCAGACAAAGGGCCGGACATTCTGGTGCTTCAGCATGTGGTTCTGCAGCTGGCTGCGGTAGTGGAAGGACTTGCTGCACTCCAGGCACTGGTAGAGTGTGGGGCCCTGGTGCGTGGCCAGGTGCCGCTTCAGCTGGGTGAGCGTGGAGAAGTCCAGCCCGCACTCCACACACACGTGGCAGCGCCCACTCTCGTGCTTCACCTCATGCGCCTTCAGCTCGCTGGGGTAGGCGAAGCCGCGGCCGCAGAAGCGGCAGCTGTAGGGCTTGATGTCGGTGTGCAGCAGCATGTGCCGCTTCAGGTGGCTGGTCTGAGTGAAGGCTTTGCTGCACACCCCACACTTGTGGGGCCGTGTGCCCTGGTGGGTCAGCAGGTGGGTCTGCAGGTGGCTGGGCTGCTTGAACAGCTTGTTGCAGTGTGGGCACGAGTGGGGCTTGATGCCGTTGTGGCCCAGGATGTGGGTCACCAGGTTGTACTTGGAGGTGTAGGACTTCTCGCACATGCGGCACTGCCAGCGCTTCTGGCGGTCCCCTGCCTCCACCAGGTAGGAGTCATCGATCTGCACGTTGATGTCCAGCCGGTCCAGCTGCGCCTTCCTGCTGTGCTCACTGGTGCCGCCGGCCGCCTCCAGCTCCCCCGGCTCCTGCCAGCCACAGCCCTGCTCACTCTTCACCTGCTCGGGGGATGCTGGCGCAGGGGCCTCCGCTTCACCAGGGGATGGGGCACCCTCCTCGAAGGTGCCCACGGTTTGTGGGGCCCCCACAGTGCTGCTGGCCAGGTCACTGCCCCTGTGCCGGCGCTCGGTGCCCTCCAGCTCCCGATGCCGGCGCAGGTGCCGCAGGCGTCGGGGCTTCCTGCTGAAGGTGCCCAGGTCGATCATCTTCATGGCACCGCTCTGCACCGCTGACTCTGGGGGCTGGGGCGGACAGCCATGCTGCCCCTCGCCTTCCTCGTCCCCAGGGATGGACGCATTGTATGGTGGCTCAGCCTCCACCTCTGCCTTCTCACTCTTGACCTTGGGCACCAGCCTCACAGGCGGCCTCTTCCTCCTCCGGGCATGCTTCTCCAGGGAGGATTCTGCCTCCAGGGTGTCTTCATCCTGCCCATCCCCAGGCACCTGCTCCTCACCCTCAGGCTCCCCAGGCTCCATGGTGCCATTGTCCAGTTGCTCCCCAGCCAGCCCCGGGAAGAAGCCAGTAGGGGTGATGGTGGCCCCAAGCAGCTCATTATCGGACACCAGGCCCAGGACCGCAGCCTGTGCCAGGGACAGCACCACCACCGCGTCCGTCTGCGTCCCGCACTCACTGAACCGATTCATCTCTCGCCGCCGGCCTATGCTGTCATGGCTGAGGAGGGAGAGACATGGCTGTGAGCCCCTGGCACCCACCAACACAGACACTGTGCCGCAGGGGCTCATTCCAGCCATCACTTCTTTCCTTAGTGAACCCCCGACTGACACGGGTGATGCCAGTGTGGGTCCCCAGCACCACACACCCCAGGATGCAGGGATGGCGTGGCTCCAGGGGTTTCCACTGTAGGGAGGAGCAGGGAAGCTTGGATCAGTGTCCACTGTCAGCCTCTCTGAATGGGCTATTAGTTCCTGGGGCTGGGGTTTGGCCGCTTGCGTGCCCTCAAGCTCCTAGGAGTGACTCCAGGGAACAAGTGCCCAAACAGTTTGGGAACTGGTCACAGCTGAGTGTGGCTCTGACCTCTGGCAGGAGCAGCAACAGCACAGGGAGCATGAGGGACAGGGCCCAGACCCACCAGGACCATTGGGGCACAGCCTGCCCAACAGTGGGCCTAGGCACAGGCAGAGGCTGTGCTGGGCTCAGCACTGGTGGCTGGCGCACTCAGCTTGGGGGTCCCAGCACCACCACAGCATCCTCCCCCTGCCAGCAGACAGTGAGGACAGGCAGGGATGAGCCTGGAGAGCTGCTGCTTCCTCCTGCTGAAGGAGTGTTCTCCTAAATACAATTATTCCTGCAGCTACAACAAAGAAATTCTGCGGGGGAGGTAAAAGAGGGATAAATTCTGAGCCAGATCCTGTCACAGTCCCAGGAGAACCTGCCCAGCATGAGGAGATCGTGGGATGAATCTCCACTTTGGAGCAGGGAAACCCCACAGTGCCTGGGCATCATCCCTGCAGCCAGGTCAGCTGCAGGGACATGGAGCATGGCCGGGGACATCGGCCCCTCTGTGCTGCGGGCAGCTGCCGGCTCCTGCCGATCCCCGCACGGCCCCAGCTGTCCCCTCATGCCAGCGCCGTGCCCACCCGAACACCAGCCACAGCACATGGGATGGGACGGGGAAGAGGGTGGGATGATGGGGAAGGTGAAGAACCAGTGCGAGGAAAGACAGAGAAGGGGAGCAACACCAACCGCAGGGGCTTGGCAGCTCGCAGACATCTGGGGTACGGGGACCCTCTTCGGTTCCCTCCCATCTGCTGGGCCACCACGGGGCTGGGACTGGCCACAGCACTGGTGACTCTTGGCCCAGGGTCAGACACACCCGGTGAGGGGACCCTGCCCAGGCTTGAGCTGCCAGGGGGATGCTGTGGGAGCAGGCAGGAGGAAGGTCTCAGCCAAGTACCCCCGTCTGCCCGGGCACCCCTTCCCCTGCCCGGGCATCCCGGAGAGCCAGCGGGCAGGGATCAGGGGCCGGAGGGACAGGAATGGAGGGGAGGGGCGTCTTCAGGCTGCAGGGAGGAGACAGAGAGGAAGAGGATGGGGGTGGGAGAAGGAGGAGAAGGAAGGGGATGAGGGGAGGACTAGTGCGGAGGCAGCGAAACAAAGCAAGGAGTGGGGGAGGGCGGTGGCGGGAAGAGGAGGAGGGCTGGGAGGAAGAAAGGGATCAGTCAGGGAGGTGGCTGCTGGCGTGCACGGAACAGCCCCGGGGCCGTACCCCGCCAGCTGGAACCCCCTTTCCCGTGGGGCTCCACGGGGCCCCTGAGCTGCCCACTGCAGGCAGAAGGGACACGGGAGAGGGGACCCAGCTGCTCTGCCCACGTCCCCAGCACGGCAGAGGGGTCGGTGCCCCCCCCAGCACGGTGCTGGGTCTCTGCCCCCCAAAACAAGCACCACGAGACAAGGCGGCTGCAAGACCAACGCACTCAACGTGTTCCCCAGTTACAAGCACCCCAAACCAGAGGCTTTTAGGGGAAAGTAAATGTGGATTCCTACTCTGGGCACTGGGAAAGGGAATGAGCTCTCCCTCCTCAGCAGGAAAACCAAAGCCTTGTGCTGCACAAACCTCTCTGCACTTGTCTCCACTGGACACACGAGCCCTGGGACACGGTATAGAAGATTTGCTGTGCGAGGCCACGGCGCTCCGGAGCTGCAGCTGCACAAACACCACACAGGGAAGCAGGAACAGGGCAGAGGCAGCTGTTTCACTTCCCGCTCTCACTTCCCTGTTCACGCCTCGGGACTTGCCAAGGCAGCTGGAAACACCGTTTCCCAATACACTGGCAAGTGAGGCGGGGTCATGTATTTCAGCTCCCCCAGGAAACTCCCAGCACCCCGGAGTGCAGAGCACTGCCAGCACCTCCATGCTCCAAGGGAGCTGCTTCCAGCCTTGTCCAAGCAGCCGAGGCAGAGGCCCCGGGCCCATTGCCGTGATGGAGCGCAGTCCTGCCACAGCCACTCCCCCTGGGAGCAGGACAATGCCCAGGGCTGGAGCACGCAGAGCTCCCGAACACTGTGCAGGGACTTCTGTACCAGTGCAGATCTCAGCAGTGACACAAGCACCTCCCCCAGCTCCTCCTCAGCCTAGACCTCCAGACCTGTGGCTGCACACGCAGGCATTCACCCACCAAGCTCAGGGTTCCTCTCCAGTGCTGCTGCTGGGAACCAAACCCTCCTACAGGCCTTAATAACCTTTAGTTTTCAAGTCCAGCCCTTTGGGCCAGGCTCGGGTCCCTCCAGCTCCTTTCCCGATGCAGACTCTCACCTGCCCATCCTTTTCCCACGTGGGGCATCGCACAGACACACTTGCCGATGTCCCCTCTGCCAGTGGCAAGTGCCGAGCTCCCAGTCCACTCATCCATCTCTCCCCTCTCCAACACCACAGGATGGATGCACCTGGGGCCAGCAGTGGTGGCTGCTGTCCCTGATCCTTTGGGGTTGTGAAATTTGGGTTTCTTTCATCATTTCTCCTCCCACTCCAAGGTTTCCTTTTGGTGCAATCTCTCCTCCTATCTTTCCCAACACAACTGGGAAGATCCAGGCTCTGCCCTGGCACATCCTGCAGACCCTGCCTTCCCTTGTCCTAGCTGCCCCTCTCAGAGCCTCCACCAGCTCCTCACTCACCACCTGGTCACTTAAAGTAGGGTTTTTTCATGGCTTTCACTTCTTTGTGCTATTTTATCTCTATTTCCCTCTCTTGTTCCATGATTAGCCCCCCGAATACTTCTCACTGGGTCCCTGTGGCAGCAGCATCTGCACAACAGGCTCTCCACTCCCAGCACATTCCTTGCTGGATTCCAGATTTTCCAGCCACCAGGCTAAGAGCTGTGTCTGTGGACACGTTTCCCTTCCCTTTGCTGTTTTACCTCCCTTGGTTTCACCCACCTGCCCAATCACTCGTGCCAACACCTCACCTGGTCCTTTAGCCAGCGCCACCACTCTAGAGATAGGAGCCTGGTAAATCCTCAGTCGAGCAGCATGAAAATGTTACATCTGGTCCACAGAAGCCTCACCTTTGCACCCACAGGTTTGCCTGTAACACCTGGGACCCAAAAGGGTCTGAGCTAAAGGAGTACCCACACCCTCAGAGCCATCCAAGCCACAACCCCACAGGAGCAGCTCCGGGAGGGACCACGGCCCCAGCTGCCCTGACAGCCTCCACTGAGGCATTAGTGACCAATGACCCTTGTTTTCCACCTGGCTCCATTCCCGGCTCCTCTCACCAGCCCAGAGGCAAGCAGCAATCACCAACTCTAATCCAACCACTCCTGCAGGGAAGGGAGACCCAGGCACCCAAAATTCAAAGGGTTTGGGGAATTGATTTACTTCTCAGCTCTCCCAAAGAGCACTGACATCCCCCCCACCCCACCAGGCATGCAGGAGCCCACCCTGCTGCCACTGCTCTGTCTTATCTCAGCTCATCAGGATAAGGGCAGCCACCTGAGCAGGTGCCAGAGCCCAGCTGGCACCAGTAGCAGTTTAAGTCACCTGGCCCGCTGCACAGGTCCCCAGGCTGCCTGACAGGCCTGGTGCCACGGGAAAGAGGACATTTAGGACTTGCTCCTGGCTATCCCCTTTGCAGGACCCACATTGTGGGACAACTACTGCAGGACCCTTTTGTAAAATCCTTTGTAGGACCCCCTTTGTAGGATTCCTATTCCAGGTCCCTTGTGTAGGACCCCCATTGCAGGACCCTCATTACAGGGCTCTCTGCAGGACTCCTCTGCAGACCCTCTGCTGCCAGTGCCTGGGGGGTCCTGGGAAGTTCCCCAGGGACAGATGTGGTGGCACAGACCTTGGGAGAAAAGCTCCCAAGGCACAGGATCGAGCCCCAGGACAAAGTGAGACCCTGGGTGTGGGGGAGTCTCAGTGGGGAAGGAGGCAGTAAAACTGTTCAAGACTTTTTACCAGAAAATGGCTGATAATGGATCTGATATTCGTGAGAAAACCTTTGATTTTATTTTCCTTTCTTTCTCAAAAGCAGCCTTCATTTAAATTTAATAAAGGGGAAAACAGGCTTTCATCTTGCCTGCAGATTTCACATAAAGCTGCTCAACCCCCCACAATTCTACACAGAAAAATGTTGTTTTCCTGAAAATCAGAACTAAAATTATTCCTAAACCTGACCCAGTGTCTGTCCTGCACCAGCCCAAGGATTTGGGGGTCACCTTGGCCGCACTGCCTGGCCCTGGCTCTGTGTTGGTGGTGTGTGCCAAGGGCTCACCCAGAGAGTGGCTCCAGACACTGTGGCAGAACCGAAACTGGCACTTCTTGCCCTGGAACTGACCCTGATACAGAGGAACTGCTGTAAAAATGAGCCAAAGCTCTGAGAAACGGGCAGGAGCCATGGGGGCCAGGTGCTGCTGCTGCCACAGAACACAAATACCTGTTTAAATTCAGTCGGTGTCTCCACACCAGATACTGTCAAACTACATTTTTGAAGGAAAACTTTTGTTTTAAGGAAAACTTCTGCAGAAAAAAGAAACCTCCACTGTCAGTGGATCAGAGAGCGGCCGCTCCTTGCAATCTCCAACCGGTGACAGACGTGCCATCACGTGTGCCACTGAAGTGCTTCTGGGTGGAGGAAGAGTAGTCTTTGGGGGCTTTGGCTTCACAAAACAAAGGACACAACCTGGGATTTGCAGCAGGATGTTGATAATGTTTTTAGTAAGAGCAGGTGGAAAACCAGGTTGGGGAAAGTGAGGCTCTGGGACAGACAAGGGCTCATGGAGGAGCAGGTGTTATCAGAGCACGTCAAACCCTCCCCAGCCTCTTCACGGGTGCTTCCTCTGAAAATATTCCATGGAACTGGGGTGTTCTCACTCTGACCACTGTGTCCATCGATCAAAGGTAAATATTTACCCCTTTGAAGATGTATGGTTATTGGCAAACTCTGACTGGGAGGGAAAAGGGAATGGCTTTCAAATAACCAGAGGTTACCAGTGCTGCAGAACAAAAGTGTGTGGAGCACAGAGCTGCCTGGTTCCTCCATTATCTGCCCAGGGATATGGGATCCACCAGTGGGAACTGGGGTGAGAGGGTCAGGCTAAGGACAGCAGGTGCTGTGGCTGCTCACTGCAAAGGGACAGAGCTGCCATCCCAAATGCTGTTCCCAGCACACAGACAACTGTGCTGAGCTGTGATATCCCACTCCTGCTTCCTGTTCTGCTGGAAATCCACTTTTTCCTCCTTCTGACACTGAGGCTCTATCCCCCTGCTCCTCCATCCCTCCAGCCTCCAACCCTCTTCTCCTCCAGCCTCCAATCCTCCATCTCTCACTTCTCTATCCCTCTGTTACTCTATCCCTCTGTTCCTCCACCTCTTTGCTCCTCGATCCCTCTGCCCCTCAGTCCCTCCGCCCCTCCATCCTGCCAGCCTCCATCCCTCTGTTCCTCCATCCCTCGCTCCCCACCCCCAGTATCCTCTGCTCCTCCATCCCTCCAGTTGCTCCCTCATTCTTCCCGTTTCCCTGGCAACGCCCATCTCGCGCCGAGATCTGTCCCCTCTCTCCCTCTTATCTTTCTCCTCTCTCTTTCATCTCTCTCCTAATCTCCCTCTCCATTCTGAACCTCTGTCCTTTGCTTCCTTTCTCTCTCTCTCCCTTTTCATCTCCTCCAATGCCTTCTCTATCTCAGGGTTACAATTATTTGAATCTCACTTTAAAGAAATGATCTATTAATTAACCACTGGGCCCTGGCCCCGCTCCTGCCCTCCTGCAGCCCACACGCCTGGCACAGGACCCCTGCCCACACCCCAAAGTGCCTCTTGGCCGAGGATGACGGGGTGACAGTGCCCTGCCACCCTTTCTCCAGCACCTGACAGCCATGACCTCCAGCCCCCTCTTGTCCAGTCTGGACTTTTTCCAAAAGAGATTGGACCAGGTGATCCCTGAAGTCCCTCCAAATCTGGGATTACATGACTCCATGATCCTAACAGAGCCAGCATAGAAGCCAGCAGCTCCTCTGCCATAGATCACCCTCAACTTCTATGTTATATCAAAACAAGGGGAGACTAAAGTTCATGGGGAAAAGGTGTTTCCTGAAAATCAGAGTTCCTGATTGCATCCATTTGGCCATGGGGGTAATGGAAAGATGGGAGAAGACAGGCTGCTCTGGGCTCTGGGGCCAGTGGGAAGGAGCAGGGAACCTGGCTCTGACTTGGGGTTACTTCCATGGGACTCCTGTGTTTGTTGTGGCACAGCCAGGAGCCCAAAGGAGCAGGCCTGTGGCCACCAGCGCTGTCCCTGCTCTGGGGAGGTCTGCCATGGGAGGAACTTCCCATGGGCTGAGCCAGAGCAAATGCTGGAGCTAGCATTTTGCTTTAGCCAGGGGCTGGAAAACCTGTACTCTCTGAGCAGTCAAAGGTGCATCAAAACTGCACCAAAACATCACCAAAGTTGCATCAAAACCGCACCAAAGCCCCACTGAAGCTGCACCAAAGCCACCGATGGTTCACGCCCAGAGTGGTGCACAGGCAGGGAGCATTTTGGGAAGGGGATTCTTCTTGGCCCCACCTGCCTTCCCAAGGAGCTCCTGTTGTTGTGCCACAGGGCACATCTCCTCCCCAGCAGACCAAATTGATCACGCTTCAGGCCTGATCTTCCAGCCCTTCTGCCCTCAGAGCCCTTCCCAGAGCATGGTGCCAGGGCACCAGGGGAGCGGTGACGGTGAGCGGAGCTGCTGGTGGCACCTGGAGCAGTGACACTGGGACCAGCCTCATCTGCTGAGCAAAGGGCTTCCTCAGAGCCACCAGAATCACCGTGGCCTTAGGGATGTGTATGAGACTCTTCCTGTCATTCCTCTGTGGAAGGGACTGAACCCTGGCACCTTGTGTCCCTCAGATCTGAGTGCAGTGACTGACCATGACCAATGCACACCCTGCACACCAGGCACCTGACACTGCTCTGTCCTGGCACATCCCATGTTTTCTCATGGGGTCCTTGCATGAGCCCCCCATTCCCCTTTGGAACAAACATGGCCCCTCTAGTCTCACCCACGTGCATGCAGGTATGTGTTGCAGCAGAGAGGTCCAGGATGTGCCTTTAGAGCTTATGGTCACATCATCCCTAAAAATGCTGCTGCTCCTGAGCCCCAGAGGCAGGAAGAGCCTTTAAATCAGGTAACTGGTGTTGGGTGAGCCGAGGGAGAGGGGCTGCTGCTGCCTATACCCTCTCTGGCAGCACAAGCACCCAGAGCCCAGCCAAGGCAGAACTGACCCCAGATCCCCCTGGTGCTCCAGGGGCTTGTCAGGGGTTTGGGACCGGCAGTGTACGCAGCACTGCCAGGAGCAGGGAGGGCCCCCAGCCCCGCTGCTGTCCCAGCCTGGCTTCAAAGGCTCCACACAGAATCTTTGCTCTGCCTTGGAAAACAATTTTTGCTTTTAAATGAAATAAACAGGGAAAGAAAAGACTTTCAAGTTCCTCCTTGCTGTAACGGCTTCTCCCCGGCACAGTCCCTTTCCTCTCCGAAAATAGCCGAGCTATTCAAAAGAGATGCGAGAAGAAAAAAAAGGAACTGAATAGAGGAAAAGGGAAAGAAAAAATGGAGCCCCAAGGGGGTGGAGAAAAACAGAATGAAAAGACAGCAAAAGTAAAGAAAAGGGATGAAAAATAAAGGAGGGGGAAGAGAGAGACAGACAGAGGAGCTTTGAAAGGAAAGAATGCTGCCAGCCTGAATACAGGGAGCAGGAAAAAAGGGCCCTGAAAAGAAAGAGCCGGCTGGAATGACCTCTCATTCAGGGCTGTGCCAATCACCGCCGCGATGGAAATCCTTTCTTCTTCCCTGCATTCTCTCTCTTTCCAGCGGAGGCAGAGGGAAGAGGAAGAAAGGGGAGCTAATTCTCAGCATAGCAGAAAATAAATCTGCTCTTTGCGAAGACCCTGAAAGGCGCCGAGGCACTGACAAACCCGTTCCCACCACTCACACATGCAGATGGGGACAGAAGGGAAACGGGACTGAGCAATGCTGGGCCAGACTACCTTCACCACCTCACTATTCCTCTGGAAAATGAAGGAGCAAACACCCCAAGCAAACAAATCTGTAGGAACAAGTGTGAATTCAGGTCAACCCCCAAACCTTGCAGGGAAAGATGAGGGATGGTTGTGGCAGAGGCAAACCCAGGGGCCTGATGCTGGGCTAGGTCCTGCAAGGAGCAGAGGGCAAAAGGTGGGTGCAGCCCCCTTCACCCTGCAAGCCCCAAACCCCCCAGCACCCACCCTTGCCTGGAAAGACCCAACATGGCTTTCACCCGGGTCTCTGACTCCCAGCACTGCCCCGGTTCATTCGGCATCTTCAGCAGGGGTTAACAGACCCGCGTGTGTGGAGATGGACCAAGGTGCCCAAACATCCCAAAATGAACCAAAGTGCAGGGGGAGAGCAGCGCTGGAATGTGGGACAAAGGGAGGTGACACCCACGGGGAAGAAAACACTGGAGATGGAGCCCACCAGGACATCAGGTTCTCTGGGACAGAAGCAACAGGCACCCTGGTGTCCTGTAGAGACCCAGGCATGATGCCATCCACCCCCAAAGCAGCCTGGGGCTGAGGTTGAGAGGAATGTCTTGAGCTCATGTGGCATCACTCCTGCTTGACACAGCTCCTGCTTAGCATCCCCAGGCCTGGGGTTAATCATAAACTGCCGGGGCTTCGGGGCAGAGCCATAAATGTGGCCAGAGGTCCGAGGAGACAACACACAGGCAGGAGGAGTTCAGGAACCCCGGTGTGTGTGACCCAGCTGGCTGTAAAAGGGGAAAACCAACCCCAAATGATAAAAATAGGAGATGTGTATCCCCTCAAAGGGAACAGGCTGCCTGGTGGGATGTGAAACAGCTGTTCAGGTGCAAGGGAAGATCCCCACAGTCGGAAGGGTCTCACTTAAGGGTGTTACTTTCAAGAGCATTGCTGCCCTTATCCTTGGGAACAATTTTAGTCCAGTTTTGATATTCCCATGTGTGGAGCCTGTCCATTCTGCAGGATGGTGGCTCCTGGGCCTGGCTGTCCCTGTCTTTCCCAGGCTCTGTCCTGTGCTGGCCTGTGAGGACAGAGGAATGGAAACACGGGGCCAGCCCAGATCCATTCATGGCACCAGCAATGTCCAACCAGAGTTAAAGGCAGCGAGGAAGGTGAACAGCCCAGACCACATGTGAGTCCGCTGACAGGTTCAGTCTTCCCACATGCTGGATACTGGGAAGCACCCCCTGAGCTCCTGCACCCGGACAGATGTTACCCCTCACCACCAGCCCCAAGGCAAACAGGGAACTTCAGCAAAGCCCAGTACGGGCAGACACAGCTCCCCACTGCTCTCCTACTGCTTATCCCAGGCAGAAGGCAAGGGGATCCCAGAGCCCTGCAGGGCTGGGCGCTGTCTGCTCCCCACAGGGATGTTGTGCCCCCCACAGCCGGGCATCACTGAGCTCTGCCACCATCCCTGCATCTGCTGTCCCTGCTGCAGGGCTGGGTAATAAGTTAATCATAGCTGAGGGGTTCTAATTTGAGCGTGATAATTAATACTCGACCGGATTATCTTCCACAGGTATGTCTGCTGGTCTTGCAGCCGCTCCCGGCTCCGGCGGCTGGGGAGGGCTGCACTGGGACAGGAGAGGGGCTTCAGGGCACGGGGACACTTCATGCTGTGTCTGCTCTGTCAACTCCAGATTTTGAGGTTGTTCTGCCTTGGAGAAACTGCCCCTGTGTGCCACAGCCCCCAGGACATCCCTCAGCACAGCACCAGCAACTGTGGTTTGCCTCAGTGATGGGGAAGGTCTCAGTGAGTGAGGCACAGCTGAACCAGCATGGGAGATACCGACCTCCAGCTCTGTGGCTCAGGAATCACCTCTGGCACAAGGAACCTGCTGTGGAACTCGGCCCACACAGCCCAGTCACAAACACAGTCAGTCCCATTTCCTACAGACCCGAGGTGAAGAGAGGGGAGAGAATCGGAGCTTTCCACCATGGGCAGGAAGAGGTATGGGCAGGAACTGGGGAGCACTGAGACCCCTTCCACCCACACCAGGCACTGGACCAGGCCACCTGGGAATGTCCCACTCCCAGTTTTCCAATAACAAGGCTCTTCGACAACCCTGTCACACGGTTACAGGAACAAACCCAGCTGCACAGCTGCCAATGCCACTTCTACTTTCAGATCCCCAAGGTGGGAAATGTTTCGGATCCTTTTCTGCACAGCTGAGCAGGTCAGGGATGAGAGTTTGAGAGGCTGGGTTGGACAGATGGAGCAGGAGGCACCGTACAAAGGTCCCTGCTGATGGCAGTTCATGAATGCCCAGCTCAGCAGTGACCCAAGCCAGCTGTGGAAGACATGGTATCCCCATACAGCCCGAAGCCAGCTGTGCCTGCTGCCCCCCACAGCACCAGCCTGTCTGTATGGCCAATGTCTTTGAGATCCACAGCAGCAGAGGACTTGGCTGTTTTTCCTGGGGGGAAGGCAGAGGTGTCTGGTCTGGGGATACTGTGCTGGCTGCACGCTGCTGCCAGGTCACAGGGCCAGGGTAAAATGCAAGTCCTGCGTATTGCACATGTGCTTTTGTGTGTCATCATGCTGTGAAAGCTCCTGCAGTGCTCCTGACTCCGGGCAGAGGCCAGGATTTTATAAAAAAATACACATATTTATCTTTTAAGAAGGAGTTAATGGGGTCTGGCACTGCTGTCCGGAGTGTGTTGCAGTGGCTGGACAGTTGACAGGGACACAACCCGGCACACCGTGAGCTCGCTGGGAGCAATGCCCAGTGCCCTGCAGCTTGTGGCTGTCCCATTCCTGAAAATGGAGTCACTGCTGGATGAACCTGGCCTGGGAGCTGCCGTAGGCACTGGGGGATGGATCACCTGCCTGGCATAAAGTGCTCAGATAGGGCTTGTTGGGTGGTACAGGGAGATGCAGTGGGCAAATCCCGCTCGTGAGCAGGAGGGTGGGGATATTTGCACCACTTACTCATCCTAATTAGTATTTCCCAAGGTCTCAGTGAGGCTGGGATGTCTCTGCCTTGGTTCTGGCAGCCCTGGCTTGCCCTGGGGCCTGCACCACTTGCCCTCTCCCATTGTCATCCTAATCTACACAACCCCTGTACTTCACGCCCTTCCTTCTCACAGCCAGAAAGTCCCATAAACACCCACAATATTCAGCTGTTGAAATAATTTCCTTCTATGTGTCCCTTGTTGATAATCACAAAACCAAACCAAATCACTGGAGCCCCCATAGATCAGGGCTAGGTCTCGGCAGGTGAGCTCAGCGATGGCCCAGCCGGGCTCTGCTGGTGCCCAAGCAGAGCGGCCAAGGCGCAGATGGGGATGGATGGGAAGGGATTCAGCAGAGAGACTCAGCGCTCTGATGGAGGAGGCTCGTCCAGCTCTGCCTATGGTTCTGCCTCTGAGAAAGCATTTTTTTCTCCAGAGGGCACTCCTGGCCCCAGGTCAGAGCTCCTCTGAGGGGCATTAGCTCCCAGTGAGCTGGTGCCCCCTCAGCCATGGGCACATGTGGGCCAGGGATGGAATCATGGAATCACTAAGGCTGAAAAGCCCTCTGAGATGATGGAGTCCAACCGTTCCCCAGCACTGCCAAGCCCACCACTGAACCATGTCCCCAAGTGCCACGTCCACACTGCATTTGAACACTTCTAGGGCTGGTGACTTAGTGCACAGCAAGCACAGAGTGGCCACGGCAAGGACAAACTGATGGCTCTGGAGTAAAGCCAAAGGCAGAGCCAGGAGGGCAGGTCAATCCGTGCCTGGGAAGGGCGACTCTCAGCCGGCTCAATAAATGAACAAAGAATTGATGGGCATGCAGCAGGGAAGTGTTTGAGTTGGGAGTTTAGGACGCCTATATTTTGCATGGCAGAGGGGTCAGGACTCAGAGTAGAAAGTCCTTTGTGAGGAAGGAGAGCCTCACAATCCCTGTGGATTGACTGGGAAGGGAAGCAGCTCCCTGGAACATCCATCCTAACCACAAAAACAATTCTTCCCAACAGCAGCCACCATCCAGGCTGGTCCTGGGCATCCCCAATCCACCCAGCCAGTACTGGATGTCCCTGATCCTCCCAGCCAGTCCAGAATGTCCCTGATCCACATGCAGCATCTCTTGGGGAGGTTGGGATGAGAAGGCCAGGCTGCCCTGAGGTTTTTGTGATCTCAAAGGTCCTTTCAAACCAAAATGATTCTGTGGTTCCAGGGAGTTTTCCCTTGAGAGCAGCCCATCACAGGTTGGACAAAGGGCTCCTCAAGGGAAACCTCCCGACTCTGTTCTCCAGCTTGCTCATGGATTCCCAGTTCTGAGCCCAGAGGAACTGGCAACCACCCAGCCTCCAGTTTAACCCCCAAGCCAGAGGCTGGTGCTGCGGCACATGGGGAGGGCCCTGGGATGGTGGGTGTGGGAACAGACTGGAGATGAGAGAAGGGAAAAGCTGCCAGGGAGCACACCAGGATTAAAACTTGAAAGTAAAAGAAGGGGAGAGACAGAGCTGGTTAAACCGGGATAACATGGTGAGGGACAGGGTGCCAGGAGACAGCCGGAGAGGGGAGAATGGCCTGACACCACAGAGAATGAGACGATGCTGCTGCTGAGAAACAGGAAAGATAAATTTAGAGGCAGTGGTGAGAGCTCTTCCTCTGGAAGCTCTGCCTGTCCTTCCTCCCCCTCTTCTCCTTCGCCAGGTCACCCCCAGCATGGGCAGGATGCGGGCTCCAGCCTGCTGTGGCTCTGATGGTTGGGGCCAGTCCCAGCTGTGCCCAGGGAGGGACCCTGGCCCTGCCACGGGGCCGACTGGACAACGAAGGCTCCCTGCAGAGCATGAGCAGCCCCTCACCATCCCATCCTGGCGCCGTTTGTGGCTCCCACCCGCAGTCCCCAGGAAATTCCAGTTCCCCAGCCACAGCTCCCAAGCCCAGCATGTCGGGGTGTGCACTGCCCAGGCATGAACGCAGGTCCCCGTGGACAAGAAGTGGAAGTAAAACAATGAGCATGGCTGAGTGCTGCTTCCTCCTCCCAGCCCGCTCTTCCCAAACGCACATGCTGCGGTGCTGCCTGGAATGGCCTGGCTGGGTTTGCTCTCTGCCAGAACCAGGCTGTGTCAGTGTCTGGAGAGGAGAAAGCTGCAGGAAGACCTTAGAGCTCCTTCTAATGCCTAAAGGGGCTCCAAGAAAGCTGGAGAGGGACTTTGGACAAGGACCTTCCCTGCTGCTGGGAAGAATGGCAGCAGAATGACAGAGGGCAGGGAATTGTCACAGGTTGCCCAGAGAAGCTGTGGCTGCCCCATCCCTGGGAGTGTCCAAGGTCCAGTTGGATGGGGCTTGGAGCAACCTGGTGTTGAATCTCCAGGGCCTCAAGATGTACCTTGTCCTACCAGACCCTCCTACCTCTCACAGCTGCGGTGTTCCCCAGCACCCCATTATCCCTGAATTATCCCTGGAGACAATCTGGAGAAGGTTTGCATGAACTTTCTGCAAGTTTGTCTTTGCTTTGCACAACAGGGCACCCAGGCATTGGTCACTTTTCCTTTAACTAGAAACGGTGACAATTTGCAGGGAACATTGTCCAAACACTCTGAGGACCAGGAGATGACAGCACAGGGACACTGTAGAGCCACCCACAGGTGCTGACATACTGTTCCTGTTAATCTTCATTAGAAATACTCGACTGTCACTCAAATGACAGATGGACAGCTGTGAGGAAAGGCCAGGAAAAGTCAAAAACATGTTTCTTCCCTTTAATTTAAAGTTTGGGAAAGAAAGCTCATCATCGCTACAAGCTTTTTACAGGAGAGCCCTGTTCCTCTGTTGAAGCTGAAGCCAGGCGAGCAGAACAGCCTCCCAGATGTTTAAATCCAGACCCCCAAATACACAAATACAGACCTTCCTCCACGGCTCAGCAGGAGCACCTCCTTCCTGACTGAAATGCCCCATTTCACTGTGTTTTGGGCAGAAATTGGGATTTAGGGAAAGCCATGCTGGGCACGGGCTGTGCCAGGTCTTCCCCCACACCAACCCCACTGCCACCCGCAGCCACTTGCCAGGATGAGGGAGAAGGAGGAGGAGGATGTGCACGGGGCAGATGAGAAAATGTGGGACAGAGGAACAAAGGGAAAACACTTGTCACTGATCATGGTCTCTGTCCCCAAGGTCAAGCCCTTTGGGAAGGGCTCAGTGGGGACCATGACTCATCCTGAGGACTCTAGCCACAAGCAGGACAAACAATGGGACTGGGGCACTGCTGGCACATCGCATCCCTGCCATCCTGCAGCATTCTTCACACCACCACACCACCTCCATGGCACATGTGCCCTGAACAGGTATTTGGGGCATTCCAGGAGCTGGCACCTGAGCCCAGACAGGTGTACTCTGTGAGCCAGGGATGTGATGGGGCTTGGGAAACCAAATCTGGGAGTGGGTGGCAGAGGGAAGAGGGAGCAGCAGCAACAAATCCAGCAGGAAGCCACCTTGACACTAGGCTATCCCTCATCCCTGCACTGGCCCTGGCCTGGAAGACCCCCGGGACATGCCCAGAGACTGGGCACGAGCAGAGGCTGAGCTGGAGCTGACTTCTCCACAAGGAATAACAGTAAAATCAAGGAGTGCAGGCAGCGTCTCTCTCATGGGTTGTGATGCTGGCATGTTCCTGGCAGTACAAACCCACTGCTTTGTCGATCCCTCAGTATTCCCAGCTGCAGAGCAAAGCGGGACAGTGCCTGTGCTCCTCCCTCTCCACACCATGATTCCCAAACTAGTTGATAAATTAAAATGGCCCAATAAAACTGTCCAAAACACCTTATCAGGGATTAAACCAAGCCCAAAATGCCAACATGATGAGCCGGGACCCACGCCACCAGAGATGCTCCACTCCTGCTGCTGCAGGGACCCATGTCTGATCCTAGTCTGACCCTATGTGTCACCCCCCAAGTTTGAGTGGGAATGTGTCCTGCGGTGTAGCAGAGCTTGAGCTCCTATTTCCCATTTTGGAGGGATACAGCGTGACCCATAAAGAGGGCACTGACGCAAAGCTGCTTGCAGGAGAGGAGCTGGGCCCAGGCAAGGGGGACGTGCCTGTTCCACGGCCATTTCTGCTGTGAGGATTTGTCACCCAGGGTGGGAGCAGGGGATGGTCACAGCCCGGCCAGTGCTGCCCCAGCTCCTGCTCCCAGCCAGGGATTGGGTACCCCTGAGACCTCCAAAGGGAATGCTGAGGCTGGTGCCTCCCAGTGACTTCTCAGGGTCCCCATGAGAGCCATGCCTGGAGTCTGCCTCCAACCCAAGATATATTTGTTCAATCCTGTGGCCAGCCTGAACACCCACAGGATTCAGCTGTGCTGTGTGGGAACCACTTGGATCCATAGCTTGGTGGGGCCAGTTCAAACCTGGGACAGAGGAGCAACCAAGGCAAGCCTGGGAGCTTGGTGTGGGGAGTAGGAGTGTGGCATGGGATGCAAGATCATGGTGTGGGGCACAGGAGCGTGGTGTGGGATGTGGGAGTCTGATGGAGCTGCAGGCTTTGGACCTGGCGGGGGGGGGAGGGGGGGGCTTCAGGCTCCGGCCCCGGAGGGAAATTGGGCTTTGGAGCTAGAGGGGGTCAGGCTCCAGTCCAGTGGAGGTCAGGCTCTGGGCTGCCCCCATCCCCCTGGTCACCCTCTTCTTCCTACACAGCTGCTCACAAGAAAAATCCTAATGCTTGACTAATTAATTAAATATAACTAATTTATCCATCACACCCCGTTATGACCAGAGCTCCGGAGGGCCTTCACGCAGCTCCCCTCGGTCCCTTGTTTGGGCACAGAACTCAGAGACCCCCAGCCCGCATGGAGCCCCCACGGAGCACCGGGGGGTTCCACACTGGGACATCCTGGGGTGTTCCGGGACTGAAGGTGAAGCGGGGCCTGCATGTGTGTGTGGGACCAGCCCACAGAGTCACCCCCCACTCCCCACTGCATTTTACTCCCCCGGAGCACTTTGCCGCTGCGAGCATGGGGGACCCCACCCGGGACCCCTATCGCTGGCCGGTCGCAAACACCAGGAAACTCCCTAAACTTCGGGCATGGCGCGCGGGGACCGCACCCACGGTGCCGCCCGACCCCCGATCCCCCGAGCATCCCTCCCACGCGCGATACCGCCGCGGGGACCCTCCCTGCGCTGCTCCCCCCTCCCGCAACAGGTCAGGGCCCCCCGCCCCGCGCCCTCCCCGCAACTTTCCCGGCGGAGAAAGTTTGCGCGCGGCCACAGGGAAAGTTCTCGGGGGGGTTTCATGGGGAGGGACAGCCCAACGCACAGAGCTGGGACCCCCCGTCCTCCCCGCTCCTCCCGGTCCCTCCCGCCGCCATCGCTCCCGTCTCCGTCGCGCGGGGCAGGAAGGAGGCGACATCCCGGTGTCCCCTCTGTTGTGTCCCCTGTTGGAAGCGGGGTGGGTGGGTGGGCTTTAGGGGCACCGGGGGGGTCCGGTGAGGACTCACCGGCGGCTCCACGGGGCGGCGGCGGCGGCTCCGGGCCCGGCGCTGGGTGCGCAGGAAGGAAGAAGGAGGGAATGAGGCAGGGCTGACGTGAAGGGATGCAAAGCAGCTCCTCCTAACTCGCCCGCCCTTCATCTTCCTCCCCCTCCTCAACTTGCCCGACCAGCGAGAACCGCCCCCCCCCCGTTCATCAGCATCCTCCACCGGAGACGGGGCTGCCCTCGGTACCAGTCTGGGGGGGTCGAAGGTGGGGGGAATGGGGGTGGGAGTGGTCGATGAGGACCCTATGCCCACACTGTCCCTGCATTATGTCCCCTCCAGCAGCACAGGGGTCATTTTCTACCTCACCCTTAATTTTGGGGGGTTGTGACCCCATAGAATGATGCCGAGGAGGGGATGACCTTCTCAAGGGACCCCTATCCAGTCGGGCATCGCTCTCTTCTGCTACGGGGGTGAGAAAGGCCATATGCACCCCAAAAAGCTTGTAGGGATTGATGGCAAGGACTCCTCTCTCCCCAAAAATGGGATGAGATGAATTAGGGATGTTACAGGAATTTGAGGGGTTTGGGGGGGGGATGCTGTTCACCCAACACAAAGAGGTGGAGGAAAAGGCCACGGTGTGCAGGGTAGGGTGGCAGGAGATGGCCCGTTCCCAAAGGAAGGGAGTGAGATGGGATGTGGTATAGGAAGGGGAGCAGGTGATCCAGACGTTGGAGGGTTTGGGGAGGGGGGTGCTGTTGACTCCCCCAAGAAGGTAGAGGGAGAGGTTGAGCTACTTGGCTGTGGGGATGTGGTGGCAGGAGGTAGCTGGTCCCCAAAGGGAGGGATGGGGATGAGATGTGGCATGGGAAGGAGAGTGGGTGGCAACAGCCAAGGATCTGCGGGTTGCAGGCTTTGGCTACCATCGTGAGGAGGAGGAGAAGGAAGAGTAGGAGGAGGAGGAGAATGAGGATGAGGAGAAGGAGGAGGAAGAAGAAGAGGAGGAGGAGGATGAGGATCTCCTCCCCATGGAAGAAGGAGCATGCAGAGGCAGCCGGGATTCGACTGGTGTGTCGGGAGATTCTCATCTCCATGGAAGCAGGTGGCGCCGGCCGGACTAATCGCGGTAGAGTTTGTCTCCACACGCAGCCAGCCCTTTGTCTGGGCTCACTTCTGCTTTTCTTTTTTTTTTTTTTTTTTTTTTGTGTTCGTGGTGAAAACCGAGCTCCCTGCTCTGTCCCCGCTGCCACTGCCGGTGCTCACATCCCCCACGCCCGTCTGGGGGATGCCCAGTATCCCGTCACGTCCCTGTTGCTGCCCGCCGGCCCAGCCTGGAGCCTTCTGGAGCCCGGACCCGGCTGGTGTCACCGGTCCCCAAACTGCCACTTCCCTCCCCACATTCTCAGCCCGGCCTCGCCCCGCACGTGGCCTGGAAACGGCTCTGCCTGCACAAATATTTGTCAATACTGATGGGAAGAGACGAGGCGCAGGGAGATTCACTCCTTTGAATTCCCGTGGGTGCCCCAGCCAGGGGGCACCTGGCGGGGCACAGAGCAGGGCATGGAGGGATACAGGGGGAGGGGCACAGAGTGGGATACAGAGCGGGGCATGGAGCAGGACACAGGGTGGGACACGGAGCGGGGAACAAAGCAGGGCACAGAGCGGGATACAGAGCGGGGAACAGGGCAGGACACAGAGTGGGGTGCACACTGTGACACGGAGCGGGACCAGGAGCGGGACCAGGAGCGGGACCCGGAGCGGGACCCGGAGCAGGACCGGGCGCAGCGGGCCCGAGGTCGGGACCGGCCCCGGCAGCCCCGGCTGTCAGGGAGCAGCTGCCCGTCCGCTTCAGCCAATCAGGACGCGCATTCAGAAGGACGCGGCCATCTCAGCCAATCAGGACGCGGATTCGGGAGGCTGCTGACTCAGCCAATCAGAACGTGGCGGCTCGAGGCTGCAGCCGCCTCAGCCAATCAGGACGCGGGGTGTCCTGCCCCGGTCACTCCGTGGCGCTTCCCTTTCCCTCTCCCCGTTCCTCCCAGCCCACCGAGACGGGCACTGACCCGGCTCTCCCTTCCCTCGATGTTCCCGGCGGTTCCGCCGGCACCGAGGAACCGTGTCCGTAACCCCCGGATAAGGGCCCGTGGCTAGCCCCCGATGCCACGCGGGATTGCCCCGCCCTTTTCTCACACTCCCCAGGACAGGGCGCTGTTGCGGGCCCTGGCCGGTGTGTACCCGCGCTGGGGGCAAGCGGGACCGGGCAGGGGCCGGTGAGCTCTGACCCCGCCGGTGCCCACGCGCACGCCCCCTTCGGGCAGGCAGAGTCGCTGGCCCTTTAAAAGAGGGCGTGGCCGAGCTCCTCGTTCCTCCCCTGCGCGGCGCGCCGCTCCCGGCGGGGCTGGTGCGCCCCCTGGCGGCGCAGGCGGGGACACAGCGGCGGGTCTCGGTGGTCCCGGCGGTCCCGGCGGTCCCGGTGCAGGCAGCGGCGGCCGCATCCCGGCTCTGGACCTGCCCGTCCTGCCCCGTCGGGCTGCGAGGAACGACCGACTCCGCCCCTGCGGCAGGCCGCGGCGCAGCCGCGCGGTCCCGGGGAGCCCCCGCCTAGGAGCGTCTTTGATCGTTCCCGCGTCCCGGCGGGTCCGCAGGGTCACCGCGGGCTCAGCCCACCGGAGCCGGGCTGCGCTTCCGGGGCGGCCGAGGGGCTTCCTGCGGTGGGTCTGCGGCCGCGGTGCTGCTCCCGGCCCGGCCCGAGGCGCCGCCGGGATGATCAACGCCATCCTGGTGTTCAACAACCACGGGAAGCCGCGGCTCGTCCGCTTCTACCAGCACCTGGTGCGCGACCGGGCCGGGGGGCCGCCGGTGGGGCTGCGGCAGCGGGTGCCTGAGCCCGGTGCGGGACCGGGACCGGCACCAGTGCAGGGCTGAGGGCGTCGTGGGGCTCGATGGGGCTGGGGATGTCCCGAGAGCAGGGGCAGTCTCTGCGGCTTGGGGGAGCCCTGCCCGTGCCCTGGTCGCGTCCTTCAGGATGCCCCGGGTCATCCATGGGTGGCACCCGGATTGGCTCACGGCGCCCCTGGGGCAGCAGGGGACTGCGGGGGACGTGGGTTCCATGGGTGGGGCGTGCATCCATGGGTGCCCACCCACCGTCTCCTCCTGGCAGGCAGAAGAGGTCCAGCAGCAGATCATCCGTGACACCTTCCACCTGGTACTGAAGCGGGATGACCACATCTGCAACTTCCTGGAGTGTGGCAGGTACCAGCCGGTGAGGGGCCATGCCGGGCTGTCCCCTCACACTGCGTAGTGTCTGGGTGTCCCCCCAGAGCCCTTCAGCTCTCCCTGTGTCCCCACAGCCTGTTCGGCGGCTCGGACTACAAGCTGATCTACCGTCACTACGCCACGCTGTACTTTGTGTTCTGCGTGGACTCCTCGGAGAGTGAGCTGGGCATCCTGGACCTCATCCAGGTGCGTCCCTGCAGGGCCCACTTTCCCGGGTGCTGCCCTGCCCTGACACCATTCAGGGGCATTTCATGCCCATGGCATCCCTGTGCCAGCCCTTCTGAAAGGCCTGAGAAGCCCTCGGGGCCATGGTGGGGAGCAGGGGGCTGCACGTACTCCCTGAGCTTCTACGTGGCTTCTGCACCTGGGAGCAGCAGGGAAAGTCAATCTGAGTGAATGTCTTTTAAAAATAGAAGCATAGGATCATTTAGTGTGGAAAAGACCCTTAAGAGCATCAAGTCCAACCATTAATCCTAGGATTCTGAAATCCTAGGTTGGAAGGGACCTCAGGGATTGTCTGGTCCGGCCTTTCTTGGCAAAGCATGGCCTAGACAAGGCCCAACACCCTGGCATGTGAAAAGTATCCAGTGCTGGGGAATCCCCCACTTCCCCATGGAGATTATTCAGTGGCTGTTTTCTTTGGAAAAAATTTTCCTCTTGTGCCTTACTGGAGTCTCCCCAAGAGGAACTTGTACCCATCACTCTGTCTTTCCGTATGACTCCTTGTGTGAAGGGACTTTCCAGCTTTGTAGGCACCCTTTAAACACCAGGATATGGGAAGAAAGTCCCCTCAGCCTCCTTTTCTTTTCTGTTCCCTGGACATGCTCCAGCCCCTCCAGGTCTCTCTTGTTGGGAGGGGCCCAGAACTGCCCCCAGCACTGGAGGTGCCTCAGCAGTGCCAGCTCAGGGAACGAGCGCTGCCCTGGGGCTGTGCCCACACTGACACAAGCCAGGTGCCATTGGCCTCTTGCCCACATGGACACACCTGGGCTCATGTTCAGCCACAGTCACCAGCATCCCTAGGTCCTTTTCCAGCTTTCCAGTCACTCTGTCCCAGGCCTGGAATGTTCCATGGGGTTGGTGTGACCATCTTGCCTGGTCTCTGTCTACTGTCCCAGGTGTTTGTGGAGACGCTGGACAAGTGCTTTGAGAATGTCTGTGAACTGGATCTCATCTTCCACATGGACAAGGTGGGTGGTGGGCTCTGGGCTGCTCCAGAGCCTGCATTTCTTGGGCTGGGGCTGGCCAGGAGGGTCGGGGTTGGCAGGGGTCACTTTGGGAGGGATTGACATCCTGTATGGGAAGCTTTCAGCCTGTGTTCTTTGGAAGCCACCCACATGGTGTCCTCCTGACGAGAGACCCAAGTGCTGGGCTGCTCTGAGCCCGTGGGGAGCTGTGCCCAGCCATGGGGCTGCCCTGGTGCCGGGTGGCCGTGGCCAAGTGACAGATCTGCGCTCCACAGCCAGCACTGGGGGAACTGGGCAGACTCTGACCTGGTGCTAGAGTGTCCTGTCTCTGCTCCAAGCTGTGACACCTCGTGAGAGTTAACATTTTACTACAGCTGCAGGGAAAAAAAAGGGAAGGGACAATGGCTGCAGGGTAAAAAACGGGAAGGAACAATGGGAGTGTTTGGAATTCAAAGGGCTGGGTAAACTTTGGTTTGAGCCACAGCCTGTAATGCTTCCTCTTGAGCTGGACAGAGTTCCTGGGCGGAAACCCATCCCCTTTGATCATGTCCTGAGTCACAAGGCTGAAGATAGCTGGAAATAGATAGCCAGGAATAGACTTGGAGCAGAGAGGGGCTTGGCTGAGGGTACTGGGCTTACGTTGCTGTTGATCAAGATTTTCTTGCCTTACTAAAGACAAAAACATGTCAACAAAAAAGAGCACTGGGAAAAAAAAATGTGTAAAACGCTCCCTTTCCATTGGTGATTCCAGCTGGGGAACTGGCAAGGAAGGGGAGTGAGCAGGTCTGGGGGAGCTTTGCATTACCAGCTGCTGAGGTTGGGCTTTGGTTTCACTGTTTGTCCCGCTGTAAACTTTCCAAAATGCCACAACATGATTATCTTGTCAGCAGAAATGTTTATCAAAGCATTTATCAAAGAAGGAAGGAGGGCTGAGCAGCTGCGGGAAAAGTTGGCAGCTGCCCAGGTCAGCTCTGCCCACAGCTGGGGGAGGATGTGCTCGTGAGTGCTGACTCTGTGGTGTGACCAGGACCCAGCAGCTTTTCACTCATCCTTACTCTCAGCTTTACATGACCTTTACATGCAGTTTATGCTGAGCCTCACTGCCAGCCAGCACCCCTCGGGCAGGGGACATCACACTATTGCCTGGCAGCTTTGCCAGCAGTAGTGGGGTCACCCTTCCTCTGACCTCTCCTGCCTGGAAGAACATTCTCAGGAGACAGGAATCAGGGTATCTGATAGTGGAGACCCCAGCTCGGTCACTGCAGGCTCTCCCAGCCCTGTTTACTTCCCATCCGATGCTCCTGCTGCTTCCCAGCTTTGACTCAAGTCTTGGCCACTATCAATTGGTCCTCTGGTCTCTTTCTATATTTGGCACATGTTTATTTCTCGGATGTGCTCGTGTTCCTGTGCTTCCAGGAGTTTGGTTGCAGAGGGACAGTGTTTGGGGTGCTGGGAGTGTGCTGTTGTGTCCTGCTGGGCCCTGGTTGCCCCCCTTGGATGCCCAGGCAGGGCTGTGAATGTCTCCCCGGGCAGGGGCTGGCAGGGGTTCAGGTGCAACTTTGGCTGCATTCTGTGATTTTTCTTTTTGCTGTAAGTTCCACCTCAGACTACCTGCACCACAAGGGCCACAGGACCAGAGCTGTGGCCGGTCTGGGGTCCTACTCCTGCCTGGGCCAATGGAGGGGGACATTGCTCAGGCACGAGTGACACCAGTGCTTTTAGCTATCGGCTTTGGGAGCCCCAACCTCAGAGCTGCAGGGATCCCCTGTCACAAGGGGAGACTCAGGATGGGCTATGCCCAGCTCTTGGTCATGCTTTCCACCTTGGAGAGGAGTGTGAGCTGCACTCAGCAGCTGCAGGGTCCCAGAGGGGACATGGATTGCTCAGGATGTGCTGTGCTTTGGCTTGGAAAACAAAACTTGCTCAGGATTTCTGCCCTGGTGGTTTGGAGCCAGCTTGGGCTGAAGCCAGATCTTGAATCACCAGTTTCCTGATGCTCCCATATCCTTTTTGGCTGTGGGAGCTGCTTGCTCCAGCTGCTTCAGTTGTGCACTGGGACTGGGCTGTGGGATGGGGGTTCCAGGGCTGTGGAGGGTTCCAGGGCTGTGGCGAGTCCCAGGAGCTGCCTGGGGCTCACCCAGTGTCCCCTGTGGCTCACCCTGTGCCAAGCTGATCCCACAAACCTTCTGCTGCTCCAGGTACTGTTGTAGCGGGACAGGACCTATGGGGAGCCCTGGGCTGGATCACCTCACTTTTGTCTGGGATCACCTCACAGAGCTGTGATTCCCCCTCAGAGCGGGTTCTCTCATTATCTTTATTCTCCCCAGGATTGTCCTGGCAGTTTGTTACAAGGTATGGTTTACAAGCGCAGCCTGGCCCTGTGAAACCATAAAACAATCTCATAACCCAAATATGCTCCTGCATAGCCTCTTGCACGGAAGTAACTCGGGCCCATAAATCCATTATCTGTGCTGGGAACTCATCGGGAGTTGCTGACTGTGCAGGGAATGCTGGGTTGAGCCAGGTGCAGGAGCTGAGGGTGGTTGTAGCCACCAGCACAGCCTGACTGCCGCCCCAGGGCTGGTTGCAATTTCTGGGGTTGCAGCTCAGCAATGTCCCTTTCCTGGCTCTGGCTGCGTGATTCCACTGGCCCTGCCTAGCTGTTCATCCTTGGACTCAAGGTATTCCAGGAAAGGAGGAGACTCCCCTGACACTTCTGTGCTTTTTCTGTGCCTATGTCACAGTCCCGACCTTCCTAAGAGACAGCTCAGAAGCCCAGCTCTGGCCCGTCTTTCTGAAGAGAAGGAGCTTCTAGGGAAAAGTGTCCTGCCCAGTGAGGACCCTGCTGCCTGCTGGGGTCCCCTCTAGGACACATTCCTGCTGTAACCTGGCTTCTGGCCCAGGGAGGGAGCAACCATCTGTTGGAGGTGGCACAGCCAGGCTGTGCCAGTAGAATGAGTTGCATCTGGCTACTCTAGGGGCTGCTTTATGCCTGGTGGGTGGGTGGGTGTCATCTAGAGTGGGGATACAGGTGGTAAATGGAGCTTTGAGGCTCCCCATGCCCCAAAAGGCCACCCTTTCATTGTCCAGGCAGCTAAGAAGGGGACAGGGGTAGATTTATGTCCCTTGGGGAAATGCTGACCCCTGACACACTTCCATGCCAGCGCTGCAGCCATTGCCAGGCCAGGACTGGGACCTCA
This sequence comes from Coloeus monedula, assembly GCF_965178545.1. Taxonomy (NCBI): domain Eukaryota; kingdom Metazoa; phylum Chordata; class Aves; order Passeriformes; family Corvidae; genus Coloeus; species Coloeus monedula. Next base: position 12,966,206 of record NC_138794.1, on the reverse strand, counting down.
GCCTTCTGTTCTCTCTCCCCCTCCCTCCCTGGCAGGTCCACCACATCCTGCAGGAGATGGTGATCGGCGGGATGGTGCTGGAGACCAATATGAACGAGATTGTGGCGCAGGTGGAGGCCCAGGGCAAGCTGGAGAAGGCAGAGGTGAGCGGTGACGCTGCGGGAGCTGACAGAACCTTGGTCTGCGAGGGAAGGTGGCCCATGGGGTCAGGGTGGCTGTGTGGGAGGGCATCCAGGGTATTCCCAGTGTCTGCCTGTTAATGACCTCAGGCCCTAAAAGGTTTATCATCCAATTTGCACTGTCACTAGGAAGATGGGGCTGCGGGGTGGGACCAGTGGTCACAGTGCCTCTGTCCCCAGGGAGGCCTCTCAGCTGCTCCTTCCCGTGCTGTGTCAGCCGTGAAGAACATCAACCTGCCCGAGATCCCCCGCAACATCAACATCGGGGACATCAACATCAAAGTGCCCAATCTGTCACAGTTCATGTGAGCAGCCTGTGGTGGGGGGCTGCCTGCTAAGCAGAGCTGGGGTCCCCGTCTCCTCCCGGGGCTCTGCCCATGCTGCACATGGGGGCCGGTAGTGGCTGAGGGCAGGGAGCAGTGACAGGGCTCAGAGAACGGGGTGCGGGGGGTCCCTCACCCTGGACCTGGGCTCAGTTCTGCTCTCTGGTCCCCCAACAAGGAGGGTGCCCTTCCTTCCCCTCCTTCCCTGTGGACATGCAGCCTCTCCTTGCTGTGGGGAAGAGTTGGCTTCTGCCTCTCCTGGGATTCTTGGGATTTCCAGCGGTGAACGTGTGCCTGTAGTGGCAGCTCTATCAGGAGCTGCAGGTTGTCTCCTTCGTCCTCCCAGTCATGGCTGTCCCCTGCCCTGGTCCTGCTCTCTGGGATGGGCCCCAGCTGGGTGGGGGTCACTCATGGGTGCTGCTGTGTGCCCTGGGGACAGTGTGAGTGGGACATGCTGGAATGGGGATGTGGCAGCAAGAGGGACGGGAGCTGAGTGACCTGGGGGACAGGCAGGTGGTAGCTTGCAGGGTCAGGCCAGGCTGGGGATGCTGGAGTGTGTCTCTGTGTCCCAATAAACTGCCCTTGAACCCGTGTCTGTGTCTGCTGTGGGTGCTGCTGGACGGGGAGGAGGCCGGGGGCTCTGCGCAACTCTCCTGGGGCAGCTGCAGCCCCGGGGGCTTTTGGCTGGTGGAGGCCCTGGGGGTGGGAAAGGGGGCCTTAGATGCCCCAGGGGAGGGCAGGCGACTTAGGGCAGGGTCCCTCTGCTCTTGGAGCAGGTGCGGGGAGGGTGATGGCCCTGCTCGGGCTGTGATGGCAGCGTCCCCAGCTTTGGGCCTTTGGTGGCAGCTCGGCCCTTGCCAGTTCCTGCACTCTCCCTGCCGCAGAGCATCAGTGCAGGGCAGCCATGAGCTCTGACGGCTCTGTGGGTGTGTGGGAGCTGTGGGGCTGGGGTCCCCTAAGGCCAGGGAGGAGCAGAGCTTGTCCTGGGGGCCACAGTGACCCTGATGGGCTCTGTCAGCCATGTGCCCCACTGCCCTGGCTCCGCCACGGCTCCATCTGGCCACCAGCCCCTGAGGCTGGCCAGGGGCCCTTCCTCTGCTCCCCAGCTGTGCTCCGGGTTCTGCCTCCACTTCCCCTGGCAGGGAAACCGTAACTCTGCCTGGAAGGAATTTTTTCCTCCCTGCAGCTTAACCCTTCCCCAGCTGGCCACTAGCCACATCAGCACTCCTGGAGGTCAGGGAGTTCGGCAACCTGCTGTGTCCTTTTCTCCGCTGGCCCGCCTCCTCCCCTTGTAGGTGCCAGCGAAGGGTGCAGGTTAACCATCGTGCCCGGGCCCTTTCCTGAGGCTGGGACGCGGAGTCTGGCAGGGCTGAGACGGTCAGAGGGGAACGCTGCGGCTCACCTCAAGGCGAGGGAGTTGGCGAGGTGCTGGCAAGGTGCTCTGCGCCAGGCTGGGATATGGGGGGTCGGCCGCCATGGGCAGTGCCTGTGGCCGGCCCCACGCCACAGCACCCCACTGCCACTGCCGCTGTGTCCGGCCACATGTGCTCCCTCTACACCTCCCGTAGCGGCTCTGCCGACAGCTCCGGCCCCATTGCCCCGTCCTACGTCTCGCCAGAGCCTCAGCCTTGCTGCTCTGCGGGGCGTGGGAGGCTGAGGACCGTGGCCGTGCTGGGGTCGGGGAAGCCCCTCTGCCGCTCCCTGCTGCTCTCTCTTCCCAAGCCCTGGTTCACGCTGGGATGTGCTGGGGTGAACCCCTAGCCCGCCACTTCCCTTCCTGGGGAGCTTCAGCCCCGACCCCGGTGGCGGTGGGCTGTGCGGGAGCTGTGAGTGCCCGGCGCTGGCAGTGACCCCGCGTTGTGCCGAGAGGGGCTGCGCTGGGTGGGTCACCAGACCCCTCCCACACCCCAGAGCGAGCCGGGGGATGCAGCGTGTGAAGGGCTGTAGAGGGCAGGGGCGGGCCGGGGCTCAGCGTTCCCCCTCCGAGCCGCCTGCATGGTCCGGAGATGGAGACGGGGCTGGAGCCTGGGGATGGCTCCTGGCCCCAGCCCACTGCCTGCCCCAGCTGTGCTGTGCTGTGGCACCCATGGGTGCCGGGTTTTGCTGGGCTCAGCTCCGCCTGCCGGAGCGTGTTCCCAAATCCAGGCCCCCTGCCCAGCACTCTTTTCCTTCAGAACTGCCTCCTCGCCCTGTTCCAGTGCGGGGGAACCCATGCCGGAGGTTCTCCCTTCCACGCTGCCCCGCGCTGTCCCGGGCCTCCGCCCCGCCGGCCGGCAGACATGAGGTTAAAGGGGGCGAGAGCTCCGGGTTCCTGCCCTGGAGCTTTGGAGGAAACTTTCCTCGCCCTGGAGCTGCGAGCGCAGAGCTGGGACGGACAGTCGGGCGCAGGCAGGAGGACAGGCAGGGCGACGCGTGGGGCGCAGGAAGTGGGAACGGGGCGGGCGGGACCCCGCTGTCCCTGGCTGCCCACGGCTGAGCGCAGGAAGGTGAGGGGGGCACTCTGCTGCCGCTCAGGCTCCGGGGGGGTTCACACCCGAAGCCGGGGGTCCGCGGGGTGCGTTGGAGCGGACCAAGTGGGGGAAGGGGCTGTGGGGGTGCGCGGGGGGGCTGGCGGGGGCTGTGGGGTGGGGGGCTAGCAGTGGGGTTCACGTACATGGGGGTTATGGAGCCCATATGCGATGGGAGGGCTTGGGGGGGTCTGTGGGGGTGCGTGACGGTGTGAAGGGCTCTGGGGGGTGTGTGAGGTCAGAGCCTCAAGGGACCCGCGTGCCCGCGGGGATGATGCCCAACATCCGTGTCGCTTGTGGGACGTGGGATATGCATGTGCTGCTGGCTGGGCTCCAAAGAGGGGTCTTCTAGGGGTGGGGACAGAATCCTGCGGGTGCTGGGGAAGTCAGGGTGTGGGTGCTGTGTCTCACCCCAGTGCTGCTCCCCATTAACTCCATCCAGCCCCCTCCCCAGCCGAGGCAGTGGGGGATGCCTGTGTGCTGTGCCCGAGGGGCTGTGGGGAGAGCCAGCAGGCCCGTTGGTGTGGGACGGAGGGTGTGCAGAGTGCCTGGCACCCTCACAGCCACCTGTGGCCCTTGGTCCTGTGGGGGGCTGTCCCTAAAGCTGTAGCCTTTGGCCAGAGCCAGGGTGGGGATGGGGCTGAGGGAGCCAGCAGCGGCCTCTGGGCCGGGGGATGGCTGTGTCAAACAGGGAATACCAGGGACACCAGCAGCATCCAGAGTGATTTGTGCCAGGCACAGTGGCCCTGGTGGGTGCAGCTGGGTGCTGTCCGGGACAGGGCAGGGCTTCATCCTGATTTGCCCTTTGCCCCAGCTGTGGCTCCTGGCAGCACCTGCCCATATCCCCCTATGGAGAGATCGATCAGATCTTGGGAACAGGAGATCCTATTCCCAGTGTGTGACATGTTCTGTCACCCCTGCACCCTACCCTGGGTGGGGATCTCACACGTGCCCACTGGGACTGGGTTCACCAGGACGGAGTTTGACCCCCATGCCTTCAGGTTCATGACCTTGGACTTTGAGAGGGCTGTGGGCAGGGTGAGCTCCTCCCAGGTATCCCCCCTACCTTCCCTCGCCACTGTGCTGCATCCCACACCTCCTGCTTTCCCCGATGGGGGGGGCAGCCGGTGAGCTGTGCCCCTCACAGGCAGGGGTGGCCTGGACCCTCTGACAGTGGCTCAGACCCCATCACTCGACAGTAAATGGGGTGACACTAAGTCTGCACCTGGCCTTGGCTGATGGGGACACACACTGGGACCTGCAGCATGGTGGGGAGGTGGCTGCTAGCTTCAGCTACCCACCCTGTCCCTCCTTTTGCAGGGCCAGGCCAGTGTGAGGAAGGACACCAGGGGTCCAGGCCCACAGCCCGCACAGGCTCCCTGATGGTGCAACCCCCCCACCACCAGCTCCGCCGCTGCAGCAGTGCCACTGGGTGTTGGTGCTCCCGCTGGGCTCGGGGGGGGGTGAGTGGAAAGCTCATCCCAGGGTCTGTTACCGCCCTGAGCCCCATGGCCATTTAATCCTTCACCCATTAACTTGGACTAATAAACCTTGTGGGAGAGAGGCTAAAAGCCGTGCCTGCACCAGTGCAGTCTCCGCCAGTGCCGCTCCAGCTGCCCACCATGGCAGCCGGCTTCTTCATCAGCAAGACTGTGGGCATTGTGGCCATCGTGCTGGGCCTGGGGGCTGTGGCCACCATTATTGCACTCTCAGTGGTGTACGCCCAGGAGAAGAACAAGGGAACGTCTGATGTGGGTACCAGCAGCACGCCTGGCCCCAACATCACCACCACCCCCACCCCCAACAACCCCTGGAACCGGTGGAGGTTGCCGACCACGCTGAAGCCGGATAGCTACGAGGTGTCCCTGCAGCCCTTCCTGAAGGCCGACGCCAACAACATGTACATCTTCAAGGGCAACAGCAGTGTGGTCTTCATCTGTATGGAAGCCACCGACCTCATCCTCATCCACAGCAACAAGCTGAACTACACCATGCATGGCTCCTTCCATGCCACATTGCAGGCAGAGGGTGGTGGCAGTGCCCCTGCCATCTCCCGCACCTGGCTGGAGACTCCCACCCAGTACCTGGTGGTGCAGCTGGAGACCCCCCTGCAGCAGGGCCAGCGGTACCGGCTGTCCTGCAACTTCACCGGGGAGCTGGCTGATGACCTTGCTGGCTTCTATCGCAGCGAATACACGGACAAGTCAGGCAACAAGTAGGTGGAGGGCAGAGGACGGGGTGGAGGCCACAGGGCTGGCCCGATGTGGTGGTGGGAAGGGGAATGAGGGGCACAGGGCTGGCACAGGGCAGTGGAGGGCATGGGCAGGCTTTGGGGCTCCTGTCCCACCAGGACAATGGGATGGGTGTGTGGAGCCTCTGTGCTCCCCTTGCATCCTCATGATGCCCCAGTGGGGATGGGAGCAAGGGGACTGGGGGGCGCAGCTTCTGCAGGGAGCCCCGGGACTGATGGGGTTTGCTCACAGGCAGGTGGTGGCCACCACGCAGATGCAGGCGGCTGATGCACGCAAAGCTTTCCCCTGCTTCGATGAGCCGGCCATGAAAGCCAACTTCACAGTGACACTGGTCCACCCCTCCGACTATGGGGCCATTTCGAACATGCCTGCCAAGAGTGAGTGGGGCAGCAGGACCCCATTGGGGGGCTGGGGGCCTGGCAGGGCTGTGGGGTGATCCTCTGATCTCCACAGACACCATGCAGCAGATGATTGATGGGGAGGCCTGGAATGTCACTGAGTTCGAAACCACCCCCAGGATGTCCACGTACCTTCTGGCCTTCATTGTCAGCCAGTTCACCAACGTGCAGAATGACTCAGAGAGTACACTGGTAGGATGGGGTGGGGTCCACCCTCTGCCCACCTGGGTGGCTGAACCTGGGCCACTGATGAGTCCTGCATCTCTCCTCTCCAGATTCGCATCTGGGGCCGCCCCGAGGCCATCAAAGAGGGCCATGGCAACTACTCACTCAATGTCACTGGCCCCATCCTCAGGTTCTTTGAGGGTCATTACAACACGGCCTACCCGCTCCCAAAGTCTGGTGGGTGCTGCAGGGTGCCTGGGACACTGGGTTGAGGTGCCCACCGCAGAGGGGGAGGATGGTCCAGTATGCTGTCAGCAGGGCACTGATGGGACCCCTCCATCCCCAGACCAGGTTGGCCTCCCTGATTTCAACGCAGGCGCGATGGAGAACTGGGGGCTGGTGACCTACCGGGAGAACTCACTGCTCTTTGATGCTGCATACTCCTCCATTGGCAACAAGGAGCGGGTGGTGACCGTCATCGCCCATGAGCTGGCCCACCAGGTACCTGCTGCAGCCCTCGCCCACTCCCCTGATTGATAGCTGGTGGCTGAGGGGGTGCTGTGCCCTCTGCAGTGGTTTGGGAATTTGGTGACGCTGCGGTGGTGGAACGACCTGTGGCTGAATGAGGGCTTCGCCTCGTATGTGGAATACCTGGGCGCCGACTCAGCTGAGCCTTCCTGGAACATTGTGAGTGCCAGGGACGATGGGCATGGGGGCAGGCAGGGGAACAGGCACCCCAGGGTCTGCCCCAGTGCCAGGTGGCACACGCAGGGCTGAGGCAGGTGTTGGTGCTCCCTCTGCAGAAAGACCTGATGGTGCTGAACGAGCTGCATGCGGTGATGGCAACAGATGCCCTGGCCAGCTCCCACCCACTCTCCTTCCGCGAGGAAGAGATCAACACCCCAGCCCAGATCAGTGAAGTCTTTGACAGCATCGCCTACAGCAAGGTGTGCATGGGGGTCCTTGAGGTGGGGATGGACTGTGGGGTGTCCCTGGTTTCTCTGACCTGCTGTCCCTGCAGGGAGCGTCGGTGCTGCGGATGCTCTCGGACTTCCTCAGTGAGGACATCTTCAAGCAAGGGCTGCAGGTGAGGTGCTGCTGGTACTGGGGGGCAGCAAGCTCAGAGCAGGGTGGGCATCCCATGGTAGGGGCCTTCCCAGGTGCTCTGGGGGTGTCCCACACCCCAGACTTGCCCTTGCTCACCTGTCTCTCTTGGTGCTCTCCCACAGTCCTACCTCCACACCTTCGCCTACAACAACACTGTCTACTCTGACCTCTGGGTCCATCTGCAAGAGGTAGGAGGGGGCTGGTGCTCCTGCAGCATCCCAAGCCCTGGCTCTGGGGGGGGCTGCCTGATGTGACTGGGTCCCACATGCTGGGTGAGGGTTGCAGCACCGGCCAAGCCCCACACTGCCCATGCCCCTGCCCCTGGTGACCAGCGGTGCTGCCATCCCCGCAGGCGGTGAATAAGAACAACGTCTCACTGCCTAACAATATCAGCAACATCATGGATCGCTGGACGCTGCAGATGGGCTTCCCTGTGGTGACTGTTGACACCCGCACTGGCACCATCAACCAGACCCATTTTCTGCTGGACCCTGCATCCTCTGTGGACAGACCCTCTGCCTTCAAGTGAGTGGGGTGGGGGCTGGCTAGGAACTGAGGGGTCAGGGGTTGAGGGCCAGTCCCACCACCTGTCTGTCCATGGCACAGCTACACCTGGATCATCCCCATCACCTGGATGATAGACAAGAGCCTTGGGAACAGCAGCTACTGGCTGACCAATGTCACAGGTATGGTGTGTCCTGGCTGTGAGTGGGGGTCTTGCTGCCACCTCCGCTGCTGTGGCACTGGTCGGGGTTCCCAGGGAGGCAGTGGTGGTGGGGGCTGAGCCTGGCCCGCCCTGGGTGGGGGTGCGGCTCTGGCAGAGCCTCCTGTCCCCTTCCCAGACACCAACAACCAGTTCAAGCTCAACAGCTCCAGCTGGCTCCTGCTGAACCTCAATGTCACTGGGTACTTCCGTGTCAATTACAACCAGGAGAACTGGGATCAGCTCCTCAACCAGCTTGTCAATGGCCACGAGGTACACGGGGTGGTCAAGGCTGTGGTGTAGGACCCCATTCACACCGCCCCACTCAGTCTGCCCTGAGGCATTGACTTTGCTCTCTTAGGTCTTCCCTGTGATCAACCGTGCCCAGATCATTGATGACGCCTTTAACCTGGCCAGGTGAGCCCTGCCAGGTGGTCTGGGTGCCACCAGGGTGAGGGGCTGGATGGGGTGGGTGCCCTGGGGTGGGCAGTGCCAGTGGGGCTGGGGAGGTGACGCTGCCCTCACCCCTGACAGGGCCAAGTACGTCAACGTGACCTTGGCTCTGAACACGACACGGTTCCTGAGCCAGGAGAAGGAATACATGCCCTGGCAGGCAGCGCTCAGCAACCTCCAGTACTTCCAGCTGATGTTTGACCGCAGTGAGGTCTTTGGGGCCATGTCGGTGAGTGATGCGACACCCCAGTGCTGGGGGTGAGGGGCCAGGATTGCTCCCACAGTGGTGTGGGGGCTGCTGCCAGTGTCACTGGGCACTGACTCCCTCTTGCTCCCAGAGCTACATGAAGAAGCAGGTGACTCCTCTCTTCACCTACTACAAGAACATCACCAATGGCTGGAAAGAGATCCCCAGTGGCCTGATGGTCCAGTGAGTACCATGGCCCCAGGGCTGGGCTGGATCCCTGGGGTGTCCCCTGCCACCAGCCGGCACTGGCCGGTGGGTGCCCTGTGCAGGACCCCAGCCCTCACGGTCTCTTTTCCCCCAGGTACAATGAGATCAATGCCATCAGCACTGCCTGCTCCTACGGCATCACCGAGTGCCAGGATTTGGCCACCAACTACTTGCTCCAGTGGCAGCAGAATGCCAGCAACAACCCGTGAGTCCTCGGAAGCCCTGGCGCTGTGTGTGTGGTTGGACTGGGCACGGCGAGGGACTCCTGGCACTGATGGCTCTTACCCCAACAGGGTCCCCCCGAACCTGCGCTCAGCCATCTACTGCAGCATGGTGGCCACAGGTGGGGAGGAGGCCTGGAATTTCCTCTGGGACAGGTTCCAGGAGGCCTCTGTGGTGTCTGAGGCCGATAAGCTCCGCACAGCCCTCTCCTGCAGCCCCCACCCCTGGATCCTCAGCAGGTGCGTGTGGGGTCTGGCTGGCATTGTGGTGTGTCCCCACCAGCCTATCACCCACATAATGTCTGCTGCCCCTGCCAGCCCCTCACCCCTGCGTCATGCCCCTCCAGGTACCTGGAGTACACCCTTGACCCTACAAAGATCCGGAAGCAGGATGCCACCTCCACGATCAACAGCATTGCCAGCAATGTTGTGGGGCAGCCCCTGGCCTGGGACTTCATCCGTGGCAACTGGAGGATGCTCTTCAGCCAGTGAGCACCGTGGGGGACTGGGGGCACCCCTATCGCCCTGCACCCCTTGTCTCTTCTCCTGTCCCCTCCCCTGTGGCTCTGCGGAACCCCTGGCTCAACACAGTTCTGCTCTCCTAGGTATGGGGGCGGCTCCTTCTCCTTCTCCCGCCTGATTTTATCTGTGACCCAGCGCTTTTCCTCAGAATTCGAGCTACAACAGGTGAGGCTGGACCCTGGCAGGGGCCAGGGGACCAGAGATCCCAGCCTTGGCAGAGCTGCCCTTTGCCAGAAGCCCTTGAGAGGGGGTTTCCTACTGCATGTGTGCCCAGGGGTCCAAGAGGCTTCTATTCCTGTCACAGGCTGCTGGGGTGGTGGCAGGGACTCCCAAGGGCTGTCAGAGTGCTCCCAGGGGCTGTTGGGGTGCTGCATGGGCTGCTGGAGGCTGTTGGGGTGCTGCTGGAGGCTGCTGAGAGGGTGCTGGGGGCCTTCCAAAGGCTGTCAGGGTGCTTCTGGGGCAGTCAGGATGATGTTGGGTGGTGGTGGGGGTTGCTGGAGTGGTGCTGGCGGCTCACAGAGGCTACTGGGGGCTGTTGGGGTTCTGCCAGGGAGCAGCTGAGAGCTGCTGGGGTGGTGCTGGAGTGCTCACGGGTTGTCAGGGGCTGTTGGGGCGTTCCGGGGTGGTGTCGAGTGGTGCTGGGAGCTGCTGAGGTCTGCCAGGCCCACCCCCTGCCTGCTCCAGCGCCATCTCTGCCCGGCAGCTGGAGCAGTTCAAGAAAGACAACCAGGACATCGGGTTTGGGTCGGGGACGCGGGCGCTGGAGCAGGCGCTGGAGCGGACGCGCGCTAACATCAACTGGGTGAAGGAGAACCGGGCGACGGTGCTGGCGTGGTTCAGGGGCGAGACCAGCTAACAGGCGCCTGCGCTCGCCCGGCCACCAGGATGGACCCTCATCCACTCCCGACTCCGCTCACTCCATCCCCGCGGCCCCCAGGCCCCTGTGCCCCCCAGTCCCACACTGCCAGTGAGGGGCCTGACGCCCGGATAATGGGCGCTGGGAACATGGGGGGCGTGGGAGGGGGGAAGTCAGGCTGGTGTAAATAAATGCCGTGGGGGTGTAAATAAAAACTTTCCCAGTTTCCAGGGGTGCCTTGGGTGTGGGGGCTGTGCTGAGGGGACTTCGACAGACTGGGTAGGAAGTGCCAGGGGCCCTGCAGCCTGCAGGCCTGGGGCAGGGCGCAGGGCTGTGAGCCCCCCAGGCTGTTAGGAGCCTGGTGCTAAGTGGCTCTGGGGGCTTTGCTGACGCCAGCCCCTCTGTCTGACAGCTGCGTGTGAGCTCTCCTGCTGGGCCCTGCTCAGGGGGCTCCCTGCCTGCTCCCTGCGGACTGGCACCAGGACCCTGCTCTGGGCGGGTACTGCAGGGTCGGGGCAGGGGCCACGGGGGGTGGCTGTGACAGGTAGGAGGGACTGTCCCCCATGGGCTACCCTGGACCCTGAAGGGATGGAGCTGTCTTTGGGCACAGGGAAGGGATGGGACTCCCAGGCAGGTGGGAGCTGGGGGTCAGTGGGGGTGGGGACGGCCTAGGTAGTGAGTCCCTCTGCCGCCCCAGCCCTGGGACACATCCGGGCTGTGGGTTGGGCTGGCAGTGGGCACTGAGCCCCTGGTTCAGGGCAGCACCTGGCTGTGTGTGTGGGGTGCCAGGCTGAAGGGTGCTCCTAACCCTGCCCATGCTGGGGTGCAGCCAGCAGGTCCCACAGTAAGGAGCAGGGGAGCAGCGCTGCACAGCAACTTTAATGAGGATCCTGGTGTCTGTCCTGTCCCGTGCAGCTCTGTGACATGGCCATGCCACTGTCCCACTGCCTCACTGCCATGCCACCGTGCCTGTGTGGTCTCTGTGTCCAGGGGTGCAGTCAGCTCCAGCCCCTACAGTGCTCTGCACTGGGGTGCAGCTGGGGAGGAGAGAGGCTGTGGCACGAGCTGGGAAGATGAGCCTGGCTGGGGCCCAGGGACTGCTAAGCTGTGTGGGAAGAGCTGCGTGAGGTGAGTGGCTGTGGCACACCGCACCTCGCGCCCCCTGCCACCCACCCCACGAGGACTGTCCTCCGCCCCAGCTCAGGGACTGCAGGAGCAGGAGCTGGGCTGGGGAGGTCTTCGGGTACCCGGTGATGTGCGGGCAGCTGGGAGCCAGGTGCAGGGGTCCTGTGGTGCCCCGTGTCCATCACACCTGCCCTGGGAGGCTCCAAGAAGCAAGAAGAAGCCATCCTATTACCCGTGGCTGTGTCACCTCTGTGGGAAGGCTCCAGGATGGTGCAGCCGGGAATCCTCTGAAGCTCTGGGGGGATCCCTGCAGCAGGGGTGTAGGGGGGTGACCCCCAGGTCCCTAGCCCCATCTCCGGACCCCCAAGCACCTCCGGGAGAGTGCCCACAGCAGGGCTGCAGAGAGGTGACCCCCAGGCACCCGTCCCCATGCCGGGAGCTCCGTGCAGCTCCGGGGGGGTCCTCGCCATGGGAGGTGACCCCCAACCCGCAGTGCCGGGGGGCGAAGCATCACGGGGCTCCGTGTCCTGGCAGCACCCCAGGCCCCGGGGGCAGAGGGGACAGTGTCGGGGGGCCGGCGCCCCCCGGCCGAGCCCCAGCAGGGCGGAGAGGTGGGCGATGTAGCGGGTGGCGAGGCGCAGGGTCTCGATCTTGGTGAGGGTCTGCCCGGCGGGCGCCAGCGCGGGCGGCAGGTAGTGCCGCAGCCGCAGCAGGGCCTGCGCCAGCCGCCGCATCCGCAGCTTCTCCCGCTCGCTGGCGCTCTGCCGCGGGACCCCCGCTCCCCCGCCGCCCCGCACCCCCTTCCTGCCCCTGGGGCCCGGCGCAGCGACGCACCGGGGGACTCTGCCGAAAGAGCTGGGGATGTGATGTTGTGTCTGGCCGTGGTTAGGGGCTGTTCTGCTGTCCGCGTCTGGGGGTAACCCCGGCTTTATTTGGGCCGGGGGTGCGGGGCGATGCCTCTGCGCCCACCTGGAGGTGTCGACACCCCCCCCCCCTTCACCCCCCCTAGCCTCCCCCCGCTCCGGGCGGGCGGCAGGAGCCTGGGAATGCCGGGCCCATTTGCAGAGGTGTCAGATCTGACTCCTTTGGTCCTTAATTGGCCCTGCCGGCGCTGGGAAGTGTGTGGGGACCCATTCACACGGCCGTGAGAGATGCTAACGTGCCACCAGCCCCGCATCGCGCCGCATCACCGTACCGCATCCCCCTGCACCGCACCTCCCCGCACAGCGTCTCTGCAGCCGGCACCCGGGACTTGACCTTCCAATGCCGGGATCTCGAGCTCCCAGCCCTGGCACCCAGCAGGGTCCCCACAGCTCCCTGCCCTCTGCCCAGCTCCCAGTCCCGTGTCCGTGGGGCTCTGGCTCAGACTGATGGCCCTAAGGGGCAGGGGGTGCAGGGCGTGCAGGGTGCTTGGGTGGGGGGCTGGGGTGCTCCCTTCCCAGAGACATCCCTGCACTGGCCGTGCTGCTTCTGTCTCCCCAGTCCGATGGGATGCAGCCCCGGACGGCTCCAGATGAGCTGAGGCACCTGGGGACCCACCAGGCTGTGCCCCTGATTGGGCTGGGCATTGTGCCACTGGGGGTTGGGGTCCCCAGGGCACTGGGGTGCACTGTGGTGGGTGCCAAGCTCTTGAGGGTGCCGGGAGCAGGGGACCCTCCGTGCAGATGGGCTGAGGGAAAGTGGGAGGTGAGGGGGGCTGCTTGCCAGGTGCTTGGCAGCACTGACCCCTGCACCAGACACAGCTCACAGGCAGTGTCCCTGTGAGCTGTGCCCACTCCAGAGAGAGGGACAAGCGTGACCACCAGAAACCACACAGGTGTCTGACCCGGGAGGTGCTAGAGCAGGGACGGCAGGTCCCAAGTGGGCAGGGGCTGGGACTTCTCAGCAGAAGGGCTGTGGGCTCCTGAGGGCACAGCCTGAGCTGGGCACTGACTGAGCTCCATCGTGGTGCCCTGGCTGTGTTGCCTCAGGGGCCTGCACCCTGCTCCATTGATACGGGCAGAAGGGATGGGGGGAACCCCTGCCCCTCGGGGTGAGGGGCTGCAGGGTGTCCTGCTGTCACCAAAACTTGGGAATAAAACCCTCTAACACTGTAATTTCAGTATTAGAAAGTAGCATTACTTTATTTCAGTGCCAGGTGTGCAGGGGGTACCTCCTACTCCACACACTGCAGCTGGCTAACAGACTAGTTTAAATCTTTGTAACTTGCTTATTACATTTCCCAAAACTCATACATGTAGGCTAAACATTCCTGCAAATTCTTTTGCATATTTATATCACTTTTTGGAGCTCATTTACTTAAGAGTAGGGGTTTTTTGAGGGTCTCTGGTGCTCATTTGGGGAGCACCCCATTTCTCAAATTATCTAGTTTTGGTCATAGGCCTCCAAAACTGTTTCTTCTCTTTGAATACATCCCAGCTCTGAGGTCTGGCCAAGACATATCTTCTCATCAGTGTTGCTCAGGCCTGCAGTCTTTAAGGCTAAGATAACTACTTGCACACATTAATATAGGACTAAGCACTTTTGGCTGAAGTTAAAGGAATTCACAAGACTTAAACACTATTCATTACAATTAAAGATTTTCCCAACACAGTGGGGGCTCTGATCCAATGGCCAGTGCTGCCCCAGCCCAGCTGCACTTGTCCAAACAGGGAGGTGGGAAGCGGCTGTGGTGGGTGCAGAACTCATTACCCGGGAGCTCATCAGCTAATGGGACCCAGGAGGGGGCCGGGCAGCAGGGAAGGGGCCATGCCTGGCCTGGGCCATGGGGTGCAAATCTCCCGCCAGCTGCCCCTGTGCCCCCACGCTGGGGCCGGATGTTGGAATGGGGTTGGCACTGGTGGCCTCGGATTGGTTGGGTCAGTGCTGGGCACTGCTCAGATGTGCACACACGGTTTGGGGGTCCTGTGCCCCCAGCTGTGTCTCCTCAGCTGTGCCCTCCTGCTTTGTGGGGATCCTGTGCCCCTCATGTTCCCCTGGGCTTTGCACACCCTGTTTGGGGGCCTGCTGTACCACTGGGCTGCGCACACCCAGTTTGGGGGTCCTGTGCCCCTAATGTACCCCCAGGCCAGGCTGTGCACACCAGGTCTGGAGACCCGTGCCGTGCCATGCCCGTGTCCCCTTGCTCCCTGATGGATTTTCCGTCCCTCGGCGGGGCCGTTTCCCGGGAAACCTTCACACCCGCCGGGCCCAACACCTGCGGGGCCTGGGAACGCGGCGGGGGGGCTTCTCCCAGCCCCGACCCTGGCCCTCGACACCCGCCACCCCTGGGGGTTCCCCTGCCACTGCCAGCACCGGGCAGCACCAGGGGATCTGAGCTCATGGGCGTGGTGGGGGATCGGCACCCCCAAACCGGGTGTGGGGGGTTGTGTCCCACAAAGGTCAGTCCCCGGCTGGGGTCGTGCTGCAGCGGGAGACACAGGGACACGCCACCGCAGATGCGCTGCAAACCCCACTGAAGCCCCATCAGAGCCCCACTGCACCCCCACTGCAGACCTTGCTGCAGCCCTACTGCAGCTCCCCCCCAGCAGACCTGCTGAGACCCCGCTTCAGCTCCTGTGTGGGTCCCAGCCCCGTCCCCAGCCCAGCGCGGGGGCGAGGGGCAGCACCGAGCAGCTTCACACCTCTGGGGTGAAATTCGTCACCCCGTGTTCACAGCCGCGGCCCCCGGCCCCCCCCCCCCCCCAAGACCCCCAGCCTTTGAAGTGCTGCTCCTGCAGCCACGAAGGTGCCTCTTCACACCTCGGGCCCGGCATAAAGCCGGGGCGGTCGGGAGCCACTGACACACAGGTCCCAGCCTCCGGCCCTGCCATGGCCCACGGCCACACGCTGCCCGCCACCGCCCCACTGCAGGACTGGGGTGACCGCGGACCTCCGGACCCTCTGGGCTACAGCAGCAGCTCTCCCGCAGCATCACCTGACTCCTGTGGCCTCGCGTCCCCCGCCGCTGCCCGGGGACCCTGCCGAGGGCACGCCGGGCCCCGCCCCAGGGGCAGGAAGGGGGTGCGGGGCGGCGGGGGAGCGGGGGTCCCGCGGCAGAGCGCCAGCGAGCGGGAGAAGCTGCGGATGCGGCGGCTGGCGCAGGCCCTGCTGCGGCTGCGGCACTACCTGCCGCCCGCGCTGGCGCCCGCCGGGCAGACCCTCACCAAGATCGAGACCCTGCGCCTCGCCACCCGCTACATCGCCCACCTCTCCGCCCTGCTGGGGCTCGGCCGGGGGGCGCCGGCCCCCCGACACTGTCCCCTCTGCCCCCGGGGCCTGGGGTGCTGCCAGGACACGGAGCCCCGTGATGCTTCGCCCCCCGGCACTGCGGGTTGGGGGTCACCTCCCATGGCGAGGACCCCCCCGGAGCTGCACGGAGCTCCCGGCATGGGGACGGGTGCCTGGGGGTCACCTCTCTGCAGCCCTGCTGTGGGCACTCTCCCGGAGGTGCTTGGGGGTCCGGAGATGGGGCTAGGGACCTGGGGGTCACCCCCCTACACCCCTGCTGCAGGGATCCCCCCAGATGTACTTGGGGGTCCGAACATCAGGATGGAGACCTGGGGGTCTTCCCCCTACATCCCTGCAACCGGGACCCCTCCAGAGGTGCTTGGGGTTTCCAACATCGAGACGGAGACCTGGCAGCCACCCCCCTACATCCCTGCAGTGGGGACCTCCTCAGAGATGAACAAGGCTGTCACCTCCTCTGCGTCCCCCTGGCTGACCCCGCCCCACTGTGCAGGGGCTGGGGCCCCCCCGGATCTCCCTGGTGATGTCCTGGACATGGGGCTGGTGCTGTCAGAGTTCGTGGGCACAGGGACAGTCACCCAGGTACGTGCTGGTGGGGACTGGGCTGACTCTCAGCATGGGGCTGGCATGGGGCAGGGATCAACCCCTCTTGGGGCGGCCTCAGTGTCCTCTTGGTGTGGGGCAGTGCAGGAACTGGTTTTGGGGTAACAACAACCTTGTCGGGGTTAGGGAATGGAGAGGTGAGCCCTGCTCCATGCAGGGGGTGAGGTGGGTACTCTAGCCTGCCCCATCCTTCCTGGTGCTTCCCTCCCACGGGAAGGAGGGATCCCACTAGTGGGGACAGAATGGAGTCCGTTGTCCTGCTTCTCCCTGCCCAGGAGCCCTTCCAGGGGGTAGGCTGTCACTCCCATGTCCCCACCCCCATCTGGTCCTCTGTCTGGCTGCTCACCCCTCTCCCTGTTGGCTCCCCAGGATCTCTCTGCGGACCTGCTCTCACTTCTGGAAGCTCTGTTCCCACCACAGCCCCGGCACTGACCCAGATGAGTCCCTGGGCCTGGAGCACCCACTGCCCCACGATGCCTGTCTGAACCCCTGCAGCCTGGGGACACGTGCAGCCCTTGGGATGGCTGCAGGAACAAGCTGCCCCGTCTGTCGGAGCCTGGAGCCGTGCTGGACGCGCCGGGTGGCGGTGGCTGGATGTGAATAAACCCTTGTGCCCTCTCTGTGTGTCCATGTGGCTGTTCCCAGGACCTGGGCACGGGATGGGCTTTGGCATGCCTAGGGCCTGGTGTGTATGGGGTCCTGTGTGCCCAGGGTCTCCTTGCTGGGCTGCAGGGCTGAGGGGCTGTGGGGCAGCCAGGCACCATCTGGGAGAGCAACTTGGGGATGTATCAAGAGAGACAGTCCCCTTGCCCTGGGGCCTGATCTCCAGCCAGGAAGGGGCGAGGATCCCCAGCACCCTCCAGATCCAGCCTTCCCACTTGGCAGTTCTGGGCCTGTGGGAGCTCCCCAGTGCAGAGTGAAATGGCTAGATTTGGGGTCCAGCTCAGTGTGGGGACGGGGCTGAGCCCACAGGCTGCAAGAAGCAGAGTGTGAGTGCCTGTGATGGGGACCCTATGTCCCCAGCCCCCTTGGTGGCTCCCTGAAGTCTGGGGTCCCCATTAGCAGGAGGGTGTTGGGACCTGGCAGCCATGTGCTAATGTGTCAGGGGAGTATCTCTCCAGCTCTGGGGTCTGGGGTGAAGGGTGGGGGGTTAATGAACCCCATGGAGTGTGAAAGGACTCTCTAATGAGGTTAATTCCCTCTGCTGGGGTGGAGGAGGGGGGTGACAGAAGGGGACACAAGCCTTTGAGGTGTAAAGCAGCCCACTGCCCTGCCCTCTCCTGGGCTGCAGCCCCTGCTCTCCAGCCAGGGCTGAAGGGACCTGGGCATGTGCTCCAGCCATGGGGACACTGCCACGGGGATGACAACGGTCTGGGAGAGCCGCTGGCAGTCGCAGGGCTGGGAGGAAGGACCTGTGGATCTCTGGGGCCCCCAAATGCTGCACCTCAATGAGAGGAGCCCCAGTGTGCCCTGATATCTGGTCCTGGCAGCAGCAGTGCCAGACCTGGGGGGCACTGGCAGCACCCCCTGGGCTGGGGGGCTCCCTCCCACAGACGTGGGGCACGTCCCATGGTCCATTCCTGTGTGTGAGCACCACGCACACTTACGTGTGCGTCCATGTGCTGTGGGTGGCAGGGGAAGGACCGTGCTGTTCCAAGCTGCTGGCTACGTCAAGGACCATTCAGAGCTGCCAAGGGCGCCCACGCCACAGCATCTGCAGCAGCAGCTGCAGGTGCTGCCTCTCTGCAGTACCTGCCCCGGTACCTGCCCCGCTCCCTGCTACACTCCCCCTCGTGCCCCAGAGCAGATGCAGAAGCCCTCAGCATAGAGCCCTGGCACTGTGTGAGCATCGGCCCTACCATGGCCCGGCTGGGGAAAGCTGGGCAGGACACCCTGGATGCAGGTGAGGTGGGGGGAATGGGGTGTCATTGTTGGGCTGGGGGAGTCACCGTCGCAGGCAAGATCATGAGGGATACTCTGGGCATGGAGAGGGGCACGGCAGTAATGGCCTGAGGTGGGTGGCGTGTTGGGGTCAGCTGCCAATGTCTTCCTCTGTCCTGCTTGGCACCGGGGACCCCCATAGTTCTGCAGGCATGGAGGGGCTCTGGGGGGTCTGGGGTAGCAGCAGGATGCAGCGAGCAGGCAAAGATGGAATGCAGGGAAGTGAGCTCAGAAATGTGACGCCGGCACTGTGGCCCTGGGCAGGGGGCTCTAGGGGAAAGGACCCACAATGCTGAGTGTGGCCTGCCACACCCAGAGCTCCCATCTGAGGGTTGCCACTGCCCCTTTGCCTGTTGTGGCAGGTAGGGGCCATCCAGACCCAGGCCCTGCAGTGGGAAACACCAGTGGGGAGCCCCCCAGCGTCACCCCCCCCGAGTGGGGCTGCACCTGGAGCCCCCCCAATGAGAACGGCGAGGAGCCCCTGCAGCTGCCCACCTTCTCCCCCGCCGCCCAGGTGCGTGTGGCCGTCACCTTCGCCCTCTTCGCCCTCTCAGCTGGCTGCAACTTGGCAGTGCTGCGGGCAGTGGGGGGCCGGGGCAGCGGCCGGCGCCCCCACATCCGCCTGCTGCTGCGGCACCTGGCTGCAGCGGACCTGCTGGTCACCGTGGTGGTGATGCCGCTGGACGCCGTCTGGAACATCACGCTGCAGTGGTGGGCGGGCGACCTGGCCTGCCGCCTGCTCATGTACCTGCGGCTGCTGGCCATGTACGCCTCTGCCTTCGTCACCGTGGTCATCAGCCTGGACCGGCAGGCCGCCATCCTGCACCCGCTAGCCATCGCCCGCGCCCGCGCCCGCAACCGCGCCATGCTGCACGTGGCCTGGATCCTCAGCGCGGGGCTGGCAGTGCCACAGGTACCGACCCCGGGAGCCCCTCCGGCCCCTGCCCGTGACAGACCCCCACCTAGCCCAGTGTCTGATGACACTGTCCGGGCTCACCGCCAGGGCTGGTGCCACTGCAGGGTGGGGACAGAGAGGGGTTGGAGAGCCCTGTGGGATGGGCATGGAGTGGTGGTGATAGAGTGGCTGTGGCAGTGATCCCCCTTCACCCAGTTCTGCCCAGTGGCTGGGGTGCCCCCCAGGCCCCTGTCAGTGGGGAGCAGAGCCAGTGCAGGGGTGATAACAGGTCCTACCCCACAGGCTGGATCTGTCCCTATGGGTCTGGGGGGTCCCTGCTTTGGCCTCCAATGCCCTCCCTGCCTCAGGAGGCACAAATCCCCATCACCCCATCCCACCTCTCTTGTCTCCAGCTGTTCCTGTTCCACACCATCACCCTGCGCCCCCCGCACAACTTCACCCAGTGCACCACACGCGGCAGCTTCCCTCGGCCCTGGCATGAGACCCTCTACAACATGGTGGGCTTTGCCTGCCTCTTCCTGCTACCATTGCTCATCATGGTCTGCTGCTACACCCGCATCCTGCTGGAGATCTCCCGCCGGATGGGCTCCAGCCTCTGTGAGTGCCAGGCACCATGGGACACAGCCCCATGCCTGGGGAAGTCCTGTCTGGAGCTGTTGTAGGGACCCCCCAGCTTTCCCCCAGGGCATGGGGTCCCTGTCCCAGCCCCACTTTCCCCTCACGGGCTGTGCCCCTCCAGTCTCCTCACAGGACGCGTCACTGCGGTGCTCCAGGAACAACATCCCACGAGCCCGGCTGCGGATGCTGCGGATGAGCCTGGTCATCGTCTCCTCCTTCATCCTTTGCTGGACCCCCTACTACCTGCTGGGGCTCTGGCACTGGTTCTGTCCCCGCGCCATGGAGAAGAGGGTCTCGCCGGCCCTCACCCACATTCTCTTCATCTTTGGCCTCTTCAATGCGTGCCTGGACCCCATCACCTACGGGCTCTTCACCATCCCCCTCAGGGGGGGCTGGGGTTGCCCATGCAGGCCTGGCCCCCTGGCCCAGCCCCCCTCCCCAGCCACTGGCTCCTTCCGCTGCTCAGCCTCCTCCCTGCCACCCAAGCGGGGAGTCCAGGGGGTGCAGAGGTCCCGAGGGGCTGCCAGGGACGCCTCCTGTCACAGCAGCTCCCTGTGAGACCAGCACGACTGCTGGGGTGCTCAGGGCAGAGGGGTCTGGCAGCAGGATGACTGGGTCAGCGCAGGTCCAGCAGGGATGGAGTCACTGCTGATCCCTCCCCGCACCCTGAAGTGACTCTGCGGGCTTGGGGCTGGTGGTGGTGCCCCCATCCCCTCTCCCTTCTCTGTGCCCTGAACAGCAATAAAGTGTCCTATGGCCACCTCTTGTCCCTCCTGTGTCCCCCAGTGGGGAGCTGAGCTGGTGTCCCTAGAGCCAGCACCCTGACCCTTTTGCGTCTCAGCTGCCCCTGTCCCCACCATGGGTGGCTCAAGAGTCCCCAGGAAGGAGCAGATTCAAGGCCATCCACAGCCTGGCCAAGGCTGGGTGCTTCCCTCCCTGTTCATCCCCACAGGGCTCTGTGTCCCAGTGGGCACAGGGCTAGCCCCACCAGCCAACGCCAGGCTGGTGGCAGTCCCAGGGTGCTGCTGATGTTGGCTCTGCTCCAAACAGGAGCTCCTGGCTCCTGCCCAAGGCTGTTGGAAGGCACATAGGGCCAGTTCTCCTGCCTGCGGCAGCTGCCCCAAGGCCAATGCTGACGGCGGAGCTGGCACAGCTGCCGGGGCCTGGAGAGGTAGGAGAGGGCTGCGGGTGCCCGGGCCCCTCACTCCGTCCAGCACCAGGAGCACTGTCAGAGTGAGGGACAGCCCCAAAGAACAGCCCTGGCATCCCCTCAGCCTCAGGGAAGGAACTACAGAGCTGGGCTCTGCCCAGGGTCCCCACTCTGCTGCCGATGGATGCTGGGCTCCCTTGGCTCCTCAGTCCCCACTGCCCAGTGGGAAGCCCATCGCAATCCACTGACAGTGTGGCCTCACACTGGGGCCCAGACAGCGGTGCTGCTCCTGCTGAGGGGTCTCTCTGGCTCCAGCATCTGGTCCTGTGCCAGGAGCCAGCTCAGCTGGTGCAGACAGGGGGCCAAGGCAGGAGGGCAGGCAGAAGTTGTGCCCAATAACTGCAGTGCCAGCCATGCTTGCAGGGATTTATTTGAAAGTGGCAAAGGAAAAGTCTGGTGGAGTTGATTCAGCTCTGAAAAATGATCTCACGTCTGCTTGAGGGCTGGAGGGCCAGCACACTGGTCACTCCAGGGTCTTGTGAGTGTTTCCATTTTGTGGGGCTCCAGGGAATGAGGGGCTGCAGTCCCAGGTGTGTGTGGGTCCTCCATGCTTCCAGGGCAGGGATGGGGCTTCCTTGGCACGGGTCCGCAGGGTGGGGGGAATGTGTGGGGGGCTGAGTCTCAGGCATGGACTCGTGTGAGTATGAAAATACCACCTGGAATGGGCACACCACTTGCCAGCCTGAAAAATGCTGTGAGGAGAGGAGCTGGTAGAGCCAGAGCACCACCCAGCAAAAAACCTTCCCTTCTTGGATGCTGCTGTTGCTGTGGCCCTGCTGCTGGGCGCACCCTGCCTGCCACAGGACACCTGGGGTGCAGAGACCCCCAGCCCACGGGCAGCTCTCCTCAGGCTGACGGCACTGGGTGGGTGCCAGGTGGGCCAGCGCTGCCCCATCCCCTTGGCGGCTGCACAGGGCTTCAAGGGGCAGCGTGTGGTCATCACAGTCACGTTGGGCTCTGAGGGTGCCCCAGTGTTGATGCTGGTGCTGGTCCCACCCGCTTCCTGGTGCAGCCAGAGAACGGGGACTGGGTGGCCAGGCAAGGGGACAGGGCCGTAGGCTGGGCGATGGCAAGTGGGAGGTGATGCTGGGGGACACCTGTACTTGGGTGATCGTGTCCACCCGGCTCAGCAGTGTCATGTCACCCCTGTTCCCACCCCCCGCCTGCCCATGGCACAGATCAGAGGCAAAGCGCGACCCCAGGGCCGCAGCTGTCCCATTCCCTGCTCCACTTGGGCACAGACACACCAGCTCTAGGTGCCAGCTCCGCCGCTGCTGGGTCTCTTCTCAGTGAAGAAGCTCTTGAGCAGCATCACCTGCCCGATGCTGACCACGAAGAGGATGAGGGTTTCCCCCACTGACCAGTATGAGACACGGCCATTGAGCTCCTCAGCTCTGCTCCGGTCCTGCGCCTCCCGCAGCCGGTAGTGGGTCTGGGAGTCAATCACTGCGTTCAGCATCTCATGGATGGTGACACAGGCGGATTCCATCTGGGGGACAAGGACAAGAGTGCCCTGTTGCTTCTGACCTGGCACAGCTGAGGGAGCCCAGGACTGTGCCAGGGCACCCAAGAGCAGGACAGCAGTGTCTGTGTTGTAGGCTCCCTGCCAGAACCCATCCAGGGTGGTTTCCCATGGGGACAGAGCTAGAGGGCCGTCAGGGCATGTGGATGCCCAGCCCAGAGGCTCATACTGAGGGATGGAATGGCTGATGCAATTTCCTCATGTGTGACGGACATTGGCTGCTGCAGATGGGGGAGCCCAGACCCAGCACAGCTCCCCCATCCCAGGCAGAGGATGTGGTGTGTGGTGGGGCTGTTGGCTGGCGGTTGGCACTTCTGCATCCAGCCGAGGAGGAGGGGGAAATGTCCCCAACTGCCATCCTGCAAGGGAGGGCTGCGGCAGGACCCTTCCTCCCTTCTTCCCTCCCTGCTTTCCTCTTGGGACCCACCTGTGTCAGGGCGGTGACGCGGTTGTTCATGTCGGGCAGGATGGGCGGCTCATCGCCCACCTGGAAGTCGAAGTAGACAATTTTGTGGGAGAAGGTGGAGAACTCGTTGCTGAAGCAGAAGGTGTAGACACCCTTGACCTCAGTGTGGTGCGAGAAGCTGTCGTACTGCTTCTTGGTCTCCTGGTAGATGGTCTTGCTGTTGGGGTCCTCCACGTAGCAGTCCACATCATAGTGTCCTCCGCTGATCACCTGTGCAGGGAGATGTGTCTCAGATGGTGGCACATGCCAAGCAACGTGGCAAGGGGCCCCTGACCCTGCCCAGCCCCACAGCTGTGTGAGAGGCCAGCGGGCACCATGCCCATGGGATGGGGCCCAGGCCAGGGGAGCGCTCAGGAAGCTGTGCACCACGGTGCCAGCAACTCAGGTGGAGCGCCCACTGCTCAAGTGGGATGCCTGGAGACAGGGACAGCCCTCATGACTCAGGTTAGGGGCTCCTATGGCTGTTGTGGGCACATCCCAGACCTGGCTCTCAGGTGGACACTGCCAGGCATGGGGCTGGGGTTGGGAACAATTCCTAGTGCAGCGTGGAGGGAATTGGGGTGCGCACGGGAGGAGGGAATTGCAGCCCTGCCTGGGGCTCTGCACGGCACAGAGATGGGAGCGTGGGCAGGGCCATGGGCAGAGGCAATAGGCACACGCATGGGCAGAGGCACAGAGATGGGACACAAATGGGGTGCTGGCAGGGCCTAGGCAGGGGTGCGGGTGGAGGGGGCGCTGGCAGGGGTATGGACAGGAGGTGCAGGCAGGGAGCATGCAGGGCTGCCGGAAGGTACAGGCAGGTACAGGCAGGGTAGTACCTGATAGTCGAGGGTGAACTTGATGCCGCTCTCCAGCTCCTGGTGGAAGCAGCGCTGGGCGCTGTCGGGCAGCTCCAGCGTCAGCTCCGTCCCGCCGGCCCCCAGCGCGGCCAGCAGCGCGGCCAGGCACAGCGTCCGCACCGCGACACGCACCGCGCCCGGCATCGCCACCCGCACCGAGCCGGCGGCGCCACCGGCACCGGCACCCGGCCCCGCACCGGCACCGGCACCGGCACCGGCCCCGCACCGCCCCCCTGACGTGGCGCTTCCGCTGCGAGCGGGGCGGGGCGGGGCGGGGCGTGGGCGGCACCTCCGGCCCCGGGGCGGGCACCCACGGGGAGCGTTCCGGGCACCCCCGGCACCCTGGGAACCCCTGGCATCTCCGGGCCGAGCACTCCGGGAACCCCGGGGACCCCCCCGGGCCGGGCGGCTGGTGTCGGGTCCACGCGAGATCAGCCTCCGTCCAAAGCTGAGCGCTTTATTAATGCAGTGCAAAATTAGTGCAAAAGTCTCCGCAGGGCCACGGCGTCACCCCAACACCTGCCCCTGCACCCTTACACACACGCAGCCTTGTAAATAAACGCATTCATGGAGTCACGGAATCTGTCGGCATCCACGGCACACGGCCGGTCCACGGCACACGGTGCGCGGGGTGAGGCGTGGCGTTGGGAGGGCTCCCTGCGCGGGTAGGTAGAGCGGGGTCTTGGCTGTGGCGCGGGGCCTGCGACTTTCCCGGTGGGATGAACCCCTGGGGTCAGCCCGTGTCACCCTCCGTGACTTGGTATCCCGGGTTCCCCGCCGCTGGCAAAAGCTTCCCATCCAGCCAGGCTGGGACCGTCCTGCTCGGGGATTCAGCGCTTCTTGAATTCAGAGCTCCTCGGCGTGGTGGGGAACGAACCCCCTGAAGCTCGGACGCTTCAGAGACAAGAGAAGCCCATCCCGGCCCACAACCGACGAGGCTGCAGCGGTGCCGGGTGAGCTCAGCCGCCGGAGATCCGGAGCGTTCGGGAGTCTCGGAGGTGAAGGATTGTCTCCCTCTCCCGCTCCAGGAGAGCACCGACACGGTCCGTGGCTGGAGGGGTGTTCCCGCTCCTCTAGCCCCCGCAGTACTGAGCCCCTTCCCTTCCTGGAAGGCACTTCATGAACGCCTCAGCCCCAGAGATCACCACCGGGGGTCCGGGAGGGGATTCGGTGAGTGAACGAGCAGGATGGAAGAAAAGCGGATTGCAACTAGTGAGGAATAAGTGAACTGCACGTGAGATCCTTGGCACGGAGCTTTGCGATCTAGGACGGTGTGGGATCGATCTCCCAGGTGGTCGCTCCCGATTCAGCCCCTGGGCTCAGGGCTGAACCCCCTGGCCACCAGTGTGTCCCCGGAGCCAGTACCCACTCTGTGTGGGAACCGTCCCGTTTCTGCAGGGACAGCACGGCTTTGGCCACCTCCCTGTGAACAAATGGTGACATGGCTACTGTGCCACGACCTCCTCGAAATCGGAGAGGTGCCGCATCTGCTCTGCCTGCATGGAATGTCTGCGGAGAAGCTTCCTGTGGGCTCTCAGATCACCCCGCCTGGGTGAGCTGGGCGTGAGTGGCACCAGGGGCTTCAGCCCAGCAGCCAGCGGGGAGAGGGCTTTGCTGGAGCCAATGTCAGGAATCGGGGGGTTGGGGTTCACGTTCAGGGGGGGCAGATATCCTGGCCTTGTGTGGGAGATGTGGTCCAGCAGCAGGGTCCCGGATCCTCGCCTCTCCAGCAAGCTGGGTGGCCGGCGCCGGCCAGTGCTGGGCGATGTGCTGGCACTGCCGGAGGGAGACTCACAGGAACCATCCAGCAAGGCCAGGTGGGACCCGCTCAGCTTCCTCCTCTCTGATGGCCCCTTCCCCACCTCGGTGACCTGGGAATCTCCTTTGTGTTCAGTGCCTGTCCTCCACCAGTGTGGAGTGTCCATCCCTGCAGGTGAGCTGGTGGCCGAGCTGGTGCTCTCTGGCTCCTCTGGGACCGTGATGCTCCGGGGCAGGCATGGGTGGGTGCTTGGGCTCTTCTCGTGGGTGGCTTTCCATGCCAGTGGCCCCAGTGCCTGCTCATCCACTGGGGGGAAGAGAGAGGGGTCCCTTCCCTTGCTGCTGCTGCTGCGGGTGAGGGAGGGCTTTTTGGAGAGCGAGAGGTCACTGATGCCCGTGATGACCTCGTTGTCAGTGCAGACCCGCGTGTCATCACGGTGCGCAGAGGCTGCCAGCACCGAGGGTGCCACCAGACCCCATGGCTCTGACCGCAGTCGCTTCAGTCGGGGCAGGTGGGCTCTCCGGGCAGCTCTCTGGCCCGGGGAGGGTGGCTCAGTGTCCCCAGTGTTTGAAGGGTGTGGGGTGAGAATGCTGCTCTCCTTCTCAGCAGGGGAAGGTGCTGAGATGGGATTTTTCAGGTGAGTACTGGAGGGGGCTGCACCCTCCTCCGGGGGAGGCCTCTCCTTGAACTCCAGCGCAGGGGCAACGTTCAGGTACTGCTTGGCAGTCTTGGTGCCAGAGGCTGATGTGTCCATGGTGATGATGATCACCTCCTTCCCTTTGGCTCTGCAGGCATTCAGGAGGTGCTGCAGCACAGCCTTGTCTTCTGCGTTGATGGCGTGGACCAGTGCTGAGGCTCCCGAGTGGTCTTCCAGGCTGGGGTCTGCCCCACTCTCCAGCAGCAGAGACACCACATCTCCCCCAGCCCCACGGATACAGGCATGCATGAGGGCGGTTTTCCCAGACTTGTCCTGGATGTTGGGATCAGCTCTGTTGTCCAGCAAGTACTTCACCATCTTGGCCTTGTGGATGCTCTGCTGGTCGACGTGCGTGGTGATGCAGGCCACCATCAGGGCAGTCTCCCCCTTCTCATTGCTCTCGTTGATGTAAGCCCCCCCTTCCAGCAGCAGCCGGGTCAACCGGAGCCGGCCGAGCCACACGGCCTTCAGGAGCGAGTTGCCCCCCAGCTCCAGCTCTGTCACTTCATCCATGGCTGCTGCTCCTGCTGGGTGATGGCAGTGGTGGCTGGCGGCTGTGGGGGGAACGATG
The DNA here is from genome assembly GCF_965178545.1 of Coloeus monedula. Classification (NCBI taxonomy): domain Eukaryota; kingdom Metazoa; phylum Chordata; class Aves; order Passeriformes; family Corvidae; genus Coloeus; species Coloeus monedula. The sequence continues at coordinate 12,939,572 of NC_138794.1, read as the reverse complement.
GAGAAGAGGTGAGCCCCGCTCCTTTGTCCCTGCCTTCCTGGGATGCCATGCTCTGGGCACTGCCCCACTTCCCACTGTCCCTCTGGCCATGTCCACCCACCTTGTGCAGACAGCTGCCTGGATGCCTTGGTTTCCCCGGGAGATCAGAGAGGTTCTGATGGTCTCCACCGGCCTGCTGTGTCTGGGGGGCCACAACACAAAGCCCACTAGAGACTGTGTGAACTTCCCCGATGGCTTCCTGGGCTGGAGCCGGGATCTCTGCTTCCTCACTGCTGGAGGGAAGGAGAAACAGCCACAGTCATGCTGTCTATTGTGTTTCCACTGCCCCCTGCTTCTACTGCCCCGCTGACCCCCACTCCCTGCTCCCACTGCCACCCGCTCCTGCTGCCCCCGACTCCCTGTCTCACTCCTCAGAGTGTTCCTGGAGCCCTGAGCAGCCACTGCCCCCAGAGCGCCCCTGGAGAGGGCACAAGCCTCCCGGCCCTTCCCCACCCCTCCGTGCCCTCCATGGGGATCCTGCGGCCCCTGGACCTGCGGTCAGTGCTCACATTGCTTCCAGCCCCTCCCAAAGCCGCTGACGGTACCACTCCCTGCCCGTGAGCTCCCCACGGCCCCTTCCCGTGGGGACCCCTCGGACCCGGGGAGAGACCCGGGCGTCTGTTCTCCCCCACTCCCGCCGGGACTGGTGTCCCCCGCGCCCCTCCAAGCCGCGGCCATCCCGCTTCCGCTCCCGCCGCCGCCCCCGGCTGCGGTGATGATGGTGGGGGGCGGCCGCTGCCCCCGGCCCGCTACCTGCTGTCCGGTGCCCGTGTCGGTGTCCGGTGCCGCCGTCCGGTGTTGGTGCCGCTGCCCCGTGCGCTGTGCCGGGGCTGATGCCGGTGCCGGGGCTGATGCCGGTGCCGGTGTCCGTTCCTGGTGCCAGGTGCCGGTGCCGGTGCTTGGTGCCGGTGCCCGGCTGTCGGTGCCAGTGCCCGGTGCCGCTGCCCGGCGCTGCGCGAGGAGGAGGGCGCGGGGGGGCGGCGCGTCCGCCCGCGGGTGGGTGCGGGGAGCGCGGGGCGGGGATGTCCGTGTGCTGGGGGGCTGGAGGGGTCTGTGTCCCTGCCACCGGGCGCGGGGGAGCGTGTCCGTGTGCGGGGCACCGTGAGCGTGGGGGGGGGGGGTGAGGGGAGAGTGTCTGCGCCCACCCGTTCGGGGGTGTCTGTGTGGGGGGATGGGGTGCGAGTGTCCCTGCTCTTGGGGCTCTCCAGACCCCAAACTAGTCTAAGCCCACAGCTGTCCCCACCGGGAACAGGGGGAATTACGGCCCCCCTAAGCCCCCTCTGATGTCAATGACTCCGTGGTTTCAGCGCACATCTGGGAGAACCTGAGGGCACACCTGGGGCACAGGAGTGCTCTGTGCGGCGCAGGAGAAGCTGAGGTCCCCGTGCCTGCTCCCCGGGCAGAGCTGCCCTCAGTGCCAGGGCGATGTACCTGGACAAGCAGCAGTGTGCTGCCTCTCTGGCCCTCCTTTGTCCCCCAGATCTCGCATCTGGCCAAGAACCTGCTTCCCAGCAGCTTCCTCCACTTTCCTCGGTGTCTCTTTTGGAGCAGTCCCAGCAGAAAGAGGGAATTTAGAGGAAGAGGGAAATGGTCACAGATGGCGCTGACCACCACCCTAACCCCCATGGTTCTGTACTTCTGCAGACCATCACGGCTGTGAGGATGTTTGTCATCACACCCTCTGTATCACATTAACATTTGGGGAAATTTCTCTTGTGGTTAATAAAATATAATCTAATATTGCAGTGCTCTTCATTCAGAGATGATGATGACAATGAGAATCAGAGCCAGCAGAAAAATTAAGTCAGTCTTATTCCATTAGGGAGCATTTGGCAAACCTTATGGCAGGTTCCTCCTGACTTGGTAACACAGACACTCTGCAGTACCTGCGTAAACTGGCCATAACCCCCCCAAAATGTGTTTATCTGTCCATTTTCTAATGCATGAGCACACCAGTTGTCTAAAATAAACGGCTTAACTCCTGAAAGCAAAAGAATATAAACACCTTAACAAAATAAACATCTTAAAAATAAACTCCTGAAATCCGCAAATTTAGAACGGACAAGCTGTGGTGGCAGGAGGACCCCAGGCTGCCCAGCAATGGGGGTGCTACTCCAGCACCAGAAGAAGCCAGTGCATCCCCCCAGTGGAGGGGGGTCTGCTCTGCTCCCAGGGCACCCCAAGATGGGTCAGGGATGGCAACAAGGAGGGAGGAGGTGTTTGTGGGGAAAGAGGGAAGGTCCTGGGTCCCTGGTGATTGCAATTAGGAGAATGTTGGAAGAAATGGCTGGGGAGCCGACACCCCCACCTACAAATGCCCCTTCCTCCTCTGCCCCCTTGCTGCTCCTGTGAGTTGTCACCCCTGTGCTGGAGCCCAGGCTGGCTGGTCCTGGCTGGAAAGCAGGAACGACCTGTCCTTGAAGATGTTAAAACCTGAGAGTTCCCTTTCCTGCTCCACCAGGCTGGACTCACCAGCTTCCAGGTGTCCATGGGGTGGGAGATTCCCCAGATGTGAGGGACGAGCATGGTGATGCCAGCTCGGTTATGCCAGTCCTGGGAGCTGGGACCTCTGTGGAGGGGAGCAGGAATGGCCCCTGCCTGCTGCCAGAGGTCCTCAAATCTGCCCCAGCCGTGCCCTGGCTTTGCAGAGCCAATGTGTCCACTTATCTTCATCCTCCTTGTCTTCCTCACCAGTATCTGTGCCATCCCTGAGGATGCCATGGCAACGAGGCCGCAGGGATGACTGTTGGAGAAGCTGCAGCTCTGTGCAGGGCTCTGAGCCATGGGTTTGATCTCAGCAGTGCCCGTGCAGCCTTGGGGGCGGCAGGATGGGGTCCAGACATGATCAGTTTGGGACAAGACTGGGACGAGGGGGCTTTGAGGTGGCTGGGTGTCACCACAGAGTGTTCTGTGCACATGGAACAGCCCTGGCAGGGTGTGGAGGGCTGGGCAGTCACTGGAAGTGCTGCTGGTGATACCAGTCCCCTGTCACATGGGTGATACTGGTACCCAGAATCCTCACCTAGTCAGGGGGCTTCTTTCTGCAGGCAGGGCAGAGAGAGGCAGAGGTGACAGAACTGTGTGACTGAAGAGAACATCAGAGATGCTGAATGCTTTGTGGGGCCATCCCAGGACTATCCCGCCTGGATGAGCAGCCAGGGAGCTGTCATCCCTTTATTAGAGCCTGCTGAGGTATTGGTTAGTCAGGCCCAGCCTGGAGAAGAGGGAGCTGCTCTCTGGGACTGTAACAGGGCTGTCTGGTCTCTGTGGGGTGCCGTTGTGGTTCCCAGGGCACTTGTGGGGGCTGCAGTGATGCTTTGTGGGGCTGAGACTGTGGGAGCAGGGACAGGATGGTGAGGAGCTGTTGGCTCCATGTACTTCAGCCCTGGAGGAGCTGCAGCTCCTGGCTGAGAAGAGCTGGGTCTGTTTGCTGGGGAAGGGTCTTGTCTCAAAGTATCATGTCCTGGCACCTTCGGACTCCCAGCTCAGGCACAGGTAGGGTGCCAGTGCAGGCTTGCCAAGGGCTGAACCAGTCCCGTCTCCCGGGACGCACCCGGTGCTGGCAGGTTCTATTTTGGGTGCTTTGCCGAGGGCTGTGTGAGTTATTCCTGCCAGCTCATCCCTGCACGGCCACCGTTTCACCGTTTATAGCCACACTCCTGGGGGCTGAGCGCAGGCATGGGGGAGTTCAGCATTCGGGGGGAACCACTGGCTCTGCTGCTGCTGCTGCTGCTACCTAGGGCACAGCCCAGGTCCCTCGACCCGTGGGACACAGTGGGGCTGAGCCTGAGCACAGGGGGTCCCAGCCCACCAGAGTTCAGCCCCAGCCATGCCCCTCCTGGGGTTTCACGGAGGAGAGGGTCCAACCATGCCCTCAGCACCTTGTTTCCCCTCAGATGTAAGCAGAGCTGGAGCCTGGGTCAGGTTTGTACCTGCTTTAATTGGGACCCTGATTTCCCCTGCTGGAAAAATGGGTGTGCCAGAGATCAGTCAGCTAAAGTCAGCCCTGCCACCTACTGTGGCCATGAAGTGCTTCATACTGCTGGTCCTTGTCCCCTCTGGTCCCTGGCTTTGGCCGGACAGTTGAGCTGCCCATGGGGAGACATTGCCCAGCACAGTGGCACCTTGGCCAGGCTGGGGACGCAGCAGCTCACCACAGCCTGGGGCACCGGGATGGATGGAGAGGCGTCTGTGTGACTCCACATCTTGTGGCATTGCCAAGGGCACGGGGAGCTGGCATAGATCTCTGGGACCAGAGGGGGTGTCCAAGGGGACCTGGAGTGGGTGATGCAGTGGGTGATGATGCAGTGGCTGATGCAGCGGGTGATGCAGTGAGTGATGATGCAGCAGGTGATAACAGTGGGTGATACAATGGGTGATGAAGTGTGTGATGCAGTGGATGATACAATGGGTGATGCAGTGCTTCTGGAAGAGACTGCATCACCCAAAAGCAGCTGCATCATCACAGGGAGCGGCTCTGATGTCTCTATGGCAACCGTGGGGTAAAAATAGTGCAGCAGCTTTAGGGAGCTGTCAGGGCCTGGCAGGGATTGCTGCTGGGATGGGTGCGTGGGGAGCAGGGGCTCAGCAGGGAGCAGGGGCTCAGCAGGGAGCAGGGCTTGCCATGCTGCCAAGAGCTGCTGCCCTACCAGGACTGCTTTGGGGCCTCTGACAACTGAGGGAAGGAGGAAACAGGGTGTGGGGCTCTGGGTGTAGGGCTCAGGACGTGGGGCTCAGGAGGTAAGCACAGCAGCACAGAGCCCCTGACTGCTTCTGCACTGACCACCTGCCTGTCCCCTCTGCCTGTCCTGGCTCCTGACTGAGGGGACGGTGACAGCTCTTTGCACACCAAGGTCTGTAGGTGCACAAATGCAAAGGATTCCCTGTGTCCCGATCACACCTGCACTCTCACTGCTGTCCTGGTGAACTTGGATCCAAGGCTGGATCTGTGTCAGACTGGCAGCTCTGTAGCTGCACTGGCCACCATGGACCTCACAGGTGACTGTGCCTGCTGTCGTCTCCCTGAGCTGGGGACTTCCATGCCCGTCTGAGGCATGAACAAAGTTTCAACCTTTCCTGTAAGTGGGAGGGTTCGGAGATGGGTGGGATAGGGATCTCTCCAGACTCTGCTCCACAGTGTGGGGAGTTGGTTTGACTCAGACTCTTAACAAATTGCTGAAAGGTCTGAAAGTAGGACCGTGGTGGTCTGTGGCACTGAGCAGCCAGAGAGGCTCCCTTTTGAGTCACTGGTGGCATTTGCTCAGTTGCTGGGCCATGGAGAGTGGCAGCTTCTGTCCCTTGGACCCTGAGCACTGGGCTCTGGGGAGCTGGGCTGTGGGACCGGGCAGGACGTAGGTGATGGGCTCTGGGGATGCTGTGGGGCTCTGAATCATCCTCCCTCACTGGGAGCAGGGCTGGGAGCTGTCCTGGTGGAGGGAGGGGCAGGGGGTAGTGTTACTCTCCCTGTCCTTGCCCTTGGCTTCCTGTGCCTCTGTGTCCATCACCAGAGCCCCAGGTACCCCCTTTCCCCTCTCCTTCCCTCTCCCAAACCTGCAGTTGCTGTTGCCTTGACAACGCATCTCTCTCCCTGCACTCCTCCATGCTTTTCCCTTTTTAATCTGCAATTCTTGCACCTCCACGGTGGGTTTTTCACCTGGATGTGCTCCAGAGGGGCAGCAGAGAACCCCTTACATTGAAAGGCTGGGAGTGCCTTGACACCAGGGTGGCAATCACCAGATCCTGGCAGGAGGGAATGAATATCTGTGGGTGGCGGTGGAAGATGAGGCCAGTTGTGCTGTAATGGGTGAATCACTGAGTCCCAGAATGGTTTGGGTTGGAAGCGACCTTAAAGCTCATCTCATTCCAACCCCCTGCCGTGGGCAGGGACACCTTCCACTATCCCAGGTTGCTCCAAGCCCTGTCCAGCCTGGCCTTAGACACTTCCAGGGATGGGGCAGCCACAGTTTCCTGGGGAGGCATAGAAGGGATGGAGTGACAATGCAATGTGGTGATTATTTACCAATTAAGATGAGAGTGTGTGGTGATGCGGCAGGGAGAAAAAAATTGCTTGGACTCTCTGGGCACTGTGTTTATTGCTTGTGGCAAAGGGCAATAATTTCCTTATGGTTTTGGGAGCCTTTCCTTGGGTTTTCTGGTTTTCGGATAGGTGATTGATTCCCTGCTCTGAGCTCCTGGAATCAATGCTGCGGCTCCGATCCTGGCAGGGCACAGGTGCTGAGGTCTGATGCGTGCCTTGCCATGGGATGGGGATGCAGACCGCAGCTCTCACTCAGCACTCTCCGGTATTTTCTTAATATTATTAAACTAAGTTTTATAAATATGCACGGCAAGAAAATCAATGCAAAAATATTCAATTCTCTCATTTTGCTTTTTTAATTTTAGAAACTTGTTTTCTCTCGAGAAGCCATTACAATGCTCTTTAGGTTGTGTTTAACTCCTAATTCTGATAAATCCCCACTGGGAACAGCAACAGGGAAATGTCAGTGCCTGGTCCCTGGGAATGGCAGAGCTGTGGGGCTCCAGACTGAACTGGAGATAAAGCCCAGGATCTGGGCAGCTGGATCTTGATTCAACCAAAGCTGAGGGATGAAATGTCTTCAGCCTGGAGAAGAGAAAGCTCTGGGAAGACCTTAGAGCTGCTTCCAGTGCCTAAAGGGGCTCCAGGAGAGCTGAAGAGGGACTTGGGACAAGAGTCTGGAGTGCCAGAACAAAGGCAGAATGGCTTCCCACTGCCAGAGGGCAGGGTTAGACGGGATATTGGGAAGGGATTTTTCTCAGTGAGGGTGGGGAGGCCCTGGCACAGGGTGCCCAGAGAATCTGTGGCTGCCCCTGGATCCCTGGCAGTGTTCCAGGCCAGGTTGGATGGGGATTAGAACAACCTGGGATAGTGGAAGGCGTCCCTGCCCGTGGCAGGGGGTTGGAATGAGATGAGCTTTAAGGTCCCTCTCAACCCAAACCACACTGCACCCTCTGCCACCACTGTGACACAGTGCATGCTGCACCCTCTGCTGTCCCGTGGCTGCTGGCAGGTGAGGAGAGGCGCTGAGCGGAGGCAGGAGAAGATCCAAGTTTGCACTCCTCTGAGTGTGTGTCGGAAGAGAACTGATCCGTATTTAATGACAGAGCAGTGCAATAACCTGCAATTAGCTGTGCTCAGTGCCTGTGGGGGCGGCGCTCCCCTGCAGCACCGGGGTGAGCGATGCTGCGCTGCACCCGGGGCCAGTGTTGCTCCTCTTCCCTGGGGGTGGCAGACCTCCCACCCCAGCACAGCCCCCCGTGGGGCTCTGGCCTGCCCTGTGCCCTGATGGGGGCTTGGCTGCTGCCCCCTTTGTGTCTCATGTCTGTGGGGTCCCCCCTGAGCACTTGACTCCTGTGCCCCCGATGCCAGTGCCTGTATAGCCATTGCCTGTTTCCCTCCTTCGAGGGGCGTTCCAAGGGAGGTAGTTGGCCCCTTGGTGATCAAAGGCACGTGTTGTGTCCAGTGGATTGGCAAGGGACCCCATAATGAACCCCTGTGTGGCTCTGCCTCCCCCAGAGCTCCCAGCTGTGTGTGCTCCGTGTGGGATGGAGCATGGAGCAAACGCAGGTAGCCACAGGCACAAGAAACGACCCCTCAGCAGTGCTGGGGCAGCTTCACGCTTTTCCCAGACGTATCTCCCCCTGTTCCCACAATGCCTGTAGACGTGCTGCCGCTCCGGATAGAGCAGGCAAGTATCCCAATTCCCCGTCCTGTCCCCCTCCGGGGAGAAAGCAAGTTGTGCTGGTGGGCTTTGCTGGGAAAGGATTGTGGGGTGGATGAGGGTATTGGTGCTGGCTTGGCTGGGTTGGGAAGAAATTCTTGGGCACTTTGGTGCCCGCCCTTGCAACCAGTTACCTCTGTTATCAGGGCACAGGCGGGCAGTGAGGGTGTAGCACACGCTGCCCACAGCAGGCTCGGTGCAGGCAGGACCCACATTGCCCGTGGCAGGCTCGGTGACCTCAGCCCGGCAGCACCAGGGCTGTGGCTGCAAGGGAGAGGGCTTTGCTTTCCCACTGGGAATGCTGTGGGTGGGAGGGGTGGGCTGTACTAGACCTGGGGTCACCTACTGCAGAGTGAAGTGGGCTGAGGCAGGGCTGGGAGGGACAGGGACACGAGGGACGGTGGAATGTGCAGGGGCCGCAGGACACGCGTGTCCCTGCAGCCGTCCCTCGCCCTGTACCGGGCTCCGGGTGCTTGGCCCCAGCTGCCCCAAGGGCTGCGTCAACTTTAATATCTCTGCTGAGTGAAATTTCCTGGTGCGGCTTTCATGTCCGCTAGGACACTTATGAAATATCCGGCTTCTGTTTTTTTCTGAAGAAGTGGAATTTCCTATTCATGACTTTAATATCAGGACTACGTGCTCAGGGCGAGAAGCGGCTGCGCGGCAGCAGCACCGGTGCTGGCTCAGCCATCGCCCCCCCTCTGCCCCGGCTCCCCCCGGCCGCGCTGCCCTGGCCCGGCTCCCCGCGGCCGGGGCTGGGCTGGGGCCGGCGCGGGGAATTCGGCTGCCTCAGGAGTTTTCCGGTGGCGCTAAGCCGTCTTTTCATGGCTGATCACCCCACCTGCCACGGGGCAAAGCCAAATACACACTGACAACCCGCCGGCGGCTGTTTGCAGAGGGATCACATGAGGTCCCGGCCCCCCGCTGAACCCCTCATGCAGAAGCGGCTGTCAGAAGGCAGGCACTCACATCTGGGGCTCCTGGAGGCTCCAGGAGCTCACCTCATCCATTTCAGTGTTCCCGGTAGCTTCAAGCACTCACCCTGGCTAGTCTGAGTCTCCTGGAAGCTCCTGGTGCTCCCCAGAGAAGACCCCCAGTGCCAAGGGATGCCATGACCGCTCAGTTTTGTCCCTAGACCAACTCCCAGTGGGATGTTGGGGATAACCTTCCTCTTCCCTCCTTCATTTTGTGGGTCCTCTGCCACCTCCACATCTCCCTGGGCAACAGGAGCAGCCGGAGGGGCTGTGTGGGCCGTGTGTAGAGCAGTGCTCTGCCCCTCTGCCTCCCGGGGGACAGGTGGGCTGGGGGGAAGTCCTGGGACCCCCAAGTGCTCCGAACCCACTGGTGCCAGCCCACTGCATTATCTGCCCAGAGCTGTGGTGTGGGGGGTCACATCCTGCCCCCATTGGCCTGGGTCCAGAGTCACTGGGGGGGAGAAAAAGCCATTGATGAAGGGAGACAGAGCCTGTCCCACATACTGACACTTCCCTCTCTGCTCCAAGAGGATGCTCCGGAAATGGCGCCTCAGAGCCCTGGATCCCTGGCCATGCTGGAGGCTGCTGAGCGGCCACCTGCAGTTGGGGGAGCACCCAGAGCACAGTCCAGCTCTCCCCAAAGGGCTGCAGTGGGAGAAAGGAGCCGTGTCTGGTGTGCCTCAGTGTGGCCACCAGATAGGCCGGGGGGGCCAAGACTCCCGCATCCGGGCTGCGCCTCCAAGTCAGTGTCCGGGGCCAAGCCAGGGGTCAGGATGGGGCCCAAGCTCGGGAGCAGGAGGGTCTGGGTTTAGGGGCGCCTCCCCTCTCCAGGCCAGCCTGTGCACGCCGTGCCTGAAGTGGATCTGCTCCTCCACTTTGATCCCTGCCCTGACGCCTGCACCTGGAAGTTAAGGGGACCTGGGGCACCCACCCCTGTGAGGCTCTGGGATCCCCCTCCAGCCTTTGTCAAGCAGCAGGGTGTGCAGGGAGCTGCAGGAGAGTTGTGTGGGGGTGGCATTGTTTTTGGGGAGCCCGGTGGGGCTGCAGTAGTCGAAGGCTGTGGGGGTCATATGGGGCCAGAGCAGCCCTGGGCTGTGGGCCATGCAGCCGATGGGTTTCAGCCAGGCCAGGCTGCATCCCCTATGGAGAGAAACCTCCTCCTTGTGCTGGTGCTGGCTCTTTCCTCTCCACCCAGCCACGCATCCATGAGCAAGCACCCCAGAATGACAGCATGCTGGCACACACGCTGCAAAACACTTTAGTGGAGGCAGGAAAGATCTGACTTGTGGGAATAGATGGAAAACTGGGAAAAAGAGGATGGACCTATGAAGGGATTCCTGAGTGCTTTAGAGCATCGGTTTGCCATGCAGGGGCAGCCTCTGTGGGACCCCTGGTGACCCCAGGCTCGGTGAGACACGGGCTGTGCCAGAGCAGCACCCCAAGCCGGATGGGAGCACAGGGCTCTGCCGAACAGACACCCCCTTACCTCATCCTGGGGTTCGCTGCCTTTGTCCCTCTGGGATGTTCATCATTTGCTTCATCTGCTGTGGCTGGAGACGGCTGGCAGGAACTCACCTAGAAAGTCAGGGAAATGTTGGGAATAAATAGCATTTAACAGGAATAATTCCAAGCACAGGAAAGCACAGGAGTTTTACACTCATTTCTTACTTTTATAATTAATCTTTACATTGATCCCAAAGAATTCCAAGCTGGCTTCACTGAAACACAAGCAAACAGTAACACATTAAAAAGCATTTCAAGACCTTTTCCAAAAAGATGCATTTTTCTGCCGGAGACCTGCTGCAGATGCTGAAAGGGAAAATCCCGGAGTGACGGGACCTGCCAGGCTTTAGTGAAAAAAGATACTTCTTTATCCCCTGCATTTGCTTTGCCGCCGGTTTATCCTGCGCCAGCATCTGGAGCCGCACAGGCACGGATGCCTGCTGCAGCTGGAGCCGCAGCCGGAGCCGGGATAGCCCGGGGGCCACTAGGGGCCAGCGTGTCAGGACGGTCGCTCGTGTCACTCGCATACCCTTATCAGTTCTCCGTCCAACAGTTACAGTGAAGAAGCTGGGCTGGAAAAGTGATAAGGGCACGAGAATGGCCTCAGGAGACGTTCCCCCCGAACTGTGGGATACAAACCCCAGGAAGACAACCGGTGAGGTAATGAGGGGATAGAGGTTGGGGTTTCATCGAGTATCTCTTCTCCCGGTCGGCGTTGTCTGCGCGGAGCGGGACGGCGGCGGGAGGCGTCGTGGGGACCTCGGGGTGCCGCAGCCCAGCCTGCCCGCGCTGCCCGCAGCGAGTGCCCCGCGCCCCTGGGCTCCCTCTGCTCCAGCCCCCCGGACACTCCCCATTCACAACTTTCATAACTCAGTCCCCTCCCTGCGGGGAGGGACCGTCCCCCTGGGCCGCGCGCCCGCGGGGCTGAGCCGGCACCCGGCCGGCGGGGCGCGGGTGGGACCTGCCCGCCGCCGGATTAAGCTGAATAAATCGCGGGGGTGCAGCCGGGAGGATTCGTCTGACGCTGCAGAAAGGCACCCACAGCCGCCAGCTGAAAGGTCCCCAGCTTGCCACTGCCACGGTGCCGTGGGACCGAGGCTGGGGGTGCCCCGATCCCGAAAGGCAGGAAAACCCCATCCTGGCAGGGGAAGGGTCTGGTACCACTGTTCCTACTCCAGCTGCTCAGAGAGGTGTTGGGGCCCCTGTGCCAGTGGTGACACCCCATTCTGTGCCCCAAGGCAGTTCCCCCTGTGTCACCATGTTCCCACCCTGTCCTTCAGATCTCTCCTGACTAGCTCCTGCCATCCCATGCTCGAGGAGAGCAGCTGAACCTGGTCTGTCCAGGTCAGTCATGGGCAATCTTTGCCACGCAGCGGAGCCAAGGATGTCTGGGGGGCCATGATCAGCCCTGGTCACCAGCACCTTCACTCTGGAATGCCCCAACCCTCCTGTTTTCAGCTCCAGTGCAGCCGAGGCTGGAGCTGAGAAATCCAGATCTCCACTCCCACCTTGGGCATGTGTGAGCTTGCCATGGCATTGGGCTGCTCCATGCAGGCGTTAGCGAGCAGCGGAACGGTCCCGCACCAGGCGCGTGAGGGGACTTGGGCTGGGCCAGAGATTCTCCTGGTGTGAGTCAGCAGCACACGAAACCCCCCCCCCGCCCGAGCACTCCCGGGTGGTGCCAGGCGGGTTCTCCTGGCTCAACCACCCTACGGCCAGGGACCTCCTGTCCTTCGGTCATGGATGTACACGGGGTTTGACAGCAGCCATGAGAAAGGTGGGGGTGATAAAGCAACCGTCAATACCAGTACCTTGTGTTCATTCAGGTGCTCTACATCCTCCCTGTCCTTCTCCCAGCTTCTCCTTCCTCCTCACTCGCTGCTTCCCAGGGCTTTGCTGCCCTTTCCCAAGCACGCAATGAGCACAGGATGACATTTCAGGTGGAAATAGTGTATTTTTTTCCAAACGAAAACATCTCTATAGCTCCTGTTGGAGGAGAGTGAGCTGTGGGAACTCCTGCATGCACAGGACATCAAGGCCTATGTTCCCGGTGGCCATGGGCTCCGAATGGCTGTGGCCATGATTCCTTCTGGTTTTGGTCTAGGTTTTTTGTTGCTCAAAGGACAAAAGATGGTGATGGGGCCAGTACACCTGGCATATGGTGTGGCGAGGCAGCTGGAGCCACTCTTTGTCCCTCAGCCTCTCAGCACTTTTTGGGGGGCTCATCTGAGGCTGTCACCTTAGGGAGCATCAGCTGTCCTGTGGGAAGGGCACAGAGGTCTCCAGCTTGGCTCCCTCAGGGATGGAGACTGCCCAAGTGCCCAGGGCCCCATGAAGCCCTTTTGCACTCAGCATGAGCTCCTGGCATCGGGCGTGGATTTGTGCCGGACCCTGTGCACACACATCCCACTGACTCAGGAGCTTCCCTGTGCTCCAGCTGCCCTTCCCATGAAAGCACTGCTGGACATATTTCACTGACTGGAGTTACCTGTACCCTGCCAGGCTGTGTGCCAAGGAGACACTTGCTCCCAGCTGGGAGTGCACCAAAAGGCACCATGGCCTCCCTGGCTCTGCGTGCACAGAATTTGGATTGTTGGGTGAGGCCGCATCTGCCTTGGCTGGAAGGGAAAAACCACCCCATCGAAAACATTTGTGAGGGGAGGAGGAGGAGAGGAGACACGTTTCCCTTCGTGGCCATGTAGAACCTGGGGATGCCAGGGGTTCCAGGGAGGAGCACCCTGTACCCGCACACCCCAGCTGCTCTGCTGGGGAACACGTTCAGGTGCCAGCTGTGTCCTGCTGTTGTCCCAGTGCCAGACGGTCGCAGCTCAGCTCATCGTGGTGGGGACAGTGCTGTGGTGCAGAGCACGACTGGAAGCCCTGCTAGCCTAGATCAGGTCAAGCTGGATCAATGTCACCTTCACAGGGGTCTGTGTGTGGGATGCAGGTCTGTGCCCATGAGCACAAGTGCCAGCAGAGACATCCTGTCCCTGCAGTATTTCCGGGGTCTTTCCTGGACAGAGAGGGGGATGTGACCACCCAGCACTGTGCTCCCTGTGTCCCCCAGTGCTGGGACACTGTCCTTTGCCCCTTGACCTGGGATCTGCCCCACCAGAGCCACCCCATAGAGTAGGGGAGATGGGGAGATGATGATAATCATGTCCTCTCTGTTTCGGATGGTGGGGGAGAGGGGAGTATGATAAACCAGGGCCACACCAAAGGGCTGTAAGACCATCCCTCTAGTGCAAGGTGTCCATGTCCAATGAGCACCTCCTGCCCAAACTTCCCCTCCCCAAGGACCCCCTGCTTAAGCCAGGGCATGGCCACAGCCTTTCTCCTCCCGGTTCTGATGAGTCTCAGGCAGTTTTGGAAAAACTTTGTGTTCTAGGGAGCAGCCAGCCCCAGTCCTACAGCATCGCTGGTGGCTCTCAGGGTGCTCCCACCTGCCCCAGCATCACTGAGTCCCTCCCCAGCACGGTGGGAACTGCAGCAGCCAGACAGGGCCCGCGGGGCTGGCTGCGGCCAGAGCCAAGGCTTTGATCTCCCTGAGCGGCTACTGGACAAGCACAAAAACACAGCGCAGTCCCGAGTCCCGTGTTGGTTTTGGTGATTATGTAGCTGAGCGGCTGAGGGATGTGAACATTCAGTCCAGAGTAAACAAGGCTTGCTCCCAAAATGGGCTGCTTGGCACACGCTGCTCGTTCCCGTGATGGCAGAGGGGCTGCTGTCCCCAAAGCAGGACAGCAATGGGCTGGGGGGATGAGCAGGTGAGGCTGTGATATCCCATCAGGTCCTAGTTCTGCATGATTGTCCCATCATGTCCTGGCTCTGTGGGAGTCGTGAGGGGTTGGTGCCTTGGGTGCCGAGCAAACGTCTGCCACTGCTGCTCCCATCAGCAGGTTTATTTGTGCTGCCTGTCCCCCCCACATACCTCTGTTATTAGAGCGTGAGAGTTCTCCCGCTGCCCCGGAGAGCGGGGAGAGGCTGGCGGGGGGAAGGGGGGGAAAATCCCCCTGAGGTGGGAGGAAATTGCAAATACCTCCGAACACATCCCTCTCCCGGCGCTCCCCGCTCAGAGGAGCAGGACGGTACCCCTGAGGGTATGGAGGGCCCCGGCACGTCCCACCAGCTCCACCGACTGCAGCGGCCCCGTGTCCTGTGGGCACCTCGGGGTCATGTGCCAGGACTGGCAGCGGACTGAGCTTCCCGAAACTCCAGCTGAGGTCTGCGCTCGACTGCTTGGAAGGGACCTCACAGACCATGGCGTTCCACCCCCCTGACGCGAGCAGGATCTAACCCAAACCTTCCACTCGACCAGGTTGCTCCGAGCACTGTCTAACCTGGCCTTAAACACTTCCAGGGAAGGGGCAGCCACAGCTTCTCCCCTGGCCAGGTGCTGGGGCTGGGTGGCTGCGTGCCGGGTGCGGTGCCGGGCGCGGTGCCCGTGGTGGCAGTGGGGCTGCACTGCTTCCCGCAGCCACTGGATGTCACCTGCAATATGGGCTGTGCGCAGCACGGCTCGGACACCGCACGGCTCTGATCCCACGCGGCTCTGACAGCGCTCATACATTCCAGTGCTTCTCCCGCTGCTCTGGACACCACACTCACTTCATCAGGCTCGGCTCCTGCTCGACTGGTCCTGGCTCGGAGTTGTGTCTGCTCCCACTGACACATTTCCCATTCGATCTCCCATTTGGGATTTCCCATGTGGGATTCCCACAACCTCCACCAGCCCTGGGGCCCGCGGTCTCGGTCCCCAGGGCTCTGCCCCGGTGACTCAGGGGGCTGTTTGCACGTGGGGTGAGTGGGAACTGCAACATCACCGACTCTCTAACGGCACAGGCTGGGAATACAACACGCTTCCGTTTAGCATTTTTTCCCCTAGAGGGCAAATTATTCCTTGTTAAGGTTCATATTGCCATCCACATTGTTCTGCTGTGGCGAGATGCTGCCTTTTAATACCCAATTTTAGGAATTGCAAGAGAATCACAGAATCCTGGAATGGTTTGGGTTGGAAAGGACTTCACAGACCATCTCGTTCCACCTCTGCCATGGGCAGGGACGCCTTCCACTAGAGCAGGTTGCTCCCTGTCCAGCCTGGCCTTGGACACTTCCAGGGATTCAGGGACAGTTACAGCTTCTCTGGGCAACCTGTGCCACGGCCTCCCCACCCTCACAGGGAAGAATTTCTACCCAAGATCTGACCCAAACCTGTCCATACCAGGCTGGTTACCAGCCCGGTGTCATTCCAACCAGGTACTCACCAGCCTGAGGGGGCAGAGCTAATGCACCCCCCAATGCCAAACTATCACTGCTCCTTGCTTTTTCCACGCTCAACCGAAGTAAGTGAAATCCTGCTCCTGATGGGTTTCCAGCATGACCAAGGAAAACGCTGGTTCAGCGCAGCTGGGGATCCCCTGTGGCTGCCCTGAGGCTGCGGGTTGGGATGTTGGGTGCCAGCAGTGCGCAGAGGGGCAGCAGCAGCACCAGGAACGTGCTCTGGGGGCAGGGGGAGTCCTCCCCAGGCTCTTGCAGCAGATGCTGTGTGAGGGAAGGGAATGCAACTGGTACCACGATCCTGGGGAGAGAGATGAGCAGCGCTGGGCCATCGCTGAGCTGTGCGGTGAGATGCAGGTGGAGCCAGAGCCAAGTGCTGCAGCAGAAAGTGCTGGGATTTGGGAAAACATGTTTTTCCCATAACCTCCTACTCAGCTGTTGCAGGAGGAGGGTGAGGAGCTGCAGCGTGCCCAGCACTCTGACTGCCCCTCTCCCCAGTCAGCCTGAGCATCGTGACTGCAGAGGGGTTGGCTCTGGGAACATCCAGGGAAAAAGAAATGAGGAGCCCTGTGTTCAGAGCCCTGTCCCTGCACTCAGAGCCCTGTCCCTGCACTCAGAGCCCCCTACCCTGTGCTTGGAGCCCCCTCCCAGCACAGCCCTGTGGTGTTTGCCGCAGGCAGGCGTCACCGGCACTGTCCCAGCCTCCTCCCTGATGTGAGTGTTAGGGCATCCTCTGCATTTCTGGGCTTTCCAGAAGAATGAAAATTGAATAAAGGATCAAAGGTCAGTGAGCAGGAGAGCAGAGTATTTCTGGAAAGCCCAGCAGCGGCGATTGCTCACAGCTTGGCACACATGGCCGGTGCTGGCTGGGCATGGCTGGACTGGCACTGGGGAGGGTGACAGCCGAGGGGCTGCCCCACACCAGGGATGGACACCCGACCTGAGTTTACAGTGCTTGTGGGGACAGCCCTGGGTCCCATGGGGGTCATCCCTAGCTTAGGGTGGGCATTCAGAAAGTGAGGTACAACCTGCTGGAGCAAGATCAGGTGAGGCCATGGAGATGCTCCGAGGGCTGGAGCCCCTCTGCCAGGGGCCAGACTGGGAGAGCTGGGGGCATTCACCTGGAGAAGACAAGGCCCAGGGAGACCTTAGAGCTCCTTCCAGGGCCTAAATGGTCTCCAGGAGAGCTGAAGAGGGACTTGGGAAAAGAGCCTGCAGGGACAAGAGCCTGGAGGGACAGGATACAGGGAATGGCTTCTGGCCAGAGGGCAGGGATTGATGGGATATTGGGAAGGGATTCTTCCCTGGGAGGGTGGTGAGGCCCTGGCACAGGTTTCCCAGAGAAGCTGTGGCTGCCCCTGGATCCCTGGCAGTGTTCCAGGCCAGGCTGGACAGGGCTTGGAGCAACCTGCTCTAGTGGAAGATATCCTTGCCCATGGCAGGGGTGGAACAAGGCGATCTGTGAGATCTCTTCCAACCCAACCCATTCTGGAATCCTGTGATACAGCAACTGCTTTCCCCTCTCCTGAGAGCTCAGTGTGTCTGTAACAGGCAGAGCCACTTCTCGGTTGTGCTGCAGGTGTCTCTGGAGCAGAGCTGAGTGAGCACTCCCTGCACTTTTCTGATTACAATCTGGATTAAAGTAGAGTCTAATATTCTATAGGATAAACGAATATCTTGACAAAGGACCCACATCATGAGAAGCTGGTGCAGTCAGACAGTCCCTCTGTAACTCCTCATATCAGAGACGCTCCGTGGCTCATGAGTCAGACTCCATTTCCCAGTCAAAGCCTCCTTGTGCCCCTGCCCCACAAGACAAACACACCCAGGCCCTCCAACTGGGTGTAGGGCTTGGCCAGTGACACCATCCAGGATGGGGTGACCATAAGACCAGCTCTCTCCCCCAACCCCATGTCCCCCAAGGCTCCAGGGACTCTGGCTGTGCGTGGGCTCAGCCCACGGGCACTTCTCCTCAGTAGCTTTGGCGGGGGACAGGCTCCTCCTCTTTCCTCATTCCCATTTATTTTTGGCTCCCAAGTTGTCATAAATGATTTGAGCTCAACAGTTTTTAAAATTTGAACTCCAAACAGCTATTTAAAGCCTTGACAGGATGCAAGAGTGTATTAGGAGTTTATTTTTAGAGCCTTTCTTAGGGTGAGAGGCTCACTCAGCATCACTTTCTCCCCAGTGATGGACTGAGACCAGCATGGGAACCCCACTGAGCACCGTGGGGCTGTGAGGGGGGGATGCCCTGGGTGGGGGAGCCATGGCAGGACCCCGGTTCCTTGGTGCCGAGAGGAGCCAAGCAGGCACAGAGTGCCCAGTTACCAGCTTCTTGGGATCAAGCACTGCAAAGCAAAATGGATTTGATTGGAAAGGGCTTTGAATGTGCCAGTGCTCAAAGTTCTTGTGATTCATATAACAATTAATTAGCTTGTTGAAGATCTTAAAACTTCTGTTAATTAGAGGTTGATGTTAATCTGTATCCTAGTGCTTCAGGATGGAGGAATCTTCCCAAACAACACTCTCTGCGCACTGTTCCATTCTGACCTCGTGCACGTGGATTCTCCTCCCAGTGTGCACCAGTTCTGGTGGCCTCACACATTTTATTATTCTTTTCTTTTTTCTTTTCTTTTCTTTTCTTTTCTTTTCTTTTCTTTTCTTTTCTTTTCTTTTCTTTTCTTTTCTTTTCTTTTCTTTTCTTTTCTTTTCTTTTCTTTTCTTTTCTTTTCTTTTCTTTTCTTTTCTTTTCTTTTCTTTTCTTTTCTTTTCTTTTCTTTTCTTTTCTTTTCTTTTCTTTTCTTTTCCTTCATTTTGTTTTATTTTATCCTGACTATTGTTCTGATCTGGGATATTTTTTTTGGCCTGCACTTAATTAGTCATAATTCAGAGGTTTTCATAAGTCACACACTGCACATGCTGAAGTGCTAATGAGGCATTTCCATGCTGAATCACCAACTAATGATTTACCATGATGATTTTGTTATTAAATCCGCAACCCCTGGCTCTGGCGAGCAGTGCTGGGAGACGCCTGTTTGCTAATACACGGAGACAGTGGAATGCAAGCAGAAAATATTATGAACTCGTCATCAGAGCACTGACATATTGATGTGGCACCTGCACCTGCCTGCAGGGTTTTCCAAAAAACGCTGGTGAAGAAGCCTGACAGATTGGTTATCCGCAGATCCAGGCTCCTTGTTGAACACACTGCAGCCAAGCTCCCGCACACCCAGGGACGCAGGAGCGCATGGGAAACACGCTGGCTGTGGGAGTGGGGAGGGAACCATGGGCACTCACCCCCATCCCCCATGGACCCCCGAATCCCAGCCTGACCCACAGGGAAAGGGGGCTCCCAGGGGCTGGGCTCTGCACCACCTTCCCTTACCAGGGTGCAGTTTCCAAGCATGAGGGTAACTGAGCCCATCGTGGTACCCAAGGACATCCCCGTACCCAGGCACTTCCTGGTACCTGAGGGCACCCTGGTACCCAGGCACATCCCGCCTGGCTGAGGGGATGGCAGTGAAGCACTCCCACTGGGTTTTGGCCTGTGCCAGGCTACCCAGTGCATCACGGTGGTGACAGGCCAAGGCCTGGGGGCTCAACCAGGATGGTGGAGTGGGAAGAGGGCTCCTGCTGCCCCAGGGGTGCTGCCCACACTGTGGGCTGGGTAGGTGAACCCTATTTCCCAGAGCCTTCCTGCTGCCACCGTGCAGGAGCAGCATCTCAGTTGCCAGTGTTGTTTCCCACTGGCAGCAGCACAGAGATGATGCCACTTGTCTCTTTATCTTTTCCCTGTTGCTGCTGCTCCTTTGACAGGCTGAGGCTGAGCGCTGCTCCCAGGACGGACGCCGGGAGCCAGAGCCATTTTGCGGGCTGCAGCACAGCTGGTGCCTGGCGCCGAGCTCCCGCTGCCGCACGCCGTGGGAAGGTGAGCGAGATGGAATTTTTAACCAATTCACTCGGTGACATTCACATGCCACAGCCCAGCAGTTTCTGCTTGTGGAAACATCTCCACGGGGGATCAGGGAAGTGATGCATTTAGAGGGATTCTAGCAAGAAATTGCAAAAATGCCTCCCCGGGGCCTAGGTAAAGGGTTGTTAGTGGTGGTGTTTATTCATGAGCAGAGCCAGCCAGGGAAGGACGAATCTTGGAATTGCTCTGGGAACAGAGCGGGAAGGTGCATCCATTTGTCTCCCTGCTCCACCTGCACTGACAGTTCCATGTCCGGAGGGAGAGCGGGTCCCATCCCAGGGGGCTGAGGAGGGTGGAGAAATTTCCTTAGAGTGATATGAAGGCTGGGACCTTTTGGTCACTGTAAGAATCCATGTGTGCCAGAGAAGTTTGTAAATGGATGGGCAGGGAAGATTCTGATTAAAGACCCATTTCAGAGTCAGCTGCTCTAGGTGGTGAGAGCGAGTATTTTGTGGATCAGCAGTGCCCTGTTTAGGGCAAAAGGGCAAAGAAGTGACAGAGCCCTGTCATTGTCCCTGGATTGTGTACAAAGTGGCTCTGCAGGTGAATAAAACTCTGAATCCCAGAATAGTTTGGACTGGAAAAAACCTTAAAGCTCATCTCATCCCACCCCCTGCCATGGGCAGGAACACGTTCCAGTAGACCAGGTTGCTCCAAGTGCTGTCCAGCCTGCCCTTGAACACTTCCAGGGATCCAGGGGCAGCCACAGCTGCTCTAGGCAACTTGTGCCAGGGCCTCACCTCCCTCAGGGAAAAATTTCTTCCCAATATTCCATCTAACACTGCCCTCTGGGAATGGGAAGCCATTTCCCCTTGTCCTGGTACCCCAGGCCCTTGTAAATAGTCTCTCTCCAACTCTCTTGTATTTTCCCAGTCCGTGGATGTTCAGAGAGCAGTGGCTGTGCATGGTATGCCTGTGCCCTAAACTGCTCTTCTCCTGCCCTGGCACCTCCAGCTATGTATTCACCTTCTGTTTTGGGAGAACTCTGTCCCTCTTTTTGCTGTTGGCTGTGGTCCTGGGATTGAGGCAGCTCCCAGACCTGTGTCTGCCTGCCAAACCTGGGTGCTGGCACCGTGGGTGCTGTAGTGGCTTTGGTGGGACCCTGAGCCTCACGGTGACTTTGGTGGGACCATGAACACAGCAGTGGCTTTGGGGTGCCCCCCAAGGTGCACTAACCGCAGGGTCCATTAACCCTTTCCCACAGCCCGTGCAGCCGGGCAGTTCTGGCACCCCACGTGCTGCCATGGCAGGGCAGGTTGTGGGGAGAGCACAGCAGGAATGCAGAATGAGATGAGATGTGACAGCCCATCTTCCTGGGAACATCGATGTAATCTGCACCAGAATGTGCTCAGCCAGCTGGAATCGCCGTCAGCCAGAGCTCAGCCAGAGCTCAGTGCCCGGGCGGGACCAGCCCCGCGGGGCACCCCAAAGGTGGCGGGGCGCGGGTGAGGCTCCGTGCGCGGTGCCCGGCTGCCCTCCCGCGTCCGGGGCAAGGGCCAGCAACGCTCCCTGCTCCGAGCTCCCGGGGTAGAGCTCCAGGCGGGCCCCGTCCCGGCTCCTTCACCCCCAAAAGCAGGTGGGGCACTGCCGGGGCTGAACCCAGAGCGCACAAACACAGGGCTCTCTGACCACTGGGGCTGCCCCAGCTGCTGCCCCAACTACCCCGCAGAGACCGAAGGGTCCCAGGCGAGCCTTGCCCTGTACTGCAGGGTGGGTGGGTGCTGATGGATGGACCCACTGGGCTTACCTGGGTCACGGCTTCCCGTCTCCAGAGGATGCTGGGGGGAGTGGGCTGGCAGGGGGCTGGTAGTGAGACAGGCAGTGAGATAGGCAGCGGGCAAGCAGCCATGCCTGCAGGGCTGGGTTGCCAGGGACTGCTCCAAAGTGTCCCTGGGCTCCTCGGCGAGTGATTCTGGGACAATCAGGGATCAGGGACAATCCTGGCCTGGGAGCCTGGACACTGTCCCAGCAGAATTGCTCAGGGTTTGGCTGCAGTCCTTGTTCAGATACATGGTGTGAGTTTTCATCCACAACAGAGAAGCTGTGGCTGCCCCTGGATCCCTGGAACTGTCCAAGGCCAGGCTGGACAGTGGGGCTTGGAGCAGCCTGGGATAGTGGAACGTGTCCCTGCCCATGGCAGGGGTGGCACTGGATGGGCTTTAAGGTCCCTTTCAACCCAAACCAATCTGAGAATCGATGAAACTTCCCAAGCATTACTACTGGAACCTGGGGGTGGAAAGGCTGGGGGCAGATGAAGGAGAAAAGCCATTCCTGGCCCCACCAGGCTGCTGGGGACACAAATGGGACTTTTGTGTCTCCTGTGCCAGCACTTGGGAGAGAAGGATGTACAGAGCAGTGGGGAAGTGGACGCGAGTCACCATGGCAACTGGGATGGAAACATCATCAAAATGTGTCAAACGAGGGGAATTACAAAAAATAGAAACCCAGCGTGGTGTGGGCAAACATTGCAGCTTCATGGGGCTGCTCCTGACAGCAGCATGTCGGCAGCCTCCCCGTGCTGTGGTAGTGGTGCCACCACCAGCTCCAAGTCATGCTGTCGCTGGGGGCATCTCGTGGCCCCCAGAGCATTCATGAGTAGATCCCGGTCCCTCCAGACCAGCTGGGCAGCCACCAGCTCCTCACCAGCACATGGACACGAGCCTTACATTTTCAGCTCCAGCATGGGCACAGCCATGCACAGACATGTTGGGCACCTCAGCTGGCACTGTGTCACCTCTGCATGAACCCCCCTTCACAACTAATTAATTTGTTATAATAAGTCATGTGCTTGTTTCCAGCTGTTTGTTTGTTTGGTTTTTTTTAAGTAAATGAAATTGTAAACAATTTGTGCTATTTTATCTGTCAGTTATGCTCCCAGGATTTGTAATTTTAGTGCATGACATCAGTTAATCACAATTCTCTTCCAGCACTAGTTTTAATTAAAACCACTTTCCCCTTTTTTGGCTAATTCATTGCTGTCACTGACGGCTGCAAACGGGATCACAGGCTGGCAGTTGCTGCTGCTTCTGTTTTATATTCGCCACTGACGTTAGGAAGTGGGGAGGAGCAGGGATGGAGTAGGGATGGAGCAGGAGCCCACTGGGGCTGCCCATCCAGTACTGCGGGACCCAGTGATGGCAGCAGGGCTGGAACGTCCCTGCGAGGAGTCGGAGCGTTCCGGCACTGCCATCCACAGCCGGTGGGAAGAGCCTTTACCCGCAGTTCACCTTTCCCACTGTTTCCTAACTGAGCCAGGAGCGATCCGCTGCTCCGCAGTGACCCTGCCCTGGCTGAAGGAATCCAATGCAAGGGCTGGAGCAGGAGCAGCTTTGTCAAATCATGAGCTGTAATTGCCTGAACTTCACGGCCGACATCGCACGCTGCTCATTACAGACACGGCTCCTGATTCCCAAATCCATCCCCAAAACAAACAGCTCCGACACCTGATCTGGTATTCAGATCCACCAGTGCTCCCTGCTCTGACAACTTGCTAACGAGCTTCCCCCAGCAGCCAAGAGCCGGGATGAGCGCTGACAGCCGCCGCTGAATCCGCAGTGGTGCCGGGATCGAAACACGGATCTGAACCCAGATCCAAATCTGGATCCGTGGCAGCCTTGTGGTGACGGGGACAAGCTATATATGGTCGCCTCAGCGAGAGGCCGGGGGCGTGCATCGGCTTTGGTGCTCTCCAACCCACCATGGACCGAATCCCACCGATGCCGTGTCCTGGCACTTTCCCGCTGCTCCTTCCCGGGGCAGCTATGGCACGGCCGGGAGTCCCAGACTGCCGCTCCCACTGGGTGGGGAGGCATCACTCAGCTCCCCAAATCCCTGCTCCTGGATGGGCTGAATTTGGACCAGATGTGCCAGCAGATCTGCCTGTGTTTACCCGTGGCGTGGTGAGCTGCCCCCTTCTCCGGGCATCGACAGGAGAAGGATGCAGCACATCCGAGCAGCACATCCTGCCCCGGCCGCCCTCCCTCTGGCGCAGCTGCTGGGATTTGGCTCGCCATGAGGGCGGCGCCCGTCCTCTGGCAGCTCCTTTGAGCCCCTCTCAGAGCTCAGGACCCCTCCCTGTGTGTTTGGGACCACAGAGGAAGTCGGTGCCCTGCGGTGCCAGGGATGCCAAGCAGTCCCTGTGCTTGTGCCCCCAGCGCATCCCGGGAAGAGCAGTGGCCGGGGGCGACGGACACTCCCGGAAGCATCCTCCTCCCACGGGAGCTGGGGTTGGCTCCATCCACCACGGGCACGCGCAGGATGTTGTAGGGTCCTCGTGCTGCTAACGGTGTGACCAGCGGCACAGCTGCCCTTGTCCCACACTGACTTTTCCAGTGGATATTTAATTTGCTTCACTCTTGGGCAGATTAATTAGTTGGGGTTTAAAAAAACCTCCCTTTTTTCTAAACTGCATTTTAGTTAGACAAGGTGCAGTGATGCTGAGGTCAGATTTACACCTCCCCCAGTCCTGTTCCTGGCCTGGTGTTCCTGCTAATTGTGTGCACACCCAGGGATGGGTCCAACGGGTGGCATTTGGCATCCAGAACATTTTTAACTTGGAAAATGGGGAAAAAAATCAAGCGATGACAAGAGTATTTATTTGTGCAGCCGACGCTGCCAACGGCTGGGGTTTAAAGGCGTATTTTTGCCATTTGCTGAAGTCAGTTGGAACAGAGAGACCGAATCCAACGCGGTGACACCTCCAACAGCTTGGACGGGCTCCTTCAGCTGCAGCAAAGCTCAGCAGGTTTGACATTTGAAACTCCCTCATTCCACTGCCAGGCAAAACCTAGGGCCTTTGCACTGTATTTTTCCTGCTGTTCCTCAGTGCAAGAATTCCTGCTTTTTCTGGTTTCACACCATTATGAACACACCAGCTCAGGAAAAAAATAAAATTCTGCTGTGATGATAAAATTGGCTTTGGAATAGCAGAAATCTGGCTTGTCCATGTGGTGCCAGGCTCTGGGGAGCTCTTGGATACCAGGGCTGCAGTCATTGTGTCACTGTTCTGAACACAAAAACACCGGGTAAGTGAGATTTTAAAGGATTGTTTGATGTTCGGCTTTTCAGGATTAATTCCTAAACTAAACAACAATCCCTGAGGTGCTGCCACAGGCGGGAAGAAACTCTCCCCTGTACATGCTCCCACCCTTCTGTACTGCTTCTGCTCCCCAGAACCTGCTGCTGGAGGGGACAGAGATTTGCCCCCCTGCTTCAAACCCAGCAGCCAGGGACACTCACTCCCTCAGGTCCCTTCCTGCTGGCACAGGAGTTGCCTCTCATGGGTTCAGCCTGGGACAGTGGGAGTGAGGCAGGAAGGATGCGGTGGGGGAGGAATGCAGTGGAAGAAATGTAGGAGGGATGCAGCAGGAGGGAGAGATGCAGAAGGGATGTAGGAGGGATGCAGCAGGAGGGATGCAGTGTGCACCCTGCAACCCTTTCCAGCATCCTGCCCTGCTGCTGGCTCCACTCTCCAGCCACTTTGCCTGGGTTTCTTCTCCAGGGACTGAGACAGGTCCTGCCAGGTCTGCATGAGGCTGATGGTACCAGTGGGAAACTCTGGAATGGGGGATCAGTGGGTAAAACAGCTCCAAGCCAGGAAGCCACTGGGTGAGAGCTGAAGGCTCATTAGCAATGGACTCCCGGGTGCATGAGGGGCAATACACCAGGCACAGGCAGCATTGCTGTGGGTATTTCTGGGTCATTTTCAGGTAGAAAAGGGGCAAACGCTGCCCAGTGTATGCAATGGGGTCTGTGGGTCCTGGGACAGGCTTGGGGGCAGGTGATGCTGCTGCACAGGCACCACCTGGGCCAAGAGCAGGGAATTCCCAGGGGAACCTCTCTCTGCAGCTCTAGCTGTGCATGGAAGATGATCAGGAACACTGGTGGATTCCTCTCGGAGGTGATCTCCACTGCAGCCTGTCCAGGGCCAGGTGAGCTCTGCACTGAGTGTGCTGCAGAGGATGCTCGTGCTGGGCATGACAGATGTGCTGGGGCAGCTGAAATGTGCTCCCAGGTGATGCCAGCACCTGCCCTGAGCCGATATCCCGGTGGCACCTACTGCTGTCCTGTTTTGGCTTTTTGATAAGCAAGTTGAAGGGAAACAGGTCACTGCTGCTGAGGCTCCCGGGTTACATAAACACTGGTGGAGTGACCCAGGTTGTGCAAGGGCCTGGCTTGTCTGAACATGTGGTTTGGAGAAGTATGAAGGCAGGGACCTGGAAACAGGTCAGTTGAGGTGAGATATGAGGAAGAAATTCTTCCCTGTGAGGTTGGTGAGACACTAGCACAGGGTGCCCAGAGAAGCTGTGGCTGCCTCATCCCAGAACTGTTCAAGCCCAGGCTGGATAGGGCTTGGAGCAACCTGGGATAGAGGAAGGTGTCCGTGCCCGTGGCAGGGGGTGGAATGAGATGGGCTTCAATGTCCCTTCCCACATAAACCATTCGGTGATTATATGAAACAAAGCTGCCTGGTAGCAGGAGGCACTGGAAATCATCCCTTAGCAGGGAATGGCAAACCTGGAACCACTCTGGATGCTATGGCTGATAAGAGCTAATGCTGCTCTGTGTGTGTGAGAAGCGTGGCCAAGCTGGGGCAGGACCTGGCCTGCTGATGGAAAGCAGGTCTGGCTTTGTGTGCCCTTGCCTTGGGAAGGATGCCTGAGTGCAGGAAGGGTCTCAGGACAGACCCATGGAATCCTCCGGCCCCATCGCGCTGGCACAGAGGGAGATGAAATGGGACTCCTGCAGGGGCTGCCTGTGGGAGAGAAGCAGGGAGGGAGGAATGCCGCTGGTTCTGTTGGATTTGAGCAGGCTCTGCTCTCCCAGAGCCGCATTTCCCTGCCGCGAGTGCTAACTAGGTCAGGCAGGACGAGCCGTACCTGTCCCTGCGGCAGCGCTCGGCACGGCACCGGCACACGGCTGCCCCCAGCACAGCGCTGCCACCGGGACACCGCCAAGGGAAGGGCTCTGGTGGCCCCTGTGAGCTGCAGCAGCCGTGAGGCAGCACCGGAGCGGGGTCGGAGGCTGCGGGCAGCTGCCTGCGCTGTGCGGGAGCCGTGCGGCAAAGCCCTCGGGGACCCTTCGGCAAAACCTTTGCTGCCTCCGTGGTGCCCGG
Organism: Coloeus monedula; assembly: GCF_965178545.1. Taxonomy (NCBI): domain Eukaryota; kingdom Metazoa; phylum Chordata; class Aves; order Passeriformes; family Corvidae; genus Coloeus; species Coloeus monedula. Next base: position 12,912,932 of record NC_138794.1, on the reverse strand, counting down.
CCGTGCACAGTGAAGCAGCGAGCAGATCCCCTACAGCCTCTTTCTCCTCTTAGGGCTGAGCAATACTCTTGCTAAAAACAGGAGCTCTGCTATTTTAAATACCAGCTTGCGGGATGATTCAGTGTCTGCTCAGGCAGACACGAGGCAATGAGGATGTTGGTCTTCAAGCCACATTTTAGGGGGAGCCTCTTCCTTCTGTGCTGGGTGTCCCCAACGATGTGGTGAGATGGAAAACCCCAGGACACTGGACAGGGTCCAGTGGCTCCCCTGAGCTGGGACCACGAGGCGCAGCTTGTCAGGAAGGGGAGAATGCGCTGACCCCACGGCAGGATCAGCTCTCCAAACCTTTTTGGTCAATGCTCTGCAAGGCCTCCAGCGTCCCTGCAGCTCCGACAGCTTCCTGTACCTTTGGAGCTGGATCTTCCCTGCCAAATTTTCATTGTCTTGCTGCTTTTCCTTGCCCTATGTCTCCAGCACATCCTCCCTCCTCCAGATGGGGAGGTGAAGGTTCTGGCATGCCCCAGCCCTGTTCCCTGACCCCCCACTTTCTGTCTTGGGGTAAAACCCTCCCTCCAGCTGCTGCCAGAGCTCTTACATCGATAATGTCACTGGGAGCAGTAGGCTTTAGTAGAAAATTCCCTCTTTCAGACGTGATTGATTTGGATTCCCCCCAGTCCTGGTTTCCAGGCATCAACGGCTGCTGGAAACGCTCTCCTGGCGACAGAAAATCCATGGGAAAGCAGGCAGCCCGATGAAGTATTCATGGGGATTTTTATCACTGGTTTTTACCCGCTGCAGGAAAGTCAGCTTTATTTTTAGTGAATGATGGATCCAGCAGTAACACAGGAAAAATACTCCATCTCCCTTCGAGCTGCATGGGAGGCATTGGAGAGGCCCTGTGCCTGGGAACAGGAACTAAACAAACCATCTCCTAAGTGTTTCTCGGCTAGTTCTGGGATCATCAGAATGCTTGAAGGAGGCTGTGACTGATCCTCTGCTGCCCCAAGTGCTGCAGCCTGTGGCTCTTGGCGGACCCAAGGGGCTGAGCCTTCTGCAGTGCCCATTCCCATGGCCACAGTGTTCCCATTGGCTCCCTAATCCCCAACCTGCCTCTGTCCCAGAGAGAGCAGGAGAATGAATCACAGCTGATTAATTTGCCTTATCCAGAAGAATCTCCCTGAATTAGCAAATGTTTTGTTTTGTTTGTTTCTATAGTGGACAGGAAAACATCCCTCAGTGCCCAGCAGCTGTACCCATGGCCATGCCAGCCCTGCCAGTAAGACCCCTGGGAGTCCCGGTGTCACTGAGCCCAGACAAGACACTCACATCTGGCTTCAAATGATCTTAAAACATATTTCTGAGCCAGCCAAGCTCGGCCACTGCCTTCCCGGGGTTTTCCCACTGCCTTTTCCCCACGGGCACTGCTTGCTGCCTGGCCGGTGCCGAGATGTGCTCTGTCAGCAGCAGATGCTTAATCTGTTTAAAAATAAATCCATCACTCTCCTGTGACTGATGGAAATCTGTTACAGCAAATCCCACTGCAACGTGGAACCCGGCCATGGCTGCCAAACTTCAGCACTTCCTTCCCTCTGGGCTCCAGAGAAGGGCTTGGGTCCCTCTGCTGTGGGTCTGGGGCAGCTCTGGAACTCGCCACTCCCTGCCCGTGTTTGCGCCCATTTACTGACACAGCCACAGGTAACATCCAGCGGGGACAAAGAAACCTGGGGCCTCTCCTTACTCTGACAGGGATGAGCTGTGTGACCTCGGGCAAATTCCTGCTGTCTGTGCGCTGTCATTGCGAGGGTGAGGAGCTGTGTCACCCAAAGCTCTCCATGGAAAACAAATGAGAAGGGTGTCCCACATCCCTGAGTGACCAACTATGCCCACAAAAACCCCCAAGAATTCTCTGAGGAACCATAAAAATGTGTAGAACTTCCTCCAGGGAAACAAGGGGCAGTAACAAGGGGTAAAGTGCAAACGGGGCTGTGGGGACAGCGTTTTCTTCCTGGAAAGGTGAACTGGGAAATAGGGTGGTGTCTTTGGCCCCCCTGTAATTAAACAAGTTAATGAGTGATGGAGACACTTTAGCAGTTGCCTCCATTCCAGGAAACAGGGGCAATGAAAGGTCTTGGTTCAGGGGGGCACCTCCACTCCTGCTGCAACCCCTTGGGAGGTGCTACTTTGGGGGTCCTGCCCATGAGAGCTGGGGTGCTCTCCCTGCCTCCAAGGGGTGAGGTGGGTTAGGCTGGTAGAGATGCATTGGGGATCTGGCAAGTTCCCAAAAAAGGCTCAAATTCCTCTTCCCAGCACAGTGGTGAGCCTTTGCACCCCTGCGAGTCCTTTTCCTCTCGCAGTGCCAGGGGTGCCAGGGCCCGCAGCTGCCCAGGTGCCAGGTACCCAGGGAGGCACCGAGCCCATCCCACGTGGATCCCAGGAGCGGAGCAGCGCGTTGCTGGTGCGTTGCACAGGCGGGTACGGCAGCAGCCACGTGTGTCTGGGGCCAGGGCCAGCGTGGGCCAGCAGGGTCATCGTTCCCCATGGGCAGAGGGTGCTGGGGGATGTGGGCGCTGTCACTGCCCTGTCTGCAGCCATGGCACCGTGTGCTGTGGGCAGGAGAGCTGCCTGGGGTCTGATCCTGAGCCCCTGAGGCTGAGGGGATCCTGCCTAGGCAGGGGATGTTTCCGGATGGGGGAAGTGGAATTACCCAAATTTATTCCCTATCAGGGAGGGAGTGGGAACTCCTGCAGCTTGCTGAGCTCCCCACTCACTGTGGGTGATGATGAAGGTGATGCTGCCTGACCCTGGGGTGTGTCCCCGGCTGTTGGGACCCTCCCTGGCAGGGCATTGGAACTGGATGGTCTTTAAGGTCGTCTGATTCAAATCACTTGGTGATTCTATGATCTCTGGGGCTGCATTCTCAGGATTTCAGGGGCTCCCCTGGCTCCTCCCCAGGTGCAGCCAGATGCTGCAGCAGAGCCCTGTAAGTGTTACCACCCTGTCTGGTTGCTCCTGGGACAGCTGCCAGGCAAACCAGCTCCATGGGGCTGTGGTTCCTGCCTGGAAGCCCTGATTGTGGCCCGGGGTCCAAGGGATGTGGGATGACCCTGTTGTGGCCATGGGCCTCCCCACCGTGCCCTTGGGGCAGATAATCCCAGTGTCCTGTAAGCGGCTCACACTGGGAGTGACTGTGGAGCCTTTGCCCTGCAGCAAGTGGGGCAAGAACTGGTTCAGTGAGTGACACCGTGTGCTGCCCACGGCCTCCTGCGTCACCCAGTGTGCTGAGTGCCATCTGCAATCAGGGCCTGTTTCACCCCCAAACCAAGTCCTACGGCTTCTGCAGCTCCTTAAGCCATTGCCTCATAGCAGGAACCCCAGTGTTTTGTTGTCTTCCCAACTGGCTGGTAGAGAGACAGGGGGAAAGGATTTCTTGGTGACAATAAGGAATGAGTCAGTTCTAGAGATTTGGATATTAAATCCTTAATTAGCGATAGACTTTGGTGTGCAAGAACCCAGCAGGGCTCTTCCCAGGAGTGCTGGCAGCAGTTGCAGTGCTGGCCTTGCTCCTTGCAGCTAATCCTGGTGGGCCTGGGGATTACCTGCTTGGACATGGTGTGTCCAGCCCCAGGACAGATTGTCCAAGGTGATCCAGCCATGCCACCAGCACCTTCCACTTGGGCTCCAGCTTGGAGCCAGGTGATACAGCCAGACATGGGGAGTGGGGATGGGTGTGCCTGATGATATCTTGTACCTGTAGGGACAGGAAGGATCTCTAAAATCCCGAAGCTTTGGCATCCGGGCGGGTTCAGTGCTGCTCTGTCTGTCAGGTGGCAAATCCCATATGTAATAGCAGGGACCTTGGCCTGTAGAGTGCAGCATCACACGGTTACAGAACACCCCTCTTAGCTACAACACCTTCTGAGGGCTTGCGAAACACAGCAGTGCCTAAAAATACCCAGTTGCCAAATTCCTGCTGTGGGTGCACTTGCAAGGTGTCTGTGGTACTTGGGTGGCCCAGCATGGGGGTGCTCTGAACACATCACCTGCACTGGTGGAGTTCCCAGCCCTATCCTTGCTCCCCTGTGCCCCCAGTGCCCTCGCTGTCCCTGCTCAGTGCCCAGCACCAGCCCTCAGTGCTGGCCAGGGCTCTGTGTGGGGCAGCCCCAGTCCTGTGCAGGACTGTGCAGGTGATGGCCTGTGCTCCCCCAGGAGCTCTCCGTGGAGATAGCAACAATTCGCATGAGGTCATGGCCAACCTGGCCATGGGCATCCTCCTGCAGCCCTGGGGCAGTGCTTGGGGTGACACAGGGCCTTGTGTCACCCCAAGGGGCTCTGAGTCCACAGCGGGGTGCTTGGTGTCTTTCCCCTCCACCTGCCCCAGTCCCAGAATGGAGATGACTGTTCTCTGTGCCCAGGTACCGGGTGCTGTTGCTGGGCTGGGCAGATGCTGTGTCACTGTCCCAGTGGAGCAAGGTGGCACAGGGACAGCTGTGGCCAGCTGGGATGCACAGACCCACCAGAGACCCACAGCACTGGTGACCCCAGGAGACAGGCTGCCCCCATGGGAAGAGAAGCTGCCCATCATGGTCAGGGCTGCTTGGGGATGCTCTGCCTGAAGCAGGCAGGGGTCACCCCTGTGCCGTGGAAAGGCAGGTCTGACACCCTGAGTGCTGCTGGGCCTCACACTGTCCCACACCCCTGCCGGGGTGAAGGATGCCAGCAAGCCCTGGTTTGATGCAATGTGGGGAGGCAATTCTTCCCCTCCATCTCTCAGGTGAGGAAGCCAGCACCCCAGTCAGGAGCTAGGAGTGGTGCCAGAGCCCTCTTCATGGGCTCAGGACCGAGTGAGAGCTGCTGGCATAAATTACCAGGCTGTCATCCCTGGTGCTGAGATTCCCAGGGAACAGCTTAGTGGTTCAAAGGGCTGCTGAGACAATTTTGCATTGCATGATCACAGTCCCAGAGCTCTGATATTAAAAAATGTCAACAGTGAGGTGGTTTCTGCAGTGGGGCCGCCCGTGGCCCCAGGGAGTGGTCACAGCCGACCCTTCCTGGGGCCAGCCCAATTTATCACTTAGCATCAGGATTTGGTGCTAAGTGATAAATTGGCCTAATGAACTCACGGGCTCCTTGTGCTGTGAGGAGCCCTCAGTTTGACATCCCCATGCCCCCCAGCACCGCATGCAAATGGCACTGAACCTGCTCAGCTCCAGTGGCACTTGAGGGATGGGAAGTGACACCCATGATGGTGGTGAGGCTGGTGGCACTTGTCTAGCCTGGCATGGCAAGAATGCAGCCACCAACTGCAGCGGGTGTCCCCCACCCTGCCCTGGCTGCACCACCAGATTTTGTTTTAGCCCCAAGATGAGAGAGTGCTTTGGGTGAGAGCACCAAGAGACTTGTCCTGTGCCACACTGGGGGATCAGGGCAGTGGATCCTGACTGAGACCCTAAGATGCTGTGGGTGTCATCTCCCTGCTCCTTCACCTCCTCCCTCCTGGTTCAGTGGTTGCTCTGCCCTGGTCCCCTACACCCCATCACTGAGTGCTCAGAGGTCTCTGAGGTGACTGTCCCACTCCCAGAGCTCCCCCACAGCCTCGCCTGTCCAGAGCAGCATCCCGGGCCCCTTGTTCTCCCATGCCAGCAGCCCTGTGCCCTCGGGTGCTGCTGCAGTTCCTGCTCCCACTGCCTGTGGATCTGTTCAGGTTGTGCATGGGATGGAAGCCCACAGGAACCACTGTTGTATTTGTTTAACACTCCAGTGAGGAGCAAAGAAAGCACAGCAAATAAAGCACTTGGAAACCCTGTCAATCTTTACTCTGGACAAACTCCGTGTCCCACAGCCAGCACGCCAAGGCTGACTCTGCTGGCTCTCAGAGGTGTGAGGAACGCTTCGCAGCTGGACCAGGAGGGTCACACTGCAAACACCTCCCCATTGATCGATGCCACGTCATTGCAGGAAACAAACCTCCCTTTGTTCCAGGAATCAAACTTTCCAAGGCTTGAGCCTTGGAAGCTCTCAGCCATGTTTCCATCACCCTCTGTATCTTCCAAAGGGAGTCTGAACTGAACCAACACTACTGGGAAGTCCAGAGGCTGTGCCTGCTACCAACCCCAGCACAGCCCAGTGCCGCCTGTCCCCAGTGCCAGCAGTGCTGCTGTCCTTAGGACAGTGGGACCCTCACCTGTGAGCAGTGGGCACACTGGGCACACTTCATGCCCAGGTACACCACATCCCCCAGCACACTGCACCTCCAGACACAGCCCCATGGCTGGCCAGGGGGCTTGGCAGCTCCAGGGTGTCAGGCAGCTTCTATCCAATACGGGAATAATTGGCAATGCCAGCTTCCCAGCTAATATTTCAACCAGGATTTTGCAGGCTTCCACAAAGGGTCTCTTTCTGTGCCACTGCACTGTTCCATACGGGATAGGTTTTTCCCAGGGAGCACCTTCTGCCCCATGCTGGGACCCATCTCTCACCCAAGCAGAGGCTGCAGCAATGAAAAGGGATGTAGGACCTCACTGATGAGGCTGGAGAAATGGAAAAGGAGGGAGCCCTGGCGATGGAGGGGAGCTGGCCATGCTGGTGGGAAGCCCTGGAGCTACAAATCTGCCTGCAGCTGGGGACAGGGGCACACTCAGCTGGGGACAGAAGTGGGAGGATGAGGGGCACGGGGGCCAGGGCAGTGGGTGGCCCCATTCCCGCTCTGCCCCTCTCTGGCACTGACCCGGTGACAGCAGGCCTCAGGCTGTGTCCCTTGAGGTGGCAATGGGCACGTGTTCCAGCAGAACCCAGGCCAAGTAGCTCCATCCTGGCAGTGCCAGCACCCTTCCCAATTCCAGCCTGTTCCCTCCCGTTCCCATGGCAACCTGTGACCTCACTGGGTTCCTTGGAGCTCTGCCAGCATTTTCAGCAGAAATAAAGCCAATGACCAGGGTTGTCCTGCTGTCCTCCCTGTCTGTAGTGGGTCTCTCACACCGGGGGCTCAGGTCAGGGCTGGCTCCTCTGCCGCAGGACTGACGTGCCACATTGCAGGTCTCACACTTGGTGCCCATCACTGTGGCATCTGCCTGACCCAGCACTCCTGGCTGTAGCAGCCCCTGAGATACAAGGGTATCTCTTCCCTGCACAGCTTCAGCTGCAGCCAGCGCTCAGTTTTCCAAGTGCCCGGTTTTCCCAGTTTTGTCCTGCTCGGCAGAGAAAGGGCCGGGATGGAGAAGAGGGATCAAGAGTGAGACAAACGGAAATGAATGGAGAACTAGTCCCTCTGCTCTGCGTGGTGGTGCCACTTGTCTCAAGGTCCTCCCCTGCCTAAGGGTCCCTTTTGGCCTGGGGTCTACTTCCCCAGGGCTCCCGTCTGGTCTAAGGTCCCTCCTGGCCTGAGGCTCTGGCTGTTCCCAGGGGTCCCATTTGCCCAGGGATCCCTCTCGGTCTCGGGGTTCTGTGTGGCTGGAGGTGTCTCTTAGCTTTGGCTGTGCCTGGGGAGGTCTCTCGGCCCGGGGCTCCAGCTGTGGGTAGGATTCCGTGCCGGCCGGAGGGTCCCACACGCCTGGGGTTCCCTTTCGCGCTGGGGGTCTCTCTCGGTGCGGAGTTCCCTCGCGGTGCGGAGCGGAGCGCTGGCGGTGCTGACGGTGACGGTGCTGGCGGCGGCCCCGGCATCCCGCGGCCCGGGGGCGGCCCCGGCGAGCGCAGCGCGGCGCGACCACCCCCGCAGCCGGCGGCAGGGAAGGAGGCAGGGAAGAAGGCACGGGAAAGAGGCAGGGAAGGAGGGCCGCGGATCCGCTCGGCTCGGCGCGACTCCGCTCGGCGCTGACGGTCCCCGGTGCCGCCGCCGTCACTCGCCCCGCCCGTCCGCGGTTCCGCGCGGCGGGTGCGGGACGCGGCGCTCACCGACACAAGCCGGGGCCGGGGGCTCAGCGGGGCCGGGCCGCGGGATGAGCGCCCGGCGGCTCTCCGGGGGCAGCGGGGGCCGCTGATGCTGCGGGGACCGCGGGGTCTGCGGGGGCGGCGGGGGTGGCTCGGCGCGGCCCCGCCCGCGGCGGGGGCCATGTGAGCGCGGTGCCGGCAGGATGCAGAAGGGGATGCGGCTCAATGACGGGCACGTCGCCCACCTGGGGCTGCTGGCGAAGAAGGACGGGGCCCGGCGCGGATACCTGAGCAAGCGGAGCGCCGACAACACGAAATGGCACACCAAGTGGTTCGCGCTGCTCCAGAACATGCTCTTCTACTTCGAGACCGACTCCAGCTCCCGGCCCTCGGGGCTCTACCTGCTCGAGGGCTGCGTCTGCGACCGCGCGCCCTCTCCCAAGCCCCCCCTCTCGGCTAAGGACTCTCTGGAGAAGCAGGTGGGCGACACGGGGGGCCCCGCGGAGGGGGAGGGAGGATGGCCCGCGGGGGTCCAGGGCCCGCACCCCCGGGAGCTTCCGGTGCCCGTGACCTGCCCCACGCGTGACCGGGGTGGGGAGGTGAGGATGAGGCCGGTCTGTGCAGGGGAAGGGGGATGATTCCCGAGGCTGCAGTGCGGGAGCAGCGGGTGGGTTCATTGTGGGGGTGTCGGGCTCTGTCCGGAGCACCCCCACTCCCTCTCCCATCTAATTAACCGCCAGTAATTAGCGCGGGGCTGCGGGGCGCCTCCCAGCGGCCGCGCTTGGCGCTGCAGAGCCCCGCGCCCCCCCCGCCCTGGCCCGGCGGGGTTTTGGGGTCCCGGCGGGGGGACCCCGGGGCTCCCGTGGGGCGGCCCCAGCTACGCGGCCTCGCTGTTTCCCACACCCCGCCTGCTCCCTTCTGTGCCCCTGTGGTTTGCTTGGCAACTCCCCCAGCTCAGCGGTGTGAGCAGCCTGCGATGGGTGCGTGGTGCTCGGCGGGGGCAGCTTAGGGCCTTGTTTTCAGGCAGATTTCACCCTGTTCCCGCTCGCCACGTGTGCGGTTTGCACCTCAATCTCCACCCCTGGCGGGGGGACAAGCAGAGTGCGGGTCCCCTGAGACCCCCGTGCTGGCGCTGGGCTCCAGTGCCCTTTGCCACTGCTGATGTCTGCGGGTGATCAGCGAGGAAACACCAAAGCCCTTGCGAGGCCCTGGGAAGATCCAGGTGTCCCCCAGCCCCAGGGCTGCTGTGGTCCCAGCCGTGAGGACCGCAGCCCCTGGCGGGCCTCGGAGGTGGGTGGCCCACCAGCTGTGCCTTTCCCGACTGGGCAGGGTATCCTGGAGCAGCACGGCATGGACGTTGGCAGCCCCTGGCATGTTTGTCTGGGGTGGTTTGCTGGAGCTGGGATGCGCCGTAGCAGCCAGGAGAGATGGGATGGTGCCAGGAAGGGGGGAGAAGGGCTGGCTTCCAGCTGCGGGGGCAAATCCCCATCCATCGCTTCCAGAGCCACCTCCAGATTCATTAGCGTGGACAGGAGCTAGCTGGATTCACCCTCTGACCCTCTGGTGGTGTGTGGAGCGCGGACGTGCGCCCTGTGGGTGCCCGCGGCACAGCGGCACCGGGGCCCCTCAGTGGGAGCAGTGGGAGAGGGTCCCGGCACCACCATCCCGGGCTGGGCACTTGCGGGAGGCACCTCGCGTTTTGCGTCCAGCTCTGCAGGGCTTGCATAATTACTGCCTGAGGAGGCGCTGGGAGTGCTGCCGGCAGACTGCAGGATGGGACCCGGGGCACCTGCCGGGCACCCCAGGGCATGGGGCAGCCTGGGAGGAAATCAGCCCCTTAATTCTGGCTATTCCTGGCACTTGGAAAACCCTGCCAAGGGAACCAGGCATGCAGCACCACTGCTCCCTGGCACATCCCCTCCCTCCTGGCTTGGAGCACAGGAATATTTCCCTGTCAAGAGGAAAATACTGTGTTTTTTGCCCAGCGGGGGCTCCTTGCAGCCCAGCCGTGGGGTGCAGCACCTCGGGGGCTGTGGCAACGAGAGGGGTCTGTAGTTGCAAGGGGTCACACTGCTGTGGTTGCCACTGCTGTTCCTTCAGTAACAGATGTGTGTTCCCAGTTCAGCTTCCATGAAGTTTACCAGCCAGGTTGCGATCAGCCTTCCTGGCCAGGTTGGAATCAAGCTTGGAATCGAGGCTCTAGGTCCTCGTGTTTGTGCAGGAGGGATTTTCCACCATGCAAACACTATGGGGAGGATGTCACATCCCCTTTCCGGTTCAAAATGCACCCAGGGTGTTGATCCTTGCTGTAAGTGAGGGGCTGCTGTCACAGGCAGCTCCTGCCATGGCAAATACATCCCCTGCTGCTGCTCCGCGTGGATTTGCCGCGGTCCAGCGCCTGGCTTGTAATTCTGTGTAATTCCTTAGGCCAAATGGGACTGGAAGACGGAGCGCTGGACGCCCGCTGCTCTGCAAGCTAATTAATGGCCCAGGGATGAGATAAGCGGCGAATATTGATGGTGCAGATCCGCAGCCTGGCCGGGGCGGGAGGAGCGGGTGGCACACAGGGCAGGCCGTGCTCCGGGCAGGGTCTGTGTTCCCCACTCCAGGGAAAGCCTCGGCTTCAGGCTCACCTGAAACCCAGCTGTGCCCAGCATCCTCTAAAGGGAAGGTACTGAGGAAATTTCTAGTATTGCCCGTGATCCCAATTAATTACATTCTGAGGGTATTTATCTATCTGTGCAGTTCCAGCTGGAGCTCTGAGGACAGTGTTCCTTGCATCAGAGGAGCTCCGGGTTTGGATTCCTTCCTTGCTGGAGAGGAGCCTGAAAGGTTCCCAACTCTCTGCAAAGGAGAAATTTCAAGAGGTGGGGCTTTCAAACCCCCTCTTTTAGTGTACACACATTTTGTTTTGGGGGGATATTTTTCCTGGAACACAGTGAATTTTAGTGCCGGTATATGTGAAAATAAGGGAGCAAAGACGTGTGGAAAACTGGAACACCAAAGACGTATTTGCTGCCTCTGGAAACTTTGCTTTCTGCTCTTGTTATATTTTTCCACAAATGAATTTTCCATCCAACCAGTTGGATGGGGAAGATAATTTCCTGCGGGGTGAGGTCAGGCTGTGGCCTGGGGAAGAGTCTGTGAGGTCGGTCTGGGGCTGGGGAGGCTGTGACCCAGCTGCTCGGGGCAGCAGTGCCAGCGGTGCTGGGATGAGCCGGGGTGGGGCTGAAGCCCCTTTTTACCCTGCTGTGGTGTCTGGGCCATGCCACACCACAGCCCTGCTGTTCCCGGCCCCCCGAGGGTGACGGTGCTGAGATGTGCTTCACATGATCACATCTCCCCTCCCTGTCCCTGTGTGCTCGGAGGGGTGGGCAGGCTTTGGGGTGCCCCAGGTGGGCCAAGGTGAGATCCCAGTAGAGGAGCTGGGCAGGTGCAAGGTCCAGAGCTGATCTGACCCCAACCTCAAAGACGGGGAAGGCCCCAGCATCAGGTGAGGGCTCTCCTTCGCACATCGGTTGGGCAGCAGGAATCACAGCTGGGTTTGCTCCATGGATCCAGGCTGGAGTTGGATTTAGAATCACAGAATCACGAGGGTTGGAAAAGCCCTCTGAGGCCATTCAGTCCAACCCTTCCCCCAGCACTGCCAAGGCTGCCACTGCTCCATGTCCCCAAGTGCTGCATCCACACAACTTTTGAACATTCCCAGGGATGGGGACTCCACCACTGCCCTGGGCAGCCTGGGCCAGTTTCCAGACCTGTATCCCAGTGCCATGAGTTGTTCCTAAGCAGGAGCCCTCAGACAGAGCCAGTGTGGTGCTGAGTCAGGCAGTGGCCCCATGCAGAGCCCTTGGCTCCAGGCTCCGCAGCCCCGGAGCTGAGCTGTGTTCCCCCAGCTGGGGCTGCTCCTGAGCACGCACTGCCCATGGATGGGGATTTCCTTCCCCATCTCCAGAGTGTTTTCCAGGGACGGGGCCATGGCACACCGAGGGCACCTTGTCCTGTGGCCCCCATTCCTGAGACACTGGGAGTGCTGGGGGGGAGTGGAGCTTGGAATATTTGGATGCCTTGAGGACCTGCAGCAGCTCCTGCCAGCCCAGCAGCTCCAGCTCTCCCAGAGCCAAGCCCCAGGCCCTGATGGTGGAGCCACTCCTGCCAGTGGGAGAGCTTGGGCAGCTCTCTGAAGGTGCAGCAGTGGGGCCATGGGGTCCAGCCATGCCCGTCCCTGCATGGGGGTTCACCTGGGTACCCCCAAAAGGGCTGTGGAGAGTGGTCAGAGGGGACAGATCCCATCAGTGGAGCAGGGCTGAGCAGGTCACCCATGGACATCCTGAGCAGGGCAGTTCCCAAGCTATTCCAAACTTTAGGATTGATGTCCCAGACACTTCATCCCCAGATCCCAGCATTGGCTGCAGGTCCATGGGCATCAGCCATCTGGAGCAGTGAGAATTCTTCTACCCAAATGTAATTCCATGCAATCTGATTTTTTTGGGACTGTAAATCATAATTTGTGGACTTAAACCTGAACTATTCATCAGCATTGGGATAATGGGTTTTTAATTAATTCGCATATTGTGTGATGCCATGTGGAAATTTTTGAGTGAGGGGGATGCTCATGGTGTTGGTCCCAGCGATGCCTGCATGCCCGCCTGCCAGCAGCACCCAATAAAATCAAGGGAAAACGGACTTATTTTAATTATGTTATGAATATTTCTGTGCATGACTCCAGAGCCTGCTCCACACAGGTGATGCTCACCTCTAGTAGCCATTTCCGAATATCCTGACAGCCCATACCGAAACAAAGGAAGGAAATTGCAGCCACTGGGATGTTTTTTCTTATTGTCAGCACGGAAATGAGCTGCTGGAGCATCCAACTCCGAGGTCCTGTTTTCCCAGAGCACATAGTATGTAGGTCAGGGATGTTAAAAGCTGCCATGGCTGGCTGTGGATTTTTAGACTCATCCATCCAGAGCAGGAAAATTCTCCTCCTCTTGCCCTTTGTGTCAGCTGGAATAACCATCAGCTTCACAAACCAGCGGATGTGGATCTGCCCACTCCGGGAGGATGGAGGGCAGGCAGTTCGAGGGATGATGGGAGGGCATCCCTGTGGGGGGAAAAGACCCCTATGATGGCACAACAAAAACGCAGGAAAGGATGACAGTCACTGCTTTGGTGTCACTGGGGGGTTCTCTCGTGGTCCCCCCACTCTCACACATGCAGTGACCAGCGTGGGGGTGCTGGGAGAGCACCCACCCCCAACCACAACATCCCAAGGGGTCTGGTGGGTTGTTCAGGCTGAAAAACGCCCTTCTGCAAATTCTAAAAAATTCTGTGGAAGGTTGATTTTCTATTTTGGAAATAATGTGTCGCTTTAGAGATTATTTGAATTTATTTCTGAGTCTTTCTGCACATCAAGGGACTCGGTAACGCCTCCCCCCCATCCCCCCCGCAGCAGGCAGGGCCTGCGGGGAGCCGGGTGATGGTCACGGGGCTTTGGGTGGCCCGCGGGGAGCCGGGTGACTGTGGCCCGGCGGGGTCACGGGGCTGTGGGGGCGCCTGGAGGTGCTTTAATGCTTCCCTTGGTGACCTGGAACGCTCCCGCGTCATTATTTCGGGCAGAATTGCCGTGTCCCTGGGGCTTCCTGAGGGAAATCCCTGAGGTCCGGGTATCTGGGCATCCCACGGAGGCGGGGTCCAGGGGCTGTGTATCCTGCGGTGCCAGACGGCCACGCATCCCATAGCGCCGGGGGCCGGGCGATGTGCCTCCCACAGCGGGGACTCAGAAGGCACCATGGAAAGAGGGGAGGCTGGAAAACACCCCGGAATGAGGGACTTCCTCAAGGAATCGCATCTGCTTGCTTTGGCAAGAGCAGAGGGAAGGGGTTTGGATGAGGGGTTCCAGTCCCAGGGCTGGGAGTTGGTGAGGTCATAAATGAACAAAAATTGGGTGTAAGGGGAAGCAAAGTGACGCTGTGGGTAACTGGTGCCCTGCCCTGGGCAGCACAAACTGCTCCAGGGATGCTGGGCTGAGGCTGCGATGGAGCTGGGGGCTCATCCTGATGCTCCCAGCACTCTGCCTCGTGCCAAGAGTGGCTGGTCCTGTGCTGGTTCTGCCCATGGGTCTGGTCCCATCCATGGGTCTGGTCCTGTCCATGGGTCTGGTCCTGTCCACGGATCTGATCCTCAGTCCCTGACCCAGCAAGTGCCGCAGGAAGCGCTCCCAGGCTGTTGGTGCGATGTGTCACTGTGATGACAGAGAGGAATCATCTTTTAGGCGGAGATAAAAGGTGGTGGGAGTTTTATTATTCAAATAGAAAATAACTTCCTCCTTCCCAGCACGGTGCACTTCCTGGGAATTGTGTGGGGATAAACTGGAGCAACACATGGAGTGGGGTGCGTGTGCTCACAGGAGCCGGGTTTGGATCACAGGCGGGGGATCGAGGGGTCCTGGCTGCAGCTCTGCAGTGGGGGGCTTTCACCCCTCGTCATCAGCTCTGCTGCCAACAGCCTTGCAACTGCCATTGACAAAACCTTCGGGAGTTTTTGGGCATAAATTGGATGAGCCAGAACTGTCTGACAAAACCTGCCTGTCAGGTGCTGATGTGCTGGGAGGTGCCTCGACTGGGTGAAGATGGGCAGAGGCAGTGGGGCAGGGTGGGCACTTGTCCAGGGTACCTGCTCCAGATCCCTGCCCCAGTCCCTGCCCCCGTTCCTGTCTTGGGCTGTGCACCCCTTAGTTTTAACCTCTGGCAAGCCCTGAATCTGCTGCTTTCCCAGGGCACAGGGAAAGTCAGGATGCTAACCCAGGCTGTGCTGTGGATGCGGGGCTCTGAGTGGGTGCACTCACCCACAGCAGCACAAAGCAGCACGGTGCCATCCCCACGGGACCCTGGGAGCACACACAGGTGTCTGGGAAGGACAACCCAGGGCTTGCTATCTCATGCCCTCCTGGCAGGCAGGGACTGGTTTGGGGGACCCCTGGAAGTGTCTCCCCATGTTTCCGGTCCCATGGGGACTCAGCTGAGCACGGGCTGTTGGTCTTGGATCGTGGAGTGGGAATGTGCACACACTGTGCTGTCGGGGGGGTTTGTTCCTGTGGCACCAGGAGCTGCTGGGGGCACCAGGGCCTAGAAGGGGCTCCCCCACACCTTGCTGGTGTTTAGAGGGGCATTTCCAGCCTTGCCAACCTGATGAGCTCTTCTTGATGCAGTTACAAGGGAAGGGATGTGAGGTGGGTGTAAAGCTGGGGTAGAGAACAACACCCATAAGGACCACAAATTTTTGGTGAATTTTCCCTCAGAGCTGTCTGTTTGCCAGTAAAAGCCTTTGGGAGTGGGAGGGAGGGAAAGGGGGTGGGATGCGAAAGGCTGGGGAGCTGCTGCAGCTCCAGAGGTGTCCTGCAGGCAGACACAGAGCTCTGGGCAGCCTGAGCATGGTGGGCCAGGGAAGGGGTGGGCGATGGATGATGGTGTTTGACATTGGGGTGTGTGATGGATGATGGTGTTTTGTCATGGGAATGGCGCCATAAGGAGGAAGTTTGTCCACAGGATCAGCAGTAAAAGATCTGCACTTAAAGGATCTGCGGCAGAAGTGAAGGAGCTGCATCTTCACCAGGGCCCTGCAGCTTCTCCCCAAAGGTGAAAGCTGCTTCTGAAGGCGGGCTCTGCTGTGCCCATGGGCAGCGTGGGCTCCCGGCCCCCTCTCCTCCTCTGCTGGACCTGGAGGGGCTGGGTGAGCTCCAAGGGTATCACCCTGAGACCTGAGGCCCTGGGTGGGCATGGGCTGTGGGCGCTGGGTCTGTCTGTGCTGCTGTACCAGCCATGCCCTGTCTCCCCATCGTCCTGGGCTCACTCAGAGCCTCCTGTGCCCTCCAGGGGTCCTTCTTCCCAACACCCTGGGCCTGATCAGGGATGGGAAGGGTAGAGCGTTGTGGTGCCCATCGGTGTTTTCATGGCACACGTGGCACAGCTGGTGGCTGCCTGTGTCCCGCCAGGCTGCTGCTCCTTGGGTTTGAGGCAGTTTTTACCTGTGAATTCAGGTCCCTCATGAAACCCAACAGAGGAGCAGATGATGTCAGGATGAGCTCGTTCCAGTGGGTTTGGTTTAGCCCAGTTATTCCGGGCAGTATCCAGCACTGCAGCGTGGTACCTGTTTCCTTGGAGACTGCAGGGAAGCAGAGGAGCGGCACAAACCCGGCGGCGGCGGCACCGCACACAATTAGCACAAACACTGGAAATGTCAAGGGAGGCTAAAAATAGCCCCACACTGTGGCCACCCCCCGGAGCCCCGGGGAGCACAACACGAGGGACCCGGGCTCTGCTCGGCATCACCTCCCGGGCGGCTGCGGGGCTCCAGCGTGTGCCCGAGGGGCTCGCTGTCCACACAGGCAGGGATGCAGGCAGGGATCATAGGATCAAGGAATCATTAAGGTTGGAAAAGACCTCTAAGACCATTGAGTCCAAGCATTAACCTGTGGATGCAGGTGTGGATGCAGCTCCAGCTCAGCATCCTTGCTCCTCTGCCTGTTCCCCAGGTGAGGGTGCCCGCAGGGTGGTTGCCACATATTCAGGACTGCAGCCCCCTGGACTTAAGTGTGTTTGGTAGATTTAGGTTTTCCTGAAGTTGGGTCTTTGCCCAGCAGGATTTTCCTCGCCAGTGGCAGGGCTGTGCTGAGGGCAGCACGTTATGGCTGGGCTCCTGGTGTTTCCAAACATGTTTTTTTTCCAACGACCCAACCTGTGGTGGGTCAGGAAGTGCTTTCTGCCAGCCCTGTGTGGGGCATAACCGTAACCCCTGTGCTCGCCCCCGCAGCACTACTTCACTGTTAACTTCAACCATGAGAACCAGAAGACCCTGGAGCTGAGGACCGAGGATGCCAAGGACTGCGACGAGTGGGTGGCAGCCATAGCTCATGCCAGGTGTGCCCTGTGCCTGTGTGGGGGGGGGGGATCGAGGTGAAGCCGTGCTGAGGGTGGCTTGGGGGGGCAAGACACTGCCAGCAGGCAGAGCAGGACACTTCTGCCTCCCAGCCCCATGGTGGGGACCCTCATGCTGAGTGAGGGCTGTGTTCAGTTGTTCCCCGGTCCCCATTCCCATCCCTGTCCCATGCAACTGCTCACCCTGGCAGGTTGGCACTGCCTGTCCCAGCCTGGTGCCAGAGGGATGCCCGATTCATCCTCAGGCTCAAAGCCCATCTGGAAGGGATTCACCTGGGATAGCAAACCTGGTCAGGAAGGGGTTTGTCCAGGATCCTGTCTGTGCCATGGGAGTGCTGGCACAGCCCACCTGCCATGGAGAGCAGTCAGGAGCCAGCACAGTGCAGATGCCTCTCGGGGGAAGGAAGTGCTGGGCTGGCAGCGAGGTGTGGGATCAGGTGGGAGCTGCGTGCAGGGAATGGGAGAAACACCATCCCCTGCAGCCCCTGCCAAGAGTAGGACTTTGTAGGTGCTTGCGCCACATGTGGTCTTCTTCTTCTTAAATTCTTGGAATGTGGCAGGTGACAGGTTCGTCCATGGGTGTTTGGGGATCTTTTTTGTCTCCTCCGATTTCATTAAAGTTTGCTCTGTCCTTTCCGTTTGCCCCTTGTGGGAACCCGTATCCTCACCAGATGGGCCCTTTCTGAGCAGCAGCATTCCCAGCTGTGGGAACTGCCCCCTGCTTTGTTCCCCCTGCTGGGGTGTGAGCCAGAGGCCCTGGGAAGGAGGAGCCCTTGCCAAACCGCAGCCCCTGATGCTGGGGTCGCATGCCGGGGCCGCGGGGCAGGGTCTGCAGGGGAGGGATGCTCACGGCCGTGTCTGCTGCAGCTACAGGAACCTGGCGACAGAGCACGAGGCGCTGATGCAGAAGTACCTCCATCTCCTGCAGATCGTGGAGACGGAGAAGACCGTTGCCAAGCAACTCCGGCAGCAGATCGAGGACGGGGAGATCGAGATCGAGCGCCTCAAGGCCGAGGTGAAGCGCCTGGTGCTGCCCTGTGGATGCACTGACGCTCCTGGGGTGACCCGTGGGAGGGGGGGTGGCATCCCCGTGTGGGCAGGGGCTGGGGGTGGCACCGCTGGTGTGGTTCTGCTTCTTTTAGTGACACCGGGCTGGCCCTTCTCCTGCATCGCCCCCCTTGGGGATTTTCCTGGCAGGAGTGATGAAGCAAGTGGCTGTGGGCTGTGCCATCCCAGCACTGTGCATGTGGGGGGCTTGAGATGATCCCTGGAGCCAGGAAGCTGTTGGAATAGGGAAGAGTTCACACCAGCAAGGAGCACTGGGGCTGGTCCTTGCCTCTTGTAAGCGAAGAAAACAGTCGCTGTGTCCTAGAATGCCAGAACAGTTTGGGCTGGAAGGGATCTCAGAGACCCTCGTGTTCCACCCTCTCCGTGTCCTCCTCTGGAATCACTCCAGCAGCTCCACGTCCCTTTGATGCTGGGATCCCAGAGCAGGAGGCAGCTCTGCAGTGGAGCACACCTGAGCGGGGCAGAGGGTGTCTCGTGCTCTCCGGAACCCCAGGGGTACGCTGTGCTCGGCGCTGTGACCACACGGATGCTGCTCTGTGCAATCCTGTGGGATCAGCCCGGGGAGCCCCTGCCTGCAGCGTGCCCCGGGAGCTCTGGCAGCAGTTCCCTGCCGGGTGTGGGAAGGGTGACACGAGGCCGGGTATGGCAGACAGCAGCAAGGTGCACAGATGACTCAGCAGACGGTGCCGAGGGACACGCGTGTCCCTGGGGCACCTGCGAGGAGGAGGCTCAGGAGATGCCTGGCACTGGGGGCGATGCTCCTCGGTGGGGGGGCTGCTCTGTGGCACTGGGGATGCTCGGCAGAGGGAGAACCCTCGGTGGTAACAGGGCTGCCTGGTGCTGTGGGAGATGCTCGCTGGCAGAGGGGATGCTCGGCAGTGGGGTATCCCCTGTTTCCTGGCCACCCCCGTGCTGCCTGGCTCTGCCCTGCAGCACTGTGCCCCCCGGGTGCCCCTCACTGCCTGGGCTCTGCCTGCGGGTGCTGCTGGCACTGCTGCTGCGGTGGGTGGGCAGTGGCGACAGTGAGCGTGGGGCACCCTGGCACACCCCAGAGCCAGTGCTGCTGCCAGCCCCCTCCTCTTGCCTGGCAGGGGGGTGGGCAGTGGCATCGGGGTGGGGGCAGCCCCGAGTGGGTTGGCAGGGCTGAGACCTCGATGCCAAATCACTCAAAACCTCAAAATTGCCTCAGAAGAGGTATCTGAAGAGACAGTGAGGGCAGGGGTGGTTTCACCTGTCCTAATGGTGGGCTTTCCCTTAAATTTTGAATTTTTGGGTTCAAATGGGCTGGTCAATAGCAATCCCTGACCATATGCTGGGGTGTGCTGAAGGTTGTTTTAGTCTTGCAGGGCTGAGGTGCCACAAACCCTTCCCAGGAGTGCTGGCTTTGTGCTCTTTCTGCTCTCCAGCAGAACAGATCAGCCTTAAAACTGCCGTGGTTGCAGACTGTGCCCCCTGTTTGGGGGGTGTTCTCCTGGGACCTTGATCCTGCTCCCCAGGTCTGGTCCAGCCTCCAAGTCAGGGTGATCCCCAACCCCCTGAGGGACCAAGGCAGGACAATGAGCACACCCAGGAGCTGGGTCCAGGGAGGTGGGAGATGTTGTGACCCCTGGAACGAGCTGAGCACAGCTGCAGCATCTCCTCCCCAGGCTCAGACACACTGCTGTCACCTTGGTTGGTGTGGGGGTTTTCACTCTTCCCCATACTTTGAAGCAGGGATCAAATTATCAGCTCCTACTGTAATGTGGAAATTTTGCTCACTCAATTAAAAAAAAAAAAGAAACCAGAATAAAACCATGGCACTGTCAACCCCCTTCTGTGGGTCCCTCCATCCTGGCAGGGGGTGGCTTTGGTGCCCACAAAACCTTCAGTGCAGGGGTTGTGGAGCGGGTCCTGAGGACTCAGGGCTCCCTGGGAGAGCACATAGAGAGCAAAAAGCTCTAAAATCTCCTCTAACATCTGATCCATATAATGAAATGTGGTGAAACAGATGTGTAGAAGCTGGCTCGGTCACCATGAGCCTGTGGCCACCAGCTCTGGTGTGTTCCTGCTTTTTCCAAACAGTCCAGACACCAAACTCCACCTTTTTTCCTTTCTGTCCAAAATGGGACATCCTCTCCCCACAAGAGAGTCCTCTTTCCAAGTAGTTTTCTTCTGTTCTCTTCTATAAAATCAAAATCCAGATCACATTTTCCCAATTTCCCACATTCTGGATAGCACATGTGCTGCTTTCTTGCCTTTTCCTGTCACTTTCCAAGTGGTTTTGGCCGTGGGGGCCGGGACACACGATGAGCAGAGGAGGGAGAGAAAGTACAGGGAGAAACAGCGAAACCAACACCCGGGAGCTGATGGCTGTGATCCCACATGTGCGGGAAGCACAGCTGGGAGGGCTGCTCCCCGCCTGCACATTTTGGGGTCCAAATGCTCGAGATTTTTCTGCCATTTTCTCTCCAAGTTGTGTTTCTTGACTCGCTGTGAAGGCTTTTTTGGGGAACAGGGATGGGGTTTGGATTGGGCACCCAGCAGGATTTCCAGGTCCCGGTGCTGGCGGTGTGTTCAGGGGTACTCCTCAACTGAGGTGTTGGGGACAGTTTGAGGAGCCCTGACAGCTCTGGCAGGTTTCTTCATCTGCTTCATCCACCGATTGAGTCCCCATCCCTGGAGGGATTTAGAAGCCACGCGGATGTGGCACTTGAGGACAATGCTGGCTTAGTGGTGGCTTTGGCAGTGTTGTGATCAGGTGGACTTCATGATGTCAGAGGGCTTTTCCAGCCTGAAATACTCTGTGGGCCTGTGGTTCTGTGAGTCTGTGATGCCCGTTAAGACAGACCCGGCATGATGTGTCCCTGTCTGTTGTTAAACCAGAGGCTCACACCGTTCCCCTACACAGGGGCAGCCCCTGGGATGCCCTCAGCCCCTGGGATGCCCTCGGTGCCCAGGATGCCCTCAGCCCCTGGGATGCCCTCGGCCCCTGGGATGCCCTCGGCCCCTGGGCGGCACCGGGCAGCTGCTGACCTCTGTGCCCACAGATCGCATCCCTGCTCAAGGACCACGAGCGCATCCAGGCCAGCCAGAGCAGCGCGCCCAGTGACGATGACAGCGACATCAAGAAGATCAAGAAGGTGGGTGGTGGTGAGGGTTGGCACCCGGGGGGTCCCAGCAGGCACAGCAGACACGCTCCCTGGGGGGCTGAAGGGGGTGTCTGAGCAGGTGCTTTGGTCAGCAGGGTTTTTAGGAGGAAAATGTGTTCTGCCCAAGTGGGAGCCCGTCTGTTAGCAGGGCACGAGGTGTCCTGGCCAGTGCTGGCTCCTGCACCACCAGCCCCTCTGACTTCTGTTCCCATGGTTGTCACAGCTTTTATTTTGGCAAAGGAAAAGCCATCACCCCAGCAGCATTCCCACAGGGAGCAATAGACCGGCCCGGGCACCCCCTTTACTGGGGGCCGGAGCGCTGGGCACAGAGCGGGACGTGCTGCAGGTGCCCAGTTACACAGGGAAGGGATCTTAAACCTCATCTTGTTCCACCCCCTGCCGTGGGCTGGGACACCTTCCACTATCCCAGGTTGCTCCAAGCCCCATCCAACCTGGCCTTGAACACTTCAGGGATGGGGCGGCCACGGCTGCTCTGGGCACCCTGTGCCAGGTATTCAAATGAGCCATTGGATTCCCAGCCTGGAGAGTTCAGAGCAGCACCAGGAAGAGGCAGTGGCTCGGTACAGAGCCAGGGAACCTCCCGGCTCCCCCGTGCCGAGCGAGGGTGCCTGCCTGGCCCCCAGTCCTGTCCCTAACTCCCAGCTGCTGCTCCCTCAGGTGCAGAGCTTCCTGCGGGGCTGGCTATGCCGGAGGAAGTGGAAGACCATCATTCAGGACTACATCAGGTCCCCCCATGCTGACAGCATGCGCAAGAGGAACCAGGTGGTGTTCAGCATGCTGGAGGCTGAGGCCGAGTATGTCCAGCAGCTCCACATCCTCGTCAACAACTTCCTGCGGCCGCTGCGGATGGCTGCCAGCTCCAAGAAGCCACCCATCACACATGATGATGTCAGCAGCATTTTCCTCAACAGGTGAGCTCCATCCTGGGCTCCAGGAGCTCTGGGGCATCCCAGCAGCTCTGGACACCTGCTGCCCTCCCTGGGCCCTGGGTGCTCAGCTCCAGGGCTCCCTGGGAGCCTGCAGCTCCCTCTCTCCCTGTGCCTCCAGGAACCCTCTGCACTGCCTTGAGCAGCTGTCTCCCAGCCAGCTCAAGGGTTGCCCCGCTCCCCCTGGGCTGAGGATTTTGTCTAATTCCTTATTATTTACCTCTTGTTCATCTGTCTGTTCTTGGTTTGGCTTAGTCCTGTCTTGGTTCCTCTTCCAGTGAAACAATCATGTTTTTGCACCAAATTTTCTACCAAGGCCTGAAGGCACGGATCTCCAGCTGGCCCACACTGGTGCTGGGTGAGTGCTGCTGCCTCCTCCTCCTGCTGCTCCTTCTCCTTCTGCAGCTCCACAGGCATTTGCCAACCAGCAGCAAAACACACCACACACCACGTCCTCACTTGGTCATGTCAGCCACAGAGTAAAAAACCCCAGGGCAGCTAAATTCTGGTGTTCCTGGTTCTGCCGGGAGGTGGGAGGTGGGACTGGACTGTGCAGAAGGAGGCTGATGCTGGAGAGCATCGCTGTGTCCCATTAGATCCTCTTCCAACTCAAACTGGGCAGAGCTGGGGAGACACAAGGAGCAGGAGAGCTCAGGGTTGCTCTGGGTGGGTGAGGGGATCAGGGGACTGTGTCGGGCTGCAGGCGTGGGCCGGTGCATCCCACCCACCTGCCCTGCTCTGCCTGCAGCCGACCTGTTCGACATCCTGCTGCCCATGCTGAACATCTACCAGGAGTTTGTGCGGAACCACCAGTACAGCCTGCAGATCCTGGCCCACTGCAAGCAGAACCGGGACTTTGACAAGCTGCTCAAGCACTACGAGGCCAAGCCTGACTGCGAGGAGAGGACCCTGGAGACCTTCCTCACCTACCCCATGTTCCAGGTGACCACTGGAGCCAGGATTGGCCCCAAGGATGCTGAGGGAGATGGAATAGGCAATGCAAACCCCATCCCCACAGCTGGCATCGTATGGTGGGGTGGCAAAGCCTGAGTGAAGGTGGCCCAGGGCTGGATCCTGGTGGTCCCACACAGCTCCTGGGACCTGCTGAGGGAGGACTCTGGGTGCTGCTGGCTCCATGGTTACCCCACACCTCTGGGACTTGGACAGGGAACAGCAGGGCACAGCCCCACATTGTTCCCCCTCTTCATTCAGCTTTGGCACAAGCAGCTTTGAAGCTTCAACCTCTCAGGTCAGGGTGTCCCTGGCCAGGGTGTCCCCAGCCATGGCAGGAGCAGCCCAGGGTGTGCCCCTGCTGGCCCCAGTGCCCCCCACTGACCTCTGCTCTGCTCCCTCGTGCTGCAGATCCCCAGGTACATCCTGACACTGCACGAGCTGCTGGCTCACACCCCCCACGAACACGTGGAGAGGAACAGCCTGGATTATGCCAAGTCCAAGCTGGAAGAGCTGTCCAGGTGAGAGCTGCTGATCCATCCCTGGGGTGTGGGATGGGTCCTGGCTGTTTCTGGCCGGGGGCAGTGTTTCCCAGGGCTCCTGGATGATGAAATGAGGGCTTTGGAGGACTGGGATGGCTCAGAATGTCTGGTTCTGTCCTCTGTTGAGGGCTGGCAGGACTGGTGGGGCTGCCCCATGGGACAGCACCAAGTGACTCCGAGATCTCCACATGAGCACTTGGGAATGGGCCATAATTCCCTGGTTTTTATCCTCTTCCCCCCCCCAGCCCATGGATTGGAGTGTTCTGGGTGTCAGTGCCAAACCCACCAGTGCACTTTAAGTTCTGTAAAGAGTTTCCATCCCTTTTCCCACTCCTCAAGGAGCAGGAATATCAGAGGGGGCTGGCGATGGGGGGATCTGTCTGCCCTAAATCTGAGTTTTGTGTTTTCCAAGCACTCAGATTTCAATATTTATCAGCCTGGAGGTACAGTCCAGGCAGATGTACAGCTCCTGACTCTCTCTGGGTGGATACTGCTGTAATTCCCTTGATATTCCTTCAGTTTTGGTTTTACCTGGTGCAGCCCAACCACATGTCCAAAGGGGTTGGGAAAACTTGTGCAGATCCCATCCCAGCTCCAATTTCCTCCTCTCCCTCCTTCAGGATAATGCATGATGAAGTGAGTGAGACTGAAAATATTCGGAAAAACCTGGCAATAGAGAGGATGATCATCGAGGGGTGTGAGATCCTGCTGGACACCAGCCAGACCTTCGTCAGACAAGGTCTGTGTCGGTGCCAACCTCCCTCCCCTCTGCAGTGACCACGAGCCCCATGTCCCTGTCCCTGTCCTGTGTGCTCTGCTGGCCTGTGAAATTTAAAAACATAACTAATTTCTGAGTTTTCACTGATCAGAAGCACATCACGTTCAGGCAGTTCTGGCACTTCTAGGCAGTTTTGTCACTGTGTTTTTCCACATCATGGCGCAGGAGGTGCATTTTGGCTTTTTCCCCACCCAGGGAAGCAGCAGGACCACGCTGAGCTCCCAGTGCCGGTGGGGTGCCCTGGGATGTGGGTACAGGGTGGGCTGGGGGCCATGGTTGGTGCCTCTCAGCTGCTGGGTGACCATAACCTCGGGGGCTGGTCCCAGCCCTGGCACTTGGGGACACGCTCGCTGCTGTCCCGCGTGGGCCCGTGCCCCGCAGCGCTGCCCCGGTGCCGGGGCTGACGGCAGCTGCCCCCGCAGGGTCCCTCATCCAGGTGCCGATGTCGGAGAAGGGGAAGATCACGCGGGGCCGGCTGGGCTCGCTGTCGCTCAGGAAGGAGGGCGAGCGGCAGTGCTTCCTCTTCTCCAAGCACCTCATCATCTGCACCCGCGGCTCCGGGGGAAAGCTGCACCTCACCAAGGTGAGGGGGCCAGGGGGACCCGGCAAGGGGTGGGTGGCTGCTGCTGCTCGCCGGCCCTGGGGAGGGGGCAGAGGGTGGCCCAGCTGTGCTCTGAGCTGGCCGGGCTCTTGGTGACAGAGGGGTCCAGGGACCACCTCACCCTCCCCTGGCGCAGCCCCAGGAGTGCTGGGCTGGGAGCCTGCGGCCACACGGATTTATTTCACGTGGTCCTTATCGGAGCTGAGTCACGGGAGAGATGAGAAACTACAAGATCTTGATAAAAGAATTTACCCTGATCTGCAGCAGAAACGCTGACAGTCTATTCTGGAAGAAACTGGAATCACAGCCCAAACTGTCTGTAGTGCTCCCGGCTCCTCTGCTTGCTCCCTGGGCTCCTGTGTTTATTTGGGGAAGTTTGGCAGTTAATTGAGCAAGAATCTTACAGAAATTGCTTGTTACTGGCATTAAATTATCAGTTTGAAGAATTACAGTCCGTGGCAAAGAGCTGATAATTGCAACAACAGACTTCGGGAAAATTAAATTTAAAGCTCCTATTAAATAATTTATAAACAAATTAGTTGATCAGTTCGACAAGAAAAGCCCAGAGATCCCAGCGGGCACAGATTTTTTTCCCAGTGAAAGCAGGCTCTGTGCTGGGCATGGGCTGTGTGTCCCCCCTGTCCCCTGGGCTGTGTGTGCCCTCCCTGGGGGCATCGACCTGTCCCTATCCCTGGGGTGGGGGCCGAGGATAGAGGAACCTCCAGCCCCTGGGGGGGTCCCACTGCTGAACCATGACTCCCGCCCTGGGTGGGGGCTGTAATGGGGGGCCGGGGGATCCCCAGCCCCCAGGGTCCCTCTGCTGAGCCCATCTTGCCCCCCTTGCAGAATGGAGTGATCTCACTCATCGACTGCACGCTGGTGGAGGAGCCTGAGAGCACCGATGAGGACGGTACGAGGTGGGGAGGTGGGTGGGGGGTGGTTGGTAGGTGGATCAAATTCAGATGCCAATAGATACAAGGAATCCACAATTGAGATTTAATTAGGTTAATTATTTACTGACAACCAAGCAGACCCACACTTAGACAGACCTGACCTTCCTGGGGCAGCCAACAACCCACAAAAACCTGAATAAACCCACCTTAGAATCTGACTAAAGGCCTTGCTGGGAGAGAGGGGATGGGAAAGGCTTTCCCAATCACTCTGTGGGGTTTTCTGTTCCAAAGCCAAAACATCAGGACAAGACATTGACCACCTTGACTTCAAAATCGTGGTGGAGCCGAAAGATTCCTCATCTTTCACCGTTATCCTCGTGGCCTCATCCAGGCAGGAGAAGGCTGCATGGACCAGTGACATCAGCCAGGTAGGACCCAGCAGGGAGGGGGTGTTGTGTGTGGAGATATCAGGATGAGGAGCTGCCATGGGATCCCTGCTGGGCTGATCCCTGCTGGGCTGTGGCATCGGTTTGGGCACTCAGGTTAACTCCTGGTTTGCTGTGTGACTGTGGCCCCACTGCGAGCCCTGTGGAGCTTTCCTGGTGCTGTTGGGGTGTCAGGATTTGCTGCGGGCTGAGGTTTTGCTTAGGTGGAGCACTGAGCCCTGGGTATCCACCCAGGGGGAGCAGAGGGGCTCCTTGGGGCTGACTGGGAGCCAGGGTGCACCCAGAGCCCGGCCATTGCCACTGAGGTGTCTGGTGGCTCGAGGAGGAGGAGGTGGAGGAGGAAGGTGACACAGCTGCAGCGGGGTCTGTCCCATCACTTCCCTCCTGCACATCTTGGTCTGGGATGTGGGTTCCTCCTCTGACTCCGACACATGGTACAGTTTCCACCTGCTCTTCATTTGCTTTCTGCAAATGACCCTGAAAATGTTTCTCCCAGGTGGGAGGAAGAAGCAGAGCTCCCAGTTCAGTAGGGATTGCTCCCTGCCGCCTCTGCTGGGCCATGGCCTTGCCTGCTCTTGTGTTGGAGGTGGGATGCAGTGAGCAGGGATGTGTCTGGTTTGGATAAAGCCAAACCCTGACTTTGTTCCCCTCCCACCCGTGTCTCTTCCAGTGCGTGGACAACATCCGCTGCAACGGCCTGATGATGAACGCCTTCGAGGAGAACTCCAAGGTCACCGTGCCCCAGATGATCAAGTGAGTGTGGAGAGGGCTGGGACACAGCTCCTGTGGCAGCCAAATGTTGCCAGGAGTCTTGGGACCACTGTGACCTCCCTGAGACCCCTGCAGCCTCCCCATGTGCTCCGTGGGCTGTTCCAGTGTGGTGATTAGGAGCGTTAATAAGCTGTTGAGGGATTTGTGTGGGATGTGCTTGGGGAGGCGGGAATGTCAAAGGGGAGAGTTTAGAGGAAAATAACAGTAGTAAGGAGGGGGTAAAAGTGCCAGAAGGGAGGGGCCCGGAGGCTGTCATCCCTGTAGGCACTGGGGTGCAAAGGCTGTGCTGGGACACGTGTGGGACAAGGCGGGCTGGTCCCAGCCGGTGGGATGGGGCAGCACAGGGGTGTTCCTGCCCCATTCCCTGCTGCCAGGCAGGGGAAGGGGCTTGGTTTGTGTGCACCCGGGGATGGCCCATCCACATCCTTCTGCCTGCTGAGCACTCCACCCATTCCAGGGTGTGGGCTTCCAGGTTTTCCCCTGGGAGCATTCCCAGCTGCGTTTTTCATGGGGACACCCCATATGAACAAGGCTCGTTCCTGCACCGCTTTCCATGGTCTCTTGGTTTCGTTCCAGGCTGGAACCACAGATATCTTGTTTCTCTGCAGGTCTGATGCCAGCTTGTATTGTGATGATGTTGACATTAGGTTCAGTAAAACGATGAATTCCTGCAAGGTCCTGCAGATCCGCTATGCCAGTGTGGAGCGGCTGCTGGAGAGGCTGACGGACCTGCGCTTCCTGAGCATCGACTTCCTCAACACGTTCCTGCACTCCTACCGCGTCTTCACCACCGCCCTCGTCGTCCTCGACAAGCTCATCACCATCTACAAGAAGCCGATCAGTGCCATCCCTGCACGGTGAGGCTGCAGCGCTCCCTGGGACCTCTCCTGTCCCTGGTGGGGGGACCCTGCCACTGCTCCTCATCCCCTCTCTGTCCCCAGTCTCTGCACCCCCACCCTGCCTGGCCCCGATGCTGCCCTGGGATCTGTCCTGTCTCCCGAGGACCTATGGCATCTGGGGGGACTGTGGCACCACTCCTCCATCCCCTGCCTGCTGTTTCGATGCCCCAAACCTGCCCAGCCCTGGTGCCACCCTGGGACTGTGTCACCTGCTCCTCATGGGCTGTGACACCCCCAAACAGGGCAAGGAGATGAATCTAAGCTCTGCAGGTGTCCCCACTCCTGGGAGGGCCAAGTGGTGGCAGCAGGGTGGTGGGGGTCTTGTTGGCTCTGCTGTACCTGGGGGGATGTCCCGGGGTCCCAGTGCCACGGGTGGATCCCCACAATCTCCTGGGTAGGGCAAATGCCAGCTCAGCCTCTCCCTGTCTCTCCAAGGTCCCTGGAGCTCCTGTTTGCAAACAGCCAGAACAACAAGCTGCTCTATGGGGAGCCTCCCAAGTCCCCCAGAGCCAACCGCAAGTTCTCGTCACCGCCGCCACTCTCCATCACCAAGTCCTCGTCCCCCAGCCGCCGGAGGAAGCTGTCCCTCAACATCCCCATCATCACAGGGGGGAAGGCACTGGACCTGGCGGCGCTGAGCTGCTCCTCCAATGGCTACGCCGGTGTGTACTCCTCCATGGCCCCCTTCAGCAAGACCACTCTGGACATCAACAAGCTGTATGTGTCCAGTAGCTATCCCAATAAAATTCCTGATGAAGGAGAAGCGACCTCAGAAAAGCAAGAGGAGTCGCTGCCAGGCAAGCAAAGTGAGTCCCTGCGGGTTTGGGGATGGGGGGCTCTGGCGCAGAGGGGCCAGTTTAGGTGCATGCACAGAGAGCTCCTGCCTCCTGAAACCTCAGTAACTTTTAATAACAAGAGCAAAAAAACCACCCAAATCCCCCCACCTCAAACAAAAAACCTGTTCCAAAATACCTCACAGAAATGGCAGAACTCTGTACCTTTTCTCTACATGGTGGCCGCATCCAAAGCTGGAATGGGTCACTTCAGGAAAATTGGGAAGAACTATAACGTGGCTGTATTTGTGTGCAGTGGGTGTAAAGGGGTTCCCTGTTCCCCCCAGGCTCAGAGGTGTCTGTCAGGGAAGAGTCGGACACGGATCCCAACCACAGCGATGAAGCAGAAGCTGAAACTTCCCCAACGAAATCTCCAACAACTCCCAAGTCCATCAAGTGCAAAAATTCATCAGGTAATGAGTGAGCCAAGGTCCAGGTCTGGGGGTGCCTGTGTGGCGGGGGGCTGGCACATGTGGGGAGCAGCGGTGCCCACAAGGCTGTTGGATTTCTTCTCCCGCAGATTTCTCACTGTTTTCCTACAACAACGGCGTGGTCATGACATCCTGCCGGGACCTGGACAGCACCCGCAGCGCCCTGTCCGCTACCTCCGCCTTCGCCATCGCCACGGCGGGGGCCAACGAGGGGACTCCCACCAAGGAGAAATACCGCAGGATGTCCCTCGCCAGTGCAGGTACCTGCCCCCGAGGGAGTGCCTTTGGGCTGCCCATTTCCACCATTCCCAGATGCGTTTCCCTCCAGGCGCACTGTGGCCGGGAAGAGCCCTGTTGGGGGAGCCCAGAGCCTCCAGAGCCCCCAGAGCTCAGTGCCTGCTCCAGGCCATGTCCCGGGAGTCTGGGCATGGTGCTGCCCAAGGGATGTGCAGGTTACAGGTGGCCCCAGGTGTCCCACTGCCTCCTGATGCAGCAGCTCAGGGGTGCTCAGGAAGGGGGGTGCTCCTTCGGCAGCCCTACAGTAGCTGTGAGTGCTTCCTCAGGGAGCTGTGCTGTGCTAAGGGCTCACTGGCAGTTTCAGGCTTCCCGACGGACCAGCGGAACGGAGACAAGGAGTTCGTGATCCGGAGAGCGGCCACCAACCGTGTCCTCAATGTGCTGCGGCACTGGGTGTCCAAACACTCACAGGTGGGTGGTGGGGGCTCCTTCCCTCTTCCCCTCCCCCCCTGCCATCAGGAATTCAGCTGCATGCCGGGTAGCTCAGCCAAGGTTCAGCTGAGAAGGCAATTTGGCACTGAGGTTTTAATGAAGCAAAGGAGTGTAGATGGCGAGGAGCGAGCAGCTGGGATCCCCCAGCAGGGGAACAGGGGTCACCTCCCAGTGTTGGCACAGTTGGAGTGCAGAGGAGGGGAGCTGGATCTGCCATCACCCCCTGGCTGGGTGCAGAGGAAGGGGAGTCTCTGGGTTTGGTGCCAGTTGGGATGCTCAGGATGGGGTCAGGGCTCGGGCACCGGGAGATTTCCCTGCTGTCCTGTCCCTCCCTGCGCTGGTGACTGGGGGCAGTGGGAGCGGTGCTGTACTGGTTGTTACTGGGAAGTCACGCAGCTCTCCCAGGCCTGGTGATGCCGATGCAATGGAACTGAGTGAGCCTGGTGCCTTCCTGTGCTGGGATTTTTCCAGGAAGAGGCAGCCCCTGTCCCAGCTGGGTGACAGGAGCAGTCCTGCTGGGATCAATGTCACCCCCAGCATAGTAATTCCATGGCTGTGTCGGCTTTGGCAGGACTTTGAGACCAATGAGGAGCTGAAGTTCCGGGTGATCGGCTTCCTGGAGGAGGTCATCCATGACCCCGAGCTCCTGACCCAGGAGAGGAAAGCGGCCGCCAACATCATAAGGTGAATGGCTGTGGGCAGGCGGTGGCTTTTCCTGACACTGTGCCAGCTGCTGGCTGTTTCTGCTCTCACCTGGGATCCCAGCAGGCATGAGGGCTCCAGGAGGGACTGTGCCAGGGGCTTGGGAGGTGCCATGGAGGAAGATGAGGAGGTGGATGGGTGGTGCTGGTTGCATTCAGCCATCAGGATGTGGTGGGTGTGACCATGACCCCCTTGGTGTGTGGCCGAGGTTCAGTGTTGAACCCAGTGGGTGCGTGGCCCTTGCTGCTGTTGGGTGCTGGTGTGGCACCGTGGCTCCCATGGTCAGGGGCTGTGCTGAGCAGGGCGGCCCTGGCACTCAGTGTGTGCCCACCCCATGCTGAGGGCAGGGCACTCATCTTGCAGCAGGGCTGACACGTGGGACCGCGTGGCCTTGGCTAAGGAACGTTTTTCTCTTTAAAATGAGAAATGGGACCGAAGGGTTCTCATGAAACACAGGCCAAGTGTTTGATCCATACAAGTCCTTGGAGCCATGCTGCCCTGTTGGAGCTGTGTGGGTCTGGTGGTTTCCCAGCTGCAGTAATCCTTTCTTTCCATGCCATAGGACCTTGACGCAGGAGGATCCAGGAGACAACCAGATAACCCTGGAGGAGGTTGTGCAGATGGTAAATAGTCCTTTCCTCCCTCCCTGCCCCTGGTGGCTTGGGGTGGTGGAAGGGCAGCAGCCAAAGGTCCTGATGCTCCGGCACACCCAGCTTGGGGAAGAGTGAGTCTCCAAGTCCCGTGTCGGGTTGCAGCTGCAAAGCAGGGAAAGGCTTTCTGGAGAGGGGCCAGCTGTGAGCACAGCTGGATCTGTTACAGGCAGAGGCAACACTAACCAGCCCACAGGCACATTATTCCCCCTGCAGTCAGTAGAATGGCTGGAGAGGGCACGGAGACACCTGCCTGCTGCTGCCTCTGCCTGCTGGAGGCACATGGGAAAGCCCCGGGGTTTCCCATCGTGTCCTCTGTGTCCCCAAACCTGCTCCAGTTCCAAGTGATAGGCTCTGGCTCAGCTATCAGTGCTGCTTCCCGGGAGGAGAGCCCTGGGAATGTGCCATGGATTTAGAACTCCCAGGGTGGCTGCAGAGCACTTCCTACCTTTCTGCATTGAAAAAAAACCCCAACCAAATCTGTTCCCAGAAGAACACAAGAGCCACTTGAAGCCGGCCTGGTGCACCCGAAACACACAAGATTCTGTCCCCTGGCTCTGCCGGTGGCTTTGGGGGCAGGGGGGGCAGTCCCTCCTGGGCTTTGTTTGAGCTGTTGCCCATAACTGTGTGTTCTGGGAACTTCCTCTGAAGAGGAGAGAACAAACAAGCCCTGGGGGCTTCGCTCTGCTCTTCAGGCTGAGCAGCTGCGATCTGCAGTCAAAGGCATGGTGGAAACGGGAGGGTGCCCTGGGTTTTGGGGTGCACACCATGAGCAGAGGGCATGTGTTGTGCTGACCCTCAGCAGGTACCTCTGGGGTGCCCACAGCCCCCCTGCCCTGCGCAGGTGCCACCGGTACCACCTGCCCCCCTGGACTCTGGTGAGGTGTGCCCCGCAGCTGCATCCCCAAGCGCCCCTGCAGCCTCTCCAGGGGCCCTGGAGCTGTGGAGGAACCTGGCTGGTATTTGTTTGCCACAGCTTTCACAACCCCTGTCCCCAGAGATTGTGCAATGCGCTGTTGCCTTGTGCTGGGCCCTTGTGTGCGTGTGTGTGTTGACCTTGGGGGGTTCTTCTGTGTCATCAGGGCTGTTTGGGGTTTCTTTGGGCGGGATGTCTGTGGGGTTTGTTTTTTTTTGGTGGCTGATCTTTTCCCTGAAGGCAGCAGGGATGGAAGTGCTGCAGGGAGTGGCACCAGCCTCGTCCTAGTGCTGTTGTGTGGGGGTGGTTGTGGGGGCGTGTTGGGTGCTGGCCTGAGCAGTGACTGAGGATCGGGTCTCAGTGATGTCTTTGTGATTAGTTTGAGGACAGTCACCAGTCAGTGACTCCATGCAGGTCTGGACCTCAGGCTTTGGCTGTCACCCCCAGGGTGGCTCCATGTGGGGGGCACCCTGAGCCCCACCCGTGTCTGTGAGTGCTGCTTGGCCAGAGCCAGGCACTGGGGACAGGGGTTATCCCTGTTCCCCTGCTTTTCTGGAAATCCCTTGGAAGAGCCATCTTGCCCCTACTGGGCAGGAGCAGGCAGGCAGGGGCAGTGGTGCTCCTGCTGGGATCCCTGGGTGCTTTGTTAATTAAGCAGCCAAAAGGCTGTGTGAGTAAATCCGTGGGGTTTGCAAGGCTGGGAGGAGCTGGCACTGCTCGGCACAGACGTGTTGTGGCCTGCGGTGCTTCTGGACCAGCACAGCACCGCATACCCTGGCTCCGCTGGGGAAAAGCCTTGGCTTGGGAGCCCGACCTTGGCTTTGGGTTTGCGTTCATGACACGTGGAAGTTCTCACTGTGCTCCTGCCTAGTGAGCCCCATTGTCCCTCTGTCCTGCAGGCCGAGGGAGTCAAAGCAGAACCATTTGAAAACCATTCAGCCCTGGAGATCGCAGAACAGCTGACACTGCTGGATCACCTGGTCTTCAAGAAGATCCCATATGAGTGAGTGATCCCCATTGGTCAGGAAAGGTCACTCTGGTCACCCAGAGGCTCACAGGCAGCCTGGCTGGGCTGACCCCAGAGAGTGCAAAGCCTTCCTGGGCTTTGCCAGTAGCCCAGACTTGGCTCAAGTGCAGATTTGAGTCCTGATCCTGTGGCTTCTCTGCCGGCATCCCCAAGGTAATGGGCTCAGGAAGACCCTCCCACAACCATCACATTTTCAACCACATCCATGTGGTCCCTTTCCAGAAGCATAGGGGGCAAACACCCTGGGATCTCCATCCTGTGTGGATGCAGTGGAGCTTGCAGGGCTTGAGCATCCCATAAAATTGGGAAATAAGAGTTGACCTGGCCACTGTGGTTTGCAGAGAGTTCTTCGGGCAAGGCTGGATGAAGCTGGAGAAGAATGAGAGGACTCCATACATCATGAAGAATACAAAGCACTTCAATGATGTAGGTGCAGCCGCAGGGCACAGGGGGGTGGGCACAGGGGAGGCAGCTCAGCCCCCCTGCCCCAGGGCCTGGGGTGTGTGAGGGTCACCTGCCCCACGGGCCTTACCTGCCTCGGGGACCCAGTGCAGGTGGAGCATCTCCTGGTGCAGTTGCTCCTTCTGGGGCTGCTGCAGCGCAGGGAAATCTGAAAACTGCTGTGAGGCTGGAGGACACAGAGCTGTGCTCAAAATCATGCTAAGGCTCAGGCTGGGCGCCATGTCTCCCCAAGGTCAGTAACCTGATTGCGTCGGAGATCATCCGGAACGAGGAGATCAACGCGCGGGTCAGCGCCATCGAGAAGTGGGTGGCAGTGGCTGACATCTGCCGCTGCCTGCACAACTACAACGCTGTGCTGGAGATCACCTCCTCCCTCAACCGCAGTGCCATCTTCCGCCTCAAGAAAACCTGGCTCAAGGTCTCCAAGCAGGTAGGGGTGACCCCCTCCTGGGGAGGTGGGGGGTTTGGTGAGATGAGTGGGATGGTGTTGGGGCAGGATGAGACAGGCATCGAAAAAGAGTTAGAAAACAGAGAAAGGTGTTTCAGGTTGTTCTCAGGAGGGAGGTGGTGTGTGGGCAGGCAGACCCTGCCTTGGAGTTGCATTTATTCATGGAATCACAGGATTTTTTGGGTTAGAAAAGCTCTCTGAGACCATGCAAGTCCAACTGTTCTCTCAGCACTGCCAAGGCCACCACTAACCCATGTCCCCGAGTGCCACAATCTGTTAAATCCCTCCTTGGCAGCTGTGCCAGGGCTGGACAGCCATTAAGAAATTTTCCCTGTATCCAGTCTAAACCTCTCCTGTCACAACTCCTTTCCCCTTGTCACTTGTTACCTGTGAGAAGAGACTGGTCCCACCCTGCAACTCAGACGTGCAGTTAAACCTTTCCCAGAAAGCCCCTGCACACACAGAGAGACTCTCTTTAACTGGTTTTCTGGGCTCCTCAGACCAGTTATGGATGAGCAGAATGAATTCCTGTTTGAGGTATGTGGTACAGGAGTAGCTGGCACTTACTGGTGTGGAGCCAGACACAGCTGAACCAGCACCACTGTGGGCTCCTATCAGCCAGGAGCAGTCATTTTTTCCTATAAAATGATAAATCTGTGAATGAAAACAAGTGCTGATGAGGGCAGAGGTGGGAGCAGGGGGAGGAAGCGAGTGCACAGCCTGCTAACCAGTAGCCAGGTGTGATGGCCAGGGCACAGTTGTACCTGTGGAAGTGTAGGAGCAGTTGATGGGGTGAAGTGCCCTGGGCAGGGTAGGATGGAAGTGACCCTGTGGCTCCACAGGCTTCACCCCCTGGCCGCAGGGAGCGGGGGTTCTTCCAGGCTCCCACAGAGCAGCACTTTGGTTTCTTGCAGACGAAGGCTCTGATTGACAAGCTCCAGAAGCTGGTGTCGTCAGAAGGCAGGTTCAAGAACCTGAGGGAGGCACTGAAAAAGTGAGTGAATGGTGCTTCTCCTCCTCTCCTGTGGCTGCTGCTGGCTGTTGTGGGGTCTGCAGTAGGGGGGGACCTGGAGGTCTGCTCCCAGGATCATTTGGAGCCAGCACTAAAGGGTGTCCTGTTGAGCCAGCACAGGGGCTGGCAAAATGATCCCCAGGACTGAGCTGCTCCTTTGTGCAGCGTGTGGAAAGATGGGAATGAAAGGGACTGCAAAGGGAAAAATCACTGCCAGACACCAGAGAAAAATTTTCCCCATCACTGTCATAGAATCTTCAAATCCCAGAATGGTTTGGGTTGGAAGGGACCTTAAATCTCATCTTGTTTCATACCCCTCTCTGGGCAGGGCCCCCTTCCACTAGACCATGTTGCCCATGGAAGCTTCTAAAGGTCTTCCTGACCCTCTGTAAAAGCCGCCCTCAGCTCACCTCCTGCATCCCATGGCTTTGTGAGGGGCACAGCCACAGGTCTTGCTTGTCCTGCTGAGCTGGTGGGGACGAGGCCCAGGAGACCAGCAGCCTTCCCTGGGAGAGCCTTCCTATATTAGAGAGAATCCTTCCAGTTCTGCTGACTGTGGAGTTGCCCCCTTCTCCCCTACCCTGCCCCAAGCTCCAAAATACGGTACTTTCCTTCCTCATTTCTTTCTGGTTTACTCCTGAAGTTGTGATCCTCCATGTGTCCCCTACCTGGGCATGTACCTGACTGACCTGGCATTCATCGAGGAGGGCACCCCGAACTACACTGAGGATGGCCTGGTGAACTTCTCCAAAATGAGGATGGTGAGTGCTCCAGCCCACTGGCATGGGTGTACGGGGCCAGGCTGGGGTGATGTGGTTGTGGCCAGGTCTGTGTCCCCTCAGCCTTCACCTGCACAGCACCAGGCAGCCACATGTGTCCCCTGCACACACCTGGGGTTGTTCCTACTGTCTGGAAGAGACAAAAAGGCCCTTTGCATTGTGCTGTGCTGGGTGGTCCTGCCCTCCCAGGCACTGGGATGGGTTCCCCAGGTGATGGCTGAGCCATGAACACCTTCTGTGCTTTATCCCTGAACAGATCTCACACATCATAAGGGAGATCCGCCAGTTCCAGCAAACCTCCTACAAGATCGAGCACCAGCCGAAGGTACAGCCTTGTCCCCAGAGCTGCGGGCATGCTCTGCTCCTCATCTCCCTCTTCCATCACAGCATCTAAGCCTTCAGTACCAGGCAGCTCTATGCTGGAGTGTGTTGGCGGGGGGGGCAGGAGATGGAGGTAGGCTGCGGGGGCTCCAACAGACTCCCTGTCGAGCCCCAGGCAGCTGCAGCAGAGGACTTGCTGCAGAGGGCAGCTTTGATGGACAGGACAGCCGTCAGGCCAGGCTCAGAGGGCTCTGGGGGTTGCACCCTGGACACGCCAAGAAACAGCTATTTAGGGGCAGCACCCCCTCCCCAGGGAGCAGAGTGTGTCCCGCCACCCCCACTGCCAGCACCAGCTGGCCTCTGCCTCGTGGTGGCCCCAACATGTGATGAGCTGAAAGGTCTCAGCCAACCTCTGCAGCAGGTGCCTCATTTACCAGGGTTTGGGTGCTTCAATTCTCAGGGGTTTGTGCTCTCCCAGCCCGTTAAGGGCTCCGCTCCATTTCCCAGGTGACGCAGTACCTGTTGGATCAGTCATTTGTGATGGATGAGGAAACCCTTTACGAAGCTTCTCTGCGAATAGAGCCCAAACTGCCTTCCTGAGCGCGGCGGCGGCCGCCCGTGTACACTCGCTATACCATACTGTACATACCCGTTCGTTCCATGGACGCCCTGGAGTGACTCCCACGTCTGTGCTTCTCCGAGCAATCCGCCCCCGCCCCAGGCCGCACTAGACCTCACGTAGGATTTCCCGCCCTGGTTAAGGTTTAATGCATCGACACTTCGCTGGAGTCCCGGGTTCTTTTCGATGATGTTACTTTTGTCATTTGTTCCTCCTGGGGGGGCTGGTGGTCGGGCAGGTGAGTCCCTGTGTCCCTGTGGGGCAGGTGAGCCCTGTGTCCCCACGGGGCTGGTAAGCCCTGCGTCCCCACGGGGCTCTGGGCAGCACAGAGCAGCTCTCACTCGGACAGTGCTGGCGGTTACATCCCACGGCAAACTCTGTAAGGTGGGAGAAGGGAACACATTAAAGGTTGTCCCTCGGTGTGAGCTGCCCTCTCTGTGTGTGCCACCCTCGTGCTGGCCAGGCACGGGGGGCCCTGGCTGCTGCCCTGGTCCCTCCGAAGTTGGGAAGATGGAAGCATCCCCTTGCCTCTCCTCGCTGCATCCAGCTCCTGTTGATATGCTGTAGATCCGTACCCTTGTGCCCACTCTGAGTACCATGACGTAGAGTTAGAGATGACGAGTGTTTTTATTACATCTACTGTAATCCTGGCTAACCACCCGCTAGCAGGATATAGTAATGTAGTGCTTATTCTGTGAATAGTACCTGGGTTTTTTACATTGTACAGTCCCTGACACGGTTCCCCGGCAGTGGCAGGCATGCTCCACTCACACACTTGCTGTAAGCAATACCTCGTGGTATGGGAATTCTCTTTCAAACCCTAAAACTATTTCAACTTACAGCTTGTTTGGGAAAAATATTTCCATTTTTTTTGTAAAAATATATGTTTCCTGATTACCTCTTGCTAATAAATCTATTCTATCTCAGGGTGAACCGGGGTTTGTGATAGTTTTACGGGCGGGATAACGCCGGACCCGCCGGGGCGCGGGCTCCGCCCACCGCTGGGAGGGGACAGCCTCGCCCAGTGCCCCGCCCGGTCCCGGTGCCCCGCCCGGTCCCGGTGCCCCGCCCGGTCCCGGTGCCCCGCCCAGTCCCAGTGCCCCGCCCAGTGCCGGTGCCCCGCCCAGTGCCGGTGCCCCGCCCAGTGCCGGTGCCCCGCCCACCCCGCCCGTTGTCCCGCCTCCTGGCAGCGGCCCCGCCCATTTCGACCCCGTTCGGCTCGGCTTGGCGCGGGTCGGCTCTGCTCGGTCCCGTCCTTCCCGGTTCGGCTCGGGGCGGCCATGGGCTGGCCCGTGCTGCTGACCGCGGCCGCGCTGCTGGCCCCCGCCGCCGCCTGGGAGCCCTCGGCCGAAGGTACAGGGGCACCGGGAGGGCAGGAGGCGACCTGGTAGGGCCTGGCCTGGGCCGGCACGGCTCGGTTCGGTCCCGCTCGGTTCGGGCTCGGCCCGGCCCGGCCCCCCGGGCGCTCCCCGGTGCGGGGGGAGGCGGCGGCAGAGCCGCGCCGGTGCCGCCGCTGACGCCCCCGTTCTCTCCCACAGAGGAGCAGTTGTTCAAGGCCTGGATGCTGCAGGTGAGGCTCGGGGCAGCTGCGCCGCGCGGGGAGGGCCGGGCCGGGGGTCCCGGGAGCGGTGGGAGTTTGGGGTGCCCTGACGTGCGATGTCCCCGCAGAACAACCGGCGGTACGGCCCCGACGAGTACCCGCGCAGGCTGCGCATCTTCCTGGGCAACAAACGGCACATCGAGGAGCACAATGCTGGCAACCACAGCTTCCAGAGTATGAGCTCCGGCCCCTGCCTGGCCATGGCCCTTGCCGGCTCTGAGCGCCAAGCCTCGCTGAGCAAAGTGTCCCCTTTCTCCCTCTTCTAGTGGGTCTGAACCAGTTCTCGGATCTGACCTTCGCAGAGTTTAAAAAGCTGTACCTGTGGAGTGAGCCCCAGGTAAATCCTGGGAGTGCGGGTTGGCAGGGAAGGAGGGGGTCCAGGTGGACCCCGTGTGTGGGGCTTCTGCAGTGACCTGCACCCGCTGCTGGGCCAGCACCCATCACTGTGCTGCCTGCAATCCACTTTGATAAGGTCACGTCTTGTGCCACCAGCACTGGGGTAAGAGCAAGGTGAACCCTCTTTCCCATCTTCATGGCTTTCAGCTGCCTCGACCCTGGCTCCAGCCGAGCTGTTACTTCTGCTGTCAGCTCCCTGAGCAGCCAGGGGTGCAGGCTGGTGGTACCCTCTGGGGCTGGCCTGGGGCTCCCTGCTGTAGTGGCCAGTGTGTGGGGGCTGGTAATCAATCCCTCCACCCCAGGGAGGGGAGCTGTCCTGGGCCACTGGCCTGGCAGCTCACCGCAGCCCTCCTGCCTCGCTTGCAGAACTGCTCAGCCACGAAGGGGAACTTCCTGCGCAGCTCTGGGCCATATCCCGACTCTATCGACTGGAGGAAGAAGGGAAATTTCGTGACACCCGTGAAAAACCAGGTGAGGAGTGTGTGACATGCCCAGAGAGGGCTGATGGCTGCGGGCCGTGGCTGAGGAACAGTGCTGGGTGCCTGTGCCACAGGGGAACTCCCCCGGAGCCACTCCGTGCCTGCGGTGCACTCTGGGCAGGGGCTGAGCAGAAGGCCAAGCCCAGCTGGGAGTGGAGGCTCTGCACCCTTGCCGTGCCCCTCTGCCCCCGTGTTTTGGGGAGGCTGGTGAGCCTGCAGCACATTCCAGAGCAGTTCCTCTCCTGTTCCTAATGTAGGGTGCCTGTGGGAGCTGCTGGACCTTTTCTACCACAGGCTGTTTGGAGTCTGCTATTGCCATTGCCACGGGAAAGCTGCTCTCTCTGGTAAGAGATTTTCCTGGACTTGGGCAGAGCCGTTTTTGGAGCAGGACGAAGCTGGAGGGGCTGGAGGCTGCTGGGAGCAGGCATGGGGAAAGAAGCTGTGCCTGGCCTTGCCAGCTGGCTTGGGACCCCTCACTGCAGGCAGCACATTGGGACATGTTGGTTTTTCAGCTCCCAGAGGATTTATATTCGTGAAGAACCAGAAAGACAGTAGCCACTTACACAACTTACCAGAATAACTGAGGGTTGGGTGTGTTAAAAACAAACCTGACCTTTGACTGAAATCTCAGCCAGCCCTTCTGTAGGGGGATGGATTCCCGGCAGGCATAAGGAGGAATGCCTCTGGCAGCCATGGCATCCCAGGCTGCTGGCTCCAGGTCTTCCTTGTCCACTTCCCTGGGACATGGAGCCATTTCCAGGTGACTCCTAGTGGGTGAACAGGCAGATGCATGGGTAAACCAGTACTGTGGTTGTTGTTACAGCCAGGTGCACAGATAAACCAGCTCTCAGTTCCTGCTGTGCACTTGCTTTTTGTGTCACTTACTCTGAACACAGATGTGGGATAATCACTGACTCAAAACCCTTCTCCACAGGCGGAGCAGCAGTTGGTTGATTGTGCCCAGGCCTTCAACAACCACGGCTGCAGTGGGTAAGTCAGGGAGGGTCAGAAAGAACAGAAATTAGAATATCTTACATCCTGTGATTGACAGCTTTCCTCAAGATCTAGTGTCAGGATCCTTCCACATCATGGAATGGCTTTTGTCTTCCCTTGGCTGCAGTGTGTCAGGGG
Organism: Coloeus monedula; assembly: GCF_965178545.1. NCBI lineage: Eukaryota > Metazoa > Chordata > Aves > Passeriformes > Corvidae > Coloeus > Coloeus monedula. The sequence continues at coordinate 12,872,574 of NC_138794.1, read as the reverse complement.
AAGCAATTTTGGATTTGGTTGCTTATTTTAATTGCACCCTTCCTAGAGGTTAGGATGTTTCACTAAATCTCCAGCATTTCCCAACCTCTGCTGTTCCTCATTTGTTAGTTTTTATCTGAGATGTTTTTCACATGTCTTCCAACAGGGCAGCCATAGGCTGGGCTCTGGGAGAGCAAGGGGAGTTCTGGCTGTTGTTCTGCCCCTGGGTCACGTGCGTCTCATGGCACCGTGAAGAACCCACAGAAACCTTAGCTTCCCCTTTGGGAAGTTCCTCGTGGCTTTGCTAGAGAAGGCAGAGAATAGAGCTTTCTGACAACTTCTGTTTTCTGTGAGATAAGCGGTCCCAGAGGGACGCTCGGAGCTGAGCAAAGCTACTCTTGGTGCTTTTTATTTTTCTTGTGACTCCTCCCATGGCGTTTCCACATCAGCATTCCCTGATCATGCTCTCTTGTCTTCCCTCCTGAGATGTGCGTCTGGAAGGTGGCCAGGGAAGGGAGCAGCTGGTTGCTGGGGATGTGGGTCTCTCATCATCCCCCACCCAGGCTGGGCAGAGGGCACCAAGAAACACCTTTCAGCACATGAGGCTGGTGCTGTGTGGGCCGGCTGACCTCATGCTGTCAGAGCTCCTGGTGTTCTTCAGGGATCTGGTACCTGGAGAGTGAGATCTGACCATGCCAGACAGCGTGGTGGGCCAGGCCAGGAACCCCAGGCAGGGAGAAGCTGCAGGAACAGACTGGAGTTTGTGCCTCTGGAGGCTCTGGGATAGATGCTGCCTTCCCCTGTCTCCCTGGCTGGTGGGAGTGATCTGCAGAGCAGGGAATGTTGATGGCTTTGCTCTGCATAAGCATCCAAATAAGAACATAAGAATCCAAATTCATCATTACCATCCTAACTGAGCTGTGTTGTCTCGCAGGGGCCTGCCAAGCCAAGCCTTTGAGTACATCCTGTACAACAAAGGGCTCATGGGGGAGGACAGTTACCCGTACCGAGCCAAGGTATTCCCAGCACAGCCCAGGCCGTTGCGGTGGAGCAGGGCCCGGCACAGGCTCCAACAACTCCTCTCTGTCCCCACAGAACGGCACCTGCAAGTTCCAGCCCGAGAAGGCCATTGCCTTTGTCAAGGATGTTATCAATATCACTCAGGTGAGGCCCTGAGGGCTGCGTTTCCAAACTTCCAAGGCTGTGCCAAGAAGGTGCTGGGATGCCCCAAGGTGTGCCGGGCTCTGCAGCTGGAGCTGCAGCCTGTGTGCTCCTAGCAGAGAGCGAGCTGCTGTGCACGCTTCTGCTCTCCTGCACACCTTTTGGAAGGTGGCACCAAGGAAGTGCTGGAGCCAAAATACAGGCACTGGGTTCCTGCCTGCTTCCCACAGTGGGTGCACCTCCATGCTGGGATGAAGTCCCAGTTCTCATCTTACAACTCAGCACTTGATTCCTTGTCTAAATGCAGGAAGCTGGGGTTATCCATCCCCCTGTGCCCTGGCTGCTGGACCTGGACTGGTCCCAGCACAGCCAGCAGATGATGGATGACCCTGGATCCTTTCTTGCAGTATGACGAGGACGGCATGGTGGAAGCTGTGGGGAAGCACAACCCAGTGAGCTTTGCCTTTGAGGTGACGAGTAACTTCATGCACTACAGGAAAGGAGTTTATTCCAAGTGAGTGTGTGAACCTCATTTGGTGGGGTGAGGGCAAGGGGAATGTGTAGGGCTGGAATCACGTGCATCCCTGTTTCTCCTGCTGTGGATGCAGGAACACTGCACTGCATTCTCACACTTCCTTTTAAGTTAAAACAGAAAAAAATTAGTAAATGGAGCCTTGATTTACTGGTTCCTGAGGGGATGAGAGTGCAGCACAGGGGGGATGGCTGTTTGCTAGGAACCTGTCCAGCCTGGAGACCAGATTGTGGTGGAATGAAGGTCAGCAAGTCTGGGAGCTTGAGAGACTTTCTGCAGCTCACCACAGGGCTGGGGGGGCCTGTCCCAGGGCTGATCTGTGTCTGAGCTGGGAGAGTGAGAGGGTCAGCCCAGCTGTAGCAGCTGAACACATCTGGTTGCTTAGGGTAAGCCCCAACCAAAGTGGATTTTCCATGGTATCAGGGGAGCTCCTGTGGTGCCAGAGCTCAGAGGGGTGGTGGTAAGTGTGGCTGCCCTTTCCCTACACCTGAGCTGGCACCTCTGCAGGTTGTGCTTTTAGGCGGGGTCCGGCATCGCTGCTCTCCACAGGGCAGGTTCTGCAGCACCTCACCTCAGTCCTGTCACGTGGTGCTCTCCTGGACAGGTAGGAGGAACAGCAGAGAGAAAAAACATTTTGGGATATTAAATGACCCAGGAAGTCTCAAGTGTGGTGTTGGCTCCATGGCCAGGGCAAAAAGGCACTTGAAAGGCTGATCAATATACATTGGAAAGATGAGAGCTGACTGTGCAGGACAGATGCTGTTAGCCCAGCAAGGGGGAAAGTGCATGTTTGGAGAAATAGAAAAACACTTTGGAGTAAGGAACCCTCAGTGACGTAGAACTGCAGGGAAAATGAGAGTCTGAGCCTGAGGGATCTGCCCCAGGGAGCTCTCCGGAAGGAGCAGATGGTGGTTCCAGTGGCTTTGCTGGACCAAAGTGATGCCAGAGGTAACTGCCAGCCTGGGCAGGTGTGGGCTGTGAGGGCTGGGACATGGTCTGAGGAACATGCCAGGAGCAGTTATCCTGTGGATTTACAGTCTAAGGTGGATTTAAAGTCATAGTGCATGGAATAATTGATGCTCCAGTGCTTTCAGCCCAGAGCAGCTGTTAACAGATCAAAAAAAAGAAAATCTGAGGTGGAGATTATTGATCTTTTCCTGTGCTGCAGTTTGAAAATGTTTAAAAATAGATGCTCTTGAGGTGGGAGCCTGTACCATGAGCTGTCTTGTTTCATGCCACAGGCAGCAGCTTTCAGCAAGTGCAGTTTAAAGGTTGAAAATGTAGAGGAAACATGTATTTAGACCCAAGAGCTTGCTGTTCCTGTGCAAAACATGAAACAGTGCCCTTGAACTTCAGGGCAGCACAAACCAGCACTGGGAGGCACTAAGAGCTGCTGGTTTCCATTGCGAAAATTCCTTTGCCCTGTAGTTTGTCTTGGTGGGCTGGGAGCTCAAAAGTCCATGGATTCCCTAACTCCATATATGGCTGGTAATTTCAGAGGGGAGAAACAGAGCAGTGTCTCCTTTCCTTGGCTTCTGTCCCTACTCTCCACAGCTGGGAGTTCAGAGCATCCCATAGTTCTGTTTGCAGAGTGTAGTCAAGACTGCTGGCTTGACTAATCCCTGACTAATTACAGGATGCTTTTCACACATCACATCTGTGTTATTTTCCCTGCAGCCCACGCTGTGAGCACACCCCTGACAAGGTGAACCACGCTGTCCTGGCCGTGGGCTATGGAGAGGAGAATGGGACTCCCTACTGGATCGTCAAGAACTCCTGGGGCCGGCTGTGGGGCATGGAGGGGTAAGGGGGTCCTGGTGCCCACCATGCTCTGCCTGTACCTGGTGAAAGACACCACGTGCTGGCATTCCACTGACCCTCAGCCCCAGGCCACCCTTACACTCTCCAGCTGAAATTCAGCAGGTGGGAAGACACACGGAGACTCATCCCAGTCTGGGTGGCGACATGGCTCACAAAGCCAGTCCTGGGGTGACTGGTCAAGCAGAGCCTTGGATCAGTGGAGCTGCTGTGGTCCCTAGGGCTCAGCCAGCCTGTCCAGAGCCAGTGGTTCACCTGGCTCCTCTCTTCTGGTCTCCTGGCTGGGGGAGAACAGGTTGTGCCAGGAGCGAGTTTCCAGCTTCACAAGTGTTTCCAGCTGCAGGTGAAATTCTTGGGAGTCAGGTGCTAATTCTGCTAGTGCAGGGTGTAAGGGGGCAGGGAGTGGCATTGCCTGGAGAGCTGTGGGCAGTTCCAGCCCTGTCACAGGTATCTGCTCCTTGGGCTGGGATGAGGAAGGGGCTGGCACAGAGAGAGCAGTCACCTTCAGAGAGTCCCAGGCTGGTCTGAGTTGGAAGGTGCCTTAAAGCCCATTCTGTTCCACCCCCTGCCATGGGCAGGGACACCTTCCACTATCCCAGCCTGCTCCAAGCCCCATCCAGCCTGGACTAGGACACTTCAGGGATGGGGCAGCCACAGCTTCTCTGGGCACCCTGTGCCAGGGCCTCCCCACCCTTACCTGCCATGCTGGCTCTGCCATAGGAGGGAACCCTCACTCACACCCATTTCTCTCCTTTTTAGGTATTTCCTTATTGAACGAGGCAAGAACATGTGTGGTCTCGCTGCTTGTGCCTCCTACCCTGTTCCTCAGGTGTAGGAGGGCAGTGCAGGCTGGGGACAGGGGACAGGGCTGGAGTGATTGATCGTCTTCCAATTTCTGAGTGCTGAAATGATGAAAGGGAGAACAAGGTGCAACGCCTGCCTGCTGAAAGGTGTTACCTGCAGGCAGGTTCCTTGGCTTGCACACACCTCCTGCAGCAGCAAGAGCTGTGCCTCCTCTCTTCAGCCAAACCCACGTGTGCTCCTGTGCTGGTGCCAGGTTCCCTCCTCCTGCTCCCAGCCTGTGTTCCCAGGTGTGCCTCCATCCACCTGTCCCGACCCGGGACACCTGGAGGGGCAGCAGGGGCCACTTGGGTGCTGAGAAACCACACAAGTACAGATTTAGGGCACACAGAGCTCCCCCCGTCCTTCGGGTGGCTTTTTTGCAATCACCAGGTGTAAATTTTAGCGATTTTAAAATTTTCTTTGAAGGCAATTTCCCTGTTCTCTTAAGGAAGGATGAGCGAATGCTGTAATTTGTACGCTTTATCTATTTTCATGAAATGTCTGCTATTTTTTTGTATTAAAAATAGGGTATTTTAATGCACATAGGGAAGAAACGGGTGACTTTCCTTTAACCCATCAGTGAAGACGCGAGAACCTCGGTGCCGATTCTGAACAGGCACTGGGGAAATGAAACCGCGTGTGAGCAGGGACACTTCTGTGTTACTTCACGCTGAAATCTGCCACCGACAATAAAGCTGCCTCGTTACCGGAGCGCTGTGCTGTGAGCTCTGAGCCGGGGGGGGGGGTGGGGAGGCTGAGGGGCTCCGGCCTCCCCACGCGTTCCAGCGTGCCCTAAGACGGTGCGAAGCGTCACCTGCTTCTCGGGAGTACAGAGCGGAGCTTTCGGCGGGGCTCAGCCGGGGCGGGGGCCGGGGTCTCTCCGCCCCTCCCGGCCTGAGGGCGGTGCCGCCATTTCCGGGGCGGGGCGGAGCGCGCGCCCGCCCCCGCCATGGTGCCCGCCCCTTCACGCGCCACTTCCGTCCTGCCGCCCCCACCCAATGGCGGGGCGGGGGCCGTTTTGGCGCCGAATGCGAAGCGCGCGCGGCTCCGGAGGGAGGCGGCCCGCGCGCAGAGCGTCCCCTGGCGGCGGGGCGGCCCCGCGATGGCGGCGGTGCCGCAGAACAACCTGCGGGAGCAGCTGCTGCGGCACTCGGCCCGCGGAGCCCTCCGCGCCCCGGCGCCGCCGCGGGACCGCCCGCCGTGAGTACCGGGGGTGGGGAGCGGGGCAGGGCGGCTGCAGCGGCCGGGAAGTGACGGGCGCTCGTCTCGTTGCAGGGGCTTCACCTTCAAGAAGGCGTCTCGGGGCCTCGCCGCCGCCTCGGTGCTGAGGGACAAGGACGTGAACACCTCCCTGACTCTGCCCGCCTCGGCCGTGCCGGACAGAAAAGCGCCGGCGTGGAGCTCTGTTCCCTCCCGCGGCCCCGGTCCCCAGCCGGCCTGTGCCCCCCGGGGTCCCGCCGCGGCTCCCGAGGCGTCCGAGGGCCCCGCGGTTCCCGGGGCGAGGGCGGGGAGCGCTGTTCCCGCCGGGAAGGCCGGTCCCGGTTCTGCTGCTGGCCCCTTTATCATCATCGGCGATGAGTGGGATGATATCGACGATTTTGACCTGTCGGGAATCGAAAAGAAGTTCTCTCGGCCGTCCGTCCTGTCCCCCAAGGGGCTGCGAGCCCCCCGCAAGGATCCCCCGCGGCCGAGCCCCCGCCCGGCCTCGCCCGGCTCTCCCGGGTGCGCGGGGGAGGACGCGGGGCCCGGCAGCCGCGGCGGGGAGGCAGCGCCCGAGTCCGAGCAGCGACCCTGCTCACAGCAGTCCCTGATCTGCCTCGAGGACTTGGTTCCCTGCAGCGGGAGCACGGCTGCGGGGGACGGCCTTCGGGAGGAGTCACCTGCTGACCCCCTTCTGGATGCGGACAGGGCAGGGGCTCGCCCAGGTAAGGGGGTGTTTGAAGGTACTACTGAGCTGGAAGGAAATCTGTGTTTGCACCCAGAGGGCTTGGCTTGACTGGTCAGTCATCAGAGGGAGCTGTGTGCTCGTGACTGACAAGCAGCCCTGGATTTCATTTAGGTTCCTGGATTTCGGTTTGGGTACCCCCAGCCTGGAAGCAGTGCGGCGTTCTGCCGGTGCAGGAGTAGCAGCTGCTCATGTACTGGAGTTACAAGACTTCCCACATGGCATTCCTGAAATGATCGATAACCTAATAGGGATGTTACAGAGAGAAAAGGACTTACAAAATTCATACGGGAGAGACATAAAATCATATACTTAAATGAAATATTAAACCAGAAAAAGTGGTCTCTCTCTATTTTTAACACAAACATAATAAACACCACAAAAGAATTCCAGCCTTCAATTATGATCACAAAATTCCTGCCTGTCATTGCTTTGGCAGCTCTGTCCCCACAGAACTGCTCTATTTTAGATTCCTTACCTGCTGTGTTTTGAAACTTTGGACCTTTATTTGGGAAATTAACATGTTTACACAACTGAACAACATCAAAGAGTGTTCTGGGATGCTTCCCTTACACTGAGGGATGAAAAGATTTGTGAACTGTATTTCTGTTCTTAATGTTTTGTTGTCTTTTCCTTTCTCTGTGAAATTAATTTTTATAAGTTAATGATAATGGGGGAAAAAAGGGAGCAGTAAGTTTTATCCTTTGAAAGTCAGAAACTGTATCAAACAAGTGTTTTGAAATCTGGCTGCTAATTTTTCCCCTCCTCTGTTTGTGGCAGGCTGAGTGTACAGCATTACCCAGCAATATTAATCCACTTCTCTTGCAGCTGCTACTGCTGAAGGTGGTCAGGGCCAGGAGCCACAGAGGTCTGGGAACAGCCCCTCAACCCTGGATGAGGTGACCTGGCCACTGGCAGGTGCTGAGCTCGAGGAGGATGACCTGGACGTCATCCCTCCCTCCCCTGAGGAGGAGCTGCCTCCCTTCTCCCCTTCTGTGCAAAGTGTCAGGTAATCAGAGTTCACTGCTAAAACCATCTGTCTGTTGCATGATTAGAAAAGTACCAAAAAAGACCCAAAACTCCTGCTTGTTAAGAAGGTACAGATTGAGTTTGTGTCTCTTTGCTTGGTGGGTTAATGGTTGGCAGCTGCAATTAATGTTTTATCAAATACTAATTTTGTGGCAGATGTGTTAGGTGGCTTTCACTTCAGAAAAAAGCAGAGTTACTTTTGTAGTGGGATGGGAGAAAATTTCTGGGGCAAGATTCGACACGTTGGTACGTAGGATGAGTGACTGCTCAGCTCTTGGGTTCTAGCTGGGCCTTCAGGAATTTATCTTTTTCACACATCTTAAATTCTGTTGTTCTATGGAAATGCCTCAATTTACAGATCTCTGTATTTTAGTAGCTTTTTCTTTTGGTGTTAGCAGTATTTTCAGAGACTCTCCCACTGGTGGAAGATGTACAGCTGGCAGCTCCGAGGCCAAGCAGGAGAAGGCTCCCACAACACATCCCGGAGGTGATCCCAGTGCAGGGGATTCAGGTACACAAAATGTTTCGGAATTTCATATCTCTGATTTTGGGGATAGTTTGCAACTATTTATTATCCTGTGTAATCCAAGAGCATTAATTAACAGATGGGGAATTAACATCTATAGATGGAGAATTGACATAAATAGTTGGATAACAGACAGATAATAAAAGTTGAAGGCAAAAATTTGTAGATTTGTTGAGTTCCTGTGCACAGAAACAGTTTCTTTATGCAAATGGACTAAAAATACATTGGAAGTAAATTGTTTAGACTGATTTACTGCAATGTACTGACCTCTGGGAGAGTGGTATCCTCTTGACACCTCTTGTAATGAAAATGACTGCTGAACTCACTCCCTGTGCCAGGTGAGGCTGTGGCCGTGGCCCGGCAGCTGTACGGAGTCATGGAGGCCATCTGTGAGCTGGTGGATGCCATCCCCCTGCAGGAGCTGCAGGCCCTGGGCTGTGCCAGAGCCCTGCTCCAGCACAGGGACCTCAGGTAAGCTGGAACAGCTTTGTGTGCAGCAGGGAGCTGCCTGCAGGTGTCCCCAGTACACTGGAGAACGAGGCAGGAGGGACTTTAAAAAGCTTGAAATTACTGACTGAGGGAAGGGACAAAGTACCCCAAACTGCTGCAAGTGTTAGTGGTCCCTGTGTTCTGCCAGATGGAAGTGCCACAGTGCTGCAGTCAGTCTGAGGAGGTGCCTGGCACCAGGTGCTTCTGGAGAGACAGGTGATGTGGTGTGGTGTGATGTGACCCACCAGGTGTCCTCCTCAGTTCTTGTGCCGCAGGCATTCGGTTGGTATTGTCTCCCCTCTCGCTGACTACAGGGATGGTGATTCCTCCTAATATCCCTGAACTTGTTGTCTTCCCGTGTAATTATTGCTGCCACAACCTGCTGCTTTGTCTCCTGCATCATCTGATGGCACACTACATGGACAAAGTACTGGGATTTTGGTTAGGTTTTTCCTGGGCTGGGACTAAGAGCTTCTGTAAATGTTCTCAGTACAACAACTTCTTTTGTTTCTCATTGCTGTAGTCAGACATAGTCTTTAGAAAGTACCTAAAAGCATAATTTGGTTCAGGCATACTTTTAACTTCAGGTTTTGCCTCTAAGGATTTATTTTTTTTATGTTCTACCTTGCCTGGATCTGTTTCTTGCTTTTTGGAATTCTTTTATTTTATGTCTGTAGAAATGATGTCATAATTTTGTCATTAGTTTCTTCTGGTGGTATTCTCTCTTCCCTAGATTTGTTTGAAATAATTTTCAAACATGGTGACTCAACACGATGGAACCACCATATGTTAATATGTTTAATAGCAGTGAGACAAAATGTTGTAGAACTTGGTAAATCATTGCTTGTGACTAAATATATATATTTTTTTCCATCTTCCTTCCCTTGTCATCTCTCCCAGGAGAAAATTGCTGGCCAATTCTGTCAGTTTGAACCAAAATGGCATAAACACCACTTTTCCTAGAAGCTGGAAGTCTCCCATGGAGCAGGGCCCTCGTGTGTGTCCTGACACTGGTCCAGGTTCTGGCCCAAGCTGGAGCTTCAGTTCTGACAGAAACTCCCCCAAATCCACAAACCTCCCATCGGTGCTTTCTGTTCATTCCAGCAACTTTTCTGCCAAAACAAAACAAACCTTGGACACCTCTTGTGCTTCAAAGCAAAGTGCTGAGGAGATCCCCTGCCCAGGAACTGCAGAGCTGCCTTTTCCCAAGGGAAGTGGCAGGGAGGGAGGTTCCCTCAGGCTCAGCCTCCAGTCCTATGACAGTAGCTGGGACAAAAGTCCGGGAATGAGGAATGGGAACCAGCCCCTGACCAGCACAACCCTGAAGGCTCGGAGCACAGCTGCCAGTCCTGTAGGGAACAGCTTGGGTACAAATGATCTCGACTTCGACCTGGATCACTTTGACATCGATGACTTTGATGAGGACTGGGAGAGCTCGGTGGCTGTTTCAGCACCTGAGGCACCATCGACGCCGTTGTGTCAGCCTGTCAGGGAAGGGCCACCTGCCAAATCCCTCTTGTCCAAGATTATGTCCAGAGCCAAAGGGTCAACTGTGGGATCCAGTCCTGCTGCTCCAAAGCCAGGCTTCCTGATGGCAACAAAGAACCATCCAGGTAAATTATATTCATGAGGATTATTGGGTTTTTCAATTTTTAAATTCTTATTTATTTCTTTTTAAACCTAAGACCGAGTTTACTACAGATCACATCATTGCCTTTTGTTTCTGTGGAAGTTTCTTTTGGTTCCTTTTTTGCAAAGTCATCTTGGAACTTTTTTCCCTCCAAATGATGCTGAACTAGATTATTCCCTTCCTGTGCAGGTTTCAAGCTGCTGGAAGATGAAGCTGCTAAAATTGGAAATGAGGGTGTTTCTGTGTTTTAGTTAAATAATGATTCTGCAGTTTTTGATTCAGTGCTGTACAATGGTTTTCGCTGCATAATGTTCCAAAATGGGTTTGTGGAAGCAAACTCAATCCCCCTGGGGCCCATTTCGGGTTAATGTAGGGACAGGCTGGCGAAAGGGGAGGTGAAAATTAGAGTCACAGAATGGTTTGGGGTGGAAGAGATCTTAAAAACCATCTCATTCCACCCCCTGCCGTGTCAGGGACAGCTTCCACTATCCCAGGTTGCTCCAAGCCCCATCCAGGCTGGCCTTGGACACTGCCAGGGATCCAGGAGCAGCCACAGCTTTTCTGGGAAATCTGTACCAGGGCCTCATCCCCTCACAGGGAAGAAGTTCTTCCATAACTTGATGTCATAACTTACTCTAATTACATATTTTTGACTCCTAGATCCAGTGGTTCATAACCCTGCACTGGAGCGTTTCAAGGGTATGAAATTTCCCCATTCTGAAGAAATGATGAATATATTTCACAAGAAGTTTGGATTGCACTGTTTCCGGACAAACCAGCTGGAGGCCATCAATGCTGCTCTGCTGGGGGAGGATTGTTTCATCCTCATGCCCACAGGTATGTGCCCCCACAGCACAGGCTACAGACCTGCAGCTCCTTTTGCAAGCTTTGGGACAAGCTTTTCTCTTCCCCTGTGCCTTTGTGCTGCTGGAATTCTGTGGCCGCAGGATTTCAGGAGTATTTTTGCACTGGGGTATTTTGAGTGAGGGGATTGAATTTCTGCCTTCCTTAATAATTCACAAAGTAACTCTTTCTTATCCTACAGGTGGCACTTTGTGGCAGGCATTGGTAGAAATTTATTGCATCCAAAAGTGCTGTAAAATGGGAAATAAGAAATAGGTCTCCATCCTTTTTCTCTTGATACCCGACATTGTGTTCTGTCTCATCCTCACAGGAGGTGGGAAAAGCTTGTGCTACCAGTTACCAGCCTGTGTCTCTGCCGGGGTCACTATCGTTATTTCTCCACTGAGGTCACTGATCATTGATCAGGTTCAGAAGCTGAAGACTTTAGATGTAAGTTCCAGCAGCTTTATTGAGTGAAACTGCAGGTAACTGGATTAGAAATCTGAAATTTTACAGCAAATCTTGTGTCTCTTGAATATAAACTGCATAAATTGATTAGATGGACACTGTGAATGGCACAGAAAGTTGCCTGGGAAGAACTAAATTGGATGAACTCGAATATCTTGGCAGCATGATCGCTGGATTTATTGCTGCTCCTGTGTTGGGTGTTAGAGCTGTGTTTTCCAGAGCAGATGCTGGTTCTGAGATACTGAGAATTGTAATTACTCACATGCACAGGAGCAGCCTGACTGCAGTGGGAATGAGCACTAAGAGTTCCTGAGTTAGAGGGGTTCTGCAGGTGCTAAACATCTGTGGAAACATGATACACAGAGCAGAAATGCAGGTGCAGGAGATTACAGGGTTCCAGAATGGACTGGGTTGGAAGGACTCTTAAAGTCCATCTTGTTTCACCCTCGCCGCAGGCGGCGACACCTTCCCCTAGCCCAGGGTGCTCAGATGTGTGTTCCCAAATGTGTGTTCCCAAGGCTGACTGCTTAGGAACTGGTTTGTAATGAGAGGCAGGCTACATTGTCAATATATATATTTATATATTTTTAATATAGATTGCTGCAACATACCTGACTGGTGACAGAACAGATGCCGATGCCTCAAAAATATACATGCAGTTGTCAAAGAAAGACCCTGTCATAAAGCTGCTGTATGTCACCCCCGAGAAGGTCTGTACTTCATTTTCAGTTGTAAAACCATAGGGGCTACAAGGGGGGGATTGCTGTGAGGTGCTGAAAGACTGCACTCAGAGTAGGCTTCTGGGGAAAAAAATGTTAGACAGGTGTTAAATAATTCATTAAGAATCTATATGGATGTAGCTAATTTCAATCAGTAATTAACCAAGAATAAGAACTGAGTATGTCTGTAAAATTTAAATTCTTAAAACAAACTCCCCTGCCCACCTCTTTCAATCTATCTTGCTACATATGAGTGTTAATCACTGTCCAGTAGCTACTAAATCCAGACTGCTCTGAATAGGGTAATCCAGGAAAAATACAGCACTGTCAGGGTGATAGGAGATTGCCAGAGCTTACCTTGGGCTGCATTATATGCTGCCTTAAAAATATGTTATTGCACAAAAGCTTTGTAAGAGGGGGCTGGTTAGTGTGCTGGTTGTGTTTCTCTCTTCAGCATTATTTTTCTCTGTGTTTCCTGACATTAGTAATTTAAATTTACTGAAATTTCATCAGGGTGAGGGGCCTTGGGATAGGTGATCCCAGAACCTCGTGGGAATCCCACACCAGCTGCTTGGTTGAAACGCAGCTGACCGGCATCATCTCTGTGCCTTGAAGGTTTGCCTGTGCAGTGCAGGTTAATTCTGCAGTGTAGGACAGTTGTTTCTGTATTCTTAGTCAGGCCAGCTGACCCTTTTAGCCCAGGTCTTTTGCTTTCCATTGCCACTGCTGGTGTGTCCCAGGTGTGTGCCAGCAGCCGCCTGATGTCCGCCCTGGAGAACCTCTATGACAGGAAACTCTTGGCACGTTTTGTCATTGACGAGGCTCACTGTGTCAGCCAGGTAAAAACTCCACTTGTTTTTAGGAATGCCAAAAGACTCAGTTGGAGCATTTTACTCTGTTATACTTAAATTTTGTTTTTCAACCAGTGGGGCCATGACTTCCGACAAGACTACAAGCGCCTGAACATGCTCCGCAGAAAGTTCCACTCTGTGCCCATGATGGCCCTCACTGCCACAGCCAACCCCCGCGTGCAGAAGGACATCCAGAATCAGCTCGAGATGCTGAAACCACAAGTGTGAGTTGCTCGGCAGGTTTCTGAAACTGTTTGGTGTCACGGAAATTTTGAGTGGAAAACTTAGTAAAGTAAAAAAAGCATCACAGGCCCATCTGAAATCCTTGTGTAGCTCTATCTGATGAAATGAAATGCATGCATGGAATTTAATAGGAGGTAGATGCAAAATACTAACATAAGAAATAAAAAACTTGCCAAGCCCTTCCTTGCATGGTGAGGGAAGCTGTTTAACACAATGTAACTATACCCATAAGGCTGACGAGCACCATGAACTGTCACATTTCAGGTTTACAATGAGCTTCAACAGGCATAACTTGAAATATGATGTGTTGCCCAAGAAGCCAAAGAAGGTGGCGATGGATTGCTTGGAATGGATTAAAAAATATCACCCCTGTGAGTACTGAGCAGCATGGTGCCCACAGGCCTTTTCGTGAACCACTTCTCAAGGCAGCAAAAGCTTTTATAATGCTGTAATAATGATATATTTACCAGAAAAGCAAGATCGAGGTAAAGTGATGTTATTGAAAATGGGAATCGGGTTTATGTGCATTCTCAAGTTGAGAATTTAAGTTAAGATGGAAAGTAAATTTTGGTGATGCTCTTGAATAACCTTTCTGGAGCCTGACAGAGCTTTTAGCATCATGTCTTCAGAGCATGAAGGTCACCCAATATCTTAATTGTTTAATTGTGTTGGTCTGCTTATCTGCAGTTCCCCTTCAAGTTGTCTTCAGAGATTCCCATCTTTCTAGGCTCGCTTTGGAGTCCTGCAGCTCCTGCTGCTGGAATTTGATTACACCAAGCTCCCTCAGAGCTTCTCCTATACTGCACCCTCAGAGAGCATTGATTGAACTGCTCTAACCCTTGAATTATATAGGTTTTGTTCACGTATTCTAAATCCTGAGATTGCACAATGCTGATGAGGAAAATATTTCTTTTTTCCACCTCACCAAAAGCCCCTAAAGATTGGGTAAGAAAAAGTATCAAGACTATCTGATACTAATAAAATAAGTTCTATAGTGAAGCAGTTATATCTTTACTCTTATCTTTATTCCAATGGGGAGAGGTTGGTATCTGCTTGGCAGGTTTGACTGTTGAGCAGGGAAAGAGAATAAAACCGTATTGTAGGCCAAATTTCTTTTCCTATCTATTTGCAGATGACTCTGGGATAATCTATTGCCTTTCCCGGCATGAATGTGACACCACAGCAGCCATCCTGCAGAAGGAGGGGCTGGCTGCCCTGGCCTACCACGCCGGCCTCACCGATTCCAACAGGGATCTTGTGCAGCAGAAGTGGGTTAATCAGGAAGGATGCCAGGTGACGAAAAACCAGGAGGAAAAGGGAAGAAAATGTGGGCACTTTTATCCCTCTTGGCCTGGGAAATGGAAGGGAAGTTGTGCAGTGTTATCACCAAATGTCTGCAGTATTGAATAACTGATCCCAACAGACCTGCTGGGGCACAGCAGCCACCTTTCATTGGGAATTTTGTGAATAAAAGGTCGTAGCATGGCACCAAGGTGTGCTGCTCCAGCAGGGAGGACCTGAGCAGTGCAGGGCTTCAGAAACAGCTCATGGCACACTCTGGAATTTGGGGTTTTTCCTGTGTCTGGAGTGGCTCTGCTGACAGGAGGGGAAGTGTTGCTGTTTTGTACTTGTTCTGCACTGTTACAACTGACATTCTGGGTCCTCCAGGTTTCCTAATCCAGGTCACTTGTCTGCTTTCCATGCAGTGTTGCAGGAGTAATTTCCATAATGTATGTCTAGAACATTATAATCTTCTTCCCAGGTGATATGTGCAACAATTGCCTTTGGAATGGGCATTGACAAACCCGACGTGCGCTACGTTATCCACGCGTCCCTTCCCAAATCCATAGAAGGTTACTACCAGGAGTCTGGCAGAGCTGGGCGGGATGGTGAGATGTCTCACTGCCTGCTCTTCTACAGCTACAGTGATGTGACCAGGCTGAGGAGGCTCATTCTGAGTAAGTTCTCCTCTGGGAACTTGGAGACAACATTAGAGCAGTCACATTGTCACTGGTCTCATTTAGCCGGTGTTATTTCTCTTTTACAAGTGCTGTGGATAGTTTAGTATTGCAAGGAGGGGAGAACTGTGAATCCTTACCTGGATGGTTTTCATTCAGATGTCAGGAGCAGGATTTTTGTCACTTGGACTTAATTTTAGTCAAAACCACTTTGCTTCACAGAATAATGGAATTGTTAAGGTTGTGAAAACCTTTATGATCATCAAGTCCTACTATCAGACTAACTCCACCCCACTGTTCACCACTAAAACATGTCCTCAGGTGCCACATCCACATGTTTTTTGAGCACTTCCAAGGATAGTGACTCCATTCAGGGCATCCTGTGCCAGGGATTTGCTACCCTTTCTATGAAGAAACCGTTCTTGATATCTAATCTAAACCTCTCCTGACACAACTTGAGGCCACTTCCTCTCATCCTGTCACATCCTTCTCTTGACTTTTGTCATTCTAGGCTTATTTCCCTTCTCCGTTCTCTAAAACATCAGAGATAAAATCTGTCCTACATCAGTTCTGTACTAACCCACTCATTTTTTTTTAAGCAAAGCCAATATTGTGTTTTGGCTGACAGCCCATGAAAACGCAGAGGTGCAGCTTTAACAAACAGCATTGAATTTGCTGTGTTTCAGTGGAGAAGGATGGGAACAGCCACACGAGGCAGACCCACTTCAACAACCTGTACAGCATGGTGCACTACTGTGAGAACGTGGTCGAGTGCCGCCGCGTCCAGCTGCTCGCCTACTTCGGGGAAACCAATTTCAACCCCACCTTCTGCAAAGATCACCCAGAAGTGATTTGTGATAACTGCAGTAGAAAGAAGGTAAACCCCACAGGTTTTATTATTAGTGGTGTTAAACTGATTTTGTATTTAGTTGCATCAAAAAGTGGTTACCCGACCTTTGGGAAGGCAAATGGAGAAAAGGAATAAAAGTCCTGTATTTTTGTGATGCTTCCAGTTATTTTCAGGGTTTAACCATGGACTTGTGATGCTCCTGTTCCTGTCAGAGGCATAAGGATGTTCCTTGTGGGAGGCAGGAGCTAATATCAGATCCACTGCAATGGCTGTGGGGAAATCCCTTCAGTTCCTGTCCTGATGTTTTCAGGGCAGCTTTGTGCTGCCAGAGCAGCATGAGGGCCACATTATGTCGTGCTTGTGCCGAAGGTGGTCCAAACGTTTGGGGTTATGCAAACTTAGTGGCAGGAGCAGGAGCAGAAAGGGAAGGCAACTGTGGAGGCAGGCAGGGAAGGGATCCTGATTTGTTTTGTACCTGTGGGTATTGCTTCTCAGCTCTGTGTTCAAAGCATTCCCTTATATAACTGTGATTAGAACCAAATTTGACCAGGATAATGCATATTCAGTCTCATTTAATGCATTTTGGAAGTGTAAGTTCTAGAGCATGGTGGGATAATTACAAGAATGCTTTCCAAATGATTTACCTTGATTTCCAGTACTTATCCAGCAATCTTGCACCTCACTCTGCACAAATAACCCCACGGAGATTAAATACAATCAGTAGGACTGGTTTTGTATTATCACATCCAGAATCCCTGTGACTGTATCACTGTAGGTTACTAACTAGAAAATCACCGTTTCTTTATTTGGAACAAATTCAATTCACAGCTGAGAAAAGCTTGATAATGAAAACTGAGGTTGTCAGTAACAATTTGGATTAGGGCAGAAACACGTAATAGCATGTCCTAATCAAGTCTGATTTAACAGGATTATAAATCAAGGGATGTGACGGAGGATGTGAAGAACATCGTGCGGTTTGTACGAGAGCACTGTGGGCAAGCGGGGCGGATGAATGGGAAGAGGAATCCAGGCTCTGGCAGGTACACCCTGAACATGATGGTGGACATTTTCTTAGGTGAGTCTGTTCTCCCAGAAACTCCTGAATAAGATGGTGCACAAATCCCTGACCAGGAATCAAGAGTGTTGTGCAATGCCAGCAGGCATTTAAAAGAACGTGTATTTTGGAAAATTAATCTTCCCAATAATCACTTGGTGGTAAGTGATCCAAAATAAATGAAACTGAAGATTTAATCCATTTCAGGTTGCTATAGTGATAATATTGGTTTTCCAGTGTTCAGAGGCTTTTTTGACTGCCTTGGGAATCTCCCACAGATCTGTGAATGCACATGTACATGGGCTTTGTGATCAGGGGCTCATCCTATGCTTTCTGTTGCACAGGTTCAACGAGTGCCAAGATTCAGTCTGGAATATTTGGGAAGGGGGCTGCCTATTCCAGGCACAATGCTGAAAGGCTGTTTAGAAAACTGGTCCTGGACAAGATCCTGGATGAGGATTTGTACATCACAGCTAATGACCAGGCAGTAGCATATGTCATTCTGGGAGAGAGAGCTCAGGCTGTGCTGGATGGGTCACTACAGGTGTGTAACTATTTAGTTTCTTGAAGGCATTGTTTTAAGGAAGGCGCTGCAGTTTTCCTTTAGCATATCCCCTCAGGTAGCTTAAACACAGTTTGCCTCCAGCTGAACTAACCTCTAGACACAAGGAACAGAATCCAACACACGCGATTCTCAGTCCAGTATTCCAGTAATAATGTTGTGGGGCAAAAAGTGAGTTTGAGAGGCTTGAAGCGGTTTAAATCTTTCTCTTCTCCCCCACCCATCTGATTCCTGCTGGACAGTGAAGGAGAATTCTGACCCCCACAGAAAGATGGCTAAGAAGGGAAGAAGGACCAGCACTCCCTTCTTCATTTTCTACTCTATTTTTCCCTAGTCATTGGTGGGATCTGATGGAAGATGCACTTCATGCAGGTCACAGAACAGTCCCAGGTTTCTTGAGGCAACACCTCCTCTGCATTAGTGCTGTGTTTGGAGCAGGACAGAGCCTTCAGCATTACCCCAGTGACCTCTGTTTGAAGCCAGATGGGAACTGGGCTCTTGGGAGGTTTTCCCTCTCTCTAAACTCTGCCAGCTCTTTGTAGAAGAAACTTGGGTGTGGTTGAGTAGCCTGTAAAAAATTATTAAAAAAAATGTGTACTGGCTAAACAGCTTTTTTTGGTCCATCAAAGTATACTTTCTGTTTCCTGTGCTGTGTTCCTGTGTTATCAGTCAAGGTGTGCAGGAACTCCCTGGCAGGAGTTACAGATGGCTCGTTTTAACAGGTGGAGTTCCACGAGACAGAGAGCGCCAGTGCCATCAGAAGGCAAAGGGCTTCCATGACAAAGATGTCCCAGCGGGAAGAGGTGGTTAAACAGTGCCTCAGTGAACTTACAGACACGTGCAAAACGCTGGGCAAAGTCTTTGATGTGCATTACTTCAATATTTTCAGTACTTCCACCCTAAAGAAAATAGCAGGTAAGGTCAGGTTTCTCAGAAGTCCTTTGGGGCTTCTGCATAGAGGGGCGTGGAAAGGAATTAATTTCCTTCAGGGTATCTTTATAAAAAGTTGTATGACATGTCTGAGGGGTGCTTCCATTGTGTTTCAGAAACTTTGTCCTCAGACATGGAGGTTTTGCTGCAGATCGATGGTGTCACAGAAGACAAGCTGGAGAAATACGGTGCAGAAATAATTAAAGTGATGGATAAGTACTCAGAATGCTCCATTCCAGGTGTGCTTTGTACTTCAACATGTACTTCCTGTTCAGTGCCTTTCTCTCCTCCTCTAGCAGATGTTTGATTCAAAAGTTACCTTGTTTTAATCACAAATAACTAATTCTTACAGTTTAATAATTCCAAAAGGGAGCAATCACTTTCAGAACATACCAAACTCTTTGCTGCCTTCCCACTAGCTGAATTCAGGGTATCTCTGAAAGACTAGGGATGGGGCAGTGCAGAGGAGGTGAGGAACAGCCAGGACAGATGTTTTGATACCATCAGTGTGTTCTGGTGACTGACTGGCCCAGGTGACACCTTGGCTTAGTTAGTTTTACCTCCCTGCCTGTGTGTAGAAGATGCTGCCTGCCCAGGTGCGGACACAGCCACGGGGAGCACTGGCTCCCTGGGGAGCGATGGAGAAGCAGAGGATGCAGGTACAACCTCCAGCTATTTTGGCAATAACACAAACCAAAGGAGGAAAAGGAAACGGCCACTGAACTCCAGGGATTCCAAGAGGAAAAAGACGAGTGCTGGTGGCAGCCAGCAGTCCCACTCCAGAGGGTATGTGCCTGTGGTCACTTGTCACTTCTCTTTGCCCTCATCAGCATAGTGATGATCCCTTAACTGCAGTTATCCCCCTGCAGTTTCTTGAGTATGGGCTTAAATAATGGTGTTAAAATTATCTGGGTGCCTGGTAAGAACTGCTCTGCTGTGCTTTTCTGCATGTTTGGTTTAAAAGGCTGGTGAGGAAGGATATTTAACAGCTGTCCTCACACTTGCCTGCCACAAGCTAAGCAGGCACACTAAATTTCAGTGTTCTGCCATAGCCAGCATTGGCAGGCTGACTGGGTTCCTTGCTTGAAATTGTAAAGAGGTCTTAAAACTTTGAACATTTGATGGAATATTTGAACTTCTGCCCCTTGTTAATTGAGATTCTCCCTCTGATTGTATCATGCATCTGCTGTTGGTTGGTCTTGAGCTTCTAGGGCAGATCTGCCACTTCCCAAGGATTTCCCCTTCCCTGCCCCATTTTTCATCATTCTGCTCCTTGGTTTTTGTAGCAAATGGGTTTTCCCAGCTCAGCAGATTTTGTCCCACCCTTGGCACTTTCCCATCTACTGGAATAGCTGTCATTAACTGTTGCTGCCTCTGAAATGTCACTTGTTGTTGCTGCTCACCCTTGGGTACATCCCAGAGCAACAGCTGTACTGTTTGCATTTCAGAGGTAGTTTGCAGCCATGTGTATTAAAAAAAAAAAATTTACAAAATGACTGTGTAGTCCTCTAGAAAATGCAGTGGTGGTGCCCATGTGAGTGCAGGCTGGTGCAGGGGACAGGGCAGGTGACACATGTCTCACATACACCTTCTCTCTGATTTTTGCAGTGGCTACAGCAGGTGCAGAAGGACCAAGAAGCTGCCGAGCTCGAAGGCTCCAGCTTCCTCCAGTGCCAGCTCTGTGTCCCGGAGCATTGGTGGCATGCAGGGAGCTGCTGGGAAGCTGGGCATGATGGCACTGCCCAAACCCAAATTCAGGAGCTTCCTTCAGCCTTCGTATTCCATATTGTAACTGGGAAATGCAATTACTGGATGAATTTTCCCCAAGATGGAATCATCGTTTATTAAATTTTTGTTTCATTTGCTGCTGCTGAACCTTCTGGGACTTGTGTCTTTGTCAAGTGCAAAAGCTCACATTAAATAAATATTTTTTTAACTTGTCAGTTTATTTGGGCCTTTCTACTTCTGAGTGGTTCTGGAAACTCTCCCCTATGGGTGACACTCCTCCCTGTGATTCTGCTTTACAGCCCCCTCAGGGACGTGCTCAGGACCACAAATGCTGGTGGTCCCCAAGCTGTGGCTGCCTCTGTCCTCCCTTGCTCCTGCCTCAGTGCTTCAGAGCTGGAAAGCTGGGCTGCTCCTCTGGAAAGGGCAGGTTGGGAAGGAAAAAGGTAATGAATGTTGTTAAGTTTCCCATTTGATTCCCCAGATCCTGGAACTGGGAGTGCCCAACCCTGCCTTGGGTGTGCTTTTTTAAAGTTACTGTTTTTTTCTCTTTAAGCCATGATCTTGTCAGTGCCAGGGCACAGGACCCGGAGCTGC
Organism: Coloeus monedula; assembly: GCF_965178545.1. Lineage (NCBI taxonomy): Eukaryota > Metazoa > Chordata > Aves > Passeriformes > Corvidae > Coloeus > Coloeus monedula. The sequence goes on along the minus strand of NC_138794.1, from coordinate 12,851,822 downwards.
CCTTGGCTCCGCTGTCCTGCCTCGCCCAGGCCTCGGCGGTGTCAGGTGCGGGGTGTGAGAGGCAGCTGTGCCTGCAGGGCTGTGCACGGAGCACCGGGCAGAGCAGGGATGGGCCCTTTCCCCTGCTTGGCTGGAGTCGAGGATTTCATCCGCTGTTTCTGGGCAACGAGTCCGCATGGTTGGGTTGGGAGGGACCTTAAAGCTTATCCCGTTCCATCCCCTGCCATGGGCAGGGACACCTTCCACTATCCCAGGCTGCTCCAAGCCCTGTCCAAGCTGGCCTTGGACAGATCCAGGGATCCAGGGGCAGCCACGGCTTCTCTGGGCAGTAGGCCTCACCGTCCTCACAGGGAGGAATTTCTCCGCACTATCCCCGGTATCCCTGCCCTGCGGAAGCATCAGACCGCTCCCGGTGCTCGGGCGGTGCCGCGAGCGGGACGGCGCTGAGGGCGCTGAGGGCGCTGAGGGCGGGAACCCGCCCGGGCCGCCCCTCTGCGGGCGGGAAGCGGCCGCTCCGCCCCGCGCGCGCCATGGCGCTGTCCCAGCCCGGGCCGCAGGAGCCCGAGGAGCCGTCACCGCACACCCGGCAGCAGCTGCAGGTCCGGGGCCGCGGGGACTGCCGGAGCTGGGAGGAAAGGGGACGGGGGAGACGGGGACTGAGATGGGAGGGGACCCGACATAAGCTGGGTTGTGAGGGGAGAAACCGGGAGAGGTAAGGAGCGGGGTGGGCAGGGTTCAGGGCCCGGCGGTGCCGAGGATCCCGCCGAGGGTCCCCACTGAGCGTCCCCACCGAGCCTCGTTCGCCCCCGCAGGAGTCCGTCCCGTCGGGCCACGTCGAGCCCCGTTCGCCCCCGCAGGAGTCCCCCCCGGCGGACGCCGCCGAGCCCCGTTCGACCCCGCAGGAGTCCCCCCCGGCGGACGCCGCCGAGCCCCGTTCGCCCCCGCAGGAGTCCCCCCCGGCGGACGCCGCCGAGCCCCGTTCGCCCCCGCAGGAGTCCCCCCCGGCGGACGCCGCCGAGCCCCGTTCGACCCCGCAGGAGTCCCCCCCGGCGGACGCCGCCGAGCCCCGTTCGACCCCGCAGGAGTCCCCCCCGGCGGACGCCGCCGAGCGCCGGCCGAGCGCGGCCCCGGGCCTGGGGCGGCAGCTGCGGGTGCTGCTGACGCCGCTGCCCGCGGCGGCCTGGCCGCGCTCCCAAAAGCGGCTGCTGAGCCCCGCGGGGACCCGCGCCCCGGCCGGCAAGAGGCTGTGCCCGGAGCCCGACACCGGCCCCAGAGCTCCCCCCGGCTCCCCGCCCGGCCCCAGCTCGGCTGCCCGCGGCCAGGATGGACTGTGGGATGCGGACAGTGACGGCAGCGACGGGGGAGACGCGGCTCCGGTGAGTACCCGGCCCCCGGTTATTATCTTCATAAAAGTAAAGTTTTAAAGTGCTTTTCCTCTGTACGTAGTTTTTTCCCCTCTTTTAACCTCTGGCTGGCAGTGTTCCACTTCGTTTTATCCTTTCACTAAAGTTTCAAGTTCTTTACTGAGTGTCTTCATGATTGTTTTCATTATAAAAACAAATATTGATGCACTGTTCTCTTCATAGAATTAATGCCAGTGTAAGTTTTGTAAAGCAAGCTTTACCTGTATGGACAGATTTTGATGTTGATACATGACCACCCCAATTTGTATGGTCTTATGATTGTTACAAATATATCAAACCACTTTAAAGTCATTTAATCAGTTTAGGGGCTCACTTCCGTGAGCCTGAAACCTCTCTTGCAGCCATGTAACTGTATGATGGCTTTTCTTTCTGTAGGATGGATACTCCCACCTATCAGCCTACGAAAGGAAAAGACTAAAGAACATTACAGAAAATGCTAAATTCTTTGCTGCTCTAAAGCTGCATGAGGTCTGTATAGGGTGTAAATAGCATCAAAATACTCTTTCCAAGTGTCATAATTGCACTGTTACCCCTCCTGGTGTGAAACCCTTTCCTCACTGGGGCAGTTGTATAAGGAAAGCCATGAAAATCATAGAATCCTGGAATGTTTGGAAGAGACCTTAAAGCCCCTCTCATTCCACCTCCTGCCATAGGCAGGGACACCTTCCACTATCCCAGGGTGCTCCAAGCCCTGTGCAACCTGGCCTGGAACGCTTACAGGCATGGGGCAGCCACACCTTTTCTCTTTCTTCTTATTATAAATAATTGCAATAAGTTCATTGCAGCCTTGAGATAATTGTATTTTATACAGGTTAATTCTTTATGCTCATTATATGTATAATTAATCTCTTTTCTCTTTAAGTCAGCTGCAAGACTTAACCAAATTGCAACTAAAAGGCAATCTCATGTCACCAAAAGGTAAAATAACAGTAGGTGAGATTTATATCCTTGATTCTTCATTGTGGGATGAAAACAAATGTTAGGAAAAGGTGTGGGAAAAGAAAGAGAGGCGTGACCAAGGTGCAAGGGAGAGGGTAAATGTAGAGGAGAAGACATTTGGCAGTTCCAAAACAGTACCAGATCCAGCAGAAAATGAGCTGAAGCCCGAGTAAAGAGTAAGCTGTGTGATGGGAGAAGGTGGGAAAGGCCGGCTTGGTGGGTGAATGGCAGGATGGATAATGAACGAGGAGAGCTGGGAGGGGAAGCGGCAGTATCATAAGGAAAACAGTGGTGCAGGACCTGTGTGTGCATTGCAAAGTGCTCGTGGTGTTGTTCCTCACTATCACTGACAGGAAAAGCAACCCCATCCCTCCTGCAGCGGGCCAGGAGGGGCTGATGTCAGTCTGTGTCCCAGCTGTGCCCTTGGGTCTGTCCCTAAATGCAGGGACTCTGTTCTGTAAGTGAGATGTTCTCCTTGTTCCAGGCGCAAGCCTAAAAAGGTGGAGGATGAAACAGCCCGGCGGCGATCCATGCGCCTGCTCCGAGTGGAGCCACTGGACATTCCATTGTTGGAGTCACCTGCCCGGCCAGGAGCAGAGGAATATGTGAGATGGGGAAGGGCTGGAGGGGAGGGGTGTGTGCACAGCAGCTTTCTAAAACCAGTGCTGGTGACACTGGTGGGTGGCACTGGGCTTTGCAAACCCTGAGGCATTTGGGAGATGGTGACACAGAGACAGTAAGGAAGGGTCAGTTCTGTCACCCTGAGCAGGTGCCACGGTCTCGCCACAAGCCAGGCAGTGCTCTGTGGCCCAGGCTGATGATGTGATGCAGCTGGGGATCCACAGAAGGGTCCTGAGGTAAAACATTCCACATCAACAGCCCATGGAGCTGAGCAGCCTTGAATTCAAACATTTATTACTCTGGTTTTTATTTCACTGTAACTTCTGATGTGGTTTTATTTTCCTGGATAATATTTACCATCTCTCTGAAGCAGTAATGGAGCAAGTAAAAGGTATGCTGTTCTGAGAGAAGGGAATTTAAATCTTCCACAGAGCTGTAGAATAGTTTTGAATCTGTTATAAAGGTCTTGCTGGAGTATCAGGAGAGGAAGAAACACAGGGAAGCAGTTTGTCTGTGCTGCCAGTGAAATTCTCTTTATCTTTTTAGTAAGATTATTATATCACCTTCTGTTTTCACTATTTATTTCCTGTCCTGTTGTAGGCATGTTCTCAGAATGTTTGGTGTGGGGAAAGTACCAATTCACCTTGTTCATGGTTTTAGTTGGTTTGAGCTACAAAAATTGCCAATGTCATCCCAGCCTCAGGTTCCAGTCGGACCTTTGCCCATGGTTCCAGAGGATCAGGCAGAGAACAGTAAATGGACAGAGGCCTTGCTGAGCACGTGGATGAGGATAAGTGAGGTATTATTAGTTGAATTAGTTATTTTTGGATAATGTAGTTTCACTTGGGCTCTGATTCTGATAAATATCTCCTTTCTGTCTGTAGCTGAAAGCAGATGATGCTGACCGGGACACACCTGACATAAAGAGGTAGCGTGAAAACAGCAGCAAAAACTGGGTGTTGTCTGGCCCCCGTTCCTTCTCTAATGAAGGTTTTGGTGATGGTTGTTATTTTGGTTTTCCAGGTACCAGGAGAGCCTGAGCAGCATGGTGCTGAGTGAGGAGAACATCAGGAAGGTGGTGAAAACCCGCGTGTGTTCCATGGCCATCCACCCTTCCAAAAGCACCATCCTTGTGGCAGCTGGAGACAAGTGGGGGCACGTTGGCCTCTGGAACGTGGTGAGTGGTTGATGTGCTCCTCATCTGAACAGGTGTGTGGTTCAGGACAGGTGCACGTGGGGCACAGCCTGGGGTGGCATTTTGTCAGGCTCATGAGGGTGTTATAGGTTTTCTCCCATTCTTAGGGATAATACCAGGATGATTGTCCAATTTAGAGTTGCCAGAATGGCTTTCCTTTTTTGCTCTCCCTTGGTTTTTTTCTGAAATTTGAAAGCTGAGTCATCTTTGTGGAATGGGTCCACAATGACCTGTTCAGTTTCTTTTAAAATAACAAAGTGATGCAGAATTTAGAAGAGAAGACACAGGAGATTCTGCTTTAGTGCAGTTTGGGTCACTAATTCAGCTTAAACTCTCAGTAACGCAGTGTGTCCGTATTTTGATGTAAAAGGCACACGTGGTAACTGAAACTGGCTCTGTGGGTGAAAATGAGCCAGGTGCTGCCATCCAGATCCAGGGCTTGTGGCTGCAGTGGCACTAATTGCAGCAGGAAGTTGCAGCTTTCTGTAATTAGGGGCCAGAAGCAGCCTCACTGTCCATATTACCTGTGCTGGTGTCTCCTCTCACCCAGCACCCTCTGCCTCCTCCAAAAAAGATTAAAAAACCAGAGGTTTGGCTTTAAGAGTTGTAGTAGTTAAAAGAAATAACTTTAGTGACCAGCACCTGTGTCTGTGGGATCTGTCATTTTGCAGAGCTGCAGGTCTGAGGAAGGAGCCCACATCTTCATCCCCCACAGCTTCCAGGTCAGCTGCATGCACTTCTCTCCCTGCAACCCTGCTCACTTGCTGTCCCTCAGCAGTGACACTCTGCGCTGTGGGGATGTCACCAGGGCTGTCTTTGATGAGGTGAGGCACTGCTAGGAAGGTTCAGTCTGCTTGTACAAAGTCATTATTTAATTGTTTTATTAACAAGAAAGTTCAAGTTGCATTTCCACAAGGACACGTGAATTAACCTTAGTTAACATCACAGAAACAGGGAGATGTTTTCTACTCACCAAACCTAATGACAGCCTGCATTCTCCCAGTTTCCAAGTTTACATTTCTGCACGTGATTAAAAGTTTCTGCAGCACTGAAGAAGGGAAAGATATCCTTAATCCTTGGTCAGCGTGTGCTCAAGGCCAACAGCCCTTTGATTGCTGGAACACAGAGGTGACTGCCTTGCAGGAGCTCTGACAGGGAATTTGGAGTGTGCTGTTGCTGGTCTGGTTTAGATGGTTAATTATCTCCTAATTGTTTCCCCTGTGGAAAGCTGTTTCGCAGAAGGGTTACCTGCATGGCTGGGTAAGGCTGTCACATGGGCTGCACTAGTGTTTTTAGTGAATTAAAAAGGGAAAGGATGAAACCCATAGCCCAGGGAGTGTTTGGGTGTTAGAACAACTGGGTGTTTCCTTTAGTTCTGGTGACATTTGACCTTTCCTGGGCTCAGATCTGCAGGAGTGAGGAAAACTTCTCCTCCTTTGACTTCCTGGAAGACAATGCCTCCACTGCCATAGTGGGTCACTGGGACGGGGGCGTGGCTGTTGTGGACAGACGGACCCCAGGGATGTCGTCGGAGCTCTCTGCGGACACTGGCTTCAGGAGGATACGGACAGTCCACGTGCACCCTGTGAACAAACAGTATTTCCTGGCTGCTGGCTCAGTGTATGTAGCCCACATTGAACCAGTTGTTCTTTCGGTGGTCTCTGTGCTAGGGAGAGCTGGGGCTGAGGAGTTTGTCAGTCTCAATGTACAGTCAAAGCTGTCTTGGTCTTTTTACAAAACAAGTTTTCAGTCTCCTTAGCAGGATTTAAGGTGGGATTTGGTTTGATTTCCCTTCACCTTTTGGAAGTGGGGACAGATGGGCCCTGGTGGACTTTGGCACAGAGGGACTTTATGGAGGGCTGGTTGGGGTGGTTTTGGGGCTCCCAAAATCCCTTGGAGCCACCATTTGAGTGGGTATTGAAGCTCTGAACCAGCTCCCATACAGCCTGCTGTGCTCTGGAGCTTTTTTGATAAATGAAGGATAATTATTGAAGTGTGTGTGGTACCTGTTGCAGGGATGTTTGTGTTTTCGATGTTCGGTACCTGAAGGCCAAGGGGAACAAGCCCCTGAGCTCTCTCACAGGACACACCAAAAGTGTGGCCTCGGCCTATTTCTCCCCTGTCACTGGGAGCAGGGTGGTGACTGTGTGTGCTGATGACAAGCTGAGGTAAGGCTGTGGAAGGAAGAATCCTTATGGAAAATACTGACTGTTTGGGCAGTTTATTGTCATTATTATTATTACTTCTCCACATGACCCATCACTGAGAACCTTCTGTCTTTATCATTTTAGAAAATGATAAAGATTTACTTGCACTAACATTTTTAATGTCGTTTTTAATGATTTTTTGGTTTGGTTGGTTTTTTATTTAATTCTCATTTTCCCACAGGATATTTAACAGTAAAAAGGTACAGGTACTGTTAACCTTTAAAAAGCAATCAAACAAAATCAAAACCCATGAAAACAGCCAGCCAAAACCTGGCTGGTGAACACAAACACAAAATGCTCAGAAACTATATTTGTTTGTAGCTGGTACTTGAAATAATGATATCAGCTCTTCTGTAAATAGCCTACCATTTCATAATTTAAGCTGCTGTGAGTTGCCTGTGTTAGAGGTTCTTTTTCTCCTGGTTACTTCATGACCATAATTTCTGTAATTACCTGGTTTTTTTTGGGCTGGGCAGTTTTAGCCCCGAGGGGTGGGATCCCCCAAGTTCATGGGGGTGAAGGAGCAGGTGGGATGCTGGGCTGGCCTTTGGCCTCTCCAGCCCCTCCTCTACCCTCAGCTACCAGAAAGGGTAGGCTGCAGTTCCAGCTGAAAAGCAAATCCACTTTGCCGAGCACATGTAGTGATTCCAGCTGGGATGCTGGTGCCTATGGCCAAGCTGGTGTCTTTGCTGCTTCTGGGTGGCCCCAGCAGCTGATCCTGCTGTGTGGGGGAAGGAAGGGCTCTGGTTTTGCCCAGGTCCATGGTATTAATGTGCTGTTCTGTGCTCAGGGTCTACGACACCACATCCTTGTCATCGACTGTCACATTGCTCAGCTCCATCAGGTAAGGAGAGCACACCTGGGCCGAGGGCAGCACCATGGCTGCTCCTATGGGCCTGAAGGGACAGGACACAGGGAATGGCTTCCCACTGCTGGAGGGCAGGGTTAGATGAGATTTTGGGGAGAAATTCCTCTCTGTGAGGCAGGGTGAGGGCCTGGCACAGGTTGCCCAGAGAAGCTGTGGCTGCCCCTGAATCCCTGGAAGTGTCCAAGGCCAGGTTGGATGGGGCTTGGAGCAGCCTGGGATAGTGGAAGTGCTGTGGCAGGAGGTGGCGCTGGATGGTCTCTAAGGTCTCCCCCAGCCCAAACCATTCTGGTATTCTTGTCCCATCCTGCTCATCCCAGGACAGGGATCCACTGCAGGGATCTGAGCACTCCAGAGTGAGTGGTGAAGATTTAGAAGGCCAGGGAGCAAATGGGACATAAATGACAATTTAAAATGCTGCATTCATGAGGAAGAATGTTCCTCTTCCCTTGCAGACACAACAACAACACGGGCCACTGGCTGAGCCGCTTCAGGGCCATCTGGGACCCCAAGCAGGAGCACTGCTTCGTGGTGGGCAGCATGGCACAGCCCAGGCAGATCCAGGTCTTCCAGGACACCGGGAAGTTGCTGCACTCCTTCTGCAATGTGGACTGCCTCAGCTCCGTGTGCTCCATTAACGTTGTCCACCCCAGCCAGAACATCCTGGTGGGGGGCAACTCCAGTGGCCGCCTTCACGTGTTCAAAGACTAGAAGTGCCTTAGATCTGTACTTTATAACTTTCTGCTTTGACTTTGTTTATTCCGTGTTAAGCAGTTCTGAAGCTGACTGTTGGTTCTCAGGACAGAAATGTACTTTGAAAGTCTTAAAATAAATCGTTTAAACTATCTTTGGCACCCGTGTCTTCCATGGAAATAAAATTGATCCTTGAGTCCCCCAGCTCCCTCAGGTGCTCCTGGTGCTCCAGCCCTCAGTATCTTCCTTATGGTGAGGGGCCCAGAACTCCCAGGTGCATTTGTAAAATTGTGCTCCCGGAGTGTAGAGAGGTGCAAGGGACTCACCTGCAGCTCTGGAACTCATGGCCTGAAGCTGCTCCTCACTCCAGTGAGAAGCTGCTAAAAGACCAAATTTCCCACAGTTTGAGCTGTTTTCACTTGAGTAAAGAAAAATCAGTCACTGAACAAAGCTCATCCCAACTCTGCTTTTCATGATATTTAAATATTTATTTAAATTTAAAAATACTTTTCATGGCACCAATGATTTTATGCTAACTAAGGTATTGGATATGTAGAAAAAGGTACATTTTGAAGGAAAAAAAGATGTAACTTACAGTATTTGGCACATGAAAGGTTAATCTCTAGGTTTTCTTTATGAAAACTAAGAAATTCACATTTTCAGGTATTTTACTGTCTACTGCTGAAAGATGCAGTATGCTAGGACGAGATTCATGGGTTTCTGATCTCAGAACCTATGCAAACAACATTTTGATAGAAAGACGGGTAAAACTAACAGGGCCTGAAACACACGACAGGATCTGGGACAGATGGGAAAAACGTACAACGGAAAATCACCAATTCTCGTGGTTTTGCAGTAAAACGCTGGGTGACAACGGCAGAGGTGACCTGGGGCTGGCACAGAGCATTATCCAAGGAAAGCCAAGGTGGAAGGTCCCAGGTGGGGGTTTGGAGGATGTGTCCGAAAAGGATGGAGCATGGGATGGAGCTGTGCTGTCACACGTTCACACAGAACATTGCAGTGAGGAGAGGAGGAGGAGGAGGAGGAGGAGGAGGAGGAGGAGGAGGAGGAGGAAGGACGACACTGCAGCGTTAACCCGGGGGTAAAAAATGTCAGCGTCAGGACGAGCACAACTGCATAGAAACATCAGCGCTATGGGCTGAGGTAGGAACACTACACTAAGAATTAATTTTGCTATGTTGCATAAAACAGGATTATCATGTAAAAAAATCACTCCTCCGCCTCCTGGAGCCTTCCCAGAGGGCTCCTGCCTTGCTCTGGAGCCAGGGCTGGACCCCACCCCCTCCTCGGGCCTCGTGCTGTGAGCTGGTGGCCGCAGCTGTGAGCTGGGCAGGGGGGCTGTACCCCCCCAGTGGGACCTCTCCCCTTATTGCAGTGACAAGGAGCCCGTCTGGCCCAGTGTCACCGTCCAGCCCAGCGGTGGGTCGTGGATGCTCAAAGACAACACGGACATCAGGCTTTGTAAAACTGCAGTTATGGCCCCAGCTTACGGCAAAATCTCTCCCTGAGATAAAATTAAACTTGCTCAGCTGTTTTTACCTTGTTTTTGTTTTTTTTTTTTTTGCTGATATGTCCAACTTCTCACCCAAACCTAACCAGAACTGGCTGTTATTGCTCCCTGTGGATGGGCTGCTGCTCCTGGTGACCAACAGTCCCGGGGGTCGTCACCAGCGCGATGGGTCGGGTTTATTGACTTGCACGTAACAACGGTTGGGGCTAAGGATGTCCATTGACTTCTTCAGTGTCACCTGCGCTTCAGAACTTGTGTCCTCTTGGGAAGAGTCCCAAAACCAGAGCTCCTTCTCTGTCCCAAGCCCAGCAGGGCTCAGCTGGTGTTGGGCTCCCGGTGTTTACTCTTAAACCATTGCTCACTGGGAACCTCTCAGTACCGGCACCCACGGTCACCCCATCCGTAAAGTAAAAAAAGACTGGATTAGATTTGATAACAAAATAGCATTTCCTTGTTAAAATAGACCTTGAAATGTCTCTTTTTTTTTTTTTTTTTTGTTCTTTTTGCTTGGTTTTTTTTTACAAAACAGGTACAACTGGCAGAGGGTAAAGGTCATCCCAGTAAATCTGACACAGTCACTACAGCTCCATGCCAGGTTTGGCCACACGTGCCCAGCCTCCCCTGGCTTCCATGCTCCCCTGCCCTCGGGAGCACCGATGCTTCAAGGCTTAAAAAAGTGGCAAAGGGCCGAGTCCGCAGCAGGGCGAGGGCTCCGGATCGCTGCGCTGTGGGGAGGGGGGGGCACCGGGGCATCCCCGAGAGCATTGCGGCTGTGTCACCTCGTAGGAGGCTCCGGTGAGCAGGGAGGGCTCTGCCAAGCGGTTCGTGGAGGGCGGTGGTGGCGGGCACAGTGTGGATTTAATACCGTAACAGTACACGAGTGTTAAATTAAACCTCAGTAGCACCATTGCTAAAGCTCCTGCGGAATGGCCCCACCAGCCCCAGCTGCTGCACGGGCGCGGGGGTGGCAGAGCAATGAATTCCCCTCTGCTTGGTGCTTCCCAAGTCGTGCGCATGAGATCGGGATGGGAGGTGTTGTGCGGGCTCCGGGGGTGGGAGCAGTGCGGCTGGGCACGGGGAGGAGAGGGCTCCGGGGGCTGCGCCCACCCTCCTCTTCCTCCCGGAAAGCCACCTCCTCGGCCGGCCGGGCTCTGGGTCGGGAGGGGAGGGTTAGCGAGTGCCCCGGCGGGTCCCGCGCGGGGACGGCGGCAGGTCCAGGCCCCCGTGGTGGCTCCTGCCTTCAGGTGTCAATGAGCAGGTTTACCACGGCGCGGAGCTTGCAGGCAAACCATCGCCTGAGGGGACAAAAGTATTGGTAATGGAACTGCTCGAACTCTGGGGTCTGGCGGATATCACGGAAAAAGGCAGTGTCAAGGTCGGACTCGGTAAGGACGATCAGGAGGAGGAGCAAAACAAAGAGGAGTCCAACTGTCACAAGGAGCAAACGGAGGACACTTAAAACAAACTTATTCACCTGTTGGGCCTGTGCTGGCCCCAGGCCACCGGCGCCCGGGCACAGTGCCCGCAGCTCGCCCTCCACTTCTGCCGCCGGCGTGCCTGCCTCCGACTCCTTCTCCTCCTCGATGCTGCACGGGGCCCCGTTGGCCTGGCGCGACAGCAGCATCAGCTCCAGGCTGTGCTCGGCCACAGGCGTGGGCAGCACGCTGTCTGCGGGGCTGTAGCTCTCATCGGCGATCACGGCCACTCGCTCGCTGCTCTCGGCGCGGCCGCTCCGGCCGGGGCCTGCGAAGGCGTCGCCGTGGGAGGCCGAGCGTACCGGGGTCGAGTGGGCGCTGTCACGGAGGGACTCCAGGCCTGGGGAGACAGGGGAGGGGAAAGGGGGACGCTCAGCGGGGTGCAGGGGGGTCCCTCTCCACAGCCGGAGCCTCCCGCACTGCCCGACCCCGGAGTCCCCCGCGGGGACAGGGTGAGGTTGCCCTGGGTTGCTGGTTGTTGTTGTTGGTCCTTCGGGACCTGCAGCCCCTTCAACGCAATTCGTGACTGTGGCAGTGGCACTTCGATGACACCTGCCTGACTTGTCACCGTCATCGTCAGCCGCTGGCTTCCAGCTGGGACCGCAGCAGGGTCCGAGCTCATCTGCAGTCAATCACACGCACCCGTGGGCTGTCGCTGCCCTGAGGTGACGGTGACAGTCACCCTGGCAGCTGCTCACAGTGCTTGGGGCCCCTCTGCCGCTGGCAGCGCCAGCCGTAGCACTGCGGCACCACGGGCAGCTGCCCAGGACACGGCGACACAGGCAGGAATGAGCTGGGGACCTGTGCCAGCTCCCAGCCCCGTTACCAGGCTGAGCTTTGGTCCTTTGTGCTGAGGAACTCCTACCCCTACCACCACCTTCTCCAAACCCCCAAATTCCAAGAAACCACACACATATGGGACTTGTTTCAGGTAGTTTTGGCAGCCGGGGAGGGGCTAGGAACTCTGCCATTGCAGTGGCCCCAGGTCCAGGGAGGGCGTCTGAAGGTCATGGTTGGGACCAGCTGGTCCCCAGGGCCACCCTGCAGGCGGTTGGAGAGGGACGGGGCTGGACCTGTGGGCGAGGGAAGAGCACAGTGCACCAAAGCACCTTGACATGTTGTCACCTCATGTCCTGGCCCTGTGCTGCCAAAGGGTGAAGGGCAGCACTCAGAGCTCATCCGGCTGCATTCCCGGGGATTTGCAGCCTCTCGTTTGTGAACACTGCCCGGATGCCTCCAGCTCAGCCTGGTGTAGCACGAGTGCCGCAGCAGTGCCAGGGCTCCGGGGTGGTGAGGAGGGAACACACTCTCACCCTGCCAGCTCTGTGCTCTCCCCTCTCATGGGAACATTCCCTGCGGAACCCACTGCGTCCCTGACATGCGGGACACCCAGTGAGGGGGTTCCCCTGCTCATCACCACAATGAGAGCAGTGCTAGCCCCCCAGACCCAAACCCTTCTGCCATCTGCTTCCACAGGGCTGGCATCAGAAGCTAGAAAATCCTGAGAAATCTGAGTCCAGCCCCAGCACCAGAGCTGCTTTGTGGTAGTAACAACCTGGAGTCCAGCTGGCATGGGAGACCCCAGCCCACTTCCTGCCACACATATCCTGCATCCCACGTTCCTGCATTCCACCTTCTCCCGGGGCTGTGGTCACCAGCTGACTACGGGGACCACAGCCCATGGGGATCCCTGTGGACACTTCAGAAGAGCCCAGACCCCGCGGCGCAGTGTTACCTGGCTCAGGTGGGTCCCCACGGCCGTACGGAGCATCGTGGCCAAGGCTGGGGACAGCCGGCATCAGTGGCAGAATCCCCAGGGCCCGGGACAGCAGCCGTGGCCCCAGGGCCAGCACCCGGACCCGCACCTCCCGGCAGCAGTGGTTGATGAGCCACAGGTGGACGCTGACCCTGGTTTTAATCTTTACGAGGCACTTCACCATGGTAGCCCGTGGCACAGGGACACAAGGAGTCCGGGGACAGCTCTGCAAGTGGCACTGCTGCTGGCCCTGGGGTCAGCACTATTTTGGGCACCCGCATTCCCATGAGACTGAGCTGAAGTGAGCGTGAGGAAAAGCAAAGGGGTGGTACCAGCTCGGGGTGATTTATGGTGGGAGGTGATTTAATGCTCTGGCTGCTTCACAATGGCATGTGGGGGAGAGACTGTCACATGTAACTGGGTGGCAGAGGTGACCCTGCTTCCATCCCCAAAACTGGCACAGACACCAATCCTGGGATCCCTTGGTGGAATTAAATCCTGGCCCTTGGGGCAGGCAGTCGCCATCCCTGCCTGAATTCTGGGACCAGGATCGGAGTGGCTGTACTGGGGTAGGGTTGGCCCCGCAGCCCATCCAGGAGCAGGGAATAGCCATGTCACTGGGAGCTGGACACTGCTGTCACCAGCAGGTAAAAGAGCCACCACCAGCAGCACAGCCACAGCCCCCAGCATGTCCCCAGCCCTGTGGGGCAGCTCCACAGCTGCTCCCAGTGTTTTGCCTTTTGCCAGACCTTCTTCCCACAGCATCCTACTCTGACACAGCCGCAGGATAGGGAGAAGCAGCCGCCCCGCTCCAGCCTGGTGAAACACCAGCCTTTCTGAGGACAAGCCACTGGGGCTGCAGCCTCAGCTGACATGCGTGCACCTGCGTGTGTGTCCACGTGTGTATGTGTGTGTCTGTGTGCACATGCGTGTGTACATGTGTGGGTCTGTGTGCTCATGGGTACATGTGTTTGTACGTGTGTACGTGTGTGTGTATGTGTCTCTGTGTCCCTGTGTCTGTGTGCACGTCTGTGTGCCCCTGTCTGTGTGTCTGTGTGCCCCTGTCTGTGTGTCTGTGTACACGTGTTTGTGCCCATGTCTCTGTGTGTGTCTGTGTACCTGTGTCTGTGCATACATGTCTGTGTGCGTGTGTCTGTCTGTGTGCACACGTCTGTGTCTCCCTCTGCGTGTCTGTGTACGTGTTTGTGTGTAACGTGTCTGTGTCTATCTGTGTACCTGTGTCTGCGTGCACGTCTGAGTGTGTCTGAGTGTGTCTGTGTGCCCCTGTCTGTGTGTGCACAGGTGTGTGTGTCCCCACTCCCGTGCCCCAGCGTGTCCGGCAGCGCTGCCTCGTGTCCTACCTTCCATGATGGAGATGTGGACGGCTCTCCGCCGGGTGCGGGGCACGCTGCTCAGCCGGGGGCCGTGTGTGATGGAGGGGCAGCTCCGGCTCGGCACCAGCCCGGCCCTGGAGACAGGAGTGGGGTCAGGATCAGAGCCAGGATGGAGCCAGCGCCCCGGGCACATGGCAGCGCTCTGGCTATGCTCACCTCCCGGGCACCCACCCCTGGCAGCTGCTGCTGGGCTCTTACCGGTGAATCTCAGGGGGCTCCCTCTTGATCTTGGCGCTGGACTCCATCACCTCCTTGGCGACGCGGCCGCTGCAGGTGGGTCAAGACCAGCAGAGGTGAGGACAAGAGCACAGCCCTGGCAGCCACATGGTCACACTGTGCACAGCCTGGCCCCTCCCCACACAGCTCTCCAGGGAGGGGAGCTCTGCCCGCAGCTCCAGGGGAAAGCGGAAATATTTGTTGGGAATGGGGGCAATGCAGAAGCTCAGAAAGGCTGGGCTGACACCTCTGCCACCATATTTTGCTGCTTCTTCTGGCATGGGATGCCGGACACTAGGGGGTCACCTCCCCTCAGCCGAGATGGACACAACACAGGCATCCAGAGCCTCCCATGCCAGCGAGGAGGGTGCCAGCACTGTGCACCTCAATGCTGGGGCACACTGGTGTGTCTCATCCCACAGATATGAGGTCCCAGGTCCAGGCTCTTGCTCCGGCAACTCAGTGCAGGAATTTGTGGGTAGTGGTGATTTGTTTCACACCTTGTTGTTCTCACCCCCCAAATCCCCCATCCTCTCCCATCCTCCACTCCTGTCCCTCCAAAACTTCTCCTGTGAGGCTGGGGAGGGTGACACAGAGACAGCAGCAGAGGTGGCCTGGTGGGGGTCAGTGCTGCAATGGGGGATCTCTGGAAAACCCTGAGATGTCCCCGTGCTCCCACAGCCCCAAACAGCTCCCCAGAGTGCCTCCAAAGGAGCATCCAATAATACATCCAGCAGCTGCTCCTGCTGTCAGTACTCACCTGTACCGGAACCGGCTGCCCTTGAAGAACAGGTTGCTGCTGGACACCGTCCGCACCTGGCTCGACTTCTCCAACCTGCAACAGCACCAGGAGTGGTGTGAGAGTCCTACACTGCTGGCCAAGCACTGGGAGCCAACGGCAGCGAGGCCAGGTGACAGGGGCAGAGCCCTGGAGATGTGGAATGTCACCAGGAATGAACCCACTGCTGGCAGTGGTGGGTGGCACTGGCCGGTGGGACACGAGCACCTGAAGCCGTCTCTGTCAGCAGAGCTCATCCCTGCTGGCAGCGGGGGCATGTCCAGGAGGGACCCATTGCCAAGGAGTCTGGAGGGAGCTTGGGGCTACAGCTCCCGCTGGGACCCCAGGGCCAGCAGTGACACCCATGTGCAGGGACTGACGCTCTCCAGGGGGATGAAAGCCCACCAAGGCCTGGGAATTGCAGGGTGACAGACTCGGCCCCTCCTGGGCAGGTGGGCACTCGCCAGGATGGGTGAAGCCACCCAGAGGGACCATCCCATCTCCTCCCCATCCTACAGGAGCTGACCCCTCACCCCGGGATTGCCCAGCAGCACCTCAGCCCAGCCCACGGTCCGCCCGCCGAGTGCACAGCCCAGTGGTGATTCACTGCCACAATTAATCACAGAGAGATTTGTAAAGCAATATTGCAATTTCATTTCATGTTCATGTAATGAGGAGTGAAACCTGCTGATTGCAGCCGCTGATTGCAGAATTCCCAGTGGGAATGCATCGCATGCTCTGTCTCGCAGCTTGCTGATTAAAATAAAACTCATTACAAAGCACAAAGCGGGCTGGGTTAAGTATGGCATGAACAGGATGGTGCTGCTTGGCATTCCAGGCTTCATCCCAAATAATTTGTTATAATTTCCTGATGGAAGTTTGCTGAGGAGAGATGAGCACAGAGGGGCTGGAAAACGAGGGACCCCACAGGGCAGAGACCCTTATCCAGGGACACCGGTGATTTTGGTGGCTGGTGGCTCTGCCAGAGCCACTGGAACAAAGTGCCACATGGCCAGTGACTGACCCCAGAGCCTGGATGGAGCCCACAGGTGGGCACCAACCCATGGGGGCTGCAGGGCACCCCACAAACCAGCACTTACTTGTAGAAAGCCTGGTTCTCGATCCCACACTTCCAGAGGTGTTTGCAAGCTTCTGGTGTCGGGGCAAAATAGGTGAGAACAATTTTCTTCTCCTAAAGGAGAAAGACAGGGAGTCGAGGGGGGAGAACAGGGAGTGGTGCTCATCCCACGGATGAAGAATGGAGTAGACAGAGCTGGAAAGTGGCACCGGAATGGACAATCCTGCTCTGGAGCCATTTGGGATGCAGGGATCAGCCTGGTGCAGCACCTGGCATGAGGGATGGGCAGATGTGTTCCAGTGCCCACACCTCCCACTCTGCTCCCAGCCTTTGGGAACAGCCAGAAACACAGTTTTTTAAAAAAATTCCTGCTGATGGCTCCTGTGGGAGCCAACTCCAGCCAGAGGTGTTCTGGCTGACTTTGAGGGATGATGGCAATGAATAAGCAGCTTGGGAATAACCCCGAGGGAAGGCATGGCCAGGAGCTGTGGGTGGTCCTGGCAGAGGCCCCAGTGTGGCCTGGCCTGGGGCTAAGGGGGGCTGTGGGGCCCCAATGCCCAGATCTGGGCACCAGCAGGAGCAGGCAGGTGACTCCAGCACTGCCACAGAGCTGCAGCTGCTGTCACCGTCCCCATGTCCCTGCCCTGCAAGGCCAGGATGATGCTGCTGCCACGTTCCTGGAGAACCCACTGAAGGAATGACCACACTGTGCCCAGGAAGTCCCACGGGAAGGGGAAGAACTCACCTCCTTCTGACTTACATACAGATAGAAAGTCTTCCCTTCGAATTTCATCTTGGTCACCTCATTCCTGGAGGGACAAGGACAGGCAGGTGGGAGCTGTGCAGAGCCCGCCGCAGCCCGGAGCCCACTCAGCCCAGCCAGCTCCTGGCACCGTGCCAGTCAGAGCCGGTGGTGGGAATGGCAGCGGGGCAGCTTCCAGACCCTGTTTTCCATCCCAGGAGGTGCCACAGGGTGGTGAGAGCAGCCCTGGCTCAGAGACCCGTAGCTGGAATGGGGGACAACCTGGGGTGAAGCTGAGGGTCAGCAGGGCCTTGTCCCATGGACACCAGCCGGTGGCAATGCCAGCTGCCAGGGACACACCGGCCAAAACTGGACATCCTGCAGTGACCCAGGAACAGCTGAGAAAGGCTCACAGTGGCTGGGGGGATTTGGGATGTGGCTGACACGGGGACAATGAAGTTTAATGGGGACAAATGTAGATAATAATGACCCTGGGGCAGCAGAGCTCTGGGTGCACTGAGCACTGTCCAGTGCCCACATACCCGGACACCCCTCGGACACCCTGGGGGTACCCATGGAGCGACGGGAGCCACGGTGGGAACTCACCACTTGATGAAGTGAACTCTCTTGTTTCCCTGCAGAACGACGAAGCCGAAGGGAGTGAAGGCCAGGAACGCCGCGTTCCCGGACACGTCCTGCAAGGCAACAGCGAGGGCTCGTGCAGCTGCTGCCCCTCAGCACAGCTGGGACAGCTCCTGCCCCCTCAGCCCCAGGCCTGGGGCACTGCACCACCCTGTGTGCCAGTGCTGCCAGCAGGACATTGCAGTCATCTGTTGTCATCTATACTAAATGTCATATTGACACATACAGAATTTACGTGATTAATATAATACCATGTTTATTTATATAGTATATATTGTAGCTATACTACTCCATGTAACTAGATATAGTTATTATATAGAGATACACTATTTATTTAGTATATATAATTACTATAATATATATAGTCAAATATGGTTATTTATTATATTATCATAGAATATCCTGAGTCGGAAAGGACCCACAAGGATCACTGACGTCCGAGTCCTAAATATATATATATTATATATAGCAATTAACCCAGAACAAGATAACCCCCAGCTGTACTTCCCTCCCTCGGAGCCCTGCCCAGCCGGTGCCCTGGGTGGCACTGAGCCAGTCCAAACCCACTAATTAGTGTCAGCACTTTAACCCAATCCCAAGGACTCGGCTTGGTGACCGCACTGCTCACAGGGAAAACCAGGGACAGGCTGAATTGTAAAAGCGTACATCAGCTGAGGGTCAGCACTAATGGCTGGATTCATCCTGGGGTTTTTTTGGCCAGCAGATACCCAAAGGGCTTTTAAGGGATGCTTGGAGCAAAAGTCCATCTCAGCTGTTAAGGCTGAAAGGCCAAAGGCAGAGAGTGCTGACCCTCAACCCAACACCTGCACACTGCAATGGGGGAAGCTGAAACTCATCCCCCCAGGGATGCCACAGCCCCGGCTGGCACAGGAGGGACATTCCTCTGTATCTGTACACAAACCAGCCACAGCTCAGGCCAGAGGCTGCCCAAAGTGCTTTGGCTCTTTCCCAAATCTGGGAAAACCTCCAGGAAAGGAAGCAGAGTCTTGGAAGAAGGATGTATTCTTCTGGGGGTGCAGAGGCTTGGGAAGGGCCAGGGGTGCTAAATGGGGCACAGAACCCTATGTGGGCTCAAAAAAATGTGTGGATGTGGCACTCAGGGACATGGTTAGTGGTGGCTTTGGCAGTGCTGGGGAATGGTTGGACCCGAGGGTCTTCGAGGGCTTTTCCAACCCAAACCATTCCATGGTTCTCCTTGGCCAGGCCAGAAGTTCTGTCCATCACGTGAAACAGAGAAACAGAGGGATCCCTGCTATTCTCACACACACAAACACACACATTCCTACAGGGATTTACATATAAAACAAGTACCAAGGACAGCCCAGGACTCAGGTAAGCCCTGCTTAAGAAAGGAAGATCTTTCTCTGTGTTTGTTTTTTGGGGAGAAAACGACTATGAGAGTACCATGAAAACTTCAGACAGGATTGAGTCAAGGTACACTGAGCTGAGGATGGCTGGTGAGAGGAAACAACCCCTCATCCAAACTTTGCTACAATCCACTGGAGAAGAGAGAACAGAATCAGCTTCATTTAACTTTGGTTTCCAGATCCTTTAAGCATATTAACAGCAGCTCTTGATGAATTAGGCACAATTCTGCTGATAGGCCTACAAGTGTGTATGTTTGTCCTTAGCTGTTATAAGAACTTTAATCAGTGTAACTCAAATATGTTCAAAAGGTTCTTGGAGTAAAAGGAAGGCAATTACCTGACTCTAGCAGCAAAGGTCACAAACGGGTGGCTGCTGGCAAGACCACTGGTTTAGAGGAAATTCAGAGCAAAGCAACCTCTTGGCTACTCAGAAATTGCCCATAAATGGGGAACCCCCCCAGTTTACTGCAACTGTGTGTTTATGTGGCACAGTTCAGGGAAAAGCCCCAGGGAACCCCAGCACAGGCACTGCCTGAGAGGAGAATTTTCTGTTGCTTTGTATCCCACATCCATCTGCATGTGATGGGATTACCAGGGACCAGAGAGCCACACGCAGTGACATCCTCAGTCAATAAAGAGCATTTCCAACAGCAAACTGGATTATGGGCTGGGCAGGGCAGAGGGATGGACTGTCCCAGACAGATTAATGTCTGGTGGCTCCTCAGCCACGTCAGTGACCTTGTTCTTGCCTCCAAAGCCCTGCTTCTGCAGGAGAGGATCGACCACCCTGTCACTGCACTGAAAACGCTTTCCTACGGCTTCCCTGATACCCCTGGAAGGGTTTCAGAGTACTCACCCTCCCCACTCCCCCCCATGTGCTCGCACTGGCCAGGGATGGGCCAAGGCTGGACAAGGCTAATGGCCTCAGCATATCCCCCTGACCACAGCCCCAGGGCCACTGGCAGGTGACAAATGCACTTGGGACAGTCCCTGGTGGATCATCGCTGGCTGCAGAGAGGAATCCAACCCCAGCAACAGCCTAAGGAATTGGTTTAGTAACTGTTTTACCTTGCACGGGTGTGGGTCAACCCCGTAGGTCTCCAGAGTCTGGGCTTTCCTGAGAAAATTCAGCTCTGAAGTAGCTGGTGTCTGCCCACTGCAGGAGGGAAAAACCGGGGAAAAAAGAATATCCCATGGAAGACAGGAAGGTGAAAGGCAGCTACAGTGATTCTATTAATGATGAAGCATCAGCCACAGCACGTTCCCATTAGATTTTTATGGGATCAGCAGGAGCCCAGCACTGAAGCCTAGCCCATCCTCTCCTGCCAGCTACATCCACAGGAGCCCCACTGAACTGGCAGCACTAGGAAGGGTCAAAAGGCATCTGCCAAATTTAGGGATGAATTCCCTACTTGCAGCACATGCATCTCATCGGGGGGAAAGGGGAGTTTGGCGTCAGAAGGCAGCAGCCCCCAGCACTGAAGAACAGAGCTCGGATGGGTTTTTGGGAAGTTAAACCCACTTCCCTCCCTGGGCACCCTTAGTCCCTTCAGGACACAGCTCCAGAGACACCGGAATAATGGGGATTGCTGATGGTCTCTACACCTCATGTCCCTGGAGAGGGGTGAAGGCAGGAGGGGGTTTATGAGGGTGTTGGTCCCCATCCAGAGATCCCCTGGGCTGTGCCGGCTGAGGCGGCAGAAGGGTCCCAGCTGGACCTGACACGAGGGGTGAGGGCTCAGCCCATGGTCTGAGTGAAAATCCCAAAGAGGGACAAAAGTGCTCTGAGCATTACCAACCCCCGCAGCTCCCGTACCTCAGCTCCGACTTGTGGATCTCCGCAATTTTCCTCTCCAGCTTCTCTGAGTGTTTGGGGAAGAACTGGAACTTGGAGCTGTAGCCTTCTGGGTGCTTCCCTGGGTCGTAGTCCCCAATCTCAGCTGGGGGAGACAGATCCAGTTGGGAAGAGCAGCACAACCAGAGCACAGCATGCATCCCCATCCCGGCAGCACCCAGACAGGGCTCAGCACACCCTGGGAATCTGCTCTGACCCCACTGTGCTTCCCACTGGGAGGGATCATTTGTCAGGCATTAACTGCATCCAATTAACTTTGCTGCTTGTGTGGCAATCACCTGGCAGCAGATGGTCACTGTCCCAAATTTATTAATTCCTCAAGCTGCAGGAGCAGGCAGGAGAACGGGCAGGAGGGCAGGGACTGGATGAGCCCAGGAGCTGCTCTTGGGGACACCGTGCCCCCAGCACTGGTGTGGCCTCGCAGGTGAGAGTGCAGCACCCATCCTCACTCTCCCCCAGCCCAGCCCAGCACTGGTGGGTGCCATCGGTGTTGCAGGTGCAGTGACCTGCTGTAAGTGCAACAATGGAAGCAGTGCTCAGCAGGAAAAGCGAATTTCTCCTGTCACAAAGCATTACCCTGCAGGATGTAGGCAGCCAGCAATGCGGCGTCCGACGTCTTGCACAGGAGCCGCCCGTGGTACAGATCCCTTTTGATCTGCAGGAAGACCAAGTACCTGGGGACAGGAGGAGAGTCCGTTTATTAAGTGCAATTTAAATTACCCAAACAGCAATTTAGACATGGAATATCTGCCACCAGACACTTGCTCTGACATCTCTCTCCCAGCAGCCCATTTACCAAACATGACACTTGCTGGGCTGATCCTGGCAAGGACTGGTGCTCAGATCCACACATCCAGCCCCTTTCCAGCCCATGGTGGAGCAGGTACACTGTGCCTGCTCCGGGGCCAGCACATGACCCGAGGGCTGGTGGAGATTTCCATCAACCTGGATATCCATTGTGTTTCTTCACACAACTGCAAACCCCAGCCCAGCCGAGGTGCCCAATGCTCTGAAGGGAGTCTCATGATCTAGAGCCCACCAGTGCCTGCTGCATTTTCCCTGGATGTTCAGCTTCCCCATAACGCGATTTTCTCCGTCCCAAACTTTCTGTGTCCTTCCAGGTCTTGGCATATGCACCCACTTCCCTCCTCCGTGCTCGCCATGACCACCCCTGCATCACCCAGGGCAAGCTGCGTCCTGTGCTCCCCATACCTGTCTCTGTGCCCAGTGAAAAGACAAACTATGTTGGAAAAATTACATATTCCAATAAACTTAAACCTAAGTAACATTTTGGGCTGAGTCATGTGGCATTTGGGAAAACCTTTAGCTGGTATAACATAAGTCACAGAGTGAAGGAGCAAAATGGAGTGCTCAGAAATTAATTTAAATACCAGACTTGCACTCTGCAGTCCTCGGTCATGCCTCATTGCTCAAATCTGAGTTTATGATGAGGTAAACCATTAATTTTCACAGATAAAATACATTAAAGAGAAATCCTGGTATTAAAGTGGACTCAGTCCAGGGAAAAGTGAATTTTAAGCCTGGGTTCCAGCTGCAGCTGCAGGCACACCTCAAAGGGCAGCAAGCAGGGGCAGCTCACCTGCATGGGGACCTCAACCTGGACCTGTGGGGGGTGAAAGAAGGCAGTTAGATAAGGTTTTGGGAGGAAATTCTTCTCTGTATTCCACCCCCTGTCATGGGCAGAGACACACTAGACCAGGTTGCTCCAGTGCCAGGGCCTCACCACCCTCACAGAGGAGAATTTCTTCCCCATATCCCATCTCACCCTGCCCTCTGGCAGTGGGAAGCCATTCCCCCTTGGCCTGTCACTGCAGACTCTTGCCTAAGTCCCTCTCCAGATCTCGTGGAAAGGGCCCCTTTAGGCCCTGGAAGGGGCTCTCAGATGTCCCTGTACAGAAGGTGCCAGCTCAGAATCCCTCAGTGGAGGCTCCAGCCCAGCTGCCCTGGGCAGACCTGACCCAGGGGCCAGGGCCCTTGGAAATCCACAACCACGGCTCATTTTCCAAAGCTGCTGCAATTGCTCTGTGCGGACTCCTCATGTCCTTCCTCCTGGCAGGAAGAGCAGCATGAAGAGCCCCTAAAGATAGAAACTCGGGAGAGGCGCTGTCAGGTTCTGAGCGCAGTTCCTCACCCAGCGCTCCCAGAGCGTCCGTGCTCCTTACGTCAGAGGGACACGGCTGGCTGCTTCCAGGGAATGTCAAGAGACCTGGAGATGCTCAAACCCTTCCCGACAGACCGAGCGCAATAAGGACGCCCTGCACGAGGGACGTGCTCGGGCACCGCACCAATGGCTGATTCTGAAGTGGAGGAGTCTGAGCAGCAGCGGTTGTGTTATGGAGCTGGTGCCATGCTCAGAGTGCTCTGCTCTGGAATGTGGGTGTGGAACCGACTGAACCCAAAGACCAAGCCAGGGGCTTTAATCATAGAACCCAGGAATGGTTCAGGCAGGAAAGGACCTCATATCCCATCCAGTGCCACCTCCTGCCACAGCAGGGACACCTTCCACTATCCCAGGCTGCTCCAAGCCCCATCCAGCCTGGCCTTGGACACTTCCAGGGATCCAGGGGCAGCCACAGCTCCTCTGGGCAACCCGTGCCAGGGCCTCAGCACCCTCAGCCTGCGCTCCCCAAGTATGGTGGCTCCAGGTGCTGACTCAGCACAGGTGGGGATTCCTGTGCTGTTTCCCCACAGCAGGAACAATCCCCAAAGCATCCAGGCTGGTTGGGAAATCCCAATGGCTGTTGCTCTTTCCTGACTGCAAAACAAGCTTGTCTGTGTACTCCTGCCTCGGCCAAGCCCCTGCTGCCGGGGCCAGCCAGTCCCCCCCCACAGTGCCCATCCTCACCTGGTGATCTCCTCCTTCAGCGCTGCGGGGTCCGTGGGGTAAAACTTGACACGGAAGCACATGGTGAAGGGAGGCTGGGCTGCGGAGAGCGGGGACGCTGTGTCACCAAAGGCCTGGGCTTGTCCCCGTCATCCCTGAACCACCCCGCTTGAGTCAGGTCCTACTCAGGGTCTCACCTGTCTGCCCTGTGCCCCCCAAACTGCCCTTGGTAAAGAGGGGGCAGACAGGCATGGACACACTCCTCACTGCAGTGGCCATGGCAAGGGCAGATGTCCGTGATAAAGCCGTGGGGAAGTGCCAGTGGCTCTATCTACCTGCCACCCAACCCACTTCCTGCTCCCAAATCTCACTTCCTCACCCCCATCATCCTGTCCAGGTCTCCACAGAGGCTGGTGCCCTGTGCCCCTGTGCTGGCTGCAGCTGCCGTGGGGCTGGTGGGGGATAATCTTGCTCTTAACCCACCAGCACAGCTTTTGGGGGAACCTGTTCCTGGGAGAGGGGCTGGGAATTGACCCCAGAGGGGACAGGCTGGAGGAAATGGGAATACATCTAAGATGGAAGGAGCACAGTCTGCCCAGACCACCTGCAACACTCACCCCGCATCTGCTTCACAACTGACTTGGTAAACTCCAGCCAATGCTGAAAGGAAAAGAAGGTAATTAAAGCCTGACAGCCGTGACTTGATAAGGTGGGGAGGATGAGGAAGAGGAGGGTTCTGCTCTGGGTGAGAAAAGCCACTTGAGTGTCAGTGAGTGCCCCTGGAAGGGAGCTGGGGTGAGCAGGAGGCTCAGACCGGTCCCATCCACAGTGAGGGAGCAGCTCCATGCCTAGCTTCTGCTTCAGCATCAGCTGCTCCCTGTTACAGCCGTGGCAGAAGAGCCCTGGGAGCAGGAATTGGTTGTTCTGCGGCTTATATTGATCAGTGGGGAGCACAACACGAGGCTGTTATCAATAGCTGTGCCCGGGAGCCCGCAGTGATTCTTACTCACAGCCTCAGGGCTCTAATGGCAAGGAGGGACTGAACAGACACTGGGCAGAGCTCGTTCTGCACCAGCCCTGTTTAACCCCAGGGAAGTGGCAGGACTCACCCACACAGCCTTGGCGTGGGAATCCATCCTGCTGGGACCGTGGGTCTGTGCCCCATCCCCTGGCCCTGCTGCAGCTGCGCGGGATCAGCAGGACACGGATCCGTGCGGGAGCTGGGTCAGGCCAGGTCCTGCCTGGCTCCGGCTCCTGCACTCCCGCTCGTCTCACTCCCCATTGCCCGAGGCAACACTCAAGCGTTTGGATCCTTGCACAGAGCTGTCAAATGGCCTAATCTCGGTGTTAAAACGCGAATCTATGCTAGATGGTCCTGCACACCCGGGACCTCGCTCCACAACAGCATCACGTTCTCTCACTCTGCTTCAGCCCTGCGCAGGGTCCCGAGAGCCGGGAGAGCCCCTCTGGTGCACACATCCCGACCAACGCCGGGGACGCAGGGAGCCGGGACACCGGGGCTGCTGCTGCCAGAGCCTGCGTGGATCCCAAACCCCTCCCTGGCGGGGTCCCAGCGTGCTCATTGCCTGTCCCCTGGGCAAAGGAACGACCCCGTCGGAGCACCCAGGGCCCCCTGGCCCAGCAGCAGGGCGGGGCAGAGCTGCTGGGGAAGAGCCCCTCGCCACTGCCTAAACGTGATTTTATTCCAGATCTCTGCCTCATACTCTGTTTTTCAGCTGCAAGGACAAGCCTGACCCCCGCTCCCCCAGCCCGGGCAGGAGGGGCTCTTTCTCACCCTTTGCTTGTCGGGATCCACAAACCGGATGCCGAAGTAATCCTTCTCCAGCAGGTTCAGGTGGTGGCAGAGAAGGTCAAACAGGTACTGGCCCTTGGCATCTCTCTGCAGGACAAAGAGACTCAGTGACAGCACAGGAGGGGGCTGGTAGGGCAGAGCTTGGGGGATGTGTGTGTGAGGGGCCTGGAGCTTGAGAAGTGACACCGAGGACAGTACAAGCCCCAAACACCTCCCTGCGTGACATTTTCAGCTCAGGAACCATCTCTCATCCCACCTGAGGGGCAGCTGAGTCAGTTACGCCCCATAAGAAGGGATGAAAACCTCCAGGCCTACGTGGGAATGCCCCGATACCTCCCCGGGGAGAAGTTTCACACCTGAGCCAGCTGTGTAAGGGAGGACATCGCCCCGATAAAAAACCATTATCCCGCCTGCAGGATCTGCTTCTTATCGGCCTCTTTCCTTATCTGTCTCCAAACCCAGCTTGTTGCTAAACAAAGATCAGTTTATGTGGCCAATCCCCCGGCGGTGGGTGCTCGTCCCCTCTACCCCTGGGCTGCTCTTATGCAAACATTCGGCCACCGCAGCCCCAAAAACTCTCCTCTTCCTCCTCTTCGACTGGGGGTTGCAAAGCCCCTGATGCTTTGCAAATGGCCCATCGTTTGAGTCATCAACGCTTAGCATTTCAGTTCTCCCACAGCCAGAATGCCCATGTGATTCGCACCGCCGGCAGCCCCGGATCTTTGAGGAGCTGCTGCGCTTGGCAGGATCGGGTTGCTGCTGCACTTCGCGCATCTCCGCGGATCAAAGGCTGCTCGTGACACCCGCGCTGCCTCCTTCCTTCCCACAAACACCGTGAATACATTGCTTCCTGACAAATACATGGAACACATGCGTTATCTGATCAAATAAGTGCATTATCTGATCAAACAGTCTCTCTGCAGACACAGACTGCAGAGGGGGATCCCCACGGGACGGCATTAACCCGTTCCTGGGGCTTGGTGCCGCATGAGAAATGTGTTTGTGTTGTAAATAAAGAGAGTTTCACACCGGCAGCGATGCTGCCGCTGACACGCCGTGCCCTCGGGGCCCGGGCTGGCAGCACCAAGGGCGTGCGATGCGGAGACCCGGCCGTGCCGGGGCAGTGCCGGTCCCGGGTGCAGACCCTGCCCGGGGACAGCCCGTCCTGCTCGCCCGGCGCGGCAGCGGCACCGGGAGAGGGAGCAACCGCACAGAGAAGTCAGGGAGGGCCCTGGCGCTCTCCTGGAGAAGCCCGAGCTCGCAGCCTGGCGCCTGGCCCGTGCCGAAGTAAATCTCAGAAACTGAGTGTGGAAAAGCCTTCCAAGACCATCGAGTCCAACCATCCCCCAGCGCTGCCAAGGACACCACTAATCCATGTCCCCAGGTGCCACATCCACAAGGCTTTAAATCCCTCCAGGGATGGGGACTCCACCCCCGCCCCGGGCAGCTGTGCCAGGGCTGGACAGCCCTTTCTGCGAAGAAGTTTTCCCAATATCCAACCTGACGCTCCTCTGGCACAGCTTGAGGCCGTTTCCTCTCATCCTGTCCCTTGTTCCCTGGGAGCAGAGCCCGACCCCCTCGGGGGTCCCTCCTCCTGTCAGGAGTTGGAGACAGTGAAAAGGGGTCTCCTGAGCCTCCTTTTCTCCAGACTCTTGCCCACCTCCATCGCTCTTCTCTAGACACAGTGCAGCACCTCCACGTCTTTCTTGGAGCAAGCACTGGGGTGTTGGAGCTGCTGCTAAACCTCGGCAGAGCAGCCCCACTCCTGCCCGCAGCGCTTGCAGCTGCTGGCCCGGCCCTGCAGAGGATCCGCTGGGCTGAGCACGCTCTTCCCCAGCCTAGCGCCCGGTTTTCCAGGAGCTCTCCTCGGTGCGGAAGCGGAGCCCGAGGCTGCTGTCTGGGCAGAGGGGAGGGCGCCGGCAGCGGGGGAGCTCTGCAGCCGCGGCACCGCCGGAGAGGGGCCGGGGCTGTGCGGGCAGCGCTCCTGACAAGCGCTGGGAGAGCCGGGACCGTCAACAACCAGAGCTCCCCGCAGGCCACAGCATGGATTTAGGTGCTGAACTTGGAAAGCCACCGCCTACATCGTGCTTTATTAATGGCAAACGGTGCTCTGTGAGCAGCATCCATCACCGTCACCAGCACTGCCCGGCCCGGGCACAGGGGCACAGCGACACCTGAACCCAGACCCCTTTTCCTGAGCCAGAACAAGTTACTTTCCTTTGGAACAGATGGACAAACTCGGAGCCCTGCTCACCTGTCAGGCACGGGATCACTTTCCCAGCCCAGCTGTTACCTGCCCTGGGAAGGCTGGACCCCTTCCCTCACAGAAAACAGTAATACGTGCTGGGTTTGTTCTCGTCCCCCACAAAAAGTTACTCTGCAGGCTGAACTAAAGGGACATTTGGCACAGACACGGAGGTTAAAACAACTAACGACAGAAAATGCATAAACAAGACATACTCCTAAATCATTCCCAGCTAGAGCTGAAAGACTGTCAGACCCACCCGGAGCCACTGCTGCAGGAGGGCAGGGGTGGATTCCACCCCCCCCCCCCCCAGTATCCTGTCCCTCCACACCTCTCAGAGCAAATTTCACAGGGATATGCTCGAGGCTCTGCTCCCTGCCCCAAACCAGCACGGAGCCTGCAGAATGCTTTCCTCTGCAATTTTCACAGAGGAATTGCAGAGAAGGACAAACCAGACACCCCCTAGTGCCTGGAATCTGGTGAAAGTGGGAAACCACGGATGGCATTACAGGGAAAATGCTCCCTCTTTGATCTCTCTAACTTGAATTAAACATATTCTAAATTAATCATTAGCAGAATGTCTTTCAGGAAATTATCTGAACTGCCTTTACAAATCACGACTTAAAAGAGCTCCCATTGCATAACACCAGCTTAAATATTCCATGTTTGGATCTTTGTATGTTCTTATAAAATGAGACTCCAGTCTGTCTGAAGGTTTTTGAGGTCAGCCTTCTGGGGTGCCCAGGCTGATGGGGAGACCACGGGCACACGCTGAGATGCCTCGTGCCAGGCTAGCACTGAGGGCTTGCTCCGAATACCAACACCTGCCAAGAACTTTCAGTACCTGAAGGTGCCTACAAGAAGCCAGGGAGGAACTCTTCATCAGGAACTGTAGTGACAGAGAAGGGGGAATGGCTTCCCACTGCCAGAGGGCAGGGTTAGATGGGATATGGGGAAGGAATTGTTCCCTGGGAGGGTGGGGAGGCCCTGGCACAGGGTGCCCAGAGAAGCCGTGGCTGCTCCATCCCTGGAGGTGTCCAAGGCCAGGCTGGGCAGGGCTTGGAGCAGGCTGGGATAGTGGAAGGTGTCCCTGCCCCGGCAGGGGGTGGAATGGGAGGAGATTTAAGGTCCTTTTCCACCCAAACCAGTCTGGGATTCAGTGATTCTGACTTAGAACTTACAAGCCCTTGAGGAAGTGCAGCCAAGCCAAGCACCACGCCAGACACATCTGGCTGCCGTAGGGTGCTGTGTCACTGCTATTAATCACAGTGGAGCAGGATATGGAGCGTTCCAGGGGCAGGCTGGGCTGCAGGGGACAGCTGGGATCACCGGTGACTCCTGACACACCGCCCCGAATGTTCTGGTTCACAGCACCCCTGATTCCCCACTCCAGCAGGAGCCGAGCGAGGCTGTGTCGCCGCCGGAGGAGCTGCATTGTGGCACAGGCGTCTGCAAAGCTGCAGAGCTGTGCTCTCAGCTCCAACACCCTGATGCACTGCAGGGCAGCACCCGCAGGGCTGTGACCCCCAGCTCAGCTCCCGACCTTGGCCAAGGGCACTGGGTTTGACTGGGAGCAGATCTCACGGCACTCCCCATCTCTGTGGGATGTCCGGAGCCCCCAGCACATCCCAGTGCCCCAGTTCACCTCTGCAGACTGGCTGAGCTCATTAGGGCAGCACGTGGGATGGGGACAGACTGCGGGACCAGATTGCTTTGGGGTTGGGAGGGATGTGTTGCCTCAGATACGGCTCGTGGCAGTGGCCACAGCATCACAGCACCCACCGTGCCACCCTCCCCACACCCCCGGGTGGCACACGTGGAGCCCCTGGCACCTGCCAGGGCCACTGAGCCCCAGGCCCATGTCACTGTTGCTACCTGCTGCTGTGGCCAGACTGGGGGGCTGAGGGACAAATCCTGCCGAGGGGGACACTGCTGGGGACAGGGTCCGTCACCACCCACTCCTTCGCAAAGCCCTTCGGAGCAGTCTGGCCCCACAGCGCCTTCACCAGGTACCTGAGGAGCATTAACCTGTGAGCAACAGCTTCATCCTGAGATTTACTGCACCCTGCTCGGGTTCCCAGTGGCCTCGGGAACAAGCTCTTCCAGAGAGTTTTATGATCCCCTTTTTATGAGGGAAACAGGGCAGTGCTCTGTTGGCCGCAGGGAGATCCCGCTGGGATTTTCCAGTGGCAAACACACCCTGTGTGATGCAGGTGATGGGAATCCCTGTGCCAGGGACGTGGGGTCTCAAGCATCCTCAGCTTTTCAACAGAGCTCAGTAAACTCCATTTGGGACCCACCTGGCCCTTGACCAGCATGCCAGTCCCCTTCCAGTGCAAGGACCCCGGAGCACTCACCACACTGAGCACCGGCCTCTGGGAAGACCCACAGGACAAACCTGCAGAATGCTGAAATTTGGCACCAGTTTCTGCAAGAGCCTTGCCTGATGTGCTGCAAAACAGAACCAGGGCTCTGCGGGGCGATGGGCGCCCGCAGCACTGTCAAACACAGAGTCCCAGGGGACTTCTAAACTTTAAGAAGATTAAAGTAACCTTGCATTCTTTGCTTTTCTAAGCTCCTCAGCCAAAATTAGGGTCATCCACAGATAGAAAAATAAACGGAAAAAAAAGAGATATTTAAAAATAGCAGCTCATCTGAAAATGAACAGAGGGCTCAATTCAGGCAGGAGCCTTCCCATCCCACCCTGGAGCTGTGAACTCGCTGGGGGCAGGGACAGCACTGCACTGCAGGATAAGCCCCGGCTCTGTCCCAAAATCTTGGCTGCAGAGGTTGGTGGCACGGCTATTTTTCAAACCATTTACCACACGCCAGGACGGGGTTGTTTCACTCCAGCTTCTCAGTCAGGTGTTGCACAGCACCAAACCCAAAGCCATATAAATATTTTCACTGCCCACCCTGGCCCGAGCACCACTGCCACCCAAACCTGCCACCTCCACGACACCACCAGCTCAGCACAGCCAGTTCCATGACAAGGGTGAGCACATCCACCCCCTTCACCATCCCCACGGTGCCAGACCCCAGCCCCACCATAGCATTTGCACTCCTGGGGCTCAAATGCTGCGTTCCCCCGCAGCCACTCCATGGATTAAGCCCAGGATTTACAGAAGCAACAGAAGCAGCTCAAAGTGGCTCCTTCCTGCGTTATTTGGGTTGGAAATCTCCTTGTGGGCTGCCCACTCGTCCCTGCTTCCTGAGCTTAGGAGGAGATTATTTTTTTAAAGGAAACTGTCAAAAAAAGTCTATTTTACAAAGTGAAGTTTAAGCTTAAGTCTCTTTGGCAGCAACATCTGAGCTGGGAGAGATCAAAGACCCTCCAATTCCACTGCCAACATGAAGAGATTTTCACCAGCAATTTGACTGCAATATTGTGGTTTAAATGCTTCATTTTCCAAGTTCGGCATTGTGCTGTACGAGTTCAGGATTTATCATCCCTCAGACAAAGTTAATGTTGGCTCTGCAGGCAGGGCCAAGTCCTCCTGACTGACAGCTCTCAGCCCTCACAGTGAGCCAGAACCTCTGTTAAGCTCTGGAATGAGGAGGAAATGGGCAAAAATAGGCCTGAGAATATTCATTTCCAGGCAAGGAATAAGCAGCCCAGAAATCCATGAGGATGGCTGGAGCAGAGCGCTCCAGCCTCTCAAGGGATGCACTTCCTGCACTTCCTCTCCCCAGGATCCGCAGGGAGGGGCTGTGGGGGGCAGGAGGGCTGGAGGCTCCCCCCAGTGCAGGGGAGGTGTCCCCAAGGGGTAGGACACTCTCCCTGCCAGGACAGGGCTCCAGGCTGTGCCTTCTGCTCCTGGGCTGGTGCCGAGATGTCCTGGTGACGTGGGGCAGGAGAGAGGTGCCCTGAGATCCCGGACAGAGGGGAGCGCAGTTGGGTGGGAAGGGACCTCAGAGACCAGCTCATCCCATCCCCTGCCATGGGCAGGGACACCTCCCATTATCCCTGGCCGCTCCAAGCCCCGTCCAGCCTGGCCTTGGACACTGCCAGGGATCCAGGGGCAGCCACAGCTGCTCGGTGCAACCTGTGCCAGGGCCTGCCCACCCTCACCGGGAACAATTCCTTCCCCATATCCCATCAAACACTGTCAGTTTGAAGCCATTCCCCCTTGTCCTATTAAGATGACAAGAAAAGATGCTCTGGGAGCCATAGGTGAAGCCAGAACTTCAGGGGATTGCCCACCTGCCCACCAGAGCCCTACCTACCCGAGGAGACTTGGAGGAAGGAAAAGGGGTTTTATATAACTCCAATGTAATCCTGTTATATTTATAGCACATGCACTTCAGTATTAATTCCCTGTTATCTCTAATCCTTCCTCCTCACTGACATAGTAATTTCTGTCTTCAAGACTTATCTGGGCAGTTTGATCCAGAAGTTTATAAAGCTTTTGAGGAGGAAAGTTCCTAATGAAGGGACCCATGGAGCCTTAAACTCCAGATTATCAATTCCCGTCTTAATCCTCTGCAGGTTTTCAAACCTTTGACATGCTGGCGTATGCAGAAGGTTCTTCATGGCTCTCCATCATGGAATTTCAGCCACTGACATCCTCATTTAGGAAAGTCTGCAGTGGGACAGCAGTTGAGCACATTTTAAAATCCATTCATGATCAGGAACTTGTGCCCAGAGCACTTGCCAGGCTCTCAGCAGCATCTGGGGAGGTTTTATCTCCTTGTTTGATGAGTTTTCCTGACAGCTTCCAAGGGCTTTGGAAAACTTAGTCTGTGCTTTCCCCTGAGCTTACCCAGTGCAGCACTGCAGCTCTCCAGGCACAAATGCCACAGCTCTGGCATCTTCCAGCACGGAGCAGGATCTTGTTGGGAACAGAGCAGAGCAAAGCCACACTATCCTCCCCCATCCCACTTCCCCAGATGGGCACTTTGTCCCTGCACCTTTGCCAGAGGTGGTAGCAGGTGGGATTGATGCTGCACAGCTGCTCCCTGTCCTCCCCAGCACCAGTCCCAGGGGCTGGGAGAGACCCTGGCTGGGCAAAAGGCCTCTCTCTGCTGAGCCCCACCTCTCCCAGGACAGCAGGTCCCTCACCCCTCCATCCATCCCAACATTCATCGGTGCAAGGCAGGATATCCCCATCTCCAAATCATGTCCGGGACAAGCTCCTGGCTTGCACCAGCCTGGATCCTGCACAGAGACTTACAGAGGATGCATGGAATATTCTCAAGCCCTGACAGCTCTCCAGCAATCCAGACCTCCCCTCCCAGTGACTGATGACACGTCACCTCACATTCTGGTACCACGTAGCTTTTATAAATTACACTTAGAATTTATAAGTCTATAATTGAGAGGCACTGAAAGTCTCTCTCCATAAAGCCAATTTGGTTTTTCCAATAACTCAAACTCGCTTTTTTCATTCACACAGGCTGGAGTGGCTCCATGTGGCTCTTGTTGAATTTGGCACTCCCCTGCTATTAGCATGCAAAAGACTCTCGCACAACCAGCCCTGGTATGTATCGTTTAGAGGCCAATACACAGAGAGATCATCACAATGAATACTGTCTCAGGAAGTCAGCCCTACCTGCTGCGTGCAAGAAAGGTTCTGCTCCTGCAGGCTGGGCTGTCTGGAGCATGTGGGAACCAGAAACACTTTGGTACGGAGCTGGGGAAGGGGCTGGAACCCCAGGAGCAGCTGAGGGAGCAGGGGGGGAGCCTCAGCCAGGAGCAAAGGAGCTCAGGGGGGACCTTGTGGCTCTGCACAACTCCCTGACAGGAGGGGGCAGCTGGGGGGGTCGGGTTCTGCTCCCAGGGAACAGGGACAGGAGGAGAGGGACCGGCCTCAGGCTGTGCCAGGGGAGGGTCAGGATGGACATTGGGGAAAATTTCTTTGTGGAAAGGGCTGTCCAGCCCTGGCACAGCTGCCCAGGACAGGGGCAGAGTCCCCATCCCTAGGGCAATTTAAAGGACTATAAATGTGGCACCTGGGGACATGGGTTAGCGTGGCCTTGATGATCTCAGAGTTATTTTCCAATCTTAACAATTCTATGCCACAGGGTTGATGTCAAGTCGTGCTGTACCTGAGCTTTTGCATTTGTACCCAGGGGTCCCGCTGTCTGTCCAGGAGCTCCAGGGCCTGTGCAAGGTGGTAACTGTTCCATGGACCTGAGTTCCGTATTCCCGGGGGATCCCAGAGCTGCCAGCCTGGCTTAGCATCTTCCACTCCAGCAAAGCTGGGTCAGACCTGAAACCAACAAGCTGCTTGCAGAAGACAGGACAACCACGGGGAGCTGTGCAAGGCAGGGCAGGCTCACACCTTCTCTTTCCACCCCTGTAACCCCTGGAGAGCTCCAAGAGGTGCTGGGGAGGCCCTCTGGGGCAGAGGTTTTCAAGGTTCTGGGGGAATCTGTGGGAGCAGCATCCTCTTCCAGACCGTGCAGGAACGAGCCCTGCAGTCTGTGCTCAGCGCTGCTGTACACACAACCGAGGAAACAGAAGATAAACCAAACAAAAATATAAATCTGTGTGTGCCCCTGGCACTCAGAGCAGCAGGCACCCCCAGCTCTCTTGGCAGCGCTCCTGCCGAGCCGTTCGCTTCCCTCCAGCGGCCGACTGCAGCACAGGGCTCAGGGGAGGGAAGAAAGAAACTATAAATGCTTCATAAAAAATTTACTTTTCATGAAAGCGAAGTGTGGTGCTGGAAGAAGCACGGGGGTGAGGGATGCACTGATGCCCAATGAAGCCACAGTCCAACTCTTCCTTAGCCCTCCCCGGTCCTGGCAGCGGGTGGGACACGGCTGCTCCCACAAACCTGTCCCCAAACCAACCTCAGGGTCCCCGCAGTCATGCTGGACCAACCACCCTGGACCACATCCTGGGGGTGGGGCTAGAGGGGATGCTGAGCATCCCAGGGTGCCAGCAGGGTGGAATGAGCCATTTAATTTGCTAGTACTCCACAAACGTCCCCAAACCCTTGTTTTTGTATTACAAAAACCACTGGAATAGTTCAGTATGATCTGTTAGACTGAAGCCCTAGGCCAGCTGTGTCAGTCAGACCCTAGGCAAGCAGCTAAATCCCATGTGAGGGGTGCCCTGCACCCCATGCCTCCACCAGAACCAGTGCCAGGGATTACAGCTTCCCCCCAATTATTTCCCAGAAAAGACGTGGATCCCTGCAGGCTCCTGAATGGAGTGGGGGAGTGTGTGGGGTGCTCAGCTCACACTTCCAGATTTAAAACCGGAGCCAAAATAAGACAACAAAACCAAGCGAAAATCCTGACTACAAACACAAGGCAGACGTTCAAAACCCCAATTCAGACTCAAAATTAAGAACAGGTTCAAAAATAATTAGTATTTCCATGTCCCAGAACTGCACCTCAAGAATAAAGACCGTCATGTGCCAAGAGAGGAGCTTGAGCCTCGTGAGTGAGGCAAAACAGCTTTTATTTGTGCTACAAGAATGACCATATGTGGAATCCTTCTGGGAGACTGCAATCAGTCAGATTAACATGATAATGAACTCTGATTTGCCCAGCCACGGCAAGATCTTTGTCCTGGGAGAAGTGGCACTGCTCCCTGAATATTAACAACGAGCACTTGGTTTTTTATAGCCAGAGACAGCACTGGGCTGCAAGAGGGCTCATCCTCACAGGAGGTGATTTCCAGAGAGAGGCTGGCGAGCCGTTTTAAGGTGTAAATGATCCACACTAATAGGGGGGCAGAGAGCAGAAACTTCCCAATAAATCTGACAGTGCCTTGAACAGCAGATGAGACACAGACAGCGCTGGGGGATGGAAACCTGCATCACAACAACGTTCTGTTATCAACAACCCCGGGCGTGTCGCTGGGTAACACGCTGGGCACTGCACAGGGAACACCCGCACAGGTGAGAGGGGCAGAGCCCAGCCTTGGGGAAAGCAGCCTCGCAGGGCTGGAAAATCTTATATTGGAGAAAATGCTGCTGCACTGCTTCCAAAGCGGGGCTGGCAAGGCTGCGCCAGCTCCGGGGTGCTCTGGGCAGTCCCTTGCCGGCTGAGGATGCTGGGGGAGCCAGGGATGCTGCCCAGAAATCGGTGTCCCTCAGCAAGAGCCGTGTTGCTCCCGGCTCCTCTTCCCTCCGAAGGGACGCTTTGCCCCCCGAGCTCAGCTCGGGCAATTGGGACGGGCAGAGGGAAACACGCCCAGCCCGTGCCCCGCTGCCAGCGCGTCCCCACAGCCACCACCAGGGCAGCCTGGCCACAGGCAGCCGGGAAACTCACCCAGGCACTTCTGCACAGCGCTGGAATATGGAAAGGGAAGCGGAGAGACCTTTCGGAGGGGGATCAGCATCCAAGATCACCTCCAAGGCACCGAGGGCCACGTCCCTGCCGGGACACAGTAGCACGGCCGGCCCCACGGCAAGCAAGAGCTCTCTGAGGGAAAGGGCACCAGCCCCGGCCCCTTTTCCCGGGAAGCCGTGGCCCAGGGGAGCAGGCAGGGGCTGCCCGGCACAGATCTCCTCCGCCCAGCAGGGAGCTGAGCATTCCCGGCTGCCAGCCCGGGCCGGGAGCGAGCGAGCGGGGGCGCGGGCAGCTCTGATCATAGCCCGGCTCCTGCACTAAACGCACTACAAGCTTGTTGAGCAGCTGGGTGTCGACTTCAGAGAGCCTGTGTTTTATTCATCACAAGTCTGAGACAGAAGCACGCTCGGATGGGAGCCTGGAACGGCGGAGGAGCCTGGAACTGGTGTTTCACGGTGCCCATCCCTCTGGCTGTACACGACGTTGCCCGCTGCCTCCCCGTGCTGTGCCACAGCCTGGAGCTCCCGCCAGGAGCATGACAGGTGACAGGCCACCTCCCATCTCCCTGGTTGCCCAAAGCACCCTGACACAGCGCCAACTCAGTGCAGAAGATGCCAACCAGGGCTCCTGCTGCCCTCAGCCCGAGGCATCACAGCCCCAGGGCTGCCATGCTCAGTCCCACCCCAGTGACAGTCCCACTCGCTCCATCGAGGGGCCACAGGAGTCCTGGCTCACCCCTCAGCCAGACTAAAAAACCTCCAGCATCCAAGCCAAAAGCCCCACTTTGCTTCCCAGACGACTCAGAGCCGACTTGTTCTCCCCCCCTTGCTGGGCAGATTTTTCTCTCTTAATGAGGTTTTAGGTTGAAAGAGAAGCTGACCTGAAACCGCAGAACAGCGCTGAGATCGTTCTCCCGCACATCACAGACCCTGCAAATCCACCAGCTCTTTTCTCATTTAAGGTTTCAGCCGCTCAGGTCCACACAGAGTATTTACAGCAGGCTGTGGTTTTGGGGAAAGGAAAGGAAGAAAAACTGCTTTGGCTGACGTGGGTTTATTTCTAAAGGCTGCTGCGGAGATATCGGGAACAGGCACAAGGAGCGATGCATTTGTCATCTCAGCAAGGCCTTTGTTTTGCCGCTGGGTTTAATGTCTCAAAATACATATTCATTTAAATGCAAATGTCTGGTTTCACCTGAGACCCAACAAAAGCACTGTGAAGTGAACACTGACCTTTCCCGTGCTTGTCTATCGCTCCCTGCCTTCTCCGGCACGTCAAAGCCTGTGAAGACGGCCAGGACCGGTGACCTTGCCGGGAAGAAAGCAGCACCCTGACAGTAATTGCCGACCCACAGAATCCTGGAATGGTCCGGGCTGAAAGGGACTGCACAGCCCCCGCCACCCCCTCGCTCCCCAGGGAGAGCTGGTGGCTCTGTTGTGGGGGCAAGCTGGCAGGAACAGGGGTCTGCAAGATGCCATCCTGCTGAACCTGCATCCTGCTTGTTCCCTGCAGCCCCAGGACCCCCAGCCCCCTGAGGCATGAACAGCCCTGGCCACAGGGACGGCAGGGTGCCAGGAGGAGCGAGCCCACGGACCAGTGCCCGGTGCCAGCAGGACCATTCCGGCTGCAAAGGGATGGGGCCTCGCTCCACTGTTCTATTTTTAAAGAAAAGCCCCCAAAAGGCCTCTGTCCTTCCAGTCACATGCCAGTGTCACACACGACCTTTTCAGATTAACCCGAGAGAGCACAAAGCATTCTTCGGGTGCCGTGATTCAATGTGGGCTGACATCTCCCTGCAAACACCCACGGGACACAGCACTGGGATTCTGCAGGGAACGCGGCACGGAACTTCAGGGCCTTTCACTCAGAGCAGGCAATGCTGCCCCCAGTGCCACCTCCAGGGTGTCCCCCACCTCCCCTCCTCAGCCAGAGGTGCCCGGGCAGCACAAGGCCATGGTTGAGCCCAGCTCGGCCCCCAGCTGGGGACCATCCCTTCACACCACACGGGAGCACACGAGGGGTTTGGCAGACAAAGTTCTGGATTTAGGCAGGATCTGCAGTAACATCTGCAAGAAGGATGTGCCATCCTCCATGGCAAAGTCTTGCAGGAGCGGAAGGAAAACTGTTATTCCATCCATTTCCCAAACTGTCCAGCAGGATCCAGCCACCCACAAAAAGCCAGAAGCAGGATTACTTGCTTTGTTGGTTTTTCCAAACAGAAACGAGTGACCTTATTTCTGTGTTCTGTCCTGAGCGCTGGCACATCCCCTCCTTGGCTGCATCACAGTCCCTGGCAGGGGACACTGGAGGGCTGGGGACTGTCCCCTGCTGCCAGGCACCAGGATGCTTGTGTTCTGTGGGAAGATGCTGTTTCAAGCCCCGATGGCTGTGTAAGCTCCAGCCCAGCCCAGAACTGAGCAGGGGCTGCAAGGGCCGAGTCCAGCCCCAGGTCACCCAGGGCTTCCCCTTCCCCCCCAGCAGTGATGCACCCTCACCGCATGGGAAAGGCACAGAAAAGCCTGGTAAGGGAACAAGAGCCTCTTGGCACCCCCTGCACCCCTCCCTGGTGGTGAATGGGAGGAGCAGGGGAGCAGCCCACACGCCCAGCCTGGATTTCTATCAGCAAAGCCATTTCCCACGTTATACTCCGTGAGTAAGTGATCCAACCCCGCAGGCAGAGCTTTCATCGCTCTGAGCAATCCCATTCCTCGGGAACAGCACCCCCAACGCCGAACCCCGTGCGGCTTCCGAGGGCGGCAGAGCAGGAACGAAATCCCAGATGCGGCTGGAAAGCTGCCTTGATGTTAACATGTTTACTTTCCATATCAAACCCGACAGAATAAAGGATTTCAGCTCCACTCCACAAAAACATGTTTGACAAAGCACCACGTTTGGAGAGGAGCCGCTGGAGGGGCGGCTGCTGCTCCACAGACATGTCAGAGAGGAACCAGGAGTGTCCCCAAGGGAGGGGGACCCAC
Source organism: Coloeus monedula (assembly GCF_965178545.1). Lineage (NCBI taxonomy): Eukaryota > Metazoa > Chordata > Aves > Passeriformes > Corvidae > Coloeus > Coloeus monedula. The sequence continues at coordinate 12,812,895 of NC_138794.1, read as the reverse complement.
CCGAGCCAAACCCATCCCTGCCACAGACACTGAAGCCAAGGAGGGACCAAGGGCAATGCCACACTCTGTTGGATAAACCTCCAGTGGCAAAACAGGCCTATGGCCTGCAGAGGACAAAGCCACCAGTTCCTGGTGCTCTGGAGGCTCACAAAGCCCATTCCGACCCCTCCCCACACAGTGTGGGTGGTGGGCGAGGCAGGGGGCCAGCACACGGCTCCTGTGCCCATTCCCTGCCTGCAGAGCAGGAGGCTCCAGCAGCAGCTGTTCCCTGATCAGCACAGCCAGCTGCCCATCAATTTATATTCAAATTAAAGATGCCTTCTCTGCCCCACCAATCCGGCTGGGCACATCCCAGGGCTCAGCAGTCCGAGCCCCTGCCCGGTGTGGCTGACCCCCAAAACCTGTCCTTGCTGCAGGCAGGGGGCCAAGGGACAGCCAGGGAAGTGCTGCCAGTGGGCACAACCGAGGGCAAACAGAAGAGTTTTAACTCTCACTGCACTTTCATTTTAAACTGAAATCCAAACCATTCCCACTCCCAAAATCCTCAGTGAATGACAGGGCAATCCCTGGGAGTGCTCCAGGGAGGTCCAAAATGCAGCCCCCCACCCAGAGGAGTTGGAGTATTTCTGCTGATGGAAAGAATGTGGGAATTGCAGACGGACAGAGCACCACCAGCCCTGTCAAGCTTGGCCAGCTCATTAAACAGACCCCAGCAAGTTCAAATTCCTTTATCACTACTAAAAATCAACTCCTGGCAATGCTAAAAATCAGAGACATGAAAGGAAACTGTCTGAATTCCACGTCTGTGTCAGTGTCCCAGACAGTCATCCCAGCCAGGGCAGTGACGCTCCTTTAAATGCTGCTTAGAGAGAATTTTATATTTAGAGATAAAAATAATCCACAGAAACATGGCCCAGGGCTCTTCCCGGGGCCCAGAAGCAGCTGAGCTTGTTCCCAATGTGAGTTTCGGGACAGATCTCCACTGACAGCAGCAGTTCCTGACCCTGCTGCATCTCCCCAGGACAGGGGGCAGCCACCCGAGCCCCCCATCCCATGGGACCTCAGCACCCCCTGCCCACATGACCCCAGAGCAGGACAAGGGTTCTGACCACTGACCCTCACCGGGCCCTTGTTCCAGGGATTGTCCCTTCCCAGCAGGAGCACTTTGGGAACACAGCCCCCCCCAGCCCGGTGTGGACTCAGAGCAAACCTTGATTACACGAGTCTGGCACAGGATTACTCATGTTGATGGGGAAAGTCTTTGTTCCAAGCCCAGATGGCCTCGTAAGCTCCCCCCGAGCCTGGATCAGCCGATGGGAACGGCACAGATTAACGGAAGGAGGCTCTGCTGGAGCGCGTGACTGGAGCTGATGCGGGCTGGGCATCCAAACAGGGAACGCTGCACACCCAGCAGCCACAGCTCCACGGGGAGCACAGAGCTTCTCCTGCTCTGTTATCCCCCAGAGCACCCTCCCCCTGTATCCACAGGGCACATATTCTGAGGAGCCAGTTTGGATGTCTGGGAACTGAATATTCCCTACAGAAAACCTTTGGAATGAGGCGGGAGCCCAGCAAGGTCTGGGCAGGCTCAACAGTGGATGAGCAGTGGAGAATCAGGATGAGCAGCTGGAGATGGACTGGAAGCAGGACCTTGCCAGGAGGTTTTACCTTGTCAAGAGAAACCAGGACTGAAGTGTCCCATCTGTGAGTACTGTCCATTGTCCCAAGGTCACAATGGGTCCCAGCTTCGGAGGGAACATTTCCCTTCCTTAAAGCCCAAGTTTAAAACCCCTGGTGTGACCCATGTGGCAACACCTGGGCCCACCCAGTAACCTGGAGAGGGGAAAGAGCAAGAAAAGCTGGGTGAATCTGGCACTGGGGATAACTGAACATTCAGGCCTTTAGGTACAATGAAATAAGGGAGATGGAGACTATAGAACCATGCAAACATTTATGTTGGAAAAGCCCTCCAAGAGCATCAAGTCCAACCCTTCCCCCAGTACTGGGATGGAATTGAATAATCTGGCTCCTGAGTTTATTTTAAAACAGAAGCCTACAGAGGCAATAAAAATAATTACAGTAATGAAGCCATTGTGCCTGCACTATCACATCGGATTATCTCAGGGCTGACAGAAGATGAGTCCCCGAGGAAAAGTCTCCCTTCACTCAGCGAGTCAGGAGTGCTGCCAGGACAGCTTGGGCACCATCAGGGTCAGCACAGCCCCTCATCACTGCTGGGCTCCCTGCCACCATGGAAGTTCCATTAGAAACATCCCTTTCCCCCGGTGATGGAGCCCATCGCTGTGGGCAGAGGCCCCTCTCCCTGTGCCACCCTCTCCCTGTACAGGGCTCCTGCCCCACGTGCTGCAGAAATGTCCTTTTTCCAGCCTCCCTGCTGCCAGCTGCTCCTCTATCCCAGCTGTCACCAAGTCCAAAGAGCCTCTGGCTTCTCTCCAAAGGGCACTGTGCCAGCTGCATGGGACTCTCCAGCCCCAGGACTGCTGTGCCAGCCCCAGCCCAGCTCCTCTGTCCCAAACCAGGGTGCTCCCCACTCCATCTACTCTGCCAGGGACAAGGAAAAGTGAGACAGCACCTCCAGCATGGCTGAGCTGCCAGAGGGGAAAAATCCTCCTGTCCCAGGCCTCAGCCACCACAAGGACTCCCAGGAGAGCTCCGGGCTGAGCTTCTCTAGAGCAAGGGGAGACGGGAAGGAGAGGAATGAGTGAGCAGTGACTCAGCTCTGACCAAGCAGCTCCACATCCACGGCGTGACGGACGTGGGGGAAACAGGAGCCCTAACGAAGGGAAAACACCAAAGAAAACCCTCTGCTTTAGGCACAGGCAAGCAGGAGTATCTCAGAAGCTTCCCAGCATGGCTCCATCCTGGATGTCTTCACAGCTGAGACATCTGAGCCCTCCCCAGAGGATGTTTTCCTGAATTAAACCTCTCCTGGCTGGGATCTGCAGAGCTCAGACCAGCAGCTGTGCCAGCAGTTGATTATGAATTTTTACCCACTGGAGCAGCCAAACCAGTGGGAGAACACCTGAATTCAGTTCAGAGAAGGCTCTGGGGAGACCTTAGAAAGCTGGAGAAGGACTTCGGACAAGGGATGGAAGGACAGGACACAGGGCATGGCTTCCCACTGCCAGAGGGCAGGGATAGATGGGATATTGGGAAGGAATTGTTCCCTGGGAGGGTGGGGAGGCCCTGGCACAGGGTGCCCAGAGCAGCTGTGGCTGCACCTGGATCGCTGGAAGTGTCCCAGGCCAGGCTGGACAGGGCTTGGAGCAGGCTGGGATAGGGGAAGGTGTCCCTGCCCCAGACAAGATGGGCTTTAAGATCCCTTACCACACAAACCATTCTGTAGGAAATCTGTAAAAAAAATCCAGTTCCAACTAAGCTCAACTCCTCCCTCATTGTTAATTTTAAACAATCACCAGTCCCTGGGAGCAGAGACCCTTTCCCCACCCAGCTGCCCCATTCCAGAGCAGGAAGAGGCAGCAGTAGCACCCTGGAGCTCCTTTCCCCTCCCACAACATCTTGTGCCTCCGAGTGCATCTCCGATTATTCATGTTAAAAAGGCCTCTCAGCCCCCCTCGGCAATATTTACCTCCCTTAATTAAAGATGGCAGCAATAAACATGAAATATGGACAAAAGGAGATTTTAATAAATGCTGCCTCAGGGAGCCCAGAGCCAGCCTGGAAACACTTCATATCTGCTGCTGCATTGTTATGGAATTCAAACAATATATTGCCACATAAAAGCAATATTAAAAATAATTATCATAAATTAGGCTCGGGTAGGCTGGAAGCCCCCAGGTGGGGGGGGAAGCACCTTCTGACAGATTTTTGAGGAAAAGCCACGTGCCTGACTCGTATCTGCTCCATCTGACAGGAGAACCAAACACTGGCACCTCCTTCAACACAATAAATAAACACTTTCCTGCCTCCCATTCCCACTCTCAGTTGTGGATTTCAAGGTGGCCAAACCTGAAATAATCAGTCAGTGCCTAATTAGTTTTCTGCTGTCCTGTGGAGCAAGGACCCAGCTCCCAGCCAGCATCCAATGGCAGGATTCAAATATTTGCATTCAGAAAGGCAAAACTCTTAGCAAAGACCAGGCTTAAGCATTTGAATTGGAATTTCTTTGGGACGGGGACTTCGGGCACTTCAGGGTCATGCAGAAACTCATATTATACCTCTACAGGAGAGGGCTCCAAAACTCTGATGGAAAACAGGATTCTGCCAATAAATAGAAAGGATGAGTGTCTGCATGGGCAAACCCCATTCTTTGACCCTGATTCAATGAAGGGTCCACTGATAGCAGAGAACAGGCACCAAAATTGGTGAAAAATGAACCCTGTCAAATCGGTTTGAGCTTTTGATGAGTTTAAAAATTGGTTCATAAAGGCAACAGTGCCAATTTAATAGATTTAGACCCTGGCAGGCACTTAACCTGTTATCGCATGACATTTTGATTAAAAATTAGAAAGATACAAGAGCAACATGACATGCACTAACAGGATTAAAAGCTGACTGCAACACAATTAGGATGCTGGAACTGCTGGGTGGTTTAACAGGGATCCTTGGGAAAACAGTTCCAATTCCCAAGATTTTAAGCAAAAAGCTACAAGAAGCCAAAGCTGTGCTGTGCAGTTGGCAGAGAACAGGGAGCAAGAAGGTGCCAGGTCACTGGTACAGAGCAACTGGAATTGTAAATCAAATGCAAGTTAAAAATCATCATCCAAGCTGTGGCTGCCCAATCCCTGGAACATTCCAGGCAAGGATGGTCGGGGCTTGGAGCAACCTGGGATAGTGGAAGGTGTTCCAGCCCATGGCAGGGGGTGGGACTGGGCGTGCTTTAAGGTCCTTTCCAACCCAAAGTGTCCTGGGTTCTGTGATTTTCTCTCTGCCAGGCGAAGTGCACATGCCTGGGAATGGGAAGAATGTACATCCATCTCCTTGCTCCCTCAAATACAGCAAATCTTCCCCTAAATTAAAAATCCCACCTGGACTCAGGAGAGGGATGCTTTCCAGATGGTGGGAATTCAGGCCAAGGTGGCTCTGCAGCACATCTCCAGGAGGTGAGATGTCCCAGCTCCTCATCTGAGAGCAAGGAATTAACAGCAGGAGGGGTGGTGACAGAGCACAGGCCATGGGGGTGAGGGAGGAGGGATGCTGCCAAGGGAGGTGTCCCTGCTCATCACAGGCTGAGCCGACTGCTCAGGGACAGGGGAGGAAAAGCTTTAAGCTGCCTTTACAGAATGAATTTCCCATGTACATCCCCACCGACATCAGGACTTAGATGTTTTTAAATCCACATTCCAGTTCTGGCGCTCTCTGAGGAGTTACCAATAGCTTTGGACTTGTAGGATATTTACATCTGTGATAAAATTAAACAACAAAACCGAACTGTATCAGTTTGTCTCAATTAAAAGGGATTCACTGCAGCTTCAGGGCGCCAGACTGGGGAGAGGAGTACAAATTATTCCTCTGGTCAGAGTTAGAGCAAAGATTTCAACAGCAGCAGAGGAAAGCACACCTGAAGAAGTCTGAGGGCACGAGGAGACCCCTCCCCAGCTCCAGGGAACCCAGCAGCTGTGGAGCCTGTGCCTGTAGGACTGATCAAATCATTGAGGTGGGAAGAGGCTCCCATCCTCCTCACCAGGGGGCTCAGAGAGGGACAGGAGTGCAGGGGAAACCTGGACATGGAGCTGGGGGAGCCCTGCAAGCACCAGGTGTGAGAGCTGTGTGTACCCTCCCTCCACCAGGCCACTGCCGGGACTTCAACTGCAGCAAAGGAAAATGCTCCTCTGAGGTGCAAGATGGAAAAGCAGCAGCATGTGCAGCACCCTTTTCCCCATAAATTCCAGTACCAGTCTGGGGGTTTGGCTTGGTGCCTTTTCTCCAGTCCTCGGCTCACAGTTTCTATCCAGGGCTGCTCCTCCAACAAGCTGCTCCAGGTTTCTTGGGAGGAAGCATTAATTTTATGCCATCTCCCAGAAAGGCATCACCTGGCACCTGCACCCCCAAGGGTTTCTCCACACTCATCCATGATATTGAGGCAAAGGGCTTGAACTTCAGCTAAGGGGAAGAAGGATGAAGACCCCAAACAAACACCCACAGCTGCAGAAATCATCATTCCCTCTTTTTCGTCCCACTTAAGCCCCATGAAACTCAGCTCTTCCACAAAATCTTTGTCTCAGCACCAGCCCCAGCCTCACCCTGAGCCCAGGGACCCCTCCCAGAGCAGGTCCCAGCACTAAGCCCTCACTCCAAACCAGGGGGAAGGGCTGGAGGGGCCAAAAATACCCTACAGTATCCTGGAAAGACGAAGGGCTCCCACCCCACTGAGCTCAGGACAAGCAGCACAGCAAGAGCATGAACTCACCACAGCAGCGTCCTGGGGCAGCCACAGACCCCGCACCGGCCACAGGGAGCGGCCCCACAGCCACAAATCACAACTGCCCCCAGAGCTCCCGCTCCTCAGCTGCTCCCCATAAATCCTGCCCGGCCCCACCTCGCTGGGGAGGGGCAGAGCCTGTCCTGGCGGGGTCCCCTGGGACCATTAACACCGCTGGCAGGAGCCGATTGCAGTGGCAGAGCCACTTCCCCGTGACTTTGGGACATTGTGACAAGGACCCTGGGGCCTCCAGCACCGTTAATTCTTGGAGAGCACAGACCCGGCTTCTCTGCTGTGCGCCTCCATCACCTCCTGTGACCTCAGGGTGGCACAAAGGCAGTGTCCTTGTTCACTGCAAACACTGCCTTGGACTTTACAGAATCATGGAATCACAGAATCCTTTATGCTGAAAGGCCCTCTGAGATCATCGTGTCCAAATGTTCCCCCAGCACTGCCAAGGCCAGCACTAGCCCATGTCCCCAGCTGCCACATCCACATAGCTTTAAACCCCTCCAGCTCACATCACAACTGCAGGTTTGTAGGAACAGCCATGGACCTGTTCTGCTCCTCATCTTCTCTTCTCTGGGAATATTGTATGGAAATATTATCATGGCTGCGCCTTTCCGAGCTCCACGCTGTATAAACAGCATTAAACTGGCTGCAATAAGCTGATTAATTCTATCCTGGCTTTCTGCAAAGAGCCACAGACAACTCCAATTCCACCCAGACTCAGCTATTTTGAAGTCACCAGATAACTCTGACTTCTAATTTTATCTTTTGAATAAAATAAGCCAAAAAGCCCCACAAAATGACAGGCGTGCATTACCAACAGTGTGTGATAAAGCAGGCCCGTGGCTTTTAGGGAACTTGAATTACACAAAGAGAGACAAAACCTCCATCTTTTCCCTTAGTAAATTCTTCCCACACCTTTAACACTTTCTGTTAAAGTAACACTCCATCCTGCCAACGTTACACCAACGTCACCCCCGTGACCAGATCTGGTGGTATTTTGGGGACTAACTGGGATTAAAACCACATTTAACACCTGGCTTCTGCCCCAAATCCCTCTACCTCCTTCCACCTCAACTGAACTTGTAAAATCACAGTCTCTAGTCTTCCATTTTTTACTTTTTGTTGTTTTGTGTAGTAGTCACTCCAGGCTGGATGAACAGTCTGGCTCCAGCAGCCGTCCCAGATCCCTCCAGGTGCCTTAAAACACAAGTGCAAATTTAGGTAGGAAAAAAGGGCAAGGTTTTGCCCATTTTAGCATCAGAGCCCAGCACCCTGCTCACCCCTGGCCTTGTCACCACCCCCAAATCTGCAGCAGTGCCCTCCCCAAGCCATGTGCCTGGAGCACCAACTAGTAGTGCCAGGGCAGTGCTCCCAACGCTCGTCACGCCGATGCTTTTTGACTAATTACTGCTATAAAAAGCAAAAAGCTGTCAAAGAGAATTATTCAGCTTCTGCAAGAGTGAAACAGAGACACATCTGAGAGGAAATGGTGCCCCTTCACACTCCAGTGGTGCCTGCAAGGATTAACTCAACCCTTGCAGCACCTACTCATCACATTATTTACTGCACCCATTCCAAAATGTTCCAAATGCAGGGAAAATGAAGAGGAAGGCAGCTTGTGGTACAGGAGAGGCTTGGGGAGCAGGAGTCCCAGTGGGAGGGATTTGGCTCCAAGGCTTCTGCTGTTGGAATCACAGAATCACAGGATGGTTCGGGTTGAGTGGGAAGGGACCTTAAGGCCCTGCCCATTCCACCCCCTACCATGGGCAGGGACACCTTCCACTATCCCAGCCTGCTCCAAGTCCTGTCCAACCTGGCCTTGGACACTTCCAGGGATCCAGGAGCACCCACAGCTTCTCTGGACATCCTGTGCCAAAGCCTCACCTCCCAGGGAACAATTTCTCCAGAATATCCCATCTTACCCTGTCCTTGTTCAGTTTGAAGCCACTGCCCCTGGTCCTGTCATTCCATCCCTTGTCCAAAGTCACTGTCAGACTCAATCCTGTTGTTCCCTGAGCCATCAGACCTTGTCCTGCCCGCAGCCAGGGGCTGTGCCTGCCCACGAATGACTGTGGAGCTGGAGCCTCTCCTGGGCACAGGGCCTGGGCTGAATAAAGCCGTGAAGTGCACATGACAGTATGGAAATGCAGCGCTCTGGGCACAGCAGCTGCCCCAGATTCGGTGTACGAAGCCACGAGTGCTCCAGCATGAGTGTGACATCACACACACAAGTGTCACATTGCTGCATGTCACAGCGGTGTCCGGGCAGGATCCCACCCCGCTCCCAGGGAACGGCAATCTGCCCTGCCCAGGGGGACCACAAACAGCCTCACGTGGCCCCACACAGCCCCCAGGGCCAGGGAGTGTGGGAGGCAGAGTTTGTCCAAAAATCTCTGGTCCCCTCCTTTCTGGTGGGTGCCTGAGGTCTGCAGAGGGTGGTGGTTTGCAGTGGGTCTGCACCACTCTGCTCCTTCCATCCTCCTCTTCCTCGGTGTGGCACCAGCCCAGATCTGCCATGACAGCCCCTTGCTAAAATCAAAACCTCAAAATCAGATTCAGAGGGAGCAACACGGGCAGAGTAGCCCAGAAATCCCTCAAAAATAGAAGAATTAAGCATCCATTAATTGTCCTGGGGCAAAAACCACAATGAGCTCATTTTTGGCTGAGCTGTTTCTGACCACACAATCTCTTTTATGTCACGGCCTCTCCTCCTTCTTCCACTGACTTGGGTTTCCAGTTTGTTCACTCCAAAGCCTCTTTGTGTTTGCATTTAAATTTTCACCTTCACTGATTTCCTGAGCAAAAAACCATTGGATGAGCAAGGAGCTGCAAAATCCTGCACAGGCACATGGGGATGCACCACCGGGCCACAGCTGGATCCAGCAGAGCCTGTCAGTGCTGCCCCCAGCTCTGAAATCAGCTTCCCGACTGCAGGAGCATCCCAGCACCCAGAGCATCTCGTTCCCTGCACCAGGGAAGTGTTCAAGGCTAGGCTGGACAGGGCTTGGAGCCAACTGGTCTAGCAGAAGGTGTCCCTGCCCATGGCAGGGGATGGAATGAGATGGGCTTTAAGGTCCCTTCTGCTGCGAAAACACCCACAGCAGCAATGCTCCTGCCCTTTGCCCTTTTCACTTCTCATTTGTTCAATTTACCCCATCTATTATTTTTTCTTCTTTGAAAGTAAGTCCTTGGTGTGCTGTGCTGAAGGAGTTGGTTCTGTGAGCTCCTCTCTGTTCTGCAACACAGAAAAAATATTACCACAAGATTTTGCTTTACACTGAGCTCTGTCATTCAGGTAATAAAGTGGATTGATTCCAAGGCTCAAGGCAGGCTCCAGGGCTGCTCCCTCAGGCACCAAAGGACTCAGACAGTCAGGAATTCCTACAAATGGGCATTAATGGCAAACGGCAGCAGAATCATAGGCAGATGCTGTCAAAATTGGTAACTGGAAAAACACCCTCCAGAAGGAACCCCCAGTCAAAGCCCTGCACATGGGATGTACAGACACATCCAGCCCTCAGAGCATCTCCATGGCCTTCTCTGGACTCATTCCAGCAGCTCCACGTCCTGCTGATGTTTGGCCCCAGGGCTGGAGGCAGCTTTGCAGGTGAGGTCTCACCTGAGCAGGGCAGAGGGGCAGAATCCCCCCTCCCCTGCTGCCCACGCTGGGGGCTCAGCCCAGGATACAGGATGTGCTCTGGGCAGAGGTGTTTGCCCTGCACAGCCCTCCTGGATGGATGCTGGAAGGCTCAGCCTGGCCCCGATACCTGCATTGGAGTGAGGGAGGTGAAAATCCCGGGGATGTGGCACAAAGAGACAGCAATGGTCTGGAAGCAGCTGCCTGGCAGGGAGTGTGAGGAGCTCAGCCTCTCATCCATCAGAGAGCAGAGTGAGAGGTGACACGACCATCATCCCTAAATGCCTTCACAGAGAGAAAATATCAGCTACTAAAGGGCTCTTCAATCAAGTGAAGAGAGGCAGCACAGACCCAGCCTCCGGGGGCTGGAGCAGACGCACTTGGATTAGAAACAAGATGCCGTTTTTAAAAATAAGAGTGATTAAGTAGCGGAATAAACTGCCCCGGGGTGGTGGATCCCACAGCTCACGGTGCCGTCGAGAGCTCTGCTCCAACATGGGCTCCAGCCACGGCCCTGGGTGCCCCCACACTGCTGCCAGCTCCCACAGCCCTTGGAGCAGCAGCATGGGGTCCAGGAGCCCAGACACCACTGGGATGGTCCCTGGCATGGCACAGGTCCCAGGGTGAGATACCTCCCTGCAGCTCAGCCCTGGGTTCAATATCCTGATCTGCACCATGACTCTGAAAGAGCTTCCATTGTGACCTGCTGCCCCATCCCTGGGCATGTCCAAGGCCAGGCTGGACAGGGCTTGGAGCAACCTGGGATAGTGGAAGGGGTCCCTGCCCATGGCAGGGGGTGGAACTGGATGAGCTTTAGGGTGCCTTCCCACACAAACCATTCCAGGATTCCACAACCATCCCCGGCACAGGTGGTGGCACATGTGGCTTCTGTGCAAAGAGCTGAAGAGGGGAAGAGGTGAAAAGATGAGGAGGTGAGGAGGTGGTGTCTGGTACCCAGCCCTCTCCACCACCGATTTCCACAGACATGGATTTTTAAGCAAAGCCAAAAGATGCAGTTTGCAGTAAATTTTCTCTCTGGAGCCAGCTCTCCATGCCCAGCAGGACAGTGGCATATGCCAGCATGGGTTTGCCTTGGGGAAGGGTGTTCTGCTCCCAGTAATCACAACGTGTGGGAAAGGAGGCAGGAATAAATGGGGATACTTTGTGAAATGGATGGAATATGGCAGTCGGGAAAGGCATTGCTGATGGTTTCAAATGCAAATACCCCAGCCCCAGGATCTGAGGGAGCGTTAATGTGAGGAGCAGCTGGGAGCATTGCTGGAGGATGCCGTTGCCATGGCAACAGGAGGACCACACTACCACACGGATCAAGGACACAATTTTATTGTCCAAGTGCTGAGGATTTTTTAGCCCAGTTTCTAGGGACTGCGTGTTAATAACAGTTGCATCCTATTTATCCTGGGCCTTTATTGTCTCTGTAATGAGCTCTCCAGGAAAACCTGGAGAGCATTTCCTCGGAGGCTCCGCGCCAGAAACGCGACTCCGAGTTAAGTGGTTTGCTTTGCTGGCAATTCCCTCCCATGCCCACACGCTTTGAAATACAGAGCAGGCTAATTAAGTATTAATAACAGGGCACTGACAAACCACACATTCTGCCCCAGTTTGTGCCAGTTGTTCCAGAGGCCCCCAGAGCTCTTGCCGTGGCTGTGGGGATGCTCCTCACCTTTCCATAGGTGGGACACACGATGGTTGCCCCCATCTCGTTGTGCCCTGTCCTGGCACTGCCTGATGCCCCGGAGCTGCACATTCCAGCGGCTTGGGTGAGGATCAGCTGAGGTGGATGATGATGATGATGATGAATGACAAGGCACGGCTGTGTGTGCACACAAATCTACCCAGTGCCCCTCAAGGATAACGCCATATCCACATGAGTAAAGCCTGGAATTACTTTCCTACTTACAGATGGTTGGACCCAATGATCTTGGAGGTCTTTTCCCACAAAAATGATTCCATGATTCTATTAAATACATTGATATTATTACTGTGCTGTTAAATTATTTCCTGTATAGAAGGAAACCTTGGCTGGCCCCAGTAAGGCCTGGCTCCAGTGAATCCAATCCCCTGGCCCTTTGGCATCCCACTGCTATTAAAACCACTGAAATCTAGCATGAAACTAGGCACCTCCAACATGAGCATGTCCTGGGAGCCCAGAGCAATCCCATGCAGGCAAAGGCAAGGATTCAGCAGCACTTTGGAAGCTCCGAACATCTGAGCACAGAAGCAACACTCACAGTGCCATTGGATGGCATTTATTATGGTGCTGTGTTGTTTCCAGAACTAATTTTGTTGGTTGAACATCACCAGACCATCATCTCTTTAGTCTTTGATCAGGAGTACAGGTGCCACCCTGAAGCACTGAACATGCCCATCCATGTTCAGAGAAGGGAAGCTGGTTCCTGGATGGGGTTGTCCATTTTCCCTGCAGGTCTGCCACTCACAGCACCTTCCCAGTGTGGGGGCTCTGGTGGGAGGAGAGGGAAATGGGGTGAAGGCATGCCCAGTTCAGCTCAGGACTGTGCTGCTGCTGAGCTGGGGGTGCTTTCACCCCATTTCACTCCCTCCCACCTGGCTGAGCTGGAGCTGTGGTCACTTTGTGCTGTCACTTTAAATCCCAGGGGCTGCTGCAGCCCTGAGGATGAGGGATCAGCAAACCAAGCCTGCTGGAAGCAGGGACTGCCAAGCCCAGCTCTGCAGCCACTTTCCCTCTGTACAGCCTGGCTGCTCACAAATTCTGGGATTTATCACCTCTGCCAGGGCAGAGCCACTCTCTCCAGGAAGAAATTCCTCCTGATGCCCAACCAGAATCTCCCCTGGCACAGCTTCAGGCTATGTCCTCTTGTCCTGTCAAATTTCATCCTGTTCCAAGCAGCTCCCCATCCCAGCAATCACCACATTCCAGTGTGACTCTCCCAGGCACAGGAACCAAGCAGCAGTCCTGGTTTCCATTCAACATCTGCCATGAGTGTTATCCCTCCTCAGCATTCCCAGCTTCCCACTCCCTGAACGGCCCACGCCAGCCATGGCAAACAACCCAGCCCTTCAAACACACACAGAAGTTTTCTTTTCTTCTTTAACCAACAACTGCTGTCACTAAACCCCCTTTCTACTTAATGCAGCTCTGCATCAAAACACCTCCAAGGCAATTCGTTTATACCAGGAGAACTTCTGAGGCTGGAAATTTTCCCTGATGGCACTGCTGGAAGGCTACAACAGCCCAGCAGGTCAGCGAGTTGAAAGCAGTATTTCATCTGGCAATTTATTCAAATAAATCTTTCAAAACATGAAATAAGCTATAAAGATGGAGACTGTCAAAGGCTGCAGTAGCCGAGCTCCTGAGTGGAATGACCAAGCAGAAACAGCAGCTGTGGGATGCCAGCCCAGCTCCCTGTGCTGGGGGCAGGGTGATCCAGCGAGGGGCACAGAGCGCTCATCAGGATAACAGTGATGGGCTTAAAGATGAAAAGGTGATTTTGTTAATTACTATCATTACACACAGAATGGCATGATCTGGGCACCCAAGAGATGTGTGGAAAGTCACCAGATGCTCCTTGGCACCTGGTGTGGGTTTTAAAGGTTTTGAAGCCCCAAGGTCTGAGCTCAGCCGAGACAGTGCAGCCCTGGCCTGCCTGGCCTGGGAGACAACAAGAGTGACCGAGGGGAATTCCAGTGCAAAGGAAGATTTTCCTGCCACTGCTGAGGGGAAAGAGGAGCTGAAGCAAGTGGCGAGGCATGCTCTGGGGGAAGAAGAGCCCCTTTGTGGTGTGCACACCACGGGCATTGTCCTCTGACCACTCACCCTCACAGCCGTCCCCGGGTCAGCAGAGCCGGCAACATCGGCATCGAGAGCTGCCCCTGCTTGGGCATCAGCGCCTCTTGCCAGCACCTACAGTCCCTCCCTCATCCTCTGTTCTCTTCAGCAACTCCATCGAGGAGGAGAGGAAATGATGGAGACTTAGTAAGCACAGAATCCTGGAACAATTTGGGTGGGAAGGGACCTTAAAGCCCATCTCATTCCAGCCCCTGCCACGGGCAGGGACACCTTCCACTATCCCAGCCTGCTCCAAGCCCCGTCCAGCCTGGCTTTGGACACTCCCAGGGATGGGGCAGCCACAGCTTCTCTGGGAACCTGTGCCAGGGCCTCCACACCCTCACAAGGAACAATTTCTTCTCAGTATCCCATCTAAGCCCACCCTCTGTCAGGGAACACGCATCAAATTGTTAATACTTATGTTGGGTCCACTGTGTAATTCCGAAAGTCTCAGCCTCATCCAAATCTGAAGGAAATGGTTTTGCTAAAACCAGCCAAGGTTGACCTTGATTGGGCTCCTGCTTCATCAAAAATGCTGAATTTTGGAGGAAAAGAGAGCAGGTAGTTGTATTTTGTGCTTGCACTGCATCTCTGCCTGCTGCCGGGAAGCAAACTGGCTGCTCAGGGAAAACCAGGAAGCAAAGGTTAATCCAGCAGCTGAGGTGCTGATGCTGTTGCAAAGATTACAGACCTGGCAGGATCTGTGGGCTTAGCTCTTCTTTCATGGATCCCCCAAAATTAAAAGCTGCTTTGGAAATTGTAGAATTGTTGTGCCTTAACCCTGGATCTCATTGTGGGGATCTGATGGCTCCGACCCATTTCTGCAATGTCTGGTGCAGCCCCACTCTTCAGGAGTTTGGTACCTGCATCTCAAAGAAGCTGTATCCCTCCTTCATCCCCCCCTCAGCGGGGATCATCCCCTGCCCTCCCGTACCAGGTCTCCACAGTGCTATCCCTGCTCCTGCTCCTGCTCCTGCTCCTGCTCCTGCTCCTGCTCCTGCTCCTGCTCCTGCTCCCCACGCTGCTCCCACGGCACGGCACGGAATGGCACAGCTTCCCTGCGCTGGGCAGGCGGCTCCGCTGATGCCCATTAGCTCTAATGGGAAGCTACAGAGCCATTCCTTCCCATCAGGACTAATGGGCACCGCAGGGATAACGCGGTTACTTCGGCCGAGCCGCAGCGACTTCCCAGCAGCTCAAGAGCCAGCGGGGTCACGAGCCACGGCTTCATTCCCCGGGAGACGGGAGCCAAATTAGTCTGTCCATGGACTGGGAAAGCAGTTCATTAAAGCAGGATGATGCAGGATGAGCGCTGGGCATCCGCCTCGTCCCCTGTGCCCCGGGGCACAGAGACACATCCCGAGCACAGCGGAGCAGCTCGGGGACAGCCTGGCAAAGCCTCCCGCCGACACTGGCACCGGCACCGGCACGGCCGCAGCCTGCAGCTTCCCCCAGCTCAGAACCATGGAAGCCAATGGCCCTGGGAGAATCCTTGGGTCAGTTGGAGGGAGGAATGAAGGGAGGAGAGACAAGCAGGGAGCGCTCTTCCCACTCCAGCATTCTGCTCCAGCACCCCTCTCCAGCATTCTGCTCCAGTATCCCACTCTAGCATCCTGCCCTGCCAGACCAGTTCCTTCCCACTGTCCAGGCAGAAGAATGAAGACTGCTTGTTCACTTATTCCACACGATTCACATTCACTCCCAGTTAATTCCCTGCACCTACTGGGTCGGGAAAGGATTTTCACATTTCTCTCCCCTCACAACCATGGGAGCCGCTTTCCATCCTCGGGGATTGAGCCCAACCTGCTCTCTGGACCAGTTTGCAAAGCCTAAATCCTGATCCTCCCCGAACATCTTGGATTCTGAACAGAAACTTGGTTGTTTCTGGGTCTGCTTTGAAGTCCGGGTTCCATAATGAAGCTGTTTGCAGCATGAGAATGAGGATTGTGTAATGATTTCTCCTGGAGATAACAGCTCTGCAGGAGCTGCCAGCCGGGAGCACTGGCACTGATGGAATTGGCAATGGAGGAGTCCAGCCTTGGGAATTTTTTTTGCAAGTGTTAGTATTTCATAATAAAGATTGTGATTTCTAATCCTAGGAAAATAAGGCAGCTGAAGAGGCTTCCTGGTCTGATTTGGGTTCGCAGCAGCCCGGCCCGGCCTGGAGGCTGGCGCTGCTGCTTGGCAGGCTGAGCCGGAGTCTGCTCACATCCAGCATCCCGGGGGCACTGGGAAGTGATCCAGGACGCAAACCCAGGGAATGCTTCCTTCTACTTCTCCACACACTCACTACCTTCATCCCCAGGAATGGGACCCTGCACTCCAAGTCCTTTTCTTCTCCCCCTCCCCATTCCAGAAGCAAACCCAGACCCCCAGTTTACCTTCCCCATATAATTTCCCTTTGCTGCCCCGGTTTTCAAAGCCCCTCTTGATTCTCTTCCCTGAGTTCTGCAGCATCCCCCCTTCCCGCTGTGCCCCGAGTGCCGTTCTGTGCCACCTCCCGGCGGTGCTGCTGTCCCGGGGGTGCCGGGACGCGCTCGGCTCGGAGCTGCGCTAATGAGCCGTGAGCTCTCTGCAGCTGGACGCGAGCAGGGAGCAGCTCCTCTCTCCAGCATTCCCCTCTCCAGGCCATCTGCAACTTTCTGGACTGCGGTCGCTGTTTTTGTCCTGTTTTTGGGATCAGTTGCCAGCCCAGCTGCGGCCACAGCTCCCACAACAAACCCCGGCCACAACAGCACCGGTGCGCTCCCTGTGCCAAGGGGTCCAGCTTATATGGGGAGAAACTGGCCGGGAAAAATGCCAGCAGCGCCAGGATCCTCGCTCCTGCAGCAGGAAGGATGATCCTGGCGCAGTCCCTCCCGAGGGGCTCCACGGCAGACGGGGCCTGGCAGAGGAATGGAACTCCTGTCCGTGCTCCCACGGAGGAGCAGCCTTGGCTCCCACAGGCGAGCTCTGCCCAGGGCTCCGGGCTGGGAGAGAGCTGGGAGCCCACGGAGCTGTGCCCCCCCGGGGGACACTCCTGGAACAGAATAACCTCTGCATCCCTGAGCCACCGCGCCAGCGGTGCCGCGTCTTCGAGGTGCACAACCCCTCAGCAACGTGCGATTAAATATTGAAGCATCTCGTTAAACATTGAAATCTCGGGTGACCCGGTGGCATCGCCGGCGTCTGTCAGGAAGGACGTCAGCAGCAGCTCTCCAGCTGCACAACTGCCTGAAAACCGTCCTTGGTCTCAGTGCCGGGGATCCGAGCTCCCCGACTGCTCAAGCAGGCTGGAGGATGGACCACCACAGCCAGAGTCCTCCGAGCCTTCCCGGAGGCCAGGGCAGCCCGGCTCAGCCCGCGCTGTGCCAGCGCTGCCGCCCTGGCATGGCGTGGCCCATGCCCAATCCTGGCGAGCGGTGGGTGCGGTGCCTGGGCACTGGGGCTCATGGGGACAAACGGCGCCAGTTTCCCACCGTGCATTTGCCCCTTGTTCCCCACACCCCTTGTCCCTCAGCGTGAGCACGACGGGCAGGTGGCACCACAGGTGTGGCGGCGATTCCTCGAAAGCCGCTCGCCAGATGCCCACAGAGAGGGCCCGGGGCCAAGGGCAGGGCTGGGCTGGTGCCAGCACCACGCACAGCCTGGGACTGCATTCCCGGCTCCTCTGCCATCAGCTCCAGCCCACTCTCCCTGCCATTTCTGAGCTCCTCCCTGCCGTTCCTGAGCTCCCCTCCAGCCCCTGCTCCCCACAATCCCCCTGCCTTGTCCCGCTCCTGAAATCGCTCCTTGTTCCCACCCTGCAGTGCTCCAAAACCTCACATGGTCCAGAGCACGTCGGGTTTTAACCTTCCAGGGCTTTGGCCATACCTCTCCTATGTCACAACATAAATCCTTCCTCATCAGAGTGGTGAGGCCATGGCACGGGTTCCCAGAGAAGCTGTGGCTGCCCCTGGATCCCTGAAAGTGTCCAAGGCCAGGCTGGACAGGGTTTGGAGCACGCTGGGATAGGGGAAGGTGTTCCTGCCCATGGCAGGGGCTGGAACAAGATGGGCCTTAATGTCCCTTCCAACCCAAACCATTGCAGGATTCTGCGATTCCAGGATTCTATAACCACCATCTGATCTCAACAAGGAGTAGGACCATGGAGCAAATACCAAGTGCTGTTTGTGCACCTGAATCCTCCTCAAACACAGTTAAATCTCTGATGCCCTCTGGGACTTTTCTGTCTACATTTTAAAACGGCCCCTGGTTACCGCTGTGCTGGAAGCAAACCATCCCTGGCCCCATCAGGCTGTGGCCAGAGGAATTCCCTGTCCTGTTGTAACCCCACGAATGCTGCAGCAGCCTCCTGGCTCTCCTTAGCCAGGGGACACAGGATTGGGAGCTGCCATGCATCCAGCTGCAAATGCCACCAGGCCGCTCTATTTAAATTGAATTTTTAATGTTTATGTTTTACCTCGCCTCTCTGTGCAGTCACTGCACTGAATCACCTCAGTTAGATTAGTTCCTGGCTCATTTGAAAGACACATCCCCTGGAAAGCCTGTGTGGGCGAGGGCCACAGATCCCCCATCCCTTTGCACAGACAAATGCCTCATTTTTAATTGGGACACAATGAATGATTAATTGAATTATTACCCCCAAACCACTCCCACAGAGCTGGGGGTTTATCATCCCCAGATTCCCACATTTGGTCCATGGGAGCAGGTGTCAGGAGCCTGTCACTGCAGTAAACTGGAGAATTCCTGTTAAGGAATTAAATCAACAACTTAGAGCTTTCCAAAGGATGTTTATCCACTCCAAGGCAAAGAAAATATTTATTTCTCTGTCTTTAAACCCAGTTTGGTGCTGAGATAAACCCAACACCTCATGATGCAGAGGCACCTGAAGCCAAGCAGGGCCTCTCCCCTCTCCCCTGCTCCAATAGCTGGTGGGAGCGGAGAAACTGGTCCAGCTCCACCATGGCACAAAAAAATCTCTTGTGAATCCTGGATCCAATTAAAATTATTTCAGGCTTAATGATTCAAGCTACTGCTGGTGATGGAGAAGGTTATTGCTGTGTTAACTCCTCATTTCATGCTGTCCCTCTGAAGGAAGCCAGAGAAGGAGCGTTCCCTGCTGCAGCAGGGCTGCTGGACCCCAGGTGAGAGCTCCAAACACACCTGGGGCAGTGAGATCCCGTGCCAAGGGATCCTGCTGTCACTGCTGGGGAATGCCCCTGTCCATGCCAGGAGCACAGGATGATGCCCAGCCTTTCAGCAGGTTTGTGCTCCCTGGCTGGAGCACAGGTTACTGTAGCATTGCTGGGGGCAAGGGGAGACCCTGCCCCGCTCGGCTGCTGGAAGCATCCCGGGAAAATCTCTCTACCAGAGCCTCCCAGAGCAGCCCAGCATCTCCCCAGTGGCAGTGGTGGTACCAGTGGCCCTGTGGCAGTGGGAGGCAGCCAGACCACATGTCAGTGCAACATTTCACCATGCTGGGATGCCAGAGAAACGGGAGGAGTGTTTGTTGAGCTTGGTGGGATGTGAACACGGCTCTCAGGCACTGTCCCAAGGGCCCACAAATTGCAGCAATCTCCTCATCTCTCTTGCTCTTCCTGCTCACTCTGGTTTCTCCTTCCTCTCTTTGCTGCTCTAATATTTATCTGGGCTGACAGCCTTTTACCCTCCAGGAGCTCCTGAAAATGCCCAGAGTTCTTAAACACTGACTATTTCACCAAGCCTGCAGGAACAGGCATCATTGGGACCTGCAGCCACCCCCCCCCCCCAGCCCCACCGGGGTTACAGAAAACATCAGAGCTGAGGGATCTTGGGTTTGCTGCTGCTGTGGGCATCCATCAAGGCTTTGTTCCCAAAATCTGCCTCTAAAGGTTTGCTGGGAATGCTGGGGTGGTGCATGCTGGATGGTGGCCCCAGATCTGCTGCTCAGGATGCTGAAGGGGCCAAGGGACTCTGAGCTGGAAGCCTGAGGGAAGTTGAGCTGGAAGCCCTAATGGCCAGAGCAGAAGTCCTCTGCCATTTTTGCTGGGTTTATCTTCACTGGGAATTCTGCAGGTGAGAAAACAACACCTAGAATTCCATATTAAATGTTTTCTTCCACCTGTGTTTATCTCGTGGAAGGAGAGTGGAGCAAATCTAAGTACACGGATATATGGGATCAGCTCTCCAGATAGGCATTGAGCCGGGAAGGATCCCTGCTCCCATTTCCCACGTGCTTTCCCCTGGGGTTTGGAAGTGCTGGGGACTCTGCATGGGGGTCCTGACCACCCTCACCTCAACACACCCACCATGGGTCCACTTTCCAGTAGAACAGGGTGATACAAGCCCCACCCAAGCTGCAGCCCCTTGGGACCTCCCCAGGTGTCCCAGTACTGCCACAGGTCAGCTCGAGGGTTTAACAGGACCAGTTCAAAATTCCACCTTAAAAATTCCACCTGGGTGAGCTGCATTACACCAGAGACCTCAGGGCAGATCAGACACCCAAATTAGACAAAAGGCTGTGGTTTTTTCCATGGCCACATCAAAGCAGAGGGAGGGAAGCTCTCCCTTTTCCTCTCGCAGCAGATCATCCTCCTCACTGCCAGGCGCTGCTCCTGACGCGCAGCCGAGGATCCCGGGAGTGTGTAACGCTGGGATATCATGTCTGTGATAACACTCCGTGCGTGCACAAGACTCCACGCCTCGAGTTTAATGTAGAAAAGGTTCTGCCTGTCTGTTCCACTTACTCACATCAGAGCAGGTTTCACATGGGATTAGCGCATCCCTGCTAAAGGAAAGGGATGGTTCAGGAGACCTGCGGGAAGACAAATGGAATCAAACCTATGGGACACTTGTGGGCTTAGAGAAATCAGTGCAAGTTGCACTAATTTGTGTGCACACTGATTTGTTGCACCAGTTTGTGGCTGCCCACTTCCATCCCTGGAAGTGTCCAAGGCCAGGCTGGACAGGGTTGGGTGCAACCTGGGGTAGTGGAAGGTGTCCCTGCCCATGGCAGGGGTGGAAAGGGGTGAGCTTTAAGGGCCCTCCCAACTCAAACGGTTCCATGATTCTCTGATTATTTTAACCTGAAATAAATATTCTGACTACATTTTCTCTCTCTGATGTATTATTTGTGCTACCAGAACCATGAAGGGGCTCAGAGCAGTGTGATTTACGTGCACACACACATGGGACAGGGAAATAAAGGTAAGAAGGTTCCTCATCCCTCACCTCAGAGGGGGTGATTGATCTGCTCACAAACCATGGGCCATCAGACTCCTGTGGCAGTGCTTGGAAAAAGAGCCTTTGATCTCCCCAGCTCCCAGCTCCTCCTCAGTGTCCATCCCTGTAGGACCCCACCAGTGCCATGGAGGAGCTCATCCCATGTGCAGCCTGGTCCAGATGGAGATGCTGCTGTAGGTGGCACCTTCCCTCCTTTGGCCCCAGACCTGGACCCAAGGGCCACACCAGGTCCGTGGCCAAGGGCCACACCAGGCCTGTGGGCCCCTGTCCCTCAGGTCCAGTGCACACCACACAGTCACTGGATTTGGTGGGGGTTTTAGTAAACTCCAGGATCAGAAAATTCCTGGGAGCTGCAGTTCTGCACAAGGAGACACTACTGCTGACAAAGCAGGAAAAAACTGCAACCACGGGCTGCTCTGTGTGATCCTTTGAAGGAGATGCACTGCAGCACGGATGCTCTTCCTACCCACTGCAACTCTGCAGGATTTGGGCTTAAATAGCTCAAAGCTCCCCTTTAGGCACTGGAAGGAGCTCTAAGATCTCCCTGGAGCCATCTCTTCTCCAGGTGAACACACCCAGCTCTCCCAGCCTGGCTCCAGAGCAGAGCGGCTCCAGCCCTTGGAGCATCTCCATGACCTCCTCTGGACTTGCTCCAACAGCTCCACATCCTTCTGATGTTGAGGTCCCAGAGCTGTGAGCAGTTCCTACCCCTGCAGTGATGATTGCTCATGGTGCTGCTCCAGAGAGAGAGGCAGGGCAGAGAGGCACCATCTGTTCCCATCCCCTGTATCCCCCTTGCCTTATCACTACGTGACCTTCTGAAAGGTAGATTCTGCCCCTCAGTCACACCTTGAAGACAGAGCCATTCCCAGCTGTTGCTTTTCCTGGAGAAGCAGGAAAGGCAGAGCACAGACCAAGCTGCCTCAGCACAGGCAGCTCTGCCGGCAGGACTTGAAGGGGGCTGGTTACGTATCACACATCCCTGACCTTTAAAAACCCTCAAGGACTTCCCAAATTGTGTCAGTCCCTGATCAGCTGACGCAATCACATTTCACTTGGCTACAGAGGGGGGTGCTGGGTGGAGATGTCACTTCTCCAGCGCAAGAGCTGAGGTTGCACAGCACAAACTAAGCCAAGCTACAGAAGGAGTTGCTCCTCTGGGCTCAGTGCTCAGCCAGAGAGGGTTTCCCATGGTTTGCCAAGATCTGGGCTTCCCTCGTGTCTGGAAGCAGGTGCTGGGTCACTCAGCATCTCCTGGGGGCTGAGAGGCCACAGGAGTTCCAGGGCACCAGTGCTGAGCCAAGATCCCACTGAAGAACTGCTCTGACCCAGAGAGCTCCTGGTTCTGACCCCCTTCCTGGGGGAAACAGGGATGTTTGTACCAGGGCACTCTCCTGGGATTGATGCCAGGGATTGATGCTGCAGTCCCTGGGGCCAAAAAAGGAGACACCTTCCACTATCCCACGTTTCTCCAAGCTCCATCCAACCTGGCCTTGGGCACTTGCAGGGATCCAGGGGCAGCCAGAGCTTCTCTGGGCACCCTGTGCCAGGGCCTCACCCCCTCATCATAAAAACCCTCTTATTGTATCTCTTGTACCCTGACACCCTTTCAGTTTAAAACCATCACCGCTTGTTCTCTCCCAACAGGCCCTGTCCCTAGGGAACAAACCAGTGTGCAGCAACCCCTGTCCTGCACGGGGCACCAGAGATCCCTGGGGAACAGGACCCTGGCTGGACTGGGGACACCCATCCATCCATCCATCCATCCATGAGTGCATCCCTCCATGCATCCCTCCATCCCTCCCTGCACAGGTGACAGGAATGTCTCAGAATGCTGAGCTCTCCCCAGGCACGGCGCTGTGCCGTGGCCCTGCAGAGCCCCAGCTCGGGCGTTACTCGCTCCATTAGGCTCCTGCCTGGCACAAATTGATGGATAAATGGCAGAGGAGGGTGGTCCTGTCACTCTGAGCTGCTGAGGAACTCAGGTGGCTGCAGGTCAGTGCAGATCCCACGTCTGGAATGTGCAGAGGACATGGAGAGGGAAAATAGCTCTGCCTGGCAGCTGGAAGAATTGGGATCTTCCCTTGCATCCCGCTGCACCTTTCCCTGTGAGCGAGTGGCTGTAACAGGCCTGATACAGAAACACTCCCAAACAGCCCAGGATCCACTGCTCCCTGTCCATCTCTGAGTCCCTGCAGTTTAGCACTGGAAATAGAAGCTCTGGGCTGTCAGAAATTGAATTCAAGCCTCACATTCCTCAGCCACCTTCAGAAACACCCCCAGATTTTAGCAGGGTGCCAAGGCAGACCCTTCACCATGCCCAGGGGCACCACTGCTCAGTCATGGACAGACCACATCCTTGGCAGCATCCCTTGGTGCACATGGAGACACAAATGCCAGAAAAAGGGGTGGAGGATGGGGGAATGCACTGAGGGAAGAGCAGTTGCCTGCCTGGCAGCACCGAGACTGTGCCTGGTGCAGGAGCACAGCAGAGGAGCAGCACCCTGAGAGCTGCGGCATCTCCCCACAGGGAATCTTGAGGTTCAGCATTCCTGGGGAGCACCTGGGGCACAGCAGCGTCTGGGGGCCAGTTCAGCTTTGGGGCACAGCACCCACAGCCCCCCGGGACCTCCCTGATCCCAGCAATGCGCAGTGCACCAAATACTCCAGCAAAATTCCTGGGGCTCAGTGTCAGACAAGGCAGCAGAGAGGCACTTCAGATAAGGAGGGAAGGAAAAGAGCAATCACCTTTGGGGCAGCCCCTGGTGGTCATTTCCTGCTCTGGGCAGTGCAGGGCTCTCGTCCAGCAATGCCAACCTGAGTGAGATCCTGCTCCTTCTACTGCTCCTGCCAGGACAGGCTGGGTGATGGGGGGCTCAGCTCTGCCCCGCCGATGAGAGATGCTCCTCCAGGGAGACCATTCCCCAACAGCTCCTCCAAACCCAGCCCCACACAGGGACACCAAGCTCTAGGGTGTCACCAGCACCCCTGGCCCAGTGCCATTGCACACCACAGCTGTGGGCAGGCTGTGTTTCTGGGGTCTGGTGTAAACCAAAATGATAATTCAGGGAGAAAACAGCACTGTATGAAAAGCTTTCCAGTGCCCTCTCCAACAAATGTGTTTATTAGCATTAATTACAGTGAAAATCCCATGCCAGCCAGGGTGATGGAACATGGCATTAACCAATTAAAAGATAAAAATTTGATGTCCTGGCCTGTGACCCCACACTCTGGAACATGCACAGGCACCACCACGTCCCCCAAGGAGTGAGGAGCACGAGCATCCTTCAGTGCAGGCTCTGCTCCTGCTGACACCCTGCTGCAAGTTGTTATCTGCCAGCACCAGACCTTCAGCTTTATTGCAGTGATGATGTTTACATTGCACAGGAGTGGCTTGAATTGCATGAAGGCACTGCTTGGCTCCCAACCAGAGATTTACACCCTGCTCGGTGCCTGCAGCAGCCTCAGGACAGCTCATCCTCCCACTGTGGGTCTGGGGGGGACCCTGCCTGGCCCTGCCACAGGGCCCTGCTCCTCAGGGTGTCAGTCTGTCCATCCCAGTGCTCCTATTCCATGGCCCTGCTCCTCAGGGTGTCAGTCTGTCCATCCCAGTGCTCCCATTCCATGGCCCTGCTCCTCAGGGTGTCAGTCTGTCCATCCCACAGCTCCCATCACACCAGACCCACTGCAGTGGGTGCAGAGGGCAGGGCCAGGGTCTAGCTGCTCCACAGGGATGGCAAAGCTGAGGCTTTGTCCTCAGAGCTGCTGATCCAGAACCATTCTCTGTCCTCACTCCTGACTCCATCCTCCCTTGCAGCCCCTTCCCAAGGAACACCAGCTGCATCGGGGCTGTTAACGCTGATCCCTGACACGGAATTTTATATTAAGGAAGGTTCTGCAGAATCCTCCCCAGTCTGACATTCCAGGACAGGAAATCCCAGCTCTGGCACGAGCCCAAAGGAGCGGCGTGTGCAGTGCCACACAGAACAGGTGACACCTCCTCCTCTGGTGCAAATTCCCTGATGTCTGATGGAAACCTTGCAGTCACAGCCACTGATGGGGGCAGGAGTCGGGTGGGTTTATAGGAGCACTTCACTGCTGAAGCCAGGCTTGGAAAACACCCAGCAGGATGAGGGAATGCTGCCTGCACACCGCAGGAGTCACGGCTGGACAAGCTCCTCTCTGTGTGACATGGTGTGAGCGCACCGAGAGCGGCTGCGGAGCCCCGGGGCTGGAGAGGTCCTATCCCACCTCAGCACAGAGGAGGGGAGCTGCAGGTACATAAATCTGGCTGTACTTGGGGAAACACATCGGAGACTGCGATAAAGAAAAGCCTCAGGATTACCAGAGGCTCGGGAAAGGCGCTGCTCGGGAGATCAGCCCCTCAGCTGCACAAAGGCAAATTGAGTCAGACAAAAGCGCTCTCGTGGTTTATATTCTTAAGATGGTATCGAATTCGTTACAAAGATGGAACAGCGGGAGGTGTAATTTACCTATTCCATGCAAGCACTGGATATTCTGCAGCAGGGTAAATTGATATATAGAGCTGGGAGGCACCACAGTGCTCCAAGAGATTATTTATTGACCTGGAGAGGGCAAAGCCTCAGTGGGGAAAAGGTGGGTCCAACCTGCCCCTGCAGCTCCCAGCACCAAGAGCTGGGGCGAGGAGAGGATGCCCAGGGCAGTGGTGGCTTCCTGGACAGCCTCTGGTAGGGCACAGCTTGGCAGTGGGTGGCACGGGGCACTTTCTCATCCCAGATCATCATTTCTGTTAAGATAACCCCCAGCTATGGAACAGCACTTCAAAATAAGGGTTTGAAGAAATTAAATGGATTAAAACATTCTTTTACAACAAACTCTACCCTGTGAGCGTAGTGAGGCCCTGGCACAGGGCAAAGGGCCTCCCCACCCTCACAGGGAAGGATTCCTTCCCAATATCCCACCTAACCCTGCCCTCTGGCAGTGGGAAGCCACTGCCCTTTGTCCTGTCACTCCTGGCCCTTGTCCCAAACCCGTCTCCGCCTTCCCTGCGTCTCCCTTAGCCCCCTGCTGTGGGATGCTGCCCTTTCACGGGAGCACAGACCCATTTCTTGCAAACGCTCCCTGTGTCAGCCGAACACGCCCTCTCCAGCTCTTTCCCACCAAAGGTAATTACCTTAAGAGCTCATTACGACCACAGGATGTGCGGCTGCTGCCTGGAAATCGTGCTCTATTTTTATCCCACCAGAGTAAAACGTGGCAGATTGACAGGAATTGTCCCTCCGGCAGGAAGGCAACTGGCTTGTTACAACTGACTTTCTTTTGCTGAAAATAAGTTCCTGTCCCTCCTGAGCAGGTGAGACACCCCTGCTGACCTGGCCCCAGGTCCAGCACGGCCCGTGGTCCTCTGGTGCATCCTCCCACAATTCCAGCTGCGTGGGCAAGGACAGGATGACCCCCACAGCCAAACCCCTCCTTGCCCAGCCAGCACCCATCCATGGGCTGCACGAGCCACCAGCACCTGGAGTGCCGTGCAAAGCCCCTCCTCACACTAAGGAGCTCTCTAGGAACAGACTCCATGGATCCTTCCTAAATCCCAGCCATAAACCTGCCCCCCATGATGCCTGGCCACTGCAGCCACCCCCACGGCTGGGCAGATGCTCTCCAGATTCTCTCCACAAGCAAAAGCAGAATAGGAGGATGTCAAACACGCTTAAAATGTGTATGGATTGCAAGGCCATAAATATTTGAAGGGGATGAGTGAATCTGTTCTAACGTTGTACTAAGCTCCACTGCTCCTCAGCCCTTCCCTTGGCTGGGATGCCAATCCTTGTGGCTCACTGACTATCCAAATGAAGACCAGGATAACTGCAGCACTTACAGAAGGAGCTCTTCTGGCCTCTGTAGTTTATCAGAGGTTTTTTTTTCCCAAGCTCATCTGAAAGAAGCCATAAGCACTCACCCTTCCCATGCCTACTCCATGTAAGGCTTCTTTCATGCCAGGCTGCTCACTTGGAAGAGTGCAGCAACCAAACAGCACCGTAATTCCTTTGCCTGGACACTGAGAAAACACCAGGAATGGGAATTGCACAGCTCCTTCAGGAACACTGACACACCAACACTCAGCACAGGGTACACCAGCACCAGTCTGCTCAGGAAACTGCCATGGATCATGGAATCATGGAAGGAAGTGGGTTGGGAAGGACCTCAAAGCTGATCCTGTTCCAACCCCCTGCTATGGGCAGGGACACCTTCCACTATCCCAGCCTGCTCCAAGTCCCATCCAGCCTGGCCTTGGACACTTCCAAGGATCCTGGGGCAGTCACGGCTTCTCTGGGCACCCTGTGCCAGGGCCTCCCCACCCTTACAGGGAACAATTTCTTCCCAATATCCCATCTAATCCTGCCCTCTGGTAGTGGGAAGCCATTCTCCCTTATCCTGTCTCTCCAACCCTTGTCCCCTCCAGCTCTCCTGGAGCCCCTTTAGGCCTTGGAAGGGGCTCTCAGATCTCTCCCAGCCCCTCTCCATGGCAGAGGGGCTCCAGCCTCCTTTAGGCAAGTGGAGAAGGATCCAGCTTGTGTTATGATGACAAATGAAACAGGCAAAAGCAAACCCTCAGTAAGTACATAAATAACCCACTTGGCACTGGCTTTTGGGATAAATAAACACACAGCTCTACCCTGCCTTGGTGGCACAGACCTGGGGAGCCCTGGAGGAGCCCCAGAGCCCAGGAGTCAGGAGGAGGCTGCTCTGGACTCACTCCAGTGGGACACAGCTCCTTGTTATCATTCCAGAGGCTGGACATGAAGCTCCAGCCCGATGTCCCCAGAGCAGCAGTGGGGCAATGGAGATGAGGGCAGCTCCCAGGCAGTGGCAGTGTCCCCTGCCTGCCATCAGCCCTGTTCCTCTGTTCCCATGGCAATCCCTGGCCTTTCCAGCTGCACTCAACGTTGACTTCTCCACTCTCTCCATAGAAATCCGTGGAACAAAGCAAAAGAGACGAATTAGGCAGTGTGTGTGCGGGGTCAGTCACTCCTTCAGACTGATTTATGGTGCCCCAAGACCTGCAAAGAAGCCAAGGCTGGAGCCTTTCCGTGCGGGTTTTTACTTTATCCACGTCTCATGGAGACTGCATGGGGTGTAAAACCCCAGCCCACCTGAACCCCCCTCCTGACCCTCCTGTGTGTCCCACAGGCACCACGGCCACCAAGTCACTGCCACCCCCGAGGCTGTGCCTGCTGGAGGTGGCACTTCTCCCCGGGGATGAGGAATAGCAGACACACCAGCTGAGGGAATGGGAAGCATCATGTAAGAGGACCAGTTAGGAGTGAGGGAAACACCGGCTCCCTCAGTGCTCCCTGCTGCTCCTGCAGTGTGCTTGCCCTAGGACATGAGCAGGACATGGCAGGGCCCATCAGCTCCTGGATACAGAGATTAACTGTGTCCCAAAAACACATGTCTTGGGAAGAGCCCAGCAGAGCTGGGAATTACACACCGCCCACAGAAGTTCCAAACTGAATCAGCCTAAACTGCCTCAGCCATCGTTCCCCATTACACTCAATGACATCCCGGAACAAAATTCCCTGTGTTAATTACAAAGCCCTACGGAAATAGGAGCGCTCTCCTCTCACTGGCTCTGAGAAAAGCCTCAGCCTGTTCGCTGTGCGTTTATTCAATTCCAGGGGACTTTGCCCAGGTGCCCGTGTGTTCCCGCTGGCAGCAGGAAGCATCCCAGGAGCCAGGGAGGAGCCCCTGTCAGTGTCATTTACAGCTTGCCTCGTTGGATTAATTTTGTATTGGCACCTTACTCATGTCCAGAACAAAGCCCAGATGTGAAGCTGGGGTTCCCAGTGAGGACCAAGGCTCCATGAAGGGAATGTGCTTCCTCCTGGAAGCTTGGCAGGGCACAGCCCTGCCGAGCTCCCTGTACAGCCCTGAGCACCCTCAGCTTCATCAAGCCCCACATGAAGAAATCTGTCACCAAAGCAGAGATCACAGGCAGAAAAAAGCCCCGTCATGTGCTCAAGGAGTCGTTCCCAAGAAGCAGTGACAGGCTGGGGAATCATTGCCTGCTGGTTTGGGGGTTTATAACAACCTGCAAACGGGAACGATGCCAACCTGTTAACACACAGGGAATAAATGCTGGGGGAGAAAGGAAGGACAGCAGTGACAAGGGCCAGAGGGAGAGAAGTCCAGGAGAAGAGCCTTAATATTGAGAAAGAGCACGGGATCACTGAGATTTAGGCTGGGACTTGGTCCAAGAGAGCACCTTGGGCAGGAGGTCTGACAGAACCACAGCAAGGGCCGGAGCCAAGGCTCAGTTCCACGGTGCCACAGGGATCACGAGTGTCCCTGTACAGATGGAGTAGGATGGGCTGGCACAGCAGGAATGCTCCCAGTACCCATCACACCTTCATTGCCCTGGTCCTGTCTCACTGTCACTCCAACCCCAGCCCTCTTCTCTGTTCCTGTGTTTCTGCTGCCCTCACATCTCTTCTTTTTCAATGGCCACAGGAGCTCCAGGTTTGAGGTCCCAAAAACACTCTGTTCTCATTCCATATTTCCTTTGGAAAGCCATTTTTACTTGCAAGCCAGAAATATTAGTCAGCAAACTATACAGTGAAAAGCTAATGAGAACTAGATCGATTCATGAAAAGTACCTGCTCAGCAGATTTATTATTATTTTTCAAACACAAGTCTATTGGATTCCAGCTTTTTTTCTCCCAGTCCCAATATACTTCCCATTCCATGATTTAAGCATATAAGGGATAGTTGCAATTGCAACAAACTACCTGATCTATATATCCTTAAAGCCTCTTTCCAGCTCCAGAATGGCTGACTCAATTTTTGTTGTTTTTTATTAAAAAAAATCCCCTATAGGCAGCTGGATGGATATTTCCTTTGGGATTCCAGCCTGTGTTCCAGGGTAAGAGTCAACACAAAACAGCCACTATAAACCCTCTGAAAAACACAAGCCCCTCATCGATGTGACAGATATGCCACTATAATTAACATCTTTGGTAACAGACATTATGCAGCCAAAATATTCTATTTCCAGCTGCAGCATTGATCAGATCCTGACATCCCACATTAATGAACGGAGACCTCACTGGCTGTGGAAGCTGCTGTTAATTATCATGGAGAAAAACACCTCGATTGTCTGGTGAGATGCCAGTACCTGCTGGGGACTGGCCCACCTGGGTTTTCCTCCTGACCCAGCCCAAGGGTTTGTCTCTGCTCAGGAGTCCAGGGCTCATGTTCTTTACTGTGAGACAGGAAAGATTAAAATACATGTGAACCTTGAATTTCCAGTGAGCTTCTCAGTGCAGAGAACTGGCACTCCCAGGGCAGGAAAATGGGACTCAGCCTTTGCTTGGCTCCGGTGGGATCGCGGCCGGCTGGGAGCAGAGGGAAGCTCCCAGCTCAAACAGCCAAAGAAAGTATGTTAAAATTATTATGGCAAAATTATTCTGATAAATCATCAGGGTAGAGCCAGCCCATGGCTCTGAGCCCTGCAATGCCCGCACCTCTCCAGGAGGAATTTCCTAACCTTTCCATTTTCCCCACACAAAGTACATTGTAAAGAACCAGGAAGGTTTTCAGTCTGTTCCCTCGTCTGCAGAGGAGCTGTTTCCATTTACATCAATTTTCCTGGCCAGGATCAAAGACTGGACAACTTGGGAAAACAAACACTCCCTGGTTTCCATAAGGAGGGCTGGGATCACCCAGTAATGGACATGCAGAGTTGATCCCGTGGTTTGAAATACAGCCCTGCCCCACCAAGGGGTTACATAAAACCAGCCCCGCTGCCTTGGCAGCGCAGCTCTGATGGGGATAGGCCACGACAGCCGCTTACTTTGCTGAGGAAAATCAGATTTTCCTGGATTTTATCCCCGAGTCCCTCCCAGATAACAAGCTGGAGGAAGCACAATGGCATCTTGCATTCTGTGTGTGAACAATTAACCAAGTTCCTCATGAAATTTCAGCTGCCAAGTCACTTCTACAGACAAACACAGCAGCACTGGTGGAGGTGATGTGCTTGGAGGGTAATTAATACCCAAGTGTAATTAAGGGCAGAGCAGTGCCTGCAGCTTTAGAAGGGGAAAGCAGGAGGGACAAAATGCCCAGCTGCCTCCCAGGATCCCATCGGATCATTCCTCCACACTTAACAGAAATCCTGGTTTTGCTTAGAAATAAAAAGAGCTTTTCTGCACCAGCACCTGAAGCGCATTCCCACACCTGCCCCCAGCCCTTCCCAGGAAAACATCAGACTCAGAACCAGGCACTGTTTGCAAATAGAATTATCAAATCCTGGGATGGTTTGGGTTGGAAGGGATCCTTAATGGTCATCCAGCCCCACTCCCTGCCATGGGCAGGACACCTTCCACTGTCCCAGCGTGCTCCAAGCCCCATCCAACCTGGCCTTGGACACTTGCAGGGATCCAGAGGCAGCCACAGCTTCTCTGGGCACCCTGTGCCAGGATTTCAGCACCCTCACAGGGAAGAATTCCTTCCCAATATCTCACGTATCCATGCCCTCTGGAAGGAAACACACTTCCAAATGTTTTCTTTTCTGGAGAGGAAGGAGCTGATCTCCAGGATTTGGGCAGAAGAGCTGGCACACCTCCTGCCAGTGCTGCTCACCTGGCTTCTGCCCCAGCACCCTCTGGCATCCTGACACAAGCCACGCAGGCACACACGCCGCTGGGTGACACATTTAATGAGATTTCATGTAATTTCTAATTTTTTGTTTTTATTTTCTAGGAGTACCAGTGTCCACAGGCTGACAGAGCACGGCTCGGCGTGCTGGCACTGACATGTGGCGCTGGGGACGTTCCCTCTGCTGTTCCAGCCTGCTCAACCCAGCACAACAACAAAAAGCTTTCGTGTCCGTGAGTTCCAGAGAACATGTTCCCACACGGAGCTCACGTGCTCCCACCCTGCTGCCCTTCACGCTCCTCTTCCTCACTGAGCAGAAAAGCTCTGGCAGCCACAGGGCTCCTGCAGGGAGCAGCAACCTTGGGCCGTGCTGCTCCATCCTGCGAGCGGCTGCTCACGCCCCGGGCATGGAGCCTGCCCTGGTTAAGGTGGTGTTCTGCTTTGGTGACAGCTCCAAAAATGCTCCAAGTGTGGATTCCTTCCTGTGGTGACCAAGGATGGTGGGTTTGCCTTTCTTCTGGGCCTGGGCAGCAGCTGGCAGAGCTCTGCTGGCATGGGCTGGAGCACAAGGAAAATGTCCCTTGGGGTGACAAAGGTGCCACATAAATAAGACTTCAGAGACTAACCAAGTGCTGCAGTGGATGTAACACTGATGGGAATGCAAGGGGAGAATCCACAAATCAGGATAGGATATATTTTCCTGAGTTCTAAAGCTGCCAATAGGCTGGTAGGAAAAACCAGAAATAAGTAACTACTAATCCTGGCAGAGGAGGGCATTTAGCCTCACCCTTGGAGCGACCTGGTCTAGTGGGAAGTATCCCATGGCAAGGGTTTGGAACAAGGTGAACTTTCAGGTCCCTTCCAACCCAAACCATTTCATGATTCTATGATTCAATGATCCTTTCCAATCATCCCCCAGCCCTGGCACGACAAACTCTGGCTCAAGGTAACCACAGTATCCCTGCACCTGTCAGAACCTGCTGCCATCTCCCCTGTGCTGTGCAAGAGCCACAGTCCCTGCAGACACCCGCTGTGGACACGTAGGCCTCACAGCAATTCCAGATCATCAACAAGAAATTGCTCCCCTACTGCTGGAATAATTTACCTCAGAAACACTTAAAATAAAAGAATTTGACCTGAAACCTTATTTGCAGAAGCAACTCCAAAGCTTGCTGTAACCAAACAATAATTGTGTTTTCTACCCACAAACAAGTGGCCGATGGCAGTGGAAATGTTCAGGGCTCTGCCACAGTCCCCAGCCTGACCCCAGGCTAACGAGGGATTGTCTGTTCTCCACAAAACTGATGGCAAATAAACCCCAGCACTTCCCTCACAGCAAACCCTGCTTGTTCCCAGCCTTCTCAGTAACACATGTCATTTCTAACAGGTGACAGCAGGGCCATGTTTCCCTGCCTCTGGAAGCCAGGAGCGTGGTGATTTCCAGGGATTGCTCGGAGCCGCAGCTCCTGTTTCGGTGGGAGCACATGTGTGCTCTGCTCCGCTGTTGGGATTCCCACCAGCCCCCCACACCCCGTGCTGGCCATGGGACACAGGACAGTGCCACCATCCCCAGCAGGTTGAGGTGTTGAGGAAACCACAGGGCTGGATTTTGCCCACTGACAAATT
Organism: Coloeus monedula; assembly: GCF_965178545.1. Lineage (NCBI taxonomy): Eukaryota > Metazoa > Chordata > Aves > Passeriformes > Corvidae > Coloeus > Coloeus monedula. Next base: position 12,779,547 of record NC_138794.1, on the reverse strand, counting down.
CCCTCCTCACATCGCATGACACAAGCCATCCTCGAACATGAAGGGCCCATCAGGGAGCCACTCCCTGAGCCAAGTGGCAAAACCCTGGCACAGGGTACCCAGAGAAGCTGTGGCTGCCCCTGGATCCCTGAAGTGTCCAAGGCCAGGTTGGACACTGGGGCTTGGAGCACCTGGGTCAGTAGAAGGTGTCCCTGCCCATGGCAGGGAGTGGAACAGGATGGGCTTTAAGGTCCCTTCCAACCCACACCATTCCAGGATTCTATGATGCCACACACCCTGGAGAGGACCCCCACCCTTGCATGAGCTGGGGAGGAGTTTCCACAGAATGAGGGCATCTCCAGCAGGGCCCTGCCCACCACCACTGATGGCATCTCAGTGAGGGTCTTGCTCCCTACAGAGTCCTTGTCCACTCCATACACGGCTTCCAGGAGAAGCCAGCTGTGATATTTCAGCGACAAAACAGATGTGCCAGGTCGGAGAGGGATCACAGGAGCTTCCAGTGCCTCTGGTCCTGTATGGAACAAACCAAGGCATTGTGTGAGTCCTGGCGCTGCCAGCACACGGCCATCGACGTCATCCCCGTGTCCACAATCCCTCTGGGCTCCTGGAGCCTGACTCAAAAATTAAAAATAAGTGGGCTGCTCACAGCACTTTCAGTATTCCCCAGACACCTCAAAAAAAGCCTCCTGCTGCACATTACCTAATTCTAACATGACAGAAGGAGCGAATTCCTTTTTCATGGTGCTGTGGTACGCATCTCTCTCCAATGGCATCTGTGTGTGTGTGCACGAGCATGTGGACATCTATATCCAGATCTGACTCTATATCTATATTTGCCTTCAACATCTTCCACAAGAAAGTGATAAGCAAAGTAGTTCTGTCAGGAAATTGGCTCCTGAGAGGGGAATAGCCGGCGGGTTCACAGCAGGTAATGTTGTAAAACAGGTATGAAAAGTGAACAGAAAACAGACATTTCGGCTGGCAGAGAAAGAACAGCAATAGAAATATTTTCCACAGGTTTTCAAAACAACCTGGGGTTTTGCTCCCATTGAAATGTGAATGAATATTGTTCCCCTTTTTCAGCGGACATTTAGTGGATGTTTTCCTCAGCTGCCTTCTGTATCTTTTGTATTTAAAATTATATTGTTGGACATAAATTTAAGAGGAAAAGGAGACAAAATGCTCTGCTTTGACTGCTGTTTTCCCTTCAAACTCATTGTGCATTTCAGGCACCTTCCTCCCAAGCCTACAAAACCAAGTGTATGGAAATGCTGGAGCCAGGGGCGAAGGAGCTGCCCCACCAGCACAACTCATGGAGACACAGCTGAGCCAGAACGATGGGTTTCTGCTGCAAACACATCTCCAAGGCTATGAATAAAAACATGACTTTGAACAGCCAACAGCAAAGCTGTGGTAACGCTTTCAGCCTCCCTGGGACCCGCAGCCCGGAGCACCCTGTGCCCGCTGCAGCCCAGCCCCCAGCCTGGGTCTCCCCCCTGCCGAACCGAGCTGGAGCTGCTCGGGGGCTCTGCCGGGCCCTCGCTGCCGCCGGACCAGGAGACCGGGGGATGCTCGGAGCGCCCGACCCACGGTGCTGAGCCTCAGCCTGGGACCCTCAGCCGGGGAGCCTCAGCCTGGGACCCTCAGCCGGGGACCCTCAGCCGGGGACCCTCAGCCTGGGACCCGCAGCCTGGGACCCGCAGCCGGGGACCCTCAGCCTGGGACCCTCAGCCTGGGACCCGCAGCCGGGGACCCGCAGCCCGCCACATGCCGCATTTCTGACAATGGGTTTGGCCCCGGTCCCCGTCCCCGCACTCGAGCTCCAGTATTAAGGGAAGGGAGGGCTCTGGGACAGACAGACACCAACAGCTCGGCACAGAGCCCCTGGTTTGTGGCGCTCTCGGAAGCGGGAGCGGCCTCTGTCCCCCCAGAGCGTCACCCGTGCTCGGGGCTGCAGAGCGGAGCCCCCCCCGCGGAAGCAGCGGTCTCCTAACCTACTTCCCGGGAAAAGCAATTGGAAACTCTCCGAAGATAAAAAGATAATGAACAAATAACCTTCACTGCCACAAACCGCCAGATTCCCCTTTGTGCTGCTGCCTGATATTAATGAACCTGTCAGGGCTCCTAAAGAACTTTGTGCTCCAAGTGGGAAACAGGGGGTTTGTCCCAGAGTGCAGCCAGGAGCTCGCTTTCATTCCTTCCCGATTTTATGCAAGAAAGTTCTAACATTCTGCATCTAAGAAACCATATATTTATTTTCTCATGTCTCCACGTTCCTGTCGTTCTACTGGGGTTTGAAACAAAATGCCACTGTCTTTTCAGGAAAAATCTTGATGCATCAAGCAATGGCAAATCATTAATTATTTTGAGCCTTTTATGCCACCACTGACACCACAGTGAAGAATTTGAAACATTTCCTCAGACAAGCAACTCACTCACAGCAAACCACAGCATTGCTGGGTGTTTCAGAGCTCTTTTCATCCCGACGGCGCTGCAAGGAGCCTGGCCAGCAGCCTGCTCCACGTCCCTCCTGGAGACACGGAGCACGAGGGGTGGACCTTAAATTAAATACACAGCTAGACCAGCCCCTCACCATGGAGATGAGCAAAACGCCTTCAGGAATGGCTGCCCTTCTCTGTCAGGCCCCGCTCCCTGGGGACACGTCTCGGGACGGGTGTGAGCAGGGTCCCCACGCCCACAGGTGGCAGTCAGCACATGCCAAGGGATGAAGCAGGGATGGCACTGCTGCCTTCTCACACCTGATGGAGACCACACACAAACCACCACCTTTATTCCCTTAAAAGGTGCCTCTGCAGCCTGTGATACTGTTAAATATCAGCTTTTCCCAGACAAAAGATGAACATCTTCACATCCAGGCAGCTGCTACAAGTCCCCAAGTCCTGGCAGGGCTGAGACCAGGGCCCTGCTCGCTGGCAGACATGGACTGACCCCCAGGATCCAGCACAGACAGATGCTGGGACAACATCTTCCCTAAACCAGCAAACACTGGAATTCACAAGAAAACCTCACTACAAAAGGTGCCAACCCCGCTGCCCCGACCCATTGCACCGCAGTCCCTGTGCCCATGGCACTTCTGTCCCCCAACAGCATCTGGGGGGCCTCAGTGAGGAGGCCTCCAGGCCCCTCTGCCTGCTTGGATGGGCTGCTCAGGAGTGAAAATTCAGGAAAAAAAGAGGAAGAATTCATCCCAGCTCAGACAATGAACTGCTCGTTCAACATGGGAATATGAACAAAGCAAATCTTGGATAATCACATAAAAAAGGCTTTATTTAGAAGCAGAATGCTCAGGTATTATCCAGCAGCACCAAACCCCTACTCACACACCTTCATCAAGCACAGCCAGAGGTTTATTTTATGACAGGTTTAACCAATGCCATTATCTGAAATGTAAATAAACCCTCTCAAAATCAGCTCTGCCTCCGAGTGCTGCTTTCTCCTCCCCAGCAGTGAAGCCAGATGACCTGTCAGACAGGCCACACTCCAGGGAGGGCACAAAGCCCATCCTCATCCCTGCTGCCAGGGAGGACACACAGGCACAGCAGCAAAACCACAGGCACAAACTTCCAGCCACAGCTCCACTCGCAGACATGTGCCCGGATCCAGAGCACTGCGTGTGAGAACCATGACTGCTGCTTCGGCCAGTTTCTCCGGATTTAAGCAAAAATAGAAAGACATAAATTACATCCAACAGGCGCAGAACCAGCCTGGGTGAGGAGACACTGTGGATCTCGGCAAGATGTGAAATCTCTGTGCTCGTGAGGGAATGACCTTCAAAACTCATTCAGAGCTCTCAGCCTGCGCGGTGACGGCTTCCTCACTTGCGAGACATTACACATTCCTGCTATGTTCTCCCTAATTTTGCATGGACTATAAATACTTGGCTTATAAGGCAGCATGAAAGCAAGCGAGAGCAAGCATTTAAGTGGGGTAACCTTGCTTGTCAGGGTAGCAGGAGCAAATTCTTCATCCCTCAGGTCATGCATGCTAAATACCAGGATTCCCTGTTTACTATGCTACACATAAAATATCAACCAGAATATGGGACCAAGTAGTATTTTCTCTTTAAAAAAACCGACATACAAAATGACGACACCTTGTCAAATTGTCTTAAGGGCAGAAAATCCAGATTTTTCTGAACTGCTCTGCCCACACTCTCTCTCCCAAACTACAGTTTCCCATTTAATTTCTATTAAAAACAACCTCTGAAAGACGAATTAGTTTGGCTTATGCAAAATAAACTGGGCTGCTGTTCGAGCTGTTTACTGGGTCACACTTTACAACCCCGGTGGGGGAAGTGAGCCAGGACTGGCAGCGTTACCACCATTCTTCAGTGGTATTTGCACAAATCACCCTATTTATCAATTTTAGACTGTTTAAGCCAAAATGACGGTGCCTCCCATAGCCTGCAGCACCCTTGGTAACCGTCCTTTGGCATTATCACCAAAAGCAGGTTTGTGCCTGTAAATGAAAGGATGTTCACCCCTCCTTGGCATCACAGGGCAGGGAGAACTGGGGGTCCCCGAAGCTGGACGGTGGGAGCTGTTGCTATTGACGTGTTGAGTCACCTTTACTCAAAACTCTGCCCCGAATTTTCCATCGCCCACGGGCTGGGCTGGGGCCAGCCGCCTCCAGCAGCAATCCCCGCGCGTGCGGCTCCGCACAGGTTTTCGTGAGCTCCCTTGCAAGGATGATGCTAATGGCAGGAATGAAGCGCAGCAGCAGCCGGAGCCAGGGATGCTTCTCTCATCCCCCGGTCACACGGTCCCGATACCGGACTAGCTCCAGCGGAGCCCGGGAGTGCGTTTCCCTAGTTTTCAGCAATACGACACATCCCACGACATCTGCGTGCTGAGCGATGTCCCTCGCAGCCCTGGCAGCAAAGGGACAGCGGCTGAGGGGCCACGGCCCCGACCACGGGTCCTGGCCCCGGTCCCGGTCTCTCCCGGCACGGGGGCGCAGGGGGCGGGCGGATGCGCGCCCGTCCCCGCCGCTCCGGACGATTACAAAACCCGAAGCTCGTCACGGCAAGCCGGGCGCTAACGGGGGAAGCAGAGCGGGCACCCGGCTGCGGCGGGGCCGGGAGGGTCTGTCCCTGCCAGCAACATCCCCCGCGCATCCGTGCCCTGCAGCATCCCTACCCCGCGGATCCCTGGGCATCCCTGCCCCGCTGCATCCCCCGTACTTCACTTCGCATCCACGTCCTCCCCGCGCTGCGCGCAGCCCCCGCGCCCGGCGGCGGAGGGCTCGCACCGAGCGGCTCCGCGGGGCACGGCCACGGCTCCCCGGGCCCCGGGGCGGCCGTAGCGGACTGCCCCTGCCCCGCTCCGGCTCCGGCTGTGCTCCGGGTGCTGCGGGCATCACCGCGCCGGGGTCAGGCGGGCGGCTCTCCGCGCCATCCCCGCACCCCTCCGCGGCGGAGGGGTTCGCAGGCTCAGCCCCGGGGTTCTCCCCGCCGCCGACAGCCAAGCTCCGGTCGCCGCCCGAGAGCCGGGGGGCGGCGGGAGCGGGGGGTGGGGGGGGGCCGCCTTTGTTGGCGGCGCGGGGCAGCACCGGGCCGCCCCCGCCGCTCCGCTCCTTTTGTCTGCCGGGGCCGGGCGGCAGCGCCGCGGCTTCGGGGGCAGCGCGGCCCCGGTGTCGGTGCCGCGGAGCCTGACCTGGATGGTGCAGGTGTACTCGCTGTCGTCCAGCAGCCGCACAGTGCAGTTGTACTCGCGGTCCAGGTTCCTGCTGCTGCCACTCATCCACCTGCTCAGCATCTTCCCGGGGCGCGGGGCGGCGGGCGCTGCCGGCGGAGCCGAGGCTCACATCCCGCTGCCGGCGCGGTGCGGGGCGGCGCGGGGCGGTGCGGGGCGGGGCTGTGGGCGCGCCCCCCGCCCGGCTCGGCCCGGCCCTGCCCCCGCTGCAGGCGGCGCGGAGCGGAGCGCGGTGCCCGTGCCCGGTGCCCTGCCCGGGCCGCGGCGCTCGGCGGGCGGGGAGGAGGCCGGGCCCGGGGGTCGCCCGGCGCCGGCTGCGGGGGCCAATCTCGGCGCGGCGGCGGTGACGGGCTCCGCCGCAAACCAATGCGGCACGAGCGGCACGGCCCCGCCGCCTCCGCCTGGAGCCCCGCGCGGGAGGGGAACCGCGGGCGCGGAGGGGCGGCGGGGGAGCGGAGGGCACCGCGGGCGCCGGGCACCCGGCGCTTCGGGGCTCCGCCTCAGGTGTCTGCAGCTCTGCCCGCTCCCCGCAGCCTGGCGCCCAGCGAGGGGCTCCCCCACACCGGGGACAGCGGGTCAGGGCAGAGGGACAGCCCCCAGTTTGGGCACCGCGGTGGCACTGAGCACTGCCAGTGATGTCGAGCAGGGTCGGACACGTGGCAGGAGGTACCCGCACCCCAGAGCCCCTGATCAGAGGGGCAGGGGCTGCCCCAGGGACTCTGTGTCCCCAAGGACGGCAGGTGACTGGGCACGACCCAGCAGGCCCGCAGGCCCCTGCCAAAGCACCAACCTGTGCCCAGCTCTCTTGTCAGAGCCCAATTCCATTACTGGGCTGGTATTCCCATGGAGGGTCGGCAGCTGCTGTGGTCCTTTGAGCAGAGCCAAACAAAGTGCCAACGTGGCCCCCAGGATATGAGCTTGACTCTTAGTGTTCATTTGTTATGGAAGGAAATCTTTAAATCTCTGGTTCTTGGACAAAACGGGCTCCAAGAGTCATCAGTGTTGATGGGATGTAGCTGGTGCTGCTCTGGGGAAGTGAAATACCTGGTGGCAGCATCAGCAGTGACCAGGGAGGATGGGAATCCAGCCAGCACTGCTGCAGGTTTCTGCCTCTAGCCCTGGCTATTCCCCTGCCTGGGTGTCACACTCCCCACTGCCATCCCCTGAGGCCCCACCGAGAGGTTCAGCAGTGTTCCCCACACACCTTGGTCCCCCCCACACTGACAAATATCCAGATCAAACAGGCCCCAGTGATGACACATGTTAAGCTGTCCCCAGTCCATTCCACTGCACCACAGGCCCTGTTCCTACTGCACCTTCCTGGTTCAGCTCTTCTTTGCCTGGAGTCTCACCTCTGTCCCCTCATCTGCGTTCCCAGGCTGCAGTGCAGCTCCCATCCTCCGCCCAGGAGCACCAGCCTCCATGGACCACAGCTGTCCAGCTTCTCCGCATACTCTCTCTGCTCCAGCTTTGCTCATTCTCTGCCTTCCCAGCCAGAAAGATGGTTTACAGAGCCATACTCCTCACCTTTCCCAACCATTCCCACCAGCCCTTCCAGATCACTCCTGGCTGCAGGGCAGTGTCTCTCCGTGCCCTTCTTTCCAGCCCCCATAGAAGGGACAACTGCTCTCAGGCCAGTGGCTCTCCAGGCTCTCCTATCCCTGACCCACCGTTTCTGCTGTAGGGAGCCGACACTCCGGTGTGCAGGGTTGGGATCCTTTAAGATCCTACAGTTCAAGGGCTGTCTAATGATGGGCCATGAGAGACCCATCACAGCCAGGCTGGCTGTGCGAGGGCTGCCTGTCAGGCCGGACAACCCTCCGTGAGCCTTGTGCCCATGGAGGGACCACTGAGGATTACACTTGACTATCTCAGTGTCCAACAGGCCATTAATCCGAATGTCCAGTTAATGTAAAGGACAGAGCAGGAACACGACGTTGCAGGCAGTAGTGCTGCAGCAGTGAGACAGTGGGAACACCCTGGGAAGGACATTATCCTGCAGAAAAAATGTCAGCAGAGCCAGCGACTTGGCCTGTGTGGGATGTCTGTCGGGAGGCTGGATCCTGCAGCTCCCAGGACCACGGGCTGTGCCCGGCACGTTGTCAGGGGCGTGATGCCGAGCCTGGAACAACAACGGCGCTTTTCACAGCCACGGCCCCGCTCCTGAACCATCTGGGCACTTGTACAAAGATGCTTGTATTCACCAAAGTAGCTGCTACTTTGTCATGGATCCCACTCTGCATAAATTGTTCATCTGCCTCCGAGCTCCCCTTCTGAACCAGCTGAGCTGTTGCTGAAGAATGGGATCCTCGGCGCTGGCAGGTGCTGCTTTCAGTGCGAGCAGCCGGGGCTGAGCCAGCTGAGCAGTTTAATGAGCAGCACATTCATGGCAGCCCGGCTGTGCCGAGCCTCTGCCTGGGCCACGGCGCCACTGCAACTTTGTTTCTCCACCCAGGGAACAGTTTTGTTGAGGTTCCAGTTTTCTGCATTTTTTCCTCAAGCCCCTCGCTGAGGCAGCACGGGAACCCCTTGGCTGAGTTCACCCCCCTCTGCTGCCTCTGTTGTCCTCAAAACAGGGAACATCACTGGAGCCCGACAGCTCCACGTTCCACTCTCAAAATACCTGACAAGTTTTCCACAGAGCGTATCAAAGGCTGGCAGATGCCTTTATAAAAGTACTCTCTGTTTGCAGCTTTGATCGACAAGAATGCACTTTTCATGAGTAATGTCTTTTTCTTTCCATTTTAATAATTTATACTGTAAATCCGACAAATTCTCCCGATTTGGATTCTCTGTCACTTGCAGTTTTGAGCTAAAAAATTCAAAATGCAGCTTTCCAAATGTAAAGTGAATTCTTAGCTGTGTTTGTTTTCCAGCAGGTTAAATTTAATTCAGAGAGTTGCACAGGCTGCCCAGAGAAGTTGTGGCTGCCGGATCCCTTGAAATGTTCTAGCTCCTGGACAGGGCTTGGAGCAACCTGGGATAGTGGAAGGTGTTCCTGCCCATGGCAGGGGTGGGATGAGATGAGATTTAAGGTCCCTTCCAACCCAAACTATTCCAGGATTCTGTGATTCTATGCTTTCAATAGAAAACTCTGTACACAATCCATGTATTTACCATCGATTACAATTTGTCACCCACAGGCAGCTGCAGCTCTGAGAGCAGAACAGGTGTACATGAGGTGTGGAGAACAACACGTGGGTGTTGCCCAGGTAAGGCTGGAGCAGAGCCCAGGGATGCCGAGTGCTTGGCTTGGGGGCCTGGCTGGGGACCCCAGCCAGCAGCCACAGGGGTAAAGGATGGCTGCTCATCTTTGAATTATGCAGATGTTGTAAGCAATAACTACTTCTTGTGCTGAAATGACCAAAACACAGCCCTCTGCCCTCAGGGGTACTTCTTGTTTGGGTGCAGCCTGCTCTGTTTGGACACCTTTGGCATTTCCTGGAGCTGGGAGCAGGGCTGTCAGCTCTGCTTTGCCTTTCAGCAGGTACCTGCATCTGAAATTATATAAACCCACTGTTCTCAGCATCTGAGCTCCAACACGAGCCAGCACTGGCCGGATGAGATGTCAAAGTGGGGCCCAGCTCTCAGGGCTTGCCTGTAATTCAAGTGGTCAACAGTGCTGTCAGCATTACCATCAGCCTTCCAAAGCAGCTGGATTCGTCCCCGGGCAGCTCTCCAAGCTGCCTGACCCATCATTCACCACCTCACGATTGCTTTCAGCTTCCTATGCACTGAGAATTGATAGGAACAAAGCCCAAATTATTTCTTATTCCTTAATTACTTTTTTTTGATTAAAAGGTTTGGAAAAGGAGACTGAACCTCTTCTCGAAAGAGGCTCACCTGGCTATTGCAACCAGCCATGGAGCTCCTTCTCATCTACCTGCCCTGGATCGGGAATAAATGTCTGTCACCTCTTTATGCAATATTTTCCTACAATAATGAATAATTATAACACTATGGCAACGGTCAAGGGACTCACCACTGGCTCCTGGCCAGTTTTAACACTGCAGGCTGGTTCCAGATAGAAGATCTTTCCAGGGGGTGCAGCAGCGAGAGCTCTGCCATCAGGTCGTGTTTGGGGACTGTGGAAGCCCTTTAGCAATTGTTTGTGTATCTTTCACCCTCAGCCGGGCACTGAGGGCCATGGGGAATATTTGGACCAGCACCTGAGTTGTCTCCTCCAGCCAAATTAGGTCAATAAATTGTGGTTACTTAGGCTCAGATGCTGTCCCTCAGACAAAGAAAGGTGAGGAAAGGAGGAGACAAAGTGAGAGAGAAAGAGAAGAGAAGGGGACAAGGGAGGAGAAGAGGGTGATGAGGATGGAAGTCAAGTGTAAGAGGGCCAGGAGTGAAAGGAGGGACTGGAACCATCTCAGCAACCTCCCCACGTGTACCCACAGGGGAATAAGCTGGAGCATCCAGCTTCCCAACTCCCAGGCATGTAAAATTTTAACCATAATTTGCAATTATAACCAGAGGATAAAATTTCAGCGTATTAAGAGGAGGTGGGAACCTGCAGGGCAATGCACATTAATTACTGCTGACATCCAGGGACAGGCTCATTAGACAGAGGCTCCTTCAGTTCTAGCACACAACTTCTGGCTTGAGGCAGATATTCCCGGGAGTAATTATAGAGCCTGTGCTGCTGGGCAGGTCAGAGGAGCCGACCACATCCACCTCGTCACTCCCCCTGGAGCTGCAGGGATGAGAGAGGCTCTCGGGATGGGGAAGGGGCTGGGAAGAGCCCAGGAAGGAGCACGGGCAAAGCTCAGGGCCAGGAGTGACAAGACAAGCGGGAATGGCTTCCCACTGCCAGAGAACAGGGATGGATGGGATATTGGGAAGAAATTGTTCTCTGTGAGGGTGGGGAGGCCCTGACACAGGGTGCCCGGAGCAGCTGTGGCTGCCCCTGGATCCCTGAAAGTGTCCAAGGCCAGGCTGGATGGGACTTGGAGCAGGCTGGAATAGTGGAAGGTGTTCCTGCCCATGGCAGAGGTGGGACAGGATAAGCCTTAAGGTCCCTTCCAGCTCAAACCATTCCAGGATTCTGATTCCATTATTGCACCAAATAATTCCAGATTAAGGCTTGTAATTGTCTGTTTTCACTTTGAAATACAGCAGAAACACTTAGACCTGACTCTGTGACTGTTCAAGTCAGCAATTCCCAGCAAACCTTTGCCCTGAGCCCTCTCCCTGCTCGCAGAGCTGATCAGGTGTGTCAGGGCAAGCTTTGCTCCATGTGCTCACGGCAGAGTGTCCCCTTTGGAGGCTCCGTGCCTGCGCCTGGCTGGATGGGGCACAGGGTCTCCTCCTCCCCCTGAGTCCCTCCCTGAGCTGTAGTACCTCAGCAGTCCCTAAAAAGTGCAAATACAACTTCCAGCCTCCTCGGGTGCTCACAGAGGTAATGCTGAAAGACGCTCTCGGCAGTTTTGTGCCAGCAAGATAAGCTCTGGTTTATATTTAGGGAATGCAACTAGGGAATAGTTCTGAATCCAGCTCAGAAATCCATTTAAAACATTCCTATAATTCTATTTACAGACTGTTTCTGTAAATGTTGTAACAGGCAGAGAGGAGGGTATCTCTGTGTAACTCTGCCTCTGGGGACTCTATTGTGTACTGGGAGGTCATAAAAACACATTACCAGGGTCGTGTGTCCCTCCAGCACACCCAGGGAAGCTCTGCTGTGACCCATGACTGGGCACCACAGACAGCACTTGTGTTTCCTTTATGATTCTCATGATATTTAGTGGAATTTTCCTGAAAGTCCCACTCCCTGCTCTTCATGAAAAGTCATCACAGACTCAGTAAAAGAAAAAAATCGCTCTGCTGATTGTCAAAGAAGGCTGGAAAATGTGAGAGGCAGATGGCCCAGAGGGTGCTCGGTGGGGGTCACAGATAAGACAGCAGGAGAAGCAGCCCTGGGGTTTTCACTCTCCATCCCAGGCTTTGCACCCCTGGCTCCTGATTTTCAGGCATGAGGGCTTGGGTTTGCTAATGCTGTCCCTGATGTGCATGCAAGAATCTAACTGTAAGTAAATATTTAATTTACATTGATGCTTGAAGGATGCTTGAAGGACTTGGGCACATAATCCCACAAGATCTGGGCCCCCAAGTCTGTTCACATCTGCTGAAGCCTCAACCTTTAAATGCCTGTGGGAACCCTCATGTGTGTGGGGCTCCCCTCCTGCCACCTCCTGGGGCTTGGCTCCCTGGGCATCAGTGGACACCAGAAGGCAGCAGAAAAGCCCTGCCAGCTAAAGCCAGCATCCAAACAGGCCAAAACAAGTGGGAGGGTGATGGGAGGCTGCAGGCACCGCAGGAATCAGGGTGGCATTTCACTGCAGGGGAAGGATCCACAAGTAACAGCAGCTACCAGGGATGGGCACTGGGGACCATGCAGCGCTGGCTTTAGGAGCTGCTGGTCTGGGTCTGGAGCCCACGTGAGTGCGAGAAGACGAGCACATGTTCCAGATCCTGCTGCTCATGATGTGACAGGGGGATGTCAGCAAGCAAGGACAGCACCAGGAGTTGGGGCAGAGAGGGAAGGCATCAGGTGTGACCTCTCTAGCAACAGCACAAGCAGAAACAGCTTCAAGCTGTGCCACAGGAGGTTAAGGTTGGACATCAGGAGGAATTTCTTCACATAAAGGGTGCTCAGGCCTTGGAAGGGGCTGCCCAGGGATGTCTGGAGTCCCCATCCCTGGAGGTGTCCAAGGAAGGCCTGGATGTGGCACTCAGTGCTCTGGGCTGGGTGACAAAGTGGGACTCGGTCACAGGTTGGACTTGAAGGTCTTGGAGGTCTTTTCCAGCCTCAGTGACTCTAGGATTCTGTGATTCTTGCCTTAACCAGAGAGGCTATCCCATGGTGAGACTCGATGAGCCCTCGTGAAAAAAAACAACCTGGATTCTGTGTTTTTCCCAATGGCAGAAGAGCAGCCACTGCCAGGCCCAGCTGCCCACAGGCTGCTGGTCACATTCTGAGCTGACCCTGGCCCCAAGCTGCACATGGAGTGCAGCCGAGCTGGCAGATTTCCCCCAGAAAAACCATGGCTCATCCTCTGGTGTTAATTCGAGCTTGCTCCCCAGCCTCTGTGAGGGGACAGCAAGGTCCGAGCCCTTGGAAACCCTCCTGGAACACCTCTGTCCTTGAGGAAGGCAGGCAGGTCTCGGCCCCGAGGTGCCTGAGCCTGCTCAGCACAGCCTGACCCTGCTCACAGCAGAGCCCAGCACCCGGCTCCCACTGCTCCCTGTAGCAGCAGAAGGTTTGACAAGCCTTGGATTTAATTCGGATTTAATCTAAACTGCTCCTGGCACCTCTGCTTTGGACTCTGCCTATGCCTCCTGTGGTGGTTGGAGGGGCTGTCGCTCCCGTTCAGCCTCCCCGTGGGGGTGAACGACCCCCCAAGTCCCCCGGCACACAGAGCTGGCCCTGGGCAGGGCAGGACAGAGCCAGAGACAGTCGGGAGGGCTGATGTCGCCAAACTCTGTGGCTTAGGAGTATTTCTGTGGCTCTGGCACGAAGCAAGGCTGGAAATTCTTCCTCTGCATTTGCGAACCCCCTGATGGCGCGGTGGGGAGCGGCCGCCTGTTCCCGCAGCCCCGTGTGCCGCTGGAGGAGATGGCTTCGCTGATGAACAGGGAATGACAAGCGCTCCCAGCCCATGGATCCCATCCTGCCGTCCCCACTCCGGCCGAGCCGCGGTGGCTCTGCGTGGTGCCGAGGACAGCACGGAGACAGCGCAGTGTGTGACAGCACAGTGACAGGCTCTGCCGGGGACAGCACCGCCGCACCGACCTGCCGGAGCATCAGACACTCATTTTACCGCAGGAAAGCCTCGTTGTTCAGATCTGAGGGATGTTAAAACAGTGTTTGCCAAGGGAACATGGGGGGAGGCCCATCACACTCAAACCCCAGTGCTCGGGCACCACAGAAAATGCATTTGCTTGGGAAGTCTTCCAGGCAATGAGCATTACTTTACTTAACTTGCTTTTATTTTTCTCTTAAATATGTTTAAAATTACTTTCTTCAACATATTTCTTGTAGAACCTTGTTGTCTGAAGCAAATGGACTCCCAGGGTGCTGCTACAGCTAGAACTTCCAGTGCCTGGGTTGGATATTTACTGCTCTACTATATTCATTCTGTATCCAGACTTTTGGGCAATCATAGCCACGAGAGAACGGCAAAGACAATAATTTGGGCATTTGCAGACACGTCATGGGGCTGCCAGCAGGGAGTGGATAATCCCTGGCACTTCGGAGGGATGAGCATTCACTGCACATTTTGGGTGGAAGGAGGTAAGCGATGTGTGAGGGCTGTGCAGGGACCCCTGGCAGGGCAGGGGTGCACTGGGACACTCGTGCCCCTGGATGGGACCCTTCGGGTGACACACACATTTGAGCGTTTCCAGGCTGGGACAGTGAAGTCGGGGACAGGCACGTCGGGGGCACAGGCTGGGGGTGGAGGTGATGAGCCTGCCCAGCTCTGCCAGCACCCGGCTTCTCACCCCTCTGCCCTTTGGGAACACATGGGCCATGGAGCCGACCTTTCTCAGAGCCTAAGGAGGACATGCAGGCACTAGCCCACAGCTCCCAGGCTGCCCCAGTCACCTCAGACTGTTTCTATGGATAAGATCCTGGAAAGCCAACACAGAGGTGATGTTCACTTGTTACCCAGGAAATGGCCTTTTCTCCTCCAAACAGATGTTTTTTACAGGATAATGAATTATAAGGAAAAAGATGCATTCCAAAGAGTTCTCCTCATGGGAGAGGAGGAGGAATGAAAGCTGTGGTGCTGCAGCACGGCTGACCTCAGGTGTGGGGTAACAAATTAAACCTTTCCTTCATAGTAGGAAACCCTGGGGTTTGGGCTTCTGCTTTGTTTGGATATGGTTTTTCCTCTGTGTAACACTACCCTTTATTTAGAGTCAATATGAAATCCTCTCATCCCTGTGGATTCCTGAGTGCTGTCTGGGAGCCAGAGCCTGTGCCAAGATGCAGACAAGAAATTAAAAAATAGGGATGTACATAAGAACTGTGAGAGTTCCAGTAACTAAAACCACCCTAGTGGAACCATATTTAGGAAAGCAATTGGCATCTATATTAACTGGGAGGAAAGCAGCCCCTTTAAATACACCACCAAACACAGGTATTAAATGGGCAGGCTCGTTAACCGAGGTCAGATTTTTATACACTTCATGCTTTTAATGAGCTGAATTAGGAACAAAGAGATTGAGGAGAAAACAGAGAGAGAAGAGAACTGATGTAGAGCAAAAAGGCATTGGATGGGAGGGCTCAGGACCAGCTAGAGCTGTGTCTGTTGGGAGCAGTGGGAGAAGAGGGGAATGGCTGGTTTGAGTGCAGGGAGCGTTGTCTCCTGCCCAGGAGCAGAGGGCAGAGCCTGGGCCACAGGGCAGTGACACACACATTCCCAATCCATTGGCAACCAGGAAGATTTGAAACAGCCTCAATCAGGAACACCAGAGTCTAAAAAGAGGGAGCTGACCCAGTGCTGTCAATTTTGAATACACCTTTGAATGCCAGGGAAAATTAGAAAGTGCTGATGCTGTAGTGAAAATCAAGCAGAGTGGCAGATTTCCAGACAGGAAAAGTAATTGAAAAACTGAGACAGAGTTAAGGGACAAAAATATAGTTGTTGCTAATACTGTTTTGTAGACAGTAGATTCTGTCAAATAAATGTTCTTCCACTCCTTGATAAGATCACAGGTCAGTGAAATTCATAGAATCATAGAATCATGGAAACCCAGAATAGTTAGGGCTGGAAGGGACCTTAAAGCCCATCCCATTCCACCCCCTGCCATGGGCAGGGACACCTTCCACTATCCCAGCCTGCTCCAAACCCTGTCCAGCCTGGCCTTGGACACTTCCAGGGATCCAGGGGCAGCCACAGCTTTTCCAGGTAACACCTGCCAGGGCCTCCCCACCCTCACAGGGAGGAATCTCATCCCAATATCCCATCTCACCTTGCCCTCTGGCAGTTTGTGGTGCAGATGTGCCCCAACATGGGGTTGTCAGGATGACATCAGCCCAAGGCTGAGGTGAGGTGGCACTGGCAGTGCTGTGCTGTGCCCGTGGCACAGCACCATCAGCACAGCACCCTCGGCACAGCACCATTGGCACAGCCCGGCCTGTGGAGGGGCTCGCCAGGGACTGGGGATAATTTCTTTCTAATCTGCAGATTGTTAGCAAATGCAAGATCACTGCTGATAAAACATATGGATGATTAAGAGCCTGGCAGGAGAGTCACTAACAAGGAAGAGCAGCTGAGGCACACAGTGCTCCCAAACACTCCACTCATCCAAACAGAGAGGTTTTAATAAGTCTGGGAATAAAACTGGAGATGTGAGTGCAAGACCTTGGCCATGCCCAGGCACTGGGCCATGATGAGGATGCTGGATACTGCTCCTAGAAAGCCCTGGGAGAGCATGGAGGGAAAAACAATGCACTGGGAGCATCCAGGGTGCTCCCTAGCAAACAAAGCCACCAGCCAGAAGAGCAGGGCAGTGAATTTGCCCATGGAAAATTCAATTACCCAGTGTTTAGACTGACTCTGGAGATCTGCATTCAGGTTTGGTGTTTGAGTGCTTAACAGAGATGTGCAGCAAGTGCAGAGAGAATGAGTAAAATCCCTGAGAGGCTGCAAAAACACCCTGTGAGCTCCATCTGCTTAACTTACATGGAATGCTGAGAGCTGCCTTTATTGAAGTGTGTAAATATCTTTATGGCAAGGAAAGCACCTGCTGGTTAAAGGTGCTTTTATTTCACAGAGAAAGGCAGAGATGGTGCCGACAGCCAGGAGTCAAAGCAGAGAAGCTGAGAGAGGAAGCACTCGGGGCTCACAGGGACAGGCCACCCTTAGGAGCTGGGACTGGTGACTCCCCACACCCTTAAGTCCTGTCCCTACACAATGTGTCTCTCAGGAGCACAGGATCCTGCCCATGGACCACCACAACCCAGAGATGAGCCTCCTCTGCTAATTCTCCCTGGCCCTGGACCTGCAGCTGGTTTGGAGCCTGGAAACAGATCTCTAAAAGTGGTTCTTCAAAAAGCAGAGAGGGAAGATGAAAGCAAGAGGAGTTAAAAACTAGATAAAGGCTTAGAAAGCAAATAGCAATTAACCTTCCTGCTCTGAAATCCTGCCTTCCCAGAGCTTGGAACATTGCACCAGGAGGGGAGCAGCCCCTGCTGCGGCACAGCCCTGCCAGGATGGGGCTGGAGGGGCACCATGTGTGGCACAGCCCTGCCAGGATGGGGCTGGAGGGGCACCATGTGTGGCACAGCCCTGCCGCAGGGGCTCTGGGACTGGATGGGACACGAAGGCAGCTGGGAACAGCAGGGTGGGAGTGCAGCCTCAGAACGTTCCGGGTGGCATCCTGATCTCAGGGTCACTTCTCAGGCTGGTGCTCAGCTCCCACCACCCCTGACCTGCCTGCCAGGCACAGATGGAGCTGTGGCCACATTTCCCCTGCCCAGCACAAATGGGGCACAGCCCCTGGCCCGAGACATCAGCAATCCAGGGAAGAGCTGTCAGCATCCTTCAGGAGTGGGAATACTCATAAATATGGAGTGGAAATTAGCTCAGGCAACAGCAGAGCAGCTCGGCAGAGCCGTGCAGCTCCTGGCACAGCCATTGCCATGGCACCTGTCAGCAGCTCTGCATTGTTTCACACGTCCCACTGCTCTGAAAGGAGCTTTTTTAAGCAGCAGCATTTGAAAACTGAGCAATAAAGATAACAGTCGTGGCACCCCTAAACCCAGTGAACTCGGTGTGTTTGGGGAATTGTATTAACTCAATATATTCCAGAGTGTTCCCTCAGGAGTGCCGACCACTGAACCGCACCTGCTGCTGCTGTTTTATCACACCACAAATTATTTCACAAGCAAATGGATCCCCTCTAACTTGGAGATTTGTAACAGCAGCAAAATCAGGTTTTTACTCCAAGAATGTGAGTTTCACCCTCACCACAGTGCTTATGCATCTGCCACGCTCCCATACTCTCCCATGAGGTCACTGGGTGCTTCGTAAAATCACAGAATCTCAGATTCACTGAGGTTGGAGAAGGCCTCCCAGACCATCGAGTCCAACCTGTGCCTTATCCCCACCTTGTCACCCAGCCCAGAGCACTGAGTGCCACGCCCAGACCTTCCTTGGACACCTCCAGGGATGGGGACTCCAGACATCCCTGGGCAGCCCTTTCCAAGGCCTGACAGCCCTTTCTGTGAAGAAATTCCTCCTGATGTCCAACCTAACCCTCCCCTGGTACAGCTTGAGGCCGTTCCCTCTTCTGCTGTCCCTTGTTCCCTGGGAGAAGAGCCTGACCCCACGTGGCTATAGAGAATTAGAATAATTACAATAATTGTAATAAGAGACTACAATCTGGACCATAAGAGTTTTCACCATCAGCTTCTGACCCCTTGTTGCAGTTATGCTGTGGCTGAGGCTGTCCCTGGAAGCCCAGATCTGCTGGGTTTGGCCCCACTCAGGGGGTCAGAGGGGCAGGAACCCCAGGGAAGGGCTGGGGTCCATCCCTCTCTGCTGGCCAGGAGCCAGGAATGGCTGGCACACACTTCCAGAACGACCACAGCCCCGCCAGTCCCAGCAGCTTTCAGTGCAACAACGTGCCAAGGGAAAAGGCAGGGTTCCCATGGGAACGGAAAGTGCTGACATTTCCAAACTAAAAAAAGAAAGAAGCAGCAAAGTACGTGCTCAGCGGGACGCTGTGGACACGGCTGTGGGGGGGATCTGTGTTGCCTTTCCCCTCTCCTGGGCTCCAAGGTAAGATATTTCTCAACGAGCTCATGACAGAGCCCTGGCTCGGCTCAGAGCCTCGAGGCAAAGTTTCTATTTGCCTGCTCTGGGTGTTTTAGTTCAGGCCAATTGCCTGCAAGATTAATTTTTGTGCAGGGATGTATCGTGAAGCCTTTACCTGAAACCACATTAAAGGAGACGGAGCGTCCACGTGAAATCCTGCTGAGGCATTTATCTCCCTCATGCAAAATGATTGAGATAAATAAGGCAAATTAAACTGCCATATTGTTGTAGCTAAATTATTTGTAATGGCACCATGAAATGTACTGGCTGCATGGTAATTAAGTGTTCTGGAGATTCGGGTGGGAAGATCTTTAGCTGAGAGAGATGTTTCACTCTCTGTCAGATCAAAGTGACGTTAGCAGTGGATTTGGATGCTGGTGTTGGACACCCATTTCTCCAGTGCTGCCCCGGATGCAGCCGGTCCCTGACAGGCTGGGAGAGGTGCTGCCATCCCAGCTCTTCTCTGTGGCACAGCTTTGCCATTTCAAACCTGTTTTTTGCAGAATGAAGAAGAGAAGCTCATGAAGATGTTGGTTGTTCACTCTGCTCACTCCAATCCATCCCACAGCACGCAGCCTGGGAGGGCAAAGAGGAGGCTTCTAGTCCAAGAGAGGGGGCTGTGAGTGCCTGGAAAGCAGCCTGGGGAAGGGAAGAGAAACAAAAAGGCTTTACCAAATGTTTCTGACAGAGTGAACAAAAATAGCAAATGATTAATGTCATCGTTTAGGAATATCAAAAAGTGCCAGTTCTTGTGATCAGAGAGCAATTTCAAAGGGAAGACTGTGCTGCCAGCTGGAAGAGTGACCTGAAGGACCCAAAAACTCCCACGGTGAACTACCACTTACCTCATTTGAAAATCTGAACATTGGAAAAAAACACACCTAATGCCCTGGTGACCAGAGGGGGATGTCCCAGGAAAAGGCAAAGAAAAGTTGACTGAAGTGTCCGATTTTTTCCTTGAGGACTCACAGCACAGTTAAAGCTCAGACCCTGAGACCTGTGGGGTCAGAATTTCATCTTCAGAGCCCAGCAGACTCTGGCCTGGAGCAGACTGCAGCCTGGAGCACACCCCCACACAATTACAAGTCTGTTTCTCTGCATGTTGCACGTGAAAACACAAATATTTTTAGGTACTTGTTCTCACAAAATATTCAGGAATGTTTCCACCCCTTCCCTGTGCTTTCTCTTGTACCTGTGCTGGGTCTGAGCTGCTCTATCGTGATACTCTGTTCTGGAAGGCAGAACCAATCTATGGAAGAAGCGGAAGAGGAGGGAGTGGTTTCCCAAGCAACAGTATCCAGGTGAGAGCAGGGCTTTCCCTCCTCATCCTCCTCGTGGTGGGGCTCTGGGCACAGGCTGGGCAGCCGGGACCGTCTCCAGCTGCCAGGGAAATGTTGGAGGGGCAAATTACTCATCCACTGTGCTGTGGGAAAGACTCAGCAGCCTGTGGGTGGCATCTGAGACTGCTGCTGTCCCACAGGTGAGTGCGCCTCTGCTTAGAGCAGGGCCCCTTGGATACCTGAGCATTCCTGAGCTCAGGAGAGCCTGGCGCTGCTCCGGCTGCTGCAGAGCTGTTTGCTAAATCAGCTCATGCCTGGCTCCCACCCGCGCCTGCCTTCTCGGCTTGCTCTGACTTCGTGACTGCTGAATGACAGCCGCAGGTTTATTGATGCCGTGCAAAGCTACTCCTAAAAAAAGCATCGAAGAAGGGCAGGAGCATCCCCTGCCTCTCACGTGCCCCAGGCAGGAGGGGCAAGGCCTGGGGGGCTCTGCAGACCCACCCACAGACCCAGATCCACGGGAGCACCGAAAAGGCACCTGCAGAGGGGCAGCCTCTCCCGCAGGAACGGCCAGCCGGACACCTGGTTCTCCGCAGCGTTTGCGTGATGGGCGCGGTGAGTCACGGACTGGGCAGCTTCCCTCCCTGGGAGACACTGACTCATCCCGGAGCACCACGCACTCCTGGCCACGAGCAGAGCTGACCTGGCTCTCCCTGAGGAAGGGAGCAAACAGAGCAGGAATTCTGCACCGCCAGTAATTCAGGGGGTTTAGCAGCATAAAGAGTGAGGGTAAAGCCCTTCATGCCCATTTCAAGTCCATCGCTGGTGGCGCTCTGATGGAACTCAGAGCAAGGAGCTCCAGAACTGCCCTGTCCATTTTGGGATAACATTCACTCAGCCAGGAGGCTCCAAGCAGAACCACCTGTTGGTACAGGCAGAGGCACTGAGCAGCCTCCTGCCTCCTCAGACCCTCACCACTGGTCAGCCCCTCCCGCAGCAAAGCAATTTGTGGCAGCCTCCAGGAAGAATTAGTGGCAGTCCTGACATCCAGACACTGCCAGGTGAGGGAGTTTCCATCCCACGCCTGTGTGTTTCAGGGACAGGAGAATGAAACCCCCTGCAGTGCCTGCCATGGTGCTGTTCAGGGTTCCATTCGGGGCAGGCAGGTGCCTGGAGTACCAGATCTCCAGCATGGCCAAAGGAAATGGTTTGCCATGAATTTGTTGTCTATGTTGATTGTGCTGGAGGAGACTGGATGAGTTCTTTTGTCCTCATCCCTTGGATGCCCACACCAGCTGAGCAGGGGCTCCTGCCCACTCTGGCAGCAGGGGATGGGTGCCCCGCAGAGAGCATTGCTGAGGGACAGTCCCTTGGCTGCTTCCTTGGGCCACTCTCATTAAACCACTGTCTCGTTTGTTTGATTGGCTTAGTCTATAACCCTCTTCTATTTCTAGAAGAACACAGGGAGCTGTTTTCTGCCATTGCTTTCATGGCTCAGGGGCAGAGTTTCCAATCTGGAGTTGGAGAAGCAAATCCACTCCTCCTTCAGGAGGCTGAGGACAATCTGTTGAAGATAAATTGTTGAAGACAAATTGTTGAAGGCAATCTGTTCTTACTGAGGATGGCTTCCCAACGACAGGGAACATGCTTGTCACTGATGGTGTTTGCTCCACCATTGCCTGTGTATTGGAAAAAACAGGAATATAGGCAAGGCATGGGGATACATGTCAGTCACAGGAGCAGACTGCAAGTCCTGATTCGGTTCTCTTAACTGCAGTGTGAATATTTTATAACAAGGCCAAAAAAAACCCTATGCAAAACTATATCAAACTATTTTAAATTCCTCCACACAAAACTTGCCACAGAGGGGATTATAAAGGCAATTCCCCCCTTAACTCCAAACATTCTGCTCCTCAGAGTTTAATGAACTGTGCTATTTTAATGCACTTTTGAAGCACATCATCCGTATTCTAACCACTGACCTTTTCCTAATGCCCTTCAGACATCCAACAAATAGGTTACATCTGTTCCTTCTAAAGCAAGGCAAGATACAGGGACCAGCATCTCCTGGGGTTTGGAGTGGCACAGCCTCATCTTTGCTGTCTAACACAACCTGTGAGGCAGAATGTGAGCAGCCAGAGCCTTGGAGCCACGTGAGCTGTTCTGCTCCGGCCGTGCCCTGCCAGGTATGGCTGGTGGCACAGCTCCTGGTATGTTGTCCCCATCAGCTCTGGCCTTTGCCCGAGCTGTGCATGCTGGGGTGAGAGCTGGTGGAGTGGAAACCCATCTGGTGACCTGTGAGAGGGCTCCAGGGATCCCCACTGGAAACCGCTTCCCGAGACTCTGCGAGATGGTTTATTTACTCCCACAAGGAGCAAAACCTTTCTTACTCCAGTTTTGTGACTAAAACCCTCTCACAGGCTGCTTCCTCTGACACGGGATGGAACTGAACTCCGATGTGTCGCTCCTCATCACTCGCCATATGATTCGATGGGTGGAAACGCGCATGACCAGGAACAAACCTGAGATGCCCTGCTTCTTGTGTGGCCTTTTGTTTTTCAAAGAAAGCTCTTTGCCAAGGGTTAGGATTATTTTTCCCCACTTTTACAGATGCATCAAACCATTAATTACAGCATTACAGAAACAGGCAATGGGAGATGCTTGGTGTCCATCAGCTGAAGGAGTGAAAGCATTTACCAGTCCTGCTTTCACTCATGCTTGGATTTTCCTTATGCCATGTAAGAGCATTAAAAAGCCATGAAAAAAAAGTCAAATAGATGCAAGAAGGGAAGTAATTCTGTTCTCATTTTTCACTGGAGATTGGAAAACCCAGGTAACAGTAAAGCAAACTGATGTGCTTTTACAGTAGTGCTGTGTAAGGATAGGTGACTTTCCAGGTGATGCGTGACCCCTGCCAGGGCCCCAGATCTCACAGGGGATCTCTGGGGTGACAGAAGTTGGGCTGGGCAGAGCTGAACCTCCCTGGGCGTTGGATGGTGCAGCACAGGGCAGCTCTTGTGGCACACTCAGCTCTGGAGGTGGTGCTGCTCCTCCTGTTCTTGGATGGACCTTGCTGAAGCCCACCAGGAATTCTCTGTTTCTGTGGAATTTTAACTGGCTGCATGAGGAGATGCTGGCTGCTAAACCCTCCTCTTCATATGTTGGGGGCCTTCAAATGCCTTGACTCTGTTTCCATGCCCATCTCAGCCAGCAGAGGAAAACTCCAGTCTGGAGTTCAAGCCTTGGCATTGTCTTGTCACCACCCAGGGGTTTATTGTGGTCTCAAGCTAGGCAAGGACACACAGCCCAAGAGGCTGGGACAAACCTCATCTGCAGGTCAGAGAGGAGGTTGGAGCACAGATTTACCCTCACGCACACAAACCCTACACATCCTGCAATTCTGCCAAATTTCATAAATGTGCTGTGACACAATGGTTACATCTGGGAGCTATTTCTGAAAAAAGCACGGCGCTGATGTGACCCTGTCTGCTCCACAAGCATGCTGGGTTGATGCACACAGCATCCACAGGCCACCCCAAAACACCGTCCTTAAAAAACAACTGAGATTCCAGCTCAGTGTCACCAGAGCTGCAGGTTTCCTCCTGAGGCACCAGAAGGGCTCTGGTTCCAGAGGGGGCAGGTGATGCTCTGGCTTAGCCTGACTGGGATGGGGAATAAGATAAGCCTGGCCCAAGTCCTGTATATCCCTTCCATTGCCTCTCTCCATCGCTTATGCAAGTCCTCATAAGAAGGGCAGATGTGTACTGCCAGACTGTGAAAATCAGATGAATGTATGAATATTTATTCATATATTATACATATAATAATTCATATAAATGTATATATTCAATTTGTATAATAAATTTTGTATGTTATTTTATATTTGCTATATTTTATATGAATAGAAATGAATATATTCACTTGCCAAGGAAGTCAGTGGGAATGAAATGAGCTCAGCTGCTCACAGGATCAGGCCCATTAACAACAGCTTTATGCTGTTTCCAGGAAATCACAGTGTTTAGACAGGAAAGGTGTTCAGCCATGAAAAATACGGATTTTCTCACAAAGCTCATGCTCTGAGTGGTTCAGTTTGTCGATATTGGCGGTGACCAGGTAAGAGAGGCAGAAGCAGGACCTGGGGTGTGGGAAAAGCAGAATCTACAGGTTCAGGGAGAGAAGCCAGCAGGGCAGTCAGCAGGATTTGTCCCCAGGGACTCTGTAATTCGATTTAGCCTCTGTGTGGCACAGTGCAGGCCTGTTCCCACCAGGCACGGCCAGTTCTGACCCAGCTCAGCGACTAAATGAGGTGCTTATTTCTGAGCACTCTGCTCAGCACTTTTCCAGATCACAGGTGAGGAGCTCAGCACTTGAGGGACAGGTCTGTAAGAACTAACCCGTGATAAACACAACACAATAAGATGCTGGAGGCACAGACAGGGTGACAGGAGGGCAGATGACAGGCAGTGTCCCACAGGAGCCCTGCACTGCCCCGGGCACAGTCCCAGCGTGAATCCAGCACCCAGAGCTGCCTCTGCTCTCCCCTCCCAGAAGGCCTTGGCATCCTCAGTGGGAATGGTAATTAAGCTGACATAGAAGAACACAACCCTTCTTCAAAGGGCTGGCAGATTGTTTGGGGATTTCTCCTGTAGCTGCACGGCTGCACTCAGGGGCAATATGAATACTGGAAAAGAAAAAAGGGAGAGGAAGAAACAAGTAGAAATGGGAATGGCAGAAAGTGAGAAAGCACAGAGGAGTGCAATAGAGACTCTGCAGGAAAGATAAAACCAAGACAGGAGGAAAATGTGTTGTCTTTGCACAAAGTGACTCAGAGAAAGGACTGATGGAGCATTCCCAGCCCTGCCCCTGTGCCAACACGGGCCTTCAGAGGAACACAGCTGGCATGAAACTGGGTTGAGCTGGACTCTGAAGTCTCCACAAAGGCTGTACCAAGGGCTGGCATGTGCAGATTCCCAGCTGTCCTCCCCAGGACCCTGCTTGTAGAAGAAACAAGTGCCGTCAGGTACAATCAGCCCTTGCTCTGGCTCCTGCCATGGGAATGATCTGGTCAGAGCAGCCACCTCCTGCCAGCGCAGGGACACCACACAGCCCCGAGGTGAGAGGCACCCAGCTCACTGCACTGTCTAAAAGTGGGTTGGAAGTGAATGAAAGAGTACAGGGAGTGGCTGCACAGGGAGGCAGGTGAGGAAAACAGATCCACCCCATCCGAGGACAGATCCACTCCACCGGGAACCCACCAGTGTGTGCTGGGCTCACTGAATTACACACGTTTACCCACAGGTTTGTGGCCATGGTTTGCCTTGTTTCGTCCATAACAACACATTCCCAGAAAAACACAAAGAAGGAAAAGTCCTCTGAGGTAAGGAGCAATAGAGAGATAAGTCTGATTAGGAAGATAACTATTAATAGCAAATATACTTTCATTACTGTGCCTAATATTTTTGAACCAGCAGTTTCTAGCATGTCCTCTACCCAAGAACTAAACACTTCTGACTCTGTGTTCCATGAGCTGCAGGAGGAAAATGAGTGGATGTACTTCCAGTAGATTCATTAGCAGCTGGATATAAATATATTTTCACTAGCTTTAAAGATATTTACATCAACTGTGCCTGAGACCAGATGCCATGAGAAAGGCAGGAGTTGCTCTGTGTGGGCACAACACTGCATGAGAGCACAAACAACCCCAACACGTCTCTTGTCTTGACGGCTGTTTCTCCAGGGCAAGGGAATTATGCTCCCAGGCTGCTGCCATAAAACTCTGGGCATAAAAAAGGCACTGAAAAGGACATGAAACAGTCTAGACAGAGGGGAGCACTTCAATACTGCTGGAAGGAAACAGGGCTGTGGCTCGGAGCCATGGCTCAGACAGCACTGATGCTCCTGCTGCCCGGCAATCCAGGCACACAGCCGAGCCCCAGCCAAAGAATATGTTCAGCTTCTCTGCACGCTGACCCTCTCCAGGGGCAACGGGGTGCAGGGACAGAGCCCTCTCCAAGGGCCCCCTTCACCTTACTCTGAACCAGGACAAAACAGCCGAGAAGTCAAAAAAACCCTAATTCCATCAATCCCTGCAGGTCATGGTCAGGTGTAGAATGAACCTGGAATGGTTTGGGTCGGAAGGGACCTTAAAGATCATCTAATTTCAATCCTCACTAATGTTTGTATTAATTATTAAGCTTTAGCTGTCCTGTGGGTAGGTACTGAAGGTGAGGATTCACTTGTGGGATGAACACAACGGCACTGTGACTGCAACCAAATGGATGTAAAATTCCCCATTGAGAAATCACATTTTCCTGCATAATCTCGTATGTTCCCCACTGTCTTTGGGGTAAATATTTTTGAAAGCAAAGTTTAGTAGTGTTAATTTTTGAAAAATATAAAACTATAGCAAAAGCAATTTGGTAAAACCCACTTAATAGTACATGTCAAAGCATTTTCCAGTCTTGCAGATGCTGGATTTTGGGTTGATGCAAGGTGGTATGTGTGCCTCTGTGTGTGTGTGTGTGTGTAATTGTCTTATTTTTCTCTCCATAGAAAACTAATAAACAAGAAGTTGATTGCCTAATACTAAAAATGAATCTTTTTGTACATCTGAATAAACAGTCTTCCCAAACACTGTGGAACAACTATCCTTTGCTTTGAAACCATGCACAAATATAAATTAGATTGTAAGATTGGTCCCTGAACCTCAGAATTTCTACCAATAATTTGATTATCTGTCCCAAATTAAAGAGAGGCCTCAAGATCAAACTCGACACAAAGACACTGAAAGTTAACACAGTGCAGTGGGCAGAACAGAAACCTTGCAGGGGTGAGGAAAGTACATCTGTGTCAGCAGTGACTCACCCGCAGAGAACCCGGCTCCTCTTGAGCCTGGGGTGCTGAGACACCCTGGGAGCTCATTGTCAGCAAACATGGCAAGGTCAGAGCCACCAGAACCTGTGCCCAAGGGCTCCCTGCAACTCAATCCAGCCTTGGAAAGAAATTAATTTCAAAAGGTACTTGTCAGGAGAAAGGGATTCACCTGCCCTTCACCTGGCGGGATAAGGTCCAACTGAGAGGGCACATGGGGGCCATGGGGTGACTGTGGGGTGACCGGGGTGATCATGGGGTGACTGGAGTGACTGGGGGGTGCAGGGCACAGCCAAGACCGAGCTGTGGCTCTCCAGAATGGGATGTGCCCATGGCCTGATCTGGGCTCAGAGCACAGCAGGTCCCAGTACAGGGGGTTGTAGAGAAACTGGGAGGCTGGATCCAAGCTCAGAAAGGCCTGGAGGACAGGTACCTTACAGGGACAGGGACAGTCCTACCTACATGCAAATATATCTCCAAGTCAACAGCTAAGAATGTCTCTGCAGAGACAGAACAGCAATTCTGTGAACAGCAGAACCAAAGACACCTGATTCCAAAGCAGCTGCATCCTGTCCCTACACACACCTCCTGACGGGTCCCCAGTGCTCCCTCACCATCCAGCTCGGGGGGACAATTACCCTGTGCCTGTTTGACAACTGTCACCCCTTTCTGGGGTTTCAGATCCAGGTTTTCCAGCCCTGTACACTCTGCCACAGGCACACAGGAGGCACAAAGGCTCTGGGAGGGAGCCGTGCAGGCAGCCAGATGGTGTGACTGCAACTCTTCATCCTGGGGAAAACTGGGCTAAAAATGTAGATCACTGTAACAGAAACAGTCTTGAGGCACAGGCTTAAGAGGCTGCACTAAAACCATCTGAGGATGACCTTTGAGAAGAGGTCCCCAGGAATAATTACTCCTCTCTGGGTGCCTGCTGTTTGCTCCTCCCTTTATCCAGGCAGGATCATGCCCTTGGTGGCTGTTTTGGCTGAAGACACCTGGAGCTCCTCACAGGACCCTGCACAGCCCTGCCTGCACACGTCGCTGCTGCACGTCTTCACATACCGTGAGCGCTGGGCTGCTGTGAACTGAAGGGTTTGTTATTAAATCACTCACTCTGGAGTAACTGAATTATCCAAGTTTCAGTTGAACCAATTAACTGATACAATACAGGGCTCTTGCTCTCTTAGATGAGGAGAAGCTTCTTGCTTTCTGCTCATGTCTCACTGTGAAAGTGATTTTTTAAACACTTTAATCTAATTAACTTGTTGAGACTGAGAATCTGTTGAAGGTGCTCAGGTGATGAGAATGGGATTGTTGCTGTGTGTGGTGCTAAGCAGGGAGACAAATCACTGTGAGGATGAGGGGGCTTGGAAAAATGATGCTCTTAGGACACAGTTCAAAGTCCAAGAGGTCTCGCTGGCCAACTTGCTGTTCTGCTAAAATGCAGCTGGAAAGGGAAAGCAATCAGGAAGAAGCACTTTCAGAGTGCACTGGCTGTGGTCTCCTCCAGAGAGCAAAGCTAAATAAAGCTAAATAAAGGGGTGCATGTGACTGGGACCTCAGAAATCCAGCTAAAACAGGGAAGCCAAGGATGCACATACAGGTGTTCAGGGAGGCCCAGCCCTTCCCCATCCCAAACTGTACCCCATGGAAATACAGCATTTCCTCAGTGGTTTCCCTGTTCTGCAGTGATGCAGCACAAAAGGAGTGTCCTGACCATGGGCTGTGTTGCCCACATGGGTGTTCCAAACTGGAACTGGAACGTGCCCAACGTGCAGCTCAATGCTGCAGAGCTCTGCAGGAGCAGGGAATAGCATGCCCAGGAGCCCGATGTGAACCATCCCCATAGCACTGACCTTGCATTGTTTGTTACAGGAAATTACAGGAGTACAGACATGGATGAGCTCCCTGGAATCCACCAGCCCCTGAATCGTGGAGTAGGTGGGCCTGGAGGCAGCACTACATGCAGAAGGGACAGGATTGTGCTGACCCATCGGGCCAGGTGATAAGGAACACAGGTCCAAGGGAAGTAAAGAACACCAGTATTGAATGTAAATTATCTCCCAGGGTTTCTATCTAGAAATGAATCAGAGGGAAGCATCACAGATTAATTCTGGTTGGCCCTTGCAATGTGACTATGAATGTTACTGTAAAATAAAGGATGAGGTATTATGAATGATACTCTAAATAAGATGCAGATTAAGTTACACATTTGCCACTTATGTTTACAAACATGAACTGAATCTTCCAACCTACACACTTCAGCTGATTTTAAATTACGACAAAATAAAGGTTTTCTTCTTTTCCTTGTCGTGGCATTTGAGCTCCTGTGGCTGCACAATGACACTGGTCAGACCAGACTGCCTGGAGCAGGCTGGCTGACACAGTCCCTGCTGGTGAGGACAACGAGCCATCAATGGAGGCCAGCCTGAGGTTTTGGAGGACACACATACATGCAATTCCCTTGCACACCTATGACAGAGATACAGACAATCTGAAGTGGCACTGAGGCTCTAAGCCCACAAGCTTCCACCCCAGCCCACAGAATTATGGAATCACGGAATGGTTTGGGTGGGAAGGGACCTTAAAGCTCATCTCATTCCACCTCCTGCCATGGATAGAGACACCTTCCATGAGATGTGTCATCAGAGGTGACTTCACTCCTGCTCAGTCCTGTCCCCCCCAATGCCTTGCAGAGGGGGAGAGGAAAGGAGAGGCATGAGGGATAGTCACACCAAATGCAGATGGAATTTTTTCTCCCCTGGGATTTGGAGACTCTGTCTGGATGCAGGGATGAGATGAGGGCATTGAGGGCATCTCAGTCTCTCAGCTGCTGCATAAGCAGATTAACTTTATGTGCAGCTGATCCATGGAGAAATGGATCGGCAGGAGTCCCTGACAGAGACAGATTTCTGCCCGACTCACATTCTGCTTGCTCACAGCAAACATGCTGGATGATGTTATTTACGT
This sequence comes from Coloeus monedula, assembly GCF_965178545.1. Classification (NCBI taxonomy): domain Eukaryota; kingdom Metazoa; phylum Chordata; class Aves; order Passeriformes; family Corvidae; genus Coloeus; species Coloeus monedula. The sequence goes on along the minus strand of NC_138794.1, from coordinate 12,749,880 downwards.
GACCTCTCTTCTCTTCTCCGACTTGCATCACTTCCCTACTCAACCTCCTGCCTGGGTCACAGCCATCTCATTAAATTAGGCCCATCACTGAAGCAGCCCTGACAATGACTCCCCTTCCTGATCTCTCTGCTCCCAAAGGAATGCTCTTGATGCCAATCACTATTCCAAGGAAAAAGCATTTAGAAGGCAGAAAAGGAAACCAATTGTTGTGAAAAGCTCCATCACTGTGGTCTGGTTGACAAGGTTGGGGTTGGTCACAGGTTGGACTCAATGGTCTTGGAGGTCTTTTCCAATCTCAGTGATCCTGGGATTCTGTGCCACTGTGATCTCCCAAGAGGGAAAACAGCAATGGCCACTGAGGATGTTCCCTAAGCCCACCCTTCCTCCTTTTCCCTCTCCCAGAGCCCCACATGATAGCAGCACTCCCAAGGACACCCCAGGATGAGGCAGCCTGGCTGCCTCCCAGGTATTTCCTTTCTCATTCCCATGCAGTGTAACAGCTCCCTGTGGTAATGGATTGTCTTTGGTGTCCTCCTGATGCTCTGGGAGGTTTGAGTCAGCTCCCCCTGAGCTGCCCGGCTGAAGCAGCTCCGCTGAGGCTCATGGAAATTTACTGCAGCATTCCGCAGAGTTACTCCAGGCTCGCACCATGGAAGTGGGAGCACAATTGACCCCCTTGTTCTGTATATCTTGGCTCCGAGGACTTAATTAGACTGAACATTTAAAAAAATGGGTGATGGGAGGGAAGCAATTTGGCACTTAGAGAACAACAAAAATTCCGTAGCGAGTGTGTGGCAAGGGACAAAAAGCAAAGGCAAGAAAGGGAAGAACCACAGTCAGAGGGACAAAGAAACCCGAATTTTCTCTGGAAGCATTATTTAAATGATTTGTAACCTAATTTAGCACATCAAGGGCTGTTCAGTTTTTGAGTGCCCTGGATGGACACAGTCCTTCAGGCCAGCTCTGACTTCCGAGGACACAAGTGCTTCCCTGGACTTAATGGAACCATTTGCTCTTGAAAATGTATCCCATTTCTGCCCTATGTCAGCTTTTCCTTAACCTGGCTCGATATTCCTTTTGCCTTTGCAGGAGCATCTACACAACGTCTGCTTCCATTTCCTTTCAGATTGGAGCCGAGGATTTCACTGCAGTGATTCATGGCTTACAGACCTGGAAGGGACTTGGGAATTCACCTAGTTCACACTAAAGTACACAGCTGGTACACTGTCCTGCTAAGGGAGGACCACATATATTCATTCAGGTGTTTTGGCTTCTGTAAACTGTGTCCCCTGACCCACACACAGCACTGAACTGGGAGACTGCCCAGGATGTCTCCTTTTGTCCCTCCTGTGCCCTGCACAGGCTGTCTGAGCTCTCAGCATTCTCTGGAAGGTTCCCAGAGAAGTCCCAGGGAAGATGATTCCTGTTTATGTGATGAGCATAATGGGAGTGGGGTTGGGTTCAGCTCCGTGCTGGAGAGCCCGTAAATATCCACTGTTCAATGGCTGCTGTTTCACTGACACCTCAATTAAATTAGAAATGCGCACTTTATATATAATTGAAACTATGCTAATGCACAATGCACACAGAGAGCTCTCCTAGTCCTCAGCTTGATCTGCTGCTTCTCCTACACTGAAATGCCAATTCCTCTAGAGCAATACAGGCAATCTGCCCAAATTGTGACCAGGAGTTTATCAATCAAATCCTTGGGTCCGACTCTGAAGGCAGAAACAAACACAGGAGATTCCCATGTATGATAAAAAGAGCTTTTCAATCCAGGTGTTGCAATAATAATTTGTTTTGGGTTTTTTTTTTTTTCTTCAGGACAAAGGAAGGAGCTCTTAAAATACTCTTAAATACAAAAGCATGTTCCTAGCTCATGTCAGGGTTTGACACACACACCAACAATCTCTGATGCTCAATTTGTGGCTTTCTTAGTCTACAAGAAAAAAAACCCACAAAAACTCCTAGGCCAGGAATCATAACTGTGACGCAACCAGGGGGTAAAAACAGCACAAGAAACTGGGGTATTGAGACAGTGGATTCCTGCACTCACATACAGAAATCATCATCACCTGCTTGCAACAAATTACTCGGCCTTTTAGAGCTCTTCCCTCAGAATTGCCATTCCCAATTGTCTCCTGGAGCGAGTGGTAAACAGCAGCAGCCATTTGTGTGTAAGCTGGGAAAAGCTGAAGAATCAGCTGGGCTCCAGCACTGCTCCTCACGGCCCAGTGAACTCTCATTGAATCTCTCAATCCTTAATAAGCATTTGGCCTTAATTGCTGATTTTATCGTAGCCCAGTACTTATGCCATAATTGATGAACATTGTTTGCAGCGGAGTTTTATGGCTCTGCCTTGCTCCAGTGCCTGCGCAATTGGATCTGCCATTCCTCATGCATGGCACGGTGGTGCCTGGCACCATCTAGTGCTGGGATGCCTGGCTGGGGCACAGCACAGGGTACCCCGGCCTCAGATCATGGAACTTCAGGATATCCTGAAGTGGAAGGTGGAAAGAACCCCAAGGATCATTGAATCCAACTCCTAAATCATCTCTGCGGGAAGCAGCAGGTGCAGGTCAGAGCAGTGCTCAGCAACCAGATTGAAAAATCCTCTCAAAACTCCTGGTCAAACTGCCCTGGGTACAGCCCAGAGCCCCTGGAGACAACAATGTGGGGAGGGGGCCAGGCAAACCTCGCTCGAACTTGACAACAAGAGGTTTAGGCTGTAAAATACAGAATATTCTCAACTCCTGCAGGCTTCCTGAGGACTCAGCAATGGAGCACCTCTCCTAAGAGGAAAGGCTGACTGGATGAAATGCATTTCCTAGCCAGTCCCACTGGCCTGAGCTCTGACCCCCCAAAATATCCACCCCCTCCTTGTGGAAACGTTTCACCTGGAGGAGCAGAGTCCCTCAGCATGAAGAGCTTTGACTTGTTACTTTAATGTGAGTTTGGGGATATTCAATTATTAAAACAAAAACATCCATTCCCAGCTGTGAACCCAGAGCACAACCAGGACAAGGTGACATTTTGTCCTGTGACACTTTACATGAACCTTTATACATTATGGCAAAACTGTCGGGGTTTTTGGTGTATGAAGCAGAAAATTCCCTGATGGAGCTTGAGATGCTTAAACGCCTTAAAATCTTGGCCTCAAGCTGTTATCAAATTTAGAATAGGCAGCAACAAACATAAAACTGCCACCATTCCTACCAGTTCAGAAATCAATTATTTTAGCAGCACTCACATTATCAAATTAAGGTTTTTAAAAAGATGTTTCATGTAACCAATTCCCATTTATCAGAAAGTGCCTCAGTATAATACCATGCACCAGACAGAAGACTTTTTTAATAAGACATGTTTATTGGAGAGTTGTCTACTACGTTTTTGACCCATGAAATGTAGTTAACTTAGGTCTACTGTAACTGGCATCATGTGGCAGCAGCTGGAGTCTTTATTACAAAGCAGTTCCAGCAACAAGAGTTGAGGAAGGGCTTCACTGTCCTGGGGAGAGTGAAAACACAGAGCACCTGCCCTTGGAATATCTGAATGTGTATCCTATGACCATAATCATCCAGGAAAAGTGAGGCCAGACATACATTTTTAAACATTTTCTTTACATTTCAAGGGTATGATCTGCAAATTGTATCATCCTGGACTCTCTCTAATTCCCCAAAATAAACACAGTAACAATCAGCACCACACAGATATACTTGGTGTGACTTCCAGAGCAATCCCATACACTCCTGGAGGCACTGGCTGTATTTGTATTGCCTAAAAAAATGTTATAAAAATGCTTCCAACTAAGCTGTTCCAAGAATGTTATTGGCTGTAGTAGAGCCTCTGAAATCTGGCACAGAAACACCCCCTCAAGCTACAGAAGTCTTTTCTTTGTCCCAGGAAATCTCATGTATATTTAGCAGAGTTAAATTTAAATTATTATTTTCCTCCTCTGCTTGTGCTCCCCAGCAACAAAGAAACAGTAATTGAGGTGGATGTTTTGTGAAACCACAACATGAGACAACAGAACCACAACTCCCTGTGTTAAAATACTTGTCTGCACTCCAGCTGAGCTCCTTCCCAGCACACATAACCTTTCCTTCTAGGAGCTGGGAATAACCACAAGCTTCTTGTACCCACTCTGAAGCCACGGTTATCTCATCTCCAAGGATATTTTTCTTTTTGCCCCACTTCTTGTTCCCCAGGTGACCTTCTTCAACAGCTGCTCCAAGGACCTGGTTGCAGCACTACTCCTCTGAAATTCATCTCTTCCCAGGGAAATCCACAGCAATGCTTTCCCCTTCCTGCAACCACTCCTGCTCAAGGGAAAAGGGGCATTTTGATTCCCCCGCAGCTGCTCTGGGCGTGCCCAGCCTGGTTTGCATCCCCAGGAGCTCCCTGAGCCCTGTCAGCTCCTCTCTGAAGCTCAGCACAAAACCATTCCCACCACAGCATTCACTCTTCATTCCCTCACAGATGCTTTCCTGCAAAAATCACTCCAAAATCAATGCTTTGCCTTTTCAGTGATTATCCACAATAACCTATGGGAGCTCCTGCCAGCAGCTGTGGCTTTATCCTTGCTGGAAATGTCATTTGCTCTTACAGGAATTCCACCAGCCCCTCGAAGCTGCTACCAAAAATGAAAACAAACCTTCTTCCGCAGAATACTACTGAGAGAAAGCACCTTTTTCCAAAATACCAGAGTGCACTGAGACTCTCCAGCTGCATCCCAGGAACAGATGTGCTCCCTGCTCCTGGCCTGGGATGCAGCTTCAAGCCAATCACAATTCCCTGGATACAGGTCTGCTCTTTGGGCTGGCATTTGGTGAGCCAATCCCAGATGTTCCTGGGTTTGTTTTCATAAAGCAACATGTTCTAAGAGATTGATTCTGATACCTCACTCCAAAGCACTTATTCTCAGAAAGATTTCCAAATCTCAGGTGCCCATAAATAAACACAACCTCATTTCAGCTCTAAACCCCAGTTCTGATTCCATTCAACTCCTTCTCCAGATGCTCAAGTGCCATCTTCAGCCTTCAGAGATACAGCAAACATTTTTCTTAGAAGTCAACAGGCCTTAACTGGCTTCTGCAGCCCAAGTTACACTTTATTAGAGATGGCAAAGAGATGCCCTCAGAGCACTGAGGGCCACTCATGGGTACTCATGGAATGTGCTGAAATGGAAACAAACTATTTTTACTGTTCTTCCTGCAAATGAGCACCCAAAGTGTTCACAGACACAGCTCTGAGGTGATGAGGTCCTGGACACTTTGCAGGACAACAGTGCTTTAAGCATCAACCTCACCCACCAGCTGCAACAATCACATTCCAATAAAACAGCCCTCCAATGCCATCCCCCTGCTACTGCTGTTTTCTTATTTTAACTGTAGTTTTACAAATCTCCATGGAAATGCTGCTCATTTGGACAGTTGCTTGGCATACCAACAGATGGAGTATGTTAATCAGTTTTTAAGGATATGCTAAAAGTCTGGGATTATTTGAGCTCTGCATTCAGAATGTTTGTAAAAAACCACAAACTTGTAATACATTAAAAAAAGGTTTATTCTGCTACAGTGGAAGGAAACAAGATCCTAGAATCTTTAATCAGAGGCTTTTAAAATTACCAATTTTCTGTAATGCTGAATAGATTATTAAATCAGACTGTCTTCTTATCTTTGGGTTAAATTATGCACAAAAAATAAATATGGCTAAATTTATCTTTCATTTAAAAACCTGCTCTGGATTCTGAAGGGATCAAAATACTTGGCTGGAACAACAACTCAGATTTTTTATTGCTTTAACTGATAAAAGTGCCATGGCAGTAACAATACAACGCTGGTTCTAAAAATAACTCGTGGGGCTCCTAAACTTTCCAACTTCACAGCAGGAAAAAAAAAAGGAAGCAAATAATCAGCAATTCCTTTGCAAAGTGGAATGTCTGAAGGGAAGAAGAAAATCAAATGTGTATGATGGATTTCATCAGCAAAACCAAGCCAGGAGGATGCCCTGTAACAGCACAAGGGCTGAACCAGCAGTTTTTGAGGTTCCTTTGCATGTTTTCTCCCCTGATAAGGGCTCTCATGCTGCTGCTTACACGCCTCTGCAGCACCAACAGTCCTGGCCATTCTTCCTTGGAAAATGCTAACACCTTCCAGAACCACGGAATTTTATATTATCAAACCTCTGCACATTTTTATGACATCCTGGTAATGCTAACAGAAAAGTCATTCAATTACCTCAGTTTTTCTTCTCTGTGACATAGAAAAAAGTCCATAAATGCCAGCTGTGTTACTTCTTCTTGATCATATTAGTGGATATAAGAGTTTGTTGCTTTGTTACTATTCTTTTGTTAAATAACCTTTGTGTATATTAATCTGGTTTGTGGCAGACAAATGGAAAAGATGCACAGAAAGATCTGGAAGGTTTTGATACAACACCAAATACATTTTCTTCTTTGGATGCTTCATTTTCTCCATGATAGGTATAGGGATTAAGGCTTAGTTCTTGTGCTTGCTCTGTGTTTCAGGATGAAACAACACGAGTGCTCCAGGGAGTGATCTCCCCATTCACACCAGATTGTGGGCAGACAAGCCAAGGATCAGCCAAGATCTTGTCAGAGGCTGAGCTGAACATGCCATGGGATACCTTATTCCAACACACAATGTAAGATTACAGCCAGGGAGAGGGAGGAAGAACCAGGTCTTTCCAACCAGGAAAAGAACAGACTAGGACAGGATCACAGGGTGTGGAACACAGATGAAATTAAATGGCAAATTAATTGGAAAAAGAAAACTCCCTGGTATTGCCTCAGTTCCCAGATATGCAAAGGAAACCACAAAAAAATGTGCATGGGGCCAGTTCTGACCTTGAACTCTGAGGAGCTGGGAAATCAAACAAATTCCAACAGGAACAGCTGAAACAGGAGAGGGGGAAACACCACTGAGATCTACATGGAGAGATTTTTGAGCCAACTCTTACAGGTTAGTACAAAACCAAAGTGTGTGGAACCCAGGTATAAATTAAATAAAGTAAACCCAGGTATAGTTCTGACCTCAAATCTGTCACATTTATATTGTATTTCCATTAATTAGACAAACATTTCCTGGCTCACAGTGGTCAGGATGGCACTGAGTAAGTGCAGCCAGAAGGAACAAGCTGAACAGGGCAGACTTAAACCCTAGAACCATCCAGCTTCACAAGGAGGAAAGATTTGCAACGCTGGATTTGGAATGTGAATCTGCACTGCCATCTGCAGAGAGCAGGTTGGCAAATTAATGGGCCATCAGTGTAGCAGCAATTAAACAGCCGAAGTGCAAATATTGGTACGTAAAGCATGGGATCTGGTGGGAAGGAGAAAGCTGTGACACCATTGTCACAGCTGACATTCTGCACAATGTATGCTGTGTCTCAGGAAGGTATTTTAACTTTATTTCTTAAATATTGTCCTCTTTGCTTTTTTTAGGAGGAAAACTGATCCCCTTCCGTTTCTCCCAACTCCTCCCCACATCATTTGTAGCTGGAGGTACTGGGGTTGTGCCCAGGAGCTCACCGTGAACCTCTGCTCCCCGAGGCGCTTGGCCACAGCAGTGCAGCAGAACTGTTACTAAATCACATCACAGGGAGTAAAACCAAGCCCAAAGTCTCTGTGTGGGTGAACACCCACACGCCCGACTTTGCTGTGATCTCTCTCCCCTCACACCCAACCCTGACCGCTGGGATCTCTCTCCCCTCACACCAAACCCTGACCGCTGGGATCTCTCTCCCCTCACACCAAACCGTGACCGCTGGGATCTCTCTCCCCTCACACCAAACCCTGACCGCTGGGATCTCTCTCCCCTCACACCAAACCCTGACTGCTGGGATCTCTCTCCTGTCACACCAAACCCTGACTGCTGGGATCTCTCTCCCTTCACACCAAACCCTGACTGTTGGTATCTCTCTCCCTTCACACCAAACCCTGACCGCTGGGATCCCTCTCCTGTCACACCAAACCCTGACCGCTGGGATCCCTCTCCCTTCACACCAAACCCTGACCGCTGGGATCTCTCTCCCCTCACACTCAACCCTGACCGCTGGGATCTCTCTCCTGTCACACCAAACCCTGACCGCTGGGATCTCTCTCCCCTCACACCAAACCCTGACCGCTGGGATCTCTCTCCTGTCACACCAAACCCTGACCGCTGGGATCTCTCTCCCCTCACACTCAACCCTGACCGCTGGGATCTCTCTCCCCTCACACCAAACCCTGACCGCTGGGATCTCTCTCCCCTCACACCAAACCGTGACCGCTGGGATCTCTCTCCCCTTCACACCAAACCCTGCCTGCTGGGATCTCTCTCCCCTCACACCAAACCCTGACTGTTGGGATCTCTCTCCCTTCACACCAAACCCTGACTGTTGGGATCTCTCTCCCTTCACACCAAACCCTGACCGCTGGGATCTCTCTCCCCTCATACCGAGGGAGCGGCTGCAGCCACGGCTGGAGCTGGGTCCATGTTTCAGCCCAGCTCTGTGTCCCACTTCCTCCTGTGAGAACCAGCGACACAGTGACATTAACGCGGTGTGAAGGAATCTGCCCAGGAATAAACGCGTTATCTGAGTGTTTCTTGTAAAACGAATGATTCACCCCCTCACTTCACTCCGAGGACATGCTTTGTTCCCTCAGGAAACACCTCTCAGGTGTGGGGCTGAGAAGCCCATGACGTTCCCACCACAGTGTGCTCTGCTCTGGAGCCAGGCTGGGAGAGCTGGGGGCGTTCACCTTGAGAAGGCTCCACAGAGACCTCAGAGCCCCTTCCAGTGCCTGAAGAGGCTCCAAGAGAGCTGGAGAAAGACTTGGGACAAGGGCCTGGAGTGACAGGACAAGGGGGAATGGCTTCCCACTTCTAGAGGGCAGGGTGAGATGGGATATTGGGAAGGAATTCTCCCACGAGGGTGGGGAGGCCCTGGCACAGGTTTCCCAGAGCATCTGTGGCTGCCCCTGGATCCCTGAAGTGTCCAAGGCCAGGTGGGACGGGGCTGCGAAAGTGAAAAGTTTCCTTGCGTATGGCAGGCGGTGACACTGGGAGGTTTTAAAGTCCTTTGGCGTCACTGTCACGCTCCCCTCCCGCCCGTGCCGTCCGCCCACCCGCTCGCTCCCTACAAGTCGCCTCAGGGCAGGCGGGACGCGGCTCTCGCGAGAGCTCCGTGCACTGCTTTCGCGAAAGGCGCAAGGGGCGGGCAGCGGGCGGGGCGCCGCGGTGGCGGCTCGGCCGGTCCCTCACGGCCCGGCGGCGGCTGCTCGGCTGGTCCCAGCCCTGCTGGGCACCGCTTGCTCCCCTCGGGGTCTTTCCTCCCGCCGTTCTCTCCCAGCTCTCCTAGCCCGCCGTCCGCAGGGCCTCTTCCCTTCCCGCAGCCCCCCACCTTACCCCCCCACCCCCGACCCCTCAGTCCCCCTCGGCTCATTTCCTCTTCCCCCCTCAGGATATCCCTTCCCCTTACATACCCCCGCACCCTCAGGGCTCCCCTGAGCGCCTTCCCCGCTGCCCCTGAAGCCCCCGCCCTCGGCCTCCCCCATGGTGGGATTCGGGGCGAACCGCCGGGGCGGCCGCCTGCCCTCGCTGGTGCTCGTGGCGCTGCTGGCGGTGATCGCCGTGCTCGCCTTCCATTGCTGGAACGCGGCGTCCCGCCAGGCCCTGCTGCGGGAGGAGCTGGCCGAGCTGCAGAGCCAGGCCCAGCGCACCGAGGTGGCGCGGGGCCGCCTGGAGCGGCGGAACTCGGACCTCCTGGGCAAGGTGGACTCGCACAGGAAGCAGCTGGAGCAGAAGGAGGCGGACTACAGCCACCTGAGCAGCCAACTGCAGGCCAGGGACGGCCAGGTGAAGAGGTGCGAGGATGGCAAGGTAAGGGGAGGGGTCGGCGGGGGGGTTCCGGTACCCTGCGGGGAGGCTCAGTCCGGGTCACTGTCAGTCCTCGCCTGCCCAAGGTGTCCCCGCAGCCTCTGCAGCCCCTGCAGCCCCGGAGTGAATCAAGGCCCCGAGGCGCAGGTTTGGTGCTGCTGGGACAGCTGTAGCGAACTCTGATTTCTGAAAACGTCCCCAGAAAGAGCTGAAGATGTCCTCTGTGTGTGTGTGAGTGAACAATGAAATCCCGAGAGATCGCTCGTTTCCAGGCGGCTGTTTCAAATTTACTTACTGTTTTTTAGCTTTCTGTCTCTGCTGAGAATATCTGATCTTTTGTGATCATTCAAGAAACCAGACACAATCGTAAAACTACAGTTTCGAGGGAAATGAAACCAGTGTGGTGTTCAGTAGCACCCTGAGCTTGCCTCTTGGAATGCCTGGTACAGCACACTGATTTTTATGCTGCCAGCGTGTACTTGGGGAAAAAAAAAAAAAAAACAAAAAACAAAGAACCCTGCTGCTGACTAACGTGTCATTTTCCTTGGCTTGGAGAAGCCAAGCTAATAGAAAATTCAGCTGGCCCTTTCAGTGGGGGTGGCCTGGGGATTTCTTTTGTTGTGGAAGATGAGTGAATGCCTCAGCTTTCACTGTTGTGCTTTCATAACCGTCCTGAACTGGGAAGTTCACGGGGCTCAGCACACAAGTCCTGCTCAGGGGGCATGTGGGGTATATTTGCATGCAGGTCATCACTCTGCTCGTTGAACACTGTTCTCACAGTGGGATTTATGGAAATGTCACACTCTCCAGGGTAATTGCTGGCTAGGTTTGTTTTTCTGGTCCTTTCTTATCACACATTGGATGAGCAGCCTCAGAAAATGCATTTAGTTGTCACAGAAAAGGCTGAATATGTACATGTCCCATTCCAGAATTAGACTCCCTCAAACTGATTAAGTTTGTATTGAAGTTTCCTACTGAACCATTACAATTAAGCCCTTTGTGTGTTCAGCAAACATATTTTTAATTTTTATTTTTCCTCAGATTGCAGTAAAAAGTCCAGTTGGATATGACGTGGACTTCATGATCTTAAAGGTGTTTCCCAGCCTCAATGATTCAGTGATTCTAAAGCAGTTGGGGTTTAGCCAAGACACTTCCCCTTCTGTCTGCAAAAGGGCAGTCAGCTTGTCTGGTGTGTTAGTGTAACTGCCTGTGGGTGTAAAACTCTACTGGCAGGATTCAGGTAAGCTATCAGGCACAATTCATGAAAGGTTCCTTCTTCCTGGAAGGGGTGGTCAGGCATTGGAGCTGCCCAGGGAGCTGGTGGAGTCCCCATCCCTGGAGGTGTCCAAGGAAGGCCTGGATACAGCACTCAGTGCTCTGGGCTGGGGACAAGGTGGGGATGGGGCACAAGTAGGACTCAGTGTTCAGGGGAGGCTTTTCCAGCCTCAGGGATTCTGTGATCCATTACTGGGCTGCATGGCAAGGTGTGCTTTTAATGCAAGAAGTTTGTATTTTTTTGGAAATCTGTGATGTGTTCTTGTAGGACACTGGGGGAGAAGATGTAGGTCTAAGCTGGGGGGTGCAGCACTGGTTACTGGAGCCAGGGCCCACTCGGATGCATGGGGTACAAACAGGTGCTGCTGGCTGCCCCTGCCTGCCCACCACTGTTGTGTTCCCAGAGATCTGCCTGGGGTTTGGATGCTCTGAGTGTGACACTGCACAGGGCAGAGCAGAAGGGCAGCGAGAGAAACGTGCCTAGTAAACATCCCAAATTAAATTTAGTGTTAATTGCCTGCAGTGTGTGCTGTGTGTCTTCCTTCTTTGTTCCAGAAGCTGCCAGTTAAGGCCGTGAGAGCTTGTAGCTTTTTAACATCCTCTTTCAAAATGTTCAGAGTGCCCTAAGAGTCCAGAATAGCAGGATTTTATCAAAAACCAGTAGCTGGTCATTTTTCCTCCCATGTGAGCCGCTGTCTTTTCTCAGTGGCAACAGTGTTTATTTTTTTTCTAAAACCTTTTAAGTGACTTTACTTAAGTGACTATTACTTCTCTGAGAGTAGAGAATAAAGCTTTGTTTTAGAGAATGAAAGTCTGTCATAAGGAAACAGTAGTAAATATAAAGTATCTGACCAAAAAAGGCTTGAGTGATATTTTTTTTCCTCTCAAAATAGAATTTGGCAAGTCTGTCTGACCAAACTGCTCGTAACCTGTGATCTTAGTCCATTTGTGAAATGCAGGAGCTGAAATAAAACCCCAACATTGGTATCAAGTGATCACAACAAATTCAGGCTCGTTTTAAGGAAAACTCATTTGAAGATTCTGCTCTGGTGCTTCTCAGTGTCAGTTCTGCTTTGTGCTCCTTTGTCCTCAGCTGAGGTCCTTTGCCTTGTGGTTGCATAAATCAAGTGCCTTTCCCAGTGCTGAGGCAGCTCCAGTCTCTGCAGCAGTTTCCTCTTGGCTCAGGGATCTCTGGAGTCAAGGCCAAACCCTTGGCTCTCCCCTCTGTCCCCTGCTCGTGGAATGAGCCTGTCACACTGCACCATGGTTGTGTTTGCTCTTGAGAGCAAATATGGGAGTGTGACCCAGTGTCTTGTGTTTAAAAAGAAACAGCAAAAGCATGAATTCTTGGGAATTCTTCTCTCTTGTGGTGAGCTCCTGAGGGTCTGTTGGACCTTGGAACAAACAAGGAGGTCTCTTTTGGAGTTCCCTGTGAGAGGCAAACAGGGGTAATGCCTACCCTGGAATTTGGGCAGGTGCTGCATGCACAGGTAGCATCAGCTTCCTCAGTATTCCACGGGGTTTTTGCAGCATTCCATTAGGTTTTGGGGTTTTTCCATTGCTTTGCATATCCATTTGCAATAAGCGCAATAAAATGTGTGACTGGCAGGAATCTGTGGTGGAGAGGTTCCAGGTGGCAGGTGCCCAGTGTGCAGGGAGCACCTCTCATTCCGTACCTGCTGCTGGCCATGCTGGGTGTGGAGCACAGCCCTGCCCAGAAATGCTTGGGATGAAGCTGTTAAGTCAAACATCCCCAGGAGCAGCTAGGTCTGTTCTTTGTTGCCAAAACTTGGTAACTCCCCAGTTTGCAAAGCTGTAGCTTGACAGCAGCAATGTGGAGTTGTTACATGGCAAGACTCACAACTCAGATAGCACTGGAGGGTTGCCACATGTCCATGCACAGGATTTCTGGTGGTTTTTCCTGTGCAGGGCTCATTGGGCTACAGAGGGTTTATTTTCTCCATCCCAAGTGCTTGGAAAGGCCCTGAGGAGCCCCTGAGAGCTCAGCAATACAAACAGGTCTAGACCAGAGGAGGACGTGGCCCAGGAAGAACTGGACCTGCGCCATGGCTCGTGAAGTGTGGGTTTTGCATGTGTAGGTGGAACAGATCCCATGAATCATAAAAAAGCTTCTTCGCTTTCTATCCTTCAGATGAGGGACATTTGCTGTCAGCTGAGCTGGTTTGGATATAAATTCTGTCACTTCTCTGAAACTCGAAATCATCAAAAGGAAAGCTTGTGTGATAAAAGTGCTGCATGTTCCTATGCAGCTCCTGCTCACAGACAACAGCCCTCCTCCAGCCAGGCACATGGTTATGGGATGAGCAGGAGCCAGTGGGAAGGGTTTGTGTGTGAGGAATTCTCATAGAGAAGGGTCTGAAAACAGACCCCGATACTTCCCAGGATCTCCTTTGTTTGTAGGTTTATTGGGTTCTGGGAAACAACTGCATTAGAATGGAAGACAGGAAAATGTGGTTATTGCCTGTGGTTTTGCAAAATAGGGGGAGATACTTGTTCATTAACACAACAAATTAATGTGTGTACCTGCTCTCCTGTCCCAGGTCGTTGGAGGAGGAGCTGGCATGGTGGGTGCCTAGTGGATGGAGAGGCTTGGTGGTGATTTGTGTTTTCTGCTTCCTTGTGTGTCCCCATTGCAGGGCCAGTTGTGCTTTTGAAGTGAAGCTCTGCAAGTCCTACCCGGGCTGTCACTGATGGGATGTTGCTTTGTGCATCCTGTAAGGGGGCCTTGAATGCCTCGGTGGGCAGAGCATGAGGCAAACGTGGCTTTGACATGCCAGGAGGCTCCTTGAGTGTCCCTGTGGGGAGTAATTTTGTCCCTGTTTCAGAGCACTGTGGTCAGAGGGCTCAGGTTACCTAAAGATCACATTCCTGGTGGAATTAATAAATGCTGACAGATTAACTGTGGAGCTGGACTTTTCAGTTATGTTCCAGGATTTGGAGGAAATATGCTCAAGGCCGTTTTGTTTATTTTACTGGGTTTTTTTTTGCTCTGTCCCTAATTTTTCAGTTCTGCTTGCTTTCTTTTTTTTGGGAAAAGCCTTGTGAAGCAGTGCTGTGTCCTGCCATAGTGGGGGCCATAGTGGTGCCTCTCCAGTCCCTAGAACCCTCTTGACTTCTGTTTTGGGCATGGGTCAGGATTTGCCTGCACTCCTGCGTGCCCTGCTCCAGGGATCAGCCAGGATCCTGCAGTGTTCTGCTGCCAGGGATAGCCAGGATCCTGCTGGCTGGCACAAAAACTCTGCTGCCCAAGGAACCTCTGTTGTGTGCCAGGAGCTGTCGGATGCGTGCCCTGTGTACACTGTGTGCTGCAGAAAAGCACCATCCCTGCAGTTCCTGCATGGCTGGAGACCGTAGTCAGGAATGCCTGATCGTATCCATATGGGACAAATGGATCAGCCCGGTCAGAGTGCCTCTTGTAACAACAAAAACACAATGAGAAATATATTTAAAGAATGAATAGTTTGATAGAAGGGAAGGCAGAGGTAGGAGGAGGAAGTCCTAGAGGCAGGGCAGATGTGTTTTGGGTTTTTTTGACAGGAAATGGAGGTGACTGATGTAGACACTTCAGGGACTTGGGGGGGAACTGAAACAGCCCCGGTGTCCAGGCGTGTCCCCGTGTATGTCCCAGCACGTCCTGGCCAAGTGGCTGTGCTGGCACTGCAGTGTGCTGTTCCCAGAGGTGATGATGACCTTGTCACCTACACGTGACAGCCCTGCTCAGCACCTTCCTGCAGGTGCCCTTTGTACTACCATGAAACTGCAAGAAAAAACACAGCACCTGAGGTGCCTGGGGGCAGGGTGAAGATTTTTACCCCGTTTCTTAGAATATTCCACACGTGAATCTTCTCTTTGTTCCTGCTGGTTTTTGTCTTTATGTAATTACAGAACAAAGCGTCTTTACTTCAGGACTTTGTGTACATGCACGTCTTACTTATTGTAACTATTTCTTTCCTTACTAAAAATGCCAAAAGCTGTTGTGGAAGTTTACTGATGTGAGATTCCCTCTCAAAATAAAATGTGTGTTAGGATGTTAGATAGCAACACATAAAAGATTTATTTAAATGTAACTATTCTATTATATCATATACCTTAGGTAACAATTGGTTTTGCTGTGGATGCTGTGTTTATTTTTATCCACCTGTGCTTTAACATTGGCTGTTTACAGTCCCTCTTGCAGTATCCTGATGCAGCATGTTTATTTTAGTCCAGGCAGTCTACTTTTTTGATCTAACTATGTTCTGGAATTAAAATTGAAGCCACTGCTAGCAAAGCCTGAACACAGTGTTTAGTTTGGTGATGTCACTTACAGATCACTAAATACACATTTCTTAGATTTACAGGAACTTTGTGCACGTCACTCCGATAATCCTGTCCGTAAGTTGGCTTTACAAAGCAAACAGACACACCTGAGTCTTCACAGCCCAAACCATCCCTCCCCAGCCTGCTGGTCACCTGTATTTATCCAACTTTTTCTTCCTTCCAGATGAAGCTGCAAAACAACATCTCATATCAGATGGCAGACATACATCGGCTAAAGGGTAAGGGATTCCTGGCCAAACTCATTTGGCAGGCTGAAGTTGTGCATTTTAACTGCCCAGGTGCTGCAGAATGCAGTTTAAATGAAGGATCTGGTGATGCTGGAACATCTCACAATGTGAAATCTCATTGTATTTGTTACCTGGTGTGGGTAAGTGGAGAGTTGGCTCTCACTTACTTTGCTGCAGAAAGAACGTGTATTCTGGCACTGCTGAGTTACAAGACAGTCGAATCATTTTCATGGGCAAATACACAGTTTAGTAGAGTCTGATCAGAAACACTGTGATGGTTATGCTGGGTTAGAAAAGGTCCAGGAAACATCTCTGAAGTTCTGTACAGACATGATTATAATGCCTGTGGTGTTGCTGTGTTCAGGGTACTTCAGAGTGAGCCGGAACGTGCTCGGATGTGAACATGCCTGCATACAACACACACGGTTTCTGCCTGTATCCATGTAGCTGCAGCTTAAAGTAGTAGGGAGCTTCATTATTTGTAGGCTGAAGAACAGGGAGAACTTCTAGAGCAGCTGTGAAGACGGGAAATCCTTGTTGGCTTTATGGATAGCAGGAAGGTGCCTCCTTTTGTACACTTACTGCAGACAAACAGTGTTTGAGCATCCTGCCTGGAGTAACCTAGCAGCGCTTCCATGTTACTCAGAGTGACAAAATCTTTCAGGAAATTATGGAGATTTCCAACAGATACATGAAATAGCATTGTGCAAGGCTTCTGAATGCAAAGGTACAGAAATATTTAGGGGGTTTGGCATAGCATCAGAAGAATTTGTCTCTAATTCATCCTGCCATCTGGCATACATGAGTAAAGTGGCATCTTCTTCAAATTGGTTTAAGAATCTTTAAAGTATGTCTAGACATGAAACTTGAGCAATTTCATACTTCTTTAGCAATATTGGGAATTGTATCTCCCATGGGGCATTTTTTGTTTTCTTTCTGTATTCATGTTGATTTTTGCTTTTTTGGCCTAGAACAACTGGCAGAGTTACGGCAGGAATTCATCCGCCAGGAGGATCAGCTGCATGAGTACAAGAAGAACAACACGTACCTGACAAGGAGGCTGGAATATGACAGGTATGTCCTCAGGAGTGTTGGTAACTGCAGGTTGGTGCGTGTGATGGGGACCTGTATTTACTAAACAGTGCTAATTAATCTCATGTCTGCTAATCCTCAAACGCGAGTGTGCTCACTTGGCAATGCACCTGAGCTGACTGTTTGACTTTCAAGTTCTTTGTGGTGTTGTAGTCCTTCTCCCAACATGAGATAGGAGCTAAGGAAAATCTTGACTTAGTGGAATTGTTCTGCATTTTTAAGTCAATGTATTTTTTTATAACATGGAGATTTAGTTCACTAACACGTGAAAGTTTAAAGGACACAATCCTGTGTCACCAGCGTTGTTAATTGCTGCCTTTCTAGTAGTGTAATTTCATTTGTTTCTACTGAAGCTGAAAGCACCTTGTGTAGATTGAAATTTTAAGTTGACTTCAGCCTTTTAAGTTGATGATAGAGAAACGGGGAGAACAAATACTCCTGGAGCTTTGAGGAGTGAGGAAGACTTAACACTTGATAAAGTGTTTGAAACTTTTACACACACGAAGTGTTTCTGTGCTATGTTGAGCATTTGTGGGACATGGGACTTTTGGTGATTGGGCTGATGTCATGGCATGTTGAGGAAGTTGGGACACCTGGCTGTGTATTCAGATCATGTTATTTGAGTTGGGAGCAGTAACTGATAGCAGCAGTTGTGCACCTTCTCCGTTGACAGCCAGGGGAGACACGTTGCCTTCCCAGTGGAATTAATATTTGCAGACAGATTAACTCTGGACCTTGACCTTTTGGTTGCATTCCAGCTTCTGGAGGAAGTATATTCAAGGCTGTTCTCTTTATTTTACTGTTTTTTCTGCTCTGTGCCTATTTTTTCCGGTTCTGCTTTCCTTCTGTATTCAGTCCATTCCCACTCCACATACATGCCAGGACGAGGCTTTTTGGGCAGACTACTCTAGTTATATCTCAGGTTTGGCTTTTTGTGCCACTTCATATTTTTTCCCTTACTTTATTTGTGGGAGAGCAGATCCAACAAATGAAGTGTAACTAATGGTGTGTTTCTCCTCAAGCCTGCAGTGTGGGCAGCAGATCAAGGAAATGAGACTGCAGCATGAAGAGAGCATCAAGAAATTAATGGACCAAATTGCACGGGAACAAAAGGTAATGCCAAGAAAGTGTGTGTTGAATGAGAAGAGCCCAAAGCTTGCTGTTTGCTTCAGAGATGTGGAGGGCTGGGACATTTCTTCCCTAACTTTGTGTTCAGTATCCCCCTGATACACCTAAGTGGGTGTTAAGGTAAGAAATCTGCCTATTGTCTCACCCGGTGGACCGAGCTCCAAGCTGAGGCCAAATTCTTTGTTCTGCTCCAGCCTTCCTCCATGATGTCATTGCTGAGGATTTCAGTTCTTGTCTGTAACATGGATATTGCTGTTCAGCTCCCCAGGGTGGGATCTGTGTTGTCAGAGCCTTACACAGGTTATTGCAGAGGGAGCCTGAGCTCTGCCGAGGCCTCGAGGTGCTAATGTGATGCAAATTGTGATGGTATTGGAATGGTATCAAGAGCGTGATTGCATGAAACAGGCTTCCAGTAGAATTTGGGCCTCTTTGCTGCAAACAGATGCTTAAAATTTTGTTTCTTTACTTCATCTATAAACATCTCAAATAATAGGGCAGACTGAGAGCAAGTTTGTCACATCTTCTCTTACAGTCTAGAATTGTTTCAAGGCTCTGACCTGAGGCTTAAGGTTGATGTTACCTTAACCTGTTTGTGTTGTACTTAACACCTGTGTATGGCAGTAGAAATGTCCTGCAGCTGTGCTTTATTGAACATTTTCTGTCCAGTTGTGTTTCCAGAGTCCCAGGGTCCAGCTTTGTGCATAGAGGGCTCTGCTCTTTGCTTTGGTGATCATTGAATTCATAAATGCAATTTTGCTTACCCAAAGTAATCTTGAATTTGAGGGCGTTTGTTTTGTAATTTCTAGGGAAGTGTTTAATGTTGTCTTGTTATTTGTTCTAACAGGCCACACAAAAACTTCAGTCCAGTAAAGACACTGCAGTCAGTCCCAGCAATGGTGACCAGGCAATACCTGAGACTGCTGCAGAGGTGGAAGATAAAGACACAGTGAAGAATGAGGACCCTTCAGAACATGTTGCAAATGGAAAAGGTATTTCCTTTTTTGGGCTTTTCTGATAGAGAATGGGCCAGTTGTGTTGCATCCTTTGCCAGCCTCCAGACTGTGCATTTCTCTGAAGTAGAAGAAGGAATTGTTTGGCTCGGATAACTTGATTAGCTGCAGTGATTGTTCTAAGTTTGAGCCTTCCACAAGAGGGAAATTCACTGTTCAGGCTGAAGGGTTAATAAGGCAGAATATCCTTTTCTTGTCTTGCAGAGAAAATCAAACCCGGAGGAGACGCAGGCATGCCTGAAATAGAAGATAATGACCCTGCTAAAGCTGAAGATACTCCCACTGGTTAGGAGAAATACTCTTCATTCTTTCACATTTGGGTCTTGGTGATGTAGATGTTGTGTGTGAACACCATGTGGTTCATAGTGAGTGCAGACTTTTAAAATCTCTCCGTGGTAATAAAATTCAAGTGGGGTGTAAAATCAGACCGTTTCTACTGTGCCTTAGAGGTTTGAATTCCCAAAATGGAATGGTTTGGATAATGCCCCTCCTGAAATCTTGTCTTTTATATTTTCATTAAGGAAACTATAAAAAATCAGAAATTTACAGGACTGTTAGAGCAAGACCAAGTAAATAGTGTGTTTGTTTCATGTTAATGCTTTTGTCCCTGTGACTTTTTTTTTTAGCTTTAAAGAAGCCACTTATTTCAGCTCCTAAAAGTGAAGGTCATCAGTCTGTTATGAATCTTCCAACTGAGCAGCCCCAGGCTCCAAACCTGGCACCAGGTAAAATTCCTGTTAGCAGGTGACGAGGCAATATTTTGGTTACAAGAAGAAAACCAAGGATAAATTTCTGCAGGATCCAAGGTTGTGCTCTTACCTGGCTGAGGCACTTGGGCTGCTGTTGTATGATCTCTTCTTGTACCCTCCAAACCAATAATTTCTGAGCCTTTTGACCAATCGCAGCTAAATTTGAGTTAGAAATTTCAAGGATAAGTGCTTCAGGATTCCTCCAGTGGACAGAGTAACTGAAATGAGTGTTGCTCCTTAGAGTACTAATTAGGGCTGCACCACCCCCTCAGGAGTTGGTTGTTGATCTCTTGGTAGCCACAGTCAGATGTTCCTGTTGCCTGCTCAGTGTCCTCCTGTCCCTGGGAACAGCTTACTTGAGGGTGATGTGGGAAAGGTTTAGGATGTGAGAACTTAAAAGTCCTGCAGTGAAAGGGTTTGGAAGAATTGCAGTTAGAAAAGAGACAAACCCAAAGAAAATAAACTCAGTGCTTGCATATCAAGTCACTTTAATGTCAGAGAAATATCAGGTTATACCTGCACTGCAGGTGGCTTGTTCCAATCCTGTCCTGCTAAAATTCTGAGTATAACTTCACATTTTAATGTTGTAGGTTTGCCCAGTGACAGTGATGGAAATGCCGACATTGCCAAGCAGATCCCTCCAAATCCTCTCCAGCACTTGAATTTTGAAGAAAATGTGGAAGCCCAGAAAGACCACAAAATTGAGCCAGACCAGATAAAAATCCCAAAGAGCCGAGTTAGTGACTTGCAGAAGATTAAGCAAAGTAAGTTGGCCAATGTCACACACTTCAGTATATTAAAAAAATCCATTCATTTTTTATCTGTGTAAGTGCCTGTCTGGAAAATAGAGACCATTGCAGCTGGTGGCTTTGGAGAGGGAGCCTGAGAATGAATATAATGTGTTCCTGGGTAAAAGATATGCTTTAATGTGTTAATTTTCCACATGTATATTCAGTTATTTTAAAAAATTATTTCCTCGTCAGAATTTAAGACGCTTTTGGAAATTACTGCACAGTTAAATTGGTTAAGCCAGAACTTTGATACATGCAGGATGCTGAGTTACTTTATTGCTTGACTTCAATACGCTTTTTGGACAATATTGTAAGAATTCAGCCAAAACTGAGAAAACTTTGGTTGTTTTAATATCACTCGTGGAACTTTGTGATGGAGCAGGGACAAGCATATTACAAATTGTCACGGAAACTGGGCAGGCCTGGCTTCCACTCTGTGTACCCTGAGGTGTGTGCAAGGCTCATTATTTTATCAAAGGAGCTTCTGGAAGAAACTTCTGGAGTGAGAAGGCTTCTCATTTCAGTTGTTAGTTTTTTTAATGGTTCAGTTGTTGGGTTTGTTAATGCATTGTCTCTCTTCCCTGGTCACGGATTAAATGATGGGGGCATAGTTGTGTAGGCAGAAGCTGGGAAGGAAATGTCTCCATTGTAGGCTGTGAGGGGGTACCTGAGAGTCAGGAATTGGCCCCAATTATTCTGTTCTCTTTGCTTCTTCATGTTTGGAATAACTCCTATTGTATGTTTTAATGGTGCAATGAGGGAGAGACTTTATCACGAAAGGAATAGCTAATCCAGGTTTGTGTAAGGTTTCTGTCCTGATGGTCAGGACAGATGTTCAGGAAGGTCTGTTGGTGACAAACTCACCCCTGGTATGGAGGAGCCCAGCTCTGGCCCAGCTCTGCAGCTCCCACCATGGGCAAGTGCCTGGCTGGGTGTTGGCAACTGAGGGCTTTGAAGAAGAGGGTGCAGAGTGGAACTGTTCAGCCTGGAGGAGAGACGAGTCTGGGGAGACCTTAGAGTCCCTAAAGGAACTCCAAGAGAGCTGGAGAGGGACTTGGGACAAGGGCCTGGAGTGACAGGACAAGGGGGAATGGCTTCCCACTGCCAGAGGGCAGGGATAGATGGGATATGGGGAAGGAATTGTTCCCTGTGAGGGTGGGGAGGCCCTGGCACAGGGTGCCCAGAGAAGCCGTGGCTGCCCCTGGATCCCTGCAAGTGTCCAAGGCCAGGTTGGATGGGGCTTGGAGCAGGCTGGGATAGTGGAAGGTGTCCCTGCCCTGGCTGGGGCTGGGACAGGATGGGCTCGCCAGACTGTCTGTGGTCCCTGAGCTCAGTCTGTAGCCTGTGTGGGCCTGCTGCATTTCCTTAGATCTCTTCATCATACTTTACCCTTTCCTTCTGTCAACTTCAATTCATTCAGTGCTTGTTTGTCACAGTATCTCTGGCTATCCACAGGCTGTTTTTGCTGGAAGTTGGGTACATGCCGTTGTCTTCCATGGCTCACTTTGGGTTTAACATGTGCAAATCCCACTGTCCTATCTGGGTTTTGTATATAATGCAGTGTCAAAAATACCAACAGTAGTAGCCAGGATCACTCAATGAGACGTGAACAGGCAATGAATAATGTATGGAACTTCGGAGTTCTAAACTGATCGTGGGGTTTTTTCATGCTTGTTTTAAGAAAATACCTGACACTGGTGTTCTGTACATTTGAGCTGCACTAGGTGTGATTCTGGTGCTTTCCCCCCCATACAGAGAAGCACCATGGTACTGCTTCTGTCCTGGTTTTTATACATGCATTGTTTTAGGAAATAATTTCACTTTTACATCTGTCCATTTTTAATCCTGATGTTGAAATCATTCTCCAGGTTTACTTCTCCATTAGTTGCTTGCACTGGGAATCACCACCTGCCCCAGCAGCCTTGGTGCCCAGTGTGTAAGGATTGTACCACACTTTAATCCCAGTTTTTTCATTTATACACAACCTTCCAGGCCAGTGACCTCTGCAGACTCAGAGCTGCTTCCCTCAAGGACTGGGCTGGAAGAGGTCTCCCTGTATCCCATTAAACACCAGCTCTGAGCTGACATCACACCGGTAATCTCTCACTGTGTGCCTGGGTGATTGTCTGCTCATTCCATATATCCAGCTAATTCCTGTTTTTCTTGTGCATTGTTTCAGGATATGAAACCATTCTTAATTTTTTGTTGGGAGATGAAAATACTGGATTTGGGACATTTTGAAAACTGTTAAAACTTAATAGGAAAGCAGAGTGTAAAGCCAGCTGGATGAGTTTCCAAGCTGAGAGGCAAGGGCAGGCCTGTGCTGGGCTCCCTCCTGTGCCAGCAGGGCACCCTCTGCAGGCAGTGCCAGGCACCAGGGCAGCGTTGGATTACTCCAGGGTGTGCAAAATACCAGGCCTCAGGAAAAGTGGATACTAACCCTTCCACTGAGTGAGTGCTCTTGTGCTTTTAGAGAAATCTTGTGTTGGTGCCTGTGGGCAATCCAAGGTGGAGCTGTTTGCGTGCTCACTCCAGCCCTTGCCGGTAGAGAGAGGAGTGTGGGACAGTCAGGCGACACGAGGTCAAGTGCTGGGTGACAGAGCACATCATTCCTGCATGGAGGTGCTCCACGAACCTCCTTCAACCCCTGCCCAAGCCCTCTCCCTCCTCCCCCCTTTCTCTCCAGCTGGAACTACCACAGACCCCGACTGCCTCCACCTGCGATCTGCTCTCATGTAGGATCTTCCTGTTTCTTTCCTCTCTGCTGCTGACTCACTCCTTTCCTACTCCACAGGCCGGTTCTTTGATGAGAATGAATCCCCTGTGGACCCGCAGCAGGGTTCTAAACTGGCAGATTATAATGGGGATGATGGGAACGTGGGTGAGTATGAGGCAGACAAACAGGCCGAGCTGGCTTACAATGAGGAAGAGGATGGTGATGGTGGAGAAGAAGACGTCCAAGGTGAGCTTGGGCCTTACCTCCATCCCATTGTGATAAATCCATGCTGAGTTACTTGTTGAATTTGTGTAAAGCCTTGCTGGTTTAGCTGATGACAAATTGCTCAGACAGAACAAACAAGCTTGAAATTTGGTCTCACTCTCTGTGGGACAGCAACAATGCAACAGCCTTGAGTGAGAGGGTTTTGGCACCTCACTGCAGTTGTGTATGGTTCCTGCTAGGAAATGCAAAGACTCTAAATTCTAAACATGGTTTTACCCAAACCCCCAGCTCTGGCCCCTTGCTGGGAGGGCTTTGGGCCTTGACATTCCTAAATTGTCAAATAGAGGAATGTAGTGGTTTGACTCCTGCTCTTGTCACACCTGCCTGGAGCTGGTGTGCAGTGAGGCCTCAGGTGGTGATTCCAGGTGTAACTTTTGTGCATTATACACAGATTCAACAGGCTTGTGGTGTTCCTGCTAACCCACCTCGGAGCTCCTGATCCAGTGCTGCCTAACACCTGTGTGTGCATGGCCATTCCCTGTCCTGCATGTAGCTCCCTCGCTTGCCTCTGCCTGCCTTGTCTGCCTTCTCCATCCAGCTGTTGGGGATATTTGTGACAGGCCTGCATGTCTGTAGGGCGAGAATGTTGTGTAAACATAGAGAATATTTCCAGTTAAATGAAAGCGTAAAATAAAGAGGGGAAAAAAAAATAGGAAATGGGACAAAAATCCTACAGGCCCCCTGACTTTGACCCTCATACTGAGTTATATAAGTTAATAAGCTTTTAGCTGGAGGTTTTTCAGGCACCGTATTTAATTGGCATCTAAGCGAAATGAATCGGCAAAGCCAGTAAAAAGCAGCTGATTGTGTGAACACGCAGCTAAGTGCAGCGTCAGCAGGCTGGGCTGGGCTGCGAGTTTGAAACTCATGCACAAGTGAAAGAATAGGATGGACCAGAACCTGTAGCAATTAATTAACTTACTAATGAACTGCAGTGCCTGCTGTTCCAGCTGCAGCCTGTTCTGTGCCCCTCGTGCTCAGAACTCAGAGGGGGTTTGTGTGTCACACCTGGCCTTCTGGCAGGTGGTCCCTGGGCTGGCAGCTGCTCATCCAGGCTGGCAGCTGCACAAAGGCACAGGGGGATGCAGAGCAGCCTGGTCCAGTAGCAAGTGTCCCTGCCCATGGCAGGGAGTGGAATGAGATGGGCTTTAAGGTCCCTTCCCACCCAAACCATCCTGGGATTCTGTGATTGACAGCGTTTCTGTCCGTGCTGGGGCCATGGGAGCCATGCTCCTAATGGTGCTGGGCTGTTGTGGACAGAGAGTGCAGGGTGTCCTGTGTGTCCCTGAGCCCTGCAAGCCCTGGCAGTCCTGTGGGTGGGGGTTTCATAGTTCAGTTCTGTTCTCCTCAGTCAGCAGTGGGTCCTGCCCAGCTCCTCGCTGCAGTAGTTCCGTACCTGGGCTTCAGGATGCAGCTCTGGAGGTTGTAACTGGGGTTGAGTCTGTGCTGACTGGTGCCATCTGCCTGGGTTAGCCTGGGTGCTCTGGACAACCTTTTCTGTGAAGAAATGTTCCCAGTATCCAATGTGACCCTCCCCTGGCACAGCTTGAGGCCGTTTCCTCTTGTCCTGTCCCTTGTTCCCTGGGAGCAGAGCCAGATCCCCACCTGGCTGCCCCTGTCAGGTGGCTGTAGGTGGCTGCCACACGGTGTAGGGATGAAGCACCCTGCCTCTGTCCCCATCCCACATAGCTCTTGTTGCCCCTTGGAGCTCTGTGCTGCTTCGTCAGCCTGAGTACCTGGCTGTGGGGGCCTTCACAGGGGAGCTGAGGGCTCAGGCAGCAGCTGTGCCATGAAGTTACAGTGACATGGGCAGCATTCCCCAGTGCCACTTGGGAAAGGGTGGGCGTGATACAGCTATAAGTGGTGGAAAAAATGTTAAACCACAGAGATTGGGCTTGTGTAACTTGCACTGTGAGTGGTGGTTGAAAAAACAGAGCTCTGATTGACAGTGACTCCATAAAACCATTTCCCATCCAGGTGGGGTCCCTGCAAGGTCCCTGCTCTGGTGGCTCGGAATTTGGACTTGGGGAAGATCCTTTTCCTGATGAACCCCTCTGTGTCTGTATAGACAGACTGGATTAAGAGCTGGTGGTAAAGGTTAAAGGGTGACTTCTGGAAGCTTCTTCCTGAGGGATGGTCTGAGCAGAGTGTGTTACTACCTCAAACCACATTTCCCAAGCTTTGTTCTGGTTTTCCTTAATAGCTTATTGTGTTGGCTTGAGCTGTGATTTAAGTGTGGCCAGTGGTGCTTCCAGGGTCAGTATTCCAGAAAAAGTGGCTGCTTCAGGCTTCATATTCATTTGTCTGCAGGGCAGGAGAGGGCAGAACTGGGGGGTTGGAGGGAGGGTGGTTGTAATTGTTTAGGGAGGGGAAAAAAACAAGAGAGAATTTCTGCCTAAAAGCTGTCAGGAAAACATCACCCAGGTCTGCATCAGGCTGAACAGAGCCTGTGGCATGTTGCCACAAAGCCACTGGAGTCCACATGGTTTCTGTTGCCTCTAGGAATGTGCAGGCTTAGGTTGAAATTATCCAGGGAAAATACCCAATATGGGGGATGTTCCTTGGGGCAGGGCAGCACCCAGCCTGGTTCCTTTGCTCAGGCACCTGCAGAAGGGCAAGGGGATGTTTGAAGGTGGCAGCTTATAAAATGTCTGTTAATAAACTCCAGGATGTCCTGGTGCTGTGGTGGTGTTTTCTTACGGAACAAACCTGTGTCATGCAGGTGAACTCCAGCCTTTTGCTGCTGGAGCAGCCCTCAGGTCCCTGCCTGGCTCCTGGGGTGCTGGGGTGAAGGTGTGGAGAGCTGCAGGCAGCTCGGCAGCCGGCGGAAGATGAATGAACTCAACTTGGATTTCCTTTGCTGTGAACAAGAGTCTTTCCTGATATAAAGGATTAGCACTGAGGTGCAGGAGAAGCTTATTCGTTGGAACAAATGGAAGTTTTAGGGTTTTTTCACTTTTTGAGGGAAGGAGGCCCTTGGTCTGGAAGGGGTCCCAGTGCTAGTCCCTGAGGTTCCCAGCCTCTGTGAAGCCTCACAGTGTCAACTCTGGGAATGGGACTATCTGCAGGAGTTGGGTTTTAGTGGGGGAGTTTGAAAGCTTGATAGGCAGTCTCAAAGCCCAGCAGCTGGTGTGACTGTGTTGCAGTGTCTGAAGTCAGGCAGTCTGTGAAGTGGGGCTGCCCTGCAGCCAGAGATCCCCACCTGGAGCACTGACCGCTGGGCTGGAAGCACAGCCACACATCCTGTGCCTGCTGACTCCGTCCCATCACCAGCCCCGGCCAGCTTGGTGCTGTGCTCTTTAGCAGCATGTCCTGGGAAACTGTACTTTGATATTTTTTCAGTGATACCACATCAGATCAGATCTGAGAATTTTAATTGTAATCTAATTACAATCTGTTATTGCAGATGATGAGGAGCGAGACCTGCAGAACGACCTGGGGGACTACAGCAAGTCCCGCCTCAGTGACGGGGTCCTGTAGGCCCCGGTCACGGACAGCTCAACCCAGGAACTTGAGGTGCTGCAAAACTGAACCTGTTTTACTCCAGTGTTTCCTACTTCCAAGGAAGCTGAGGATCAAGTGCCGAGTGTGCTCAGCAGCAGGTGAAGAGGACCCGCTCTGTACATATGTACATATTTGTACTATTGTAGGTTGTATTAAACCCACATCTTTGCTGTTATATGGAGCTGGTTACTCAGCCTGGTCCTTATCTGAAATAATCTCCACACTTAAACCCAGTCTCTAAACACAGGCTGAACTGTTTCTGCCATTTAGAACACTTGGAACCTGGAGAACTTGTACAGTTTGTACCTGATGTAACAAAGCTGCTGTGGAAGCCATGTACAGCCAAGGACTCCTTTTCTACAGTCCCACCTGTGTGGCAGAACTGCTGCTCCCAGGTGCTGGGGTTTGTACAGCAGGTGAGAATGGAACGTCAGAGGGACTGGGAACTGAATGGTTCAATAACTGCTCCTTCCTCCTGCAACCCAGCACCACATCCCATTGAACTCCTGTACAGCGACCACATCTTGTAGCTAGAGCTGGAAATCTATAGTAGGACTTGAATAATTTGATACATCCCAAAAAGTTGTGCAACTAATAGCTTAATTTAAAAGGTGATACAAATAATTCACAGCTTGTAGGAAATCTTCGTGTTAAAGAGAGTAAGTGTGTCAGTAAGAGGCACATCTCCAGCAGCTGTGTCCCTCCATGGAAGGACCAGCCCATACCCAGCTAAACATGCTGTAGGTGCTGGTGTGCTGTCCCAGAGCATCCATCCCAGGTCCAGCCACTCTAGTTAATTTCCAGTTTGATCCCTTGACCTGAACACCCACCACATCCCATGGTTTGGTTTTCTCCATCAGATCTGTAAGTCAGACCCTTTTCTGTATTCTGTGTTCAAGCACTTCCAGAATTGATGGAGATGATTCCACTTTTCTGCAGTGGTGGCAACGAAGGAGATTGTCCCCCCTGCTCCCCCAAGGGCTCCTGTGGACACAGGCTGTAAGCCCTGATGAGGGTGATTGAACTCATCCCTGTGCTCAGGTGCTGGGCTGAAATAATGGGTCAGGTTTGCTCCTTGCCAGCTCAGCGAAGCTCTTAAATAAAGTTCAGTGCTTGTACAATTACGTTATGGGGTTTTAAGACAATTTATTACTACTTCAAGTGTCAATGGCAAAAAAAAAAATTCCTCCCAGTTTCTGCATTTAAAAAGTGGAACTCCAGCTCAGCGCTGTGTCCTGGTTCCAGCTGAACCCCATGTTCTCTAAAGTAGTGCAGCATCACACAGCACAGCTTGGGGAGACCCCTAAATTAAAGAGCTTCTCTGCCTTTTCTTTTTCTTTGTATTCTATGTATTCTCTTTTTTTCCTCTTTCTGTCAGAGTGATTACTCTGCTTTGCCCTAGTGAGGCCACAGCTGGAGTATTGTGTTCAATTCTGGGCTCCACAGCTTAGGAAAGACAGGGGGCTACTGGTGAGGGTCGAGGAGGCCACAAAGATGATGAGGGGTCTGGAGCATCTCTCTAATCAGGAGCTGCAGATTCATGGGCCCGCAGCTGTCCCTGCAGCCAGGCTGTGCGGCAGCACTTGGGCTCTGAGCACCGAGAATGACAAACCAGCTCGGGTTTGTTTTGAAAATGCTGTTCCAACATCCGTGTGCCGTTTGTGTGGAGCTGATTCCTGTTTCCATGGCAATGGCAGCACAGACAACGCTGACAGATCTCGAGCAGCTGCTTCCCTCAGCACCCAGCGACACTGGGAATCAAACTGGCTCTTGCATTCCGGGGTCCACAGGAGAAATCCAACAAAGCCTCTTCCCTCCATGGCCCAGCCCAGATTTTAACCAACATGCCCAGGTAGCTCCAGCAGCACACCCAGTCCTGCTTCTGAGGTTCTAGTTATAAATCCCATTGTATCCACGTGGCAATGCATTTAAAACAAGGAGCAGGGAGCTGAGATTCGGCTGCCAAGGCTGAGGGATGAGTTCAGGCAGTGTGAGAAATGCATGCACCTCCACCCAACAGCCAGAGAAACAACTCCAGTTATTCCAGCCAGTCCTAGCTGCCCAATTTTGGAGGTTTTCAGCAAACAGGCTCTGCCAAAGCTTTCCCAAAGTCACATGGATCCCAGAAAAACAAAGAATCACTGATGAACCCATTTTAATTTCAAAATGAGGAAAACCAAACTGATGGGCAGGATCTTGCCAAAAGGTGAAACCCAGTTCTGGATGAAACAAACCCCCACATTTTTCAGCATTTTAACAGCCATGAAGAGCTTTTGATACTTGGAAGTGACAAGAAACAGACACGAGATAATGGTTTGTGGATTTTATTAAATATTATCATTTTACATTTTCATATATGCAAACACAGCAACAGTGGGAAATCCAAAGCCTGCAGGACAGAAGAGCTTGTGAGTGAGGGTTCTGCAGTAGAACATACAGAAAGTACAAAAGGTTTTCTTCTCTATAAATCTATTTACTGCCCCTGTTTACAGTTTGCAGACCAGAGAAAGCTGGATTGAACAATGCTGGTTCATGTGGTGGTTTTGGAGGTCCCGAGCTCTCAGCAGGACCCATTTCCGTGTGCACACATCTCTGAAGAAATTCTCTATCTGAAAACTTTCTCCTTTGTCCCTATTAAGAAGAATTTCCACGTGCCATAAATCTGTCAGCTGCAATCCCTGCTCCAGGAGATACACGGAGCTTTCAGTACCCTGTGACCCAAGTATGGAACTTCCAGTTGAAGTAACCTGGGACCCTTCCTTGAAGATACTGACCAAAATATTTGATAGGATCAAAAGGTCTTGCTGTGACAAACTAGAAAATGTGAGATTGGCACTTTATAAGGAGGAGCAGTGTCCTGCTGTTCCAGCTGGCTCCAGGACTGAGGAGACCAGATTTCTGTAGTTTAAATAAAACAGGAAAACAAACCCACAAAACCAACTGGGGCCATCCCTCCTTATTTGTGAGAGTGCAGTGGAATTTTCAAGCCAGCCAGAAAAAGAGTAATGGTATTTATGCCTGAATTTCTTTATGCCAATATAGAAACCATAATACTCCAATTCCTCAATCTATATGAAACCCGATGTAGCCACAGTGGGATTACTGGTATGGATAATCTACAGTTCAACTTCCCAAAACTGGGTTTGACTACTTGTGGCTGTGCATTTCCATCCCTGGAGGAATGTCTCATGCCATTCTCCAGTGCTGCACTGTGCCAGATCAAACACAAGGTTCATTCCCATGTGTTTCTGTGGGGATTGGGAGCAGATGAATCCCTGTTGCTGTCAGCTGGAGTGTCTGCAGTGAGAACAGCAAGTCTGGAGTGCTCCTGGACAGCCAGATTGGCTCCCAGACGCCGGGGATGGAGGAGCAGCACAGCCTGGGAGCTGCTTCTCTTTTAACTCTGGTCACCTATCCAACAGAATTGATTCCCTTCAGAAAGGCAAAAGAAACAGCAAACACTGAAAATGGGCAATAGTAAGATATAAACCCAAAGAAGACTCCTGCAATTACTGAGAAGTGCCAGATGCTGAAATTAATCTGAAACTGGAATAAAGCCCACCCAGCCCTGAGCTGCAGATCCTGCAAACAGCTGCCCAAGACACTGTGAACCCGGCCCACATCAGCTCTGCACAAGCAGGGAACTCACTCTGGAGCACTTCGGTTTACATGATGTATAAATACAGAGCTAAGGGCTCTGCAAGGCTCAAGGAAAAAGAGTTGAGAGGAAATCCTAAAGCATGAGGAATGGCCTTCAAGGAGCAGTCAGGATCCCACTGTGGGAATGGGCAGTGGTCTGACAACTACACATTTCCCCTTCAGTTTCTCTGTGAAGCAAACATGCTCCTCGAATGTCTCAGTGTGACTGGAGCCCAAATCCTCTGGCAGGGGGAAGCCCACTGCTGCCAACTGAGCCTTTTCTTTGGCCCAAACACACATTCCGAGCTCCGAAGGCGCCATGTGCCGGCACTGGGTTTTTACACTTCACACACGGAGCTGAAGCTGTGCTCGGGTAGAGGGACGTGCTCCGTGGGGAGCAGGGTACAGCAGGGGACTTTGGAACTTCTCCCTGCACAGCAACACCATCAGCAAGATGATTTTCCGTATTCCCTTTCCTGCCAGTCCAGCCCCCTCTCCCTAATTCAGCACCAGGAACTTGAGGAGAGCACAAGGCACTGTGAAACACAAATTTTGATATCCTGTAACACAGAAAAGGCCAGTTCTCATTGCTGTAAAGATCAGTTTGAACCCTGAGTCACACGTTTAATCTCTTCTCAAGAGTGTTTTTGCCGTGCTGATGCTCACACAAATATCTGCTTGCTTTGAATCTTGCTGGATCATCTCCTGTGGCAGCTCGTTTCATTTTAATTACATGGCTTGAGAGAGTATTTCCACCCACCATTTCCCAAAACTCCCACTTTCTAAGTATCAATGTCCTTTTGGGCTCACAGTGTGAGACATCACACAGTTATCCTGCCATACAAGTTCCTCCTAAGGGACTGCCAAACCATCTTAATGAGGCTTTCACATGCCGAAACTAACCTTTTTCACAGCTGATCATTCACAAGAAATACCTGAATGCTCTAAAGGAATATGGTTACCTGTTCTGAATGAGGACTGCACTGTTTCCACTGCCTTCCTATGACCTCTTTTCTATGGTAAAATTAGCTTTATAGTGTCTTCTGCTAAAGACAGACTAGTAGAGTCCCGTGACAGAATTCTAAAACAAATCTTGGCTTCACAGCAGCAGATGTGCTTCTCTTTAACAAGCCAATAAATATTTTAAGTGACTAGAGAGCTGGGACTTCTATAATCTGATCCATGTTCAAAAGCTAAGCAGGGAGTCAACAGGTACCAGGAAACACAACACTCGTGTAGGCTTCTTTACTGCTAAATTAGAGGATGCCAGGTACTCCTGTAAAACCCTTCCATTCTGGGCAATACCTTGAGATGTTATCCTGTCATAACACAGGTGAACCTGCGAACTGAAGATTTCTGTTTAAAAGAGTGGTGGGTAAAAGTGATCATCAAGAGAAAAATTAAGATAGCCAAGTTCAGTAGCATTGAAAAGAGAAATGTAAGCCTCCCTACATCCTCCTATACTGCAAGAGATGGCCAAGCTGCTTCATTAAGCCCTTCAAATAGTAAAGCATGCAGCATCCTCAGCATTTCACACACAAAGAGGCTGCCTAGGAAAAAAAAAAAAAAAAAAGCGGAAATAAAACTTCACACCAGAGTCCACAGGCGACTTAAAACAGCAACCGAAACCACAAGCCAGCACTGCCCTACGCTTTGGGAATGGGACGGAGAGCGAGCCAGCAGGGCCGGGCCGGTACAGCCGAGGAGAGGCCACGGGAGCGTCCGGCGGTGCCCACGGGAGCGCGGAGAGGGGGCGACCGGAGCCGCGACCGGCCCGGGACTCGGCTGCCGGTCCGTCCTCCGTCTGCGGCGAGTCCTGACCGGCGCTGCCGCCGCGCCGCTGCTCCCGGGAAGCGCCGGAAGAGCCGGGACCCGCCGGGAAGGGCCGGGACTCGCTCCCGCTCCCCCCTCACCCCCTCTCCCCCCCCGCCCCGCCCGCGCCCCCGCCCGCGCGGTCCCCTCAGAGCTCCCCTTCTCCCCTCACCTCCAGGCGCGGCGGCTCAGCCCGGCCCAGCCCGGCCCGGCGCCAGGATACCGGAGCGGCCGTGCCTCCTCCGCTGACGCAGCTCGGCCGCGGGGCCCTGGGCACCGCTGCCGGTCCCGGTCCTGGTCCCAGTCCCGATCCCGCCGACTCCGGGCGCCGCTCCCGCGCCAGGCCCCGTTCCCTCCTTCCCGGCCTGCCCCGGCCCGGCCCCCTCCCCCGGCCGGGCGCGCCTGCGCGGCGGCCCCGCTGCCATCCGGGTCCCTCGGTGCGGTGCAGCGGGTCGGTAGGCGGGAAATGGCGACTGAGCGCTGAGCGCCGAGCGCCCGGAGCGCGGACCCGCCGCCACCGCCAGCACCCTCCGCCCGTCCGCCCGCCCGCCCGCCCGCAGCGCGGCCCCGCGGCGCCGCTCCCCGGCCCCCGCTCCCGCAGGTGAGTGACGCGGCGGACCCGCGCGGGTCCCAGCCCGGGATCAGGTGGGAGCGCGGGGTGGCCGCTCCGAGTGACCGGCGGGATGTCCCCTCGGGGCCTGCCCGCGGCGGGCCCGCTGCCCGCGGACACACCGCCTCCCCCCCGCTCGCCCCCCGCGGCCGCCGCGGAGCCCCGGGCGAGCCCCGGCCGCAGCCCTGCCGGGCCGGCCCTGCCGCGGGGAGCGGCGGAGCGGTGTCACCCCGCCTGACACCCCCCGCCCGCCCCTCCAGGCCGAGGCCTGCGGCGGGTCCCGCCCGCCCGGCCCGTCCCGCGCCCCGGGGCCGGGCCGGAGCCGCAGCGCTGCGGGCGCATCGCGGGCCGTGCCCGCGCGGGTCCCGCGCAGGACGCGCCTGTTGCTGGTGTTGTTGTCGCCGCCGGGGCGGCAGCGCTGGACGCGGCTGTCACCGGCCCCGGGGGGAAGCGGGACGGGGACGGCGGGGTCGGCCGCCCCGGCGGGTGTCGGGGTCCGCGGTGCCCGGGCAGGGCTCCCGGCGGCGGCTCGAGGGATGTCAGCGCAGCGGGGCGCGGGGGACACCAACTTTGTCGCTGTCACCGGCGGGGGCGGTGGCCGCGCTCGACCCGCCGGCACCGTGCAGGACCCCCGCCGTCTAGGGCCGTTATTGGCATTCCCGGTCCCTGCTGGGAACGCGGCGGAAGGAATTAGCATACTGCATACCACATTGATTATCTGCTCGCTCGGTGTTACTGGAGAGCACTGTACAAGCCTGTTGCTCAATTTTATGGTACTTAAGAGCGCTCGAGAGGACAGGTCTGGCTGTTTCTTTGTGGCTGTTTGGGTGAGCTCTAGCCTAGGTCTGTCCAGGGTACTTCGTCTTCTGTGGTGACAGTTGTGATGCTTTTTCTGGTCCCAAGCCTGTTGTTTCTGGGAAGGATTTTCCATCGTCTTCCAGGTGCTTATGGTGCACTTTCAAAAGTAATTTCGAGTTTGTCATTATTGTCTTTGCCTTTCTTGATATGTTTCCACTGTTAGAGTAGTCCGTGAAGAGGATCTCCAAGTATAACTATTACTCTGTTGCCTTGGGCAAGTGACAACCTCTTTTGCCGTTTCTCCATGAGTAAAATGGGGATAATAATACCTTGGAGAGTTGTTACAAGAAGTAGTTAATGTTTGTAGAGGACTTAAAAGACCTAAGTGTTATTAATTAAGCCCCATGACACATTAAGGTAAGAGTTAGCGAGCCAGGTTTGCACATGGATGAACTGAGGCAGGAAGAGATTATGATTTAGCCAGAGTAACGTCCTGGATCTGTGACAATAGCAGAAAACAAGTTGTAACTACTTCATGCTGTAGGCACAAGCGAGCCGTTCCGGATAACAGATAGGATTCCAAGATTACTTGCCCCTCCCTCACCCCCCCTCCCAATTTCAGGCTTTTCTACTTTAGGAGGTTCTGCCTGTGTGACTTCCAGTTGACAGGATAGCTCCAAGGACACTTATGACTTGCCCACTTAAAAGTGTTTCAGCAGTTTTCATAACAAGATATATGTTCTAGGATGCAAGCCAAATCCCAACTTAAATTCCATGAAACATTCTCCTCTTTTCCCCTGAAAACATCGTGTGGAACTTAGTTAAGACTTGATCCTGTTCCAGTCACTGCAGCATGCACTAAAGCTGACATTCCTGTTTCATCAAAGTTCTTTATTAAAGAAAAATTCCCCTGTCAGTCTGCCCTGGAGATTGAATAGGACAGTTGGATCATTTTTCTAAGGATGTAAACATTCCACGTATGCTGGAGCTGTACGTGCATTTCATAATTGAAAGGTGACTTTCCATCCCCAGCCTTGCACCGCAAGTGTTGGTAACTCCCTTCCAGGGTGGTGATTCCCCAGCACAAGGATGTGACACTGTCAGAGGCTCAGTAGCATCAAGCAGTTAAAAAAACAGAAAAAGTTGTCTGAATTCAAAAGGAAACTGAGTCTTCACCTTCCCAAGTTTTTCCATACTGCATTGGCTTTTCTTTGATCTCTTGTAGTGCTGCGAGATTGACACCAACAGAAATCGTGTTTGCAGGAGACTTTAGGAATCACATATGCTCTTTTGACAGATTTCTATGCACATATTTCATTCCTGTGGAAGAATCTTTTCCACAGGTGTAAGTGGAAGAATAACTTGGAGCACTTGCACATTTTTGTAAAAACCATTCTGAAAGTCAGGCTGAACTGTTTTGGCAAGAACTTGCAAGAAATGCTTGAGCAAGGGGGTTGGACAAGAGAAACTCCAGAGTTCCCTTCCTACCTCAACCATTCTGGAAGCTGTAAAAGCAGGATGCATGAAGTAAGACTGGAATCTGACAGAAAATGGAAATTCCTATGTGTTTGTAGACATATGTGTGCTCTGAGAGGAGCTTTAGGCTTCTTGCCCTTTTGGGACAGTAACTTGGGGTTCCAGAGCATCATCATGATCATTTCAGGATCACAGCTGAATATGTAATTGTAGAACCCTAAAACTGCCTTTTCTGGGTTATGGGTATGCAGCTGTTCCCTGTCCAAGCCCTGCACAAGTTCTGCCCCATCCATGTGTTTCCAGCCTGGTCTCCTCAGGGAAGCCAGTTCCGATGTATGATAGGTTTTGGACTTTGGTAATGTCAGTGTAGGACTGCTAAGATTATCCCAGATTTAAAGGCTGCCCCTTCCCACACTCGCTCCCTCTGTGGCTCCATCCTTATTCCATACTTCCTCAGGAGTATTCCTCTCCACAAGTGCCTTTCTCATTCATCACTGAGAGTAGATTGGGTGTGATGATTCTTACTCCTCTTAGCCCAGAAAGTAAAGGACCAAGTCTGAATGAAATCCCTTCATTTGCTGACACCTAAATCACTGGCACCATCTCTTGTACATTTTAAATAGGAGATTGTTTTTTGTCTGTTAAATATGAAAAGTTCCTGCAGTACCCCAGCACAGGAGGGACATGGACCTGTTAAAGTGAGTCCAGAGGAGACCACCAAGGATCAGAGTGATGGAGAAGCTCTGTTGTGGGAGAAGCCTGGGAGAATTGGGATTGTTCGGCCTGGAGAAGAGAAGCTTCAGGGTGATATAACTGTGCCCTTCCAGGACCTGAAGGAGCCAACAAGAAAGATGGAAAGAGACCCTTTACAAGGGTGACAGGACAAGGGGGAGTGGCTTCCCAGTGCCAGAGGGCAGGGATAGATGGGATATTGGGAAGGAATTCCTCCCTGTAAGGGTGGGGAGGCCCTGGCACAAGTTCCCAGAGAAGCCGTGACTGCCCCTGGATCCCTGGAAGTGTCCCAGGCCAGGCTGGACAGGGCTTGGAGCAGGCTGGGATAGTGGAAGGTGTCCCTGCCCTGACAGGGGCTGGAACAGGATCAGCGTTAAGGTCCCTCCCAACCCAAACCATTCTACAATCTGTGATTTGATGTTTGTACATCCCAACGAAACCTGCAGAAAATGCAAATATGCACCACAAGTGCAGAGTTGATTAATCAAATTCATGATGGGTTGTGATTTTCAGGGGGCAGACAGTTCAAATGGAACTGTCATTGCTGGGATCCTGGGAGGGAAGAACAAGCTCTCAGCAGCTGGTTAAGAGGAGCTCTCCCAGGCGGGATGTGACAGTGCCAGCCCTACCGAGAGCTCTGTCCCAGGGGAATTCCCTGGAGTGCCACGGTAGCTGCAGTGAGGTGCAGCACTTCCGATTGCTTGAGCGAAACTCACATACACCCAGGTGCTTGAAAGCCTATCTAACATGTTGTTTACATGTTGAGATGCCTAGATGGCCATTATTTAGTGTTTTAGAAAAATAAATATTTGACATTCACAGATGAAGACATTTTCAACAGCACTTGAAAAATTAAGTGGGAAATCACCTACATCTAAAGCAATCAGCTCAGGGGTTGGGTTGGAGCTTCCCAGTTGGCAGTCCTAACTTTTTCTAAATAGATTACTTCCCAATCAGATCAGTTTCAGTAATTACTTTGATTAAGGTCCTCTTAACTTCTTAAATTGTAAGTTCTCTCATCATATCCTGTGATCCAAGGAAAACCCTTGTCAGGACACAATCTGCTATAAGAAAACAAGGGAGTTGAGCATCAGCCTTCAGTGCACTTACACCTCTGCCAGCACTGTTCCATGTGGAACATCTGAGGAGATACAGCCTTTGTTGCCTCAGTTTCCCCATCTGATGGGTCAGTGTTTATGGTAATCCTGGAATCTGTGGCCAAGCCCAGAGGAAGGAAGTGTGCAGCTGCTGGTGGACAGGATTAACTCAGCAGCACATTGATCTCTGCGGTATTGGGACATTCAAAATACAGCTCCCCACAGGGGAAGTTTTCTGAGGGTCCAGCCCCATCAGCCAGATTTCTGTGCATCCTTCTAAAAATGACCCTAAAGCAAAAATTTAGGAAGTACTTGTCTGCTGCATTAGATCCAGCAAGGATCCACTGCCCACCAAGTGATGCTTCTGCTGGAGTTCCATAGAAAAGAGGTGATGGAAATAGAAGTTATCCCTAGCAGTCCTAACCAGTCTGAATTCAGAATTCCTTTTTGGTGGGTGAGGAGTCTAGTTAGGATGCATGAAACACCTCTAGTTCTGTGTTCACAGTATTTAGTGTAGCAGTATAATTTTAAGTATAATACTGTCATGAAAATAAGTTTAACTAAAAGGAGCTGCTAACTCCGCAGCATCTGGAAAATAAGCTGTGGATACTTACTTAAAGGAGCACAATAAAAAAAATACATCTTACTAGTCATTGCCAATATTCCAAGTGTAAGTAGGAAAAAAGAATCTAGGACTCTAAAGCATTTGGATTAGAATTTACCTGTAAATTAATTACCTTATATGTATAAAGAAGAGTGTTGTTAGCAGCAGGAAGGTGATGCTGCAGGGCGTGTTAGCATCCTCAAAGCCTCAGAGGGAAGAGAGGGATCCTGTCCTTATTTAGGCTGTGTTTGAGAATAGTTAATTTAAGTTTAAAAAGTAACAGGAACTCTGATCAAATCAGAGCAGTTGTTCTGAGCAGTTTGGCCTGTGCTGCACCAATTCAGTCTAAATCATAACTCAGTTTATCCTAGGCCATTCTAACCCATGATTGCTTTGATTCACCCTGTACTTTAGGAGGTGCTAATTAGAGGAAGGGAGGTAATTCAATCTAAGGCTGAGGCTGTACCA
Organism: Coloeus monedula; assembly: GCF_965178545.1. NCBI lineage: Eukaryota > Metazoa > Chordata > Aves > Passeriformes > Corvidae > Coloeus > Coloeus monedula. The sequence goes on along the minus strand of NC_138794.1, from coordinate 12,711,645 downwards.
CAAGGGCTTCCCTGGCCCCACAGCACCAGCTTGGTTAGTGGGGAACCCCACGCAGGGGTTCCTTGGCTGCACGTGCCCTCTGGGAGCCTCGCAGTCTGGCTGGCTGACAGCGTTCCCCCTTCCCTTTTCCAACAGATAGTATTGCCTTGGGAAAGCTGCTGGTTTAGACCCAGCCCGGCACAGGTTTCCTTAGTCTAGGCAGAGCTTTAGGGGTACTCTGTGTCCTCTGCTCAGCACAGAGGGACTGCAGTGCTGGAGCAGAGCCCAACACAAGTGTGTGTGTTCCTTACCCTGTGCCGGGATTTTGCTTCACCCGTTGTAGTTCCCTCCAGACTTGCCCTTCTCGGGTAGGTGGCTGTGTTTGGAGTGTGCACTATTCCAGGAAGGAGGGGGCTGGCTCCAGATGGCAGCTCGGACCTGTCCGTTGTCCTTGCTTCGTTCTCCAGTACCCCTTCCAGAGGATGTAACATCACCTGAGATGCTTCTCTTTCCTCCCTTTCCTGGAAGCTTCTCTCATTTTACTATCCTGGGTGTGCTCATTTAAGTGCAGGAGGCTTCCTTTTATATGGAACAGTGCTCTGGGCAGGTGGGTGATGCCTGGTCACCCAATTCCAATCCATCACCTGGGAGGGAAACCCTACAGGTGAGGGCTGAGTTCCTCGTCCTGGCAGTGTGGGCTGGTGGGATGTGCCCCAGCCCTGAGTCTGTGGGATCAGCTGGGAAATGATGGACAATGGTCAGGAGTTCAGAAAGAAAAACAGGGAGCAGGAGAAAACTCCTTATTAGCTCTATGGGCAACAGTTCTGTGTTGGTGCTTGCCAAAGCAAAGCAGAGTGTGAACTAAAGTTTTAAGGTTTGTTTTCAGAGGGGAAAAACAGTACACAAAAAGTAAAGGAAGTATTTAATAAATAGCAGGAATATCTACAAGAATGTTGAAGGTACTTGCAGGCATTGTGAATGTGGGATTTAACTGCAGTATATTTGATTGAATTACCTACCTCAGTTTGTCTGACACCTTGAGCTCATGTCAAGACCAAGCAGTTGTAGTTAAATCAATTTAAATACAATTGGAAAAGCTTGTTTATTTTGCTTATCAGGCCAGAACTTACAAAGATTTTAGAAGAAAGTTAGTGTAATCTTGATGCTTTTATGTTCTTAAAATTACAGATTTGGAAGAAACTTTTGAGGACTTCATTTTGGCGAAAATAATATTCCTAAACAACTGTAATTACTGTGTTTAGAGTCCTTTACTTTTGTGTTGCTTAGGGACTAGGAAGCTCGCTGGTACTTTTCAGAGAAAGGTCTTTGAGAGCTCAGTTGGAAAAATGGGCTGCAGAGATCCAGGTTCAGGTGAAGAGGTGTCAGACTTAATTGTTAGGTGTAATTACCCTGTTGGACTTATTTGAAGATAATTCTCTTTTGATAGTAGATTGGTTTATTATATACCTGAAAAGGTTTGATAATGTTCCATCTCAAAGATTAATAGTTAATATAAAAATGTTTTAAGTCAATTAACAATATAGGGATCCAAACCATAAAATAGTTTAAAATTAGAAAAATAAACATTTGTCATTGGTGGTATGTGCTTTCAAAACGAAAACGTCATTTCAAGAGGATTGCTCTGCTCTTTCTCCACTCGATGGATTTTTTGGTCCCTGGTAGCTGGGGGCCCTGAGGTTGGAGGAGTATGTGGAGCTGCTCCTGTGCTATTTGCTGAGAATTCGGGAGGCTCGGTGCCTGCAGATGGCTCATATTTGTCAGAATTACAGGGGTAAAGGCTTGTTTGTTTGTTTGCTAGTTTGGTTTTGGTTTTGCACTGAAGTAACTGTGCCGATAAATCCCTGCTGTTCTGTGGCTCCCTCGGGGCATTGTTGGTACGTGGTGCGAGGGCCAGAGCTCGAGATGAGTCTGGTGGTGGGTGACACCCGCGGGATGTTCTTTGTGTTCCTGGGTTTTACCTCGGGCTGACCCCATCCTGCAGTGGGCCCCACTTAAAGCAGAGCACTGGGAGTGGGGCAGAGGAGGATTTTCTACACCAGACCCAACCTTCACAGCGGGGGCAGGTCTCTGTCCAAGCCCCCTGGCCGCAGGAGGAGGCAGAGGATGCCACACCGCTTGTGAAGTGTGTGTTAAACCCCTTGGTAAAGGAGGGAGGAGCCACGGCAGCGATAGAACGGACAAACCGGAGTGAAAAGGCTGTAAGAGAGGGTTCAAAGCCCCCAGTCAGCATCCACAGGATGGAGGCAAAGCACTGAGAATCTGTGCAGTTTTCTACATGTCAGAATGAGGGTTTTCCATGTGTTGCTCAGCTCTCCTCCTTCCCTGTGGCTGCATGGACACTCCCCCCTGGCTCCTGCACTGAGCTTGGCAATAGATGATTGTTTAAATTCAGGTGGGTGGGCTTTGCTTATCCTCTGTGTTCAAAGAGAATTAAAAAAACTAATTTCTCTTTTATAGCATACATGATACCAAAAGGATGAAGCAAGGAATTTTTTTCCTACTTTAAGGTGCCAGTTTTTAAATATTCCAGAGATGGGCTAGGCAAGGAGGCAAGGTGGAATGTGCCTCTGTGTAGCCAGACTGGATAAGGGGTAAGGGCTGCGCTGTGGCCATCCTTTGCTTGCGATGCTTGAAGGGTCCGTCTTACCTACACAGGTCTGAATTTTCAGAAACCTTGCAGGAACTGAGTACATTTGAAATTTCTGTTCCTCTGTGACATTGGGTTGATGCTGGTCCATGGGTTCTGCATTTCCCAGGGAGGACTGACACACACACAGAGTTGTGTGGCAATTGGATAAGCCTTATTTTCTCTAGGAAAAGCTGATCGATGCTTCTGTGCTGAAGGACAGAGCCCATCAAAGAGTGCAGTGAGCAAATGAAACCCATGACAGAAAATACCGTTGCTTTAAAAATTTGTGACCAGATTTCTTAATTAAAATAATTTGCCAGAAAATAAAAGGCAAATGTGGGACCTGATCACATGAACACACAACTTCCAGGCTCGTGGTTGTGCTGGAGCTGGAGCTGTGGCTCCACAGCAGCATGGAACAGTCTCCTGGCTGCTACAGTGCCTCTGTCCAGAGAATGGGCTGGGATGTGTACCTTGGCTGAGAGCCAGCAGCGTGACACAGGATGCACCCTCCTGGCTGGGCTGGGTTCCTTGGAAATGGGGTGACCCCCTCCGTGCTGCCTATAGGGAGCAGCCCTCTCCCATGGATTGCTTGGAGCCATTCCTGAGCACCATCCCAGAGAATGCTGTGCTGCTGATCCCACCGTGGCTGTGCCAGTGAGCCAACAGCCAGGGGCCTGGCTTATGGAATTACCCATGGATGGTCGTGGCACAGAGCTCTAACCCTGGGCCATGTGGTTCCCTGCTGTAACTGTCCTTTCCCCTGCCAGGAGTTACGTGTTTTTATTCCACCCCTTGTTCCCATGTGGAAATACACCAGCCTGAGGACACGTCTCGCTGGAGGGTCAGTAGGGCACCAGAGCTGTCTCAGGAGCTGCAGGGCTATGGGGGCTAAAAGGGATGTAGGGAAAGGAGGAATGGGAAATAGAAAGCATTCCGTTCACTTCCATTAAAACGTTTCTACTCTCCCACAATTTTGCTAAGTTGTTTCTTCAGCACTGCTAGTGAGAAGTGATGGATGCTCTGTCATATAGCACATGGCACAAAGGTGACAGCTAACTTCTTTCAAGTATTTCTTTGGTATTTAAGGTAACTTGCATTAAATTTGTTATTTAAGTTAACTCAGGCCTCCTCAGTATCTGTAAAATTTTCCCGAATTCTAAAGTAGCTGCTTTGTAATGTGATAAATTAACCACTGTCAAGACTTGTGTTACTTTGGAATGCGGCTTGGTGCTTTCTTCATCATAAGCATTTCTGATGGAGAGGCCAAGCTCACTCCTGATATTGGGGAATGACTAGAAACAAATCCAACAACCGTGTAAGCTCCCAGGTGATACCAGTACTTCTTGTTCTTGCTGATTTCTCTGGTTGAGGATCCCTCAATATGGATTTTCAGGTTGTGTGTGGAGATCAGGGCACTCACCCGTGCAGATTTCCTGCTGCAGCACATGAATCCGTGATACAGGTGCACAACCTCCCTTTTCCCCAACTCAAAAAGTCCCTGAGACCGAAACTTCCCAAAGTAAGGCACGAACCAAACACCATCTCCTCACTCAGCTGGGCAATCCCCTGGCTGTTTGCAGAGCCAGATCTGCCACTTCACAGCCAGAAAGTTGTAATTTCATTACATGTTGCACGTTTCAAAGTGACAGAGATACATTAGATCAACCTGGAGGTGATGATCTTGTGAAAGAAAGAAGTGAAGTTCAGGGTGAAATCGACTGGAAACATTACAGTGTGGATGCAGGGCAGTTTTACCCTACAAAATTTCTGTTGTCATTGGTAGCTTGTGCTTACTGTACTTGGTATTATTGGAATATTGACCAGAAACTTCCTATAACTTCCCACTGAGTAGGCAACAAGGTTTGTTGTTTTTTGGGGTTTTTTTTCTTGTGGATTTTTCGCCCAAAATAAAACGGGGGGAAAAAAGAGAATGAAAATAAAATTTATAAAATAGCTTCATTGTGATGGAATCAGACAGGTCCCTGAAACTCATTTCAGGCAAGTTTTTGAGACTGGTAAGTTTCAAGTTCATCATGTCTCAATATTATGTTTTAAGGTTATATGTACAAACATAATGTCACTCACAAATGAGTACAGCTGTTAAATCTTTAAAACTTATTTTCATGTCAGTTTTAACTGAGGTATATGCACAATTTAATCTCAGATTTGCAATTTTGTGAGAATGAAGTTTTCCATGCAGGAAAGAAGCCAGGATGGGCCATGAAAGAGTCAGGATTAATTCAGCATGTATTCATAAGGGAAAATTATTGGTTTAAACTTTGTCTGGACACTGAGTAATACAAATCCTGACTGTGCTGGTATTTTCCCCATTCTTAACAGCACGGTTGATTCTTTATTTTAAGTCAGGGAAGCCAGGTGTGAGAAGAGCATGAAAGCAGCTCCGTGCAAAGGGGAGAGCAGAGTTTAACCTCTTGTGAAAGGTTCTGAAAGAATACAGTGTACTAAGGAAAGTGTTTTCCAGGGCAATAATCATATTATCATTTAAAGAGTCTTTATCCTGCAATAAAAATAGTCTGCTATTTTTAAGGCCAAAGGAGCAGCCAGAACCCTTATCTATCCCTTTAAAAGATAGCAACCTGACATGGTCCTGTGGGATACATGATTGTGTCTGTGGTCCCCTGGGAGGATTCAGGTGCAGTGGAGCAGGATTAGGTTTTCTGGTGAAGTTAAGCAAAAGGCAGCTCTGTTGCTGTGTAGACCTTGCAGAAATGCCTAGATTCTCCTCACAAACACAGGAGTTACTCCATGGTTTCCATAGTCCAACACAGACTTACTTGGGCTTGTTAATCTGCTTGTTTCTGGGTTTGTTTTTTTCTTTTTGGTTAAAAAGATAACTAATATGGGTGAACTGAACAATTAGAACAAAAAAAACTCCTTAGGATTGTTTTGTAGTCAGACAACATCCCGGAAGGGTCTGTTCAGGAAGTGTTTGCAACCTGTCTATGCCACGGGTTGTAACAAGAGGGACTTGACTTCCATAAATAGGCTCCCTGTGTGCCTGGCAGTATGGATTAAATGTCCAGAGAGCCTGAGGACAGCTGGTCCCTCCCAGAATCCCAACAGGAACAGTGCTGGTTCTGTGGAATCTGTTACTGCTTGTCTAAAACTCGAGCACTGCAAACTTTCCTTTGCCAACCTCTCAGCTCTCGGGAGCCCCACAAGATCTGAAGGTGACTCATGTGAAATTGTCATCTTGGGCAACACCAGATATTATAAATAAGGTCTTCTTTCTGCAGTAGGTTTTGGGGTTCTGCTCTGAGGTTTGCTGTTCCATGGTTACCCCAGCTCTCCATGTTTCCTCCTTGCTTAGTGTGACACAAACTGGAAAGCCTGAATTAATTACCAGCATGCACCCTCAGTGCAAAGAGAAAAATATCTTGGCTGGGAGGGAATAAACTTTCAGTTCCAAATGCGTTTGGTATAATCAAAACAAAGCCTCACTAGCAAAGCAATGGCAAAGCAGAAATATGATGGGTAGAGCAGAAAAATAAAGGAACAAAAGATCTATTTTCTGTTGAGGCCAATTATAAAAAGTTGCCATCCTCCTTTGGCAAAATCCTTCTAAGGACATGTTTGTTTTAGGGAAGATACTCAAACTTTGGGAGAGTAGAAGTGAACACAAGATAGATGTCCTGAGGGATCAGGGTTTGAACAAGGTGACTGAAGACCAAGGATTTCAAGCAGGATTCTGTTTCAGGTGGAAATGATTTAGTGCCCTGGAAGGTGGGGAGGAGCAGAAAAGAGGTTTTCAGTTAAACAGGGAGAATTTAGAGGCACCTTTGGTAGTTGTTTTGATGGAACTTTTGATGGAGCTTTATACATTTATCCAGATTTCATAACCCAGCATCAACATTTGAATAGGACATGTTGGGTGATTTGCTATTTTAATAAATCAGCATCTTTTTATTTTGTTTTTACCTACCCCAGACTAGCATCACTTCCAGACTCCTTTGAGTCAGGGTTTCCTGGTTTATTGCTCTCTCAGTTCTGCAGTGGCAGAAAAACACACCTAAACATTGGAGAAGAGTAGCAAGTAGTGCAGTACATTGGAAAATACATCCGCTGGAGTGACATGAAATGGCTGTAATTTTCTAGGGAAGGAGGATAAGTTGGTTAAAAAAGGCCAAGAGTTGTTGAGGGGGAAGAGTCTCAACATCTTGAACTAACAAAAAGTATTTCCTTGAGGTGTGTGAAGTGCTTTGGGGCCTATCTGGGTGAGGGGCTTTACCTGCCAGTCCTTCCCCTTGGCTTTGGTGGATACACCACGGTTGCTGTTTGGCCCACGCTTCTCTGTCCCCACAGCCCTGTCAACGTGGCCCTTCCCTGTGGTGGCTGAGGGGTGTCTGGACACCAGCAAGGGATCTGTGTTTCTTGAAAGCATCCTGAGCACCGTGTGAATGGATCCCAGCCAGCTCTGGGAGCATATCTCCTCCTTGGGATGTTTCCTCACCCTGAAATCTGGGTCACATCGCAGCCATGAACTGTGTTGACGAAACACCTCTGGTATTACTTGTTTGAAAGGAAACCGGACAAAATATCTGGTCTTGGTTCCTCTGTCTGTGGATCTGCCCAGTGATCCAGCAATGACTGAAGGAAACACACATCTTCTCAGCAGGGAGGTGTGTGTCAGCTGGGCTGGTTGGGAGTGGGACACTGAACCTGCCACTCTCTCAATTTCAAACCCCTCAGTTGTCACAGCTGTTAAATCTGGGGACAGGTCACAGCTTTGTGCAGTTGGTCACGTCTCCATCTCTGTTTACACTGTGCATTGATGCTCTTGCTCAAAATTTAAAAAATGTTAAAAAACTATTTGCTTTCTTGGCTTTGTGTAAAAAATGTTCCAAGAAAAAGCCCAGATAAATAAATAGAACTTTTTCACCTCTTTGTGTTGCTGTCACCAAAGTCACACTCTGGACATGTTCACGGTGTCTGAATCCTCTGGAGCTCCTGTGGTGTGGAGGCTTGGGATGGATTGATTTCTGTGGTGGCAGTTCAGTGTTATTCCTGAGTGCCAAACTGAATGGAGAAATTGTTCAACACTATAGTTTTAAAATTTCTTGTCACTTATCTCTTCCTATTGTTCTTCACCATTGTTCCTTTACCATCTTCAACGTTTTCCTGTATCAGAAAGCCCTAAACCCTGTAATTAGATGTGCCTTGCCTAATTTTCCTTTTAATAGTTTGGGGAAAAGTAGAGAAAACAGCAGTGTCATATGTGGGAAATAAAGCATCCCTAACTGCAGATTCCATGGAGGTGTGCTCTCAGTTGGAAATATGAGTCATTCACAGGAATTTCTTTCCTGTAAGTACAGTGTACCTGTGCATGGAATAACAACAGTATTCACAAGGTAGGGAGCCTGACACTTGGTGTGTGTGGATTCAGGAAAATGGAATTTATTGCAGCCATAGCTCCTTCAGCTGCTGTTTTTTAAGAGCTCCTACATTTTATTTTCCTGTCCCACAAATTATTGATTGGATATTCCTTTTAGTCCTTCTTTGCCATGTAATTCTCTCTTGAAGAACAAGGTTTTTCCTTTTTTTTCCCCGCACTCTTTCTGAGTTTATTATAAGTGTAGAAGTAATTGAAGACAGAAGGGTTTTGGGGAGTTGATTTCCCTTAGCAAAACTTCCTGGCACAGTGGAAGAGGCAGTGCCAGCCTGGGCTCAGGTCCTTGGTCACCTGGCTGTGCTGTTGGGCCTGTCAGGGATGGCACGTGCTGGGGAAATCCAAATCCCACAGGTTTGAGGAAGGAAATTCTCCTACGTGTTTAGACTTGATTATTTTGACTGTGTTAAGTTTTGTAGCCTGGTTCAGGAAAGAACCACGACTATAATTCAATAAAAACTCCCCCGCCAATTGGATCCAGTACTAGGAAAACAAACTCCTGTCTCTGAGACGATTGTAGGTACCTGTTGCTAAGTCCATTAGAGATATTTATAACCCCAGGCTTGATACCCAGGATGTGCAGTGAGCCAAAGGAGTCCCTGGCAGGGCTGTACAGAGGAGCTGAACGTTTCCCTGCTGGATAAATATATACTCACCATTGATAAATATTAAATTGGTTCATCTTTTGTCTAACTGATATTTTTTTCAGTTCTAGAAAAATCAGGCAACTTAAACTAGAGCAAATCTGAAGTAATATTTTCATTCCCACACTGGAATTTTGTTAGTGTCAGTCTCCTTTCTCCATTTTACAGTGTTCTTTAATTCATTTTTGCATTTGTTTAGTGTGGCCAATGCAGCAGTGTGGGCACAGGCCCCGGGCAGTGCCTGTCCCCTGAGGTGTCACTGCTGGGACACCTCCAGTGCTGGGGGCAGCTGGGGGCCCCTCCCAGCAAGAGAGACCTGGAGGAGCTGGAGCCCCAGGAGCAGCTGAGGGAGCAGGGGGGGCTCAGCCTGGAGAAAAGGAGGCTCAGGGGGGACCTTGTGGGTCTGCACAGCTCCCTGATAGGAATGGGCAGCCGGGGGGGTCGGGCTCTGCTCACAGTGAGCAAGGACAGGATGAGGGGAAACGGCCTCAAGTTGTACCAGGGGAGGGTCAGGTTGGATATTAAGGAAGATTTCTTCACTGAGGAGTTCCCCAGCCCTGACACAGCTGCCCAGGCTGGTGGTGGAGTCCCCATCCCTGGCGGGATTTAACAGCCCTGTGAATGTGGCACCTGGGGACATGGGCTATGGTGGCCTTGCAGTGCCGGGGGATGGTTGGACTCAGTGGTCTGAATGGTCTTGTCCAAGCTCAGTGGTTCCGTGACATCACTGGCAGATCCCAGAAGTCACAGAAGTCAGCTGAATGTGCCTGTTCCATGTGCCCATGGCTGGAGCCTTGCCCCACACACACACACGCTGCCCACCTCTCTGCAGGGCATTGGGCTCGCCCTGAGCCCACTGCTCCACCGCGGTGAGTGCTCTGGGAACGGAGCCTCCTGGGACTCCCAGCTGCCTTCCTGCTATCCTTGGACTCTGTCCTGTCCAGCTGTCCAGAATCCACCATCTCCATGGGCTGTGTGATGCTGACGCTCTGTTGCATTGCTCGGATGCCCACTGGTTCCCCTTATAAACTAATTTAATGGTGTAAAAATTAAGGAATTTCCCCTGTTAGCTCAGTGAGCTGGTCAGGTCTCTGAGGAGGAGACAAGATCTGAAGTGAATGTGGGAAAGAAATGAGGAGGGAGCAGGAGCAAGGACATTGAGGTGTTGGAGTGTGTCCAGACAAGGGCAACAGAACTGGGGAAGGATCTGAAACACAAATCCTGTGAGGAGCAGCTGAAGAGCTGGGGGAGCTCAGCCTGGAGAGAAGGAGGCTCAGTGGGGACCTTCTGGCTCTGCACAAGTTCCTGACAGGAGGGAACAGCTAGGGTGGGGTCAGGCTCTGCTCCCAGGGAGCAGCGACAGGACAAGAAATGGCCTCAAGCTGTGCCAGGGGAGGTTTAGGTTGGATATCAAGGAAAATTTCTTCATGGAAAGGGCTGTCCAGCCCTGGCACAGCTGCCCAGGGCAGTGTTGGAGACCCTGTTGCTGGAGAGATCTAACAGCTGTGTGGATGTGGCACCTGGGGACATGGGTGAGTGGTGGGGATGGTTGGACTGAACTGCCTGTATGTATGTTGCTGTATTGACCACTGATGGAAAATGCTGAGTATGGACCTGTGGAAAATGACCCCCCATGTTTGCTGGCAGTTACAGTGAATATTCCATGTAGTAATTCTGTGTAACATCATGTTTCACCCTTGGCAATACCCACGGAGTACTTTACCTGCTAAGTCTGACAGCAGTGTCAGTACTTGGGTCATTCCTCGTTAGCTGCAACATCTTTGTGTGAGATTGAGATTTACCTGGGAACAAACACAGCTGTGTAACAGGTTTTGAACTGGTTTTCAAAAGTACTACAGTATTTCCCAGTCTGTGACTCATCCCACTGCCACCGTTGCCTTTTCCTAAACAGCATGCCTGTTGTGACATTACTTATATGTTAAATGTTGCAGATTGTTTGTTCTGTCTCTGCAGCAATCAGATCCACACTAAATGGACTCCAGAAAGGCAACTTATATGTTAAATGCTATATTTATTCTGTCTATGCAGCAATCAGATCTACCCTAAATGGACTCCAGAAAGGCAGGCACTGATTCCTGTCGGAATAAGCATACAATTTTCTTTAAAAACCTGCTTTTTGTCAGGATTTCAGCTAGGAAAGGCAAATTACTTTCTTTCCAGTATTTCTGTGCATTACACCACAGATGGATTTCTTGCTACTTCATTTTTCTGCTCCTGATTCATCATAAGAATGATTTTAAGTGCGAGGAGTCCCCTTCAAACCAGCCCAGCTCTGGGCAGCTGCAGAAGGCATGTCCCCAGCCCGGAGAGCAGTGACATTGAGGCTTGGGTGTCACAATACCAGCAGCACACTTGGAGGCTGGAGATAAATGGGATGTATTCCCTGGAATGGCCTTTTACTCTGCTTTAATAAATACTGCCCTTGCATGAGTGTTCCCAAGGTCTGATGTGAATCCTAAACTCAGCTCTATTAAAGCTCAGTTTGGGTTCCTTTGCAGAGCTGCTCTGTCCTCACCCACACTAAGTGCACAGACTCATGATTCCTTCTGTGAGCACTTGACAGGAATTTAGATTTATGCCTCATCTCAAATTTAATGTGGAGACTTGCAATGAAGTATTTTGGGGAACACAGAGAGGGAAGGACTTCTGGGTCACAGAGTCCAGTCATTTGGGACTGGAGACAACAGGCACCCTACAATCAATCCTTTCATCAAGGTAGTTGACGCCCTCCTGGTTGACAAGGTGTGATTGTTCGCAGGTTGGACTCGATGATCCAAGAGGTCCTTTCCACCCTAAGATAGTTCTGTCATTCTGAGCAGGTAGGTTTTTCCTCCCCGCCACTCGGATTGGAGGGTTATGCCAGACTCACTGATGTTCTGGGTGCTGTATGCATGGCCAGATGATATCCATTTGTTCCTCTAGCAGTGTGGTGCTCTCACTGAAATAGCTCCCCTGTGCTGTAAGTGAAGCCGTGCGGCGGGAGGGGAGCGCTCGGCACAGCACCACCAGCGTTATGTAATTCCTTGGTTTCAGGAGCTGCAGCTTAATATGTTTCCTCAATGAGTAAGTATTCCTGGTTTTTCCTTTTATAGCTTTCCATGTGGTACCCATGAAGATGAGGCTGAGGACACGGAAAGCTTCCCAGCAGTCCAACCAACTCCACACGCAGCGGGCGCTGCGGGCCAAGCGGAAACACTCGGAGGTGGAGGAGCCCTTACCTGGCGGCGGGGGAAAACCACCCAAAAATGAGACGGGCCTCTTGTCTTCAATCAAAAAGTTCATTAAAGGAAGCACACCCAAGGTACGCCAGCTGTGGGCTCCTGCTTTACTTTTAAGTCATAATCACTTCAAATTTGATTGAAAACCAGTTCTGTTAAGAATTAATCATGGGGTGGAAGCAAAACATAAAAGAACTGAAGGCAACAAGTGCCTGTGAGTTATGTCAGGTAAAGCAGACTTTGAAACCTTCAGGAGTCAATTGTAGGCGTAGTTAACAGTCCAATAAATCACAAGATTTATTATCTGGTGTTTCTTTGTAAAAATGTCAAATGAATTCAGTACATTCTTTTTAATTTCTATTTTAAGGATTCCTCAAATCCAGATTCAAGGAATTACCAGTACTGACAACTTAGAAAAGCCAGTCTGTAGGCATAAATTTGTTGACTATTTCTGGCAATTTTATTCAAAACTGTTTAGGTGTCATTTAATCAATGAAGGTCAAACCTCACAAATCCAAGTGCCATGGATTAGATGCAGCTGCTCAGTGATTCCTGCAGTGAGCACTGCCCTGCTTGGAACATCACATCCAGATCTTGTTGGGGAAAACCACAAAATCTCATGTCTTGGTCCAGCCAGAAGGCTGAGCTTTACTGATCTGCCCATGTGAACACCTGTTGCATGTGCTGCATGGACATTTGAGGGCAAAAAATACACACACACACACACACATATATAAAACTTTGATAGGCTGAATGTAATCTTGCAATTGCTTCAAAAACTGGCATTTTTTCTCTAGATGGAGGCCAGTTAAAAACCCCTCATCATTCTGTCCCAGCAGTTTAGATGCTGGCATTATGTAACTGCAGATTTGAAAGATTAGCCAAGAAGTTGTAACTAATTTACAATGTATCCCAGATCAGCTACATGATAAATAAAAATCTGGTATAAATTCAGAAGTATTTTCTCGGGGTTTGAACTAAGTGTTGAAACAATAACTTGTAACAAGTTGAAGTTCAAATAATCCTAATAATGTGACACTATATTCTTGAATTGTTAAAATTATAGCGAAATTGAGTATTTCATGACATGTTAAACCAAAACAACCTGTCCTAGATAACAGTGAACTACTAAAGAAGACATATCTCCACAAAAATTAATGGTTAAATCTGCTTCCAGTTTTTTTTTATTAAACTGTGATAATTGATCTATTTTACAATCAGTATCTCTGTTGGATCTCAGGAGTGCAACATTTTGGTTGCAAAACCTCTGCACTCAAATCTAAGCAAAAAGTTTACATTGGAATTTTTAGATAAGGGAAATATGTCTAGTTTTCCTTTTCCATGTCTCTTTAAGGTTTTGTGAACTTCCTTCCTTCCCATCTTCTCTTCCTCTCCCAAATCCCGGGATTACTTTCCATTCTGTTTTTTCTTGTCAGGTTTGTTGTCATGAAATGCCCCCATTTTTGTGCTGTTCCCTCCCCCGTCCTCTCCCGTGCCTCTAGCAGGCCTTGGCATGGTTCCAGTGCCTGAGCATGGCCCGCCAGTGACTCTGCCAGGCCGGCTTCCAGAGCCTGCTGACTTCCCCAGCTCGTCCTGGGGCTGCCATGGGAACGGCACCGCTCTCTGGATACTCCAGAGTTTGGCCGTGGGGAGGGAAAGTCTCAGTCACCTCTGGGGTTCTGTGGATTTATGGCAGTCAATGTCCCCATAATGTGTGTCTGGGCAATTTCCATCATAGTCACAGGTCATTTATCTGGTCATGACTTCAAATGTCTGTTGTTATTCCCAGTCTCAATTCAGGCCAGTCCTTAGCACATTCCTGGCCTCTGGAAACACCCAAAAGCAGATAAATGTTCATGTCCCTGTGGCATTGCCATGTCCCTTATGGCACAGGTGTGATGTCACAGGTGACAGGGGAGTGACAGAATTCCAGCAGATGACTCTGTAAATATATACAATGGGTATATTCAGTTCTACATCTCTGCAGCAACATTTTCCATGGATAAACCAAGCAGCCCAGTAACATTTCATCCCACTTCACCTGAATTCCCTTCCCTGGGACACTGTGAGCACAGCAGTGTGAGCTTCCTGCTGAGCTCGATCCTCTTCTGCAGGATCAGAGGGATCTCCAGAGGGACTGGGATCTTCCTGCCTCTGATCCCATCAAAAAGTTTTCCTGATTTCACTGGAATTTTTGTAACATCTCTACACTTGTTCTCCATAGGGCAGGATGAGAGCTCACCTCATTTATGAAGGCCAAGGGATAACTTTTCCAAGTTAATGAAGTTCTTTGGTTGCTTTCTCCAGAATAACCTGGAAATGTTTTTCCTTACTTTTGATCAGTTTTATCTGTTTCCTCTCAATATATGGATTGTGGTATATACAATATTACTAATTCTAGGTGTTAGTAATTAGGTTGTTTTCACCAAGGTTGTTGGTCAAGCAGAAGGTTTGTGGGATCAGTGGTGTTCTCCTGTCTTCTGTTGTGACTCTCAGTACCTCCCCATGTTGGTATTTCCTTTAGCTGCTGTTACAGCAGGGGCTTTAGATTAATTTTTCTGAATTTTCTATTTGCTGTTTTTTGGAGCACGCAAACTGTTTTTTCTTTTTAACGATGTGAAACTTCTGCTCCAGCAAGGTAATATTGTAATTCTAAAATTAAAATTTTAATTAACTTTGATATTGTCTGTGGCCTTGTTATTTGTTATTCAATTGGGTTACTTTTGCCTTGTCTCACACAGTTCAGGGTACTCTCAGTGATCATGCTTTAGATTTCAGATTTACATTTTATTGAGTTGTAGCAGGTGTTTTGGGGGAAAAGGGGCAGAAACGTGTCAGAAACGTGTGCCTGCACATAGAGCTGTGCACAGAAAATGTGCAGAATTGTTTGGTTCTGTCTCATTGCCATGAGTGCTGCAGGGAAGAGCAGTCACTTACTTCCAGGTAAGGAGAACCCTTGGATTTCTCACAGCTGGGTTTTGCTCTGTACTGATATGGATTGTCACATTGGATATTGTTGGGCAGTTCACCTCCTGTTTATTTAACAGGCAAAGAAATCAAATCTCAGGTAATTTTAGTTGCTTTGTCTCTGCATTTCCCAGCCTCTGCAGCACTGAAATATTTATAGATTGTCTGTAAAGACAGTTTTTCAACTACAGCAGCTCCATGTACAGTTTTCATTCCCCATACTTTGATTTAGTTTAAAGTCATGTAAAATCCCAGCTGGCCAGATGTATGTTGCATGTTCTGCATCTGGAAGTGGAGCAGTAAAGGGACCTTTGGTGAACTTTCTCCAGGAGATAACATTCTCTGGTCTGGTCCATGGAAAAAGAGGCACTGTTCAGTATGTTTCTTTTTTCCCTCTTTTCTATTTTAAGGAAGAAAGAGAAAATCCTACCAAAAGGAGTCGGATTGACCGGGATATTGATAACAACTTGATCACATCCACACCTCAGACAGGAGAGAAGCCCAACAAACAGCTCTCGCGAGTGCGGCGGAAAAGTCAGATGAATGGAGGTCGGTAAATCCTCACATTGTGCATTGTAGTGCAGTGGGAATTCTCTAATCTCCCAGCTGTGCACTGATCCAGGGCAGTTCTGCAGTGGGGGAGGTTGTTGGGGGTTCTGACTGACTTCAGTGAGAGCAGGGTTGAGCTAATCATAGCAAAACAGGATTTCCAGGGGTGTGAGCAACACTTCCATCACACCCCAGATACATCCAGTGTATCTCTGTGAGAACAGCTACTTTGGAACTAATTTAGCTTTTTTTTTTTTTTTTAATTAGTATTCTCAAAGTCCCTTAATAATTTGATTTAGCTCTTCTCCCATTTTCTCACAAATAACATGTGAAATGTGACCTCCCAGCTCTTGACCTTTGCGGAAGTTACCAGGTGTCCTTCTCCAGGCAAGTTTTGTATCTCTCTAAGGATGGAGATTCCCCTTTCCCTGTGAAAATTCTCCTCTTGAATATCTTTATTCATGACATGATAACATTGTCATTGATACTTAAAACATCACCTGTGGTTCCAAATCTGACATTAAAAACCTGGGTTTTAAGCTTCCTCTCTAAGGAAACTATGAGGGTGGCAAGGCCCTGGCAAAGGTTCCCAGAGAAGCTGTGTCTGCCCCTGGATCCCTGGAAGTGTCCAAGGCCAGGTTGGACCGGGCTTGGAGCACAGGGCAAGGAAGGTGTCCCTACCCTGACAGGGGGTGGCACTGGATGGGCTTTAAGGTCCCTTCCCACCCAACCCAAGCCATCTTGTGACCGTGGTATCCTGGGTGCACACAGAGCACCCTGAGCTCCTGTCACTGTTACAGGGATAAAATTCTTCATTAAATATTCCCTGTTAGGGAGGGCTTGGAGCTGCAGCTGGCACACCTCACGAACCAGAGCTGTGTGAAGTCCTCAAGCAGCTCCATCAGGCTCAGCTGACAGGGAGGGTCTCAGCTCATGTGCACACACTCTCTCCCATATGGACAGACATCTCAGAGCCTGAGTGCTGTGAAGGAAATAATTCTCCTTCATCTCAGTCTCAGAACTGCCTTGGCCCTCAGCCATGAGATGGGGATTTGAGTTTTGGGATGTACATACCCATACCTAAGATTTAGAGATAACCCTTGTTACATGCCAGATCTGTAACATGGATGTTTATTTAATTCTGTCCTTTGTTATCTGTGATAACAACTGACAGTTCTTTCCCTTCTGAGTAGTGTTTGTGCCTCTGTTTGAGTGTGTGGAGAGTAACAAACGATGGACCCTGGAGCAGCTGGGAGGGAGGCTCAGCCAGGCAGTTCTGACCCTTTCTCGTGCCTCCCTCTAGTGGAGTCCTGGCACTGAAAGCGCCGAGCTCTGCCAGGGCACGGCGGCTCCGGGGCTGCCTCCCACCGAATCACTGCGAGGATTTACACCTCTGCTATTTATGTGAACAAGGAGTGCTGCCTCATCTGGAGAGAAGCTTCAGATGGTGTTGAGAATGGACATTTTTGGGTTTATGCTGGTAGAAAGTCGCTGACTCTCATGGACCCAGCTGAGCCATGAACAAGAGTTCACTCCTGGAGTGCAAATGCTGACCATAAAGGAACAGATGCAACTGAAACCCAGCTGGGTGGTGTTAAAACTCATATTTTTTCTTTTCCAGAAGCTGGAAGTTATGAAATGACGAACCAACACGTAAAGCAAAATGGAAAATTGGAAGATAACCCTAACACAGGCAGTCCCCCACGAACAACATTACTGGGAACCATATTTTCTCCTGTTTTCAATTTTTTTTCACCAGCAAATAAAAATGGTGAGTATTATTAAAGAAGCCAATAGTTTTAAAGCTGAGTGTGACAGATTTGAGTGGTTTGAGTGGCAGTACACTTTTCATTCTGGTTTACAAACCAAGTCACTGCTGCCAGGTAAAAGGCTCCTTATTTCCTAGATGGGTTGATGGTTAATGAAAGAAGCCATAAGCTTACAAGCATTAGAACATTTCTTTCATAGGTGTATTAGTGGTGCACCTTTCAGTAAAAAGAAAATAAGGAGAAGGAAAAAAAAAAGGGATTATGTTCCATGTCCCAAACATGTTTTAAAGTCATTTGTCATGGTCTTCAGTTTGGTTCTTATTTTTGTGGCATGAATCAGTGCAGATACCTTTAATTATTCTGAGACTTTGTGTGTGTGTGGTTAACAATGAGTCTGAGCATTGTGATAGGGAACTCAGCCTAAAGGTAAGGAGTGTTTGGAAATGTCCCTCAGGAACATCAGGCTCCGACTCTCCGGGCCAGGCTGTGGAAGCTGAGGAAATCGTGAAGCAGCTGGACATGGAGCAGGTGGACGAGATCACAACGAGCACGGCCACGTCCACCAACGGCGCCGCCTTCCCCGGCCAGGCCGTGCAGGTCAGGGCTGTCAACAACGGCCTGGGGGACACCGAGGAGCCGGGGGACCGCGACCTGCCCCCGCTCACGGGTAAGGGACAGGGACAGAGAGGGTGCTTCAGGGAATCAGCACCTGTGCTTGGCAGGGACTCCCATTCCCCCTTCCCTTGGGCCGTACAAACAGCATTCATACTGATTTTTATGGCTGATCGACAAATCTGGTTTATGCACCAAAGACACAGTTTTGGCAGGACTTACCTGTTCCTGGTGTAACTCAGGTGGCCTCGTAACACTTCTTCCCGTGGAAGCAGAGATTCCAGAGGAAAGGCATTATTGTTAACATTGAACTTGCACATTCTGGGCTTGCTGATCTCCAAAGAGAAATTGGCTACACTTTGATATCTTGTATTCGAACCACATGGGAAATGAGAAACACACAGATCCTACGTTCATTTTCCGTATTTTCTTCAGAAGACAGCATATTTTTTTGACAAAAACTGTAGCCATAAAATGGAGCTTCTGTGTGCATGGGCAACATCAAATCCTTAACCCTCCCCGGACCCTCCAAGCTCTGGTAGATGAGCAGCTTTTTAGTAGGGGGTAAATGTGACCTCTGAGCAGAGGGGCTGCTCTGGGTCCAACCCAGGAGAGCCCCTGGCAGGGGAGGTGGGGCTGGAGGGAGAGTTCATCGCTTGTTTCCCCCTTGTGTCTCAAGTGCAAATTGTCACTTAAAAGAACTGCACTAATAAGACCAGCTCTTGTGGTTTTTTGTTTTATTTTTTGTTTTGGTCATTTTCGTTGAATTTCAGCACCAGTATCTCCAGACAATGGCTACTCATCAGCTCATGCAGAAGCCACCTATGAAGAGGACTGGGAAGTTTTTGATCCGTAAGTGCCAGTATTTGTACTAGAAATAGTAAATTAATCATTTGGAGTATTGAATTAAGATACTTCTATTTAAATTGGATCATTTTCATGCTATGATAATGAACTCCAAAAGCTCTTATCTTAAAAAAAGTGTATGCTTATGTGGGGTTTATTTCAATTTAAAATACTTTTTGTGCAGCCTTAAATATTTCAAATATTCAGTTGGGCTACAACATTGCAGTTCAATAATGTACATTTTTACAGCAAAATCTGTATTTTCAGATACTATTTCATCAAACATGTCCCCCCACTAACAGAAGAGCAGCTGAACAGGAAACCAGCTCTCCCACTGAAAACCAGAAGCACACCAGAGTTCTCATTAGTTCTAGACTTGGTAAATACCTTTATAAACACAAACCAAAGCAGGGGGGTGTTCCCTTATTTGTGGAAATCAGTTACGTTTGCTTTGAACAAAAAGACTGTTGAATGTTGCGTAATTTTAGTTTAAAATAGTTGAAAAAGAATTAACTGTGGTAGGAATAGAATGTGTGTTGTATTTGTCAAATACTTACATCCTGCTTTTAAAAAAAAGCATTACAGTTTTAACATTTCAAACAGAGAGTTGTCTGTCCCCATAAAGCTTCCCTAAATCCAGTGTGGAAAAATGAGATGGAATAAAGAGGAGAATTCAGTTGCGAGTGTTTTGCATCAAGATTGATGAAAAATTAGATTTTTACTTTTTAGAACATTCTTATTCTTAAAGGGCACAAATCCACTTTTTGAAATACTCTTACAAAATATATTTGTCTTTATGATGATTTGTTTCAGTGTCTCTGTTTCAAAAGTTGTTTCAGACCCTGTTAGTGATGATGTGATTTTATGAGCAGCATCAGTTGGGCCGTCTTTGTGTGATCGTAGGAATGGGTGAATTATTCACAGTGAAAGATACAGGCTGGAACTGAATGAGAGGAGAGCCTACAAAATTAAAATATCTCCTTATAATTACACCCCCAGCACACAATTTTAGTGAAAATTTTAAAAAATTACAATAATGAACTGTTTAATTCATCCTAAGAATTTTCTTCAGTCTTGACAGCACTTGCACAAAAGTACATTTTCCATTCTAAATAAACCTGCCTTAAAATGAACATAAAATGTAGAAAACTACTTTTCTTTTCAACATTGTTTTTTCACACTCTTCTTTCTTTTATATAATTTTTTTCCTAGGATGAAACATTAGTGCACTGTAGTCTAAACGAATTAGAAGATGCTGC
Source organism: Coloeus monedula (assembly GCF_965178545.1). NCBI lineage: Eukaryota > Metazoa > Chordata > Aves > Passeriformes > Corvidae > Coloeus > Coloeus monedula. Next base: position 12,691,721 of record NC_138794.1, on the reverse strand, counting down.
ACTCACTTTTCCAGTTCTTTTTCAAGATGTCATTTACCAGGTAAATAGAAAAATACAAACTTTTTTATTTTGTTTTGTGGGAATCCTTGCTGGGTGTAGTTGTTCACAGCTTGTTTGAAGAGAGAAGCAGCGGCCTGGCATTTTACACCTGCCTGGTGATAAACTGCAGGTGTCAGATCTGGCAAGAAATTTTGTATTCACTTAAATTGTTCCCCTTTTCTTCCCCCCTGGTCACTGGGTTGTGTCCACAATAAATTTGACCTAAGTCAGTTCATGTACTACAAATCCTTGCGGAGATGTACTGTGATTCAAAGGAAAACTCAAGCCTGTTCCTCAGTGGCTGTTAAACCATTGATAAAGCTGAAATCCCTGTGAAATGAGAGGCAGCTCCATATCCTCCCTTCTCTCCTGATATTCCTGGAGCTCCTCAGAGCTGCAGTTCTGTGTGGGTGCTCTCTGAGCCTGGGAGAGAGCAGGGGCTGCTCTGCTCACCCCATGTGCTGTCACTGCCACGGCCAGGGCTGCCCAGCACAACCAGACACAACCTGGGCCAGGCCTGGAGCTGCAGCTCCCTGCACCTCCTCCCCACAAGCCCAAATCCTGTACTGGAATCAGAGGGAGGCAGAACCCTCCTGACTGGGTCCTCTTGTGACTCTGCAATTCCTTACAGGGAATGATTTCTCTGTGTGTGCAGTTCTGTGCTGGTGGAGGTTGAGTTTATGGAAATTTAGAAACAACTGAAGCCTTTTTTTTATGATCACTTCTGACACCCCCAGGCTCAGGTAATTGTTAGTGGTTATTAAGAAGAGGATGTAGTTCTTGTGTCCAGGGCTTGAACTGGTGCTGCCCTGCTGGTGAGAGCTGAGTCAGGGTGTTTAGTCAAAGCAACCAGTTTTCATTTTTAACTTAGAGATTGTCCAACTTCTATATTTTTAAAATTTTTTTTCTAATTCCATCAAATTTCCAGTAGTTGTGTTAAGGCTGATGTTAGCGTGTTACGCCTTCACTCTGAGCTGCTCAGGCTGGGAGCTACTGGAATATTGCTGTCACTGGGGTGCTATTATACAAGAAGTTGGTATTTGCTGTTTATTTCTGATGCTCATTTTCACCTCCACTGCACAGAGTGTCATTTAGTGGGGAGGTTGATAACTGGTGGACTGTGAATGTTTGCTAAAGCCCCTCTCTGCTCCAGGTGTATGTCCGGCTAAGGCCGTTCTTCCGAGAGTTCCTGGAACGTATGTCTCAGATTTATGAGGTAAAACTATTAGACACCACCTTTGAATTTCATTTTTAAATTGTATCCACTTACTTGTACCTCCAGTGGTGACTTTTTCCCCTCCAATCCCCAGATCATTCTGTTTACTGCTTCTAAGAAGGTGTATGCAGACAAGTTATTGAACATCCTGGACCCCAAAAAGCAGCTGGTCAGGTAAAACCAGAACAGTGTGCACGAACCTGTTGTGAGCAAACTGAGTCCTGTGCCTGACCAGTGGGATGGGACGTGTTCCTTACTGCAGTGTCTCCCTGACTGATTCCTAAGAGAGGGAGAAAAATGGACTGAAGTGATGGAATTGGTGCCTTATGATAAAATAACCCCAGGCCAAAACCTGTACCAGTTCATTCTCTGTTTGGTTGGCTCATGGGAAATGACCTCTTGGGGATCAAAAATGTGCTTTGGAATACACACTGCAAATAAAGGAAATGAAATGGCTATCTGATTACTTTTAAACTATTTAAACTTGAGTTATTTATTATAAATTGTGACTTGTGTGGCTTTTACAATCAGCATGCTTTCAATTCTCATTCAATCACAAAATCATTTGTCTGTTGGCTTTGTATTAGAGCCGGTTTGGTTTTTCATTTCTTAGTACTGAGCTTTGTTGGGAATTGTTTGGCTTTTCCAGTTCCTTAAGGCAGAAGGAAATTCCAGGGGTGAGATTCTGTCACTCTCATCTGGCAGGGGGAGTGTACCTTGCAGTGTTGGACCCAAATTGATTTCTGCTCAGGGATTTCCCCTGTGTGGGGTGACCCAGGCCAGGGAACCCCTCCCTGGTGATGCCAGAGCTGTGTGACATCACTGCACAGCCACCTCTGCATTGTGTGTTGTACATTCTGCAATGAAACTGCTTTTGCTGCACGCAAAGAAAAAGCAGTGGGTTTATCCAGCATTACACTCAGTGCTGTGGGCACATCCCAAGTCCTTTTCCTGAAGTGCAGAAGGATAAACTGTCACTAGTTTTACCCAGAGCCAGTCTTACTGCTTGTGTTATGTGACACACAGAATCCAGGTGGGCCCGGTGCCTCCTTTCCACTGTGTTAGACCTGGGAGTACTCTCAGTGCTTGGAATGCTGAACCTGGCTGTGCCAGCCCGGAGGATGGTGCCCAGGTAGGCACTGGCACTCCAGAACACGAGTGGGGTGGCAAACCTTTCTCCAGACACCTGATGCGAATGTTCAGGACTGTGATTGTTCCTGTGTTGGGACAGGGAAGAGCCAATGGCACAAGCAGCCAGACCGGGTCTAGAAGCCTGCAGAGATGTTCCTGTGCTGCCTGGCTTTGTCTGGGGTTGGTGTGGCTGAGCTGACTTGGTCCCAGCTCTGCCACCAGCCCCAGGTGCCTGTCAGGCCCCACACATGTGACTCACACTCTATATATAAATGCAGCAGCTCATTTCCCTCCATGGCAACGTTGGGAACTCAGCTCCTGCGTGGAATTAGGCACACTATGTACAGCTTCTGAACGCTCCATTTAAAAATACAGGCAGTGTGGAAGGAGCTGCTCTGCAACAGAGCTGGGCAACCCCAAATCTGCCTACAATTTATACTTCTGTGGATATGCCATGAAATGGGAGTTTTATTCCTGCTGGTTTTTTAACCAGAGTCCTTTTAGTCAATCCGTCCATTTCTTCTTTCATAAATTACATGGGAGCAGACTAGTGGGAAGGGAAGGAGTTGATGGGATGTTTTGGCCCCAAGGCTTTGTTTTTGAAATGAAATAACTGAAATAGGTTAATTGCCAGCAGAGGTGTAACAGAAAAGGAAACACTCCTTGTGACACTTTGTGTTCTGGCATGAGGTGGCACAGGGAGGCCCCATTCTGTGAGGGCTGGGACAGAATAAAGGGATGATAAACCCCAGTAAACTGGCTGTCTACAGCACCTGGGGCTTAGCAGATCCTTGGGGTGTTCTGGGTCCCTTTGTCGGCCTGTCTGTGAAAGGGGTCAGAAAGAAGAGCCTGAATAAATACAAACCCCCACCCCCAGAACTGGGTTAGCGCAGAATCACCTGAACTGCACATTTTACCAGTAAAAATCTCTAAAGAGAGCAGAAAAAGGGTGCAGTTCTCTAACAGGAGATCAGAAGAGAAAAAACTGGATAACGTTTGCAAAGCTCCTGGTGCAGTGTGGATGTTGTCCTTGGTCTAATTAATGAGTATTTCCCTTTAATGACAGGCATCGACTCTTCCGCGAGCATTGTGTGTGTGTACAAGGGAATTACATCAAGGATTTAAACATCCTGGGCAGAGACCTCTCCAAAACCATCATCATTGACAATTCACCGCAAGCCTTTGCTTACCAGGTGAGGGGCTGGGGTGGGAGACACCTCAGAGGGGGCAAACTTCCTGAGGGGAGACAGGGAAACCTCACACTTGGATTTCACTTCTTATATAAGTTTGGGGCTTACATTTTTATTGAAGTTTGCAAACCAAGCTGTGGGAACAATACTCCTGTATAAATCTGTAACTTGAAACATTTTCCCCCCAAATGCTATTTCACAAGTCATATTTGTAGACAAATTAAGTATAAGTCGTGTGTTGATGGTTTTTTTCCTATTTTAACTTTAGCTTTCCAATGGAATTCCTATAGAAAGCTGGTTCATGGATAAAAATGATAATGAACTCCTAAAGTTGATTCCATTTCTGGAGAAACTCGTAGAGCTGGTAAGAGTTTGCTTTCTGTGGCATTCCTCAAAACTGTCAGTGAGCTCCTTTAGTATTTTCACCTATTGTAAGCTTTTTTCTGAGTCACTGAGATAGAGGCTGATGAAGATTCAGGGACGTGTTCACACAGCAAAAAGGGGACTTGTTGCTGACTGTGCTGTAAATGCAGGGCTGTGGGATTGCGACATCAGTCTTAAGGAAATTGGGAATCTCTGAGCAGTTTGATAACATAGTGCCTGTTGCTGGCTGTGCTGTGTGTCTTTATTCCTAAAAGGCAAATAAATTACTCCTGAACTGCTGTGGATGCTATGGAGTTACTTCTGTAAGTCTCTGGAATGACATAATTCATGGTTTTTATTCGTTACATTAAAATAGGGGTGTTAGATAAGGAGCCCTGCTGCGGTGTGGTTTCTGGCTGTGTTTATTCTCCTAAACCTGCCCTTTCCCCCACAGAACGAAGACGTCCGACCTCACATCAGAGACAGATTTCGCTTGCATGATTTGCTACCCCCCGATTAAAGCCTTTGCTCTCACTGCCGAGGGGAGGAAATGCAGGACCCTGTTGGACTAATACAAAACATTGCCATTACTGTTGAAATTTTGCATTTTTGTACCCCGTCTTGCTTTTCTTATCTTTGGTGCCCAACAATGATCAAGGGTTACAGAAAGAGACTTTCTACACCTGAGGTTGCCGCCATCAGTACAATCCAGTACCCGCAGTAGGGAGGCTAGAACAGAAAAGTCTTTAGAACTAGTGCAACTCCAAGGAAATTTTTTATGTACAGGACATCTGCAGTTTATAAAGAAAATTCTGTTTCTGCCACCAGCAGTTTGACCTGTAGAAACACAGGATTTTATGATACAACAGAGATTGAAAATGGACTCGGATTTTCTCTCTGTTCGGTGCTCTAAGTGGGTTTGTAGCCACTTTTCTGTTACTTTTAAGATTCTCATTTCAACAGGAATGGCCAGTAAAAGTTGTTTTATTTTTCCTGTTAAGGTTTATAACCTTTTTACATTTTTGACCTGTATTAGATTAGAATTTCATTATGCATTCCTTTTAGTTGAGGCGCTTCATAGTTTTTCTGGAAATAGCCAAATTTTGTTAGTTTTTTATTAAACAGTTGGCTGGCCGTTTCCCTGCTTTGTCTGCCTGCATCCTGTATATTTGTTTAAAAATATTCTCTAGTTTTAGCCCACGTAAGTTTCATTTAGAAAGAAAAAAAACCCCCCTGCATTTATATTTTCTTTCTGTAATATTCTACTGTAGTCGAAATCTTTTCAAAAATCAAGAGACTGGCTAGATAAGACGAAGATAAGAATTACTAATATTCGGAATATTCTAAACCATTGCGATGGCACGTACTCCGGACAGAGCACACCTGGCAGTGGCACCACGATGGACAAGGAATACCTCACACTCTGCTGTGCACGGGCCTGGGAGCAGAACGAGCCGTGGTCACCTGGCAGGTCCGGCGAGGCCGCTCCTGCTGCCCGTTTGCTCCAGGACTGCACCTCTGGGCAGGGCTCCGTGCTCGGGGCGCCGCCCGGGCTGGGCTCGCTGTGACACTCCTGGTTCCAATCAGCCTCTCTGGGGCAGGGCTCCCCTGCCATCCCACTGGTTTCCCGAGGGAATAGGCCCGGCCGTGGCTCCTAATGCAGCGCCCCGGAGGTGATATTTTTATAGCGGTGGGAATCTTCTTTTCCGGAGGCTTTTTATGGAAGGTAGAATTTGTACAAGTTAGGAAGCTTTGCCTCTCGACTGCATTACCATGCCACAGGCTCGGACTGGTTTTGTGTAAAAGATGTCACAGAACGGCACTTTTTCTAAAGAGAAGTTTGCTATTTTGTATGCTTGATAAGAAAGTACAGTATTGGAAATTAAAGGTGGACAGCTGATAATTGAGAAGTATGTCAATTAATTTTTTATGTATATTACCTGTTTACTTGTACAATTTTATTGTACAAATTACATGCAGCTTCATTTTCAAATGAGTCCTTAAAATAAGGAAAATCTTTTTAGCAAAACATTTAATTTTTGTATTTTTGATTTTAAAAGGCATGAGTTATGTCAACTTTTTCCAGTGTATTAATGAAGATTTTAACTTTTCATCAGGTTGAGTGTTTTCTTACTATATTATCTGTTGTGTATGTAGCTAGCACATGGTGTCACTGAACTGTTAAAACTTAGCATGTAGAGCAAGCCTGTTTTGTGGAAAATCCTTATTCATTAAAAACAAAATCATCATGGCAGATTTTCTGCAAAAAAGTGAAAACATTTGCAATTCAGAATACTGATTTTTTTTGTATTTAAAGAAAGGTATTTTGCTTGCAGGAAAGAAATACTACAGATTCATTTTAATGAGAATCTTTTAAATGTATTTATCTTTAGGGCATCTGGGCATCTTTACGCTGTTTGTCTTATGTCTTTATTGAAATAAAATGTACAGAACATTACCTTTACATCTGCTTGGTGCAGCCGTGTCCCCTGGGCAGCCCCGGCCTCCGGGGCTGTGGTGGTGCTGATGGAGAGATGGATGGATGGACTCTGGAAGGGGGCAGCTTGTGTTGGAGCTGCCCCTTGGTTTGCCAGCTCTTTCTCAGTTGTTCCTTATGATGTAAATCTGAATCTGAGGGGCTTCAGGAGTTCACTGAAGCTTTGCCTAATGAGGGATTCCTCCCAATTTCTTGACATCACAGAATGGCTGTAAAATTCCTGGATCTGCCAGAATGAGCCCAGCTTTAGTTCATGGCCTTTTCCGGCTGTAATGGGATGTTCACCTGTTCAAATAACATCCTTATCCCCGCGTCCTCTGTGGCTCCAGCCATTCCAAAAGTGCTTCTGGAGCTGAGGAAACCAAAGGCATGTTGCACTTTCCAGCTGTGTCTGTGTTGTGCTGATCAGATCTGTGAGGGAAACCCGAATGTAAACGAGGGGATTTAGTTCTATATCGATGCACAACAGGAGTGACAGAGATTGCTTAGTAAACATATTAAATATTCATATTTTCCTGTGCTGCAAGCCTGGTGTTTATCACTGAACTCTGCAGAGTGCTTCTGCCTCCTGCAAACCCTTCTGGTGTGAAGCAGAGTTTTTCACAGGTTTTATTTCTGTTGTGTTTGTCTCAAGGGGGAGTTCCCTGTTCCTGTGCCAAGGTCTGGGTCAGGTTGTGTCCCCAAAACCACCCCCAGGCCCGGGGGAGCCTCAGCCAGGTGTGTTACTGAGCCTTGAGTGTGGTTTGTGGCCCCCAAGCAGGGCATGGTGCCGCTGGGTCACTGATTCCCATTTTCTGTCCTTTTGGAAAGCACAGCATCCTATTTCCAAAGTTCTGAATGAATTCCTTTGTGGTCTTTGCTGGGTTGTGTGTGCCTGTTTTCCATGTCCCCGTCGATTCTGTTCTAGGTTGGAGCACCTTGGTTCTGGCAGCACAGCAACATCTCTCAGACCTTTGGTGGCAGTACCTGTTGAGTCCTTTGTTTTCCCTGGAGTCACTCTGTAGCTGGAATGGCCCTCACCTTGGTGCTACTGCTTCCCCCCACTTGGATTCATTCCACCTGACATTTTTCATTGCTTTTGAGTGTAGCAGGAAGCCTGACTGTCTCAAGACTGGATTAGGGATCTCCCAAACCACGAGTGGTGTCGGCCAAAGGTCTCACGGCGAAGAGATGGATCAGGTTTGGGAAAAACCCTGAAATGTGGAATCAAACTTCACGGGGGTGCTGTGGGTGACAAAAGCCCTTCACAGCGCATCGTCCGCCTCCCCAGCACTGCTCTGTCGCACACTGGAGTTCCAGGGCACTCGTGTGGATGGCTGGATTGGTGCAGCTGGAAAGCATCGAGCCCCGGGGCAAGAGGGACCAGGAGGAGGAGGAGGGGTTTTTGTTCTTTGTATTTACAAAAATGTCATTGTACTGCTGGGGCCAAATGTTGTAAAATATAATGGGAAGAGAAGTCCTGTGCTATGGATTTCTGTTTCTTCTGCAATCATTTCTAGTCTACAGAAGCACAAAGATTTTAATTAAATACTTACGCTCTGGATTCTGTTTTTATGATTTTTAGCTGATATCATTCTTCATTGAGACTCAGTTTTCTGTAAGTGAAGACATTGCTCCTGTCAGTTTTCAGCCTTGAAGTGGAAGGAAAGAAGTCGTGTCTGTGTTTTACTGTAAGGAAAAATTTAAATGTTCTATGTAAATTGTTAGAATTCCATACTACATATTCCAATATTAATGTATTCCAAATTACTGCACAATTCCTGTCAATTTTGTGATTATCCCCACAGCACCCTGAGCCTGTGAAACTGTAGATTTGGCGAGGATATAACTTGTGACATTGTTTGATCCGTAGGTATAGCTCTGTTATTATTTCTATTGTCTGGTAAATGGAGAACAGGAAAAGGATGATAAATTTAGAAGTCTATTTTTTCTGTGTGTTTTTCCTAGACACGTGTGTGATTTATACAGGTGTGTACAGAGGTCATTCATTTGTTATATGAAAGACACATTCTAAATTATCTTCGGACAAAATCTATCCTCCTTTTCCACTTGCTCAGATTCTCACAGAAATTGGGAGCTGGCAGTGAAGTGGATGAAGTGAACACTTCCAGCTTTTCTCTATTCGATGTTATAGGACAGAGAGGGAAGGAGAACCTCGCACCCTGATGTGGATAAACCTGAGCGTGGCGGGGCCAAGCCGTGACCAGGCGCGGTGCTGTGAGGCGGGAGCACAGGGCACTGGTGGTGCCCCCGCCAGGATCCTGCCCGGGCACAGCCGGTTCCCGGTGTGGGGCGGGAGCAGAGCGGGTCGGCTGTCCCGGCTGCCGCCGAACCGCCGCGCGTGGCAGCTGCGGGCCCGGCCTGAGCCCGCGAGTGCCGAACCGGGCCGTGCCCCCCTTCCCCCGATCCCCTCCCCTCCCGGGCTGTGCGTGCGGCGGGGCCGGGGCAGCGCCGGGGCGGCTCCCGCGGCTGCGGCCCCGCGATAGCGCCGGGCGGGGCGGGGCAGGGCGGGAGAGCCGAGGCTGCGGGCGGGGGCCACCGACCTGCGGGGCAGCGGGATGTCGGTCCCCGTGCCGATCCCGATCCCGATCCCGATCCCGATCCCGATCCCGATCCCGATCCCGATCCCGATCCCGTCCCTTCCCGCCCCGCCCTCTCTCCGCCGCTCCCCTCCCGTTCCCGCCGCGGCCCTCGGGCCCCGCCCCGCCGTGGGCGTGTCCGGGGCCGGGCTCCGTCCGCCGCCGTCCCGGCGTGCCCCGCGCGGCGCTGCCCGGCGGCCGCGGTCGGGGCAAGATGGCGGCGGAGGCGGCGGACTCGTGGGGTGGGTGCGGCGGGGCCGCGGGGCCCGGGGCGAGCGGGGGCCCCCTCGCGCCGCTCCCCGCCCCTCACCCGCGCTCCTCTCCCCACAGACGCCGACAGCTTCGAGGTGGTGGAGCCGGTGGCGAAGCGGCTGGTGCCAGGGGTGGCCGGGGACCGCTGGGCTGGCGAGGATGAGGAGGACGACGTGAAGGTGCGGCCGGCCGGGCCCCGCCGGGGCCTCGCGGCGCGGCGGCTCCGGGGCCCGGTGTGGGGGCGGCGGGGGCGGGCGGGCCGCTGCCATATGGCGCCCGAATGCGGGGCCGCGGGCCCAGATAGGGCCGGCGCTGGGGCGGGGGCGAGGGGGCCCCACCGGGCCGGGCCTCGGGAGGCGGCGGGGCCGGACCCGCTGGGGGCTCCTGACCCGGGCAAGTCCCGGTGTCTCCGCCCGCGCGGCAGCGACTCCGGGTCGGTCACGGTGACAAGTCCAAATGCCAAGAGAACCCGAGCCGGTCCTTGCCCGGAGCCGGTGTCGCTGCCTTGGGACTTGCCGGGGAGGAAGGGTCAGACAGGCGCTCTTGAAGTGGCATCTCCTGCTCTCTGGGGGATCCACTTGCTGCTTCCCAGGCTTTAGGGCGCTTTCCCCTCGCTGTCTGCAGCCTTTCGGGCCCGTAGCGGTGAGTGGGGTGCGCTGGGTGAGGCGTCAGGACGGGTGATGGCCGTGCTGTGATGGTGCTTCTGCTGCTGACCAGAAACTTCTGTGCTCTACCAGCACGTCTTTTCCACCTGATCTTCCTGCTTCTTCAGACACCACGAGGCGGGATTTTGCCGTGTTTCAGCGTGGTGTCTGCACGGGAGTGGGATTAAAACGTGTGGATGATAATTTCTGGTGCTTCTGAAGGCAGAGCTCCCTTAAAGGGTGTTTGCTCCTGCTCGGCTCCAGCTGCCCTTGGCGAGGTGGTGGTGCCACAGAAATCTCCATTTGCTCCATGTTCATACGGATAATGCAGAGGGATGCTAGGGATGCACAAGGAACAAGCCAGATGGGTTTCAAGGCTGGGCTGAATGGGGCTTGGGGCAACCTGGTCTAGTGGAAGGTGTCCCTGCCCCTGGCAGAGGATGGAACTGGATGGTGTATAAGGTCCCTTCCGACCCAAACGATCCCGGGATTCTCTAAGCAGAATAATCAACTAAAAAAGACCTTTTTTGTGTCAAATCCAGCCCTGGGGCATTGTAACACTGGGGGAGGACTCAGAGTTGGTTTTGAGGACACTGTTACCAGAATCTCTGAGAAACACCAGCAGTTATTCTTGGGGCTCAGGTGGAGTTCTTCTCATAAACAGTACAGAAAAAGTAGTTCATCACCTCTTAAAAAAACCCCAAAGTTACCAAATTTCTGTGAGTTACAAGCTGGCAATTTTCCTTCTTAAATTCAGTAATAGCTGTAGCCCAGAGTGTCCCAGGTGTCACGTTAGAGCAGCAGGACAAGGACAGGTGTGTGAACAGCAGCTCCAGGCACTGGGAGTGAGTGTGGACAGCGTGGAACTGCACAGGGTGGGAGTGACACAGGTGTGTGCGATTGGCACCTCTGTGATTGACCCAGGTGTTTGTGATTGACACCTGTGTGATTGACAGGTGTGTACAGACACTTGTAGCTCAGGCTATCTGTGATATTTGCTTTTCCTCCTTCCTTAGAAGGTAAGAAGCTTTCCTGCTGGATAGAATGTGTCCAGAACAGCTGGACTAGAGTGACTCTTGGAGACACCTGAGGGTTCTCTGTTTAATAAAGGCACAAATATTCCCCACATGGAATCACAGAATCCTGGAATGGTGTGAGTTGGAAGAGACCTTAAAGCCCATTCAGTGCCACCCCTGCCACGGGCAGGGACACTTTCCACTGTCCCAGGGTGCTCCAAGTCCCATCCAACCTGGCCTTGGACACTTCCAGGGATCCAGGGGCAGCCACAGCTTCTCTGGGCACCCTGTGCCAGGGCCTCCCCACCTTCCCAGGGAACAGTTCTTCCCACTATCCCATCTATCCCTGCCCTCCAGCAGTGGGAGGACATTTTACATCTTACCCGTAGTAAGGATGCAGCTGCTTAACTATTTCCAAGGGATTATGGATTTAGTGCTGGAGCTGCATCTAAAGAAGATCCACCAAAGAAAGGTGTTTTATTTCGATTTATTTTCCTTTGATTTGCTCTTCCTGCTGAATTCCCAAAGGCTCCTGCTCAGGCTCTGGATCCCTCAGTGCGAGGGCCCACCGTGGGGAAATCCCCAAGTGAGGGAAATGACGTGGTCTAAAGTAGCAGCACGAAGTGTTTTCTGACCATGGTTTTCTTTAGGTGTTTCACATTTTGGAATGTGCTTTGTATCTGCAGATCTGTATTTTGGAAGGTTTTTTAGTAATGAACTTGCAGTAACTGTTAATTTGGGAAACATCAACTTCCCGGGTTTAAAATTAGCACCTTTGGTAACAAAACTCCTCTCAGTGTTCCCCAGCACACGTTTCCCAGAAGTCGGGCCTTCTGCCAAGGAATTTTCATCTATTGACTCAGTGCTGGCAGAGCCAGAGCAGGGCAGTGGCTGCTCCCATCCCAGTGCTCTGCTGTAGCTGGGAGCCAGTGCCCAGTCCCTGTCACTTCCCAGCCTCAACTGCAGGGAAGATGTTTTAGGAGCCCTGTTGTAGTTAAGGATGCAGAAACAGTGTTGAAATATCGTGGAATAAAGATGTTCTCTTGGAATTACTGTATCACTGCAAAGACACAGCGCTGAGGCAGTTGGCTCTTCCTCCCAGAGAGCTCCCTGGAGTTTATAAACCAGGCAGGGCTGGCAGGACTTGGAATTCCCTGAGCTTATAAACCAGGCAGGGCTGGCAGGATGGGATCAGAGCATGTCTCATGATGTGGAGTCCTTGCCCACGTGCCCTCTGTGAAGTCTCCCAGATACCCCATTGCCATGGATGAATCCCTCACGGCCAGGCTGCCCTTCCTCTGCAGTTTGCATCTTGATTCCCAGCGTGGCTGGGCCGGGGCTGAGGCAGCTCCTTGGTGCTGAGTGGAGCTATTTAAGCAGTGGGTGTAACAAACTTAATTAGATGTGAGCTAAAATAATGCTGCTCCAAATTCAAGTCAGCTCCGTGGAATGTGGAAGGGAAGCCGAGTCGCCTGCAAGTGCCAATTAACCAGGGTGAGCTGGTGGATGGACTCGGGTGTCTCCTTGCTTGGATCAGCACATCCCAGTGGAACGTGGGGTTTTGCACCACTGCCTCTGGTGTAGCCTCCCAGAAAATCCCTGCAGCCACAGGAATGCTTTTCCCAGCACAGGAGAGGGTCCCTGGGAAGGAGCAGGTCCCTGCGGTGGTGTGGAACAGAACAGCCTGTGCTGGTTTAACATGGTTTCTGCAGGGTTTGGGGTTTCCAGCAGGGCTGTGCTAGGCCCACCCCACAGTGATGTTCAGTGTCTCATAATACCAGAAATGAGAATAAAGTCCTGTTTATGTGGGGTTTGTTTGACTGTTCATGACCTGGCTGTTGTAACTATTGACACAAGCTGATTGTTTGACCAAAATCTGCCTTTTTCATGGTAAGAACTGGCCCCAACCAGTGTGGACAGCTCCAAAAACCCTTGAGGTACAGCTCCTCCCATGGCTTCCTCACTCTGGCACCAGATCAGTGAGTTTGTGGGCATTGGAAGAGGTTACAGGCATCTGTAAAACAATCTTAACTGTTTTGCAGGATAACTGGGATGATGAGGAGGAAGAGGAGGAGGTGAAGGAGACAGAGGTAAAACAAGGTGAGACTTTAAGGTAACCCCTGGCTCTGTATCAGCATCGGAACAGACACTGGTTGTGTCTGGGGGTGCGTGAGGATCAAACCTGAGCAGGGCTGGGGCCGGGCCTGGGTTTACAAGAAATGTCTTTAACTCTGTGTTCAGTCCCAGTAGCTGAGCTTGGTGGCTTCCAGTGTTTCTATGGTTGTGGGTGGGGAAAAAAAAAAATCATCAGACCTCTGAGAGCTGTGTTTGTTATTTCACCTTTTACAGAACCGAAAGTTTCAGAAAAAAAGAAAATAGCAGAAAAAATCAAAGAAAAAGAAAAGCTACAGAAGAAAAAGCAAGAGGAGCTTAAAAAAAGGGTAACTCCTGATTTCTGCTGGGTCACATAAAATTCAGAGGGTGGGTTTGATTTGGTTTTTTGGAGGTTGGGCAGGACCTGAACAGGTCTTGATTCATCTGATAAACCAAACTTAGGTCTTGTTCGTGATCCCATCTGGAGCTGGGCACTTTAATTCCTGTATAGTTTAACCAGTTATTGGAACAGTGTTATCCCAGTTCCTTTGTGTGCAGCAGGTGATGGAACAGGCAGGAGTGGGAGTTTGGTGTTTCTTCCCATTCCTTGTTAAATGAACAATTTATTTGGACTCCAGGGAATAGGGTCCAAGTTTTCCATGTGCCCTGACTAGAGGTGATTCAGTGGCTCTGGAGAAGGCACCATGTCTTTAACGTGCCACCTTCTCCACGTGTGTTTTCCCTCCAGTTAGAGGCACCCGAGGAACAGAAGGAGCTCACACCAGAAGAACAGTTGGCAGACAAACTACGGCTAAAGAAGTTACAAGAGGAGTCGGACCTGGAGCTGGCAAAGGAAACCTTTGGTGAGTTAAAGCAACAGGAAATAAACCCCTGGGACCTGTGGGACCCTGCAAAGCCTGAGCAGGGTTTGGCTCTCAGCACACAGAGCTTGGGGCACTGAGAACAAAGAAGTAGCAAAGATGCTGATGCACAGCAGCATTCCTCAAACACTGAAGCGTTTCCTTGATGATGGTGAATGATTCAGCTCATTGCTCAGGGGAGGTTATGCTCAGTGAGTTGTCACAGAGCACAGTGCTTAGGGGGGTACAGCTGCAAAGAACCAGCTGAGTTCTGCACTCAGGACACAGGAATTGTTTATTTGAGGGAAAAGGGTTTTCCTGGTGCAGGTTGTCCAGAGAACAGGAATAGCTGCATCGAATTACTGAGTTTGACTCAGCTTCAAAAATTGTTGGAAAGAGACTTTGGACAAGGGCATGGAATGACGGAACAAGTGGGAATGGCTTTCCACTGACAAAGGGCAGGGATAGATGGGATATTGGGAAGGAATTGTTCCCTGTGAGGGTGGGGAGGCCCTGGTACAGGGTGCCCAGAGCAGCTGTGGCTGCCCCTGGATTCCTGAAGTGTCCAAGGCCAGGTTGGATGGGGCTTGGAGCAGGCTGGGATAGTGGAAGGTGTCCCTGCTCATGGCAGGGGATGGCACTGGGTGAGCTTTAAGGTCCCTTCCAACCCAGACCATTCAGGGATTCTATGAAATTACTGAGTTTTGCAGCAAACTTCCTTCCTTTCTGTAAGGCCAGGGATGGGCCCTGGCTGTGGGAAGAGCAGAGCTCAGGGAGGTGGGAGCCAGGTCCCCTTTTAGGGCTCACAGCTTGTGTTCTCTGTAACACCCCTGCCTGTCCCTGCCAGGTGTAAATAACACTTGTGGAATAGATGCCATGAATCCCTCTTCAAAAGATGACTTCACGGAATTTGGGAAACTCCTCAAGGAGAAAATCACACAGTACGAGAAGTCGTTACATTACGCCGGGTTTTTGGAAGCGTTACTTCGGGACGTCTGTATTTCCTGTAAGTCCAGACAGGTCCAACACTGCTGGCAGAGCTGTGGTGGAGCTGAAGTGGAAAACATGCTGATAGTCAGTGTTCAGAGGGGATTGCTCTGTGTAGTTTGTACTAAATGAAGCACTGACCTGATTCCATTCCCACAAGCTCCAATAAGGATCCTCTCCTCGTGCAAGAGTTGCTCTTTCTGCACGTTGGTTAGAGACAGTTGTTTTAAAAGTGTGAATTTTTATGCTGATCTAAATCCTGCATGTTTTTCTTGAAGCCATTTCTAAAATAATAATAGTAAGAGTAGATCCTTTTAATTTGAGTACTTCATTTGGAGGGAAACTATTACAAAATTGACTTCATGTAATTCTGTAACTGCAGATTAACTGTTCTGGAATTCAGCATGTAACTATACAGAGATGAAGTAATTTAAACTCCTTTTCCCACTGCCCTGGTGGCTGGAGAACTGACTGGGATCGTTCCCTGTCCTGTACCCAGTTGTCCTTCAGAGAGGGGTAACTCGATCCCGGGTGGAGCTGGGTAAATCCATCATCCCTGCTGGCAGCTGGGAACTTCCATCTCAGGAGGGATTCCAGAGCTCCTAATGGGAGGGACTCCCAGCCTCTTGCACCATTTATTGATAAACATAATAATTTATTGTTAATCCAGTGCTCCTTTTGATACATTTTACCATCTCCATATTTTACTGTTCAAATGCCTCAGTAAGACTCTTGTGTTCAGTAACTTTATTTGCAAGTTTTACCTTTTACAACACTCAGGCTTCCAAGGGACCAGCTGGAATCCTTGTTGGGATTTTAAGGACCACCCACTCTGTGTTTTGCTGATTTAAATAAAGTAATTGCCCATAGTTACACTAATGCTTATTTCTAGTTGTGGAGATGGTTGATGTTATTCAGCTGCCTTATAAGAACAACATTGATAAGGAAACTCTTTTTTTCCTTTTTTTTTTCCCCCCTCATGCAGTGGAGGTGGATGATTTGAAAAAGATCACAAACACTCTGACAGTATTATGCAGTGAAAAACAAAAACAAGAGAAGGTAAGACTGGGACTGTTCCTGAGGGATCAGAGGCCCTGCTTGGGATTCCCCTGCATTTTTTAGTTACTTGTTGAGAGTCCAGGGGAAATAGAATGAAAGGCAAAAGGTGGGCAGGGCTATGGTGCAGGCAGCTGGGGACACCTGAAACTGTCACAGCTTTCCTAGGAAGAGAAAATGTGTGGGGTGGAAACCATCGGCAAGGCCATGTTCAATGCAGTGGGGTGTGGCTGCGTTGGCCACTGGGCTGACCCTGGCTGGGGTAATGACAGAGCACTGGGCCTGCCCAAATAACCATCCTCATCCTCTTGTCACAGAATAAAGCCAAAAAGAAGAAAAAAGGTGTTGTGCCTGGCGGGGGGCTGAAGGCGACGATGAAAGATGACCTGGCCGATTACGGCGGCTATGACGGCGAGTACGTACAAGACTTTGAAGACTTCATGTGACATTTATCTCCCTTCTGTTGTCTTTCTGTTGCCCATAATCCCTTAAACATGTAGCACAACTTTTCTTCCTTTAAATTCTGCCAAATGCTACAATCAGAATTGCAGTATCTGTGTGCTGGGGGCTGGAGGTGCCAGGTCCGGGCGGATGCTCCGGGCAGGAGTAGAAAGGAACAGGTCTGTGACTTGCAGTTAAAAACCCAAAATTCTGATAATGGGCACTGTTGCTATTTAACTTTATAGCAACAGCCACTAAATTGGGAAGGAGTTGGAACAAGGTGAAGGATTATAACCAGCACAGCTCCATGACATGGCCTTAACTGTCCCTGCTCCAGGGCCAGGGCTGAGCACGAGCAGTTTGCAGCAAGGGCAGGGTGTGCACGTAGAGTTCCAGTCGCTTTGTCTTGAGTTAGAGCTTGAGGATTTCAGTATTTTGGGAAGGGAACTGCTAACTTCAGTGTGGAATACTGTACCTGGGAGTGTGTCCCCTGGGACAGCCACTGCTCCACAGCCTGACACCTGAACAGCACCTGGTGGGGCAGAGCAAGACAAAACCCACTTGTGTCTCAAGGATGAAGTTTAGTTCCATTCATTTAAATTTCTACTAATGCAGCTGTCGGGGTTGGGTGTTCTTTAACAGTTAATTAAGGGGTTTAGTGTAAAAAAAAAAAAACCAAACCAAACCACAAGACTTCCTTGGGGCTCTCCTGGGTTGTGGTGGGTCTCTCACAACTCGGCCATTTTCTTTCATTAAAAACCAAACTTGCTTAGCAAACTGCAGCAGTTCCTACAGTTGGGCAAATTGTTATGTTAACAATTACGACATCTGCAATGTTTTATAAAGCAACTAATTTAATAAAAATCACTATTGAGGACTTCACCAGGCTGGCCTTGGAGCAGTTCTTTTGGGACCTGACAGGAAAAATACCTGAAGAGGAAGAGTTGCAGAGCTGAGCTGTGCTGGGGGTGTGCCCATGGCTTGGGCCTGGAAAAGAATTTGTACTTAATAACTGTAAAAATACATTTGCACTTGATTATTTCTTTTACTCCAAGACAGCAGAATTAGGAATGTGCTGCTTAGAGCTGTACAAGACTTTAAAAATCAGACTGGACTTAAAGAACACATTATCCTACTGTGTACCTGGAACCTTCACTGATTCTGCTTGTTCCACCCCCTTGGCCTGGATATTCTGTACACCTGTTTCAGCCTCTTTGGCTACAGTCCCTGGGATGCTTCCTCCCCCATGCCCCTAATTTAAAGGCTGCTGGATCTCTGCTTCACCCCCAGCTGGGCCACTCCGTATTTGCTGGTGACTCAAATTGTTTATAAACAATAAGATTTATTGTACAAAACACAATTTTAGGTTAACACAGTCTCAGCATTTTAAATACTTACAACCCTGTCTGGTTTTCTGGAGTAACTTTTACAGAGCAGCAGAGCCCTGTGAGCAGGTCATTGATAAAATCTGTGTTAATCAGCACTGACCCTGCAGTCTGCTCTGGGTTGGAATTCAGTTGGATAAGAGGTCATTGAGGCAGCAGCCAGTCTGAGGGTCCTTCAGCAGGGAGTTCACCACATCATAGAACTTGTGGTCATAGGCCAGCTTGTAGTGGGTGTAGATGTCCTCACAGTGAGTGAGGAACCGCTTCAGGTTCCTCAGGGCAGCATCAGCAGCGGGGTGTTGTTTGACCCTGGAACAATTGCACATGGAACTGAGACACAAAAGCTTCCAGGCCCCTGAGACTCTTGCTCTGGGCCTGCAGAAACCGCATTTTCAACAAGAGGTTGTGCTCAACACCTACATTTGAATCTCGTGGTTGTTTATTTGCTCTGATTCATTTTAAAGATTTGCTCTGCCCAGCCCTGAGCTCCCTTCCTGTCCAGCTCAAGATCAAGCCTGGATCAGAGCTACTTCCACGCTGTACTCAGGAACCAAGACCTACCAACAAATTCTGCCGTGAGGAGTGGTGAGGCCCTGGCACAGGGTGCCCAGAGAAGCTGTGGCTGCCCCTGGATCCCTGGCAGTGTCCAAGGCCAGGTTGGACACTGGGGCTTGGGGCAGCCTGGGATAGTGGAAGGCATCCCTGCCCATGGCAAGGGGAGGAACGAGATGGGCTTTAAGGTCCCTTCCCACCCAAACCCTTCTGGGATTTGGGAATTCTATCTCAAGTCCCTGTGTATGAGACCTTACCCCGTAAGGTTTGAACAGTTTAACACTTTGCTCCTGCCCCTCAAGGGCCTGGTGTAGATAAAGCTGCAGTTTGCCCGCAGAACCCCTCACTCACTTCTTGGCCACCTCCTCGAACAGGCCGGGCCACAGTGGCCGCTGCTGCTTGAACTCTTCCAGGTACACAAAGTCCCCCCTGGTGATCACCTGCTGGAACAGAACTTCAGCCCAGTCCGGCAGGAACTCGTAGGCCTCTGCCACGATGGCTGCCTGCAGGGAGAGCAGGAACAGGGAAGGGGGATTGCACAGCATGTTCCATACAGAGAACTCAGTACTGGATTCTTCTCAAGACCCATCCCTTGCCGCTGTCCTTGAGAGCAGCTGTGAAATACAGGTCAACAAAGCACTGTGAATAACCTTCCTCAGCCCCTAAACAGGGACACCTTCCACTGTCCCAGGGTACTCCCAGCCCCAGTGTCCAACCTGGCCTTGGATACTTCCAGGGATCCAGGGGCAGCCACAGCTTCTCTGGGCACCCTGTCCCAGGGCCTTCCCACCCTCACAGGAAACAGCTCCTTCCCAATATCCCATCTATCCCTGCCCTCTAGCAATGGGAGGCCATTCCCCCTGATCCTGTCCCTCCATCCCTTGTATACCATGGGATAAAGTCAGGATAAGAGTCACAGGACCTGGAGGCCAGGGGAAGGAGCCGAGTGCTCGGGCACTGCTGTGACCACGTTGTTTCCCGACAGAAGGACCCCGAGGGATCCCAGCTCACCTGGTAGAACCTGGGCAAGGCCAGGATGGCACCTGGCAGGTCTTGCCTGCCCAGGTTGATGATCCTCGTGCTCTGCCCTGAGCCCAGGAAGTGCAGCTGGAGCGTGATGAGCCGCATCAGGCGGCGGCAGCGCAGCGCCTGCCGCACACACGAGTCCTGGGAACAGAGAGCAGCCTGAGAGCTTCCAGGGGAATTTGGAAACATCCCCGAGAGCAGCCCTGAGGAGCTCGGAGCTGTGCAGTGATTGAGAGCACTGCAGCTGCACATTCATCGTATTCCATGAGTGTTAAACAAAGCTTCATTCCCACAAATACTTCCATCACAATTATGCTTGGGTTTAAATACTTAATTTGTTCTATCCTTGCTAATTAAGCTCATGGTCCCTGCTCTGAAAGTGGGGAACCCACCTGTAACTCCAGGGGTTAACGCCTGAGCAGAGGCCAGCACAGCACACTCAGCTACAGCCATGCTACTGGTGCTATTGGGCTGCAGCAACACAGATTCCTTCTGCACTGGGCCAGGAACCTGCTCAGCCTTCCCTGGGGCAGCTCCTGTGTTCTCCCAACCCAGCCCACTCCTCCTGTGCTCCCAATGCTGCACACAAGTCATTCCACTCCATCTCACTCTACCTTGGAGTAACTTTCTGCTGCATCGATGAAGAGAGTCAGAGCTTTCAGTAGCAGCTTCTTTAAATTTGCAACATCCTGAAGAGACTCCTCTGAAACAGGAGAAAAGAAGGAATAACCAATTATTTATAAAGGTGACAAAGTAAGTTACAAAACTTCCCAGTGCCAAGTCTGTCCCTGCTGTTGTCTTAGAAAGCACCAACAGACTAAACCAAAATTTATGTACTAAAAAAGCAGGAAGAAACACAGTGCCTGTTCAGTTAATGGACCAAAGCTATTGCTGGAGCCTAGTCGAGTGATTGAAGACTGGAAAGAAACCCCAACCACATATTTGTGACCATTGCCAGATCCACTCAGAAATCCCTTGGCACAGCTCCTGGTGCAGCTGCTCTTACAGCACTGGCTGCCCACGCTGCAGAGCTCCCTGTGCCCCCACAGCTCCCCGTGTGCAGAGCTCACCCCATGGGTGCCACACACAGACACAAACCCCAGCATTTCACAGAAACCCCTGCAAACCCACCGTGGCACATCCTATGGGCTGAGGAAAACCTGGCTGTGCCTGTACCCGCTCCATGGGAGGTACCACAGGAATGTCACATCACGGAAAGAGCTGTAAATCTCACCCCTCTGGAAACACCCGGGGAACTGTTCAGGGCAGGCAGCAGCCTACCCCCAGGCAGTGGCAGCTCCAGGGGTGTTTCAGGACACAGGCAAAGGACCTCCCCCATCCCTATCCTTCCCCTGTGCCCTCACTCACCCCAGGGCCGGCACTCGATGAGTTTGAGCTGGGTGGAGGCAGCAGCCTCGTGGTTCTGGCCGATCTCCCGGCACATGCTGAAGCACAGCGCGATCATGTTGTGCTTCTCGCTGTCCCCGGGCCGGCAGCGCTTGGTGTAGTCCAGCAGCGCCGCCTTCAGCGTCCCGCTCTGGGCACAAAGGGCACACTGAGGGCCTGGCTTTGGCCACACCCCGCACCCACAAGCCACGCTAACCCTAAACCTAACCCTAACCATGATGTTCCAAAAAGTGATCATTATTACACCCGAAAACCCAACAGCAGCCTCACACCTGTGCTCAGCTGGGTATGAAAATCCAGCACCTGTGCATTTCTTTACATACAAATGTCAAAATGTGACATTTCTTTATCACTTATTTTAAACAAAGCTATGAATATGTATGGTTTTTAAAACCCCCATGGAACTTTAACTGCAAATAAAAGCAAAGCAGGTTGTGAAAATTCTGAAAATGCCGAGTTTCAATACTGATCCTGTTGTAGCCCTGAACTAATTAGAAAAAAATGGTTCAGCTAAAATGAGAATAAACCCCAGAATTAATTTACTTCTTTGAAACTTGACTCTCAGTTCCTGCACTCAGGAAGTAAAATGCCCAGATAATTCCACCCTGTATAAACACCAGTTTCTGATGTAGCCACACAGTTGCCTGCACGTTTGTCCCTCACGTACCGGGTCCAGTTTCTTCCTCATGAGCACCTCGAAGTAGTGCTTCTGGTGCAGCAGCTCAAAGATGTAGGTCATCTCATTGTACCTGCCAATGCCCGTGAGCAGGCGCACCTGTGGACACCCAGGGCACATGAGGAGCTCCAGGGAACTGGAACAATCTCCTCCCAGGGCCAGGCACACGAGTCACACCGGGCTGCACATGTTCCCTTGGAGCCACGGGAGGTATTCCTAAACCAACCAAAACTGCATCTTTTTTGCAGTGAGGTGAAAGGGCATCGTTTTATCACATAAAAATAGGCAGTGAAGCTTTTAGCACTGACACCATTCCACTGGGCATGTCCCAGACTCCAGGAGTTCCTTCAAGGCATGAATTGAAGATGCCCAACAGCGCAGTGACACAGACCACCACATTTCACCAGCAGCTGAATCACCACCTGGGCAGACAGAGCCAGCCCTGGACAGCCCTCCTGCCCCCCAGACACTCACCACCAGCCCATACTCTTCCTTGGGAGCCAGGTGCTCCTCGGTGAGCAGCCGAGCTGCCTGGAGCACTCGTGTGATCCCTTCCATGTGGCACGTCAGGCTGAAGCAGTTGTGGGCCAGGATCAGCAGCTCTGTAACTGAACAGCAGAAAAACTTGGGTATTTCAGTTAAAGGGCTGAGGAAGTGAATTACTGCCTCTCTCCAGAAGAAAAAACAAACCACACACAAAGCACAGAACTTCCAACTTCCTCCACCAAAAGGTGACAAATGTGTAACACATCATCACTCCACTGCCTGCCAGTGCTGCATTTGGAAAAGGAAGGGCACAAGTTTTGCATTTGGGTTTGAAAAATTCAGTTTCTAACTGTGATGAATATGAACAAAGTCACAATACCCCTTCTGTAACAAACCACCATGACAGCTCAGGTCACTCCCTGACTGCATTTCCCACCTCTTGCTTAGCACAAAAAAATCTGAATTTTGTTTGGAAAATAAACCCTTAAGCAACACCCTTATCTACTGTGCATATCCTCAGCCCTACTAACTGAAGATCAAATTTGACATCAGCAGCAGAGCCCTCCCTCAGCACTGCTTCTCTTCTTTGAGCTGTGAGTTTAAACCACACAATGCCACATTGGTTACACACAGGTTACACCAGGCAGGATTTGCCATTTACTCACTGCATGACAGCTCCCCACAGGGGACAGAGGAGATTTTATCCAGTAGCTTCATCCCAACCAAGGTGTGATCCTGGCACAGCTTGGCAAGCTGCAGAAATGCCTGGCTCTCCACTGCAGGGTTCCAAACCTGCTTCTGTCCTGTGGCCAGAGAAAGAATTATATCACCACTGCTAATTGTGCAGGAGAGAATTACTATTATTTTTTATCGTTAATTAACAAAGCAATCTGATGCCATTCAGACTGACTGAGGACTTGGGACTACAATGCTAAAGACACTTTGGGTGTTATTGCTTAAATTTAACAAACAGAAAGTACTTTTTTTGCCAGTTCAGTCCAACAAAATCCTACTGGACAACCATACTGCTGTCCCTCATTTCACAACGGGAAAAAGAAAGGGGAAAACCTTTGTTATGCTGTACACAGGGAAATCTACATGAGTTTTCCCAAGTCAGATGATGTGGGACAGCAAAGAGCACAGTTAAAAATCCTTTCTTTTTAAAAATATTAAATTTATATCCATAAAAATACAACCTTAACTACTGCAACAGCACGCTGGACACAGAAATAATTACAAATGAGCATTTGTATAGAATTTTACACGAGGCACACAATGCTCACAGAGCAGAGCTGCTCAGACACTCCTGGCTGTAAGGAGCCCTCAGGCACCCGAGTGCAGGGGCTGCTTTCAGACACACCAATCCCCCCCTCAGAGACCAAACCCACCAAGCACAAACCAAGCCTGTTCCCCACCTTTTCCCTGAGCAGAGGCCAGCAGCTCCTGCGTGATCTGCTGGGCCAGCAGCTGGGCCACGGCCGCGGGCGGCAGCCCCTGGCAGGCGATGAAGGCCTGGGCCCTGCGGCCCCGCTCCGGCCCCCGGCGGCTCAGGATGGCCCCGAGCACCTCCCGCGGGTCCCGGGCCGACACCTCCGCGAAGGAGCAGCTCAGTTCCTGCGGGACACACGAGCACTCAAAATCCCACTCACTGCATCACTGACCCACAGCACGTTCCCTTAGCCCCGGGCTCCAGGCAGGGACGGGCTCTGGATTTGCGGCCTCACATCCCAGAGCTGCTCAGAGATGGTTTCCTGAGCCAAAGACAAACCTCAACATTCCAAATACCTACAGAAATATAGGAGCAGTTCCTCCCGAACAAAGAATTGTGTTTTACTGCACAAGTTTGACTTACAAGGCTCCTTTTCCTCTTCTCCACACACCACAAACTCTCAGGGGAAAAGGTAAATTAGTTTTCATGTTTGGAAGGGGAGCTGGTGAGGCTTTGAAAATACTCTGCTATGACATATCACAACTTTATAAAATTACAAATTAATCAAAAAATGTACCTGAAAGCCACATTTGATTGACTCTTAATTCAAAAAAGTGTGGACATTCAGGTTCAGTTCAGAAGGATGTGGATGGGGTAAGAGGGACAAGGCAGCACTATGACTCTTAGTAGCTCAAACCTAAAGTACAAATACTTGAAGCACAAAAAATTCTGTAGGAAAACCTAAAGACCTCTGTGATAAAGATGATACCAACATTTTTCCTGTTTTGTTCAGGGAAAAAAAAAACTAATGCTACATTCAAGAACTGACCCAAAGCCCTGGTCCCTGGGGTTACCTTGGAGAGCTCGTAGAGGCACAGGACCTGCCTGCAGTAGCCCCTGCCATGGACACATTCCTCTGCCAGAGCCTTCAGCGCCACCACCACCGGATCATCCTCACACGGCGCTCCCAGAGGGGTCCAGTCCTCCAGGCTGGATGCTGGAAACAAAAAACCATCAATTCCTATCTCATAAAGGCAGAAAACACCCTTACACCTGGGCACAGCTCCCAAAATCTGCAGCAATTCCATAATACTTTCTCAGTCTTTAAAAACTGAGCTCTTGACACCCTGTGATTTTTTAAAATTTTACATTTCTTTCAGGGTACAAACAATGTAACAGAACATAAATATCCTCAATAATATCTCAGATACAAAATCTCTAAGCATAATGTTGAGTAAGGATTCAGCAGCTTTGCTGATGGCTTAGGATTCATTTATGCTCTTCTGTGTCTATTCAGCTTTACACATCAGTATTAGAAAGGGATGTTCCAGCTGAAACTTAGTCACTCAGACTTCACAGACATGCAGAGAACGCTACTGATGAACACTCTCAGCCTTAGCCTTGTTATTAAACAAGAAACACTAAACCCTTTATAATGCACAAAGATGTCAGAAAAATAAATTAAAGCATTTCTTTCCTTCTGCTACAGAAAAAAAAATTAGTAGAGTGTGTTTTCTAAAAGCAGGAAGAGGCCCAGTGCTGCTTTACTGGGCCAGAATTGAGAGCTATAAAACACGAAAGGTTCAGATCTATGGAAATGGTACACAGCACACCCTGCCTGGAGCACACAGGGGCAATGTGCCTTGCAAGGCTTCAAACTCCTTTCACAAGAGCATTTATGAACCAAGGAGAGTGTCAGAAAGAGGTTCATTTCTGCAGAGGTTTTGGGGAAATGCAATGAGGGAGGAAAGCCAGTGCAGGTGCCAGGTGAATCCGTGAGTTACTCACTGCCAGGGGCTCTGCTCGCGGCCGCGCTGCCCTCAGGTGTTCCCGCTCCGGCTGCCAGCAGGGCCCGCACCTCGGGCTGCAGCTGCTCCAGCCCAGCCTCCCCGGAGGCCAGGGCTCTGCAGTGCAGCACCAGGGACACATCCCTGTGGCACAGGTGGAAGTAGTGGCACACCCGGGTGGCCTCGTGCACGCTGCCCTCATCCAGCAGGGCCCCCACCAGCATCCCCAGCGCCGCCCGCTCTGCGTCCCCCAGCGCCTGCCGGGGCTCCCCGGGAGCCAGAGCCTCCAGCCTGCAGTGCCTGGCCGTGTTCAGGGCTGGCAGCTTGGCAAAGGAGAACTGCTGGGCCAGGCTGGCAAAGGACAGGTCCCTGCCCAGCCCGGCAGGGCCGGGACACGGGCACTGCCCCCAGCCCTCGGCTGCCAGCACTTGCTGAGCGATGCGGCACAGCCAGATCTGCTTCTCCACCTCCTCCAGCTCCTGCACGGCCACCTCGGTGTCCTTGGCCAGCCAGTGCCCAGCCAGGGTGAGCAGCAGCTGTCTCTCCATAATGCTGGTTGTCTTCTCCTGCCCTGAGGATTCCCAAACATGGCTGGCCTGATCGAGGAAGAACCCTGCTGCAGCTCGGCTGCAGATGGAATGTTTAGTGAAGGTGTCGTTGCACTTTTTCCAGAACTCAGCTCTTGTCTGGGTTTGATGCCACTGTCCAGTGTCTCTTAAATGATGTAGATCTCTCAGAACCTGCAAAATTCACAGAGGTTTATCACAATTATCTTTCCAAGAAAGAAAACTCCAACTCACACAGGGTGGCCAGCACTGAAACACTGGGTTTAGGTAAGTCCCCCAAGATGCAACAAGTCACAGAATTGGTTTGGGTTGGAAGGGACATTAAAGATCATCTTGTTCCACCCCCTGAGGGACAAATCCATCTGTTCTTCTCCCCAAATAAAGCTGCATACAAGTAAAAACAGTAAGAGAATAAGGAGAGTTGTCCCATCCTCTGCAGCTCCACACAGCCAGTGTGCCTGGTGCACATGCATTTAAAATAAAAAATCATTTAAAGACAAATTAATGTTTCAGGAAGGCTGAATGTGCATCCTCAATCCTGGCAGCAACAGAAGAAGAGGTGACTGTCACTAACTGCACTGTACCTCGTGTGTGACAACACCGTCCACAGGCAGCTCAGCCAGTGCCGCCACCTCCCGAGCCAGGCTGAACATTCCCTTCTCCTGCAGCTGCTCCAGAATGGACCTGCACTCCCCCTGGAAGGCCTCCAGGCTGTAGGAGGTCAGGATGGAGCGATTGATTGGTATGGAGGAGTCCTTCAGGGCCTCACTGAGGGCACAGAGTTTCTTCACGTAAGGGCCTGGGTTAAAGAAGACAAACAGCTCATGAAAGCGGGGTCTGAACCCCAGGGAAGTCTGAACTTCCCTCAGGATTCAGCCCTGCCAGAGGGCCTGGGATTCATCCTGTCCTTACCATCCAGCAGGAGGTTCTCTGCTGCAGCAAAGAGCTGTAGGAGCTTTCCCAGCTCGTATTCTGTCCGGCACTGCTGCAGCATCAGCTCCAGGAGGAACAACGCCTGCGATTCCATCCACGGCACCGGCAGCTCGGCGGCTGCTGCTCCTCCTGCAGCTCTCAGCTGTGGCAATGAAGGGGGTTAAGGGTTAGGGCTTCTCTTTCCTTGCAGAGATGTTGTGCATTTGGGTGGGAATGGCACCAGGAGTGGAAGGTGCATCAGATCTGTCCCTCTCCAGGGATCAATGACCTGCCACTCCCAAGGGAGCACTGAGCCATCACTGGTGTGTGTCGGACCTGAAAGTGGAACATTTTACAGCAGGGTGACCACCAGCTA
This sequence comes from Coloeus monedula, assembly GCF_965178545.1. Taxonomy (NCBI): domain Eukaryota; kingdom Metazoa; phylum Chordata; class Aves; order Passeriformes; family Corvidae; genus Coloeus; species Coloeus monedula. The sequence goes on along the minus strand of NC_138794.1, from coordinate 12,664,754 downwards.
CTGCTGATAACCAAGGAGGAGGTAAGAGATGTGAGTAGGTTCAGTAATGGCCAGATAGAATTCATAGTTAGACAAACAGTCCCTGACACTGCTGGATCCTTCCCAAGCACATCTCCTCAGGAAGGGAAAGGAAACTGAGCTGCCTGAGCCTGAAGTCTAGGAAGGAAAACCACTAAAGACAGGGAATGTTAGTTAGCAGCATACCCAGGGAACCAGAAAACTGGGGTGGAAAGGAAAGAACTGTTAAAACATCTGCATTCAGAGACAAGGAGCAGTGTGTGAAGACACTCTGGTCCTCTTAGCCCAACTGCTAAATCCCCACAATGACATCCAGAGAAAATAAATTTCCTTACTTTTGCAAGGCTTTCCTGAAATTCATCCAGTTTCGTTCTAGCCTCGTTGTACTTTTTACAGTTCATACACAGTTCATACATCTCCAGGATGTGCAGCAAAGGGGAATCCTTTAAGATGCAAAACCAGGTTATAATAAATTTCCAAAAGTACCTCAATAAATAAATCATACTTTAAAACATCATATATTATTTCATTCAATAAAAGTTGAATTTGTCTTCCTCAGCAGTAGAACAATGAAGTTCTAATTTATTAAAATTGCATGCAAGGTTGATGTAGAATCTACCAATCTGGGACAATTGGAAGAACTTCCAATTTGACAGGGAATTTCAGTGGACAGCCAGGTTATCCTTGGCACAAAGCAAGGGAGAGGAGGATTTACAGGCCCAGAACGTTTGAGACATGCTCAAATATACCACTGAAACCACATTCCCTCACCTTTAAAAACAGCTGGAAGCCATTTAGAAGTGTTTTACTTTTTTGCTTCCTCAAGAAGACTTTCCAGATAACGGCGAGGTCCTGCAGGTCCCACTGGGGGCTCTCTGCCCAGCTCTGGGTGTGGGTGGTTGCCTCAGCCCTGGTGGCATCATCCACAGAGGTAATGATCCAAACACAGAGGCAGGAAATGAGGTTTGCATCCTGGAAACGCCAAAAGGATGGGTTTATACATCACCCTGTTGTGTGATGTATAAACAGGTCACACTGTGCACAACTACCACAGGAACTGACCAAACCAGCTTTTGACACAACTGCAGATCAACCATTTAACAGAACTAGGCACAACCATCAGCTGTCATTACTTATTTCTCTAAAAGAAAACAACTCCCAGACTCACAGGGCAGCAGGCTGCCAGCACACTGAGGATGGGGGCGTGTTCCCTGAGTCCTTCAGCCAGGAGGAAGCAGGAGGGGCTGGGATTCTCCTGGCACTGCAGCAGGATCTGGAACAGACTCCCGGCACGGCCGCCCCAGGCCCTGCCGGCAGCACCGCGCTCAGGACACAGGAACTTCCCCAGCGCCAGCACGAGGTGATCCTGTACCACAGGAGGGAAATCCTGCAGGAGGGGAATGACCTGGGGAAACAGCACCAACACCTTGTGAGGTCCAGAGAGGAGAGGGCAGGAGGATGGAAGCACTGAACACACAAAGACAAATAAAACGCTCTTCAAATTCGGTTTTTAGAAAAACTTTGGAGACCTAGAGAGGAAAAAGGGTTCTGTAGGTGTGAATTATTCTAATGAAAGATTGAAGCTCATCCTTTTCCATGATGCTCAAATGCCTCCTAGAGAGCCTCAGTTCTGTTCTCTCTTGTAGTGCAGCAACAGAGCATGAGAAGGGTCGACTCAGGTGCTTTTGTGGGATTACAGATTCTTCAAAACAACAAGGAGACCCAAGTTAAAATCCTAGGCCTGCTAAGCATCATCTTACCTGGAATTATCCAGTTAGCTTCCTCACATGACTTTTCCCAACAGCTTTTACGTATTGGCAGTATTTTATCAATTTCTAAATCACATCCAAAACCAAAGGTGGAAGATTTGGATTCTCTAAAGTTTAAGTATCTTTAGCAAAAAATAAATTTGAGTTTTGAAAGGAAAGATGGGTGGCTTTATCAAAACTTACACTGAACAATCTGGCAACTCTCCAATAAAAAAAGCAGTAACTACATGAGTTTAAATTAACTTTACAAGTGTGGCTGCAAGGGAAGGGCTACCACAGTCCAAGGGTATCGACATCTTGAGGCAACCAAAACCCAGGAACTGGTGAGGCTCCTGTTGTCTCCACGGTGGGATATTCTCTTGCTACAAGACTCTATTTAATGCACAGACAGCTCACCTGGGCTGGCTGGTGGCTGTAGAGCTGGGTCTGGATGAGGAACTGCAACCACTCGTTGGATTTGGCACATTCCCTCAGGAAGGATGTGCTCAGCTCGAGGTTATGGAGTTTGCAGAACTGCATGACCAAGGACCACTGCCTTCTGGAGTCACTGGATGTCCTGCACGGAATTTAGAGAGCTTCAGCTGTAATGAACTGCAATATTTACACCAGATGTTCAGGTATGAAGTGACCCTGTGACCCCAGAACCACTGTCTGTAAACAGCAACACGGCACTGGCAGGGGCTTCACCACAATGAGGTCACATCCCCTTGGGAGCTTCCACACTGCACCCTCTGGATGCTCCCACCCACCTAGGCAGGCACACTGTCCTATCCTCACCTCTTTAGTATTATCTGATACACAAATAACAAAAGTCAGTGCCCAGTCTGCATTTCCCAGACAACCCCTCAAACCAGGCTGTTCTCACCTCTTTATTCCTTGGTGCTCAATTGCATCCCAGAAGGCTTCTTCCAAGGAGGTAAGAATTGCTGCTGCTGCTGCCTTCTCACCGTCAGCCAACTTTGTTAACTTCTCAACTGTTTAAAAGAACACATTCCTGAGATGCTACTTGGGATCAGAGTCAGGGCAGCATTTCCAAAAGTAGCGGTAGCTTCCTAGTTGGGAAAGCAGACACCTGTGGTCCTAGAGTTAGAAATTCAACTTTTCTGAAGTTATTTCTAGGATAAATTTAATTTCCCTACAGCTTTGAACACCTGATCCCCCTGCAGCTGGAAGACAGTTTTCAAATAGGAAGGAGAGAAGAGATTTGGCAATGGACTTTGTTTAACTCTCTGTAGTATTATTACAACATTAGGCTGAACCTCACTAATATCAGTCTTGGGCAGCTGCTGGACAGTGCCTGTTAGATCCTGATACAGGTTATATCAGTCTTCCTGCCTTATTTGACATGACAGGATCAAAATGCACCTTCAAAATTAGTAAAAAAACCCAGGAATAAAAGAATAACAAAGTTCTTAGATGCTTTTACTGCATTGCTGAGCCACCAGGCAACGTCTTTGCATCCCTCTGCTTCTCTTCCCAAGAAACCCACAGCACCTATTCCAAAGCAGACAAAGACAATGTTACCCAAAGTGTCTCTGATCTGGTTGTGATGAGAGGCCTCATTCCTCGTCCTGTGACTGAAAATCATCTTTGCGACTCTCACATCCACACGGAGCCGGAGGCTGTCGAGGCCCAGCAGCTCCAGGAAACACACACAGGCTGCTGCCACTGAGGGGACACTGAAGGAGGACAGAGCTAAAACCTGGGCCTCCTGTCCTGCCTGCTGGATCCTGCAACAGGGAACACACACAGTTTTTAACCCATTTCCAACACGAGTATTCCCCAGGCAAACAAGCACCTACAAGGTTTACTGAACTCTCCGATTCATCAGCATCAAAGATAATTATGAGCCAAAAGTTTCATATTTATAAAAAATGTGGGCATGAGAATAAAGGCTCACACATGATAAGCAGAGTTTGCAATTTAATACACTTATCAAAAATGAAAGGTAGTGGAATTGGTTTTATAATTAATGAAACACCCCCTCAGCAGCTGAGCACAGAAAGTGCCTTCGCAGAGTTCACAATCCACTGCAGCACCAGGAACCTGAGTCTGACCTGCAGATGGTGCTAAGAGAAAAATGTACCCAAAGGGTTTCTCCACAGAAGTCACTAAAAAAACCCTGTATCCCTGACTGTCTGTTAAACCATGATTTCACTCTGCATTAACAGATGTTCTCCTTTTTGCCCCAGTTTTACCTGTTTACACAAGAGAAACTGATCTGTGTAGAAACGATGGACAGAAACAAACAGTGACTAACACGCAAACCAGACATTCTGGAAACAAAGTGATTTGTTCTAATTCCTACACTAAGTAGTGAATTTCATGTATTCAAGCAAGATGTGTCATTTGACTGCACCCTTTTGAACACCTGATTTTGAAGCTTCAGCCAGAACATTTAATTCCATCAACCTCCAGTACATTTTTTGCCTTACTAATTTAACTAAAAAAGTATCACCATTAGGAAATGTCAAAGAAAAGGGGCATCATTCTCCTACAAAGTGATCCAGAGGCTCAGGTTCCTAAAAGAAGAGCCCATACATGCTTGATATGACTGGAATATTTTCCTTGCTCCCCTTGTGCAGATTTTATTTAGGTAGTTCCAAATAAAGCTCACCTCTTCTCAGGTGATATTTGACTTCTAACCTTTAGGACACCCACAGTTCCGACACTCAGCACTTGTGGGGAGGATTAATTCCCTCCCTGTGCTCAGTTCTGCCTCCTGCAGAACTCTGCCTGGCCCTGCTGAGGACACTCACAGCTGCCTGGGGGTTTTGCTCTTCACCAGCTGCTGGACCAGGAAGGTCCCGAAGGCGAAGGCAGGGCGGCCGTGCAGCAGGTAGTACAGGAAATCCAGCCTCTCCACCACGGCGTGCCTGCTCACCAGCTCGGGCCACGAGAAGTGAGGGAGCTCACTCCAGGCATCTGGGAACAACAGATCAGCACTGTCAGCTGAGGAACAGCTGAATTCAGCATCAGAAGCGGCCTTGAGCTACAAAATGTGACGTGACAATCAAATATGGCTCCTCTGGTGCTAATTCAGATCTTGGCGTATCCAAACCCCACTGAAATTCCACCTCTCACTGGAAAATAAGAGCTCTGCATCACCTCAGCTTGCTTTTAAAAGAAAACATTGCTTTTCTATCTTATATTTAGAAATTCTGTCTGCGAGGATTTTTTAACACAAAAATCTAGAATTCTGGTTAAAAACACAATTTTAGTAAATTACATTATTTTTCTTGTGAAAGAAATGGCCTTTTGAGTAAATTTATCTGCCAAATAATTCCCCTGGAATGTATTTTATTTTAGGTGCTCAGGCTGGGAAAGCATGTAAACCTTGGCAAGCGACATACCTGACACAGCAAGAGTGTTTGTTGACTGCCAGCCAAATAATTTCGTGGGATCAAAGGGCATTAATGACTGAAAGATTAGAAACAAAATATATTGAGGCAGCTTAACAACTTCACGTCACTGTCCTGTAACTCTCAATTTCTAATTCTCTTACCATTACAAACATTTTAGAATTTGACTATCGTAATTTCTGCAATATCAAACACCTTGCCCACTAAACACTGCAAGAACATCCCTCTCTGATATTCCAGCACTGCAAACTCACAGGGTGTAAAGACCATTTGAAAAAGCAGTTCAGGATGAAGCTGTGAACTCCAGCTCCACATTAAGGATCCCAGAGAAACAACCCATGGCCCCCACACCCAGGCTTTAGCTGCAGACAAGCTTCCCTTTCCCTGTGTCCTGCCAAAAGCACTTTGTGTACCTGAAGAAGATGGTAGAGAGAGATGTCAGGAGGCAAAATTCCATGAGCAGTGCAGGAGGGAAAGAGAGCAGCCTTGAGCTTGGGGTAAGGGGTCAAGGCCATTTTTAAGAGCTGTGGATCAACTTTCTTTAGAGGTTTTTCTGTATCTTCATTCTGAAGGACCTACATTGCAAGGAAGCAAAATTAATTAGGAGGAAACTGCATTAAATAGCAATAAAACAATTTTGGGATGTGCCAATCTACCTCATGGGAATTTGACATGAAGTGACAACACAGAAAGTATAATTTTTTTCCTGTAAAATGCTTTTAAATTGTATCAGACAGGTCTTCCCCAGCACCTGATGTTCCAGGTGACTGTGCTGAGGATCAAGACACTCTGTTCTCATCCCCTCTGTTCCAACACGTGGCTCAGGGGGCATTTTCCTAACAAAGCCACGAGGACAGGGCAGGGGAGCAGGAGGAGAGGGCGGGATCAGGTGCCCCAGGCAGTACCTGGTCGATGCCCCCAGGGCCATACACCGTGGTGGCCAGGGCCAGCAGGGTCCTGCCCTCCAGCAGGATGCTGCTCACACCCCCTTGGCTGCTGGGAATCAGGATCTGAGCATTGGCCAGACTCGCCTGGAAAATCATCTTGGGATCTTAAAAGAAAAAGAATTGACATTTAATTCCATGCAAAATCAGTATTAAATCATCAATCACACATTACAACTGTCCTCTGACTGTGAAAAATGCTGAATTTTCTACTTTTTGTTGTCAATACTGGTTTTTCTCAATTTACCTATAAACACAGATAAGATGAGCTAAGGTTTACCAAGCCTTCCCCCGTTTCAAACTACAGCTTTGCCTACACAGATTGACTGGGGTTGAGCCCCACATCTTAGCACTGTAGTGGTTCAATTCTTTATCCTGCACTGATCACACTTTCTAAAAAAACACTTAACTTGGGATTATTTTTATCTTTTGTTAATGTGTGACTGCAGAAAATGAAATGCTTAAAAAGCGCAGTGAGTTAAGGGCACAAGTTCTACTGGTTTGCAGTGAAGCAAACACGTAATCCAAGGGCAGAGAAATCAAAATGCACCACAGGGACTAGAGGAAGGTTTAATTTTAATGGGATGTGTATTTTCTTATGAATTCTCCTTTCATTCAACCTGTTGGGAATGTAACTGAACTGGAGGTAACGATGATCCTACACAAAATGATTCCCACTTACGTGCAGTCTCCAGATCTGTAAGTGCAGTTCAAGTAGGGATTACAGTCCAGACTTAAGAGATGAGGAAGTGAGGGACAGGGAAGTGATAGGCCATGGCCAAAGGGTTTGCAGCAGAGCAGAGGTTTAATTCTGCTAGAGCAGAAACATCAGCCCCCCCTCTGGAGTGAGATTCCTACCTCGGGGATTGCTGGCAACCCCTCGACACTGCACAAGGAACTCAAACCAGGGATGTGCTTCGTGCAACACCTTGTTATTCAGAATAGGGCAGTTTGAAGGGGTTAAACTGGAAATAAATGAACAGCACAGTGAAAATACAGGGCTTGTAACCACTGACGTAACACAGCATTAAAGATTTGGGGCATCTCATGGGTGTAATGCCAACTACAAATGGTTAGACAAACAATTAGAAAATGATGTACTGGCTTTTTTTCTGGTCCATTTCTACCTTCTTGATAATTCCAGTGTTAGACTGGAGTTATAGCTCAGAAATTTTAACTGCCAAGTATCCATTAAGTGGAAATTATTCATATAGCTCCAATACCTAATATTGGTACCACCTTCAAATCCCAACTAATCCTACTTTAGGTGGAAACCAGCAATTTCCTTATTTGTGAACATATCAAAGGTCAACTTGCACTTGTGCTCAATGGAGTTTCTGAATTCTGTAAATTCTGAGTTTCTGAAGAGCAACTTGGCTTGGCTCATTTAGGATTGTACTGTTTATAGCATTACACTCATTACAATTGTAATTGTTTCCTTTCATAACTGACATACAAACTAATATTAACACAAGCTGAATAAAGCTTCAAAATACATCTTAAAATCTCACATACTGCCCCAGAGTTTCTGTTGAATGACACTGCTAGGGCTGAGGAAAACTCTCCCCACCAACTGTTGAAATTGTGTTTCCTTCTTTAAAACCGGGATGCCTCATGGGATTTGAGGGATGGAAAGCATTCCTACCTGTAATAGTCCAGGTAAGTGTACAGCAGGTACTGCAGGCTGTGCTCTAGGCAGTGGAGGACAAACTGAGCATGGAAGTCCAGGCCACTGGCAGTGCTGTATTTTGGAACAGGGTGAGGATTCTGCAGGACTCCCCCGAGGCACAACACCCTCTGGAGCAGGAGCTCGAAATCCTCCAGCTCAGAACGGACAAAAATTCCCTTTCTGTCAGAAAAGAGAAAAAGCACAGACACTGATCACACAGCTCTCTTTGACAAGTTCTGATGGGTGTTTTCAACTCAAATTTAGAGCAGACCTTTCCCTCTCAGGGATTAATTCCCTACTGAAGCAAACACAACGTGCCAAAATCCATCTGCCTGTGCACAAACAATACTGTGGTTACTCCAGGTCACTGCAGAGAACGAGGTGTAAGCAGTGAAATGCTCAGAGTGTGCCCAGAATTTTCTCCCCTGCATTAAAGTCAGCATCAGGAACATAACCACTGGGAAACATCCAAGGGCTGAGGGAGGACTGCTCTTCTCACATGGTTCTTATGCTTTTAGATAACTGGAAGTACAAGACTAAAATTACACTTACCAATGGGCTCATGCTGTTTCCAAAAAGAGCAATATAAAAATTATCATGTATCAAAGATTTTATTGCTCTGATTTTGGCTTCACGTAAGAAGGAGAGAGAGGGTAAATCTTTGGGGGCCCTACCTGGCCAGCTTGTTCAGGATGTCCTGTCTCATGTAGGTGCTGCACAGTGTGTTCCTGTCAACGATGTCAGGGCTCAGGGGGGGCCAGGCAGCTTGGCTGCAGGGAGCCTGGCTGGGCTCTGACTCCTCAATCCAGGAACAAATACTAAACCAATCATGCTCGGCCGTCAAGTGCATCCAAAGAACCTCAGGACTGCAGGTCTTGAGTTCTGCATTTCAAAAAGGCAAATGGATGAAACCAGCACACACAAACACTTCTGGGGGAAATACTGGTAGTTTCTTACACAGAATCGTGGAATGGTTTGGGCTGGGACCTTAAAGACCATCCAGTTCCTTGGGCAGGGACACCTTCCACTATCCCAGCCTGCTCCAAGCCCCATCCAACCTTGGGCACTTGCAGGGATCCAGGGGCAGCCACAGCTTCTCTGGGCACCCTGTGCCAGGGCCTCATCACCCTCACAGGGAACAATTCCTTCCCAATATTCCATTTAACCCTGCCCTCTGGCAGTGGGAAGCCCTTCCCCTTGTCCTGTCCTTCCAGGTACCTATTTCTAATGAACAGCTGCAAATAGATGCTGAGATCAAGGATACTGTTCCAGCTTTTGGAGCTTCATGTTGACAGAGCTGGAAGTGATTCCCCAGGGCAGGGAGTGGGACAGAAAGCGGCAGAGGGTGGCATTTACACGTGGCCGTGCCTTAGGCAAGTCCCCCCCAGCTACTTCCAAACTCCTCTCTACAGGAACAGCCGAGATCCAGGATGCAACAGGATGAAACCCATCATTACCCACTTCCACTGACAAATGTAAGGGACCTCGGTGGTAGCACAGGCTTTTAACTGTCTCTGTGCCACTCCCACACAGTGCCTGCCTGCTGTGCCAAAGAGATTTTCATTCCCAGTTTAAGCCCTCAGTCCCACAATACTTGCCTTGGCGTGGTTTCCTGGGCAGCATAATCATCTCCTGCACCAGCTCATCCCACCAGTGAGCCCAGTTAAACATCACCCTGAGCCTCCTGCTGTGAGCCCCGGGCCCGGCCCGACCCAGCTCCGAGCCCAGCACTGCCTGGTGTCGGGAAAGGTCCTGCTGCCTTCTCCAGCTGCTGAAACTGCAATGGGGGTGGGATCAGGGTGGGCTTTACTGCTCCTGTGATGAACAGTCCCCAGTCTAACAAACAGGAGCTGAGGAAGGCTCAGCAAAGTTCCCAGTCCATTTTGAAGAGCTCTGGAAGTGCCAGAGGGATGGACTTGAGCTCCAGGTTTGAGAACTAAAGAATTACTTCATTTTTCCAAAGCTGACATAACAAATTGTGAGTATCATAACAGTCTTACAATTATTTAACTGTAAAATGATTTTTCTAGGTTATTTAGTTTGCTGTATGACAGACATCATAGATCAAAAATAGAGCAAACATCTGAACACGAATAATTGAGTAGTAATTCTAATATTATTATTAAAAATGCTTCGTTTCAAGCAGAAGAGCTGTCACCCTCACAATAGTTTGTCATGACTCACACAATAGTTTGTCATGAGAGAACATGACAGCAACTGTTACATTAACGAGAAAATGACTCAGTCCCCACACTGACTCTGATTTCTTCAAACGAAGACCAGTGTGAAATTAATGAAATTAAAGACTGTACTTGTTAGTGCAGTAAATCACACAGAATGTAGAACCCAGCACATTTTAAATCCTATTAATGTTATTAATTAATAATTAAAATTAATAACCCACATTACCTGGAAAGAGACTCAGTCTCTTTATTTTCCTGGAAGGATTCCGAGTAAAAGCTTTCAACCTGATGCACAAAATCTATCATTTTCTTCTCTTTTTCAGAAAAATAATTTTCTTCTCGTAACACTTTCACCTTTAATTCAAATTAAAGTATTAGCTCCAGTTGTTAAAGTATTACCTCCAATTACCTCCAATTTTCATCTATCTTTAATATATTCAAGTTGTAAATGATCCTGCAAGTGCAACAATTAACCAACTGTAGCAAAAAAAATGCTGGAAGCAGAGGGCCATACACTAAAGTGACAAGAGGACTCCGGACCGTGTGAGAGAACTAGATCAGAGGCAGGACAAAGAAATGACATTTTAACACCTCTGTACTTTAACTGCAAAGACTAAGGAACAGGGATGTTCCAGGAACTACACTGGAAGGATGCCGGGACAAGCCCTGGCTGTCTGCTCTGAAAGTCAGTTCAATACAGGGGTTTCCCTCAGCACAAACACACACAAGGCTTCAGGCTTGAGAGCTGGACTGAAACAGCCTTTGCTGCACTCACCAAGAGATCCCGTACGTGTTTGTCCTCTGTGTGAAAGCAGATCTTGTGCAGTTCCTCCTTCACATCGAAGCCCTGCCACAAAGAACACACTCGCTGCATGCAAACTGTAAAATGTGCCCACAGAAGACACTAAAACGATCAAATAAAGAATACACACCTGCTTTCCTTCCAAAGCACACAACTCTTACAAACAGGCTTGTGACAGTCCCTGCACCAGCTCCTACAGGGATGTGCCTGATGTCCCCAGCACCTGGGTACAAACCCTGCCCCCCGACACCTCCCCAGCCAGAGCCACCCTCACTCTGCTGATCAGCACTTCAGCCAACACACACCCACACACAGGCTCCCTCAGCAGCTCTTCAAACAAGTGAATTTTCACTGCAATTCCACCTGTTCCTGGTGGAATCAGTACATCCATAAGGCCCCAAAAGGCTCCCCAAGCTCCTGCATTTCCTTAGTAACAAACCAGTGTGAAGATCCACTGAACACCTCTCACCATATTTCTCAGCAGCTCGGAGGCCTGCCTGGTGTTGCCCTTCAGCAGACAGTCATAGACCAGGTTCAAACCTATCTGGATGAATTCCTGGAGACTCTCAGCAGGATGTTGGTGCCTTCGGAAGAAGATCTGGGCCTCTGGTATTTTATTGCTTAGGATGGCCTCAGCAATGACTTCCTAAAGGGAAAAACATGGAATAAACTGATCTACCTTTGTAATCCCTACGTTGATTTTCTTCTCCAGTATTTTAAGGTATTTCCACATTAATGACCTCCTTAAATAAACTTCATAACAGTAGTAAAACCTGGGTTACACATTTTCACCTCTGGTGTCAGTTTTTCCCACTCGTGGCTCTCTTCTATCTCAGGCAGGTCTTCGTCCATGTCAGCTCCCACGTGCCCTGGAGTTACTGGTGGTCGAGGATATTTCCTCAGGAATTTTCTCAGTTTAATAATGTAGTCAGTTAAAATATCTGCAGCCTTCTGCAGGAATTCATCAGGTTCTGCCAAGAACATCCAAGGCACCAGTTAAATGGGAATGAACGGGCAGGATTATAATGTCTAGCAATCTTGAATTAATAAATGTCCTGATTAATAAACAGAAACCCCTCAGAGGGAAGAGCACATCAGCTCTTTCCCCTGCACAGGCAGTGGCACAGCTCAGCACTCCCAGCACCCTGTCAGGATACAGGACACAGCCACAACCCCACCAGAGCTTCCTGCCCTCACTGAGGGGTTTTCCTTCCTAGGGACCAGCAAATGAGAACTGAAATTTTGTGTTAATCCAATCAATTATCAGTCATGTAAATCCAATCTAAAACGCAGGGATGAACATCTTTCATTCACTTAACTCTAGTATTTTATGTTAATTCTAGGCAAATTTGAGCTTTTAATTAAAATAATTAGCTGTTCTTACTTATTTAAATGATGACACATTACTAGATATGACCCAGCAGGAGTGACATTACCCTCTGTGTGCACAAAGATTTCCTCCAGCTGCTTGGTAAGGAAAGTCAGCGTGAGGGTCAGGAGCTGCTCAGAGAAGTGTTTGCTGTGAGGCTCCATATCATTGTCTTGGATTGCTGAGCAGAGCAAGTTTAAAGCTGGCCTGAGCTCCTCCAAATCTGCAATGGTTCCAGAAACAGTTCAAAATCTGCATTCTACACACAGCCATAGGGAGAAAGGTAATTAAATAAACCTCTGTGCAGCTGCAGGTACTTCACTCACTTCTCAGGTAAGACTGGGAGGCACCATCCCCAGAGTGCTCAGGCCCAGGGCAGGGTGCAGGGAGACTGAAAACACTTTCTTTGCTTTTTAAAAACAAGTCCACTGTGTCCAGCTGGCGATTTTCCAAACCTGCCTAGACAAACATGAAACAGAGCAATTAAGCATGAATTCTAAAACCATACCTTGTGCACTTACTTTGGGATTCTCACCCCATACTCAGTGACAAACTACACATGCAGAAAAACAGAAGGAATTCAAACTCTGTGTGCAACACCTGCAGCCTGAAATAACAAGGTGACCTGCTCAGTCCCTGCCAGGCTCCTTTGACAGGCTCTGCTCAAACCCTGCCCTGTATCTTCACACACAAAAAGTTATTGCAGTAATATAAACTAAATACTATGAGAATCAGGACTCTGAATAACCGTACAGCAATTTTATAAGAATGGCATAATAAACCCAAAAACCTAGTTCCAAGGATTTCTTTTGATATTTAACATTTTGCAAGGGGACAAAAACTGCTGCAGAAATTGGCAAAATTGCTTTTGGGTCCAATTAAGAGGGAATTTTGAGCACTGCTTTATTCCGTTTTATTTTATTAATGTGCATTCACTTTGTTGCTGTATTTCTTTCTTTGGGTTACTCATCTGTTTGGGGTTTTATTGTTTATTTAATAATTAAACCACTTCCTTTTGCCCCTAGGTTTGAGGCATACTTTTAATTGTGTCTAAACCCACACTAACATTGCTAAACTGCATTCAATACTTGAAAGCAGCAGTTTGTTACTTGCAAGACATGAACCAGCTCTCCTTACCTCGAGGGCATGGATGGGAATGGAGCACCTCTCCCACCCATTGAGGTGACACACGGAATCCACAACTCCGGCGCTGCCGAACATCATCAGCCTGGTCAGAAACTCCTCTTGAGTTAAACCAAACAGGACCAGGGACAGACCATGCTCTGAATGACAGAACCAAGCCATAATTAAAGATAGAGCAGCCACGTCCTAGGCAGCAGCATTTCTATCCACTGCTGCTTCCAAAAGAGCAAAGCTGCAGTGGCTCTGTTTGGATTTCACCCGAGCAGGAATGCAATGGAAGTTACCCCACAGCAGCCAGGCAAGCAGGTAGAACCCTAAAAACTGCTGCAGCAGCTGTCTCAAGGCAGTTTAGGACCCCTCACCTGTCAGCAGCAGACACAGCGGCACCTCTGCACTGCACTCCACATAAGCACTGCTTCTGCCGAACTGGGAACACCTCACATCCTGGGACTCAAAATCCCAGAGCACCAGCGACAGCCCCGTGTCCTGTGCCAGCACCACGAACACAGCTTTAGCTCCAGTCACCAGCTTACACTCCAGTTTCACCACTTGCTGAGGTGCTCCCACAGGGATTTGTGTCCACTGCTGTCCTGCAGCCCCACAGGCTGCACCCTGGCTTTGGAGCACTCGGGAAGCCGCCCACGTAGCAGCCCGGGGAACAAAGGCCACCATCTTCTCTGGATCCTCACAAAGTTCAGGATCGTGACCTTCAAGATGGGTAAAAAACTGATACCAAGGCAAATTCAAGTCGTTCACCAAATCTGGAGAACCTGGTGTCCTTCTTCTCCTTACTCTGTCCCACAGTGAGGATAAGTGTGCCTTCCAGGACCTGGGGAGGGGACAGAGTCACCTGTAACACCAGGTATTGCTCCAAGAACAAGGCAGATAAAGCTCCCTCAGTTAAATAAAATGCACTTAAGCTTACAAAGTCCATACAGCATCCTGCATTTTAACCTTACCATGGCCTCTTTATTTGCATTTAAATACTCCCTGCAGCCAAGCTGACTGATCACAGCTGCATTAGCTGACAAGGTCCATGTTTAGCATTTTTAGTAAAAAGTTTCCTGTTCCTCACAGAAAGTGGCCCATCAATTAAAAAATAATAGAACTGAATTAATTCCAGAACTGAGTCTTTCTTACATCAAGTTACAATTCACATGTTTTATTAATATCAATACTCTAAGACCTAAAGGTAACCCCTAAGCAGCAATTACTCTTTGGAAGTTGTTCAGTGCTGTACATGAAGTTGTCTCGGCCCATCCTAAATTCAAAAGATTTACAGCAGAATGGGCTGATTTTACCTGTCACAACTACAATTGAAAGGAACAAATCAGCAGTTTATTATCAGTGATCCAAAGGAGGCGAGGCCCAGCCTGTGCCAGGAGGTTTTTCCCTTCTGTACCTGTCTGTGCGGAAAGGCAACGACAGGAGCTCCATGCTGTGGTCAGAACTGGCCAGGTCATCCTCATCCAGTCCCTCAGGAGGCTTCACTGGAAGATTTTCAGGATCTCTCTTACAGAGCAAATGTTCAGGGAACTGTCTATAAAGAAATAAATATGAAATTTCACCTTGCTCAGATGATTTAAGATGTTTTTTCATATTTAACTCCTCCAAGAGTTCTCAGTGAAGCAGTGTTCTCTCAGGGTAACGGCTGAACCATCAAAACCTCATGCTCTTTCCTTTGAGGTGCACACCACTTCTTAATTACCACCTGGCCCTAATTTAGCAAGCTAAATCAGCACAGCTGTACCAGTAGAGTTTGATAATTCCATACCCCACAGCATTTCTAAAAGGTGCTACCACCCACCCCTGACACTGAGAGGACCTAATCTTCCTGGAAAAAATACAAAGTGCAAGACAAAGTTTATCTATTTGTTAACAGACAGATTAAAATAAAGAGATGTTATAGATACATTTTCCTCTGTTAGAGTGACAGAGTGTAAATAGGAGCAAATAATGAAAGGACAATCTTTCAACAAAGAAGTAATTTGTGGTCTAGCACAGAACTCAGAATGAAAAGCTGCCAGCAGCCCGATGAGTACAGGCCCAAGATTAGGGACCTGTGAAGGTCAGTTCAGCCCAAAGCCTTCCCCTGGGAGCTGTACCTGAAGTAGGTGTTGAGCTGCACAGCGAGAGCACCGTGGGAGGTGTTGGTCACCACGGCCATGCTGAGGTCAGGGGACACTGCCAGGGCAGCCAGGGGGGACACGGGGGCTGGGCCCTCCCCCTGCCCAGCTCCCAGGGCTACACTGACCTTCCCTAAGATGGCACCATCAGAGCAGTCAAATACGTCTGTAAACAGCATCAAGGAAAAACCCAGGCCCTGGAGTGCCCAACAGAGAAGTTACACAGGAGGGAAAGGTGGTGAATTTTGGCTGTAAGAGAAGGGAAAGGTACCTGACCTTGTACTTGAATGTGTCAGAGAAGATGACCAGGAAGAGGTTAAATCCAGCACCTGGTGGAACTGACAGGTCTGAGCCCCTGCTCATCCCAACACACAAAGCTGCCTCCCAAACTCTGATTCCCTGTGTACCTGCAGATCATTTCTATTTCATTTAAGAAATTAGGTGACAGTAGATGTCAGCCTGTTACACACAGACCCATGAATCAAACCCATTAATGACCCATTAATCCAGTGGGAAACAGATCTCCAGTGGAGTACTGGGAAACACCTGATACACAACTACAGCACTTCCACCACAAAAACCAGGATTTGGCTACACAACCGTCTTTGCAGGCATCTCACTTAAATGTCTCTGAAGAAATTTCTGCTCAGCCCTGGCAGCAAAGAGAAGCAACTTTGTTCTTCCAGATGATTTTCCCTGAGAGCTCATCTCTCCTGCAAAGGATACAAATCCAGCCAGCACTGTCCAACAGGAACAGGATGCCCCTGCAGAACTGGGAATCTGTTATTCTCCCCACAGCTTCTGGAGGCAGAGCCAGGGTGAAGCAGTCACAGGTCTCTGGGGATGAGTCTTTCCCAGGAAAGGTCAGGTGCACAAGGATAAACTGGTTGAGCAGAAGTTTGCACTTGTTGTTTCCAAAAGACAAAATCTTCACAGAGAAAACTGAAGGCAGGTCTGAAAATTTAAAGATATTTAAATGTCGGATTACAGCCAGCTGGGACTTCTGATTTGTAAAAAGAATCCCAAGAAAACAATAGCTCAAATTTATTGCGCCAGTTACCATCCTAACAGAAGTTGGGATTGTGAGTTGGGGTGGTTGGTTTTAAATCTCACTTTCTGTGCCAGGGGCACTAATTCTAGAACAATTTCCTAAAACTTTTACGTGGCTTTTTCTGCGGACAATACTATGAAGAACATAAAAAATCAGCACAAAATAATAAGTCAGTCAGCACTGAGAAGAAAAGCTACAGACTTTGGAAATAAAGTACTTTAGGAAGTGAGACTGTTTAAGAACATGTAAAACACCAAAGGCTCATTCTAACTGCACACTATGTTTGCTAATCATAAAATACAAGGTTAAATGTTTAATTAGTCTTTGCAGGGTTATTGAGGTGCCCTGTCTGTTCTCTTTCCATCAGTTCCAATATTAAAGTTAAAATTTGAGAGAGTAGGGTTGTATATATTTTATTAAAATTTATTTTTAACTTTATATCACTGAAATGTGACCCTACAAGAGTTTAATTATCTCTAACAGTGTCACCTTGGAATACGGAAAAGTCCCCATTATTTTTCAAGCCCATGAATCCTGCCGATCACATTGCATCAGTGTGGAGGCACCTGACACTTCCCTAGTGCTCAGTCCCACTGCCTGATTCATCCCACCAGGAGCAGCAGAACCAGACCTGCAATAATTTCACACATGGAACACACTGAAAGTTACTCACTCATGTTTTTAGCTTCAAGAAGCTTTTTAAGCGTCTCTTCCTTACAACTGTGCAGGGAATTTGGGTTGTGTTTTCCATCTTCTACACTGAATTCATAGACACACAGTTCATGACCTTGACCAAGAGCCAGGAGTTTTGTCTTGTTTGATTGCAAACCATCATCTTCTGTGCTGTCCCACATGAAGCTGAAGACACAACATTCAGGAGGGTTATTAGCTTTATTTCCTTTCCCCATTTCCCACACTGAACAGTTCTGGACATGCACTGCTGATGGACAGCACCACTTTCACTTCAGCAGTGAAGACTCTGCTGCCACCCCGTCCCTCCCAGCACCGGAACTGTTTCATCCTCGGCAGGACAGAGCCTGAGGAATCCCAGCTCCTCCTCCTCTCTAGGATAAAGGGGTTTCCATCCTCGTGTGTTTTTCCCTTTAGTCACCCAGGACATGAGGGATGCTCTGCTTCAGGATTTCCAGGAGGGGGAACACCAGCTCTGCCAGCAAGGGAGAGCAGAACACATCGTCCATTTTCAGATTTTTCCCTGTTGTTTGGGCTGAAACTCTCCAGGTGTGTCACACCTGCTCCGTGGTGATGGGGAGGGGGCAGAGCAAACCAGAGAGCAGAGCCCTGTAACAGCCCTGAAACACTCCCCATCCCCGGAATGTCCCAGACCAGGCTGGACGGGGCTTGGAGCAAGCTGGGATAGTGGAAGGTGTCCCTGGCCATGGCAAAGGTGGAACGGGATGGGCTTTAAGGTCCCTCCCAGCCCGACCCAGACTGGGATTCTGTGAGTCTCCGAACAGTGTTGGTGTTGCTGGACACTGCAGATGCCCAGATCTAAAACGTGACCGTGGTTTTGACTCAGCACGAAAGTTGCTGCAGCAGATGTTAAAGCCATCATGTGATTGCCGAGTGTCACCCGGGCTGGCAGCGGGGGAGGCGCAGCCCGCGGGGACACAGGGCACAGGGGTGTGAAGCCAACAGCCTGGCAGACAATCCCTTTTTGTTTGCTTTGCCTTTTGGATCGAATGCCGTGAACACGCCCAGCTAAACAGGCAGATATGACACAGCAGCCCCGCAGCCCCGGGGCTTTAGGGAGAGCTCCCCGTTCCGAGGCGGGGTCTGCAGCCCCGCAGCCCCGAGCACAGGGGCCGCCCCTCGCCCTGCTCGCCCCGCACTTACTCAGCCCAGGCTCCCGGCAGGACGCTGCCCCGGGCCCGGCCGGCCCCGCCCGGCGACAGCGACTCCAGGTAGATCCCGCCGGGGACCAGGAGGGTGCCCAGAGCGTCCTGGGCTCTGCTCAGCCGCACCCGCGCCGCGTCCCGCGGGCATCCCCGCGGCTCCCCCGAGCGGGGCACCAGGAGCACACGCAGCTCCCGCCGGGCCGGGGCCCCGGCCTCCGCCGCTGCCGCCATCCTCCTCCTCCTCCTTCTCAAAGCCGCCCGACACCCCTGCCCCGGGCCGCCGCCATCTTGGCGGGGCCGCCCCTCGTTCCGGTCAGCTGGACGGCGCCGAGCCGCGACTACAACTCCCAGCAGGCACCGCGACTGCCGCTCGCGTCTTTAAGCAAAACGTTCTTTAAGCTGAAGTCTCTTCCTCTGATCTCTCTTGCAGATGGACCCCCATGGCACCATTTTCACCTTCAGCCCCTCTTTTAAACGCAAATATATGTTCTCAGGCAGATAGGCGGGTTTATGTAAACTTCAGTGTATAAATTCTCCCGATTTTTACTCCCTGCCGTGCTTGATTTGTGAAACACCTCCCCCATGCACCGTGCGCAGAATAAACAACGTCTCCTTTCTCAGCCTGACTCTGTCCGTGCTTAGAGCGTTCCTAAAACACGGCAACGCCGTGTCCGTGGCTCCCTGTGGCCGGTGACCCGCCCGCGGCCGCACGGGGCTCTCCGTGCACCGCCAGCGAGGACGGGGAACGGCCCCGCCTCGGGCCCGCCCCCGGGCGGGGCTCCGCCGCAGGATCTCCGCGCCCATTGCTCCTTCCCCAGGCCCCGCCCCGCCCGCCATTGCCCGGCCCCGCCCCGCCCCACGCGGAAGTGCCGCGGCCCGCGGGCCCATGGCGGAGCGGGGTCATGTCGCTGGTGCTGGCGCTGCTCTCGCAGGCGCTGAGCCGGGTGTGGCGGAGCCCCGCGAGTAGGGCCCGCCATGCCCCTCCGAGCCGCGCCATGGAGCACGACAGGGCCATCGAGGTCTACGGTGACTGCTGGGGCTGGAGGGCGCGAGGGCCGTGAGGCGGGGGCTGTGAGGGGCCGGGGGGAGCCCTGGGGCTGTTCCAGATTTGCCCTTGAGGGGCTGAGGTGGGGGAGCCACGCCGGTCCTGAGGGGCTCAGAGCGGTGAGGGGGCCCCGAGGGGCTGGAGGTGCTCCATGTGGGGCAGGGAGAAGGGGCCGTGTTTGGCTTATTTGGCTCGTTTGTTGTGGCTTCCAAAGAGGAGCAACATCAACAGTGCCGGGAAGGTGGGTGCTCATAAAAATAGCTTTTATTAAATCCAGGGAAGATACCTTATTGTTGCTCACTTGTCTCGTGCCTCAGATATAATCCGGACTATCCGGGACCCGGAGAAGCCGAACACTTTGGAAGAACTGGAAGTGGTGACAGAAAACTGTGTGGAAGTGCAGGAGATAGGGGAGGATGAATATCTGGTCATCATCAGGTTTACACCAACAGTACCTCATTGCTCCTTGGCCACTCTCATCGGTGAGATTCGTTTAATTAAATGAGAAACAAAGAGCACAAGCTTAATTGGAGCTTGTCTGGCTACCATCAGTCCCAGTTCAGATTCAGTCTTGCCTGGCTTCGTTGGTCTGACCAGGAACTGCATCTTGAGAATCCAATTATCAGTGTAACCAAACCAAAAACCAAACCAAGCAAAAAAAACCCAAATCCAGAGAAATGGGGACATCCATCTGTTTGTGTCATGTTAGGGAATCTCTTCAAAGAGAACCTCTCAAAACTCTGCTGGAAAGTGGCACAAAAGTCCTTTGTATTCTCCAAGTTATTTCATTAATGTTATTAATTGACAATTTCTCAGCTCTTAGTTCAAAAAAAAGAAAAAACAAAAAAAACCCTGCAACCTTCTGCTTGTCCCCTTTCCCTCCCCTGTGGGCTGTTCTTCATTCTCACACATGCCCAAAAATCCCTACATGCTATCCAAGAATCCCCAAAAAGTCTTGATCCATCAGGAGTTGGAAAGGAATTAAGTTGAATGAGAAGGTACACTGGCTTATTTTTCCTTTTTGTTTTTTTTTATGATTTGTGGTGAGATTTCATCTAAAAATGTCACATCTGAGAGCTCTGACATTATTTGTTTAAATGTGCCAATGTTAGAAACTCAAAATATCAATACTAAGATTTCTCAGTGTGTTTTAAGATTAAAGATCAAGTATTTAATTCAGTGAGGAAATTACTGTACTTATGCCCAAATAATTTATGTTGGGTTTTTTAATAAATATTAAAGAACAAGCCAGGCACTCCCCTGAGTACAGACGCAGCCACAGGATGGTTGGGAGGCTGTATGAAAAATACCAAAGAAAGCTGAGAATACAGGAATTTGTCTCTATTTGGTGTTTGTAGGAGGTGTTTAGAGAGCAGAGACCTCCCAACCTTGTAAGGCAGGTCAGAACTTATCTGACAAGCTGCACCCAAAGGGTCAAACCAAGAATTATTTAGTCCCTCTGTGGCTTGTGCTGCTCAGAATACAAAAGAACATTGTCAGTTACACTGATTGTTAAATATGGATTCTCTGAATATGCACCTCAAACCTCGAATTTTACAGGAAAATCTCTTTTGTGTTCTGTTTTAACAGGCCTTTGTTTAAGAATAAAACTTCAGAGATGTTTGCCTTTTAGACATAAGGTAAAGTGCCTGGTTTGAAGCCTATTTTAAACTGCATGAATGAATGGCAACCTCCCTAAATTAAACACAGCGATTTACAGACCTTTAGAGACTTGACCAAAACAATTTGAAGAATAAATTAACTACCTGAGGATTTCTGCTGTTGATTTTTGGGTGGTTGTTTTGTTTTTAGAGCTCCCTCCTCCCAGCTGAAGAGTGTAAAGGGAGCTCTATCCACCAGTCCCCTCCTGTAGCAGCAGGGGTGACAGGCACTGTGTGTGTGGGGGGAACGGTGTTTTACCTTCAGGAAGGAATATATTCCACTGTTGTGGTGCTCCTAACACTGCTGATCTCTCTCTAGCTGGAAATCTACATTTCTGAGGGCACACATTCCACTGAGGAGGACAGTGAGTAGAGCCTGTGCATGCTGCTGCTTCAGCCTCTTTGTGCTCTGTGGGGTGCTCTCCTCCCCTGCCTTCCCAGAAATTAATACCCTGTGAAAGCTTGAAAACCAAACTACATCGAGGTGTTTCCAAAGCTGTGGTGACTCTGTGACCACCTGCTTGTTGCTGGTTTGGTTTTATAACAAAACTCCCTCCGTTCTTTGTGTTTGGAACAAAAGGAGGTGCTGCTGAATAATTAACATGAAGAGGTGCCTCACCCATTGATCTCGCTGTCCTAAAACCTGCACAACAAAAATTGATGTTTCTCAGTCAGTTTTTGATGTAAAGCTTGCAGGACATGGATGTTCTGCACAGCCAGAGTCAGGCACTGCCTTAAGCAGCTGTGGAGTCCAGGCAGTGCCCTGGGCTTGAGCACTCAGTGTCTGGCAAAAATAGGTTGTTTTGGTTAAATAGCTAGAAACTGAACCTGGAGAACCTGGGCTACTAATTTATCATTAATTTCACTCTTGATTTTGGGACATGTCATGGGATCACCTTACATGCTTTTCCTAAACTAGAAAAGTGACAAGAATTACTGATGTCCAGTGGTTGTTTTGTTGTGACTGAGCTTTCATTTACCTCGTTCCCCATTTCCCAGTAATCCTCCTTGTAATGTCCTTTTCCCCTGAGCATCCCCACGCCCTCGGCTGTCCCTGGGATCCCCTGATCCCCCCTCTCCCGGGTGTTTTGCAGTCAACAAGCAGATCAATGACAAGGAGAGGGTGGCAGCGGCGATGGAGAACCCGAACCTGCGGGAGATTGTGGAGCAGTGTGTGACTGAACCCGACTAGGGACACTGCTCCTGGAGACAGCCCTGCTGCAGACTGAGGAAAATTATAATAATCAAGGCCTTGAGTTTAATACTTGAGTTCTTTTTACTTTCCCACATGTTTTTTAAAGACAAATTGTTTATAAGATAGATTTAAATTATGAGGAATCAGTCTCTAAAGAAAGTCCACTGTATAGTGCTGAGAGTTTGTAATTTTTGGTGTCCAGAGGAATATTTTGTGATTCAAAGCAACACATCTGCATTGCCTTCTGAGAGACATTGTGATATAAATTCAGTTTTGCAAGTTAAATTTCTACATTGTTTCAATCACTGCACTGTAAAAATAAAACAGATTCTTGTACTGAAATGCTGCTTTCTGGGTCATGAATCTGTTTTTTTTCTTAAGGATTAAGTTTAGATTTCTATTAGAGAAATTAATTTCATTCAGCTTCTTTGGTGTTGATAAACATTAAAGCTGAAATTAATTCACAAAAGAATTTGGAGCTGAGGGACTGGACTAGAACAAGGAGATTTTTACTGGGACACAATTCCTGCTAAATATTTGTGCTCTTTTCCCTGTTGATGTTACACATTTCTGATTGTGGAAGCTTTGCTTTATAACCACCCTGAGGGTGATGGTTCCATATGGACAAGATCTTGCCAGTTTGATCCTGCTTTTCCTTCCGACTTTCCTGCAGAGCGGGAGGTGAGAGCATCCCACAGCCCCTCCTTCTGCTGGCTCCCACTCCCCTGTTCCCTATCATTGCTCCCTGACTAAGCTTACCTGGAGCATCCAGAACATTTCCAGCTGCCCCGCGTTTCTCACTGGAGACGTTCCCCAGGGTTCCATTGCAGCTCTGGATCTGAGCATGGATTTACCTTTGCCTGAGAATTAGGCAGTTCCCTCCCAGCTCCTCCTCCCAGTGCAGTGGTGTTCAGGATCTGCTGTAGTAGCTCCTGAGGGATTTAAGGTGCTGCTCCTCCCTGGAGTACTCCAGTGGCTTGTGGCTGGTTCCATGGTGAGAGATCCTTGGAGCGCAGTGCAAACATCTGTTGCGATTTCAGGGATTTGTAGCCATTTTAATAATCCCCATAAAGCTTTCCTGAGGGCATGGAACAATGGAATGAACTCCAGTGTTACGAACAGGGGGAACGTTCTCCTTGGTAAACCAGTGAACTGCTCCATGGCACAGCAAGGCCCCTCTCCTCAAGTGCCAAGTTAGCTGAAAAAATTAATTAAGGGGGCGGGGGGGGGGGGGGGGGGAGTTGTAGAAAGGTGGGAGAGAGAACAGTTCCTGCACATAAGAAGAAATACTTCTCTTAACTTCAGTTACTCAGCTTCAATTAAATGGTAATTAAATTTCAAGCTCCTTTGCGCCCCCATGGACAAATGTGCCAGCACGGGGGGACACATGTCCTGCATTTCAGCCCACTGCTGGGAAGGATCCAGGCAGGTAACTCCTGCAGGGATGGATCAAACGCTCCAGGGAGTCTGAGCTGCCATTATCTGTTGGCTTCTTTCCTGGAATTTGCTTTTTTTTTTTTGCTCTCCAGCAGGGGGGTTGATATTTTCTTTTCAGAATGCAGATATCTCTGCCAGCAAGGAGGTTCTGTCGATCCTGTAGCCACAAGATAGCGGCTCCTCTCCTTGGATGAGCTCCTGGGGGCTCTCTGTCCCCACTGCCCTTGCACAGCTCGGTGGCACCACCAGAATGGCATTCCCAGCTCTTACAAAAGCTTGGAGGACAGGGAATAGGATGCTCTGGTGACCATGACTCTCCTTGCTTCTGCAGTGCCCTGGGATCCTTAGCCCTGAGGGGTTTGTGCTGAGGCACAGAGGTTAAAAGTTCTCCAGAGCAAACATTTGGGGAAATGGGCCAGATCCCAAAACCAGGCCTCTGAAACCAGGAATATTCCCAGCTCCTCAGGGAGTGGATGATTGCTGGGGCACTGGGAGGTGCTGGGTGCACTCCCCAGGAACTGCTGCAGTTTCCAGCATTTCCATTTTAACTGGGCTTGAGCTCTTTGTCCATCCCCGTCGCTGCTGCCCCACAGACAGGGCTGAGTAGAGGCTTTGCTGCCATCGGGCTTTGGGGACACCGTGGGGGTGACAGAGGAATAGCCAGGGAGCAGGAGACACCGGGGAGAACAGCTCCAGGGGGATCCCATCGGGCAGGATTTGAGGTGCTGGAGGAACACGGGATGTTCCTGGAAGAACACGGGATGTTTCTCCAAAGCCGGGAAGACACACACGGGTCACCGCCTTCACCTGGATCTCCAAGTACTAAAATTGTTCCTTCGGATTAAGAATCCCTTGCATTTACAGCAGGGAAAGACAACTGCAGAGGGCACCAGCAACCCACGGCTCTGCTGTGTCGGGAGGAGCATCCCCACCCGCCTGGCTCCGGGGCCATCCCGGGAACCGAGCGGGCTCCCCCGGTGCCCGTCACCAGCAGCACCCCTGCGGCTGCAGAGCCATCCAGGTGTGTTTGCTGGAGAAGCTCTGGACAAGCTGGGAGGTGGAGGAACGGACAGTGCAGGGTTTGAGCTGAGCTGTGGCGGTTCTGTCCTTTCGGTGCTGTTTTCTGTGGTAAATCACGGAATACTTGGAGCTGGAAGAGGCTTGACTCTCTCCCCGCCACGGGGGCCCCAGGTATCCCGGCAGGAGGGTGCGTTCCCGGGGTTACACCTCTCCAGAGGCTCAGAGCAGCCCGGCAGGTGCCTGCAGGGGCGGGAGAGGAGCAGAGAGCACAGCAAACCCCCAGCACTCGGAGCTGCGGGGAATTCAGCCGGGGCAGCTGCTGGCGGGTACCTTCCTTCCCATCAAATTGCACTCCAAGGAGGAGGGAGCACCCCGAGCCCAGGTTTAGCTCCTGGCTTGCCTCAAACCTCAGCATAGCACAGAGACCATTCCCCACCTTCACTCCCCCCAGACAGAGCCAGCATCATCCTTCTGCCCCTTTGCCAGACCCCTGACATGCAAAGGGATTTACAGCAGCCTCTGGACTTCCAGCTGGCGTTTCCAGGTCTGAAATCCCGTTTCCATGCCAGACCCCCAGGCTGCGGGTCCTTGCAAAGAGGAGTAAGCGCGGAGGAAGAGGGACGGGGGCTGTTCTGCTGCCTCGCCGGCCCCAGGGCCGCGTAAAGGGCTCGTGTTTGCACACACTTTACTCGGGAGGTAACTATTACTCACCACACATGGCAGCGGAGCAGTTGCGTGAAGAGACAGAGCTATTTTTAGCAGGTAGATGTTTCTAAATGTTTACACCCGGCTGAGCCTTCCCTCAGTGCAGCTCGGGGGCCGGGGGCTGTGGGTTTGTGGCAGCCCTGCCCCGGCTCTGAGGAGCCTCCCTCCCCTCCCACAGCACATGTGGAACAGCTTTGGTGAATTTCCCAACCAAACGGTTGCTCTGGGCGAGCAAACACACCGTGCCTTGGTACCAGCTGAGGAGCCGGGCAGCTCCTTTCCCTCCCTCCCCTCGTTTTCTGTTCTTTACTTCCCACCGGGAATGTCCTGTCTCTGCAACAGGCACTCCCAGGATGAGCTGCTGGAGCAGCACTCCGAGGTGGGTGGATGAAGGCTGTTCCTCACCGGAGCAGTTGGCAGGGATCAGCTGCCAATTAAAATCCAAACAAAAAGATAAACCAGTGGAATTTTTCAAATCCTTCCCTTGCTGTCCTGGCTTTGCTGCCCCTCTGTGCTGTGCCTGTGAACCCTTTCTGTGTAGCTCAAGGAGGTTTTAAGAACAAGAGAAAATAAATCTTTTATTATTATCTGGAGAGGACAGGTGGGAGTTGAGCTGTTCCCGGTTCCACTGAATTCACTGCCTCCTCTCCTGCCCGGGTTGGGACAGTGCCCCTCCCCAGTCCATGCAGCTGATGATGCACTGATGACCCCTCTGGCTCCTTGGGAATTCAAATGCTCCAGCTGAGATCATCTGGGCTGGACAGAGGCCCTTGGTGAGGTCTGAGAGCTGCAAACCACAGGTGCTCTGCCAGCAGAGCTGGCGGCTCCCGGGGCTGCGGAAGCGCTTGGAGTGTTCCCGTGGATCTGAGACACAAACAAGCTCCTGCAAAAGCAGCTGCTGCTTCCCAGTTAACAAGCTCCTCTTCCTTCCTGTCTCCAGTATGGAAATGTCTGGAGGTGACCAAGGGAGGCACAGAGGTCTGATTTCCGATCTGAAGCCTAAGACTCTCTCAAAGAGTCTTCCAGGAGATCATGGAATCACGGAATGGTTTGGGTGGGAAGGGAGCTTGAAGCCCATCCAGTTCCACCCCCTGCCATGGGGAGGAACTGGGTGGGCTTCAAGCTCCCTTCCCACCCAAACCATTCCATGATCCTATTTCAAACATCTTTTGATCCATGAGCCCTTTCCTCCTTCCCTTTTGCCCCACTGCAGCAGCTCTGTCTGACTAACATCCTGCTTGTGTTGAGACAATAAAAGCATCTTTAGAAGAAGAAAAAAGGCATTTCTATATCTCATCCAGCCCTGCCCTCTGTCAGTGGGAAACCATTCCCCCTCTCCAGGCCCTTGTGAAGAGCCTCCTTCCAGAGACACTCACTGGAGGTGTCTCACTGCAAGAAAATATTGCAGATACTTTAGCCAGATGTGTGCTCCTGTCACTGATAATGCAGTTTCTGTGCTGGTGGGAGGCCTGGCTTGTTGTGTGGCTAAAAATCAGATGAATTGCCCCTCATACAGAAATTCCCACACTGTGATCCAACCTTCTCCAGCCTCAGTGCCCACACACCCCTCAGGCACTGCTGGGCTCGGGGGCTGCTGTGGTTTGGGTTTGCAGTAAATCCTGCAGCTCCTGGCCCAGGTGCTTGGGAATGGGCTTGGCTCAGCCCTTCCCAGAGGGACACCCCGGCCCAGGGCTCTGTTGTGACAGATGAAGGTCACAGCAGGGCTGGGGCCACCACACCCCAGTGCCTGGTGGGGCTGGCCCTTCCGGGGACACCAATTTGGGGCTAAAACAGGAAGGTTTGGGGTTGAAATTGAGAGGTTTCTGGTTGAAAGGAAAAGGTTCTTCCTGGCTACTGCATTTCCCTGTGCCAAAGAGACACAAAGCTCCTGCTAGGGACCCCAGGGACATGAGGCATAGGTGGGCACTGGGCTCTGGCCATGGTCTGGTGTCCCACAGGAGGGATTATCCCATGCCTCAACCAGCCACAGATGGGACCCTGCACATGGAAAGGCACTGCAGGAGGGGCTCACCAGATCCTGTAACAGATTTGCAGAACTGATTTACCCCATTAACCCAGCTCATAAGTTTTAATCAACACATTCCAGTTGCAAACATGAGCTGTGAATAATTTTCAGATGCAAACTGATCGTTCCTTCCTGCTGCCAGTGCCTGAACCACCTCAAATTAACTGAAAACTCCCTCAGAATTCCCCAAGGGGAAGAGAAAATGTGAAACCCACCTGTTTCCTTCAGTAACTGTTTAATTTAACACACTCATGAGCTGTGGCCATCAGACCCCAACACAAGGGCTGTCCCTCTGCAATCCTGGGAGGGTGACAGGGCGGGGGACAGATGGTGCTGGGGACAAAGAAACCAGGACTGAACACAGGCTCTTGGAACATAAAAAATTTACATCACCTTGGAACGGAATAAAGCACAAATGGTGAAGTCACGGCTTGTGTTTTACATACAAATCGCACACAGGAATTTCCCTGTTTGGACTGAGTGTTGCTCCTGACAGCCCAGGGAGATGCATCTGGAGCTGTGCAGCCTGGGACGGGCTCCAGCCTGACTCTGCCCAGTGCAGGGAGTGTTGCCCCTAAAGGTCCCCCAGTTTTTGGGCATCCTCCACAGCCTGAAGAGTAATAGGGAAAAGAATTCCTACCTAAATGCTCCTGCCCACCTTCAGAGACCAACCTGCCAGCAAACCCTCCCCAAGACAGGGAGGGATTCATTCCCACACCGCTCCGAGAGCAGGTGGTAGGGGCTGTGCCTCAGAGTAAATTGGATATTCTAGTTAAAAATCAGCTAACCTTAACAGAGGAGAATCTAGATAAGCAGGAAAAAAAGGGTTTAGCCTGTAAGGCCACAGAAAAACACCTTAACTGAGCATTAAACTGCTACACATACAGAAATCCAGGGACTGAGCATTGGCTGCCCACGAAGGAGGGGATGTGCCACCCACTGCCAGGGCAGCTTCCCTCTCCTGCCCACATACATGCAAGGGAATGAGCTGGTGGACTCCAAACCTTGGTGTCCCTGATGATCCCCTCTGCTCCAGAGGGACACAGCAATGGGTTTGGCAGAGAAAGCCAGCAGTGGGGAGATGGGGTACAGAGCCCTGCACACCCCCAATTGAAGCTGAAACTTTAGTCCTCTGCCCTGTCTCCACTTCTTAAATTAAATCTATTTAGCTTCAGTGCATAAACATTTTAATGAAAATTACAGGAATGGGTTGCCAGCTTCAAGTCCCTTAAAGGAAAAAAATCCCTACCCCAAAGGGTCGGCAGAGCCAGCAAAATGCTGGATGCTCACTTCAGATATATAAAAATAATAATAAAAGTCAAGGTTTGTGCTGGCCAGCCAACACCTTTGAGAGGCTGCAAATGTCAAATGATAGCACCATAAGCATTTCTGAGAGGTCTTCCCCAAATTATTGCTGTTTTCAGTTCCCCTTCCCCAAAAAGCCTCCCTGCTGGTCCCCCAGGGCAGCGTGACCCCGACAGGTCATGGAATCTCTGTCAGGAGCAGCGGGATCTGCACCCCCAGCCCCACCAGCCCCACTGATGGTTTGAGCACCATTAGAGAGTAGCACGAATTAGAGAGCCCGGGGCCTCCCTGGGCAGTGGCAGAGCCACCAGTCCTGGCCGTGGCTCAGCAGCCACAGGGAGCCGCCGCGGATCCCGGCGCCCTCGGGACGGTCCTGTCACCTCCGGGAGAGCCGCTCGTCGCCGCGGTCCCGGCCGGGCCCTGCCAGCAGCCCGTGCTGGCGGCAGCTCCGGCAGCACTGGACGTGGACGGTGGGCAGGTGGCACCTGCCCAGCAGCCGCAGCGTCTGGCAGAAGGCGAAGGTCAGGCGGTCACGCTCGCAGGGGACACCTGGAGGGCAGGGAGGAGGACAAGGAGGGTGTCAGTGCCAGTGCCACCAGGGTCATCAGGTGTCTGATGTGAAAATGTCCCTGCACATGGCAGGGGGTGGAATGAGATGATCATTAAGGTCCCTTCCAACCCAAACAATTCCAGGATTCTACGGAAGCTGGCACTGGCTGGAGAGACACAGACAGAGCTCCCCCAGCGCAGAGCCCTCCTGCACCTGGGCACTGCCGTGCAGGGACGTGCCGTGGCATTTCCCATTCCCAGCAGAAACCACACCTGTGCTGCTTCTGGCAGCTCCAAAACATCTTCCCAGGGCAGCAATGCTCCCAGGAACAGAGGTGAGGTGCAGGGGGACAAACCCCCCTGTACTTACACCTCCTGCCCAGCCCCCCCCCCCCCAGTGCCAGCAGAGTGGCAGAAAGGCCAGCATTCCTCTTCCTTTGAATTGTTTAGGTTATTTTGAGAACCTGCATCATCTGGTTCGCTTCCTGCAGGTGTCCTGCAGACCTCAAAACAACGCTGGTGCTGCTCTGAGGATGGACTTTGTTTTGGGAACGGCTGCTCCAGTGGCAGCCCCGGCTCTGCTGTGGGGGAGTGCCCGGGCAGCTGCAGCAGCGACCGTGCTGCCCACGGGCCACAGCCTGGCTGCCCCAGCTGAGTCACCCCCAGGCTGAGCAAACTGTTTGCAGGAACTGTTTCCTCTCTTCAAACCGTCTGGAAATCCCAGCTCCCACTCCAGGGCCAGGAGCAGCAGGTCAGGGGTTTTGGTTTCACAGCGAGCACTGCCCAGGGAGTGAGAGGGTGGGTGGGACATCCCACCTAAAACTGCCTCATACCTGCCACCCCACGGATCCCACGGGCTGCTGTGAGACATCATCCCATGGGTGATGTGGGACATGCATCCCAGGGAAGAGGCTGGGATGTGGCAAGGAGGGGAGAGCCCTCCCTGCACCATCAGCAGCCCCAGCTCCACAACCAGCCAGACCAGGCTCCACCAGGCCCTGCCTGGGCTCAGTCCAGCAGCAGACACCCACCACCAAATACACGCTGTTTCTATGAATACATAGTTGGTCTGTTTGAACTTCTGATTTCCTCCTTCTCTAATTTATCTCAGAGCAAGGCACGACTCCCTGAGCCTGCAGCTTCTCATCCAGTGGTATAACGCTTAAATTACACCAACTCAAAAAGGAGCCTAAGCTTAAAATCCGTGATTCTGTGATTCCAATTTTACCTCCTGTACAAGGAATTAAAATAAATGACAGCTTTTCTCTGGAAAAGGGCAGAGTTGATGCACTCTGGGGCCAACCCCCCCCCATTGCTTCTCCCTGGGCACCGTCCACCAGGACCATGCAGAGCAGGGGCAGAAATGGGGCAGGTAAATGGGCTTTTCTCTTTCTCAGGACACTTCTCTGCAGGGGAAACACCAGGACTGAGCCAGGGGAGCTCTCGCTGACCATTGCCCCTCGGCCTGTCCCCTCTGGGAACAAAGGCTGTGCCGAGGGAACGGCTGCTGCCCCGATTCCCACGGGATGAGCCGACCCGCGGCCGATGTGAAGGACGCGGCAGATGCAGAGCAGAGACTTCTCCCCCGGTTTGGGATTTCAGTCACAGCCCCCTCCCCCAGCCCAGCAGTGAGAAGGTCACTACACTGCTCTAAAATTTATTTTCTGTTTCAGCTGAGGTATTTCCTCCCTGCCTCCCGAGCTGCAGCTCTTTGTGCCTGGCCAGAGCATCCCTCTGTCCCAAAAAAGCCATTTATCACCAGCACTGCTGGATCCAACAGTGCTGACAGAGTGCGATTGAGGGGATCCTGGCTTCACAGCACCCCTCCAGGCTGGGGGCTCGCTCCAGCCCCTGTGTGCTGGGATTTTCCCTGCTGGGTGAGCAGAGCAGATAAGAAATCTCCGCACAGCCCGGTGAGGGCCAGGCCAGGAGTGCAGCACATCCCAGACCTGCTGTGAGAGCACTGGAGCCATCGGGAAAAGGGAAGTACTTGCTGGTGCTATGCTCCACTGGACTCTCAGGATAATATTCCCTGGGAGCATCCCTGTGGCTCCACAAGGCACCCCCTGAACCCCCAGGGCCCTGTTGCATCGGGACGTTGGAGCACAGGAATACAGGTATTCCTGTTTGTTGCAGGACAGGGATGGCTCAGCAGGGCTCCTAAAACACCTCAGGGTTGTTCCATGAGAGTGGGAATCAGCCTGGATGCCCATGAATGGGTGGGAATGTCCTGGGTACTGGTGGGGGATGCTCTGCCTGGGCAGACCCTGCCCAGCCCCTCGGTATTTTTAGCACTCACTGGGTTTATCGCAGCTTCCTAGAAAGTTATTTATGGATCACAACCAAGCTGCCTCCTGCCTTCCCTGGAAAGAGCTGTGAAGGCCAGGCTGCTGGAGGCTCACACTGAGAGGCTGCTTTCCAGGCTTGGAGTGACGGTTTAGCTCTTTCCTGATCCCCTTCCAGCGGGTCAGCACCCTGGGCCTGTCAGGAAATTCCTGTCCCTGCGCCATGCCCAGGCAGCAATGAGCCCACCCTGCCAGGGGTTACTGCTCTCTGAACACCTCCTTATTCACAAAGGTACGGGATTACTGTGGAAAACAGCTGGGATGGGCTTGGGGATGGGGGAGAAGAGCCACCACCCTTGGCTGGAGGCTCTGCTGACCTTACAGGAGACCCCAGCAGGACCCCAGGGGTCCAAAGCAAAATGACCTCATAGAATCATAAAACACCTGAATTGGAAGGGACCCACAGGGATCATTCAGTCCACCTCCTGGC
Source organism: Coloeus monedula (assembly GCF_965178545.1). NCBI lineage: Eukaryota > Metazoa > Chordata > Aves > Passeriformes > Corvidae > Coloeus > Coloeus monedula. The sequence continues at coordinate 12,632,744 of NC_138794.1, read as the reverse complement.
CCTGCACAGGACACCCCCACAATCCCACCCTGTGCCTGAGAGCGTTTTCCAAGTGCTCCCTGAACTCGGTGAAGTCAATGGGAGTTGCTGAGGGGTTGAGTTCCCATCACTTTCCCAGATCCTGATGCAGTCTCAGGGTAGATGTGTGCAGGGTCAGGCTCAAGTCTGAAACTCTTGGCCGAGCTCATGATTCCTCCCTGGAATTTTGTCTTCGGCAAGGGAAGCTGTAATAAGCACTTAATTTGTCAGCTCTTCAGAGGGGGACCTACAGAACCCACCCAATTTCATTTAATCCTTTTACTGCTATTTCTTTCTGGTAACAATTTTTTTATATAATCCTCACACTTCATTTGGACACACGTTCCATAAGTCCATGCCAAATTTTAGGCTAAAGAAATAGCTTAAAGCAGGGCTTTAAAAATCCAGGCTAAGTCAGCACATTAGAGACTGAAAACCCCCACTTTTTTTTGGGCTGTTTTTTTAGGTCGGTGTGGAAGTTGCTTTAAATTTCATTTAAGCTTCTGCCAGCCAGACCTAAGCTTTTACTTTTATTCCTGGGAAAAATAAACTTCCTGGAACACGTTTTGTAAAAACAAGGAAAGGTTGAGCTTAGAGCTGAGCTAGCAAATCCAGGGAATTAGGCTGCTGACCTCTGGCCCTTGGGATGCTCTCAGAGCCAGGGCTGAATTTAACAAGTAAATTATCCCAGGGTCCTGCTCTGGGGCCGAGGTGCCTCCCTGTGGTCTCTGGTCAGCATGATGGGATGGATGGGATGGATGGGATGGACCCCCAGCTGCCAGCTTGGCCTGCACAGGCTGGCACTGACACAGCCACAGCTGGGAAAACTGGGAGAAAACCACAAACCCCCACAGTTTTCAGGTGTCAGTCCTGCTGCCGGCAACATCTTTCTCCTACATTTTATCAAAAGAGGGAGTCCTTTCCAGAGCATCCCTTTCCCACTGACTCCTGTTGTTAATTAGCAGTTAATTAATTGCTCTCCATGCCACACTCAGCAGCACCTCCTGGCCTCACCACTCAGATAGGGACTTACACGCTCAAATGACAGAGAAAATTAGGATTTGCTGCAATTATTTCCCCCATGGATCCCTTGTGGACAAACTCTGTGACTTGCAGAACCATGAACAATTTCACTTCCTTACTGAGAGCAAGCAGGAGCACCACATTTAATTGCCAATTAATCTTGTGGCAACTCGAGATCCAGCCAGCCCTGGATAATGAGCCGGCAAACGGGAGCAGTTGGAGAGTGATGGGTGTCTGGGATTGACCCAGTGTGAGCAGGGGCTTCATTCTTTGGCCCACCCCAGGCATTGCTGCTCCCACAGCCCCCCAGCACGATCCCCCGTGCTGGCTGCTCCTGGGACATGGGGCTGAGCTCCATCCCGCTGCTTTGTCCCACTCCCAGAGGAACTGCACTGCTTTATACACACTTGTCCTTGAGCCAGTGAAGTCTTTACCTCACCCCTCTGGAATTCCAAGCTGAGACACCTGTGGAACAGCCGTGTTTGCTGTTGGAGCCAAGAACTGGCCCCATCACCTGCCTGGGGCAAATTTGGGGAACTCAGAGACCTCCCTGGTATTGGATCTGGAGAAATGATTCCTTCCATGGCATGACCACAACGAGCACCTGCGGCTGCCCTGCTCTGTCCTGAGCAGGGATGTGTCACCACCACCAGGGTCTGCCCAAAAGCTGTGTCCAGCACAGCCCCCACCCTGCAGTGACCAGCTCCGTTCATCCCCTGCTTCCTCCTCCTGTACACAGCAATTCCCACTTTTCTGGTTTAAACCTCTCTGATCTGCTGGATAAACTGCAGCAGGTTCTTCCAGGCCCTCATGCAGGACCTGGGGCTCAGCTCCTTTCCAAGACGCCATAAACAATTCCCAGATAAATGTCCCTAGCCTTTGGAGCATCACATGGAGGCACTGGGGTGCCCACGGCTCTGAAGCTCCCAAGAGCTATCTGAGGACACACTCACAGCTGGCTGCAGCTGTAAAACAGCAGCCACATTCAAAAATAACCTCGGTGGAATCTTCAATTAATTTATAACCTGGCAACAGCTCAGGACTCTGGTTCTAATTAATCCCGACCTCCTTTAATTGAGGAGCCGATTGCTGTGAGATGTTTGTTTGTGCTTCATCTGTTTCATCTCTGCTCAAAATCCATCTGATAATGGCTTGAACATTTAAACCCTTCTGGGGTTATTGGCACTTTTGTGTCCAGTGAGGACATTGCCACTCACAGACCCAGCCCTGGCTCTGCTGGTACCAGAGCACCTGATGCCAGAGGAGGGAGAGGTTCCTTGTGCTCCTCACAGCAACATGGATCGCTCCAGCCTGAATCCATCTTGTGCAGTAAAGATCCCTTAAAGCACAGGAAAGGGCTGAGTTACATTTATGTCTTTCTGGGAGCCTTTGACTGTGCATTTACACATCTGGGATTTCCTGCCATGTGAAAGTTTTGTTCCCCTTCATGCTTTGGCTGGAAACGTTTGTATTTCCAAGAGGCGTTTCCTGCCCTGGGCTGCAGCCAGAGCATTTATGTCATTTTTGATCCAGGATTTTACCATTTATTTGTGTGCTTCCTACACATCTCAGTGGTTATTCTGGTCTGGCCTTGGCTCCACAGCTCTCATCACCAAGCCTGGCATGGAAATTTTCCCCTGACCAAAACAGCCGGAACCACACACTGTTTCTTGAGCAGGGCTGACTCATCATTTCCTAAATACTGGAGTGTCCCATGGCCCTGCAAATGCTCCAAAAAGGAGCAGATTAATGGCTAAAAACATCCTGATGGCCAACAGAGCCAGTGCCCAAATCCCAGTTAATCAAAGCTAACGTTCCTGCCCGCTCTGGAACAGGTGTTAGGAGGAACACCCTGGACACAGGATAATCACAAAGAGCTGGAAGGGTGACATAGGTGTCCCAGGCTGCAGAGGGCACCTGCATGGATGCAGCCATGGATCCGGCTCCTCTACTCCAGGCACCAGCTACTGCTGTCCCCCTGCCCACCCTGCTCCATCTCTCAGCCCTCCCTGTGTCCAGCAAACCTCCTGGAGGTCCAACAATACTATCTGGGCAGCCAAAGAGCTTTTCTTTTGCACAGACACATTAAAAAGATAAAGCTGATAAATGATTGACATGCTGCTATCAGTGACATCTAATCCCTTATGATATTGCTTTTCTGTAAATGCTGTTACCCTTGCAGCCCCCAGATTTCTGTCTCCCAGGGAACTGCCTGGTGCTTGGGATGTATCTGTGAGTGGAGGAGCCAGGAGAAGCCAAGTGAGTGCCCGTGGTGTGGCCAAGCACTGTGGCTGCAGCACGGCAGTTAAATGAAAAATGGGTTAAAACGGGGCTGGCTCCCTGGGGCACTTGCTCAGACACACCTGAAGATGCTGGAGAACTCCTCCTTTATTCCATTTTCTAATGCTGGGCCCAGCTTGTTTCACAGTTCTTGTGTTTTGGGACTTTACCACTAAACAGGTTCCTGAGAGCTCCATCACTGGCAATTCCCCTCTGCCCTCCTTTTCCTGAATGCCCCTTGCCCCTGAATGGGATCCCTTCACCCCACAGCCCAAGGGGTCCCTCGGGTGTCCCTGTGCTGGGTGACACTGCTGACTCCAACAAGCACATGCCAGCTCACATCCGTGCCAGCAAAACCCTGCTTGGCCCCTTGAGGGACAGATGCTCTGGACATTTACAGACGGTTATAACATTCCCACTTAATTATCAATTACCCAAGTCAGCCTTACACAATCCATGTATGAAACACTCGCTCTATCTCCCCACAGACTTCCCACATCATTTTTCAGACTGGTTTTGACTGCTGCTCACCCGGCTCGGAGCTGTCGCAGTCCTGGGGGTTGCACTTCTGGGTGCTCTCTGGCCAGGGCTCGTGGTCGCACAGGCTGCTGTCCTCCTCGGCCACCCCCGTCCTGGTGTCGATGCACTTGACCTGGCGCCGCTGGATGCCCCCTCCGCAGGGAGCCGAGCACTGCGGGAGCGGCACCCCGGGGTCAGGCTGGGGGACCCCTCCCCGTGTCCCGCAGAGCCCCCGGCGCCACCCCAGCGCCACCGCAGCGCTCGGGAGGGCTGGGATCCCCCCGTTCGCTGCAATTCCCCGTGGAGGGGAGCAGCCCCCGCTCACCTGCCCCCAGGACCCCACCACCCAGGTGGTGCAGGGCTGGGTGTTGCAGGGCCGGGTGCTGGTGGGCCGCAGCGTCTCCTCGCAGCGCCCCGGCTCCGGGCACGTCACCAGCCGCGCCTGCTCCCCGCCGCCACACGGCTCCGAGCACTGCGGGACACAGCGGGCAGCGCCGTCAGGGGCTGAGCGCTGCAGCCCCTCTGCCCTGGAGACAGCTGGGCGTCTTCGCCTGGAGAGGAGAAGGCTCCAGGGAGAGCTCAGAGCCCCTTCCAGGGCCTAAAGGGGCTCTGGGAGAGCTGGAGAGGGACTTGGGACAAGGGATGGAGGGACGGGATACAGGGAATGGGTTCCCGCTGCCAGAGGACAGGCGTAGATGGGATGCTGGGAAGGAATTGTTCCCTGTGAGGGGGTGAGGCCCTGGCACAGGGTGCCCAGAGAAGCCGTGGCTGCCCCTGGATCCCTGGAAGTGTCCAAGGCCAGGCTGGACGGGGCTTGGAGCACGCTGGGTTAGCGGAAGGTGTCCGTGCTCTGGCAGGGGATGGGACGAGCTGTGTCCCCGGCCAGCCCCTACCTCTCTCCAGGAGGACGTGTACCAGTCCAGACACGGCACGCTCTGGCACGGCAGCTGTGCCGGGGGCTGGGAGAGCACGGCCTGGCAGTGGAAGGGCCGCAGCAGCCGCTGGTCTCTGGTGTCAATGCAGTGAACATCCCGAACCTTTGTGCCCCTGCCGCAGCTCCTGGAGCACTGGGAAAGGACACAGCACCACGCTGGGGAAGGGCAGCGAGGGCCGGTGCAGGGGGAATCCCTGTGGGAATGGGAGGTGACCCCAGGGACAAGCTCTGCATTGGGATGGGTTGAGTTGACACTCAACCTCCTTTCCCCTCTTGCTCTACGCCAAGCTAGAGCAGTGTGCAGCTCATCTGTCACTATCACCCCTCTGAAACCAGGAGGTTTCCAGTTGTGACAAGCACAGTCTTTATGCCTTAAAGAATTGATGATCCCAAGGAACAGCAATGACCCAGAACAAGGAGGGCTGTTCCCCATCACCAAACCTACCAAATTCACCCAACCCAATTGCAAACATCCCCTGGCAGTGCAGAGTGGCCAGAACATTGTCCAGAGACTGACAAATCATAGAACCACAGAATGGTTTGGGAAGGACCTTAAAGACCACCTTGTTCCAAGCCCCTACCATGGGATGACACCCACTAGACCAGGCTGCCCAGTTCCACCCAACCTGGCCTTTCAAATCACTTTGTTTAGCTTTTGCAAATTCCTGACGTTTTTTACCAGCCCAAGAGCAGGAAAAATGAAAATACTGTGGGATGAGCAGTTTAAACTCTGTGGCAAGTGCAAACCTCCACCATCTGCCTCTGTGAGCCATGGGGCAAGAGCCCTCCCCAGGAGCAGGTGTGACCCCATACCCGCCTTGTCCCGTGCGTTTTGGGGATACTCCCTCCCGGCAGGTTCCCTTACCTTGCTCCAGTTGCCCACACGCCAGGCTGAGCAGGGTCTCAGGGAGCACCTCCGGGCAGGGACGGGCCTGTCGGCCGCGGCACAGCCACTGTCACTGCCGCTGCTGCAGCGCACGGGCCTCCACACCGCGCCCACGCCGCACGTGGCCGAGCACTGCAACACAGGGATCCTGCTGCTCTCCATCCCGACGCCCCTGACCCCCCAGCTCTGGCTCTGGCCAACGAGGGAGCCTGCTGACCCAGCAGAAAGGTCCCTGGGCACTCAGCTCCTGCCTCTTCCATGGGCACTGGGAGGGTGCTGGGTAAACTGGGGCTGTGGGATGATGTGGGGAGAGGACCTTTCCCCGCTAAGCAATCCCACATCAGGCAGCTTTCAGCCCAGGGAAGGAGGAGGAACATGCTCCTACATAGCCCATTCCAGTTGTTTCTTTCTAATCCTTCCTCTCCCTCCTTAGTGTTTGCTCCCAGGAGGATTCCCATGGCCACGGCTGCCCACAGCTCAGGGGAAAATAGGGCAGCACCCTGGGCCTGGAGGTGCCTTTCACTTTTGGTTACCAGTTGTCTCTTAACTAGCACCAATGACCCCAGCCACTGGCTGCTGCCAAGAGCAATGTCCCAGAGCCAGCCAGGACAGGGACAGGTCTCACATCCATACTGGCCATGTCATATTTTTAACAGGGCTCACCACGTACCTCACTCCAGTTCCCGACCTCCCAGCTGGGCTTGGCAGTGGCTGCTGCGGTGGTCGATGGTGGAAGCAGAGCCTCCTCCTCCTCCTCCAGCCTCTTCTCCCAGAGTGGGGGGGGCAAAGGGGTGGGCTGGGACAACTCGTGCCCCCCGTCACTGGAGGCAGATGTCCCTGGGGGTGCCCACGGTGAGGGTTCCTTTGGTGCAGTGATGCTGAGTGGGGTCCCATGGGAGGTCAGCTCGGTGTGGGGCAATGCTGGATCCGGGAGCTGGGACACCCCCTCTGTCCCCCATTCTAGGGGGGACTCTGCTCTGTGGGCAGGTGAGCCATGAGCTGGGGCTGTGGGCATGGCTGGGGCCAGGGCATCCTGCTGGGTGAGGCCACTGGAGGTGAGCTGGGTGGCTGGCCCGGGCATGGCAGGGGACAAGGACACTGGAGGGGCTGTTGTGGCCACTGAGGGGGTTGAGGAGGGGGCTGTGGGGCTGTGGAGCTCTAGCTGGTGCCCTCCCTGCCCCACGGGGGCCACATCAGCACCCACAGGAGGGGGACTCACAGCAGGATGGGGGCTGCCAGCACTCCCTGCCACCTCCCAGCCCGGGGCCTGTGGAGCGGGCAAGGAGAGATCTACTTTCTCCATCCCATGGGATTGCCCACCTGCCTGCGTGTCCAACATCCCCTCTGGCATTCCTGCCCACCCGTGCTGCCCTGTGGGCTGGGGAGCTGCACCATTAATGTCTCTGGTGATGGCCAGACCCATTTCCCTGGAGTCCTCATGGCTTCTCCCTGCAGACCCGGCCATGCCATATCCCTCTGTGCTCACAAGGCCATCACCGCCGCTGCCCACTGCTCCCGGCCCATGGGACACATCCACATCAGCACTGCCCCAGCCTGTGGGCACTGGATCAGCTGGGTGGGGATCCCAGGGAGCGAGGCCATGGACTGGGGCATCCTGCCCAGGGCTGGTCCTGGTGGGCACAGCTTGGTGGGGTTCATCCCAGGGCAGGTGGCCATGGCTTTTTGCAGAGTCGCGGCTCACGGAGCTCTGGGTGGGTGGGTGGTGCTCAGAGTGGGGCACAAGCACTGTATCCTCCCCCTCCTCACCCAAAAAGCCAGGGGTGGTGTGTCTGGGAGTGACTGATCCCACATCCTCAGGGACCACACTCAGGAGGTCATTTGTGGCTAAATCCCCAGGCTCTGTCTCTTGCTCATCCACAGGAGCAGAAGTGTTTTCCTCACTGGTGCCCTCGCTCTCTCCTCCCAGGTCGGTGGTGAGCAGGGCCTCAGTGGGCAGCTCCAGGGGCCCCTCCGTGTCATCAGTGCTCAGCTCTGGCTTTGGCTCCTCACCTTTGGTCTCCTTCTCCGTGAAGGGATAGTAAGACAGATCCTCATGGAAGTTGATAAAGTTATAATCGTAGTAAAAATCATCAACAAAGACATTTCCCTTCCTGGCTGAGAAGTCCTCCTCGGTGATGACATTGACATCATTGGACTCCGGGATGTTTGGGATTAAGGGGTTAAATTTAGCAATGTGGTTGCTGGGGATGTAATGGATTTCATTAAATATCTCCCTGCTGGAGGAGCCGCTGCCAGACCAGTCCGCATTGCCACCATCCCATTTCTTCTGGCACTGTGGCAAGGAGCAAACCCTTTCCGGGCTGGGTCTCTCCGCAGGGTCACACGCAGCCCCGGTGCTGTTGCTGCAGTGGACAGGGCGTCTCTGGGTCCCGTTTCCACAGGTCACGGAGCACTGGGAAGGGAAGAGAGAGGGACAGGTCTGCAGGGCCAGGCCAGGAGCGGTGTCCATGCCCTCACCGGTGCTCCCTCTGTGGCGGCTCCATTGTCCCCTGTGCCACAGTGCTTTGGGCACGGGGCTCCATGTCACTCCGCCTGCTCCCACCACCCTCCTGGGTCCCTGGACAGCTCCTGTGCCAGTCCCACTTGTGGGGTACTGGTCACACTGGTAAGCAGAGCATAACTGCCCAAATTGCCCTCTGGGGCTTCCCCTGTTGGAGACCATCACAGAGCAGGGCTGGTGCTGCACGGACTTTGCTCAGGGTGATCCTTGACCTGCACTCCAGCCAGAAGCAGTTTTCCCAGGAGATGGACTTTGGGAAGGGCAGGGGTAAGATGATCTAATAGGTCTTTCTTGTGACCTATTGCCATGAATTGCATCTCTTCTTGTAGAAGAGCATTCTTTGAAGCAGGGAATAACAACATGGGCGTTGTCCGAGTAGGGAAAAAGCAAAGGTCAGGAAGGAGCTTTGTTGGGGACACCCTGTCCCCCCATAATGGGCTCTTTGACATGGATCAGTACAAAAGAATCTGAGAAGCTGGAAAGGAGAACAGCAGCATTTTCTGCTGCTTTTGGGGCTTGGAGCAACCTGGACTTGTGAAAGGTGTCCCTGCCCATGGCAGGGGGGTGGAATGAGATGAGCTTTAAGGTCCCACCCCAGAGCGCTCCAGGATTCTCTGGCAACACCACGTGGCCACCACCAGGCATTTCCAGGAGCTGGAATCAAACACTACCACACACCAACACCTGTGAGAGGGCTGCAAGGAGCTGCTCCTCCCCCTGGGATGGCACTGCCAAACCAGGGAAAACAGAGGTCAACTCCCACAAAGCTGAAACTTCCCAGCAAAGGCCACCAGCTCCATCCAGGAGATAACTCTAGGTATCACAGCCCTTGCAGGGGGGAAGGAGGGAGGTTATTTACCAAGGCTGGGTTATCAGGAAAGCCCTTGGGACACAGATAAGGAATGAGGGCTGCTAGGAGCCTTGTGTGGGAACACACCAAGCTTTCCAGGAGGGTTCAGCCTTGGGCAGGAGGCATCAGGGCTGGCTGGCACGGCAGGATGTGCTCCTGCCAGGTCACAGCCATCCTGTTTGGGAACTAATGAACAACAAACCAGCCTTCTGATTGCTTTAGCTTCTTTGGAAAGTCCATACAGCTGGATGTACAGTGCTTCAGTGTCCTTCTAAGGCACTAAGTCCCAGTGTTTACACAGTTTGTTGGCCACCCAAGCCCCAGAGAGCCCCTCTGGCGTGGCAGTGCCGGGTGCTCCGGTGCTGGATGGGCACGTGTCCTGCCTGGGCTCTGCACGGACAAAGCTGCCTCACCCTGCTGGTACTGCTGACAGAAGGACCACGGTTCTGGGTTCCAAGCCCCTCCAATTCCCCTACTTGTAGTGGCGGTGGAAATGGAAAAGAAAGAGGGCTCTCCCGTTAAATTAAAGGACAGAAAAATTACAGAACCTCAAAATCCCAACCACATTTCTCTTGGGCTCACAAATCCATTGGTGCCAGCACCACAGAGGACGACTGTGAGGGCTGGGGCTGGCCCTGCCCAGCACTGACCCACCAACAAGCCATAATTTTCCTGTTAAACCATTGCATCCATCTTTCTCAGCCCTTAATTGTGGCTTTTGTGGGCCCCTAGAAAAATAATTGCAACTTGCTCTCATCTAGGCTTCAAATTCTCCGTTCACATTTGACTCCATTTGTTCCTTAGCAACAAGCTCTGTTCCCAGGCTCTCTCTTTTCTCTCCTGATATTTGTCTTCACTCTGAACACTTTTGGAACGGCTGCTTAAATTAGGAGTTATAATTTTCTGGTTGAAACCCTCAGCCTGTGGTTAAGCTGATTCACAGAAACACAAAAATAAATCAAGGTTACACAGAGTGTCACCATTAATCACCCCACTGAATGGTTTGGGTTGGAAAGGACCTTGAAGATCATCCACTTCTACTCCCTGCCATGGGCAGGGACACCTTCCACTCCACCAGGCTGTTCCAAGCCGTGTCTAGTTGAAAACCTCATTTCTGCCCTCCTTGTGCCAAGCCCAGAGTGTGACCCTCACCCTGTGTGAGGGAGCTGCAAAGCTCAGAGATGGGGCAGAGTTAAAATGCCCAACGCTCCTTCCTCACTCTGAGGCCTCTCCAAGCAATGGAATTCCTGTCCATGGGAGCTGCTGAGCCCACACAGACTCATCCATGGATCTTCTGTGACCAGGAGCACACTCATCGCTCTTGGGCAGGCTGGGGTGTCTGGGGGCACCTATTCCCAGCTCCCACCACTTTGCAAGACACTGGGACCTCCCCGACGCTCTCTCTCACCTCGGACCAGTTCCCCACAGCCCACTGGGAGGGACAGGGGACCTCTGGGTGACAGGGTGTGGTGGCATCTGGCTTGGCGAGGTGCTGGCAGTCTGCTGGCTGCAGGGCCCTCTGCTCGTCCAGCCCCACGCTCTGGATGCATAGCACCGTCCTCTTCATCAGCCCTGCCCGGCCGCACGTGGCCGAGCACTTCTGCCACTCCCCCACCCACCACCTGCAGAGAGGGAATTGGGAAAGGGGAAAGGGGAAAAGGGAAAGGGGAAGGAGAAAAGGGGAAAGGGAAAGATCTCAGCCAGAGCAAGTGGCCGCGCAGCAGGATCCATCCCATTGCTTGTCACGTGGGGCCATGGGGAAAGGAGGATCCCAGATGTGTCAGTCCAAGCTCTGGGAGCCCAGACAGAGGGTCAGGGATGGGACAGTCCCCGAGCTGTGCCAGGGTTATGTGCACAGAGGCAGAGGGGAGCATCCTGCCAGGATGGGAGCTCCTGTGAGGCTCAGCCTGCAGGTGGGCAATGCCCTGCAGCAGTCAGGCAATGCCAGGGATGCTGTCATGGATCAGCAAGGCCTGGGACCCATCCCCAGCGTGAGGGAGAGGGGAAGAGCAGGGTGGGGTCACACCTGGCCGGGCAGGGCTCCTCGCTGCAGGTGCGCTGCTGGTCATCGGGGCGGGTGAGCGCGTCGCAGAACCGCTCCTCCACCAGGCCCGCCAGCCTCTCCACGCAGTGCACGACCTGCCGCTGCACCCCTGCGGGCAGGATGGACACTGAGGGCACCCTGGGGGCACCGACAGGACACTGACAGCCCTGAGGGCACCGACAGGACACTGACAGCCCTGAGGGCGCTGACACCACACAGGCACCAGCTCGGCTTTGGAAACCGAACTGAACCACCCAGCACCCTCTGGCAGCAGGTGGCAGGAGGTTCTTGGTGAGCCTGGGCCACCAAAACAGGGGAAATAAAATGAAACCACCACTTGAATCTGCAAGTTGATTTGTGTTGAGGGTGTAACGCCCTCACAGAGCCCCATGGCACCGGTGCAGCTGGGGCAGGATGGCAGCTGGAAATGCTGCAGCCACAGAGCTGCACCGTCCTGGCACCACTGCCCAGAGTCACACCCAGCCACCGGAGACTGTGTGCACTGGGAGTTCTGGGGGCCGTGGGGAGCCAAGGGGCAGCACCCAGCTCTTTGGGCAGCCCTGCCCCAGCCCAGCCTAGGGATAAATCACTGGCCAAAGCCTCGTGTCCCCAGTCTGCTCACAGGGGTTTTTAAGGGTGACCTCACCACACTGTCTCGCTCCGGCTTCTGTCCCTGTTTCTGTAACATGTACTTGACCTGTGACATGGAGAGCTGTCACCACGAGCTCAGCTGAGACTGACAGAACCCTGCTGAAGCTGCTGAGCTGGGCTCTGGCTCAAGCACTTGGGAGCTTACAGGGCCCTGGGACTCACCAGAGGCTCAGTGTGAGCTCTCCCAAATCCACGTCTCAGCTCACGCCATCACTCAGTGCAGGAAGAGGGGCTCAGGCCTCCTCCAGCTGCTCACCCTCACCTGACTCCTGCCTGATTCACTCCTCTATTTCCCTTCTGTTCTGGAAGCCAAGCACTCAAATCATACAAAGGAAAGCTGGTTTTAAATGAAGCCCATGTCCTGGCACTCTGTGCTACCTAGAAAGCATGAGTGTCCTTGAATTCCCCTTTTTTCCAGTGCCAGCTGCTCTCGAGGAAGTACTTGTTGGTCCCAGCCTCCCCTGGCAGAGTTCCAGAAATGTCCCTCTGCACCAGCTGCCCCAAAAGCTGCCCTGGGGACCCTGGGATACCCAGCCAGCAGTGCAGTGGGGCATGACAGGGGGAAGCAAACATCCACACACACACACAGTGTGGGACCCCAGTGCTCTCTGTAAAACCCTGGATATTCTCCCCCCTGGAGAGGCCCAGCCAGGCAGGAGACCAGCCCTTCCACACTCCCTGATTTCTCTAAAGGTCTTTTGTCTCCATCCCCTGCCGGGTAACAGGACACCGAGCCGGGAGCAAAGCGCCGATAGAGCCCTGGGGTTCATAGTGAGTGCCACTGGGGCACCGGAGCCGTGACCTCAGCAGATGTCGCTTTTTTCTTCCCCTAAGACCTCGTGAAACCCAAGACCCAGGAATTTCTAAGGCTCCCCAGGGACGCTCCACTGCTCAGAGTGGGTGTCCCGTGGGGCTGCACTCACCTGTCCCACAGGTGGCCGTGCAGGTGGTCCAGGAGCCAAAGCGCCAGAGGAACTCAGGCTGCTCAATCTCGTTCTCGCTGTCAGCCGGGCGCTGGATCGTGTACTGGTACCTTACTCCAGGGTTGGTCTCCTGGAACAGCAGCTGGGGGACACAGGGGACAGTCAGGGGGTGGCCAGGCAGGGCAGTGGGGGGTGGCATTGCCCTGGGGGCTTCTCAGGAGAGAAGGACCCACCCAGCACGGCCAGAAGGACGTGACCCTGTGCCCAGCTCCACACCAGGGCTGGATGTGACTTGGAGTAACCCAGTCTGTGGAAGGTGTCCCTGCCCATGGGTGGAATTTCCTAAATTGTTTCCCACTCCAAACGGGCTCCGGCTGCTGCTGTGGTTGACACAAGTCCTGCTCAAAGCACCTCCCACACCCGCGCTCGCAAGGGCTGGGAGTTTATCCCTGTTTTTCTTAGCCTAAGCACTCCCTTTGTTACCAAAGCTTTGTTGTTCTTGGAGCTTTGGCGGGAGCCAGGGCGTCTTTCCAAAACCTCTCCATGAGTATCGAAACATTCTTGTCCGAAGGTTTTAATTAGGTTATGAATCCCAGAAAGTGATTTGTGGGTGCCGAGCACGCCAGTGTTCCCATTAACAGCAGCCCTTGGCAGCAGCGGGCCCAGGATCCCATTCATATCCCACCCTGAGCTGCTGCTGAAGGAAAGGCAGGAGATTTTGGCTGCTCAGGGTGTCTGAGCTCCGGGTGAACCCGTGCAAAGCCGGGGATGCTCCGGAGGGTGCATTGGGCTGGGCCGTCACTGCCGGGGCAGGGGAATCCTGGGGGTCCAGGGCAGCTCCGCGGCCATCACCACCTCTGCACCACACCTGGCACCACGAGGGATTTCAGCCTGGTGCAGCTGTGCTATCATCTGTGGGATGATTCCCACTGGTTTCTCCAGAGGAAGGCTTGGCCTCAGTCACAAGGATACTGACTCCCAACAGCTTTTGCATGAACTGGCAGCTCCCTCACTCCTGACTGTCCGGCCCAGCCAGAAGCACTGGGGGTTCTTTCCCTGCTCTTGATAAGATAGGGGAAAGGCCTCAGGAAACGGCTCTTTCTCTTCTCTCCCTCTCCTGTGTAAATATTTTGCAGAATGCTGCAAAGGGGATGAGGCTCAGCTGGAAGTGGTGTGAGCTGGAAACACTCCCTGGGCCAGCAGCACGTGCTTGGCTGCTCCAGCATTAGCTCCCAGAGAAACACACCTCGAGGAGGTGCTGAGCCCATCCCCTGGATGCAGCGAGGGGCCATGAGGGACCACGGCAGCTCAGCCCCACAAGGAAGGCAGGATCCATCGTACCTGGATCCACACAGGCTCCACGGTGGGCCCTGGGGAGGTGAGGTTCTCCCAGTTCCCTGTCCTCTTGTAGGTGAAGGTGGTCCCTGCCACCCTGTAGTCCCCGTTCCACTGGATGGTCCAGCCGCCGTTCAGGAAATACTTCTCTGGGTCCTCGCTCCGCAGCGCCAGGAAATTCCCGGCTTCTGCCACTTCTTCAATCTGGATCTCCCGGGCTCCCACGGGGATAATCCCGATGTCAACATAACCTGGGAATGGAACCAGGCGTTGGTCTTGGTGGAGTCATAGGTGTCTGAGATGATTTTTGTCCTTGAGTGGGTGCCAGTGTCCCCTGGGTGGGGGCTGTGTCCCCCAGCTGCCAGCATTGTGCCAATCCTTACACCTCTGTAAGGCACCAGTGGGCACCAAACCCTCCCTTGCCCTGAGCCCACCTGAGTTCCCTGCAGTCTTAGCCCCAAAAAATAGGCAAGTTGGAATTAAACTCCCCCTCCAAAGGAGGAGCAGCAGCAGCAGCCCAGCTGTGCTGGCCCAGGCACACGGTGTTCTGGGTGCAGCAGGAGGTGCCCTTACCCAGCCCCTCGCTGTCCTCGAAGGTCTTGTGGACTGTGTGGCAGGTGGAGCCATCCCCGTGGCAGACCCCACACCGATCCTCCACGGCGTGCGAGTCGATCTCGTAGTCACAGCCCACGTTCTGCAAGAGAGCCCCGTCAGCCCCACACCAGCATCTCCCACATCATTCATAGCACCAACTGCACCATCTCCAAAGGATTCATAGAATCATGGGATGGTTTGAGTTGGAAGGGACATCCAAGACAATCCAGTTCCAGCCCTCCTGCCATGGGCAGGAACACCTTGCCCTAGACCAGGCTGCTCCAAGCCCCATCCAGCCTGGCCTGGGTACTCTGTCTCCTTGAGGCCAGCACAGAGGCTGACACAGCCCATACCACACACCCCATGGGAATCAGGAACACCTCCCGAATGGGGAATGGCAAAAGGAGTGGGTTCAGCATGGGAGGGAGGGGACGCTGAGCACCCACAGGTGCGTCCTGCCCCCACCCGTGTTCTCCCAGGCCCGGGGTGTCCCTGTCTCCCCCCGAGGCCCCACCTTGCAGATGCCGTTGATGCAGACGTCGCGGCTGGCGTCGCTGTCGTAGCAGGGCGTCCCGTCCACCACCGCGTCCCGCAGCTTCTCCGCAAAGTACTCGTGCTCGGGCCGGCAGTGCAGCTCGCAGGGGTTAACTGGGGAACAGGCACAGCAGGCACAGACTCAACCCCAGCACCCGGGCCCATCTCCGAAAACACAAATCAACCCTGCAAGCCCAGCCGTAGTGTAAAACACAAAATACAGCACGAACAGGCTGCAAGGCAACGCTGGGACACAAACAGCCAACTCCAGCCGTTTGCGGGACCGCGTCCGAGCATTTCCAGGTTTGAGGTCTCTGCCCTCCACTCACTGTTGTTGGGCACCGGCGTCCACTTGTAGAGCTTCCCTTTGTAGAGCATGGGGTTGAAGTGGCTGCACTGGACCTGGCGGAAGGAGGGTTTGTCCGGGGGACAGCGCCTCACGTTGCAGATCCGGAACCGCTTCCGCTCCCCCAGGCAGTACCGGCCCCCGTACTTCGGCCTGTCCATGGCAGGGAAAAACAGGAGTCACAGAAGGGCTTGGAGTGAAAGAGATTTGAGAATCAGAGAATCCCAGAATGGTTTGGGTTGGAAGGGACCTTAAAACCAATCCTGTTCCACCCCCTGCCATGAGCAGGGACACCTTCCACAGACCAGGTTCCTCCAAGCCCTGTCCAGCCTGGTGCCCATCCTGCAGCTGCTCCGGAGAGCTGCTCCCCATCCCATCCAGGGTGTCCTCTTGACTCTGCTCCTCTACTGCCCCAGGGAATGGCAAAGCTGACACAGGACTTTTTAAAGCAAGAGAGACTTGAGACGCGTCAACAATTTTTTCTCAGATGCCAGCAGACCCTCACAACACGGCCACCATCTCCTGCCACGCTGCCTTTTCCTTTGGTCACACTACTCTCCATGGCCCACGTCCCAGTGACCTCATGAAAATTCCTTCTCCTGGGCACACTTTGCTGAAGAGAATGAAGCTAATGATTATTTTAGGGCTGTGTTTACATGCCCTGCCCTGAGCGAATGGCTGTGGAAGGGGGGGATGCCCAGCACACATTTTCTCACTTCATCCCAAGCACAAAGCTAAAGATTTACCTCCAGTGGCCAAAGCAAACAAATGCCTGGGAAATCCCCAGTGTTTGCTCTCCTGCCTGTCCACAGCTGTGTTTGGAACACTCCAAAACTCCATAAACCACGGCACCTCTGCCACAGTTTATGTCAAACACAAATCCAGGTCTTGATGCAGGACCGAGATGACAGAGCACTTCCCTCAAGAGCCCAACAGCACGTGCCAAAGTCACCCGAGGAAGAGGATGGGCACAACACGTGTCTGGGCACATCAGGAGCTCAGTCCTGTGGTTGCCAGAGCTCCCCACGCCATGTAAAAATTACTCCCCTGGAATATCACTACGAAGCCCTTTTCCTCCCCATCCCAGGGTGCTCTGACATCAGGGCAAGCCGGGGGTTTTGGCTGAATCCAGTGCAACAGTGATTTGGTGACCAAGGGGACATCTGGGGAGCAGATGGGTCAGCCCAGAAATCCTGGGATGGAGGTGGCAGCTCCTCCAGCAGTGCCCGGACACTTGCAGGCGGGAGCCAGCACTGGCTCATGGAATGCAGCAGGGTGATAAACTGCAGCAGGATTTTTCAAAACAACTCTGAATCAGGCTCTAAGAATGCCTGGTTTGCTGTTCTGTCACTAAAGGACACTGCATATGTTTTACATCTCTGAGTGTGGAGTCTCTGCCCTTTGTTCAAGTCACACTGCAACGCTCCCAGGGCAGGCGATGGAATAAGGTCCCTTCCAACCCAAACCATCCCAGGGTTCTGTGACTCCTGACTGGTGTCCTGGGGGTGTGGGCAGCCCCAGGGTGAGGGCTGGCTTACGTGGGGTGGCTGCAGTGCCTCTCAGCACTCTGCACTCCTGCACCACAGCTGCGGGAACAGGAGGCCCAGGAGCTCCAGGAGCTCCAGCCGCCGTCGATGGCCTCGGGCCGGTATCCCACGGGAACGCACTCGCCATTGAAGCACCACTGCGGGGGGACAGGCAGCAAGGGGAGAACACAAGGTTAAGGATGGGGAGCACTGAGGTGCAGCACACAGATTGTCCTGTGGAAATCCACGCTTCGCTTGCATGGAGGTGCCTGGGGTCAGTTGGGCTCTGCCAGAGCCTGGAGCTCCTCAAGCAATGGGAAACTCATAGATATTGGGCTGTTTGAGGATCTGAGGGAGACAACAAACCCAAACCTCCATGGAGACCCCTCAGCAAGGGGATTCACAGCTCAGTGTCAGCCCAGAGGGAAGAGCCAGAGGGGCTCAGAGGTGCCTCCCCAGCAGTGGGGAAGGTCCCAGGGATGACCATCCACCATGGCAACAGATGGAGAGCCTTGTGCTCTCCCACCACCGTCATTAACTGTGGGTTTCACCTTCCCAACTGATTCAAGCAATCCCAAGTGAGTCACTTTCCCCAGGACTTTTAAGCTTCCCTGAGGGCAGTGGGAGCAGTGGGTGTTTGGGCAGAGCAAGGATGAGCCCATCCCTGCACTGGACCCTGCACAGCTCCTGTGTGTGCAGGACCAAGGGTCCCCGAGGCCATGGAGGGGTGTCCCCCCCGTTACCTTGCTCTCCCCACACGCTGTGCCGTCCACAGCCGCATCCAGCTTGGAATGACACGTGTTCCCCACCGTGCACCACAGCGTGTTGCAGACGCTCTGTGGGAAGCAGAGGGACACGGTTCCTGCCGTGGATCCCGGCACAGATCCAACCCTCCGGCAGGGAGAGCACAGCCCCAGCAAATCCCCAGCCCAGAGCCCCTCAGAGCCCATTGCCCACCAGGGACCCCACTCACGTCCATGTCGTCGCAGAAGGTGGAGTAGGGGCCGTACTGCAGCCGGCACTGGTGGCCCACATCATACAGGACACCCGGGGGCACCAGGGGGAAGTCCAGCACCTCCTGGGCTGGGGGGTCATCCAGGCACAGCCCCCAGCCCCGGCTGGAAGAGACAGGTCACAGCAGTGTCACCCCAGGCATCCAACACCTCTGGCAGATGCCAGGGGGAACAGCAGCGATGAATGTCCCATGATGAGAGCAATCAGCATTTCCCACTGACACAACCCTGGCTCTGCCATCCCTGGAGCTGTTCTGGTGTGGATGGGCACCTCTGGGTATCTTTTAGGGTGGGAGCCCCCCAGAGGGATGCCCCCATGTCCCCCAGGGATAGCAGGACATGGGGAAGGCAAAGGGGCAAAGACAGAAGGGCAACAACCATAAACGTCTCGGTGGACCCACAACCTCCAGAAATGTCCCTGCAGATCCTGCTAACAGGAATAAAGGAGATTATCAGCAGCCAAACATGCTCATCCCCATACTGCCACCCCAGGAGTGCTCAAACCAGGCTGGACAGGATTTCTTTGGAGCAGAGGTGGGAGTGGAGAGGCCGAGGCGGGCGGTGCATCCCGCTGCTCCAACTGCTTTTGCTCAGATACTTCCCAAACACACACGGAATTGTCACCAGTGTTGATTTAAACAAACTTGTTTCCAGCAAGGCCAAGCCTCTGGCAAGGCTGCCGTGGTGGATCAGATTACTCGGGTTTGTTGTGATTGGGAACAGCTCTGAATTAACTTGAAATGAGATTCCTTTTTAACCCAAACCAGCAGCACGGAACCAAGGGCTGGAAGCAGGAGAGCTCCTGCTTTGGGGTGCTGGCAGTGCCTGGGGTGATGCCCAGCAGAACCAGCACCCCCTCCTCCCTTTCCCAACCCACCCACCAAATTCCACACTGGACACCTGCAAACAGCTTCCTTGGCTGGAGACATCCCCTTAAACTCCCATGTATATCCTTACTGCAATATACTTATATTTCCCTATGGGGAAAAAGCAGGAAATGGGTTGCTTTCAGCAGCCCAGGGGCTTGAAAGTCTCCATTTGCAAACTCCCAACAGCAGGAGCATCCTGCTGCTCCCAGCCCAGTGGGAAGAGAAGGATCGCTGTGGGTGATGTGGGGCTGAGCTGGGATGGATGGAGCACGGACTGGGCAGCTGGACACAGGGTCCTGGTGCAGCCTGCGTCAGGCACACAGGGGGGTCACTGCATGGCACCTCTGCACATATTTCCATAAAGTAACAATCCTGGAATGGTTTGGGTTGGAAGGAGCCTTAAAGCTCATCCCATTCTTTACACTTGGAAAGTTTTCTCTAAAAATGGAAGGAATGGTATCCTTACTGGAAAAAGTCCAGGCTCCAGCACTTCATCCTGGATGAGCCCCAGGTGTGACACTTGTGCTGCTCTGGACCCTTCACCCTCTGCCTGTTTGCATCCTGGCACAGGGGCCCCACAGGTCCTCCACAAACTGCCCCGAGCCTCCTGTTCCTCTGACCTGCTTGGGGTACTCCCTGCACTGCCCAGCTTATGGAGGGGTCTCTGTCCCGTTTGGGGGTGACTGGGATCTGCCTCAGCCTTCCAGCTTTTCCAGAATCTATTTCTTTGTTAAATATTTTACAGTCATTCTCCCGGTCTGTTCCATTGGCCAAAACACATCTCCAAGCAGGGAAAAATTGGCCTGAGTTTCCCTCTGGCTTTCAGGGATCTGCAGTAAATCCCAGTCCACAGGGAAAGACGCAGGGGCCTGCACTGCTCTGCCTGTTCCAGCCCGTTTCTTAACGAGCTGGAGGATGGAGTGGATGGAACAATGATTAAATCCCCATCTGTGAGCAGGCTGAGAGGATCTCCAGATACATTTGAGAGCAGGATTAAAATTCCAAGAGCTCCCAGAGAACTGGAGGAAGGGTCCAAAAAAGCCAGGACAGAATTCAGCAAAAACAAAGGCAAGGCTTGGAGCTTGGAAGAATCAGCTGCACAACACGGAGCTGGTGGAATGGGCAGAGGAGTGGCATGGGCAGGGAAAGGGCAGCAGGCCCCAGGCCCTGGGAAGAGGAGGGTGATGGAAGAAGAGCTTTAGCACTGGAAAGAGGCTGAAAATCTGGTTGTCTGATGTACAGCAAAGACTGAAGGGTCCCCCCACCGCAGGAGCATCACCAGCCACCCTGTGCCAGCATCCTACACTGCTCTGAGCAAGGGGACACCTTCCCTGGGGACACTGCTGCCACAGCAGGGACGGGATCTCTCCCAGTGCCCCCGCATGTCCAGGCAGACCCTGACCCTGCAACCCCAGCTGCAGCCAGTGCTGACCCACAGGGCTGGGGCCGTGCTGCTGCCGGGAATCACTTTCAGATGCTCAAACATTCGGCAGTGCTTGTAAAATAATAATAATCTTGTGTAAAATAATAATCACCATCATCTGAGAGTGTGGTTTTTCCAAACGTGAGGTCTGTTCCAAGCACATCCAGCAAACCCAGGTCAGCAGGGTCCCGTTTTCTGGCTCCCTCCTTCCCATTCTCCTGCCAACATCTCATTATAACACGCTCATGTCTGTGCTGGCCCTGGCCTCCCCCTGGCCCAGGGGTGTCACAGCCGGTGACAGAAGCCTGCCGGGCCCTGCGCCGCTCCCAAGGAAGAGCTGCTCCTTCTGGGGGAGCAAAGAGAGCAAAACCCCACCAGAGGAGCTTCCAGCTGCTCTGTCTCCCCCATCACAGCTCGCAGCAGCTCAGGGTCATCACAAGCAGGAAATTCTTCATCCCAAAGTGAAGGTTAAAAGCAGAGGGCCAGGGGTGCTGCGGATGCGGGAAAGCTCCATTCCTCTGAATGCCATAAATCAGCAGTAATTCCCCCTGCACGGGGCCAAGCCCACATGTCCCAGGCTGGGATTTGGGAGGGGGAGCCTAGCCCTGGCAGCCTCCAGGCCACGGAATGCCGGCCCCTGGCCCAGCTCTCCCCTCGCTGCTCCTCACTGTTTTCAAACCTTCCCGTAGCAAGGGAGGAAAATGTTCCTCCAGTGCAAGCCACTGGCTGACAAACCAAACTCCAGGCTGTGCTCCTCGGAACTTCCTAACAACAGGCTGAAAAATCAGCCATGGGTGCTAAAAATAAACAAAGGCAGGGAAGAATTTGGCTGGGTCTGGTTTGCCCATGTCAGGCAGAGAGAATCGAAGAGATTCTGCAGAACCTGCAGAGAGCATCAGGGAAAACACTCCGGTTTTATCCCTGCAACCACAGGCCGTGGGCCTGCCCCAAACACTCCTGACCCCCCTTCACAGCACAGAGTGAGGCAACCCAGGGAGGATCCACAGAATCATGGAATGGTTTGGTGGGAAGGGATCTTAAAGCCCATCTCATCCCACCCCCTGCCATGGGCAGGGACACTTTTCACTATCCCAGGCTGCTCCAAGCCCCATCCAACCTGGCCTTGGACACTCCCAGGTATGCAGGGGCAGCCACAGCTGCTCTGGGCAAGAGACCCCCAACACTCTTAGAGAGACGATCTCAGAGTTAAGAGCATCCCCCCGTGCCCTGGCCCTGACCCCCCAGGCCCCACAGTGAGGAAGAAGAGGAGGAAGCACTCACTCGAGGAAGCGTGTGATGTACTCGCGGCTGCAGCGGGACCAGGTGAGTGGGGACGTGTCATACAGGAGCTGTGGAGACATGATGAAAGGTCTTTTCCCAACTGGCTCACAGTCATTGCTGCTTCCATCATGCTGAATCCCAAAACTGTGTAAGAGCACAGCCCACGGAGGGGAGGTGAGCCACAACCACCACAGCCACCACAACCACCGCTCCCGGCACAGCGCGACACCGGGCACGGCCCCGGCCCCGCTCCCGGCACAGGAGCAGGGATCTGCCCTGGGGGACATGCTACTGACAGCCCTGAACTTTGTCCTGTGCTTTTATCTCAGCTTTCCCACTGAAAACTCAGGAATACTCAACAACATCATAGTGGTGGGTGTTTTTCCACACACAGATGTCTGTCTATTGGGAACTGCAATGTTCAAGTGGCCTTGTCAAAATTCAACTGAAACTGGGACAAGCAAAATTCTCTCGCTGATACTACAGACAAATCCTACTTTAAAATTTCTCAATAGGCAACCCCTGCTCCAAAACCTTCCCAAACCACCACAGGACAATACACAAGTGCAATTTCTCCAGGCTGCCTTGGATTACGTGGCTCTCATTAAACCTGCGACAACCCAGAACTTAACTCTGGAATGAAGTCCCCAAGGAGCAAGGCAGGGTTTGCACCAGCGAGGAACCACTTGGGAACCGTCTCCCAACTTCCCCCTGTGCTTTCTCCAGCCCCACAGCGCATGCACAGGAAGAGAAGGAGGAAGAGGGTTACCTGTGTCCGAGCTCGTGGGCCACGGTGAAGGCGAGGGGCAGCCCCGTGTCCTCGTTGATGTTGCAGCTCCGGTGGGGTTGGCACATCCCGGCCACGTGGGACAGCCCCAGGGTCTCACAGGGCCTGTTCATGGCAGCACAGATGTCCTTCCTTGGCCGAGGGGACGAGGACACACAGACAGACAGACAGACACAGAGCAGAGAGGGCGTTGGAGGCGGCAGGACCCGGCACGCAGACAGCGGCCAAACAGGAGTGAGAATGGAGACATCCAACATCCTTCCACAGGGAAAACGTTTATGACCTTTCCTTTCCCCTTTCCTCTCCCACTATCCCCAGCTCATTATTAAGCCTGATTAATGGGAGCTGCTGGCCAGTCTGGCTACGTTTATTCCTTCGTATAAATAAAGCTGATGCTGGGGATAATCAAGCAATGCTCTGGGGAAACATCCCAGAGGTGCTGTGGTTTTCCAGGGCAGCTCCAGCCACCCAGGAAGAACAGTTCCATCAAAGTACAAGGCCTGAAGTGCCTCATTTCTGCTACAAAGCAACTTCCCAGAGAAGACAAAGCTGTTCTGGGTTGTGAATCATCACCCAAACCACCACAACAGCAAACTCACGGCAGCCTGAAAGCCTCAAACCAGGCTTTGACTGCAAGGTACACAAACTTGGCCAGAGGCAGGAATTCCTGCCAGCTCTGTGGGAGGTCAGGGGCTTCCCAGAGGCTCCTCTGCCAAGCCCAGCCTCCGAGGGAAAAAGGAGAATTAATCCCTGTGTACAACTACTGGGAGGATCCAGCCGTTCTGGGGCTTGGCAACAGGGCCACGGTGAAAACCTGCTTTGGAAACCTCAACTGGGAGCTGTGTCCACGTTTAAACCTGAGATTTGAGACCAGTTCATAGAATCACAGACTCATGGAATGGTTTGGGTTGGAAGAAATCCTAAAGATCATCTAATTCCAACCCCCCTACACCTTCCACGGCAGTTCCAGCCATCAGGACCCAAATATCTCCAGATTTCACATTACAGATCTTACATGCATGTGTCCAGGCAGGGAAAGTGAGATTTCAACAGCTCCCACGGAGATGTTCCCCTGCCTGCCCCCACCTGCAGCCAGGTGTGTTTTTAGCTGCCAGAGCAGCTCCTACAGCACTAAACCAGCGCGTGGGCTCCTCACCTGGTGAGCAGGACGGCGACGTCGTGGTGCAGGGGATGGGAGTCTCCCTTCACATTGATGCTCTTCTGCCACTTGCAGAAGCTTTTCAAGGTGTTGTCTGCGTGGTGGGAGATCTTCAGGTCCTCCTGCCAACATAAAGGGAAATCTGCCGGAGCTGTTTGGATTTTGGGATGGGGAGGGGAGAGGTCTGATTCCAGATACATGAGAGCAAAATTGGGAGTGACTGCCATCCAGATGGAATAGCTCCATGTTTATAGCTTGTAGGCTGGGTGGGAAGACAGCCCTTTTCCTGCTTTCTTTTCATCTGTGATTCAACCAAAACATTAAATCATCCAGTAACAGGGGTTAAGAACCACTGCAGAAAAACACCCTGTGCTGGCTGAGGGTGAAGGACACAGCTGTGGAGCCCCTGAGCGGCCTCAGGCCCCCCAGAGCCACCACAGCAGCTGGGACATGACCATGCAGTGACCCAGAGCCCTCTGCCACCTCACTGACACTGTGTTATCATAAACCACCCCAGAAACCAGACTCTGCAGCTCCTCTGCCCACACTGCCCCTGGCTCTACCAGCCAGGACATGGAAGCAAATGTGGTCACCTGGATTTCTCTCACACACGCTCAGCCAGGCCATGAGGACAGCCCAGGAGGGAGCCTGGTTTTCCAGACCAGCTCCCAGCCCATCCCAGCCTGGCTGCCAGGGCTCAGTCCCCGTTGTGCCCTCACCTCCTCGTGCTCCAGCAGGATGAGCCGCACTATGGCGATGTTGATGGGGTTCCCGATGCTGGCGTGGTGGAACAGCCCCGCCACCTGCAGTGGGACAGCCATGGGAACAGAGCTGGGAGCACAGAGCAGCCTGGGACACTGCTGCTGGCACCTCCAGCTGCGGGAACAGCAGCTCCAGGGGAAGCTGCTGCAGGCTGTTGACAACATCTCGGGAATTCCCCACATGGGAGACAAGAACAGACACGGGCCTAGAGTGAGGCCTGCCATGAAATCCATTTACACTCGATACGATCTGTGTAGACACTGGAACTCAGTCAGAAACGCCTGGGGAACCCCTCTGCTCTCACTCCTAACGGATGTGTTTAACATCTCAAAGGAATTCAGTGCTCTCTGGGTGCCTTCACCACCCCCCAGAAATCCAGGGATGTTACCTGAGGTCCTCTGCCCAATCTCACCTTTCCTGGCATCAACCAAAGCTCTCCTCTGGAATGCAGAGGTGCAACCTCGGCAGCAGCAGAGGGACAGACTGAGCCACCTCCCCCAGACTTATCTGCTTGTTTCATGGTGCCAGCAAAGCCCCCCCAGATTCCCAGTGGAGACCACCACAACCTGGCTCTCCTTCCTTCAGCTGTCCTCTCTGGCACCTCCCTGGGAGGCCATGTCCCCCGTCCCCAGGAGGGAAGGACAAGGGAACTGCCCTCAAGCCCCAGAGGAAGGTGAAATGGCCTTGGCTGAGCTGTTCCTGCCTGCAGGGAGGTTTTGGCATCAAGTTTGCTGCCACCTGCCCATCCCCTGTGGGGTTGGGGCACTGGGCACAGCAGCAATGGCGAGGGCAGGGTGGGAACAACCTGCTGGTGGGGTTTTGCCAAGGTTCCACCAGGGATCACTCCTGGCAAGCCCTGGGGTCTTTGATGCAGGGAGACTGTGGCTGTCCCATCCCTCGAATGGGATGGGGCAGGGGATGGACAGGGCTTGCAGCCACCTGGTCCGTGGGAGGTGACGCTTCCCACGTCAGGGGTGCACCTGGATGAGCTTTGAGTCTCTCCCCACCCAAAGCATTCCACGGTTCCGTGGCTCCCTGCATCCCAGCCCCGCAGGGCCCAGCACTCACCATGTTCATGACGGTCAGCACGTACTTCTCGATGTTGTCACTGCCGTGGAACTCCACCATCTTGGTGTCTGCCACCACCAGCGTCTCCACCCACTTCTCCCTGCTGATGGAGCGCTGCTTGATCCTTCTCCTCCTGTGCTGCTTCTGCTCCCACCTTTCCCTACGCCTCTCAGACCTCTCCAGGCTTTCCTGAGATTCTGAGGGATTTAAGGGGAAAAAAGGACTTTTTTCCTTGATAAAATGCTTGCAACTTTGATAAAATATCTTTTTTAATTCACGGGAATCACCTTTGATGTGGAGAAGGCTCCACACTTAGACCCATAACTCAATAACTCGTGTGCATTTTGCTGTGCTCTGTTCCAAAGGACTCTGAGCTCAGTCTGCTGCACATGAGCATGACACAAAAAAAATAAACAAAGCATTCAAAGTAATTTCTTTGACCAGAAGAGGGTTTGCAATATTGCACAAGGAACGAGGAACTCTCCCAGAGCAGTATTAGCATTTGTAATGGCACAGGAATTTACAGACCCTGCAGAGATGCTTGAGAAACAACCTGAGAAAAACCCTGGTGGCTCAACATTTTGGATCATCCCAAATGTGTATTTTCAGGAAGGGACAGTTCCCATCACAATAAACTCTGTGCCCCCAAAGCCGGACTGGTGACTGGAGCCAAATCCCACAAGTGCCAGAGTCCTGGGCAAGCCGAGACACTGCAGGCCAGCACAGAGACTCCCTCAGGCACACAGAGACCGGACTGCGCCTTCCCAAGGGGAAACAATGGGAATGTTCACTGGGCTGAGCGGAGTCCGGAGGCGGAGGAGAGCTCGGCCACTCCTCACGCACACCAGCAACTGGGAATTCTCCAGCGGGGACTTTTCCTGTGACGCGGCTCCAAGAGCAAGGTCAGGGTCAGCCCCAAGCTGGGTGAAGGCTTTACAAACCTCATCCCACACAGTGGGAATCGCTTTCATGGCCCATTTCGGAGGGCTCAGCCTCACTTCCCTAACAATGGACTCCTACATTTTCTGGGCTGTACTGAACGTTAGCTGTGAAAGGGCGTTTTATCCCCTAGCATGAAAAATCCCAACTATCTGGACCACTTGATGAATTGCTAATACCACTGTGACAGTTTAATTGCAGCAGCTTCCTTGGAGCTCATTCCCATTGTGTCCTTGGCTGCTGAGCTCCCAGCCACGACGTGAGGCTGCTGCAGAGCAGGGGGTTCCCCTGGGGCTCCAGGGGGCTCCTGTGGCATTTCCCTCTGGGATGATCCCTGTCCAACACTCGCCCAGCTGTGCACACAGGTGGCCCCATGTACTGACAGGAGCGAAACAACACCAGCAGCATCTGCCTGTTGTGGGGCAAAGCAAACCAGCAGCACAGCAGAGCTCAGTGAGAGGATGGCAGTCATTAAAATCCTACAGACTTTGGGATTTCTTTGGGATTCCTCTCCAGGGCATGCACAGCACATCCACCCCGCTAGCTCTGATTACAGAGGAGATCCACATGAGTTACACACAGGCCATGGTATACCCAGAGAAAATAATTTTCAAGAACAGACTTCAAAGTCCAGAATGGACTTGAGTCAAGAACAGACTTCAAAGCTTAGAACAAGCCATTAAGATTATTACCACAGATTAAATAATTAATTTAGATTATCAGAAGAATGCCTGAAGATAACCCTATTACAGAAACAAACCCCAGTTTGTGAAAGCAGAGAGCTCAAGGAAATGTGCAGCACATCAGGGAGTAACGTGCCCATGAGTTTCTGGGAATGTACTGAATTCCTCAGTACTTGAAATCTTGGATTTAGGAGTTTATCCAACCCATCTGCTCTGGACAGGGAAGGACCCACATGCACTCTGCCCACCCCAGGAACTCCCGGGGCAGCGACCGAGTTCCACTCCCAAAGTCCAATGCCCTGGCAGGTCAAAAAGCAAAGTTTTCATGGAAATGAAAGCAAATGCTCTGTCCCCACATCATTTCCCGCCTGCAGCAAGGCTGGGAGCAGCAGATGAGAGCAAAAGGCCTGAGGTCCAGCACCCATTGAGTCACTGGTGTCACGAACTTTGCCAGAAGGCCAGAGGAAGGGACAGTACCTCGCACACCACAGGATTCCCGTGCAGCCGGGGGTCTCCTGCCCTGCTCAGCCCTGTCCTTGGGCACCTGGCGCTTGTAGATCCTGTGGGGCTGTGCTGCTCCCTCCTCCCGAGGGCTGCTGGACACGGGCTCGATGAAATAGTCCTCGTTCATGAGCTGAAACACACCTTTCTGGCAGGGAGACACAAAGCAGCACCGTGAGGCCACCTGCACCCCAGCTCTCCCTGAGGAACCTGGGACTGGGAATGATCACAGAATCACAGGATCATGGAATGGTTTGGGTGAGGAGGGACCTTAATGCCCATCCAGTGCCACCCCTGCCGTGGGCAGGGACACCTTCCACTATCCCAGTCTGCTCCAAGCCCCAGTGCCCAACCCGGCCTTGGACACTTCCAGGGATCCAGGGGCAGCCACAGCTTCTCTGGGCACCCTGTGCCAGGGCCTCACCACCCTCACAGGGGAGGATTCTTCCCAATATCCCACCTATCCCTGCCCCCCGGCAGTGGGAAGCCATGGAGGATCTGATGGAGCTGTCCTCCCTCCAAAGTGAGCGACACCAGCATGAGCACTGCATCACCAGTTATTTGGAGCCATTTCTGCAAACCCACAGGAGGTTTTAAGCCCTTTCCCCCGACTGCCACTCTTCCAGGTCACTTTTGCCTTTGGAAACACCTAGAGTGGAGTAAGGTAGTGGAGAGTTCAGGAAGCAGCGAGCAGCTTCACTACCCAGGGGCTGTGCTATCAGTAACACCTCCAGCTCCGAGCCCCTGGTTTCCAGATGTGCTCCTTGCAATCCCACACTTATGGACTAAAAGGCAGAGATTTGCTCTTTGGGAATTTGGACACAAACAAGTAAACCCAGCCCCGGAGAGTTCCCAAACCACTGGAATCCATGGGAAATTTAGTCAGCTCTCCCATGGCTGCACCAGACCTACAGATGAGACGTTGACTCTGCTGTTGCTGGGAATTTTGGTATCGGTTTTGGCAGAAGAAAGGGTTTCACCCAACTCCTGCTATTCCCTTATGGATTAAGGCTCCTTGAGGATTGGGGCTGTACTCACCAGGCCATCGCAGGTGCTGAGGGCAGCCAGACCTCCCTGCAGCGCCCGGCTCCGGACCTCCCCGATCATATGGCAGGAGTTGTAGGAGTGAGGCTGGATCTTGGCGCCGGCGATGCCCCCGAAACGCCTCTCGCTGACAAACCCTGGAGCCAGGAGGTGCCTGTTCAGGCTCAGGTTGAATTTCAGGGGTTGCCCTCTGTATTGCAGCTCATAGAACGCAGGAAGCTTGCTCCTGGAGGCAGGAGACCTCCGGTGAAGGGCCCGGTGGGACAAGTCATAGGACAGGAAGGATCCGCTCTCGTCGACCTTGATGGGATGGACGATGTCGCTGCCGGAGCGCGGCGGGGGCGGCTCTGGGAAGAGCGGGTGCAGTGGTTACCTGCAGGGTTCCTCACCTTTCCTCTCCCACCCCTTCCCCCCGCTCGATGCCGAACTCCCGTGGCGGTGGCCTCAGGCACGCAGACACCAGCTGGATCTGGTGGCCACTGGGACGGCACGGAGCAGGGACAGCAGGGACTCCGCCTGCCCCTCCTGCCCTCGGGCGGTCAGGGCTGGGGGTTGCCGTGGGACAGGGTTAAGGTCAGGGTTAGGGGGTGGGTGGGCGAGGGGGGCTCGGGCAGCTCCGGAGCTCGGCTCTGCCCCAGCTGGCCGCGGTTACCACGCACACACTCCCGCTGTTAAATTCCGACTGCCAGTAAAAGAAAACCCAAACAAACAACGAAAAAACTCCCAAAAAAACCAAATTCCCACTTTCAAACGGTGTTGGGGCGCCGTCTCTGGGGGCAAAGCACCCCCGGGCACGGAGCGCTCCGGAGCCTCCCCAGCCAGGGCTCCGCGCTGCGGCCGCGGGGAGCCGGGGCCGCCGGGTCCGACGTCCGACCGTGCCCAGCCCGGGGGGCGAGCGCGGCAGCGGCTGGGGCACCGGGCTGTCCGGTCCCGGCCCCGCCGAGCGCCCTGCGAGCATCCCCGCGCACATCCCGCTCGCATCCCCGCGGCCACCCGGCGCTCATCCCGCTCAGCCCCGCGGACATCCGCGGACACCCCGCGCTCCACGGACGTCCCGCACTCATCCTCGCGCGCCCCTCCCGCGGTCCCCGCCGTCCTGTCCCCGCGGACCTGTCCCCGCGGCGCCCCCGCCCGCGGCCAGCGCCAGCGCGGCGGCGACGGGGACGAGGGGCAGGAGCGGGCGCAGCGCGGGCAGGGCCGCCATGGCTGCGGCGGGCTGGGGGCTCCGCGCGCCGGCGGCGGGGCCGCGGACGGGGCGGGGCTATGCACGGCGGGGGCGGGGCTATGCAAATCACATGGGAGGGACTATGCACACCAGGGGCGGGGTTATGCAAATCGCATGGGCGGGGTTTGCATATCAGTGGGCGTGACTTACAGCGCGCGGTGCTGGCGTGGCCCGACTGCGCCCCCTGGCGGTCTCCTGCCGCTGTGCTTCGCCTGCCGCGCCGTGAGGATTGCGGTAGAAAAATCAAAACAATTCGGCCAATTTTCGGTCAAAAACTAAAACCGGTGCTTGGATGATGCCGTCATATCCCCCCTCTGCTCGGCCGGAGCTACCCGTCAATGCTTCTTTTTGTTTTCTCTCAGGTTAAAGCGAACCGGGAGCGTACACCTGGCATTACTCGGCGCTATTAATTAACCCCTCGGGGGCTGCTCGCGGCTCCGGCATCCCCCAGCTTTCCCGGGACGGCGGCGTCTGCCGGCGCTCCACACCTGCCGGCTTTGGGATAATGTTTAATTATACGGTAATGTAAATATGTAAATCAGGTGGGGCACACGCCCTCTGGCGGCCGGAACGAAGAATGCCCGGGGCCGGTGGGGGGGCCTGTGCCGACACCTGAGGCCGCCATCGAGCTCGTGTGGCGCCCGGCTAGCTCAGTCGGTAGAGCATGGGACTCTTAATCCCAGGGTCGTGGGTTCGAGCCCCACGTTGGGCGTGGCTCCTTTTTTTTTTTCTTCGGTTTTTATTAATTTTTTTCCCCTCTTCTGGCTCCTCACGGCTCAAGCAGCCAACATTTCGCAGCCAACCCGCCCCCGCACCCCCGAGCGGAGCGGAGCGGGGCGGGGAGCCCGCGGACTCCATGTCCCGGCATGCCCGAGCCGCGGCTGCGCGGCGGGGCCGGGCCGGGGAGCGCCGGGGCCGGGCCGGGCAGCGCCGGGGCCCCGCGGGGAGCGGCCGGAGGAGGGACCGGCCCTTATAAATGGCGCCCAAGCAGGACCCCAAACCCAAGTTCCAGGAGGGTGAGTGCGGGCAGGGCCCGGGGCTGCGGGGAGGGAGGGCCCGGGGGGTGCCGGGGCCGCGCCCGGCGCGGGGGTCTCGCCCCGGTGCTCGTGGCTCGGGGCCGTTTGGCTTTCATCGCTCCCTGCTCAGCTCTAACGAGGTGGGAAAGCTGAATTCCCGCAGTCTTTGTCCCTTCCTGTCCCTTCTCTTTCCTCCCAATAACACGCGGGCCCTTCCCACCCCGTTATTCCAAACATCCTTCATTTTCCTGCGCGGACACTCATTGGCATTAAAACTGCTGAAATCCCTCAAGTCTGTCGGGATTTTTATTTTAATGCGTTTGAAAGATGGTTATTATTTATTGTTCCCTGGAAGAGAGCCCAGTGTAGGAGGATTCATGAAGGCAGCACTGGATTCCAGCTGTGCCGGAATCCGCATCTGCAACAAAGCACCGGGGCTTAGGTGAATGAAGGTGAATTGGGCTTTTTGGGAGGCTTATTCTGCCTATATTTTGCTTTTTAGGTAATGGTTGTAGTTGAGAGTGATATAATAAGATTAATAAAAATAACAATATGGTTTAAGATGGATGCCCCGTCCCTGGACTGTCCAGGGCCTGGTTGAACAGGGCTTGGAGCAACCTGGGGTAGTGGAAGGTGTCCCCGCCCATGGCGGGGTGGAATGGGATGAGCTTTGGGATAAGGAACAGTGTGTGGATCCAGGGGACAGGCCTTGTGTGAGGGAGCATGAGCCTGCCAGGTTATCATGGAGACAAAGAACCCTTTCTGCAAATCATCCTTGTGGTTTTTTTTAAATAAATATTCCTCAGTGACTGTGGGCATCTCTCCTAGAAAACATTGCACAGCTTTGAAGCAGAGATGTGTCTTCCACCAGCACTAGTGAGCACTGTGACAATGAGAGTGATAACGTCACCTCTGATTGTCAGCCCTGTCTGTAGGGATGTTTTTAAATAAAAGTACCGACTGTCTGATGTATCAGAATGGGCACTTCTGGGAGAGCCCTTCTAAGGCTTTTTTTTTCTTGATACACAGAAGCATTTTACAGTTCTGCAGCTCATCTCCCCAAAAACATGAGGCACTGCAGCTTCCAGAAGGAAATGTGTGGACTCAGATGTCCTGTGATAAGTACACTGCAATTCCCACAGTGTAACCACACGATGAGACTTGGCTGTTGAGGAGATAAAACCAGGCTGAAGGACAATCTTATCCTGCTTAAATGCCCCAAAGTGAGGAGATTCTGCTGCTGCTGCACAGCCCCAGCCCGCAGGTCAGGTGGGAAGCAGCAGGGGGGCCTCTCTTCCTGGCTTCCCTGAACTGGGAGTGCCAGGGGCTGCTCTTCCTGCGGGAAAAGGACACGGCTGGCAGTGGCTTTCACGTGTCAGAAGCTTAAGGTGCAGAGGTAGGAGAGAGTGCCCTGGACCAATAACCCCTCAGAGGGGCAGCTTTACCTGCTCGTGTGTGAGCCCAGCCTGGTTTGGGGGCTGCAGCTGGAACTGAGGCTGGGCAGGAGTTCTCAGCCAGGTTTGCTGCGGGATCTGGGAATGTCTGTCAGCTCAGGGAGGGGCAGGAATGTGGGGGTTGGTGCCAGGTGCTGCCAAAGTCACCAGCACTGCTGTTTGTGTGCAGCTGCTCTTGCATGGAGATCGTCAGGGAGCTCTGCTCCAGGGTCGAAACAATCACAGCTCTTATCCCCTTTGGTGGGAGAGTGAATTTGCTTCTCCAGTCAGTACCTGCCTTTGAGCAGCTTCCCAGGCTGCCCCTGGACTGGCTCTGTGTGGTTCCTGATGACACAACTTATGGAAATGGCCCTCTGGAGCTCTGAGCTGTTTGTCTGCACTTCCCTTGCAGGTGAGCGAGTGCTTTGTTTCCATGGACCTCTCCTTTATGAAGCCAAGGTAGGTGTGTGTGGCTGCAGGTGGCTCTCGCTGTTCCCCAGGAAAACAAGGGAGTGTTTTAGTTTGCCTGCTGTGCCTCTAGACAGGATCAAGGACTGGAACTAAAATTAACAAAAACCTGTCTGAAATCCATTTTAAACCCTGGAGCTCTATTCCAGAACAATTTCAGGAAGCCCAGTGGCATTGTGCAGCTATGCTGGTAAGCTCCCAGAGGCTGTTGGAATATCCCAGAACACTGGGGAGCCTTTGTGCCTGCAGGATTTGGTGCCTGAGCTGCTCTGTCACCTGCACCTGGAGCTTCCTCAGGGGGAGGTGGCTGAATACAGCCCATGGTCTTCAACACCACCAGTGCCCAGGAGAAGCTGCATTGCAGTGACAAAGGAAGTGGCATTCCCAGTTCTGCTTCCCAGTTCTGGCTTTTAGACCACAAGAACCTGCACTGTGCATTTGTGCCCCTGCTGCCTCAGTGTTACTGCAGGCACAGCTCTGGGTTTAAGTGCTCCCACTCCCTCTGAAAGAGAAAGAAAGAGCTCTTATAGCTGTGTGGGTCAGAAGGCTTGCAGAAATTCCTGGGGTACCTCAGGCAGGGATTTAAATCCTTTAGGATTTAGTGTCAGTAAATGTTAACACAGGGAGGCAGGAGAAACACTTCTCTCTTCAGGAGAAAGAGTTGTTGTAATGCTTAAATAACACCCAGAGCACTGAGAGTGTTTGGGCTGCTCTAAACCATTCCCACTTTGGTGTTCCTGCTCTGCTCTCTGCCATCTCTGGAACAGGAGGATGAGGTTGTTGGGAATGTGCGCTCGGGGTTGTTGTGCCAGTGCCTGCAGAGAGGAGGGTGATTGAGGCTTCTGGTTCTGAGGAAATAACCTTGTGTCACTCAAACAGCCCAGAGCTGGACAGCAGTTGTGCTTGCCCATGCTGTGTCCCTCCTTTTTCCAGAGTGGAATGAGTGTTGCAGGTTCAGGCTGTGCCAGCTGGGTGCTGGAAGGGATTTCCCAGCTCACAAGTAGATTTTGTTTGGCTGTTTGTGTTGAGTGGGTCCTTCTGAGTTCGTGCACTGGCAGAATGAACTTGAAGTTTAATTTTACAAGGTTTTATTTGTTTATTTTAAAGGATTTAATTTTAAAAGCTGCTTTGTCAGTAGTAATGACTAATAACCTTGGCTTTCTCCCTACTCCTTTGATCTGTTTTTCTCAAGTGGTTCTCAGTCCAGCAGTTTTTGTTCCTGACCACATCCTTGGTGTCCCACACCAAGGTGGTCAGAGCAGCTCTTTGTGTTGGAGCAGTGTGAGGGCTCGTGGCAAACAGGAGCTGATTGTGCATCTCTGCAATGCAGAGTTAAAGGAGATTCACTTCAGGCCCTTCTAACCTCCAGCACGGAAAATATTTTGCCACAGAACTATATTTGAGTCATCTTTTATTTCATGCTCAGCCCCTTTATTCTTCAAAACAAGTAGAGACAAGCACAGGCTGTGTGTGGCTGTGTTCAATTCAGGCTGTCAGAGCAAGCCACTGGTGCAGCAGAGGATCCTGCAGGAGCAGGAGAACCTTAGTCCTGGGTGCAAGTCCACGTGAGCCTGGATTTAAGTTCCATATGTGGCATTTTGCAGGTGTTTCCTGAAACAGGTTCCTCTCTGGCAATAGCTCTTAGTTGAAGAGGGTACAGCACAGTGTGGTGTTGAGAAAATGTAGAGCCAAAGGTTCGCCCTCTCAAACACTTAGAGGTGGCTCTGCATGCCAAGAAAATACCAATTATAACTCCTGTGAGTAGTTTTTACTTCAAAGGAAGAAAAACTCCTTTTAAAGAGACTCAAATCTGGAGCCCCGGAGGGGCACCCTGCAGGTTTTACAGCAGCCTCATTCTGTCACTGCTCAGGGGGGCAGTGGCAGCTCAATCTCAGCACCTCCAGAACAGGACTTGAACTCCCTGGAGGAAGTGTTGAGTTGGTGGATTTAATTGGTACAGCCAAGAAGTTCAGGGGCAGGGGAAACTCTGCAAGCTGAAGCAGCAAAGCTCCCTGAGACCTCCTTGTTTTCTCTGGGACTGACTGACCTTTCTTCTCTGTTCCAGTGTGTAAAGGTTGCCATAAAGGACAAGCAAGTGAAATACTTTATCCATTACAGTGGTTGGAATAAAAAGTAAGTACTGCATGAAATGAAAGCAGGATTTCTCTTTCCTTTGCAGGGAGATGCTGTGTTTGAGTGTGAGCTGGGTGCAGCAGCACTGCCACATCTCTGCTGTTGGCAGATTGTCTGGGATTGACCAGAATGATTTTATACCTAAGCTGATGATTTATGTAACACAAAGAGAACGTTGCCAAACTGGCCATTTCCTGCAGAGCTGTCAGGAGGGAATGCTCTGGAATGTTCTGGGTGTTCAGGGTGGGTAACACTGGAACTCCTCCCTGGCAGAAGTGTCTGCCATGAAAACTTCCTTGTTATGCCTCGGTAGGAAAGGCAGCTCCTACTGAGGTGGGGCAAAACCACTCAAATACCCTTCCCTTGCCTTTTACCCCAGGTTTGGCAGGGGATTTTGGGGCACAGCTTGCTGAGGGCTGTGTTCAGGCTGGCTGGATTAGCAGCAGGTGTAGCCTGTGTTTCAGTTCCAGCCTCTCATATTAAAGTAAACTTGCAGGTACTTTTCCCTCCTGCAAAACTGGCAGGATTCCAGGTGAGAGATGGCTGAGGATTTCAGGCACCTCTGTGAGATAAATGCTGAGCCCATTAAAGGTGAGAACTTCATGAGGTTGTTATATTGATGTACTTTTTTCCCTTTTTTTGAGTTGTTTTCTACCACTCAGTTTGAATTCAGGAGAAGTGGAGGTTTTTTCCTAAGTGATTAAAAACCTCGGCTCTTCAGACCCAGAAGTCTCAGAGCACAGTTTCCTGTTTGGTTTGGTTTCATTTCAATGCTGAGAACTCTTAGTCACAGCAGCCTTGATCTCTGTGCTGTGACTAAAAGCTGAGCCTCATGTTTTAGATGTGACTTTTAATTGTATCCGCTCCCCCTCCTGCCAGAGGGACAGGGGATGTTTCAGTGTAAACACAACACTTACAGGAGCATAATCAGTTTGTGTGGCAGCTTCTCTTAATGAGGCAGCATAAATTTGGCCCTTCCTTCCCTTACTTATGCCATGAAGGGGGCCAGAAGTGGTGTCCTGATCCCGCTTTTCTTGCTTGTGCTGTTTGAGTTTTATTTTTTGCCTTCAAGCTTCCAATTAAGTACATTAAAAGTGGCGTTGCTGCAAGAGCCAGGGCAGCACAGCCTTCGTTTGGCCTTCTGCAGCTGTAATGGCCTGACTTGGAATTATTTTGCCAATATCAACATTCAGGATACCAAAAAGCTTCATCACCGTGGGACGTAAATGTGTCACCATGGGGTATAAATGTGTCACCTGTGTCACACCTCTTCTGGAAGGTCTCTTGCAGCTGGACAGGCAGGAGTGGGATAAGTGGCTCAAACAGCTGAGCAAAGCACTGCCCAAACCCCACAATCTTTGGGTACAGCTGGAGATGCTTCTCTGCAGTTTTTAGATGCTGCCCTTGTCTTTTGTCTACCCTCTGAAGTCCTGGTGCTCCTGTAGCAATATTGGTTTGGTTTGGCCACGTGATGCTCCAAGACTGGCAGCTACTGAAAAATGGCACAGAACTCTTTATAGAGCTTTACTTGATGCACTTTAGAATACCTTGGCCACTTTTAATGTGTTTTATTTGAGATAAGTTGTCAGATTGCTCAGCTGAGCCACTCTTTGTTGAAGTGGAATTCCTGCTGGTAATGGCAATTTCCCCAACACCTGTTCTCTTAAATCGTTCACTTCAGATTCTTCAAATATTCATGCCATCTTGGTTTCCTTCACAGACAGAAATCAGAGCTCTTCTCCTTACAGTAAGATCCTATTGCTGAATTTGTTAACCTATAAAATGTTGAAATAGATAAAGGAAACTTTTCAGTAATATATTATGGATACAGATATCCCATAATTATGTAAACGTAGAATATTTTTTTTCCTGTGATGCTTCCTTTGAATTTAAGACAGTGTTCTCCCTCCTACATAGCCCATCCTTCAAGTTTGGGAAACTGGAACTGACAGAGGGTTACACTTCCCTAGAGAAATCATTCCAGCTCCAGTCAGTGGGGAATGTTTGGTAACTTTGACCTTGACTTGTGCCAGTCCATGATTTGACACAAAGCAGAGTTTAGTCCTGAATTCTGTGAAGCTTTTAATTGACTGTTGTGTGTAGAAGGCAATCATGGGATGGTTTTAAGTGATGATTGATCTCTGGGTTTTTTCCAGCTGGGATGAATGGGTTCCAGAAAGCAGAGTGCTCAAATACGTGGACACCAACCTGCAGAAACAAAAAGAACTCCAGAAGGCCAACCAGTGAGTAGTGTGGAAGAAGTGCTTGTCAGTAAATACTTGTTCAGCTGAGCTTCAATCAGGTTATCTAGTTATCAGGGGAAAATAATGAGTTTCAAACCAAAATCAAAGAAGCTTCTTTTTCCACCAGAATCTTATTTCTGAATATGCTCTGTTTAAAGGGAACAATATGCAGAGGGGAAGATGAGAGGAGCTGCTCCGGGCAAGAAGACTTCTGGTCTGCAGCAGAAAAATGTTGAAGTGTAAGATTCTTTTTATTTAAAAATGAAAAACCCAAACAAGGCAAGTCACCCCCAAACCCTGCCCAAAATACCTCCCAAACTTTTGCTTGTCAGTTTTACTATTAATGGCTCTGCAGGTCATCTCCATTTCTCGTGGCACAGCCTGTGCAAAAGCTGTTTAATGGTATCAAAAAGGCCTTTGTTAAAGTATTTTATTTGAAATGCCTTTTAGATGGTACAGAGTTAATGTTGAGTTGAGATGCTGAGTAGACACACTCTGCATTTTTCTCACTTTATTCCATTTAAGTTGGTGACTTGACACTCAGAAAGCTGTGATTGCTCATTATTCTTGTATATCTCAGTAAAATCAGTTTCTCTATAGAATTTCCCAGTTCTTCCAAGCACTTTGGAATAAAATCTTTACAATGCCTTGCCCTCTCATGGTAGAGTTGTCAAAACTGCATTTAAAGAGTCTTTCTTTGGCTGGTTTTGACAAAACTAAACCAATAAATACACAATTTAAAAGGAGTTTGCATCTGAAGAGACCAGAAGCAAGCTCAGGCATCTACTAGAAAAACTTAATTTGAGCTGTGACTGTCAGATTCCCTTCACTCCATCCTTTTGGTGTTTCAGGGCAGATGGCAGATTTTATGGTAGATTTTCAGACAGTCAGTCCAGCTCTGCTCATTTATCATCTTCTATTTGGGCAGGGTTTCACTTAATGATGAACATGGCCTTACTAATGGGATGTTTTGAATTCCTAACTTCATTTGTGATTCTGGCCTTCACAAGGAAGCTGCTGAAATGCCATCCCTTCTTCAGAAGTGGATTTGGCAGCAGCCTCAGGTTTCATGTCTCATTCAGGGGCAGGTTTGTTATGAACTGTGAATCATTGCTTTGAGGAGTGCAGCTCAGGTGGGGACAGGGAACTGGGTTTTGCTCTGGATCCTGGAGCAGTTTCACTTTGGGATTAGCCAAAGCCTGGCCAAGGCTGTAGCTGGCTCCTGGTCTGGGGAAAAGGGATCCCAGTGGATATGCTGGACCCTGGTGCTGGCTGGATGCTCCCCTGTGCTCCCGTGCTCCAGGTCAGGTGAGTTCTGCCAGCCCAGCACCAACCTCCCACAGGGACCAGTCACTGCCTGTCCTCATGTGGGGTCAGACAAAACCCAGCCCAAAGCTGTGTAGGCAGCTGATAACGAGTGTCATTAAAATCTAATTAAAACAGGTCTAAATGATGACCATTCCTAATCTGGCTGCTTAAGGGGTTGTTGCACCTGAGTCTCCTGTGTGAGTGGTGGGAGGGGGGCTGATTGTGGGTGTGACTCAGTGGTGAATGTGTGTGGCTTGCACCCGAAGAGAGCAGGGCAGGAGGGACTGCAGGGGAGGTGCCACTGCTGCCACTTTGAGTCACCAGGGATGGGAGCAGGGGGGTTCTCCTCTCTGCCTGGGTGAACTCTGAGTGGTCACCTGGGCCTAAAGTTAGAGCTGGCTTCATCCTCTCACCCCACCCAGGGCTGTGTCCAAGGGAGGCCCAATGGGTTGAGCCCCTGTGTGAGGATAAACTTAAACCACCTAACCAGGCCTGACCTCACTCCTGGCTGAAGCCAGTTTTGGGGTGGGAGGGCCTTGGCTTTCTGCTGCCATCACTGCCCTGAGCTTTTATGGTGTCTCCAGCAGGACAGGTGTAAGGTAATTATGTGAAACTTCTGTTTCATGTTATTGGAAAAACTGATTCCTTGAGTTGGGAAAAGGCAGAGGGAAAGCAGCAGCCTGGCTTGGGGGACGTGAGTTAGAGCAGGTCCTGTGTGCTTCTTGCACTGATCTTGCTCTTCATCTCTGGGAGTGCCACATCCAGCACATCCCTCTGAACTACAGCTGCACTGTTTCCAACAGTTTCTTCCCTTCTTGGAGGCTGAGGGAGAGGAAATGCTCTGACTTGCCCTGGGTTGTGCTCCTCTTATATCTGCTCACAGCTAAAGGCGAGAGGGCTTCTGGAAAATGCCAAAATACACTTCCAAAATCAAACTTCTGGATTGTTCCCTTGTATATTTGAGCTCATTGCTGATAAATAAAGTACTGGTGGTGGCGAGGGGGAGAAACTGTTCACACAACTGTTCTAAAAGGGTAACACTGCCCACCTCTGTGGGCCTCAGAATTTACCTTTTGTGGCACTCCTGGAGGATCTGAGGGAAAGGTAATTTATATTCTAAAATTTATTATTCAGATAACCAAGCAATAATGTCACTAATGTAAGCACAGCTTATCCTCCAGGAATGTTCAGTAGTGATATGCTGCCAGAAATGCAAATGTTTGGCTCCTGGGCTCGTGTGAAGGCTGCCCAGGAGCTCTGGCCCTGTCTCCAACCTGCCGCGCTGTCCCCAGGTTTTTCCGGCGGGATGGAGCCCACACTGTTTGCTGCCTGGAGACCCCGGCCATCTCCACACGGTGAGTGAGGCATGGGCTGTCACACCAGGGCTGCCACCCCAGCATCCCACCCTCCCTCTTTCCTGGTTTCTGGACAGACCCTGGGAGCCCTCGGCGGTCCTGGGGTAGTTTGGCAGCAGGGCCTCGTTTGGGGTTAGTTAAAGCCCCTTTCCAGTTCCTCTGCCCTGCATCTTTTTGGCTGGGCTGGGTACAGTGGGAGGACACTCCCTGTGTCCAAATGACTCCAGACTTTTGGCACTGGATCCTTCTAGAAGGTTCCAGGGGTCTGCCTGCTTCCTGCAGCCTGGAGTTTATGGAAACCAGTAACAAAGAGTTTTCTGGAGCCGTGGGAGCAATGCTGGTGTTGGAAGGGAGAGCTCAGCACCTGCTCCTTGTATTGTATTTTAGTTTGAGTCTGTTCAGAGCAACTGTTCTGCAAACTGCAGCAACTGGCTCCAAACACTTTGAAGCAATCTGTGATCAAATAGAAATATGCTTGAAATGCAGGTTGGGTTTAAAATAATTACTCATCTTCTGATAACTGGAAGCTGTAGCAGAAAAAATGTGTAGTTAAAGCAGGTTTTATGGCTGCCTATGCAACACCTTCTGACTCTGTTAAATGTAGCTCTGCTGAATTCTGACTTCCACGAGTTTATTCTACGTTTCATGGGCCTAAAAATCAGGAAACAGTCAGAGTTAATGGGTGCTTGAAAAATAGGAGGAGTAACTAAGTGTTCTGGAGGGAAGATATGGCACTGAATAACTAATTAGGGAATAACATCTGGTTTTAAATTCTTAATGGAGTTTAAAAAAACTCTGATTCTGTTTTAATTGTTAACATTATTTTTATCTTGTGAATTAATCCTGGGAAGGACTCCCTCTTCCCTCCTGTTGACTTTGGGTTTGGAAGAAAAGCCTTTCTCTTCAATGCACCAGTCCACTATTAGTGACTTAACTTGGGCTTGCTCCCTCTGAGGGATGAGATTTATCCTGCCCACAGTTTCAGCCTCATTTCAGCTTTTCTGACTTTAAACAAACCCTTTACTCTTCCTATCTCCAGCCCTTCCTCAGAACTCTGCCTATTTCCTGGCCCTGATAAATGCAGTTCAGAGCTTGAAAACAAGAGTCACTTGAGAGAGTGCTGAATTTCCGAGCAATCAGTGTTGGACTGGTAGAGGTTTATCCACCCAATGCCCAGCTTTTGAGCAGTTGCTGCAGGCTGCTGTTGGCAGGGAGCAAACTGAGAATGAGTAGTGGTACTCCAGGTAAAACTTCCTGAAAATGGGTAGTAAATAGACAAAGTACTCCTGAATCTTCCCTCCGCTGCAGTGGTAAAACTGGAGGGTTTTTTCAGTCTTTTACTGGAAGTTAATTCAGCTGAGTGAGATTTTTCTGGGAATTCCCAGCACTCCTGTTTCCTTGTGCCATATTCTGTCTGAGATATAACAGCTACAAATCTCCTGTAGTTCTCCAAGAGCACTTGGAAAGGACAAAACATCCCAAAAATGGTGAATTCTAACCTGTTCCATGAAGAATCTTGTGGTACCACAGCTCTAAAGCCAAGTCATAGCTTGTATTTCTTCTGTGTGTCCTTAGCTAAGCACTGCCCAGGCCCCTGCAGATCTGCTCCCTGTGCTGAATGCTTGAAACATTTTCTGGCTTTCTGCTGTGGCTTCCTTAAGTGCCACTCTCTTGATATGTGCAATAATTTGTGTTCTTCTTGCAGGAAAACAAAAAAGAACAAGCAGAAAAGTAAGTGTGTCTTATTTTGCATCTGTGTGGGTCTCTCTAGTGAAGGATTTGTAGCTGAAATAAGACCTTCAATCTGCCCCAATAATTCACTGCCACCTTGTGCTGTCCCTCCTGGACTCCTGGGGCTCTCTGCTCAGGAGGGGGAAGGGTCACACTTTTGTTGTTGGCACAAAAATCTACTTGTTTCAGTCTGTCAGGATTTTGAGCTCTTGCAATTGAAAAGCAAAGTTGATCTGATGAAATAATTTCCTAAGTCAAACTTAGGTTTTCTTTTTGAGATAGTGATGTGACACAGCTGCAAAGCTGAGCTGCTGGGTCCAAAAATTCTCCCCCAAAAATATGACAGACTGGTTTGGTTCTAGTGCAGAGACCTCCCTCAGATAAGTGTCAGTGCAGCAATTTAAACTGGCACAAATGGGGGACTCCAAGAACACAAGTAATATTTGAAACAACAAAAAACCCAACAGGTGCAAAGGTGATCTGAAAAAAATCTGAGCTTTACTCTGAAATTCTTCTCCTAAATCTTCTCTGCTGTTTTTTCCTGCTACTGTCTGTGCTGTGCACAGCTCCAGGCATTGGAGAGGGGAGCAGCACCAGTGAGACTCCCCAGCCTCCCAGGAAGAAGAGGGCTCGGGTGGATCCAACAGTTGAAAGTGTGAGTGTTTTCCATTCCCTCCCAGGGATTTTGGGTGCAAAACAGAAGGGTGCTCTGCTCCCAATTAGTATCTGTGAGTAATTAGTCTGGCTTGGCTTTTCTCAGGAAGAAACGTTTATGAACAGAGTTGAAGTGAAGGTGAAGATCCCGGAAGAGCTGAAGCCGTGGCTGGTGGATGACTGGGACTTGATCACCAGGCAGAAACAGGTACCTGTGGAAATGCTGCCCAGCTCTGGGGCACAGCTGTGTGTGTTGCTGTGGAGCTGTCACTCTGGGCCTGGCTTTACTGGAACCTCTCATTTACCAGTTCATCAGCAGGTTGCTGTTGAGCAGCACAAGTGTTAAGTGGACACATGGATATAGTCAGAGAATCCTGGAATGGTTTGGGTGGGAAGGGACCTTAAATCTCATCCAGTTCCAGGCCCTGCCGTGGGCAGGGACCCCTTCCACTATCCCAGGTTGCCCAGCTTGGTTGGGGATTTTAATGCCCAACTAAAACTGTTGGTGGAGTTCCTTTCATAACCTGTACCAGCTTAACCTGCTGATTTCATCCTAGAAGTGTCCTGATGAGAAAGGGTTTCAGTTCAGCTTCCAGGTATAAATGTCTGCAAAAATGAGACAAACTTGTATTTGTTCTGTTTTGCTTTTGTAGCTCTTCTACCTCCCTGCCAAGAAGAATGTGGACTCCATTTTAGAGGATTATGCAAACTACAAAAAATCCCGAGGAAATACCGATAACAAGTGAGTAGTGGTCACTGCCAGCCTTAAACACTTCCTTGGCTGCTGTTGTTGGACTTGGATTCCATGGAAAATGGAATAAGGTTGTGAAACCCAGCCCAGCCCCAGGTCCAGTGCCCTGTTCCAAGCCCAAGGTGATGGAGGTGTTCAGAAACCCTGAGAGAGTAATTCCAGACTGCAGTTCTGCTTTCTGGATATGATTTCTGCTTCCCCACTTGCCCTAAGCCTTTTTCTGAAGGAAGCTGATAGAAACTTCCCAGAAAAGCTGTGTGGGGAGAGCTCAGTGCCCCTGGGCTCCCTCACAAGCCCAGGGCTGGGGGCCAGGGAGGTGCACGAGAACTTGTACATACTCAGATGGGCAAAGCTAATTATTGTTTGTAATTACCCCACCAATCAGCCCTGAGCAAAACAAGGTGTGTTTACTCTGCAGGAAACTTTCCTGTTTGAAAGGGAGAACAGAAGGGGGAAGTAATTTTCTTCCATTCAAGAGGAAGCAGATTATTGACTTGTCAGGGTGTTTTAACCTCCTCTGATGTAATTGTCCTGATGCCAGGTCTAAATTTGTTGGCAGGGTGGGGTGAGGGTTGTGCTCCTCAGTGTCACTGCCAGTTCCTGCACAGGCAGGGTGAGGTTGGAGGCCTGCAGGAATCTGGCAGGAGAGGCCTGGGAGGAAGGGAGCAGGTGCCTGAAATGTGGGGGGGCTGTCCCTCTGTTGAGTGCAATTAATTCAGTATTGTCCTTTGAACCTGGTGTGAGCTGGAATGAGCTTTGGGTGACAAGAGAAAAGCTGCTGAATGTCCCCAGTGCTGCCTGTGGCTTCGGAAGGGCTGCTCCCAGAGTGCACCTCTTGGACAGGATGACTGAAAACTGCTGCTCTTGGTTTGCCTAAATCCTGGCTCAGGTCAGAACTGCCCATTTTCCAGAGAGGTCTGGAATTGTACTCTTCCCTGTGGCTGTAGATTTTAAGGTCTCCAGACAAATTTCCTTGCAAGATCTGAATACCTGTGAAAGACCCTCCTGATTTTGGTG
Source organism: Coloeus monedula (assembly GCF_965178545.1). Classification (NCBI taxonomy): domain Eukaryota; kingdom Metazoa; phylum Chordata; class Aves; order Passeriformes; family Corvidae; genus Coloeus; species Coloeus monedula. The sequence goes on along the minus strand of NC_138794.1, from coordinate 12,588,897 downwards.
GTCTCCCCAAGCCAAGCCTGGAGCAGTCCTTGGTTTGGTGCTTGGAGCAGGCCTTGCAGAGCTCTCTGTCCCCAGGGAATATGCTGTCAACGAGGTGGTGGCTGGCATTAAGGAGTATTTCAATGTCATGCTGGGCACTCAGCTGCTGTACAAGTTCGAGAGGCCCCAGTACGCCGAGATCCTGGCGGATCACCCGGATGCTCCGATGTCCCAGGTCTACGGTGCCCCACACCTCCTGAGGCTCTTTGGTGAGTGCCAGCTGGGGGGCTGAGGAAGAGCAGTGGGAAGTGTTCAAGTGCTTCTTTCCCTCTCTCCAGTCTGTGACAGGCAGCTCTGAAGTGTGGGTTCATTCTCTCCTTATCCATGTATCCAAAAGGCTCAGAGCCACTGGGAGGCTTGGGATGGAAATGGATTTTTAAGTCTGGTTGGTTTAGGTGAGCTTGTATATATTGGGATAGATTCCTGGGCTGCTTTTTTGTGCTACTGTAAAGTTGTGGAGTTCAACAACAACTCAAAGCAGTGTTTGTGACAAGTGTCCTTCCTTTGGAGCAGTGCGGATCGGAGCCATGCTGGCCTACACGCCCCTGGATGAGAAGAGTCTGGCTTTGCTCTTAAACTACTTGCATGACTTCTTAAAGTGAGTACTTGGGAGGCCTTCCAGCAAGGAGAAAGGTCAGGGAGCTCAGGCTGCTGTGAGGCTGCTCCTTTTCAGTGAATTGTTGTAGAATTGGGGCCTGTGTGTGGGATCTTCCCCACGGCTGCCATGAAGCCTCTCAGACTCCACTTCTCTGGTTCTGTTAATCTGCACTTCTACCCCGTCCCGTCTGCTCCTTGTTGCAAAATAAATGCTTCAACATTTATTTATAGCTGCTAAAAAAAGCAGATGATAATTCCAGCAAGCTATTAAATTACACAATAGTTACTCAACAACAATTGAGCAAATGTTTAAAAACTGATGAACTTTAGGAATGTTATTTCTGGGACAGACTGTCACTGGGGCTTTAGTGTGCTATGGTACCCTGTAGCCATGGGATGTTAAGGAGGAAAACATCCTGATAATAGTAAAACACTTTAATGTGAAATGAGGTGAGCTTTAAGGCCCCTTCCAACCCAAACCATTCCAGGATTCTATGATTAGGAGCTATTGGAAGCTGAAAGAAAACCCTCACTAAATTGAGGATGTCCTTGCAGCAGAGCTTGACAGGAATCAGCCTGGTAGTCAGGGAAAACCTGCTCTGGGGAATAGCCATGGTCTTCTGGGGCAGTCTGAGGTAAATGCAGGTGCTGAAGAATTCTGGCTGTGAGGTATAAATGTGAACCCAGTGACCAGAAATCCTGAACCCATTCCATGAGAATTAATGGCACATAACTCTTACCTTTGTGCAGACAGAGCTTCCTGGTGTCCTGTTCCCTGCCCCTGCTCCTTTGAGTAGAGCAGTAGCAAATCGATTCTTGGTACAGCAGCTGCCTGAACCTCAAATATCAATGGCTTCATCCTGTTAATCCCGAGCTGCCTGAGCTCACCTGGAGCTAGAGGTGCTTGGCAGCTTGTTTGGAATGGCTTTTTGGCTGAGCTGTCAGATCTGCAAGTGCTTGGCAGAGCTGATGTGAGCAGCTACGTGTGGGACTGGTGCTTCTCAAACCCTGTTGTGTGTCTGGGCAAACACCTCCTGATTCACAAAGCCACTGAACAACAGAGAATTTGGGCAAGAAGTAATGTAACATTTTTGTTATTTTTGTAGGTACTTAGCAAAGAATTCCTCTGCGTTGTTCAGTGCCAGTGACTATGAGGTGGCTCCTCCGGAGTACCACCGGAAAGCGGTGTAATCCCACTTTTCCATGGAGCAAGGGTTGGATCCTGCACCACTGTCCACTTCTGCATCCCGTCCTTCACCTCCCCATCACACAGCTCCTGTAAACATAAAGTGAATAAAGTTGTGTGTGTGAAATGGAACTGCCACGTAAGTTCAGAAGATTTCTTGTTCTCCAATGGATTTTCTTGTCCTGAAGTGGAAGCTCGGAGCTCCCAGGAGCTCTGTGGTGTTTCTGGCTTGATGTTTGCATCGCTGGGATGTAGAGGAATGTGTTCTGGTGTGTCATTGTCTGAACTCAGTGCTCGTAGGGCTGCTCTCCCCAGAGGCTTGGCCTCACTTACCCGCTTTATTCCATAGTAATGACAGACCCACGAGGGCTGTGTCACCTGTGTTGGTGCTATTGACTGTCTCACTCACCCCAGTGACTTTTTGGTGTTGGAAGTTCGATGTTTGGTTCATAAATGTCTGCTTTTCTTGGGGTAGTTGAAGGACTGTGACTTTTTTTATATTCTAACAATAGGAAAATGCATTCTCATCTCGTAGTGTTTGCAAGTGTTGGTCTATCGCAGAGCTGTTTTACAGATCTGCAAATAAACTTTTTTAATTTCAAATGTGGTTTCTGATGTTTGTGTTTGCATCAGTCACTGCTGTGTGAGTGTCCTGGCCAGGCTGATCCAAGGGAATGAGGGGTTTGGATCTCAAAGCCGTTGCAGGACTTGGCTGGGCTCTGAGTAGCTGCTCTTTCCAGGCAAAGTACCAGGTTTTAATCACAGATGTTACTGCAGGAAGCCACAGTGTCCAGGGATCTGGGACCTGTCCTGCCCCAGGACTGGTCTGGTGCAGCTGGGGTGGGACTGAGCCTTTCCTGCGGGGGCTGAGGGGCAGGAGAGTCCCACATGTGTCCCGAAAATGGGCTGTGCACTCCCAGCACCTGCTGGGGGTGAGGATGGGCTGGGCTGCTCGGGGCTGAGGGAAGGTGTGAGCACATTCCCTGGACAGGAATCCAGCAGGGTCCTGTCCCACCCTGCCCTGGTGCCCTCCTGTCCTGTGTCCTAGCACAACGCCTAGTGGTGCTAGGGCTGGGATGGTCTGGTTAGATAAGGAGCTGTTTGAAAGAGCAGCAGGATCTGCTGTTACACGGAAAAAGAACAATATTGAGCAATAGGGTGAGGGGAAGTTGCCATGGAAACTGAGGCAGGGCTGGGAGCAGCTGTGGCACTTCCAAGGCAGGTTCCTACTCGGAATTCTGTTCAGGGCAGGCAGGGAGTAGGGAAGGGACACTGTGGGTTCCCTGCCCAGCTCTGGGCTGGGCTGGAGCCGTGTGGGAAGAAGGTGGGTGCTCCTCTGGTTCCTGGTGCTGTTCCAATCACTGTCTGCTCACCTCAGCATTGTTAATTAGCTACTGCTCGTTATTTATCCTGGCCATTACCCGGAGCCAGGATCATGTTCCAATCTGAACAATGGATTTATCCTTTGCCAGCTGCCCCAAGAGTGGAAATGGCCTTTTGTTGTCAGTGCTCGTGTTCACAGAACAGTGTTCATACCAAGGCCCGTTCGGATTTTCTGGTGATTCTGTTTCATGTGGGAAGGTCCCTGGGGTCCTGCTGAAAAACCTAGGTTCCCAGGGGGAGAGGACACCTGGTACCGTGTTGCCCCTCTGAGCTGGGAGCCTCTGCTCCTTCCAGCTCCTCCTGGGAAGGGTGAACTCTTCCGGGCTGGCCGGAGGAATCATCGGCTTCCAGGCAGTGATTTCACAGAACTGTTTAAGTTGGAAAAGATCTCTCAGATCATGGATTCCATGCCAAGCCCGGAGTAAGTGCCCTGCTGGAGGTCAGGCTGGGTCTCACAAGGTGAAGAGTTACAACATGTGCCTTGTACCCACACAAAAGCTCCTGCTCCCAGTGCTCTGGGATGTGCATGTTCTTTTCCAAGGCACAGCAGCCTCAACCACTGCTCTAAGGTTGGATCACTGGTAGGGACTCATCTTTAGCCCAGTTTTTTGAGCTAGATCTGGGATAGAGGGATGGGAGCTGTGCCAGCTTCCTTGCGTTTAGTTTGTAGATCCCTGGAGAGCTGGAAGATGAGCTAAGAGCCTGTGCGTACCCTCAGACCCCAGAGAGGCTGGGTGTGCTCATCATTGTGGTTCCTCAGACAGGGCTGTACCCACTGGAAAGCTGAGGAGTTTGTAGAGCAGAAAATTACATCTTTGCAAGGATGGACTACTGGGGCCCAAGCCCAGTGCCCAGGAAGGGAGGCTCTTGGAAGTGGAGTCCCTGGCACAGCACGGTGTGACAGAGCCTGGAGGAGCTCAGCTGGCTGAGTTCCCTCCTGGAAAAGGTGCTTTTACACATGGAAAATGACTGTATGAGGAGGTCGTGGGGAGCAGCGATGATGAACTGTCCCTGTTGGGGTGAGCCCGGTGGGAGGGTGGGGCCGTGCCATTCTTGGTGTTCCAGCTGTGCCATTCCCGATGTTTTGGCTGTGCCATTCCCGGTGTTCCGTCTGTGCTGTTCCCAGTGTTTTGGCCATGCACCCTTCCCCACACACTGTGTCGCCTTCTTCCTTCCTTTGCTCCACTGTGAGGGTGGTTTCCTGTGCCACGGGGTGTGGAGGGCTGGGTCCATCCTCGCCCTGTTTTCCTGCTGCCCTTTCGAGCCTACCCAGCACAGCAGTGCCTGTGCCAGATGTGATCCCGACGTTCCTCCATCCCCAGGGCCGGTCCCTGCCCTGAGCCCGGCTGCCTCGGCTCCGCTGGACAGCCGGGAGAGGAGAGGAGTGAGCAGAGCGATCCCTGTGGCACTGCCCGAGCTCAGCCATGGCATCCACACAGGTGAGTGCCCCCCATAACCACGTTGCTGGCATCCTCCTGGCTGTGTCCTGCATGTGCTGTGTCCGTGTGCTTCGGGATGTGCCCGGGGGCTGTGCCCTGCCCGGGGTCTGTGCTGGGGGTGCACACATCACACAGGGGCACTGCGTGTGACCGTGGGGCTGGGTCAGAGTGAGGGGCCTGACACGGCCGAGGGAAGGAGCTGGGGCTGTCTGAGCTGCTGGGGGGTTCTGGAGCTCCCTGTAAGAGATAAGGAGCTTATTCCAGGGAATAAGGAGCTAACGGGTCCCAAAGCCCATTAAGGCTTTGTGGGGCTCCCTGTTACCTGTGATAGGCACGTGTGCACCAGGCTTTCCACGGGCTCTAATGCCACACCAGGATTATGCCAAGGCCTTGCCACACTCATTCCTGTCAATTATTAACTGGAATTAATGAGTTGAAGGGTCGACAGATGGAGGGGGCATCGCAGGGGATGCGCCCCTGGCCCATCACCCCAAGGACCTGCTGGTGCCTCTGGAGGAAAGGTGGCACCAGAGAATCCAGCCCCACTGTGGGTTCTGCTGCCTGTGTGGCCTTCCTGGGTGTCAGGGAGCTGTAATCGGCTTCTCTGGGAGTAAAGCAGCTTTCTGCAGCTGCCCTGGGCCATGAGCAGGGGGTGCCAGGGACTGCCAGGAGCCAAGTGTCCCCTCAAGGACCCTGCTGCTGCTGCTGGGTGGCACCATTAGGTTTCCATTCCCAGGGTATTCCCATGGCTTCACATCACCCACCAGCTGCTGCAGGGTCTGGAAGGCCTTGGCCAGGCAGCACCCACTGGCAACATGAATGGGTGGAGGGTGGGAGTCCCACGGGATCCAGTCCCTGTCCTTGGCAAGAGCAGGGGGAGCAGCCAGGGCAGCAGGGCCAGGGAGCAGCTCTGGCTCAGCTGCTGCTGTCACCTGTAATTGGCACTGAGAGGTTGCTCAATGCAGCAGTGAAGGCTGCTGGCTAATTAGTTTATTCTCTAAAGCAGCCTTTCAGGAGAAGCTTGGTGATCTGGGAAAGGCCAGGGCTGGACAGGGGTGTCGTTACCTCATTAGGCCAGCTAATGGAGCTGGCAAGCATAAATCTGTGCATGCTCCCTCCTTCCCATCTCCCAGAGATCAAAGCTGGGTGACAGCACGGTGGCACAGGCAGGACGTGGTGGCCAGGCCAGCCCTCCTTCCCCCACTGCTGTCCTGGGCAGCAGAGGTTCCTCAGGTGCCCACACTGAGGCCCTGCATCCCCCTGCACTGCAGTGTTCCTGCTGCCAGTGCTTTAGGAGCAGCCTTGTGAGCAATCCCGTGAATTCTCAGGGCTCCTTGGGATTCAGTGAAGTGGGAGAGAAGTTGTGAGAGACTGTGGTGTGCTTGAACAATTTGGTGCTGCACTATTTTTAGTTCTTTGTTGGTTTTTGTCTCATTTTGTTTCTTTTCTCTGCCCCACTCCTTCCCTCCCTCATGGCCCCAGGGGCTGCAATGAAGCGTTGCCTCAGGGAGCAGGGGGCACCAACATTTTAGAAAGTTTTGGGATGTTTTGGCTTTGCTTTTGAAATTTGGAGAATGGTGTGTGACAAAAGAATGTTCTACCCCAAAATTCTTCCTTCTCAAAACATGGCATGTTGTTGCATTCGTTACTGCTGGCCGTTGCCACTGTCACTGTCGAGCTCACGGCTCTCGGGCTGCACCATGACCAGATTCCTGCTCCTCGGGAGCACTAAACTGGGATGAAATGTGTCCCTATTCCCACTTGCTCGTCCCTGGCTGTTTTCCTGGGGTGTTGGCCCCACTGCGGCAGAGCAGATGTCGGTCCGTGGGTCTCCGGTGTGGTACGGGCACACCTGAACCTGGGAAACCTTCCCGGGAGACTGGGCCGAGCACCTGCCCACACCCCGAGGAAAGAGGGAAGTGGCTTTTCCAGGAGCCATCCGGGTGTGTGCTGGCTCGGGACAACCTCCCTGCGGAGCTGCGGGTGCGCTATCAGCCGGACACTCCCGCTGCCACAATCACTGCTTATATTTCTGTAGTGGGTGGGGAGTGGAAACCCGGCGTCCCCTTCCCGTATCAACAAGAGGGATTCGTTATCCAGGGCCCCAGTGCTCGGAATCGTACTAATGGAGCTCCCACCCCTCTCCATCTCTTCTGATCTCTATCGAGCTCTCCATGGAAATGGGATCAGCATCATCCCCGCGAGTCCCACAGCCATGCTGGTGTTAGCAGGGCGATGGATGCCGGGGCTCCGAGCTGGCACCCAAGCAGCTGTGCCCTCCCCGGACCGAGAGGATGCCCCGATCCTGTCCCCTCCCCGGACTCAGAGGGTGCTCCATGCTTAAGGGACGGGTTGGCCCTTCCCGTCCCAGGACCTGCGGCTCCTGTACAGCAGCAGGGCAGGTTCCTGGCGCTCTCGCTGCCCAGCACTGCTGTTCCAGTGCCCGCTGACATCCGAGGGGGCAGCGGGACAGAGCAGGAGAGCTGCACGGCAGGGACTGGGCTGTGCTGATTTTCCCTGTTCCCTCCCTGGGTTGCTCAGTACATGAGTGATGCCGGGAGCGAGGAATGTAGGGGCTGGCCGAGCTCCTCCTGCCGCTGGCAGCCCCGACACCCCGGTCCTGCTGCCAGCCCAGCCCAGGGCAGGTATCGCCACCACACCCAAACCTGCGCGGGGAGCCCTGACCCCGACACCTCTAAGCCTGCGCTTGAACCCGGCCGCAGGTGGAGGTGATGCTCTGAGGAGGAGGAGGGATAATTACTGGCCCGGGCCATTCTTGCGTGCTTCTTGGTCCAGCGGTTCAGCAATTAGCGCTTGGGAGAGGCCGGGGAGGAGCTCCTCGTGATCCTTTGTCTCTCGGAGTTTCCCAGCAGAAGCTGTTCCCCGTGAGTTGCTCTGAAGTGTCTCTGCCCCAGCTGAATCTGTGCGGCAGCTGCTGCCTCACCTGCCCGCAGGTCCGGGCGAAAAAAAACGCTAGTCCCTCCATAAAGTCAACATCACAGTGGGCTCTGATTATGTATTGCAAAGAGATGCAGTCACACATGTCTGTGGTATTTTTTTTTCACCCTTGGAGAATTAATGACAGAGAAAAATTAATTTTGATTAACAACTGCTGTGTCACAAAATATTTTGGGTTTTTTTTTTTTTTCAAAGGAAGGAAAAAATAGTTATGCCAGAATAATCCCGAGCTGGTGCCTGAGCCAGTCCTCTGAGAAGACTGGATCAGTACTCCAAGAGCTGGGAAAACCGAGGCAGATGGAAGTGAGGGTTAGTGGAGCAGGCTGGTGCTGGAAGGAGAAGGTGCAGTAGGATGGGGAGCCCATGTCACAGAGACCTGTCAGTGGTTGGCTTGGGGACCCTGTCACCTCTGCTCGACCACGCTCAGCTCCTGCATCCCTGAGCCCGGGGCAGTGCCGGAGGTTGCGGGAGTGCCGAGCTGGCTGGAGCTGGGGTGGGAGCACGGCAGGTCTGCCCGGCACAGCCGGCTGTGACACAGGCGACTGAAGGTTGACCTGCAGAGTCTGGGCACCTTCCTGTGCCACCCCAGCAGCTCCTGCCCTCGTGTGTGGCAGCCGGGGGCTGTCCCGACCAGAGCCCTGTAACCAAAGCCGGGAGGTGCCCCAAGTGGTGTCTGGAATGTTCCCGTGACCCGAGTGGGAAGCGGCTGGAGCAGTGAGATGAGAGCACTGCATCCATTGGCATGTTTCTACTTTTAACATGTTAAAGGATCATGTCTGTAACCTGCCCTAATTTTAGGCATTGGTCTCTGGTGCTGGATTCCTGCAGGGAAGAATGAGTGCAGGTGTAAAATTAGCTTGATTATTTCTGGGCTGGTGGTTACCAGTGCTCCATCACGGAAACGTCTGGCTCAGTCGTGTCCGTGCTGCTGCCTCCCAGTCGGTGCTGTTCCTGCCCCAGGACTGGCCTGCAATCACAATCTTGGTATCCAGGTGGAGGTTTAGAGGGAAGGGACACCATTCCTGCATTTAGGAATTGATCCATATTAGGGGCAGCTAAACACAGTAGCCTTTCATTCCCAGTGGTTTGGTTGGGAAGAGCTCGGGAAGCAGAGACTGAACAAGGATAAATGGTGCGTCTCTAGGCTCTGCCACAGCTGGAGAAGATATTATGTGAAATAACTAACATGGAAATGTTAATCAGCATTAGCTGTAGTCCAAATTCCATTAGCAGGAATGCTAAACACAGAGAAGGAAAAGGCTGGGATTAGGGGGGCTTGGCAACAGGCTCTCCTCCCCAGTGTTTGGGTCTCATGCTCCAGGATTTAAGCTGTTATTCAAAATACAAGTCATTTTCTTTCCCTCCTCGGTGTGAACACCAGAAAGTCCAAGCGCAGAGCAGCTGTAACCGGCACATGGAATGTGCAGCAGCCTGGAACGCTCCGCTGAGGACACAGCAAAGCAGCAGCTCATTAGTGTGAGCACAAACATCCCTGCCTGCCCACGGCTGCTCCTGGCACTGCACTGCCAGGGACCGGTGTCACGGGGAGGTGGTGACCGAGTGGGGCTGCAGGGGACACAGCCGGCTGGGCAGCTGAAGGGACTCTGAAAGGATGTTTATTGGGGTTTTGGTTTTTCATGCCTGAACATGATCTACTGAGCTTTTGGGTTTTTAAGACATAATATTAGCTTGTGTTTGACTGTTCACTTCCCTGTTTTTCAGTACTTTTCCCTGCTTGCTTTGTCCTGGCCCTTGTTTACCAAGTTTTCAGAATTAATATTTCTGAAGTAACTCAGGTTCCTCCTGTTCTTCCCCTAAGGAGCCCGGCTAGGAGAGCTGGGGGTGTTCAGCCTGGAGAAGAGAAGGCTCTAGGAAGAACTTAGAGCCTCTTCCAGTGCCTAAAGGGGCTCCAAGAGACCTGAAGAGGGACTTTGAACAAGGGCCTGGAGGGACAGGGCAAGGGGGAATGACTTCCCGCAGCTTTAAGGTCCTTTCCAACCCAAACCAGTCTGGGATTCTGGGATCCTGTGTTCTCATTCGAGCTGGAAATGCAGGAGGACGTGGAGCAGTGGTGCCTGACACAGGGGAAACCCCTAGGGCAGAGTTCACCCCAGTCCAGCAGAACTGGAACTGGTTTGGATTTAGCTGTGCCTCTTCCCCTACTTGCACAGTCCTGGAGGGCTGCTGGGCCCTGCAGGGGATGGAGAGGGAGCGAAGCCATGCAATCACTCACGCTGTGATCTCTGTGTACAGCTGATTGTTCGAGAGGCTCTTGCAGCAGAGACCACTCTGGAATGCATCCCAGGCTGGATGTGAGGCAGAATTTGAGTGTGGAAGCTGCCTTGTAGCAGGACAGAGGTTATTTTATCCATGGAGTTTGCAGATTGCTCACTGCACTTGAGAGACTGAGCAGACAAGTGTGTTCAAACAACAGAATCCAAGAGCGATGGACACTGACACTGTTTAGCAGGGCTGGAGTCTCACCAGCTAAAAGAAGCCCTGAACTGAGGAGCAGGAGTTGCCCACGCAGCCAGGGAAGCATTCCCAGGTGGGATGCCCTGCGGCATGCACCATCCCGGCGGCGCTGGAGGGGCTGATGTCGGGACCGTGTCTGGTGTCTGCTCCGGGCACTCATCACACCAAAAGGGCACAGCAAAGCACTCCCGGAGAGGTTCCTAGGCTGTTTGGGTGCTCTGCCCACGGGTATTTTTCCCCCTCTTGAAATGACAAGACTTTGAGAAAACCCATCCTTGAATAGCTCCGGCAGCACAGATCCGCAGGGAGCCGGCTCAGGTTTCCCAGCTGCCGAACCCATCCAGCAGGTATTTCAGGCAGCCTAGCGGCTTTGTCCAGCAAGCTGTGAGGGGCCAGTGGAATTAGGACAGTGTGTGCCTGCCCCTTCTTCTAGGACTGCTCCAAGGGCTGAGGCCTCTGCTCTACAGCGAGATCAGCTCCCGGATTTGTGCACAGATTGCTGCCTAGCAGGAGCCGAAGCTCCTTTGCAGAATGAATCCCATTCACAGGAAATTCAGACCCCGTTTGCCATCGGCCAGCATCCAAGAGAGAGCAGTAACAGCAGACACAGGATTTATTTCGCAGGAGTACCATGAACTCGGGGGTGCAGTAACTGGTGTGAGTGACAATCATGTGCCAGCCTCAGGTCACCCTGTTCTCCTGTGCCACCCCGGGGGTTGTTCATGCCCCAGCCTCTCCTCTTCCTCCTCTGCTGCAGCTCCATTCTGTGAGCCCAGGCTGATTTGGCTGCTGCAGGTTCAGCTGCTCCCTCAGAGTAGGCAGGAGTTCAAACCCCACTGGTTTCCCACTGCTCAGAGCAGATGGAGAGCAGGGAAGGCACGGCCAAGATAATGGAGCTAATTTGTGAGGCTCGGGGAGCTGTGTGGGGTTTCTCTGGCTTCAGGAGACGCTGCTGGTTGGGATTAGTGGGGGAGACGCTGGGGTTGCTATTATTACACTACAAATCCTGCATGCCTGGATGGTTGCTAACCTGGGACCCTGCTTGCTTTGCTCCTCATCAACCTAAAAATGAATCCAGGATCTCTCCGGTGCTGACAGGAGTTCCCAAGAAGAGACATAGGGTGAAGGAGCTACTGAAGGTCGCGGGGCTCCAGTTTCACTGTTGATCCATTTGAGATTAAACAACGTTCAAAGCTGTTGATGGTCCAACCCCAGACATCACACACACACAAGGATAAGAAGCTTAGGAAGAGCTTTGCCTTTGCTACTGACTCTAAAGCTTTGGAAAGTGCGCTGTGGTTGCCTGGGAGCTCTGGTTTCCAGTGCAGCCGGCCAGCCCATCCGTGAGGATGGAGGAAGATGTGCTGGTGACAGCTATTTGAGATGTTTTCCCCTGAGCTGGGCTGGCTCCCCACAGATTGTCCTCCTGAAGACCTGTCTGCAGCTCTGCCAGTGCTCTGATGTATTTGCACACTCTGTTGCCACAGAGACCCGTTTTTCTCTCTCTTTTGCTGCAAATGAAACAGTTAAACTGCAGCATGGTAACTCCCTGGCCAGACTGCTCTGTGCAGGGAGGCATTCAGCTCTGGTTAAATTCCTTTTGATCTTTACATTCCTTTGGCTCCTTATCACTTCTCCTTATCCCTTCTGTTAGTCTGTCCTCCCATTTACCATAGTCATGGTAAGGCTTTATCTCCGGGATCAAATCAGTCCAGGGGAGATCAGGGTTTCTCCTGCCATTGCTCCATCCCTTGGTGCAGCCCCAGGAGCCCTGGTCCCCTTTGCTTCTGCTCCTGTATTCCAAGAGTTGCATAATCCCATTGAAACTCCCGCCTGCTCCTGCTGATAAACCAACGCAGCAGCAAACCCCACTTCTGTTTGAGGTAAGGGGAACCAGAAACTATTGGCAACAATGTCCTGATGGGAACGTGACAAGTTTTTGGTATGTCCCTTGCACCCACTTCTGTTTCTAATTCTACTTCCCACCCTCAGGTATGACCACAGCCCATGTGACACAGTTCTGTCTGTGTAGGACATGCTGCCTTTGCTTCCCTTGCACTTGCTGGAATGTGCTGCTTAATTAACATCATTTATCACACAGATGCTGTGACAACGGTGAATATGGGTTTGCTTGGCTGTCTCTCAGTGCCTCAGCACAACGATTCCACTTCTCGGAGAGTGAATTTGCTTTCTCGAAGCAGCTGAGGTGCTCAGCAAGGCTTGGAGCCCCAGGCAAAGATGCCTTCACTGTACACCTTCCCTAGTGGCATTCCAAAACTTTCTCCTGGCATCTGGAACAAGAGTTTACTGCAGTCAAGAAAATTAAATTCACCACTTCCCTGAAAGCACGTGTGAGTGGGAAAAAACTGAGGAGCTGTTTTCAGTCTTCATCCACAACCTGAACTTTACCCTCTCTTGCTGCCAAAACAGATTCCCTTCCTTTGGGGTGTTTTCTTCTTTGGGGTATGTTTTAATCCATAATGAATCCACAGGACAGCCTGTTCTGTTGGCTCTCTTGGCAGCAGGCAGCAGCCCTGGTTTCTACACCCACTTCTGACCTGACATACAGCTTTGGAAAGCCGTTTCCCACCTGTTCCCATTCCCAACGCTGCCCTGTTGGCTGCACACCGCAGCTCTCCAGGAGCTCCTGCCAGGCACGGTCTGGCTCTGGGTCCGGGCACGGCTCCGTGCGCAGGGTGAGCGTTCCCTGTGCCTGTCGGGCACTGCTCTGGAGTAGCCGTGAGGAGCAAGGGAGAGCAGCCAAGTTGGCACCGGGCACTCGTCGCACTCGGCTCCCAAGAGGTTGGCACACGCTTTGTTTTTCCTGAGCTCGGCCTCAGGCCAGGCGGGCTCAGAGCTCAGTGTGCAAACACTGCTGAGTGCAGGTTGCCGTCTAAACATGTTCCCTTCTTCCTCCCTTTCTGGGAACCCAGGACAAGATGGGGGTGAAAGGAGTAAGACGAACAGAGGTTGTACTGATGTGGGAATCCACTCTTCTCCCAGGGAACAACCCACAGGACAAGAGTAAACACCCTCAAGTTGTTCCAGGGGAGGTTTAGGTTGGATAATAAGAAAAATTTCTTCACTTGAAGGGGTTATCAAACTTCGGAAGAGGGTGTCCAGGGAAGTGGTAGAGTCACCATCCCTGGAAGTGTTCAAAAAAACACGTGGATATGACATTCAAGGACAAGGTTTAGTGCTGAACATGGTGGTGTTGCTGGGTTGACAGCTGGGCTTGACGAACTTAGAGGTCTTTTCCAACCTTGACAGTTCTATAATTCCATGATTCTAATAGAGCTTGGACACTGGCTTGCTTTGGCTGTGTGTTGTTAAACCTTCCCTCTGCTTGTCTGTACAACCCTGGGGCCATATCCCCTCCCCATCCAGCAGTGCAGGTTTGTGCACACCTGGCTGGAGCTCCTGGGGATGGGCAGGAGCTGCCCTTGGGGAGGTGGGAGTCAGCCAAGCTCCAGGGGCTGCTGGGCCCGGCAGTGACTGTGCGTGTGCTCCTGCCCGTGTGGCCATCGCTCCTCCCAGGATGTGCCTGGTGTGACCCTGAGACCCGGGTCTGAGGGACACCGGATGGACATGTGTGTCCTGTCAGGGACACTGCACCCAGCGGGGTGTCAGACATCCCATGGGAACAAGGCCCAGCTCTATCCTTGCAGTGGAGACTGGGATTCTTCTTGGGCTCAAGAGCAAAGGGAGATAAAATTATATCCTCCTCCGTGTGTGTGCCTGGCATGGGGATTAATTTATCTGGATGATTAAGGCAGCAAGTGATGCAGGAGGTGGCTGGATAATTTAATGACCCAGGTGGAAACAGAAAGCTAAGAGTGTTACCCTTTCAGTTGTGCTGGGGTTTGATTTTTATGTCCCGTTACTAATGAATTCTCTTCCCTGGAGAAGTGGAATATATTCACACTGATCTGCTTCTCCGTCATGTGAAACTGCTGAGAACCAGAGCTTGTTGAGCCTCTTTTTGGGGGCAGATGTTGCCATGGCTTGTGCAGAGGGAGCTCCCCAGCTCCTGTGTGGCTGCAGGAAGGTGTCACTGAGCACAGGTGGAGGTCCCGGAGTCACATCCCTGTGGAAATGGGCCTCACCCACTGAGATAGTCGGTACCACCTCATTTTGTGGAGTGCATGACCACCTAGTTCTGTGCTTTTGTGACTGATTCAAAAGCTTTCTGAGCTCTGACTGGGGTAAGAGAATGGCCCAAATGCTCTTCCAATGGAGCAGAAGCACAGGCTCTGGCACTGTTACTCTGGAAATCCCACCATGCTGCAGCAATTCCTTCCTCCTGCCTCGCTGTACAGTTTGGCTCCAATTAGTTGGTCTCAACTGCTACATGTGCAGGCCAATACTGCTTCTATTTCAGGGGGACTTGCCAGAGATTAATTAGATCCCGGGCCTGCAGAGGACCAGCCAGCACATTTCGTGTGCCATTAACTCGGCACTTATCAGGCAAACATTGTCAGGATAAATCTCCCCTTTGTTGTGCTGCTGTAAGCGAAGGTTGTCACAAAAATGAGCCGTTTGAGCAGACACAGGGTATGGTTTGGGAGCTGCATAAGCTGCTTGCTGAGCTCAGATGCCAGCCCTGGTCACTGGGACGGCACTAAGTGTGTGTCAGTGCATGCAGCCGTGCCCGCAGCTCCCAGCGGCCCTCGGAACTGCTCACGGAACTGCTGAGGCACAACATCCACCAAGCCCTGAGTCAGTGCACAGAGATGTGCAGTCTCAGCCACTGCTCCAAGGAAACCTGTGCTTTGAAGGGTAAAATCACAGACAGAGAAATCATGGAACTGGGGATAGCAGGGAACAAATCTCCAGCAGGAGTTCCAGATTTCTGTTTGGGAAAGCCTGAAGTGACCTTATCTCACCAGCCTCAGGTTGTGCTCTGCTCTCGGTGCCCACGCACTGGGAACACAAACCACACCAGGCTGGCTTGTCTCAGCTCGTCTCACTTCCAAGAGAGCTGGGAGAACGTCTGGCCAGACAATGAGGGACATGAGCCAGGAACCAGGAATGGAGTGATGGCGAGAGTGGAACAAAAACAGGGACCAGGAACAAAAATGGGGCTTGGAGCAACCTGGTCTGTGGAAGGTGTCCCTGCCCATGGCAGGGGCTGGAACTGGATGGGCTTTAAGGTCTCTTCCAACCCAAAGCATTCCAGGATTTTACGATTCCATGATATATCATCTAGCTAACAGGCAAAGAGGGGATGGGACGTGCAGAGGGGTGATGTAGTGGGAACTACATGCCAAGAATCTTAACAGAAGCAGCCTGAATTAATTTGAAGAGTGAAGTGAGAACTCCGGAGAAAAAGCCTGTAGATGTGTCCAGAATGAGGGAATAGTTCTGGCAGCGTGGTCAGGGAAGGGCCAGACATGGAATCTGCCTGGACCGCACCGGAACGGCCCGGCTTGGCCTGGGGACTGTGAGGTGAGGTTGGTTAGCTGCGCTCTAGGGGCTGCCACTCACACCGACAAGTCAGGCTCCAGTAATTCAACATGAAACATCTTGTTCTGGTGCTGACACATCGGCTGGGAGATGGTGTTCAGATAGGGAACTTCCTGCTTTGACAGCAGGGGAAAAATGGGAAGGCTCTGCTCCAGCTGCCCTGGCTGAAGGCTCTACCCTGCACAGAGCTGGCCAGTGAGAACTGTGGTGTGCCTGGGACACGCTTCCCCCGGGATCGGCTCCAGCGGGACAGAGCTGGATCACAAGGCTGGATGCCATCCTCTCAGTGCAGCATCTGCTGAGCCCTCAGCAGAGCAGAGGCTCTGCTGGCTGGGGCAAACGCGTGGATGTGTGCAATTATCAGGGAACGGTGCCGGAATTGGCCGAGCACTTGGAACTGCTCCGTGCAGCTTCTCGGCACTGACTCCAGAGTAAGGAGTTATTTTTAAGATTCTGCTTTTGCTCGTACTGGAATGACTCAGAAGGAGCTTCCTTTAAACAGCACAGATTTGGTGGGAAAAGGGGAAAGCTACTGCTATTAGCTTGGTCCTGAGAATGTGACAATATTTTCGTAAAGCTGAAACTTTTGGTAATAAAAGCTTATTTTTAATGAAACAACTATTTACTGTGACAACTTGACAGACAATGGTTCTGATCCGAGCAACTCAAACCAGTTCATCTGCCCCAGGTTCTGCTGGTGCTGGGGCTGAGCGTTTTCCTTGAATTCCTGATTGGACATGAATGTTGCTGCCACATGTTTGTGCACATCCCTGGGCAAATACCCCTTTGACATGCAGCACCTTGGGTACGCTTGAGGAATTTGTGTTTCCAATCCTGTCCCTTCACAGCTATTGGAAAGAGGAAGGAAAGACCAAAGGAAACCACTTGGTTGCCACGGGTAGAAGACAACCAGGGAATCCTGATCTCCCCAGTTTCCAGGTGCTGCTGTCCCTTTGCTTTGTGCCAGGCAGGGGCAGATCGCCTGTGCCAGCGGTGGCAGGGTGGCAGTGCCAGGCTGGAGTGGTGGGAACAGGGGTTCCAAAGGACTGATGGCCTGGTAGAGCTGGTGTGGGGCTGCCCAGCCAAGTGAGAGGTGTCTGGAGCTGTGCCTTCTGCTCCAGGACATGCTGGAGCTCTGTCGGTGCCCTGGAAGTGTGGAGGCTTCTGTGAAGGAATGAAAGGAGAGATACTGCCTGAAACATGGCTCTTTAGGGAGAAAAACACCACAAACTTTAAACAGCATTTGGGGCATGAACAGTGTTTCTCTAGAAAGCCCAAATCCGGGATTAATCCGTGCTGGATGATGGGTCAGAGTGCCCAGGGGAAGATTTCCATTTTGGAGCTCGCTGGACTCTCCAGCCACCCTGCTGTGCACAAAATGAGCTCATATTTAAAGGCACCATTTTCTTTCCTTCCAAACAGGCCACCTATAGAGTAACCCAAGTGTTTGAACAGGGTTTGGCCGGATTGATTAAAAGGCAGCGACATTTACCTCCAGCCTTGCTTATATTAGAGATCCATTGATCAAACAGCCCCTTTCCAGCTCTAATAAGCAAGGTCTTAAACCCAATCCACGTCCCGTAATTAAGTAAGTCTCAAATAAGTTTTAAAACCTTCTGTCATCAGTGCAGTGTGATGGGGCTGCGAGGAAAATGGGGTGAGAAGGGGACAGTAAATAAGACTTGGGATGAGCAGAACTCTACTCGAACTCTGACAGTGCTCACGCCGAGGCTAGAGTTAATTGTGTCGTTTAAAACACGGCCTATGCCCAGCTCGGGCCTCTGCTGTGTGACCTCTTCATTCCTTTGTGCACAAATGTCATGTTTATTGTAGGGACTGTTTGCACCGCGGCCATTGATTTGTACCGCCCGCTTCAGGTGAGCGGGAGGCCTCTGAGCTTCCTTTTCAGCCACCGGGAGCTCTGTACTTGGACGGATGGAGGTGGGGTCCCCCCGGCACCAGATACACCTGTCTCGGTCCTTTTCCCGCTTTTTATCCCGATCCTTATCCCGGTCATTACCCCGCTCCCTCAGAAGCCGCAGACCCGCCCTCTCTGTGGTGCCCTGAGGGTCCGCCCCGTGCCAGAGCGCCGCCCCGCCCGCAGCGCGCCCCCTGCCGGCCGGGCGGCTCCACGCCGGGCAGCACCCCTTGAACACGAGGAAGTCCCTCCCCTCCGCCCCGCTCGCTGATTGGCTGCAGCTCCCGCGAGGGCGGGCGGCGATTGGCTGCGGTGGGAGGTGGGCGGGGCGGGGCGGGGCTGCCGCGTCCCGGCCGTGGCGGCGGCGGCGGGAGCGCGACGGGGCCGGTGCGCGCTCCCCGCCCGCGGCCGCGCCATGAAGAGCCTGAAGTCCCGCCTGAAGAAACACGAAGCGGTCATCGGGGGCAGCGCGGTGGGTGCCGCGGCAGGACCCCCGCGGGGCCGGGGGTTCCTGGGGTGGGGCAGAGCACGGGGATCCCGGTTCGTGGACGGGCGGAGCACGGAGTGTTCCGGCTCCTGGAGGGGCAGAGCATGGGGGTCCCGGCGTTTGGATGGGTGGAGAACGGAGGGTCCCGGCTCCTGGGGGCGCAGAGCCCGGGAGTCCCGGCTCCTGGAGGGGCAGAGCACGGAGAATTCCGGCTCCCCGGGGAACGGGGACTTCGCTGGGAGCAGGGAGCGAGGGGAGCTGCGGTAACGCGGGGTGAGGAGATCCCGGGATCTGTGGGAAGGGTGTTCGGGGAGCTCGGATGGGCTGGAGGAGCGGGGCTGAGCGAGGGCAGCAGCGGGGTGAGGACGTTCGCTGCCTGAGTGGCACCTGGCCTCTGGCTCCGGCTGTCCGGCGCTCGGAGCACCGAACCTGTGCCTTGGCTGCTGCTTCCTGGCTCCAGCACAAACTGACGCTCTTCTTTTCCCTGAGAGCCTTGGGAGCCGGTGCGGAGCCCCCGCTGGCCGCCGCCCCGGGGGCTCGCTCAGTCCGTGTGGAGGGCATCGGCAGGAGCTGCTTCTGCGCTAGGAATTAATGTGGCAAAATCGGAGCGCTTTTGAAGGAGGATTTGCTTAGAAAGTGGGCAGAAAGCTTTCAGAGCGGCTGGTGACCACGCAGCTGTGATTGCTGATCATCCAGTCTGTAATGCAGAGCTGGGGGAGGCAGAACCTCTGGAAATGCACCTTTGTGATGGTGCAGTTGTCTGTGTCTTCTTGTCTGACTTCCAAAATTTAGGCTGGTTTTAGCTGGCTTTAACTGGCTTTCTTGGTCTTTCTTTCTACTTCATTCATCCCTGCAGATGACTTTTGTTGAGGGAGGAGGTCTTTGTAACTAGAGAAAGCTGTGTTTAGAAATCGCTTCGCGCGGTAAATCATCTTTAATTGTGCCTATTCAGTAAATGCTTCCCCGGGAATCCATCCTGAGCTTATCCCTGTGTTCCTTTGCTGAGCTTACCGCTTGCTATGTGGAATAGCGGGCCAGGGAGGTGAATGTGAGACACTGGCTTTTATTAGTTGTCCTTTGAGATATTGGCTATCTCTAAAATCCTCCTGTGCATTCGCCTTGGGTCTGAAGCTGTTACCTGACAATAACAGCTTGTGGGGAAAGAGCTGGAGCTGCTCTAAGGTGCTGATGGAACTCCCTGGCAAATGACAGCTCCCATCCCTGTGCCCGAGGATCCACGGAGCACAGCAGTGATTCATGAGGCTGTTATGAGGATTTGTCATGTGGGCTGGCACTGCTCTGTGTTCATTAGTTGTCCTGTACTTTAGAGTTGTTTGTTATTCTCAAATTAGCCCAATAATTAAATTCAAACAAAGACTGACAGCACCTGTGCTTGGTTTTGAATAGACATGGAGATTTTTCACTTCCAATAAACCTTCTCTTCAGAGTAGGTTTGAGCAGTCTTAATACCTTTCAGAGCTGAAATTACTCTAAAATACGTGAAGGGAAATTACTTTCAGCAGGATCCTTTAAAAGCAGGGATTTTTGTCCATGATAAACTTATTTCCCCTGTTTATTACATAGTTTGGTTATGTGATCACTCCACCATCTCATCAAATAGCAACTTTTAATCTTTTCTGAGGGGGGAAAAATCCATCCCCATGGGTGGATGTTCGCAGGGGGGGGTGATGGGATGAAGCCGGGTCTCTGTTCTCCTGCTGGGAAGGAGGGGAAGTGGGTGGGAATCCTGCCAGCGGCAGCTTTAGAGATCCTGCTTGAAAGGAGTGTACAAGCGTTGCCTGTTTGAGAAACTTCATCCCTCTCTCCTCTCCCCACCCAGTGCTATTTCCTGGGGGGTGGAGAGGAACCTAATCCAGCCTGCTTTTGGAAACTTTCCTCCAGGTGAAGGTAATAGTTACGTGGCTTCTGATGGAGAGCTGTTGGAAATGGCTTTATTACTGATTTTTGATGGAGGGAAGCCACAAAAAGCAGAAAGTAAAAACCATATTAGTTATTACCAATTCCACGATTATCCAGAATGCTGTGCCTGAAAGTGGAATTACCTGGTTTTGCCAACTCCAGCTGGCTGATGGTGCTTGGAAAATCATCAGAGCAGCCTGTTCGGTGCTCTGCATAGTGAGACAAATGCCTGCCATTAGCAGGAGTGCAGGCTGGAAAGTTGGATGTGGGCTTCTGTGGAGAACGAAGCCTTAAGGTCAGAGGAGGTGCCTCATTCACCAGCATTTACAAGAAAGATCTTAATTAATGGACCTCAATCCCATTGGGACCACAGCAGCTCCCACTGCCTGTGCTTCTGAGATTCCACAATACATCCTGACACTATAAATGTGTGCCTGGGATCTGGATTGTGATAAGGAAATGTGTTCTTCCAGCAGAGTTAGAAATTGTGTCTGTACCGATAAGATGCTCACTGTTTGGTTTTGTTTGAGAAGCTGATTGGGGAGGGGTTGGTTTGTTGTTCTGCAAAGTTGTCTTTGGGTCAGACCTTTGCAAATGGACTTTCAGTGGTGAGTTCTGACTGTGGCCTCTGCAGGGGAAAAGGACCTGCTTGTTTCTGTAACTCTGGGGAGACAGCTGGGGAGGTGGCTCTGTTAAATCTCAGGTGTGTTATCTCCTTAGGTGGGGTTTTAACCTTGCTGTCCCTTATGATGAAGCCTGGAATTTAGGGAAGGGGGACTTGGAGTTACTGGGAAATGTGGGGTTCCTGGTGGTGCTCTGAGCAGAGCTGGAGCTGCCACTGAGCTGCATCCCCAGGTGTGGGATCCCCACGGTTCAGGAACCACCAGCACTACCTGGAGCACCTGCAGGAGATGGGAATCACCTGCAGTGGTGGGAATGGGCAGATATAAAACCATGTGAAAACTCCTACCAATCCTTTCTCCTCTGGGAAAAGTGGTGCTGCATTTTGTTTAATTAAGAGAAACCAAACCTGCCATATAATTAGCGGAAACCATTGTGCAAGGAACAAAGGGACACCTGAGCACTTGCCCTGGTATGATGAGCTGTGATTATTAAATGAATATCTGAACCAGCTCTGGAGTTAGTGACAGCTGAGCTTGTTCAAGGTTGTGTCAACACTTCTTTCCCTATGGATGCTGCCCAGCTCTGTTAAATGGATGAGTTTTCCTCTGGGAAAGGAGAGGAGCTTTGTGGGGTGACCCAATACACCACTAAACGTCTGCTTCTGCCTTCTCATCAGCAGAGAGAGCAGGTACCACCTCCTGTTCTGGGCTTACCCATTTTATTATGGGAATGAAGGATGCTGCTTGAATTTGCTAATTCATCAGCAACACTTCCTTCTATGTGCAGCAGCATAAATGTTAACAGTGATTTGTAGCCCCGGTGTGCTGTCCAATGCACATTAGTAGCTGAATGGGTGAAGTGAAAAATAGGTGTTTGATAAGCTAATTTTAACCCTTTAAAGATTCAAGATCACTTACAAAAGAAAAACCTGGTGCTGCTGGGGGCACACAAGAGTTTGTACACAAACAAGATTTTGTAGCATTTTGTCCTGACTCTGCCCTGTGCAAGGACAGACCAGTCTGTCAGCCAGGCTGATCCCAGTGCCCTGACCCATCAGCAGAATTTTTCCAGTGTTGCTGCTGTTGGCTGGAGCAGTTCTGTCCCGTCCCTCCTCCCCGGGGCAGCCTGAGGTGACTTTGCTGTGGCATCTTCAGGCACCGCAGCCAAGCACCCACAGCATTCTAATATTCTAATGTCATTCCTGGCCTGGCTGGGGTTTTTCCTTGGAGCATGTTTGGTTCCAGGAAGCTTTATTCAGGCTCGTGCTAATGTGTTTGTTCTTGGAAAAATCTCTTTGTGATTCATTTGCATTTAGTTAACTGGAATTAGTGCTTGTTTGTGTGATATTTGGGGTGAAGCTGCAGAAGCACAACGGGCAATTTGTGGTGCAGCATAAGCTTTGTGGTGCAGCCTGTTTACAGGTGCATTGTAATTTTCAGGCTCCATAGAAAGGAGTATTAATGCTTTATCACTTTGGAATGTGGCAATTAAAAATATGTAAAAGAGTGCAGGTTCAGTGGGGGCCTGGGAGTTCAATATCCTGAGCTGATTTGCACATGTAATTATACAGATAAGCTCTCTGCTTATCTGGTTGGAGTTCATACGACCTTTTGTGTAGAAGCAACTTAAGGAGTACTTTGTCAGTATTTAAATATTAATATTAGCGAGCACATGCTTGAACATCTGACACTGATCCTGTTCTCATCACTTACTGGTGACTGACCAGGGCTGAGATTTGTTGCTCCCTTCCCCATGTGTTCAGGGCTGGTCCCTGTGTGCAACAGTCACGTCAGGTTTCATCACCTCTGATATTTCCTGATGCTTTAATAAATGGAAGTACACAAATCAATGGGGCCTTGCCTGAGAGCTTAGAAATTCCAACTAATGCTGTGCCTGGAGTCCTGGGAAGGCGGGAGCTGTGCTGCTCCCACTGGCAGCACAGGCAGCTGGACTCTGACCCTGCTCCTGTTTCTCCCTGTTTAAAGGGGAACTATTTCTCCTGGGCACCTGTGGGATGAAGCCAGGCAGCAGCAGGACCTGGGCTTGCAGGGCTCAGGGAGGTTGGAGCTGTGGTGCTCCAGGAGGGTGTGATATTATTTGTGTGTGTGAGTCTGGCCCCAGTTACCATAAAATGTCCTTAGCAGAGTTTGGAAATGCAGCTGCAAAGCCACTGCTTTGTGTCCAGAGTGCCCCAGCAGCTCTGATCACTTTTATTGGTGTCCAAGTCAGGCTGTGCCTCAAGGCTGGCAATCTGAGGCTGTTCTATCAATAAAGGGCTCTGGAGTTGCGTGTTGGCCATGAGACATGAGAAAGTTGTTTCAAAACAAAGCTGGGACTGTTTTTAATTCTTTGAGCAGGCTTTGCCTCCTGCAGGGGTTGTAGGCAGAATATGTTGACACTTCCAGTGTAGCCTGTGAGCTCTTGTGGCTGGTGGATTTTTCCCCTGGCCCAGCCTGGAAAAGAGAAACTGGCACTGCTGCAAGAGACCTCAGGGACCTCTAACCCCTTGTAGGGGGAAATGTTAATTTTGAGAGGATTTTTTGACACATAACAAAGCTAGAAGTCAATTTGAATTGTTTCTTGATACTTAATAAATTGATCTTGATGGCATATGCTGACTTGGGAGAAAAATGCCTTCAGAATAGAGTAAAATCTGGATGAGATGTAGTTGCTTGCTTTGCTTTAAGCTGTTCGTTAGGACACTGTTAACCTTCATTAATGACAGGCTGCAGTTACATTTAAACACCAGGCACAGCACAGCTGTTCAGGTGACATTTTGACGGGAGTGTTTTCGGCACGATGCCAAACCAGAGCAGGCTTAAGGGAACTCTGTTTTTGATCCCTGTTTGGACTAAGCCTTGTCCACTTTGTGGCATTCAATGGTTTTTTTATTTTGAAGGATTTTTAGTGAATGAGGTGGTAACACAAAGTGCTGCTTGTGGGAAGGTGCTGGGTGAAACAAGAACCCTGTGTTCAGGCTGTGTCTGGTTTTCCCTTGCACAGACTAAACCCCACATCTCACTCTTGCAGTCTGACACTCCAGAGCATTTACATGTGGAGACAGACATATCCTGGGAAGTATGATATGCTTGTAAAATATAAAATGCCATTTCCGTTTGCCCCAATGGGGTTTAACCCAGTATGTGCAGTATTTTTTTAGACAGGTAAGCCAAAATCTTCAGGAGAGATGGGTTTAGTGAAGTGCCCCTGCCCTGCAGGGGAAGCTGTACCTGGGGAGCATTTTTTAAAAATAGTTTTCTAATCTAACCCTTCCATTCTGTCTATGCACTTTTAAAACAAATCAAAGCACTTCAAAAGCATTTGTCACTTTGTGCCATTGAAATGGCAGGGTGTGTCTGTCCACATGTTGGTTTTGATGACAAATGTACTCTGACCTCTGGAGAAAGAGCAGGGAATCAGGGTGCAGCTGGAGAGATGTGTGAGCCTGCCCCTGGCTCTGGAAGAGGAGGTTCAGATTGGATGTTGGGAGGAAATTTCCTCCTTGTGAGGGTGGGGAGGCCCTGGCACAGGGTGCCCAGAGAAGCTGTGGCTGCCCCTGGATCCCTGGAAGTATCCAAGGCCAGGTTAGATGTTGGGGCTTTGAGCAACCTGGGACAGTGGAAGGTGTCCCTGCCCATGGCAGGGCTGGCACTGGATGGGCTTTAAGCTTCCTTCCAACCCATTCTGGGGTTCTCTGAAGGGCCATTGAGAGTCTGTGAGCTGTGCTGTGTTGGTGCTGGCAGTGTCACCAGAGCTCCCTGCTCTCCCATGTGCTTATGTCACCTGCTAATGGCATTACAGGGGCTGCGTCCCCCCTGGGCTTTGCTGGGGACAGGATCAGCCTGGCCTCGTGGTGACGGGAGCTGGGCTCACTTTCACAGCTTTATGCCAGCTCTCTGTGAAGGGCTTAGGAGCTGCTTTGACTTACAGCTGATATTTCTGAGCTGGGTTAGGTGACCTTAGAGCTTATCCAGTGCCACCCCTGCCATGGCAGGAACACCTTCCACTATCCCAGGGTGCTCCAAGCCCTGTCCAACCTGGCCTTGGACACTTGCAGGGATCCAGGGGCAGCCATGGCTTCTCTGTGCAACCTGTGCCAGGGCCTCACCACCCTCCCAGGGAAGAATTTCCTCCAAACCAACCTAAAGCTCCTCTCTTTCTGTGGGACACCATTCCCCCTTGTCCTGTCACTCCATGCTCTGAAGCTGTACAATTTCTTACTGGAGGGTGTTGAGGATGCGCAAGGCTTGCCTGGACTTGAGGAGTAATTGGGGAAATGGATAGTGCAATTCTTTCAGCCCAGGAAGTTTGTCATTTGCTGGGAGCCAGGAGGGCACTTGGAGCAGTCAGTTTGTGTTCTGCCTCTGAGCAGGCTGCTGGGGGCCTTGATCCCAGATGGATGCGCAGAGCCTGCACACACCCGGCCTGTCTGCTCCGGAGAGAGCCTCACACTGACAGCACACCTCACCAAGCTGCTGGCAACGAGGCTGCTTCTGATCCTAGCCCAGGGTAGAGGTGGGGTACTCCTTATCTTTGGAGACCTGGAGTTGGGAAGAATTCCTGACGGGCTGAGCTTAGGAAAACAGGTGCTCTGTGTTAACACAAAATGGGCAGTATCAGCCTTGGCCAGGCAGCTGTGGTGTGGAGGGTGATGTAGCACCTCCAGAGATCTGCACTTCTGGGGCCTGATGAGGTTTTTGGTCTTAATTTTGGAAAAAAAGTCTGAATTAGGCTCCACACTTTGGTTACTCTAAAAGAGCACATTTAAGTCGGTTTTACCCTTTGAGGTCTCTGGATTCGGCTGCTTTGGAGAACATTTAATCAGTGGGGTTTGTAGCTGGGCCGTGTTTCCTGAAGCTGCTTAGTGCTGGTGGAACCATGGAAGCTGCTCTGTGCCTGGCTGGAGCTGGGCAGGGCTGGGGAATGTGGTTTAGCAATCCGAAATCTTGTGGTCAAGGCTGTCTCAGGAGGATCTGCAGCACAAAGGGGCTGCAGGATGAGTGCATCTCATGGGGCACAAGGAATCTCTGCAGGCAGCTGAAGTGGAGACAAGGAAAACCTTTGGGATGAATACTTCAGAGAAGACTACACCTGGAAGCCACAGTCTTACCTACATTTCTCACCAAACTTATTTTGGTTAAGTGGGGCTTTTCTGTTGCTGCCACTTGGGAGGTGTATTTATTCCCCCCCCCCCCAAAAAAAAAAAAAAATCCATTTTTAGCTTGAGGAGACAGACTTGGTTGTGGTCAGAAGACAACACAGTCACTGCACTTTTTTGGAGTGGCTTTGTCACATGGATGGTAATTGCAGTAAGGTCTTGGAACGTTCTTTGGGGAATGTTGATGCTGTGGGGCAAAGGCTGGTGCTCACACGGGGGATGGGGGATAGTTCAGAACTGACTGGGAAAGAGAGAATTTGTCCCAATCTGAGTGAGTGATTTTAAAATTCTCTCCTGAGAAGATCCATTTATGAGGTTATTTGCAGCCTCTCGTGTGTGTCCTCCAGGGTGTGTGTAAGTGGTTTTCCTGGCCCTGGACCAGGTTTCTCTCCTGCAGACAAAACAGTGCATTGCTTGTCATGTTGACCTACTCCTCTAAATATGACACTTGGGAGATCTCCATTTAAATTTAAAACTTGTGAAAGGGGACTCTCCATCTCCCTCCTGTTAATCATTGTGCTGTCTATTTAATGTTTTCACAGCCTCTGTGACTCCTCTCGTTTCACATGTTGGGAGACAGACTGGCAGCAGCAGTAAGCTGAAACCAGGTTCTATTCAGAAAGGGTTTCAGTGCTGTAAAAGGGGAATTTTTTTAAAGCAGAGGCATGTGTGTTTTCTAATTTAAAATGGGTTACATTTCTGTCAAAATAGGATCACACATTCCATCTGCTCCGCAGTTGTAACTGTCTGAAGTCTGAGCCCGAGTTTGGTTTCGGCTTTGTGGCGCGGTGGAATGGGGAAAAAATTACTCCTGGGAGTATTTCAGTCCTCGTGTGTTATTAGTGGTGCTGAGTGTGACCTTCCTTCATGTCGGTGCACAGTGAATGTGAGGAGCATGTTTGTTATTTTAAATGAGTGCTTGCCTGTCTGCAGAGCACAACAACCACGGCGGGGCTGGGGACGTGCCTGTCCCCTGAGTTCACACACCCTGACACCATGACTCAGGGCACGGGCACGCCGGGAATGTATTAATAGCTATTGCTTTCTATCGCCTGCCTATCAAGTACTGCCTTATCAGAAAATAGATCGGGCTGATGAGACTGGCTACGTATTGTTTACAAGATTCTCGGGGTCTGGGCAGTATTTCCCTGGGAGCCCAGTCCGTCTGTCCGGCACAGACCGTGGCTCTGGCCGGGCTCCGGGCAGCGCGGCCGCGCACACGGCTCCTCTGGCCAGCGACATTTCCCAGAGTTATGAAGGCTGAAGATGATGCTGAAGATGGGGAAAATATCCTCGGGGAGCCAAGCTAAGTGAAGGATGGAGCAGGAGGAGCCCCGGGCAGTGCAGAGCAGCCGTTCCTTGCTGTGAGCTCGGGCTCAGGGTGCTGTGAGCTGATGTGACGGGAACTGATCTCTCCTGGCAGCACAAGCTGCGAGTTCAGCATGATTTGTTGGTTCTCTTGTGCAGCCAAAGACACAGTAGGTATCGCAGGTCTCATAGCTCTAGCTGAGATTTCATGTCCTGGCAGTAATTTACAGCTGCAAAAATGTGAAAGCTTGGATTGTGCAAATGTGGTGTAGTAGTTCTGTTTAGTTAATGAGTGTTGTGTCTCCTCAGCAACTCTTCCTGCGAGGAACTTTCCTTAAACGTGAAATGCATTTGTTAAATGTAAAACGATTTAATCATAGAATGGTTTGGGTTGGAAGGGATCTTAAAGCTCATCCCATTCCACCCCTGCCATGGGCAGGGACACCTTCCACTATCCCAGCCTGCTCCAAGCCCTGTCCAGCCTGGCCTTGGACACTTCCAGGGATCCAGGGGCAGCCACAGCTTCTCTGGGCAACTTGTGCTTGGGTCTCCCCACCCTCACAGGGAGCAATTCCTTCCCAGTATCCCATCTATCCCTGCCCTCTGGCACTGGGAAGCCATTCCCTGTGTCCTGTCCCTCCATCCCCTTTTAAACTTAGTACATCATAGGCGGTGGATACAAGTTACTGAAGTGTTATAATCACAAGGAGAAAATATGAAGATGATGGATTTGTTTGGTTTTGGTTGGGTTTTTTTAAGTAATGCTTCTGTTAATCAGAAGTTTTATGAAATGGGAGCGAGGACTCGCTGGGGAGGATTTGGGAGGGAGGATTTTCTGTACATCTGGGTGAGTTGTGCTGGCAGGTATCAGCTGCAAAGGCACAACCCAGCAATCCCACCCCAGTGTGAACACCCAAGGTGAGATCTCTATCCTGTAAGGATGGGAAGGTGCCAGGAAAATTTAGGGAGCATGGAGCTTGATGCTGTGTATGTACAGTCTCTAGGGTATTTGATGTGAAGAGCTAAGCCTTGCATGAGGAGGTGGCTTTGCAGGGCAGTGTGTCCAAGCTGGGGAGGGACATGGCACTGGTGATGTCACCAGTGCAGTGACCTCTCAGGCCAGGCTGCTGTGGCTTTCAGGCTAATGGATGTGTTAATTGATTGATGAGTCAGTGCTGCACCTCAGCCGGGCAGCACTGGTGCTGATTTCATTAGTGCTTTATTTTTATTACTCCTGTCACTTCTAGGAGGGTTGGCTTGGGTTAGCTGCTGCTAAGCCTTCATGATTACTGTAATCTTGTTTATTGTG
Organism: Coloeus monedula; assembly: GCF_965178545.1. Lineage (NCBI taxonomy): Eukaryota > Metazoa > Chordata > Aves > Passeriformes > Corvidae > Coloeus > Coloeus monedula. Next base: position 12,560,630 of record NC_138794.1, on the reverse strand, counting down.
AGAAAGCGGGGTAAAGATAATCACCCAGAGTCGTTAGGGCTGGAAGAGCCCTCTGGAGATCCTCCAGGCCAACCCCCTGCACAGGCAGGGTCACCTGGAGCAGGTGACACAGGAATGTTTCCAGCTGGGTTTGGGATGTCTCCAGAAAGGGGGATGCCAGGCCCTCCCTGGGCAGCTGTTCCAGGGCTCTGCCACCTCCGTGGAAAGAAATTCTTCCTCATGTTGAGGTAGAAATTCTTGTGTTTTGGTTTCTGGCCATTTGCTCCTTGTCCTGGGTACCCCTGAGCAGTGCAGAATCATCCTCTGACACCCCTTGGGGATATTTATATGGATTGATGGGATCCCCCCCTCTGTCTCCTCTGGACATGATTGCAGTTCCCTTTTACAGATCACTACAGATACCAGGTGGTGGCAGTGGATTTTTGGGGTTGTTCTTTTTTGTGTACCCTCTTTTACTTAAAAAAAGCCCTGGGCTGGGGTTACCTGATTTAATGTTCTTTTTGTGCTGAGGAATTTCTGACCCACAGTGATAAGTAACTTCATACACCCACAGGCTGCTTGTGTCTCACCCTTACCAGCAAGTTATTTTGCTGTGCAGAGTTTGTTTTGAATGTATTACTCCTATTTTGAGTATAATACTCCTTTGGAAGCCTTATTCTTCTGTTAAAAGCTCCTTGAATAACAAGTCGTCGGTGTCCGGCTTGGATGTGACGTTTCTGTCACGGACCAGTTTCCTGAAAAGCCCAGAGCCATTCAGAAGGGATGGTTTGGCAGGGAAGAGAACAAGCTGTGCATTTTGGGGTGGGAGGCTTGGCCTGGGGCCTGAAATTCTAAATTTGAAGTAAACAAGGGAAGAGTGGGGGGTGAGGACTGTCTGGGGCTGAACGGGTGGTGGTTTATTTATAACTGACTTGTCCTTTCTCGGTCCTCTGCAGTGCTTTGGGAATTGCAGGCAATCCAAAACTATCAATTTTGACTTTCTGTCTTCTGCAGCTCAGTAGATGTTCTTCCCTTGAATATCACACTTAGCTAATTTATGACCCACTGAACAGTCTGGCACAGCCAGGAAAAGCCATGTCCTGGAGCGTATTTTTAGTGCATCCATTTGTTGTTGAAATATGAAGACTGAACAAGACACACAGAAGCAGAATGCGGAACACCAAAGAAGTTTGATCCTAAAGGTCTCCTTTAGGACCAAAGTGGCTTAGCCAGGCTGTCCCAGAGCTCTGTACATTCAGTACCAACAGCCATGTCACAGGGATGTGGCACAAATAACTCCAAAGATCCAGTGGGTACAGTGGTGTTTGTAAACCAAGGTGGATTTTGTTGTGTCCTATTTGCATTATGGCTCAGCCCTTGGTGGATCCACAGTGCACCATAAAGCTCACTTCTCTGCTTCTGTCTCCCAGCTGAACCCAGACTGGAACAAGTATGATGACAGGTTAATGAAGGCAGCTGAAAGGGGCGATGTGGAGAAGGTTTCATCCATCCTGGCCAAGAAAGGAGTCAGTCCTACAAAGCTGGATGTGGAAGGGAGATCCGCGTAAGTGACTTCCAGAGCTCCGAGAATGGTGGTGGGAAGCTGCTGAAAATCATATTCCTGCTGCTCTAGAAGCCTTTTTGAATACAGAGATCTCTGTAATACTTCATCTAAATCTAGCTTCACTAAGCTGGAATCCAGCTGGCTGGAATGGGAAAGAAACAATCTTCACTTCCAAGTGAAGATCAGTGTTCAAAGTCTTGATCTTGCCAGGTTTGAATATTAAAGAGAAACTGAAACCACAGTGGTATTTCACCTGGTTCACTGATGCAGGTAAACACTGATTGTTGCTCAAGAAAGTTGCCTTATTCCATGAAGTAACATCTACAGAACCCTTAACTTTGGATGGTGTCCAGAGCTGGCCCCTGTAACACTTTCCTTATACAGCTTTTGGCTTTGGCTTTCCTGGCCAATATTACCATTTCTGTGTACAAACCAGCTGCACCTAAGCAAGCTTTTATCTTTTTTTAGATTCCATGTTGTCGCATCAAAGGGAAACCTGGATTGCTTGAACACCATCCTTGTGCATGGAGTTGATATCACAGCCACTGATGCTGCAGGTGGGTTTCCTCCCTTGCTCAGGGCCAACCTGAAAATGCTCTCAGATGGGTTTCATTCTGGAATGAAGCTGAACCACAGGATAGCTCTTCCTTCTTTTTGTAGTTGGTAAAAAATGAATTATTTGTGTGACTTGTTGCTGGTCTTGAGGAAACTGGTCGTGTCCTGTCATGGAGGTCACGAATGCAGCAGAACTTAAGGAATGTGGGTTTGTGCTGCTATAATTGTGTTTATAATGTGCTCCAGACACACTGGTGAGATCAGCATTTCTGGGTGACAGCAACAGGATAAGAAGAGTTTTAAATGAACTCGAAGTGAGGATTCAAATGGAATGTTGTGGGAGGTGTTTGTGTGCCCAACTGGGCCTCAGAAGCTCAGAGTTCATCTGTACCTTCCAGATTTCCTTGTGTGATAGCAGAGTTTATGGAAGGCCTTATAAAAAGACAGTTAAAAACAGGTGCTAATTTTCAGATTGTTTGCCTCAAAACAGCTTCTCGTTTTGAAGCTGAAAACGAGAATTATAGAGAACTTGGCCTCCTCCACTTGTGGGAGAGCTTATTTTTTAAATGCTTGTGAGGAGTCAGCTGCAGTATTTTGACATTAATTTTAGAAATGAGCTCTCATTGTTGAATGAAGATTCACTAAAATAAGAAAAGACTCTAACAAAGTGAGGTGTAGACAGGAGGTGTCACAGCACAGACAGATCTGGGGGGATTGACCCACAGGAGCTTGTTGTATCTCAGATGCTGGGAATATTCATCAGAAATTAATTCAAGCCAAACCCTGAACTGCTGTTGCTCTCTTTTTAGGCAGAAACGCCCTGCATTTGGCTGCTAAGTATGGCCATGCTTTGTGTTTGCAGAAGCTCTTGCAGGTACTAAAAATACAGCTTGTCTCTACAGCTCTTATATTGAGGGGGAAAACGTGGTTTTAAATACACTGATTCAAAATTGGGGTATGTGATTTCTTTCTTAACCATTCAGATTCTTTTTTAAAAATAAGAGTCGTGGGGAAAAGACTTCATGTTAAATAACAGGTTGGGATGGAAAGAGTGCTAAAATAAAGAGAATAAACCTTTTGGTGTTACTCTTTTCATAGACAGTCAAATCAAGTTGTAGTTTGTGCTTCTTGAACAAAATGGGGCTGAGTGTCTTTTAAAGACTGATGTTCCCTGTCTGAATGCAGTTGCATTTAGGAGCAGTAACACTGTCTGCTCCAGAGTAGTGTTTGCTTCAAAAGCTGGGCATTTATATCCACAAACTCTCACTAATGAAACAACGTTGGAGAGTTGTCTTAGGTTTGTGTGATGTTTATTCTTTTGTTTGTTTGTTTATTCCGTTCATGATTATTTGATTTTTTTGGTAATTTTTAATGGTTTTTTGTTTATTTTTTAACTCTTGTTTATTTGCTGCATGTCTCAATGCAGATATAAATAGCCCATTATCTGTAAAAAGTCTAATGAATTGTGCAACTTCTTTGCACAGTCTTAACTTTTTTTACGCCTTTTGGTCAGTGTGTTCAGAGGCCTAAATTGCACAGACCCAGATTTCATTCCTTCATGTCTATCACTATATTTGTAGCTTCAAACTTGCATATTTTTTGCTTAAATCGCATTTTATTGCTTTAATTCAAACCTCAAACACTTCATGTTGTAAATGCAGTCTGAATTCTAATTGATAACTGGGGTTGTTTATTTTAACAGTACAACTGTCCAACGGAGAATGTGGATCTCCAGGGAAGAACTGCTCTTCATGATGCAGGTGAAGGGCTTGGCTTTGCTGGTGACTGTATAGAAATGAAGATTTAATTAATGGATTTATTTCCAGATGGGCTGGATTCTTCTCTTTCAATTTTGGTGACTGTAGTAGGAGAGAGTGTTTTATATTGTCATGGCATTTGTCCTTGATAATGAACTTAACAGTCTTAAGGGGCTTGTAGGTCTGAGATGAAATTGAGTAAAATCTTCAGATATCATGAGCAGAGTTTTAGGGCAGTGCCTTGAGTAGTTTAAGACATCTTTACTCTGGGCTTTCTGCACCCTCCTTACGCTGCAGAGTGTCTCGCACAGACAGGAGTGTCGGATTTCCTTTGGATACTTCGGGGGTGGTGTGAGAGCTGAGCCCTGCAGCCTTGTCAGGCTTTAACTCAGTTGTGGCCATTTTGGTGGAGCACACAGGCCCAGGGCTGTGCCTGGGGCCTCCCCAGGCTGCTCTCAGTGTAGCCTCCCCTCCCTGCTCTCTCCACAGCCATGTCTGACTGCTCTGCCAGCATCCAGCTGCTCTGCGACCACGGCGCTGCCGTCAACTCCAAGGACGGGGTAAGGGGCTGCCCTCCCCTTCTCCTGCACAAATCTGCTGGAGCTCTTGGCCTCCTCTGCCTCGTCCCCCTTCCCTCACCCTCTGCCCTTCCTCCCTCAGGACGGGAGGACACCACTGGTGCTGGCCACTCAGATGTGTCGCCCCACGGTCTGCCAGCTGCTCATAGACAGGGGGGCCGATGTCAATGCCAGGGACAAACAGAGCAGGTAAGGCCTGCAGAGGAGTACTGGAATTCCTGCTGGCATGTGAAGGGAAGCTGCCCCTTAGCAGAATAAATGTGCTAAACCTGGGGGAAGAGAAGCTGGGATTTAGTTCAGACATTCAACACTGCAGGTAAACCTGGCCTTTTGTACTGCTCCTGCTTGCATCCAAAATACTCCAGGCTTGTTCCTGCCAGCAGAGAACCTGCACTTGGTTGTTTGAAGGGTCTGTCTGTCCAAAGCAGCCCTTGGGGTCAATTTACAAAATGGGCCATGGCAAAAGTGGTGCTCTGGCCAGAAGTCCTGAGTCTGTTGGAGCTCCCAAGGGACCTTGACCTGTTTATTCCTGGGGTCAGGGGAGGAGGGTTCTATTTGTAGCTGCTGCTTTTGCCAGTTATTTCTTAGAGGACTCCTGCATGACATGAGGCTGCCGTGGGACAAAGCCTGGCTACTCGCACTGCATGTCCTGCAGTTGGGAAGTCTTTGGGAAGCACTGCCAGGGCTCCCAGGCACCCCCCTCTCCAAACCTTGTCTAAACTCCTTGCCTGGTGTTTGTTGTGTCTATTGAGATTTGTGTCTTATAGAGGAAACCAAAGTCATGGGAGTTCTCCAGACAGTGGCTGACTCTCAAAGGCAGCGCATCTGTGCTGGTTTCATGAAAATACTGCTATTATGGGGGGTTTGTTTGCTTTTTCACAAATATTTAAACATTGCCCAAGTGACTTTTGAAAGCTGTTTCCTCTCTGGACAGAGGAAGGGTGCCTTGGCTGAAGTTTCTGTGATTAAACATGAATGTACCAGGGGTTAGCTCTGTAAATGATGCACAGTGGGATCCCTGGATCTCTCAATCCCATCTCTCTCCCCATCCCAGGACTGCCCTAATGTTAGGCTGTGAATATGGCTGCAAGGATGCCGTGGAGGTGTTGCTCAGAAATGGTGCTGATGTTGGTTTGACTGATGGCCTTGGGCATGACTGTGCTTACTATGCCAGGATTGGGGACAATATTGACATTTTGGCTTTAATAAAAGCTGCCGTTGAGGACTCTGGCAGAGGTAGGAGGAACCTACAACACTTTCCTTTGGGTGGAATTGTGTCCCTACTCCTGTGTCTCCACAAACTCTTCTGGAGGGCAGCTGTGGTCCTTTGACCACAAAGGTCATAAACTGTCTGGTTGGGAGGGGAAAGACAGTTTTTTGGGGTTGTTTGGTTTTACTAAAGCTTTAAGGGGGATGCAGGCTCTGATGCCTTGAGGGCTTAACAGTATTGATTATGGAAGTTATTTACCCTTATTTTACAGAAATAGCCTTTATTTTATAGAAATAAATAGCCTTTTTTTTGGGTAGTAATAGCCTTTATTTCATAGAAATAAATAGCCTTTATTTTATAGAAAAGCTTGTGAATGTTTCCATGTTTGATTAATTGGGGGCGTGGTGAGCTATTTTTTGAAATGCCCTCCCGGGGTGGAAAGGGGGTAGAATTAGCTGAATGTGTTGCATTGTTGCATGAACCTGAATGAAATGCCTTTTGTAACTTCCTATTTTTGTGGTGCTTTTTTAGGAAGAGACAGCATGAAGAGAGGGCAGGCTGAGCGAAAGGTACTTCCTGAGGCCATTTATCACTGGGGTGTTGAGAGGGGGATCAGGATTGTGCTGTGACACAAAACAACATCAGTATTTTCTGAATTAACTCCCTCTGTGGCTGAGAAGGTCCCCTCTGTAATCAGATGGTGTGGCTGGTTCTGGTTGGAAGATATTCCATGATGGGCTTGTTCAGGATTGGAGTTTGGACAGGCCTCCCATTTGTGTGAGGGTGAGGTCATGGGTGACACCTGTCCCAATGGGAATTGGGGAGGATTGGGCCCCGGGGAGGCTGGGAGGGAGGCTGGGCTGGGCACAGGACACAACAGGGATATAAATGAATGTTTTCCTGCTGTACTGACAGGTCACCAGCATGTCCCAGAAGCGGGGCCGGGGCTATGGAGCACAGGAGGAGCTCAGTGTCAAACTGTTCCAAAAGGAACCACACGCCCAGGTGGGTGGGGAGGATCCTGGGCCCTGTGGATTCCCACTGGGATAATGAGCCAGAGGCGCTAAAGACAAGCTGAGCTGGTGAAGTGAGCACTAATGATCCCATCAACAAAGGTCATATATTGCTGTTTACTTAAAAACTAATTGCATGATGTGGAGTGTGGCAATTATGCAGATGAGCTGTAAACTTTTTCAGGAAAAAACGGCACTTTTTTGTGTAATAAATAGTTGGAAGTGTGCCTTTCCTGTCTCTTAACCTTCTGCCTCTGTAGTAAAATCAGAGTCACAAGCCAGGAGGATTTATCTTTTTAACATTGTCAAGAGATGTATGTTTGTGTCATACTAAAAATAATCTGTGTCATAATTGTTCTACTAACCAGCATTAATTTTTGAAAATGGCAGTGACATTTCCATGTCATTGCCATTTTCAAAAGATTAGGCAGGGCCTGGAGTCTTCAGTGGCTGTTAAAACTATTGGTTGGTTCAGAGTCTTTACCTTTCCCAATGTGTGTGTAGTGGGGGAGATCTTCATTATTTATTTTAAATTTCGTATTTCACTTTTAAGGACTTGGAGTTGGAAAACCAAGATTTGAAAGATCGAATGAGAGAAGTGCAGGAGGAGCAGAGGATGCTGCTGGACAGAATCAGTGGGCTACAGCTGCAGCTGAGTGAGGTAAACCAAGACATGGAATACCTGGCTGGAAATCTGGGATAACCAGCTGGTGCTGACAGGAGAAGTAGCAAGGAAGGCACATGGAATTAGGATGTGGTGTCCACTGCTTTCCTGGGAATTACTGCAATGTGTGTCACTCATTTTCTGCTGGAAAAGCTTTGGTCTTGTAGTTAAATTGTGAGGAGACTGATGCAATGTCCTTCCCTGACACCCAGGAATTGGAGCAATACCATTTGTGGCTCTGCCTCCCAGTGCAGCTGAGCCATGGGCTGCTCTGGAGTGTTGGGATTTGGAGATTGAGCTTCATCTCTCCATTAAATGTCGGTGGTGTGTGGCACTACTTTGTCATCAGCTGGTTTTCCAGCTGTTACTGGAAGTGGAAGCATGGAGAAAAAAGTCTTCAATTGGCAAGAAAACAAAACCAAAGGTTTTTAATAGAAGTTTCTCACCCAATGTCGATTTAAAAAAAAAATCCCTCTTTTTGGAAGGCTAAGTATGACCAGTAGAAAGAAAATATAAAGAAGATTTTTTGCTGGGTTTCTGCTTTGTGGAGGCTGTTTCTTTGCTGTATTTTTGTAGAGGTACGTTTATGCAGCTTTTCCTAAGTGTAGCCCATGGATGGAAAGAATATTTTTGAGTGCAGTCATTGGCTTGTCTGAACTCCTGTTCAAGTATTGCCTTTATAAAACAAACTTCTTAATAGTCGTGTCCCCAAATCAGCAAACTTCTTCTGAAAAGCTGTACTCTGCTGCCTCAGTAGTGTCTGTGCTAGAAAACTGGGGAGATATTCCAGTTTCCAGAGACATTGCTCTGTCAGACATCCTTAACTCGTGGCAAGAGAAATAGAAAATAGAGCAATAAAGCTGGATGGAAACTGGAAGGGGAGCATTAGAAACTGGGGTAGATTTGTCAGCTGATGAACTCTGTGTGAGCCCCTTAAACATAATTGAGGAAATTATTTGGGGGGGATTTTTTTGTTATTTTTGCAGGAGCAAATGTTTGCAGATGATCTTGAGAATGAGGTAGGATGTGTCACCTGCAGGTGTAACAGGACTGGGGAGTAGGGGAAGCAACTCTCTCTCTTTTATTTCCTGTACAGTTTTAAACACATTACTTAAAAGCTACCTAAAAATGCTAAATGAAGCATCTAATGCTCTGGATCAGTTTATGCAGCTCCACAGCATTTCTGTTACTACAAATAATGTGTTGTTCCCATGGCTCCTTTAAAGCACACTTAGGATATTCAGCACACTGATAATATTAAGCATCTCTTCAGTGGCTTTCAGTAATGCAAGACTAACAAATATGAATTAATTAAACAGTAGCAGATTATGTTGGTGCATATTCTTGACTCATTCTTCAAGACTCCTCCTGTAGAGGAGCAGTCTTGAAGAAGAACTTCAGAAGCAAAAAATTAGGGATTCTTTCGGTGCTGATCTTGGTTGAAGTTCTGTCTAAACTCCTGGAAAAGGTGCTCGAGGTCTTATAAACCTGTCCATTCTTGTGGCTTTGGCTATGTGGCACTCCTTCTCTTTCAGAAAGATGAGTTGAAGAAAATCCTGACTACCAAGGAAAAGCAGCAGGAAGAAAGTTTAAGGACTATTGAAGCTCTCAAAGCTAAACTCAAGTATTATGAAGTATGTTGAGTGATCTGAAATGTGATACAGCAATTGATATTTACAGTAGGAAATACTTCAGCATTTTAAACTGCTGGAAGTGTTGAATGGTTATCTCACTGTAAAAGCTTTCCCTGCCCCTTCACCCCTAGTATAACACAGAGCAGAAATTTGAAATGAATTTTCAGCTTTATTTTTGTTCTTGCTGTTTGATTTTAGGGTGACTCTGCGGGGTCTGGCGGTAACTTTGGAAATAGTAAGTGCAGTTATTTGTTAAAGCTTGCTGTGCCTGATGCAGTGTTAGAATACAGAGATCAAGGGAGTTTTGGTCATCTGTTCCTATTGCTGGTCTGAAATGCAGCCAGGCCTTGTGTCCACCCCTGAGCCCTCCGAGCAGAGCTGTGTTTGTAGGTGCTGCCAGGGCACCATTGATCAATCTCCCAGGAGTGCCTGGCCTTGGGAAATGTGCCTGGGGACTCTGCTGTGTCCTCTGATAATGTGAAAAACGAGCTGAGCAGGATCCATAATCCCAATCTTTCCATCCTTCCAAGCTAAACAATGCTCCTGCCTGGCTGAGGGGCAGCAGCTGTGTCAGTGTCAGAGCTGGAGTGGAGCAGGTTTGACTTTCAGCACGCGACCTGAGCTCACACTTGTGTGAGAAATGATCCCATTTCCAGGAACTGGAGTCTCCTGCATCCAGCCCAGCTGCAGACCTGCCTTGCACTTGTGTAACATAAGGGCTCTTGACAGATTAAATGATATTTTGAGTGTTTGGCTGCCTGGCAGGAGGAGTCATGGATGTGGAGTGCAGGGGATGCTTTTCCTGCTGTGGTCATGTGCAGACATGAGCTGGGCAAGCTGCCAGCTGTGACCCTTCTGCAGGACCAGAACCCAGCCTGGCAAACCACTTTTCCCCTCCTCCTTAGGGGGACTTTGGCCAGGCTTCCTGTGGGGATTAATTAAGTAGAAGTTGTTTTAATAACAAGCACTTAAACACCAGCCTTCAGCCTAGCATGGCCCCAGTGACCAGAATAAAGCTAGGGAGGCAAATCAGTGTTCTTGTGATTGTGTTACTGTTTTTAACCAGAGCCTAATCACTGTTTGCTTTGAAAATCCAGGAAAAGAAGATTTATTACTTAAACAAGGCCAAGCATTTGCAGTGGAATCCCAGGTAATAAATATTTTACCACTGGAAGGAACTGTGAGATCGTCGTGCTGGGAAAGTTAAACGTGTTTATAAATGTGTGTTTATTGAGCGTTGCTTCTGAACACACGGTTTTGAGGGATTCTTGCTTTTCCATGTTTCTTTTTAACTGTGGGTGCCCTCTAGAGTCCTGTCTGTGACAGGGCTGTAAATGCTGGGAACTGCTGGGTCTGTCATGCGCTCTCCTAAACGTGTTTTACAAAGTCACAGTGTAAACTGGGGTTCATCTCCATAATATTTTTCTAATTTAAATTCAGCTAATATTCAGAAGATTTCATTTTCCTGCCTGCTATATGATAATATATCAACCTTTTAAAGCTACATTTTGGGTGTAAGCAAGGTCCACCAGACCCTTGGGGGTGGAATGAGATGGTCTTTAAGGTCCCTTCCAACCCAAACCCTTCTAGAATTCCAAATGACTGCATTCCTCACCCTTCTCAGCAAGAGGGGTCTGTTAACCATGACATTTTCTGTTCTGGTTCCTGAAAAATTGTTGTCATATGCTTGAGGGATGGGAGCAATATCTTAATAAATTAAATTTGCTCTAGAAGATGAGTGAATAAATATGAATGCAGAACAAGGGAAGTGGAATTAATGTATTATACCTGCCCCTCTAGGTTTAGGTTTAGATGGGGTATTGGGAAGGAGTTGTTCCCTGTGAGGGTGGGGAGGCCCTGGCACAGGGTGTCCAGAGCAGCTGTGACTGCCCCTGGATCCCTGGAAGTGGCCTGGAAAGCCAGGCTGGACAGGGCTTGGAGCAGGCTGGGATAGTGCAAGGTGTACCTGCCCATGGCACTGGATGGGCTTTAAGATCCTTTCCAATCCAAACCATTCCATGATTGGGAAGCAGTAATGTAGAGCAATATTCAAGATTTTTGCTGTTACAAGCTGAAATACCTGTTCCTCTACTATGGGCAGGAATAACTTTCCGTGGTTTTAAGAAAGCAAAAGAAATCTCTTGTATGAGTTATGTTCAGATCAACTGGATTTTAGACAGTTCCCTGGGTGAAAGTTCCCATTTTAAATGATAAGTACTAAACACGTGTCTGTGACTTGTCAGAGTTGTGAACGTGTATTTTTGTGCCAATTTCCTTTCAGTCCCGGTCTATGCTGAGGCCCCTGGAGCTCTCCCTGCCTACCCAATCACCCAGTTCAGAGAAGGAAACTTCAAAGAAAGAACTTGACAACCTGAGGAGCTGCTTTGGTGCAGCCAAGGAAGAGATCAGCAAACTGCAGAGGGAACTGTCTCTGAAGGCCTCGGAATGTAAAGCTCTGGCATCAGAGTGTGAGAGAACCAAGGCGGAGTCTGATGGACAGATAAAACAGCTGGAGGATGCTTTAAAAGATGTTCAGAAGAGAATGTTTGACTCTGAAGGCAAAGTGAAGCAAATGCAGAGCCACTTCCTTGCTCTGAAGGATCACTTGACCAATGAAGTGGCCTCGGGAAGCACCAAGGTGACAGAGGAGCTCAAGGAGCAGCTCCGAGAGATGAAAACCAAGTACGAGGGAGCCTCTGCGGAGGTGGGGAAACTGAGGAACCAGATTAAGCAGAATGAATTGCTGGTGGCAGAGTTCCAGAGGGACGAGGGAAGGCTGGTGGAGGAAAATAAAAGGTTGCAGAAGGAACTTGTGAAGTTGGAGATGGAGCGAGATAAAAGGGGCAGGAATGTCACAGAGTTGGAAGGGCAGCTCAAAGAGACAGCAGCCAAATTGGCCCAGTCTGTGAGCGCAGAGAAGTTTGAGAACATGAAGAGTTTGCTGTCAAACGAGGTGAATGAGAAAGCAAGGAAATTAGCAGAGGTGGAAGGGGTGCGAGAGAAGCTGCAAGCAGAGGTTGTGCTTTTACAGAGGGAATCTGAGAGTCAGAGAGCTCAGCTGGCTCAGCATGTGAAGCCAGAAGTGCACGAGCAAATGAGGAGTGGGTTTGAGCAAAGGAAAGAGGAACTGGGGAAGGCAATTTCTGAGCTATCACAGAAGAATGAGACCCTGCAGAAGGAACTTGAAAGATTGCAGGCTGATAACAAGGTGCTGAAGCAGCAAGTCCAAATGCTAAAAACTGAAATTAAAAGCCAGAATGTGCCTTTAAAAATTCATGAAGAGTTGAAGAAAACAAACGATCTGGCTGTGGGAGACCTGACAAAAAAGCTTTTTGAAATAACAAAGAAGTACAATGAAAGCAAAGCAGAAGCTGAAAAGTTGCTGGCAGAGAGGAACAACTTAAGTGAGAATATCAGCCACTTCCAAGCTGTGTACCTGTCTCCAGAGCAGCACAAGAAAGAGGTGGAAGCTTTAAAATCTAATGGGATTGAGCTTGAAAAGCAGCTTGCTGAGCTTCAGAAGAAATATGATGAGGAGCAAGCAAAAGTGGGCAAACTGGTGACGGAGAACACGGGCTTGAGGGAGACCCTGAGGGATCAGTACGTGCTGGCGACCACACACGAGGAGGTTAAAACTGTCCTGAACAGCACCCTGGAAAAGACCAATGGGGAGCTGTCAGATCTGAAGGGGAAAATTGGAGAGATAAAGCAAGAGTTCCTGAGGGTAAATGAGGAAAATGGAGCTTTGAAAAGTAAGGTGAAACTCTTACAGAACCAAATAAAAACTGAGTATATAAGTTTAAAAGATCATGAAACCACAGTAAATACTTTAAATAAAAGCGTGGAAGAGCTGCAGGAGAACAATGCTGCCATTAGGGCTGAGCATAAGAGGGGGCAAGATGAAATCTTACAGTTGCATGCAGAAATTGAAGCCCAGAAGAAGGAACTGGACACAATTCAAGAGTGCATCAAGTCAAAATATGCCCCGGTTGCCTCCTTTGAGGACAGAGAGCAGAGCTTTGAAGCCACAGTGAAGGAATTAAGGGCAAAGCTGCAGGAACAGGAGCAGAAGTGCAGAGAAAGTGAGGAGGAAGCCCAGAAGTGCAAAGAGGAGAACGAGAAGCTCAGGAGTGGGGTTCTGTCCATCCAGAATGACCTTCAGCAGAACTACATCCTGGCAGAGAAATCCCACGAGCTGGAGCGGCTGTGTGCCAGCAGGATGGAGGAGCTCAACCAGCAGCTGAGGGCACTGCTGAGGAAACACATGGGGCAGGAGGGGCAGGAAGAGCAGCAGGACAGGGCCAGCCAGCCCCTGGCTCAGCAGCTCCCAGCACGGCACATGGAGGCCCTGAGGGAGGCTCTTGGTCACACAGTGGAGGAGCTGAAGGAAGCCCTCAGCAGGAAGGAGGAGGGTTACAACAAGGAAATGCTCCGAGTAGGGGAGCTGCAGCAGGAACTGGCTGATCTGAAGAAGTCCTCAGTGCCTCTGGTGGAATATACCCAGCTGAAGGAAATGCTGGAAGGAGAAATCACAGCCATCAAAACCAGCCTGAAAGAAAAGGAGGCAGAAACGCAAGTGAAGAATGAGGAGGTGCTGAGGCTGCAGGCGGAGCTGCAGCTGAGCCAGCAGGCCTTGGCAGAGCTGCAGAGCAAGGAGCTGGTGTCCATGGCAGAGTACAGCTCCATGAAGAGTGCCCTGGAGGCCCAGGTCAGCAGCATGGCTGGCCACTTGTCCAGCATGAACCAGAAGTACGAGCAGGCCTGTGAGGAGGCTCTGCAGGCCAGGAGGAGCGAGCTGTCCCTCAAGGATGAGAAGGAGCTGCTCCAGCTGCGGAGCTGCAGCATCGAGCAGGAGATCAAGGACCAGAAGGAAAGGTGTGACAAATCACTGACAACCATTATTGACCTGCAGAAGAGAATCCAGGAGTCTGCAAAGCAGGTGGAAGCCAAGGACAACAAGGTGAGTTCTGGGGTTCATGCTCCTGATGCTCTCAGCTTGGCATTCAGGGACTAGGCTGCAAACGCAGCTCCTGCGGTGTTCCAGCACCACTGTGTGCTGAGCATTAGGTACCCAGGGCTGGCCCAAAGCAGCTGAAGTCCTGGTTTTGCATTATGCAAAGTTTTTCCAATCCCTTGTATGTTTTGGACATGGTGCAGTATTTAAATTCTGTTAAAGCTTCAGACTTTTGGGGGTATCAACTCCTCCTTCCACTGGAGCTGTGTTTGTGGGGCATCACTGACTTGCCTTAGCTAAAGGTTTACTGTTCTTCCTAGAAGTTAGACCTGGAATATCCTCAGATCCTCCCTTTTTTCAGTCATTTACATCACTGCTGACCTGCAGGGTGTGTACCTGACACATCCCAGTGCCCAGAGGCACAATGGGAACCTGACAGCATGTCAGGAAAATAAAGTCCTCTCTTAGCAAGCTGGGACAAAGACCCTTCGGTGCTTGCTGGGCTTCATCAGACTTGAAAGAATGTTAAAGAACAGTTTTCAGTGAGACATCCCTAAACGGTGTTTTCTGTGGGTTGTTTTTTTTAAAGATAACAGAGCTGCTGAATGACGTGGAGCGGTTGAAGCAGGCTCTCAATGGCTTGTCCCAGCTGACATACACCACTGGGATCCCCTCCAAGAGGCACAACCAGCAGGTGGAACTGCTCCAGAGCCAAGTGAAAACACTCCAGCAGCAGCTGGCTGTAAGTGCTCACACAAGGTGTTGTCTGACGTGCAGTAGCATTGCTTAATTCCTTGTATAAACAGGGAAATCTGGATGTGCCTGCTGGAGCAGGGGGTGTGACTGCAGCCTGATGCTTCACAAGTACAGTAGCCATTATTTTGGGTTTTTTTCCCCTGAGTTCTTGCTTCTCAGTAAATTTTTCTGCTTTCTTCTGCAGTTTGAGTTGCAAGACTTGGCAGCTTTTCCAGATGAAAAGGATATAAGCAAAGTAGGAGAACTTGGGCTTATGAGACACTGAGGTTTAGTCCTGCCAAGACCATTTCTGAATGCAGGCTCAGCTTTAGTAATTTCTTACAGAAACCCGACCCATGTATTTTTTCTCACCTTGGAAGGGTGAGGTGGTAATTTCTTAATGGCTGTGAGTAGTGTTCCTCTGCTTTTGAGTGTGTTGTTTATCATGAAGCACTGACAGAGCAGGGGACACATCCTGAGTGCTCAGATTTTGTGCACACTTCTGTGGCCCCTGTGGCTTCAGTAAAGCTCATTATTAAAGCTGTGTCTGAGCAAAGTGAGTTCTACTCCTGCACAGATTTACAAGTACACCTATCAGAGTGTTTGTAGGGTTGATTCTTACAAGGCAAAATGTTCTTAAATGGGGTGGTTTTAACAAAATAGATGATGCTGGTGTTGAAATAAATGTGCAGGGCCAGGAGTTGGGCTCTGATGGTCCTTTCCAGCTCAGGATATTCTGTGATTCTGTGAACTCAGCTCCTGGCTGGCTCTGGCAGCCTTTCAGCAAAAGAGCAGTGAATTTTTTTCCTTGATTAGTGGAGGGGATAAAACTTTAACCTGGAAATTCAGCTTTGGTTGGTCTGGCAGTGCCCAAAACCAAGTGCACGGGGCTGGAAAAGGCAGGAGCAGATGTTAAAAATGTGAGGGCTTCACCTCCTGTCCCTGTTCTCTCTCCTAGGATGCCAAACGGCAGCACCAGGAGGTGGTTTCAGTGTATCGGACACATCTGCTCAGTGCTGTCCAGGTATGGCTGTGCCAGGGCAGATTGTTCTGCTCTCCTGTCTCCGTGTGAGGGTTCCTGAGACACGTTTCTGACTGGGCACTGGTTGGGTGGCCGAGGGCTCTTGGAGTGTTCAGCTCAGGGAGCCTTAGTGGGGACTCACCAGGGGCGGCAGCTCTGATGTCTGCTCTGGGATCAGGGGCAGGATCCAGGGAATGGCTGGAGCTGTGTCAGGGGAGGTTTAGGTTGGATATCAGGAAAAGACTCTTCCCCCAGAGAGTTCTGGGGCACTGACCAGGCTGCCCAGGGAATGGGCACGGCCCCGAGGCTGCCAGAGCTCCAGGAGTGTTTGGACACTGCTCCCAGGGATGCCCAGGGTGGGATTGTTGGGGTGTCTGTGCAGGGCCAGGGGCTGGACTGGGTGACCCTGATGGGTCCCTCCCAGCTCAGGATATTCCACGATTCTGTAACCTCAAATAAACCTGAAACCAGCATCAAGTACCTGTTTTCATGTGGGGAGTTTTAATTTAGAATGGACTGGTCCAAGCAGAAACCCAGCCTCTACCGTGGCTGTGTCTTACTGGGGTGAGCATGTTCTTGATTCTGCTTCAGCCCAGGCAGTCAGGGAATCCAGGAATGGTTTGGGACAGTTTCCCACATTGTGTTTTCATAAAGGAAAATGCTGTGTCTGAGAGGTCCATGAGGAAAAAACCACAGGATCCCTCAAGTATTTCAGATTGTCCCAGAGTGGTGAAAACACAGCCACGAGTTAGGACTTTTGGGTGATGTTGAAGAATCTCCTAATGCTGGGAGTGGGTGGTTGATGCTTGGAGGGATTTTAAATGTTTGTGATTGATGTTTGCTCCTCCAGGGTCACATGGATGAAGATGTCCAGGCTGCTCTGCTCCAGATCATCCGGATGAGGCAGGGCCTGGTTTGCTGATGTGCTCCTGAGGGCTGCTGTGTCTGGGTGCTGTGGCTGTGGGAGTGAGAACCTTCAGGGGCTTTATGTCGATATTAAATGAGTGATGGTGATAAAGCTGCAATTACAGCCTCCAAATATGAAGCAACTCACAAAGCTGAAGCATTTTCTTCTCATAAAACACTAAGCCAGGGCTACGGCTTTTCAGGCCTGACGCTTTTTTCATGAGATAGATAAAAGGTGTAGAACATCTTTTAAAACTGTCAAAATGATGACATAGAGGTTTAAATTATTTTAATGTCTGATTGACCACTTATTAAAGCAGGACCTATACCCAGAAGCTCCAGTTGATCCTTGAACTTGAACTCTCATGGGATGGTTAAAAATAAACTGTGCAGAGGAGTGTGGCTGAGTGTTGTAGCTGTGGATGTCCCTTAACGATTAAGAGAAAGTGGCTAATTTGTCACACTGGCTGAGCAGGATGTGCTGTGACACGCAGAGGAAGGTGTTTAGGTGTCTCTTGTAACTTGGCTGGCCAAGTTACAGCCTTTATTTAATATATAAGCTTAAGACTTAGTGCCTTTGCTTTTACAAGACTTAAAAAACCAGGTTTTCCATCCAAACACTAACACTCCCTTCCCCCAAATTGTTCCTGAATGCTTTAAGCCTGACTCCTGCAGGCTGGAAGAGTGGGACTGGAGTGGCGTGGTTTGAGGAGCAGCAGTTTGATCCCAGTGCCATGGTGCTGCTGCTGCATAATTTCATTCCTCATTAGGCCTTCATTAGGGTGTGACTGAGCAGCTCATTGAACTGCACACGAGGCACTTCAGGTATTGGATTTTCAAACGCCAGCTCATGAAGTCTGAGCTGTAAACAATGTACTTTAATCTTCTGTGTGGGGGAAGATGCCAATAGTGATGATTAATGAAAGGAGAATTTTTAATTGCTGGAATCTCCCATGAAACAAGGCTTCATTTTTAACTGAAGGATGATTTCCAAAAGGAAGCTTTATTAAAAAAACCCATGAAATTTGGTATTGTTCAAGGGAGGCCATTGAAAAATGAGCCTGATAACGAATGGGGCTGTTTAAATTGAGCACCAGTGAGTGCTGACCTCAGTTTACTTGTTAAAAGCCTTTGCTGATAACCACCAAGTGGGAATGTGGCATCCTGATGCAGAAAAGCCAAACTTCCTCTCCATATTCCTGAAAAATGAGGGCTGAAGTCAAGAGTTCTCTGCTTTGTGTTGTTTGGGCTCCCCCAGCTGCCCCTCCAGGCCTTGGGCTCCTTTTTTTACAGTAGAGTTATGTTTATCTCCTTTTTTCTCCCTTTTTGGGCAGAGTCTTGTAGGACTGAAGAGGCCACGTGGAGGCTGCAGACAGTGATGGATGTGCAGGGCAGTTTTTATATAGAAACACCTTTAATATATTTACTAAATACATGTCTGTAGTTAAACAGATCTGCTGCTGCTTTCCTTTAGTTTCTTAGAGGACTATTTCAGCAAACATCTCAGAGTAAAGAGTTACTTTTTAGCCAAATTCTTTTATGATTGCATTACTTGAAACTTATTGGAGAGGATTTGTTTTGTTGTACTAACTGGCCTATTTTGATATTGTGTTTCCTTATCCAGGGAGTTCTAGGTATGTTTTTCTAAATCTCTCCCATATTATAACATCAATAAAATGGTTTCTTCTTTTTTTTGCATGGTAGTGGTCAATTCTGTTTAAGGTCAAGAAATATCAGTAGATTTTGGTGCTTTAATAGGTGTGGATTGTGTAAATCCTGGGAAAATGGGGGCGTCTCCAGGCTTGTGGAATGAACAATGCTGAGGAGTGAGAGGAGGAAGTGGGAGGTCAGCAGAATGTCAAATGCAACCGGAGAGGCTCCACTGTCCCCTGGAACAGCAGCGCCACATTAACGAGGTAATGGAGCCTGGAGCTGGGTGTTGGCACGAGGTTCTGTTGTATAACAGCTCTTTGGAAAGGGAATTTTGCCTTTTTGTCTTGAGGAGCTGACTTGGAAATGGCTCAGAAAGCTGGGAAGTTGGAGTTTACTGCTTTTGTCATCTCGTGCCTGTGTTGCTCTGCCAACTCAGAAAATTACCTTTTAATAGGAAAGCCATACACGTAATTGTCCCAGCCATTAGGTCAGATGGATTTTACAGGAAGGGAAAAAGATGTTGAGCATTTAAGGGCCATTAAATTGTGCAGGTTTTCATTGGTGGGCTGCAGCCTCCGAGGCAGCACGACGCTGCGAGGGATATTTATTTTTACATTTGCAGAGCAGGGGAGGGAATACATTGCAAAGGAAAATAGGACATGAAAATGAGCTGGTTTTCCACTTGGTGAACAGCTAGTTTTATTTCATAATAATTAGTTTTACACTTCATTAAGTGTTGGGGGTTTTGCATATATACTTTAAGAATACAGTGGAGAAGATTTAAAAATTCTCAGCAGGGCATCAAGTTACAATTTTATAATGTAATGAGGAATTTCAGAGGGAGATGGGATCTGTCTGAGGAGGATTAGGACTGGGGTAAGAATTAGTTTGAATTCAGAGATACTTCTGGTTGTCCTTGTCTCACTGAACAACTTGCTGGAGTTCTGGAAGGTTTTGACTTCTGTCCCAATGACAAACAAGTGAGGAGTGCTGCAGAATCTCAGCTCCTGCTCAGAGGAGGGACAGAAGTTGGACATTCAGGAGTAATTTCTCCTGCTGGTGCTGGAAATGGCTCCAGCCTGGGCAGCACCTCTGGGTGCTGGGGGAGAAATGGGGGATCGGGGGCTCTGGCAGGGGTTGCAGGGAAGTGTTTGGCTGCAGAGTTAAAGTGCAGGTGATCCTGCAAGGCCTTCAACAGCTGATTTTACAGCAGCCAGGAGTTCCAGCATGGACTGTGGATTTCCCAGGGGTGATACCCATGTTCTCCTTGCCTGGAAGGGAATGACCCCATCTCCTCTCCTGGCTGTCAGCTGCTCTGAGCTGCAGCTCCCTGGAGCTGTCAAATTCCTGAAAATCCGGATAAAAGGCAGCTCTGTGTGTGGATCTCAGCTCGTCAGGCTGCCACCCTCGAGCTGTCTGAGGTTTTTGGAGGTGCTGTGCTGAATCCTCCACACAAACACGGAGTGGGAGTGTGCACTGGGAAGCACGGGACCTTTGGTGTTCCTGCGTGGTTCTGACAAGAAACCACAGAAATCCCGTGACCCTGCTGCTGTGTCTCCTCCAGCCCTAGGCTGTGACGACTCTCACATCCCACTCCTGCTAAAAGGTAAAAAAGGAGAGAAATCAGTGGGCACTGAAGCAGGGACTCGCTGGGATGAGAGGGAGTTCCTTGGCAAGCAGCAGAGCCTTGCAGGAGGGTGTGGGGACAGAGAGCAGGATCTGAGGAAAGGCTGGCAGGATTCTCCTGGGGTTTCAGCTTCACCTGGAGAGAGGGATGGGTACAAAAATGCAGTAATTTGGGCAGCTTTGAAGAATTCTGGCAGTCTGCTTTTTTCTTTTTCCTCTCCTGAGTGAGGATATAAACAGGCCTGAGGAAGATGGTGCAGGGAGAGGGCTCTGGAGATTCCCTGCTGGTGCATCCACAGGGGAATGCACAACATTGGGGGCTGGGGGGAGAAAGGACACACTACTGCTCCCCCCCTGGGGTTCCACTGCCAGAGGGCAGGGTCAGATGGGATATTGGGAAGGAACAAAACCTTCCCCGGTCACCTTTGCAATATCTCCAATGCAATGGGGAATCCAGGGACACATTTGGAAGTAAATTACATGGAAAAAATAAACCAATCTGTTCCTAAAGTGCTCGTGTGCCTTTGAAAACACCAACCCTGGCTGACTGCTGGGGCCTTTTAAGGGTATTTTTATCCATTCTGATTGAGTTGTACCTTTCTTTTTTTAAGGTCAAATAAACAAACCCCATCCAGCAGTGGGGTCTGCTTGGGAGAGTCTGTTCTCAATCCCTGCAGCTGCACGGGGGGGACATTCCAAATACTCCTTGGAAAAGGCTCTGGTGCCCCCAACTCAGCTGGAGCGGGGCCGTGTCCCAGGCCCAGAGCAAGCAAGGAAAAGTCACTTCGGAGCCACTTTGGGCAGTTGTCCCCTGCTCCAAGCTCCATCCAGCCTGGCCTTGGACACTGCCAGGGATCCAGGGGCAGCCACAGCTTCTCTGGGCACCCTGTGCCAGGGCCTCACACCCTCCCAGGGAACAATTCCTTCCCAATATCCCATCCGTCCCTGCCCTCCGACAGTGGGAAGCCATTCCCTGTGTCCTGTCCCTCCATGCCTTGTCCCCAGTCCCTCTCCAGCTCTCCTGGAGCCCCTTTAGGCCCTGGAAGAGCTCTCAGGTCTCCCCAGAGCCCTCTGTTCTCCAGGCTGAACAACTGCTTCTGCTTGTCCCAGTGTGCCTTGTCCTGTACCTGTCTCCTGGGATTAGGCAGAGCTCCCAGCCAGGGCTGTGCACCGTGGGCTGTGTTCCAGGGTTTTCTGGGGCTGTGTTCCAGGGGTTTCTGGCTCTGGGTTTGGGATCATTGACAACATTCCCATGTGTCACGGGATCACCTGGGTTCAAATCCCTCTGCCTCCGGCAGGATCCTGTCGGTGCCTTTGTGGGAGCAGCTGGAAGGGGCAGTGCCCGTGGGGACAGAGGTGGTCCCTGCTTGGCTGGAGCAGGGTAAGGACGGAGGTGAGGACAGAGGGCACTGCCCTGGCACGGGGCCTGCCGGGGCAAAGTTGATGTGCCAACGCTTGGGAATGTGTTTGAACTGGCTCAGGGAGTTTGACTGATCAGCACTTCTGGGCTCCGCTTCCAGCATTTCCATCCTGGATCAGACACCTCAGAGCTGAAAGGTGATGAAAACACTGAAAAAGGGTCTCCAGGCTCATCCCTCTCTGGCTCTGGTGTCACAAACTGGTTTCATTTCTGCTCTCAGCCCTTTGAGGTGATGTTTCTTTGCAGGTTTGGGGCATTCAGGTGTCCATTGTCTCCAGATCCTTTCTGGGGCTAGGAGGGGCCCAGGGGGCAGGAAGGCTCTGTGGTCTTCTAGGAAAGAGCAAAACTAGTGGGGGCTAGACCTGGCCTAGCAAAGCTGCTCCTCAGCAGTGCCTGCTGGGCTGTGGGGGGAGAAGGTATCTGGCTCATCCCAGCTCCTGTCAGAGCCGCCTCGGGAAGCTGCACTGGTGGTTTCTGATGCATTTAATTGCCATGTACTCACCAGCTCCTGCCTGCAGGCTCTGCCAGAGCTGCTCTTCTGCCCTGTGGCTCCAGCGCTCCCAGCTGCCTTCCCTGAGTGCCAGAGTTCGCTCTGCAGCGAGTCGGGAACCGCACCAGGGGAGGGGAGGGAGCACCGGGTTCTGGCTCTGCCCCCAAAACACTCCCCAGGAATGTGCTTATCTGGTGTGTTCCCAGCTCGGGCAGGAGCCTCGTGTTCCTGATGAAATCGAGATGCCCAGGAGAGGTTAAAAACGCTGCTCAGGGATTTTCCTTGGGCTACAAGAAGGTGTAACATTACCTGTGTCAGCTGGATGCCTCCGGGGGCAAAGTGTGGAGCTTTGAGTGCCAGAACACGGGGAATGGCTTCCCACTGCCAGAGGGCAGGGATGGATGGGATATTGGGAAGGAATTGTTCCCTGTGAGGGTGTGAGGCCCTGGCACAGGGTGCCCAGAGAAGCTGTGATTGCCCCTGGATCCCTGGGAGTGTCCAAGGCCAGGCTGGATGGAGCTTGGAGCAACCTTATCTCTCTCCTCTTCCTGCTGTCCAATCTAAACCTCCTCTCCTTCAGCTTAAGGCCATTCCCCCTTGTCCTGTCACTTGGACACATGTAATGCCTCAAGGTGGCATAAAGGCCATGAAAGCGATTTTATTTAAAAATCTTTCTTTAGTCCTCAAAACACCTGGATTCTGGAATCTGCCCTGGAATATGCGGAGCAGCAGCTGGTTCTGTGCTCTCTGCCAGCACCACCAGGCAGCAACCACGTCACGTTGTTCAACAAGCCACAGAAAAGGATATTTTACCCCAGCCCTGCTTCCCCCTCTCCTCCCCCGGCCGTGGTTTGTCGGATCCCTCGGCAGCTTTGCCGTGCCGGGTTCAGTCCTGATTGGAAACACCACCACGGCTTCATTACAAGCTCCGTGGCTTCCCCCTGCACTTAACATTCCGTACAAATTGTTTGCTCAACTCTGGCATCTTGCCTCGGAGGAATTGTTGTCATTTGAAGGTTTCAGTCAGCTCTTTGAGCCCTCACAACTGTAAATAAGAGGCTGTTTGGAGGAGAGTTCTCCACGGCATTTCCAACCTCTCCCAGGGATCGAAGTGCTGGAATCCCTGTCACACTCGTGTTAAAGAAACCCCAAACTGTGCCCTGGGAAAACTCATTTATAGAAATCAGTGAAATGAGTCGCTGGTTTTAGCCACATGTTCCTCATTTTCTTTTTATTACTTTAACATGTCTGCACTGGAGCAGTTCCCCGGGAGGCTCCCGGTGCCAGCTGCACACCTGGCCCGGGCCAGGGAGAACCAGGGCCTGGCCTTTCATCTGCAGCTCTCTGCTCTGATTGGAACCACGGCTTGGCCCCAGATCAGACACAGGGAGCTGAAAACCATCCTGGAGCTGGTTCCTGGAGGAAGCCTTGTAAGGCTGGGGGGGTTACGGGTAGGTTTTTTCTTTTTGGAGCTGTTGTATCAAGTTTATGTCCTGGCAGAGGCAGGAAACCATCGTGTACAATGTGGCAACCAGAGCTCGCAGGCAGCCCGGCCAAGGGCTGTAAATTATGGCTTTAATTTCTTGGTTTATGAGCTCTTGTTGACTGCAGATCAATAGGAAAAAGGTGCACGGAGCCACCTCTTTTAATTAAAGTGCTGCTGGGACTGGGCTGCAGTGAGGGCTGGGAAGGGCTGTGAGGAGGTGGTGCCTGGAGCAGCTGCTGGTTCCCAGTGCGGGGTTTGTGTTCCTCTCTTCGCTGCTCCTGCTTTCCAGAGGCCAATTCTTGAGGAGAATCCAACCTCAGAGAATCATGGAATACCCTGAGCTAGAAGGGACTCACCGGGATCATTGAATCCAACCCCTGGCCCTGCACAGACATCCCAAAATCCCACCCTGTGCCTGCATTGTCCAAATGCTCCTGGACCTCTGGCAGCCTTGGGAATGTGACCGATTCCTGAAGCTCAGGTCTGGGCTGTGTTTGCCTCCTCACATCCCGAGACAGCACACCTTGTTTTCCAGAGAACAAAACCAAAGTGCATTTCAGTGGAATCTTGTTTTAAAGCAGCTCCCATTTCTTTTCACCCCAAACTCGGGATGCTTTCCCCAGGGCAGGATTTTGCCCCGAACAGGTGCAGCAATATTTTTCTTTCTGAAGAATTTCCAGAGCAAATCTCCCATCTGCACCAGAGCCTCTTTTCCTGCTCATCGCCCTCCAACATGGCCCTAATTAAAGGCAGATATTAAACCCAAGCCCAGTTTATGTCCCATCATTCTTGGGAAAAGGACCCATCGCGTGAGATTGTTTGAAGTCTTCGTTAACCTTTAATCATTTGAGGCTGAGTCTGGCTTTGATTTTGCTGCAGGAAAAAAAAAAAAGAAAAAGGATATTTTGCAAATTCTTCAGGAAGGAAATGTGCCAATCCTGCGGCATCTCTCATCGTGCTGGGAATGCTGTGTTTGGAATCTCTTCGGTGATAAAGTCTGTGGAATGAAGGCTTTTTCCATTTCCTTGCTTGGGTTCCGTCTGTTCTGTCTGAGGTACCCAGTATCAGTGCTGCTAAAGATAATTACTGGATTCATGGATGTGTGGTGGAGACTCTGGGTGAGAGGGATGGCTCAAAATGGGTCTCAGGTATGGAATTTCCTCGGAGCTAAGCTCTGCTGAGTGGATACCTGAGGAACCACTTCCAGGTGTTCAGAGCAGCAGAACGAGGAACATTCAATCCCCAGCCCATTCCACGATAAATCCAAAGCCAAAAGCTCCTCAGCAGCCTCCCTGCTTGTTTGTTTTTCCTGATGGGAGGTGCTGGCTGGCTGACAGGGAGCTGGGAGAGCAGCCAGCCCCGGTGCCAGGGAGCGAGGGGAAGAACTTCCCGCTCCCACCCGGAGCGTGGAATGGGAGCTGGACCTGGCTCCGGTGGCTGTGAACAATCTGCCTTCCACAGTGGGCTTGGATCAGTGCCTGGAGCTGCAAATCCTTGGGTCTATGCAAGGTGGGCCGGGAGCTGCATGCCCTGGGTCACCCCAGCCCCCTTGTTCTGAGCAAACCCAGCCCTGCAGCACTCCTGACCTCCCGAACCCTCCAGCCTTGTACCAGCAGCTCCTTTTCACCACAGTTCCTTCCCCAGAGCTCTCGCAGCTGTTTTCTTCTCCAAAGAAAGAGAAATAAACTCCCTGAGCTCTGGCCAAGCTGCTGAGCACTGCTGGAAGTGCCATCAGCAGGGGCGAGGGGGCGGTGAGGGGAAGGTGCTTCCCACCTGCTTCCAGCCAGTGTTGGAAACTCATCCCTTCTTCCTGGAACAGGCTGAGCTCTGCATCTGGCCCGGAGCAGGTGAACCTGTCAGGCTGGTGGGGTGGGCCTGGGGACAGCTGGAGTGTGGGATGTGCTCAGGGCCGGGTGCTGCCCAGAGCCTTGGCCATGGGATGTGCAGCTGGAGGGCCCAGGGAGGGGCAGAGTGGGCATGTTCTCCCTGAAATGTATGTTTCCTTCCTTCCTTCCTTCCTTCCTTCCTTCCTTCCTTCCTTCCTTCCTTCCTTCCTTCCTTCCTTCCTTCCTTCCTTCCTTCCTTCCTTCCCTTCCTTCCCTTCCTTCCCTTCCTTCCCTTCCTTCCCTTCCTTCCTTCCCTCCCTCCCCTGGTCACCTGCAGTTTGGACATGAGACTAGGATGGTATTGGGGCAGGGGAAAAACCATCCTGGGCTGGGTTTGGGAACTGAGGCTCTGTCAGCTGGTGCATCCCTCGTTCCTGGTGCTGACTGAACCTCGTGGGAGATCTTCCAGCCCCGCCTTAGGAGCAGTGTCCTGGGCAGGCTTTGGGCTGTGACCATTCCTGCTGAGCCCTGCTGGGAGCTGTGTGGGATCAGATCCCCCATCCTGTGCGGCTCCTACACCTCCCCTTCAGCTCAGGAGCTTTCAAAACGTTTATTCAGCCCTGCTGAAAGAGCTGCAGGGGCTCTCCTGGTTCTCTCTCACAAAGGATCTCTGTTGGGAAGCTGGGAGGGAGATTTCTGGCCTGGCTGCAGGCAGGCTTTGGGTTGGTCCCCAGAACTCTCTTGTCTCCATGTCTCTGCCTGTGTGCTCCCGATAAAAGCGCGGCTGCGGCTCTCCAGGAGGATAAACAAGAGGGAGAATTGTGGAACTTGGGATGTAATGGAGACGGGGGCTGGCTCAGGCTGAGGGAGAGCGCTCTGCTGACACCCCCAAGCACCACTGCCCTTTCCAGGGATAGGGTTTTGTTTCATTTGTCCCTGGAGGAGCCCTGGGGGTTCGCAGTTGTTTGCAGGGATCATCCCCGAGTCTGGCTGGGCTGGGAGGGCTCCGCCGTGCTGGAATTCTGGGTTTAAACACCGGGCTGGAAGATCCTTCTGCTTCCCACGCATCCATCCTTCGGGAGGGAATTGCGCTGCCGAGGGCGCTGCCACCTGCAGATGGTGCCAGAGACGGGAACAAGAGCTCAGCGCTGCAGAGCTGCGGCTTTGGGGGAGCACGGGGGTAGCGCTGGAGAGTGAGGGGAAATGGGAAGGAATCTGTCCCGAGTGTGTTCCACAGGGTTCGTGCCAGATCCCTTTTCCATCCTGTCTGTTTAGGTCGGACCAGGGGACCCCATGGGTCACCTCTTCCAACCTGAGCCCCTCAGTGATTCTGTTTTGGCTGTTCCACGAGCATCTCCCCCGGTTTGGAATATCCTTGGAGACACTTTCATTAATCTCTCAGTCTCAGTGTTCCACACAAGCTAAAAATCCATAAGGACAGCCAGGCAGGCTACTGGATTATCCTTTCCTGGAGAAAGCAGGGCTGTCTGGAGAGCAGCAGTGGCTCTGCCATGGTTCACAGCCATCCAGGGCTGAGCTGCTGATCTCTTCATTTCCAGAGGTGTCACACTGACTGTTTTCCTGTTACAAGCACTTGTAGCTGGTTACAACTGGGGTCAGCTCCAGGTTCTGACAAAAGCAATCCCTGGTCTCTCCTGCTGCTTCCAGCACAAGCCTGGTGCGAGGGCTGTGCTCAGGCTGGGACCAGTGCACCTGCTCAGCTGGGCACAGCCTCTCAGGGGAAGTGTTAATTGGGATCTTTAATTGGGATTGTTGGGCTGTATCTTTCTCTCCTGAAAGCGGTGAAGCCTCCTGCCGTGTCCCCCAGGAGCAGGACTCTCTCTATGGATTTCCAGGAGGAGCCCCCTTGCAGGGAGCTGGGAGCAGAGGCTGCTGCCCCTGGCACTGGGTGAACTGGTCCTGGGTGGGACCCAGGCAGCCCCAGGAATCCCTGCGTGCCAGGAGGCTCCTGCCGTGCCCCACGAGCCCCCGGGCTGGTGGAGCTGCCACGTGAGGGGGTGTTGGAGGCAGGGCTGGCTCTCCCTGCTCCGCAGCAGCTGTGCATGTGATTTATTCTCCATGGCCCATCCAGCTGGTTCCCGAATGGGGCAGCTCACAGGGATGGCATTTGCCTTTTCAAGTTTGGGTTCTGTTTCTTGGGAGGTGAGAACTTTACAGAGGAGAGTAATGAGCACATGTGGCTGAGCCACTGCTGGGAGCCCATCTGGGCCTGCCCTGCCTCCACAGGAACAGCTGGGGAGCAAAGGCAGCAGAGGGAGCTGCCCCAGCAGAAGTGGAACAGGTTGACCCCTTTTCCCCCTGACAGGGCTGTTACCTTTTTAGGATCAAAGCTTTTCACATTTGGTCGTTGCTCTTGAAGAAGCTCAAGTGTTTCCACTGCAGCCCTGAGTGATTCTGGCTCTGCTCCTGCCACCCAGCCCTGCTCCGCTCTCTGAGCAGCTCCTTGAAACTGGAGTTTACAAAAATAAAACCCAGATTAAAGCCAGTGCAGCTGCCCTGAGGTTTAAATCGATGCTGGTATGATGTGCTGCCAAAGAGCGAATTACTCAGGAGTGTGGATTAGAGCTGTTTGTCTCCAGGAAGACCTGGTCTTCAAAGCCAGGGAATTTTCCCAGCTCTAGCTGGTGCATCTTCAGACACGAGGCCCTGGTGCCCTGCTCCATGGGCACCAGCCTGTCAGCTATCTCATTTTTATCTCAGCTGCTTCATCTCCTTTCTTCTTCATCTCTTTTTTCCTGTCTGGTTTGGTATTCTCCCATGCTCCTACTTTGGCTGGAATTTGCTGGCCAGGGCTGCCCTCCAGCCTTCCCGGTGCTGCCTCTCACCAGCTGTAAAAACTTCAAGGCTTTAAAAAATATTTTTCTTCCTGTTGGGAGAGAGGTTCCATTTTTGTGTCGTGTTTGCTCGTTCTGAACAGCCCACGCTGCTGCAGCTCTGCTGAGGGTCCACATGCTCAGGGAAGGTTTGGAAAGGGCAGGTTTTTGCTGAGGTGTCCGTGCCGTGTCCCAGAGCAGCAGTACTTGGGCTCCTGTGCCATGGGGAAGGATGAGGGATCAGGGAGCAAAGGGCTCAAGGCAAGGCTGGGGCTCAGCAAAGCACCTGGGGCCAAGCTTTGCTCTGACAGGGCTGCAGCAAATGGGGTTGGTGCCTCTGCCAGCAGCGAGCAGCCCCGGAATCCTGGCCCGTGGCAGGCTCTGCGCATTCCATGGTTCCACGGCGATGCTGCTTTCCCAGAGCTCCTGCGTTTCCTGCAGCACGGAGCCTGCTGTCCTTGCCCCTGGGCGAGACTGTCCGAGGAGCCCTCTGGCCCTGTGCAGGAGGGGAGGCACAGCTGGGAGGTCACAGCCCTTGCAGAAGCGATGTGAGAGAGGGAGCCTGCCCAAGGTCACCTGTCCCCCGCCGTGTGTGTGACCCTGGACACCCTGCCCGGGGAGCGAAGGGCAAAGCAAGGAATCTCACAGGATTCCTGGAGTGGGAAGCCCACTCTTGTTTGGCTCCTGGACACAGCACTGAACCCTGTGTGGAGGTCTGGAGTCCTGCTCTGGATCTCAGCCCGTTGTCGATCCCCATTTGGTCCCATCCAAAGGGAGCTCTGGATTTCTGACTGCAGGGAGGAAAGGGCTGAGGGTGGCATCACCACAGCGAGTGAGTCCTGTTCCTTCCCAGCTCCCAGCCCAAATCCTGCGGCTCCCAGGCACCCCATGGAGCCTCTCTCTCAGGGCATTGTTTGTCCTCTGGGACTCTGAAATCCCAGTGTTTGGAGCCAAGCCTCTCCGAGCTGGGATTGCTGCCTGTGGAGGGAGTTAAGCCGTGCCTGGGTGGGCTTTGGCCAAGCCTTGGCCGTGGCTCAGCAGGGCTGGCGTGGGGTGTCCCCACCCTCAGTCAGCTCTGTTAGTGGGGGGCTCTCAGAACAAGAGGAGGACAATAAACCCAGGGGGTGAGTCCAGGGTGCCATCCCCAGCTCACGCAGAGCTGCAGCCTCTGGGAAGAGCCTGCACCGTGTGGTGTGTGATGGGATGGAGCTGCTCCGGCCTGGCCACAGGAAAGGAGGGGAAGGTGCTGGGGAACACTGAGTGTTTCTGCAGGACTGATGGAGGCGGCTGGGGATGTTTTGATGGATTCAGGCTTTATTTATTAATGTTCCATTTCTGGCTTGTTTGTCCATCTCCTTAACAAGGTCACGGCTGTAAAACAAAAATAGCATCCACGAGGGATCTCAGCCTTGGCTATTAAACCTCCTGAAAAGAAACAGAGGCTGGATCTTTTTAAAAATAAAAATCCAGCTTAGCACGGGGGAAGGGTGAGCCACCAGATTCCCCTCAGAAGAGCAAATTTCTTCCAAAAAGTGCAGACCTGCTTCCTCATGTGTCGAGACCCCAGGATGGTTTAATTTCGGTGTCAGTGCTAATTGATTGGAAGCAACAATTTTGCCAGACAAAGCTGTAAATTAGTTTCAAATGGGGGAACCGGGCCACCCACTGCCCAACTATCGAATTGCAGTAACAACATTAAACATGGAGCAAACCATGACCAAGGGAAGGAAAACCCAAGTGAAACCAGATTTCCACTCATTGCCTTTCCCCAGCAAAGTGGAACCAGATGGTTTGTGGCTTTGATAATAAGTGAGGCTGATTCTTTCAGATGCAGCTTAGGCTGAGTATCACACAAAGGGATGGGCTGAGAGGCAAACCCTCCCAGGCAGGAGTTCTGCCTCCGGAGACCACCGGCATGTAAACCCCTCCCAATCAAAACATTACCCAAATTGGCTTCCTAATTGCAGCCGAGCCTCCCTCGCTGGGACGGCCCCTCTCATCGCCTCCCGCGAAATTCCAGTGCCGCTCCCACAGGTTTCAGCCGCAGATGCAAATCCCTCCTCGTTCTCCTGCAAATCCCTCCTCGTTCTCCCGCGGGGCCGGACGTGCCCTGCCCGGGAGCAGAGTTTGGATCTGGGGAAGGGTGAGGGATGTTCCCCGGAGTCAGCGGTGCCTGCACTCCCCTGCAGCCAGACCTTGGGACTGTTACAGGATCCCAGGGTCACCCAGGCTGGAAAAGCCCTCACAGGCCGTCCAGTCCAAACTGTGCCTGATCCCCACCTTGACCCTAGCCCAGAGCTCTGAGTGCCATGCCCAGACTTTCCTTGGACACCTCCAGGGATGGGGACTCCAAACCTCCCTGGGCAGCCCCTTGAAAGGCCTGAGCACCCTTTCCATGGAGAAACTCCTCCTGATGTCCAACCTGAAGCGAGAGGGTCTGTGGGGTGAAGGTGCTGAGAGTTCTGAGATTGCTGAGCAGTTCTGAGATTGGGCCTCAGCTCATGGTGGGGCTGGAGCTGACTCAGATCGGCACTAAGTGGGAGCTCTGCTGCCTCAGAGCCGTTTCCTGTGTTGGGTGCTGGCTCTGGCTCTGCGTGAACAGCCCCGAGCACGTGATGGGCTCAGGGCCTTCAGCCACAAGCTCTGGGCTCCAGTCCAAACTCATGTTCTGGCTTTGTTAAATGGGGAGTGAGCTCTGTCCATCTCACCTCCAGGGATGGCTGAAAGTGACATGCAGGTCCTTCCAGAGGCCAGGTGGAGTTGAGTATCAGCCCATCCATCCTTCATTTGATCTGAGTCTTGATGTTCTGGAGGTAAAATCTGCTCTGGGTCTGGATCTCTCATGGCTTTGTGTTCCTCATGCAGCAGGAGGAAGGAACCCATTGCGGGGAGGCCCTCATGCCAAAGACAGCCCTGTCTGTGCTGGGTCCGTGTTTATGGCTGGACTGGATGGTCTGAGAGGTATTTTCCAACCCTGACCACTCTCTGACTCTGTTTCCCGTCCTGGCAGGGACAGTCCAGCAGCAGCAAACGCTGCAGTTCTGTGAGGAAAGTCCCTACAGGGACATGAAACACCAGGCCTGGATCCAAGTTCACTGCAATTATCCACGTGTTCCATCCCATGCCCTGCTCCTGGGGCAGCACTCTGGGGTGCTGGGGACACAGGAACTCAGAGCTCTGTATGGGAAAAGCAGGTGGAAATTCCCTGACTTCCATGGAGGCAGGTTCTGGGCACAGAAAGCTTCATCCCTGCAGGGACAGCCTTCTTGTTCTGGGCTGGGGTCTCCTCATGGCCACAGCAGCTCTGGAATGTGGAGGGGGGCTGAGGGGAAAGTTTTCTTCCTTTCTCCCTTTTAGGTTGTGAAATATTACTTTTTTCCAAGCCAAGGCTTCCCACAGCCGCCCTGGGAATTGGCTTGGCAGAGGAGCTTCCCCGTGCTGGGAAGAAGCAGGTACGTGGTGAAGCACAAACAAGGAGCTCCTGTGGCAGCGTTTGGGAAGTGATGGGCTCAGGGGAGCTGCCTGTGCAGCGTGCTTGGATGAGGGCTCTGAAAAACCATCAACAAATAATTGCAATTTCCTCTTGGCCTTGTGGTGAGGCAGGATCGGAGCTGCGAAACCGCCGGAACGACTCAACCCAGCCCCCCTGGCCCGGCACGGCTCTGGGTGATCCCTCCCGGCTCTCTGGGGGCTGCGTCAGCCACAGACGCAGAGTCTGACTCCAAACACACCACAGAAGGTGGGTGGGAAGTGCTGCTCAGCCCTGCACAGTGTCTGTGCTGCTCGGGGAGAGCTTTTCTCTCTGCTGCTCCCACAGTAATCAGGGGGAAGAGTTGTGTTCCTGCCTGGATCTGCCGGGCTTTTGGCCGTGCTGGAGCGTGGCTGAGGCTGGAGGGAGGCTGGCTCGAGGAGATGGAGTCAGTGCTGCTTGGGTTCTGCCCTCCGCTCTGCTCCTGCACAAGCTTTGCTTTGGTCACACGTGGGGACAAGGGCAGGCCATGGCTTTAGTGGCTGTGGTCACTGCGAGCCCTGAGTGCTGGAGTCCCCATCCCTGTGGGCATTTAACAGCCGTGGGGATGTGGCACTTGGGGACATGGATTAGCGGTGGCCTTGGCAGTGCTGAGGGAATGGCTGGATTTGATCTTAGAGCGGTTTCCAAGCTAAATTATTCTAAAAAGGCTCCGGGCTGTCCAGGTGAAGCCTCCTGGCCTCTCCCCAGAGCTCTGTCCCCCTCGCAGGGACGGCTCAGGGTTGCCTGGCTGGAGGCCGGGTGGGGCCCTGGCGCTCCTGCTCCGCGGCCTCCACATCCCACCTGGATCGTGTCCTGGGAAAACCCAGGGACAAGTGCCCTGTGCCCCGGGCAGCAGAGCCGGGCTGTGCCTGACAAGCCGCAGAGCTGTTCCCCTGTTCCTCCGGCGAAGAGCTTGTGAAACACGGGATGACACAGCCTCGGAGACGCACAGGAAATTCCCATCACAAGCGGAGAACACCCCGTGGTCCTTGAACTTGTGAGGACTCGCAGCTCTCATTATGCATGCGGCATCTTCCCCCGTGGGTGCCGATGGAATTACAATGCCGGGTCCTCCCGGGCTAATCGCTGTTTTGAACAACAAGATTGATTGCTTTCTCCTTTAATTATTTGCAGATCACTGAGACTTTGCGGAATGCTCTAGGTGACATAAACCGCAGTTTAGTGTGCTGGCATGTGCCCATCTCGGGGATTTTTCCAGCTTAGCCACCAGCCGGGCTGTGGGAAAGGAGGAATGCAAACATCCCTGTCCTCTAATGACCCTCCTGGCATACACGCATTAATTCTGCCTTGATGGGGTGCTTTGGGGAGCAGACGGGGTGTCTCGTCCCTGTCCCCATCCCTTTCTGATTGCCGCGCTTCAATTGAAGCACTTAACAGCTTTTGACTGCTAATTTGCAGCTCAAACCCGTCGGCAGCGACTCCGGCGGTGCCCGTTTGTGTGACAGCGACAACCTGGGCTGGGGCTGTTCCAGAGGCGGCTTCCCGGCGGCGGCGCCTCCAGCGCCGCGTGCCCGAGGAGCCGCGGGGTCACCGCGCTGCTCCAGCTCTGCTGACCTGGAAATCGCCGCGTTCGGGTTGTGCGGCAGCGGCTGCGCCTGGGAGCCGCCGTGGTGCGCTATTTAAACCTCCCCGATCTCTGCCTTCTTAAAAGGTCACAATATCTGCAGCGACTTTTACAGCTCGGGCTGCTGCAGGGCTGGGGAAGATCTTGTGCTTGTCGGGTCTCATTCGGGAGAGCAGCGCCGAGCTGCTCCCGGCGTCACACCGGAATAGCTCTTCCCGCTCGGGGAGGGCGTTTGGCTCCCAGGGCTTGTCCAACTGACCGGGTCCCTTCCAGCATCTCCCACCCATCCTCCGGCTCCCGCGGGCTGCGGAAAGGAGCCGGCGGGGGCTGGGCTGTCCCTCAGCTCCCATCGACCTGTCCCAGGCCAGGCAGGAGGATGCCGAGAGCCGCCTTGTGCACTGGACTGGGGATTTTTTGTGCTGAGGAGACAAAGGAGCTGTAGAGAAATGCACGTCTGCTCCATAATTCCAATTAAAGCACAGCTTGGTGCTGATTAGATCTAGAAGTTACATCAAGAAAAGGAAAAAATGTAAATAAGCAGTATTATTTCCCCCCCCTCCCCCATCCTTTCGACAGATGGAGCCACGCTGATTAGCTTATCTGATCTCTTGTGAGAGAACAAATTGTTGGTGGGAAGCGCTTTGTGAGTTCTAACTCTGCTCGGGCTGGGGGATGGCGGGGATGACGCCGGGTTTGTCCCCGCATTTGTTCCCCGCACGCTGAGCCGCTTCCGCCGGCCCCGCGGGCAGCTGGGGCAGCCTGGCCCCTGTCCCCATCCCCGTCCTGTCCCCACACCGTCCTGTTCCCATCCTTGTCCTGTCCCCTTCGTCCACCATCCCCACGCCATCCTGTCTCCCCACTGGCCACCGTCCCCATCCCCATTCTGTCCCCATCCCTGTCCCGTCCCCCTGACCACCATCCCCACACCATCCTGTCCCCATGCCCGTCCTGTCCCCGCCCCGGTGACAGCCACCACCGGCCATCCCTGCTGGTGCCGGGCTGGCTCCGTCTGCTTTCGGGAATAAGGTTTTTCTTAAATGAAATCACTTCCTCGGAGTAATTACATCAGCTAATTAAGGGACCTAATTGGCTAATTAGAGCGAAGTGACAGTTTCTCCCCTGCACGGAGAAGGAACACGGTGTGACTGCAGAGCTCCCGGCTGCCGGCGCCCGCACTGCAGGGGACAGGGGGTGACAGGGGCCGGGGTCTGTCCTTCCTCAGCCCCGTCTGCAGGGACTCGAGCTCCAGGAGCTTCCAGCACAGCGGGAGGGCTGCCCTGCCAGCACAGGGAATGTGGGAACGGTGCTGTGGGTGTTGGATCAGTGCTGGAAGCCTCGAGGGAAGCAGGAGTTCGGTGCCAGCAGCCTCCAAAGGCTCCTGCAGGCAGCACCTGGAGCGCGGCACAGGGCTGGGGGCTGGAGGCCAGGGAGTCATGGAATGGTTCGGGTTGGAAGGGACCTTAAAGCCCATCCAGTCCCACTCTCTGCCGTGGGCAGGGACGACTTGCCACTCCAAGCCCCATCCAACCTGGTCTAGAACACTTCCAGGGGTGGTGAATCCACAAAACCTCATCCTCCCTTTCCTCTGGGCTTGGCTCTGCTGCGGTGTCTCCTTGGGGGAAAGGTTTGGGAAGGATCAGAGGGAAAGGATGGATTTTACTTTCCCCATCTCTTTGTTTGCCTCAGACAAAGGGAGCTGTGAGCACTGCCCGGGTCTGTGGTTGGGTTTGGCTCCTCTCCGGAAAGCCCTTGGATGTGGTTTGTGTGTCGAGGGCCTGGGGTGGGAGCTGAGCCCTGGATGCTGTTCCCTGCTCTGGCACTGGTTTGGGGTGGCCTCGAGCAAATTTCTCCTCAACCCTGGTCTGCTTTTCCTCTCCTCTGCCAGCCTTGCCTTATAAGTGACCTCCTTGGAGCAAAACCACGTCCGTGTATCCGCAGCAGGCTCAGATCCTGCTGGGAGCCACGTAGGCTCCATCCCAAAATGACTTGGGCATCTAAATCCAGCCTTGCTATTCCTGTGAGCATCCAGATGGGAAATGCAAGTCCTCAGCCACGTGGGATCTCACCCTCAGCAGCTGGGCTCTGCCTCCGCGTCGGGGTGCACGGACTGGGTGTCCCTCAGCTGCCATCTCCAGATCCATGAGGGCCGGAGCAGCCTCTGGAGCAGCCTCCAGGGCAGCTGAAGGTGGAAGGTCCCTTCTTACCAAACACAGGTTGCAACACAGCCCTGGAGCAGCTGGAGCCTGGATGTGCCATAGGATTTCCTGTGCTGGGATGGACCCTCGGGGATCATCAGTCCAGCCCGAGGCGCCCTCAGTCTCCTGCCTGGAGAGGTCCCACTTTGCAGTGGCCCCACACAGGATGGTCACGCTGTGTGGTGTGACCCCATGGCTCTATACACTGATGTGGTTTCTCATCATGAAGCTCTACATAAACCAAAATCGTGGCCCAGCAGGAGCCAGAGGTGTTCCCAAAGCCCATCCTCCACTCCTCTCACTTCCTACAGCCACCCCCAGCTCTGTGTCGGTGCCAGGTCTCGCTGAGCCAAGGACAGGTGGCAGTGGGGTCACAGCTCTGGCTCTGCCCCTTCCCGCAGGCCCAGAGCCCCAGCCAAAGGTGGCTGCAGTGGCTGAATTCCAGGTGAAACTGCACAGTGGAATTCCTCACAATCTTCCCCCACAGTAGAAGCCCCTGGCTGAGCCAGCTCTCAGATAGGCCCCTGTGCAGATCCAGCCCGAGCTGGGATCTGCGCCCAGTGCCAAAACCAAGGGAGTTTGGGAGGGTTTGAAGCTGACTGTGAACATTTCAGCAGGTTCGAACACAGAGCTGCTCCTCTGGAAACTGCTCATTCCGTGTCTAAATTACAGCACTGGATACTCCCTGGGACGCTGTCATGGGCTCCACAACCTTCCCTTGGCTTTCCAAATGTGCCACGAGGTGCCATGGAGCGAGGCCACAGCCTCCCAGGGGACAGCCCAACCTGCTCAGCCATGTTTTTGCAGCTGGAAGGAAAAGGCCTTGTAGCACTTAAGGATAAAGCGGTTTCAAAGTATTTTTGTAGCGCAGAAAAGAATATTTTATGTGCAGAGAGAAGAAAACAGGCAGGGAAAGGATGTTAAATTCCTCCAGTAAATTGCTCGGGGAATTTTTGCTCGACTCAGATTTTACCAGAGGGAAAATCTTGCTGTGCTGGTAATGTTGAGTGCCAAGGAAATGAGCCGAGGCTGCCCGTGGTCCCAGGGTGACAAGGGTGACAAGCGGCACAGTGGGGGCTGCGGCAGGTGAGGGGCTCTCCAGGCAGGGCACCGTGGA
Organism: Coloeus monedula; assembly: GCF_965178545.1. NCBI lineage: Eukaryota > Metazoa > Chordata > Aves > Passeriformes > Corvidae > Coloeus > Coloeus monedula. The sequence goes on along the minus strand of NC_138794.1, from coordinate 12,524,317 downwards.
GCTCAGGTGATGCCTCAATCCCTGCAGAGCCTTGGGGACATGGGGACAGTCCCAGCCCCCCTCACTGAGCTTTGCTTCATGGGATGAGTTAGCCCAGGAAGCAGCATCTTCCTGGCAGATTTTTTTAATGGAAAAAACCCTTAAAACAGGTTGTTGCCAGAATTTGGGTTTCCCAGGGCGTTTGTTCAGCAAACCTGGGAGGAACCAGCTCTGAACAAGCCTTTCTTGTCTCTCTTACTTGAAGTTGAATTTTGGTTCCTGAAGTAAAACAACAAAAAAAAATCCGTTTCAAATCAACGTTTTGACTTGAAATGTCATTTTGTTTTTAATTGAAGAACCAGAATGAAATGACATTTTAAGTCAAAATGTTAATGTTTTGTTTAGACGTCTCCCATGGGAAAATTTAAATGTTTCAGCAGAGCTGACATTTGCCTGTGAAAGATTCCCAAAACCGGAGGGTTTCTCCAAGCAGGGGTGAGAAGGATTTCCAGGGTGGTGTCTGGACAGGCTCTGCAGGTGGTGGTGGGCTTTGGAGGGGGATCCTTGGGGTGTTGGTGGCCAAGCCTGCTCCGGCCACTCTGGCTGCTGTCAGATGAGGCTCCGTGGCCGAGCTGAGCTGGTCACAGGGTGATGCTGAGCTCCTGAGCTGCTGCATCTCCACCAGATCCTCTGGCATGTGAAATAATGAGCTCTGCTCATTCCCAGTATTTTACCACCCTTGCTGGGATGGAGAGGTCCGGCCTTTCCTCGAGGCGAAGCGCTCTGGCCCCAGGCCTGGGCATCACTGATTCCATCTCAGGGAAACATTTGCGTCCTGGGGAGCACAGGTGAGCTTTGGTGCAGGGCACCTGGGCAGGACAGGGCACTGGGCAGCAGCAGCAGGATGTCCCTCCCACAGGGCTCCAGCCAGGCTCGGTGGCGACTGCAGGGAGAAAGGAGCAGGATGTCACACGTGCTGGGGAGGATTTCTCGCCCCCGCCGCCTGCCTCATGTGAGGTTCCCTCATCCCCCCGCACTCCCGTGGCACAGTTTGCTCCTGCTCCAGGGCCATGGCCACGGCTGAGGCTGAGCAGCTGCGACGGGCGGGAGCAGGTCCTGGGAAGGGCGAGGGAGCGGGATGAGATGGGGACTGACACTTCCTGCCAGCTGGAGCCAGCGCGGGCCGGGAGCGATTCCCTCCTGCTCGGGGTCCCAGCGGTGCCAGGAGGGTGGGGAGGGCTGGGGAAGCTCCATCCCTTTGCCACCTCCCTCTCCGTGCAGGGGATCAGAGGAGGAGCAGAACCAGGAGCTTCCCGAGCATGGAGATCTGTGCCTGGTCCTTGGTGTCCCTACCCTGAGGGGTCCTGCTGAGTCTGGACCACAGCTCCACCCACTCCTCTCCCTGTTGGATGGAGGCAGCTCCAAGCTGGACAGCAGTGGGGGGCAGGAGCGTTACCTGGGAAGGCTGAAGGAGATCTTGACAAAGTGAATCCTCTGCATGGCAAGATCAATGAGCTGGAAGTGTTCAAGGGCAGGAGAGAGCAGAAATGCTCTTGGGAAAGGGGGTCTGCTGTGGGATCTGGAGCTGCCTGTGCCTCCGTGGGACTGAGCTGCTCTAGGCATGGCTGGCCCAGGGGAAGGGTGAGGATGAGACATGAGCAGTGCCCACATCCAGCAGCATGGGCTGGTGCCTCAATCCAGTGCCGGATCCCGCTGCCCTGGCTCTGACACCTTTGTGCAGGTGAGGGGCTCTGTGGGAGCCAACAAGTGCCCCCAAGGACAGCAGGGAGCTGCGTGAGAGCGACTTTCCAGCTGTCTGGAGCACCTCTAAACCACTGCCTCTGCGTGGGGTCTGCCAGGTACCTCCAGTTCGGCACGTGCTGCTCTGTTCTCTCTGTCAAATAAAGCCAAAGCCCCACCCCAAAACAGAGCCAAGGAGGCCCTTTCCCTGCTCCTCTCTCCAGCTAAATTAGGGGAAATGCTGAGAGTCTCTGAAGACACCAAGGGCTCCAGCAGCTGCAGGAGCAGGTGACAGGTTTGTCCAAGTCTCTGCAACTGCCGAGTCCTGCCTGGCTCAGGTGTCCACACCCAGGGACATGTGAGCAGCTCCCAGAAGCCAGGATGGAGCTGAGCCTCTCGGGCAGAAATTAAAACCACATCGATTCTGCTTCCCAGACAGCTCGCCCGGGGGTTAACGCCGTGTCTGTTCTTTTCCCCCTGAACCAGAGAGGAAATCACTTTCGGAGGGCTTTGGTGTCTGCTGTGTGCTGGGAAAGTCTGTGCTGTGGGAGGGATGGGGTGGGGTGGGATGGGCTGTGGCTGGAGCTCGACATCTCCCTGCCTCCTTCTGGCTGCAGCCTGGCATGGGCAGCAGGGAGACACAGGGACGGGGGACAAGGCATGGCTTCAGGGCCTGTCTTCTGCACATACCACACCTGTAGCCTCTCAGTGAGATTCCAGCTGGGAGCCAATTCCAGCACAGACCCCCCACTTCCTACGTGTGCTCTCCAGCCTTGCCCTGGCTGCTCCCATCCTGGGTTTGGAGCTTTGTTGCTCCCTCTGAGTGGGAGCTCCGTGGCTCTCTGCTCTTCCCAGGACCCAAGTTTGCCATTTCTCTTCCTGGTGTTGTCGTGTGACAATCAGATCCCTGCGGGAATGCAGAGGATTTTACCCTGCAGGTAAAATCCCAACCTATGGAGCACCCGCCCGCCAGGGATGCAGGGCTGTCCTGGGGCCGCACTGTTTGGTTTGGAGGTGTCTGCAAATACCCAAATTATCTGTAATTATTGCAGAACACCGCCCAGCCAGCCTCTGCCGGGTTAACCAGCGCTGCCTTCCTGTGCCGGGCTGCGCCGGGAGCGAGGGGGAGCTTCCCGCTGCCGGCAGCACCAGAACCCGCAGGGGCTGTCAGGAGGAGGCTTTGGCTCGTCCCCTGTGGGTAGCCAGGCTGAGCTCTGGCTGTGGGTGCTCCCCAGGGTTTTTCCCCCTTCCCATGTCCCGTCGGAGCGGGAGGGCAGCGGGGCGTGTGGCTCAGAGGTGGGAGCGGAGCAGTCGGTGCCTTTGGGATAACAGGCAGCCCCTAATCCCGGCCAAGCGTCCCCGTGAGCGCAGGCCGGGCTGTGCCAGCACGGGCCCTCAGCTCCTGCTCACAGCCCATCCCGGGAACATCCCGGGTCCGTGCGGAGCATCCTGCCCGGCACCGGCCCTGGGGCAGCAAAGGGCACCATTCCCAGCTCCAGCTGGACATCCCGAGGTTCCCATTGCCCAGAGAAACCACAGACCCGTCTGTGCTCGGGTTTAATTGCTGCTTTTCTGGAACACTTCAAAGAATGTTTCTAACCGCAGTATGTGGCACATATTATTAGATTTGTTTTTGGAATATAATGATAAACTGTTGCCATTATGGGGGTAGACGTAATTATCTGAAATCTATTTTAATCTATTCTGCCTTTTAAATATTCTATGTTCCCTTTTAATAAGAGGTAGCATCCAGCCTTTGATGTTGTAGCGGAGGTGTAGAAAGCTCTCCTCTCCTTGCTGCAAATGTTAATTGAATAGCCTCCCTTTCTCTTCATTAGCCGCATTAGCTTGCATTAACACCTTTTAATATCTCTTTAAAATCTTGTTCAATTTACTTTCTTTAATCTTTTCCTTTCCCAGAGTGTTGCATCACTTTGATCCTCATCTTCTTCTTTTCTTTGATGACAACTTGGAGTTTAATTTGTATTTGAATTGAAATGGAAATTTCCTAATTCCCCAGAATTCAGCAGGCATTTTACACGGGTTTGGCATCTGCATTAGCATGTGGGGCTGCCCGTGCTGGGGAGGGGATGGGGGAGGGATCCTGGAGCCCTCTGCATTTTGCCCTCAGATCCCCTCCCCAGCGGCTCCGCTGGCAGAGGCCTCCAGGATCCCAGACAGGGGTAATGACGGGCTTGTGCAGCGCCTGGTTCTGGGCCTGATCCCAGATCCTGGGTGTTCCTGGTCGGGCCGTGCTGTGCCAGGGGCTCAGCAGCACGTGGGAAGCTCCAGAGGCGAAGGAACAATCAATCCCTCCATCCCTCCCCATCTGCCGGGCAGCACTCACAGGAGCCCCCGTGCTGCCAGGAATCCTGGAATGGATTGGGCTGGGATCCTTAGAGCTCATCCAGTGCCAGCCCTGCCAGGGCACTGTCCCACTGTCCCAGGGTGCTCCAAGCCCTGTCCAACCTGGCCTTGGACACTTCCAGCGATCCAGGGGCAGCCACAGCTGCTCTGGGCACCCTGTGCCAGGGCCTCCCCATGGTCTCCTCTGGACTCTCTGACTATGGATGTTTAGGATTAAAATGGAAGAAATCACCTCTCCTTTGAAAGAAATACTAATTTTTTAAAGGACTTTATTCCTGATGCTCTTCTTCAGAGCACTTGATATTTGTTAAAAGCACCTTGGTGTGGATTTTAACAATAACATCACAGATGAATCACTGTTTTTTTCTGAGCGCTTTGAATGCCACTCAGTGAGCCCAAAAGAAGAGATTGATACATTATTCCCAGGCTTGAATTCTTGATTTCTGTAAATCCTTCCCTGCAGAGGAGTGACTGGGATATGGGACAGCCTGTTCCAGCTGGATTCACGGCTTGGGCTTGTTTTGCAGTGGTGGCTCAGAATGCAAAATCAATAAGGGGCAGAGAGGCCCTTATGTTCCTCCCTCTTCCAACCCCCAGCACCAGGGTAGCTTGTGCAGTGTCCAGGTGGCTCTTCCCTGTGTCACCCATCCCTGGGACCGCCCTTGGCACCAGGAGGGACCAGAGCCCCGCAGGACCCGGTGTCGCGTGTGTCAATCATCCCTCAGGTACCACCACAGGTGTGATGGGAGCCAGAGCTCAGCTCATGGCTGGATGTGCTCCAGGCATCCCAGCAGCTCATCCCAGCAGCTCATCCCAATCCCTCCCGCCCCTTCAGCCTCCTGGCCCTTCCTGACAGCTCCACACCCCCTTGCTACCGTGGGCAGGGCTGAGGGGAGGACATGGCGAGTGCTTTTGGCAGCTCCAAAGGGATCCAGGATTTTCGGATAAAGCCGATGCTGTCCTTCCTAATGCTCTCAAAGAATCCCTGTCTCTAGTGTGGAAATGAATGGATCTCCAGGCTCCAGGGAGAAGGTGCTTCAGAGGGGGGGACTCTGCTCTGCTGCCCTTGTCAGGCGACTGTGCTCTCACCTTCACAGCTCTGCCTCACACAGAGGGGAATTTATGGGGTGTTTTGCATCTTTTCCCTTTTAAATCCCTGTAAAGGAAGCTCTGATTTTTGAAGCATTGCTCTTTTCCTTCTCTTCCTTTTCAGGGAAGAGGAGCTTTGCTTGGAGGCTCGTGCTTTGCGGATGCTCCTGGGGAAATGGGAGATTTGTCACTTCCCTATCGCTGCGTTTCCACCCGCGCCTGTGATCCTCCATTTAAACCAGAGGCAGCAGCTCAAAGCACCTCCCAGGCTGGCAGGGAAGAGCTGTGTAAGATGGAAGGATACAGGGAAGTGTCTTTAAGGGGATCATAGCTTATCAGGAAGAATAATGAATTCCCCGGCTGGGGAGGTGCCTTGATGTGGGGTTACGGAGCACGACCTTCCCCCAGGCTCCTGTCCCTGCGATGGCAGAGCACGAGCACGTGGTGGATGCGATTGGGAAAGAGTGAGACAAACAGTGTCAGAGAGGCAGAACTCCTCGAAGTGTTCTGTGTCCTTCCTCAGCCTCCTCGTCCTCCTCCTCCTCACCACAGCTCGGATGTGTGTCCTGCTGGACACATGTGCATGCTCCGGGCGTGTGTGGCCTCCTGGATGAAAGAGGGTGAGATTGTCCCTGTGTCAGGTGAGCTCTTCTCACCTCTTGCATTATTTTTGGGGTGAAAGGAGCCCGGGGGTGTGACCTGGGTGTCTCTAAGGGCTCTGTTTGGAACACTCAGCAGGGATGTGCCGTCACACTGAACCTTGGCCTCGCCACGTCCCCTCCCCAGGGTCTGGGGACACGAGGACCTGCACCGGTGCCACCTCCAGCAGATCGGGCTCAGCTCAGTCCCACTGGCCCAGGGCTGCAGGGTGAAGAGCTGGAGGTTTTATTGGACAAGGCAAAGTGCCATTCCCATCCCGAATTTCCAATGCACCTGGTGTGTGCAGCGCTGTTCTGTCTGGCTGTGGTCCTCTGCATTGCTCCAGATCCCTGGGAGAGAAAAACAGCCTGGAGCACTGTTGGTTTTCCTCCCTTCTCACGTCCTGGGAGAGATTTGTCTGTACACTGTGCTTGATTGAAGTGGACTTTTATCTTCCTGCTTATTTTCCTGTCTCCAACCCCCTTGGTAAACCTCACACTGGTGAACACCTCGAGCTGTGAAACCCCAAATCGAGTCCCGCCCCAGTGCCTGGGTGGCACTGGAGGGGCACAGGGACGCCTGGGGGTCGGAGCAGCCTGGCAGCACCTCCGCGGGTGCCCCGGGCACCTCGGGCTGCCCTTCCCACAGCACCACCACAGGGGGTGCGCAGTGGCCCCCCAGACAAAGCCACAAGCCCGATGGTGCCGCTTGCGCAAGGCCCCGTAACAAATTGCAGCAGCTCCCGGGCCGGGCCGGAGCCTCCCACTCCAAACACATGTTCCTGCCTGATCCTGCCCGCCGGGGCCGGCGCTGCGCCCGGCTCTTGTGGGAGCCTGGCATTAACGAGGCTCTGTCATTCCAACCATTTCATTAGCAGCATTTAGGAAAGGCCTGACGACTCCGTGTCGTGAGAAGCTGCCCGTGGATGTTTGCGTGGCTGCTGAGGCTCTGCGTTGGGCTTTTGCACTTAGGGGTGTTTCTCTCATGATTTATAGCATAAAAAAAGGCAGAGAATGTGGAAAACCCAGCGTTGGTCGGGTTTAATTAGGTTATAGATGGGAAGAACAAAGAGCTCAGAGGTGCTGAGGACCACAGCAAATCCAAACCTTGCTGGCTGTGGCAGTGGTGGTGGGGAGGTGGGGTGGGACGTGCCAGGGATGCTCTTTGCCGGCTCCACCGGGTATTTCCACACTGCCCTCCTGCAGCTGCTGTCATACCCCTCATTGCTGGTTTTTGACTGAAAACTGAAGTAGGACCCTCCTGTGTCCATGAACTGCCCGGTGGGATTTGGGATGTTGGCGGACCCGAGGGCTGGGAAGCTTCTGGGAGAGACTGGCTTGGGGAGCCCTTGGAAAAAAGGCTGCAACAAAGCAACCCCTCAGTAATTTTGAGACTGTAAGGGAAGGAGATTTAAATACTGCCAGGAGGTTGTGCCCACATGAAGGGAAACAAACCCGGTTTTCCATGTGCTTTGGTCCAAAGAGCAGCGAGCATCCAGCACAGACCCCCTTTGCTGGAGAAGGACGTCTTCGACGAGGGTGGTTTGACTTCAGAGGCGTATGCACAAGAATGAGGAATATTTCCCATTATTAAATCCAGTTTTATTTGCTTATAACTTCACAGTTAGCTCGGGGGGGAAAGCTTTCTGTGGGCAGCGTCTGCTTTAGGTTGAAACTTTGTATTTGGGAAGTTTTGGCGAAAACAATCCGACCACATCTGAGAGCGCTGGGAGGGAAGCAGTCTGCTTTGACATGTTGAAAAAGCCAAATGAAAGGCACGCAAGAGCCCCCGGCACGCTGGGCTGCATGGATGGAGAGGCACGGCAGCACCCGGCTCCGAGCTGGGGTTTGCTGGGATCGGGGGCTCAGCTCTGACCCTCCAGCCCCGTGTTTGCTGCTCTTGGGACTGGACATGTCCCACTGCAGGACAGATTCTGAGCTGGGCATTCCCTGCCTGGTGTGGCATTGCCCCTCAGTGCTCCTGGGAAGGGAGGAAGAGCCGGGGTTTTCTGTGCACCCACGGGTCTCTGGGTCACAGCCCCGTGTGGGCACTTGGAGGGCGCTGGCCCTGCCCTGCCACCCTTGTGCAGGGCACAGCGGGGTTGGCATGGGCTGTGCCACAGGAGGAGGCCAGAGGCCGGCTGGGCCTTGCCAGGGGGCTGTTTGTGCTGGGCCCTGCTTGTGTCCCACTTGGCAGTGGTGGAAAAGGGGATTTCTTGGGCTGTAAGGCACCTCCCACCCGGGTACGGCTCCATCACCCTCGAGGAGCTGCAGCTGCCAAACAGCCCCCTCAGGCCTGGGACATGGGTAACACCAAGAGCCATCTGAGCTAAACAGGCCTGGGAAAGAGCAGAGCATCCCCAGGGCCATGGGTTTGGGATCAGCAAGGCTGAGGAGCAGCAGGATGGATCAGGCTCTCCCAGCACGGCTGCTCCTTGTGCTGGGCAGGTCAAAAGGGCTTTGGTGGCTTTGTGCCATCCTTTGCCCTGGGGGCCCTGGGGACTCTGCCACAGCCTCTTGTGAGCTGGGGGAACCTTAGGGCAGCTTTGCCATTCTGCTGAATCTCTGAGAATGAGAGAGATCCATCTCTGCTGGCCCCAGATGCCATCCCTGGGAATGAATCCCTGAGGGTGCTGCTGGCCAAGGGATCCAGGGATCAGCAGGGGTAGCACTTCCCAGCTGCAAATACCTGGTGGGGAGTTGAGAGTGGGGATGCTTGGGCTGTGTCTGAACAGGAGCACATCACTGATATTGGATTCATTTCATCAGTGCCAAGTTCCTCTTCCTCCCTCTGTAGCAGGAAAAAGCACTTTCCCATTAAAGCTGGGCTGGGTGCTCCTGGGCTGTGTCCGAGATGTGGCACTGGTGTCCATCTGAAGGGCTCCTGGAATGAGGACCCATTTCTGTGCAGATATTTATATGGAAATCTGGCAGGGTTATTAAGCAGGGAGCAGTGAATTTATTCGGGTCATTTATTATTGATAGGTAACATGACACTATTTTAATAATGTTCTCTGATCCTGCTGCAGCACAGCGGGGAGGGGCTGGAGCAAGCTCAGGGGAAACCAAATCTCCTTCCCATGTTTCTGCAACGTGCTGGATCAGCTGAGAGTCTGGCTGAGGCCTGGTGTTCCCTCAGCTGCCCAGCTTGGTCTGGATCATGGAGCAAGGAGGGTGCAGCTGGCACAGAGGGCGCTGGACATGGAATCAGAAAATCTTGGAATGGTTTGGGTCAGAATGGACTTAAAGTTCACCCCGTTCCGCCCCCTGCCCTTCGGGCAGGAACCCCTTCCACTATCCCAGGTTGCTCCAAGCCCTGTCCAACCTGGCCTTGGACACTTGGAGAAGGAAATTATCCTCAGCACATCGCAGGAAACTCCTGGACCCCTTATGTCCTGCTCTGTTGTCCCTCCAGCCAATACCGGCGGGCTGGAGCCCTCATGGGGACCAGGGCTGTGAAATGCCCCTTTCCCTGTCCCCGAGGGCGTGGGGGGCTGCGGGCACCGGGTGTGACCCTGGGGCTCTGCGGGGGCTTCCTGGACACAGCCAGCTCCTGGAGACAGCCTTGGCACGGCCGAGCCGGGCTTTGTCCGGAACAGCTGGAAAACCCCGCCTGGGTCTCGCTTGGGTGAGGGGCCGTGGCTGCCCCCCGGGGCACAGGAAGGACGAGGTGCCGGGGCTGCTCCGGCACAAAGCCCGGCAGCCGCGGGAGCCCCCAGCCCTGCCCAAGCTGCACTAATCAACTCGTTAATCCTCGTTACGATAATCAGCCCCTGCCTGGCCGAGAGGGACCCCTGGCCCTTGCAGAACTCGGTGCTGGGCTTGGCTGCCCAGCCGGGCATCCCTGTGGGCACCGAGCCCTGGCTCCAGCAGTTCCTGCAGCCGGTGTGGGCAGGGACAAGGCTCTGGCAGGATCCCAGCGAGGCCTCATTTGTCCCACGGATTGGCCTCTCCTCCCACTTGGTGGCTGCTTTGCCATTGTCCCTGTGAATGAGCCACAGCCCTTGAACAGCATCTGCTGCTCAGCCCCTCTCCCTGCGCTTCTTGGTGAGGGGGGACCCCGCTGCTCTGGAAGGATCCGAGATCCTGCTTTCTGTTGGACCCATGTGGCAGCCGGCCCTGTTGGGGTGCAGGTGATCCTGTGGGGGTGCAGACTGTGCTGTTGGGATGTACGTGATCCTGTTGGGATGTAGGTGATCCTGCTGGGATGCAGACTGTCCTATTGGAATACAGGTGGCCCTGTGGGGTGCAGGGAGCTGCTGCAGGCACAGGGAGCCCCAACACCCACAGAGCATCACCCCAACCTTGGGGCCATCAGCCCTGCCAGAGCCCAGCCCTGGCTCCCTGCATCCCAGCCCTGCCAGCCTGGCCAGGTGCTCCACAGGTGTGTGCTTTGGGGGCAAACTCCTCTCAGGATGAGCAGGGACCCCCCAGGACTCTCCTCGCTGTTTATCCTGACCCGGAGCTGCAGCACTGTCAAGCAGCTCCCGCGGAGTTTGCTCAGGGTTATGATGTACAGAGGGCTGGAAATGAAAGGGAATATTTTGCCTTTGAAAAGGAGAGGAATCGTGTCTGCTGTGTTAAATTCAGAGACCTGGATGTGGAAAAAAAACGCATGTGGGTGTGATGAAAAGCTTCCCAGGAGTTCACCCCATGTAATTGGGCTGGGAGCTCTCTCCGGGTGTGAAATCATGGAACTGGGCATGGAGGGGACACACGAGAGGAGGGACACGAGTGCCACAGCCCAGGCTGGTGTTTGTACAGTGCCTGCAAATCCCAGAACGGGCCATTAGGAATTAAAGAGATGCTGTTAATCCGAGTTGGAAATAAAACAGGACACACACGAGCTCATCTGGTTGGTCTGGCCTGCTGCTGGTGTCAGCTTCAATTGGAATAAACAAGTGTTGCTGGGCTGCTGCGAGCTCCTGGAAGGCAGAGCAGGGCTGGGAGCGCGAGGCTGCACCGCTCCCACATGAGAACCACTTGCCCAATTCCTGCTCATTTTTAAAGACAGGCGGTTGTGAAAGCGAGAGGGTACTCAGGGGTGCTCATTACCACTTCTGCCTTGCAAGAGTTTTCCTCCAGCGCCCATAAAAACCCTGCTCGCTCTCACGAGAGATTCCACATCAAATATTCAAGGCAGATTACACCGAGAGCCACACAGGAGGAGGGGGGAGGAAAAAAAACCCTCTAAACTCTTCAGTTGCTTTAATAAAGGAGCCAAAAAGGTTAAGAAAGAGAAAGGCAGGCGGCAGGGAGGGGAGAGACTCCGTGTTCCTCCCGGGGCAGCGCTGCCGGCGGCGAATGCCAGCCCAGCCCGGGTTTTGAAGTGGGTGCTGCTCCTGCTGAGCCAACTCGGGGCACAGGTTGGATCACCTGAGCCAGGAGCAAAACCCTCGGCAGGGAGAGCTGCACGTGGCGGCTGCAGCAGCTCCAGCAGCTCCAGCAGCTCCAGCAGCGCTGCTTTAATGAAACAGCACAGGATGGGTGCTCGGTATTCCTGCCCCGGAGCCCTCGGCGGCCCCTTGGAGATGGGTTGGTCTGCTCTGGGTCTGCACAGACGGAGCTCAGTTGCTCCTGCTGCTGCTGGCAGGAGGTTTTGGGTGGAAAAAGGCTGGATGTGAGTGTCTGTGGAAGGGCTGGGAGTGTCCAGTCGGGTTGGGAGTGTCCAGCCTGGCTGTGAGTGTCCACCCAGGCTGTGCGTGTCCGGCTGGGAATGGAGCAGAGCCAGCCTCTCTGGTGGCAGGGATGTGGCTCTGCCTGACAATCCAGGGTTTATTCCAGTGCCGTGGTGCCCCAGTGAAACATTCCAAACCTGTCAAAGCTCCCAAGAGCACAATCCTGCTCCACAGATAACATCTCCCCCCAAAACACGCTTTGCTCGCTCTCTCTCATGTTTTTCTACTGCATAATTACTCTTCCTAATTGTGCTGCCGAGCAGAATGCTGGCTCGGGGGGAGGAGGTGCTGCGTGTGTGAGCCTGGGGCCTGCTTTTGGGGAGCTGAGCCATCCTGGCTGCGGGGAGCGGGGCCGTGCCCAGGGGCATGGGGGCACCTGGCTCCTGACCCACAGCAGCAGTGGGGGTGTTTGAGCAGCCTGCAGGAGGCTGTGCGGTGCCTGTGTGGTCTCTGAGCCCTTCCCACAGCCCCCAGGTGTTATTAGGGGAAGGTTTGCAGCGCCAGTGCTTGAGCCCAGCATGGCTGTGGTGCCCGAAGCCACCCAGGCCCTGCCCTGTCTGACTGCGGGGAGCCCTCCTGGGGACGGAGCTCCTGTGGTGACAGGGGTTGGCCGGGGGGTTTGATGGCTGTGCCCCGCTGTGAGCAGCCCTGGGGGTCACTCTGCAGTGGCCTGGGGGCCCCTGCCCTGCTGGCATTGCCCGAGGGGCCAGGGGTGGCCAGGGTGGGTGAGTGGAGCTGGGGCTGTTTGCTGGGGTGTTTGTGTCACCCCAGTGTCACACCGAGGGGGACTCCAGAGCCCCTCCGGGGGTCCCAGCTGGCCAGTGGTTGCAGCCCCTAATTGCTTGGGATTCTCTCTCCCTTTTCCAGCACCTCTGGATTTCTTCTCTGCCGGATTTCCCCTCACCAGCAGCACCCATGGGGCTGCAGCAGGGCCCAGGAGCCAGAGCCACCCACACTGAGCGTCTCTGACCCCACAGGGAAAAGCACCCACATTCCAAAGCTGCGTTCCAGGAGCCTCCTCCCACCCACCCCCTCTCCAAGGGGTGCAGGGCCCGACTGTGGCTGTTACTGGGGGGCTTGGGGGTGTGGGCTGGCACCTGGTGCAGGTGAGATCCCTGTGCCACTGCCAGGCATGGCCGTGGGGATGGGTCAGGGAGCCCAGGCTGCTCACAGGGATGCTGTGGCAGAGATGGGCTGGGAAGGGGCCTGGATCTAGATTGCCTTTGGAGTCCCTTCCAGCCCGAGCCACTCTGTGATTCCATGATTTTCCACTTTTCTGCTCCCACCTTGCTCACAGCAATGCTCCAGCCCTGCAGCCTGTGCTGGGAGGGCTCAGTCCCCCTCACACCCCGGGGTCCCAGCCCAGAGGAGCTCCAGGATTGGCTCACAGGGGGCTCTGCAGACCCCTGGTAACCTCAGAGCTCCCCCACAGACACTGCAGTGTCCCCCTGGCCACCTCAGAGCTCCTCCCTGGTCCCTGCAGTGTCCCCCTGGTCACCTCAAATCTCCTCCCTGGTCCCTGCAGTGTCCCACTGGCCACCAGAGATCTCCTCGTGGCAGCAGGTGGTGGCACACTTGGCCCTGAGCAGCACCAGGGGCTGCCGTGGTTTCCTGCTCACATCAAGTGGATTTGTGGCTCCGGTGCTGTGACTCAGAGCTGCGGGGTCCCTGGGCAGGTGGAGCAGAGCCCCCGCCCCCAGCGCTGCTGCCCGAGCACCCTCTCGGCACGCACCCAGCACGGGTGACAGTTCAGGCAGGATGTGGCCGTGGCTTCTTTTTCTTGTCTGGTTTTTTTTTTAGAGGTATTTTTTCCCCTTCAGGCTGAGATTCTCTAAAACAAACAAGCCTCTGTGGCTGGGCAGCTGCAGGGTGGCTCTGGCTGCAGGTGGGATGGGAGTGATCCGTGTCCCGTTGTCCCCTGTGCTGCCAGCCCCCGGGGCCGGGCTGGGGCGGTGGGGCCATGGGAACGGGGCCATGGGACGGGTCCGGGCCGCAGGGGGGGAGGGACCCCGCCTGGGGCTGCCCCAGGGCTTCTGGTGAGTCATTTGAGGAACCCACCGGGTGCTGATGCAGCTCTGTGTCCCTGGGTGCTGCCGCTGTGTCTGACACAGCACTTGGGGACATGGGACAGCGCGGGTGGCCTTGGCAGAGCTGAGGAATGGTTGGACTCCGTGGTCTCAGCAGCTGGGATTGGCGCTGCTGGGTGGGAAGGTTTTGTGGATGGGGAGCAGGGCAGGCATGAGGCGGGGAGGAAGAGGAAGAGGAGCAGCAGCAGTTGCCTTAGTCACCAGCTGACAGGCACAGTGAGAGCTGCACTCTCCCATCCACGGGGTTCTGGTGAAGCACCAATTTTGAGGGCAAGTGAAATGAATTTTATGACTCTTTTTCTTTGTGGCTCCCCTGCTGGTGCTGTTCCCTGGGGTCCCCCACACATCCTCCCCCAAAATCAGACGCCTGCAGTGGCTCAGCTGTCCCTGAGCTTCTCCAGACTTCCCAGCTTGATCTACTGGGTCATAAAGTCCCATAAAAAGAAAGTCTGGGACTGGGAGAGCTGGAAATGTTCAGCCTGGAGAAGGGAAGGATCCAGGGAGAGCTCAGAGCCCCTTCCAGGGCCTAAAGGGGCTCCAGGAGAGCTGGAGAGGGACTGGGGACAAGGCATGGAGGGACAGGACACAGGGAATGGGTTCCCACTGCCAGAGGGTGGGGATGGATGGGATATTGGGAAGGAATTGTTCCCTGAGAGGGTGGAGAGGCCCTGGCACAGGTCCCAGGGCTGGTGCTGGTTGTGCAGGAGGGACACTCAGCCCCGGGGCTCAGCTCTGGGCACCCCCAGGTCACCGAGCCCCTTGACCTGTTCTGCAGGTCCCTGTCAGAAGCTGGTGACACAGGCGTTTCTTGGGATGGTTTTTTATTCCTGTGGTCTTGTTTCTGGTGGAAATTAGTCAGCGTTCCAGGGCACAAACCTCAAGCCACGGCCACATTCTGAGCCGGCTCAGCGCTGCCACCATTCCACAAACCACTTCCTTCCAGCTTCCTGCAGCCAGTCCCAGGGGGTGATTAAAGGGCAGGAGCAGGGCTGGAAGAGAGGAGCTGGGCATCCCCAGACAGGCTCTGCTCTGCAGCAGCCCAGGCACAGTCCCACATGGAATCCAGAACCCTTGGAAGGGACTTAAATCCCATCCTGCTCCCACCCCCTGCCATGGGCAGGGACACCTTCCACCATCCCAGGCTGCTCCAAGCCCCAGTGTCCAACCTGGCCTTGGACACTGCCAGGGATCCAGGGGCAGCCACAGCTTCTCTGGGCACCCTGTGCCAGGGCCTCACATCCTCATGATCCGGGTTTGCCATGGACAGAGAATTTAAAAAAGGGTTTTTTTACAGCTGGGATGCTCCTTTTCCTGGAGCTCCTGCAGAGAGGGAGGACACATAAGGGAGCTCTATAAGGCTCCCACCTTCCCAAGCCACACCCCCCCCACAACAGATGCATCCCACTGATTTCTTTCCTTAGTGCAGTTTCCTTCCTTGGGTGGCACGATGCAATTTGTGTTGGAGTTTGGCTTTCGAGTGAAACTCTTGGCTTGTCACTCTCAAGGCACAACACGCTCCCTAAATAGCAGGCTAAATTTCCCCACCTAGCCTTAAAAAATAGAAGAGTCCTCTGCCAAATGAAAGGACATATTCCAGTATTCTTTGTTGTTGCAACAAATTGGGTGGATACTGTCAGACTTCTGTATTCTGGGAATACTTCCAGAGCCTCTTTTTGTGTGCAACTCGGTTACCATGTAATTGTCAACTTAAATTGCAGTGTTGGATAACTGAGCTGGGGCTGCAGACAATCTGCCTCTCTGAGCCTCAGCCCCGGGGCTCTGCTCGCCCTGCGGGCCAGGAGAGGCGGCTGCAGGGCCGGGGGGCTGCTCTGAGGGGGTTTGGGGTGTTTATGATGGCACCATGGCTGAACACACCCCTGCCTGGGCAGGAGGGTGGTCATGGGATCCCTGAGGCTGGAAAAGCTCTCCCAGACCATCGAGTCCAAGCTGTGCCTGGTGTCCACCTTGTCACCACGTCCAGGCCCTTCTGGGACACCTCCAGAGGTGGAGACTCCCCCTGGGCCGTGAAGGTCGCAGCGAGGGCAGGGGACAGGGAAAGGGACGGGGCTGTTCCCTCCCGGCCCCGGGGCTGTGGCTGCGGGGATGAAACAAACGCTGCTTTCGATGCGGTGGGAATCGTCTTCACCCTCTTCCTTCCCCTTTCAAATTGGCAGCTCGTTCTGTTGTGTTTGTTTTAGCCCGAATCCCAATGACAATTAGCGCTCCAAGGCCAGATTAAACTGTTTTTGCTTGTTTTCTTTTTCACTTTGATTTCCACCTCCTCTAAATTCTTAATCCTCCTGAATATTTCATCTCTTGTAAGCCCATCAGTTGAAAGGCTCCCAGCGGGACGTGCGGGGGGCCAGCTCTGTTCCAGCTGCTCTGCTGGAGCTGCTGCTCAGCGCCGCTTCCCCGTGCAGCGTTTCGGCCCCAAACCGCAGCATCCGCCCTGGCAGAGCCGCGCCGGCGACTTGGGAACCGCGCCGGGCACCAAACGGGAACCTGGGTGCTTGATGAGAAAATAGAGTTCGCCTTGTTCCCACCTTCTGCCACCGCAGGCGGCCTTTGCAGGTGGGAAACTCCACAGGAGGGAGATCCTGCCGGAAATTTGGGAAGTTTTCAGCGTGAAGGGGTCGGGGTGGTGGTCACGGGGCTCCTGTCGGGTGCTCCATGTGAAAGGGGTTTGCTGGGGTGCAGAGAAAGGCAGTGGATGGTCCTATGGAATCATGGAATATGGCGAGTTGGGAAGGACACACAAAGACCATCCACTCTAACTCCTGGCCCTGCACAGACTCCCCAACAATCCCACTCTGTGCATCCCTGGGAGCGGTGTCCAACCGTTCCTGGAGCTCTGGAAGCCTCGGGGCTGTGCCCATTCCCTGGGCAGCCTGGTCAGTGCCCCAGCACCCTTTGGGTGGAGAACCTCTTCCCAAAACCCACCCTAACACAACTCCAGCCATTCCCTGGCTCCTGCCCATCTATTTGTGATTCCCCACCAGAAGTTGCACTTCTGCCTCTTTTCCTGTGACTGCTTCCTGGGATGCTCTGGGACTCAGTGCTGGGCTTTTGCCCTGCACTTGTGCTGTTGACAAAAACATTTTCTGATGGGGAACTGGTTTTTTTCTGCCTGTCAAAATGTCATTTTCCAGCTTGAACCAGCTCTGCGCAGGGCTGTCCATCAGAACGGACACACTCCCACCTCCGCTGCTTCCTCCTGCCTGGGAAGGACAGCTGGGCAGTGGGGCTGGCTCTCAGATTCCAGCCTGTGCTAGGGCCGTTGTGTCCCTGTCCGTGGGGTTATGTCACAGGGGGGTGGCTGCTGTTTGTAACGAGCCCTTTTACCACCCAGACCCCCACCTGCTCCTCAATATCCCTTTTACCACCCAGACCCCCACCTGCTCCTCAATATCCCTTTTACCACCCAGACCCCCACCTGCTCCTCAATACCCCTTTTACCACCCAGACCCCCACCTGCTCCTCAATATCCCCGTGGGGTTGCAGGGATATGTCTCCAGGAGGAACCCTCTGACACGAAGCAGCTCTCCCAGCAGGTTCTCTGGTTCCTGCAGAGCTTCAGTGCTCCTCACCTGGTCTGAGTGCTCCTGCTCAGGATCCCGAAGTGTCTGCAGGCTGGATGGGAAGAGCATTCCCTGGCAGCAGCCGGCTCCAGGAGCCGGTGCCAAGGGAGCTGCGGTGGCATATGTTCCCTCTCAGAGCAAGGTTGCACTCCCGGCTCATTAGAAGCTCTTCTCCTCATCTTGGGGCATATGCAGGAGAGGCCGGTGCCAAGCTGGCAGCGTGGAGCAGCTCCGAGAGGCTCCCAGGAAGTTTTCTCTTGCACTTCTGTCCTCGGTTCTTGTGCTCTGCACAAATGCGGCCCTGAGTGAGTGCCGGCACCCAGCTCCAGGTTATCCCTGCGGACAAGGAGCGGATGTTGGCTCGGGAAGGCCAGCCAGGGTGGGATGGGGTGGAGGAGGAATCTGGCAGCCCCTGGGTACTCCCGTGGCCGGTGCCAGGGGCAGCCCAGCCCCGATGGCTGCAGAGCCACATCAGCTGCGGGGAATTCAGCACGTTCCTAAATAATGGCTCTGGTGGTTTAGCAGGATCTGTAGCCCATACTAATGGCTCATTGCTGAACCATAAGTGGTTGTGTTATACTTTGGATTTATTGGAGGCCAAGGGATTAATTTCCTGAAATATATGGTCATGATGTTGAGGTTAAATTAAGATCTCATTCAAAAGGATTCTTTTTATTATATTTAATTTGTAACCCCTTTTCTGGAGCCATTTTACAGCTATTCCTCCCCCTCCCTTCAATGTTCAGTGTCATGTTTCCAGGAAGAATCTTATTTCATGCAGACTAAGAGCATTTTTCAGTATAACCTTTTACAGTTCCTCACCGTTCGAGTTCCTCCAGTCTCGCTTGTTTATACACAACAAGGTCTTAAATCCTCTCTTGGAAAATAAAGATGTTGATGCAAAAGCAACAAGAGCTTCTGGCAGAGCTCAAATCCATCCGTTCTCTCCTCCTTCCCCACATGCCACCCCCTTCAATCTGCTGGAACTAAAAGCCCTTTTACTTCAGCGCTTGAGCACTTTGATAAAATGCATGTTGAGTAAATCTTACATGACATTTTTACTCTGGGTGAGATGTATATATAAAGTCGAGCTGGCTCAGTGCTGGCCTCGCTTCGCCCTTCCCTGCGATGCCATTATTAAACTGATAAATTAACTGTGGAAATCGGTGCTGCGAGAGGCTGGAGGTGAGGTGGGAAGGGGATGAGGAATGTGGGAAGGACGAGGCTCTGGGTGCAGGGAAAGGGAAGAGATTTGGGAAGGGAAGGCTCCGGGGAGACCTTAGAGCTCTTGAAGGGGCAAGGGGCCCCAAGAGAGCAGGAGAGGGACTTTGGACAAGGCCTGGAGGGACAGGACAAGGACCCCCAGCACCAGCCCCACCACCTCCCGCATCCAGCACAGAATTCCCACCACAGCCTGGCCCAGCAGCTGCTTCCCAGGGAAGGAGCCGGAGCCACCGTGCTCCCGGCAGCTCCTCGCCCCGAGCTGTCAGCTCCGGCTCCTGCCGGGATTTTCTCCTTTTCCCCGTCTCCCCCCAGAAGTGCTGACGGACACGCTGAGTGACCGTATCTGCTGGCTACAGGCCGCGGCGGGGCTGAGCGCGGGTCAGGCGGCGCTGGCAGGGCCGCAGCGGGTGCTGACTGGCATCCACGGGCCAGATAAGATAAAAACAACTGATGACAGCAGGGAAGTGAAACAGTCATCTCAGCACTTGGATCTGTGCCCAGCAAAGAGGAAGGGAAAAAAACCGAGGAGGGCCGGTGGGGAGGGGAAGAGGGTGGAATATGGATTAGAATAGAAACTCTGGAAAAAGCTATCAGGAGGCAGCAGATTTGGGTGTTAAATATTTATGAATTAGCGGCACTTGTCGGGTTCTCTGTGAGCTGAGAGTTTCCAGGATGGGAGTGAGTGTGGCTGCTATTCCGCCGTGCCAAACTGTGGATGGTGGGAAAAGCAAAGGCAGGCATGGTGGGAAAAGGCCTGGCTGGTGGCAGCCCAGGCAAGGTGACCGGCTCTGGTGGCTCTGGCAGTGCTGAGGCTCGCAGCGGTGTGGGATAAACCCAGATGAGGAGCAGAAAGGATAAATGAGGTGCCATAAAAGTGACTATTATTATTCAGAAAATTCTGCTGAAGAGCATTGGAGTAATTAAATCATAATTGCTTATTACTCAGCTGAAGTGACATTGTAAGTGGCTGAAGGTCTGTGACGAGCAGGGGAAGGGGGGCTCGGCTGTTCCCATGCTCGGGATTCTCTGGGGATGGGATGAGTGGATCCCCCAGCAGCCAGGCAGAAATCCTGGCCCTCGGTGAAGGTCAGAAGTCCCCCCTGAGCCTGAAAAGCTCATTCCCAGTGGAACAGAGAACCTGTGGGTGCTGCAGGAAGGGGGCCAGGAGCAACTTCGCCTCCCGGGACAAGAGGTGCCCAAGCCAGCCCAGGTTGGCCAGGTATTCCTGGAGAATGGCCAGGTATTCCTGAGGGTGAGAATTCCTTGGGGTTAGGCTGACCTAAGCCCTGAGAGCTTTAATGGAGCTGTTTCCCACCACGAAACCCAGAGCTGCAAATCCTGTAAGCCCTTAATTACAGAGCGATGTTTATGGAACATGTGCGGGGCTCAGGTACCCTGGCAGCAGCGGGGGCGTGCAGGCAGGGCTGGGAAGGGGGAGCAGCCCGGGGTGTGGTGCCATGGCAGCATTCCCTCGGCCAGCCAGGCTGGGGGATTCACTGCCTTTCCAGCTGTAGGTAACGTGTGGGGAATGTTTATTTTTGTTTCCTCTTTTTTGTTTCAAAGTCACTCCGTGCTTCACTTCCTGAAATGTTCGGAACTGAGCCCTCCCTGCACTGGGGGACAGCTGAGCATCCCCTCACGGATTTCTCTCTCACCCCTTTTTGCCCTCCCCCATGGGCAGGGAGAGCTGCCCTGCCCTGCCCTGCCCGCAGACCCTTCCCACAGGAATATCCCGGCTGGAGGGGCAGGACCAAGCCCTGGCCACGTCCCACCCCCTGGGTGAACTTTCCTGATGGGAAAGGAGAGGAAAAGGGCCCATTGCTGTTGCTGCTGTTTGACTCTATCCTCCTCCAGCTCCACCCGGCAGAGCAAAGTCCAGCACTGAGAATCAGACGAGTTTGGTGGGGAAAATGCTGGGAAGGATGGAAAAGAGCATCCCTTGTGTGGCAGTCTGCAGGATCACCCCCCGCCCCCAGGCAGTGCCAGCCACCAGCACTCGGCGCAGCAGAGGAGCTGCTGACGTTCCCACCGGGTGCATTTATTTGGATTTTGGAAATCGCTGTCAAATGAGTCACCTGGCAGAGCAGCATGAGCCCCCCGCGAGGAGAGCGGCGCTGCCAGGGAGCTGCTGCCAGCAGAGCACTCGTGCCTCAGACAGCCCCTTGTGCTGGGCCCTGCAGAGCCAGCTGGGCAGCAGGGCTGCTGCTGCTGCCAGCACTGACCCCTCCAGAGATGCCAGCACTGACCCCTTCAGAGATGCCAACACTGACCCCTCCGCTGCTGCCAGCACTGACCCCCTCAGAGATGCCAGCACTGACCCCTCCACTGGTGCCAGCACTGACCCCTTCATAGATGCCAGCACTGGTGCCTCCATTGGTCCCCCCTGTCCATCTGGGTGTGCCTGTGTCCATCTGGGTGTCCCTGTGTCCATCTGGGTGTCCCTTTGAGTCCAGCCCAGCCTTTTCCTTGGCTCCTGCTGCCCTGGCAGAGGTTAAAGAGCTGGAGGAGGGCGCAGGGCTCTGGAGCTGCAGGCAATAAAACTTCCCTGAAGTTTGGGAGCCCCTGGCACGGACCCATCCCTGTACTTAAGCAGAAAATCACCAGAGAAGTGCTATAATCTGACAGATTTTTCACAGGCTTAAATATTCATGAATTAGAAGAATTGGCAGAATTTTCTACATTATTAGCTTTCATCATGGCTCCAGGAGCAGTTGGTGCACTGGCTGCTCTTCAAAAGCTATTAATCGAGTCTGTCATCACAGCAGCCATTTTTTAATTAGCTGCTTTACGGAACGATCTGGTGCAGGAGGGAGACCGCAACATTTAAATGGTATTAAAGTTTTAAAGGTGCCCCTTTCCATTTCTAATCCCAGTTCTGGAAGGCCGCGATAGGGAGCCGAGCGCCTTCACTCCAATGGTTAACTTCCCGCTTTCCTCTGGAAAAAAGTGACTCTTGGAAAACCGAGCCGCTTCTACCCGGAGAAGAAATTGCAGGGAATAAATTGTTCTGGAAGCTCGCAGCATTCCTGCCCGATGAAATCAAGGCGGGATGTTCGTGGCTGCAGCACGGAGTGTTCAGGGCTGAGGAGGCAGGCGCAGCCTCTTGCTGGGCTGGGATTTTGGGAACACTCATGGAAATCCTCTCCTGCCAGACCAGACCCACTCCTGCATCCCTGCGTGGCTCCGGGGGCATCCCCTGGGCGGGCAGAGCCTGGGGAGCCCCAACACCACACGGGTGCCACCCCCAGCACCCCCGGCTGAGCTGCTTCTGGAGCAGGAGCTGGCAGGAATTCTGTGGGATGTAACTCAGAGCTTGAGCAGGTTGGAAAGAGCTCCTTCCTAAAAAAAACAGGGGCCTGTGAACCGCATGTGTGGGCTGCTCCCGCATCCATGTGGGATGCTCCTGCATCCATATGGGCTGTTCCTGCGTCCGTGGGGGCTGTTCCTGCATCCATGTGGGCTGCATGTGTGGATTGCTCCTGCATCCCTGTGGATTGCTCTGGCATCCATGTGGATTGCTCCTGCATCCCCGCAGGCTGCCATGGAAGCACATCTTCGGCCCCAGCTGGGGACAGTGAGGGCTGTGATCTCAGGAATTGGGGCATTAAATCCCTCCGTGCCCCAGGCTCTGCCCTGGCCTTGGCAGGTGCCTGGGCTGGATTTACAGCCGGCCTTTTGTCTGGGATTCTCCAGCCCCTGAATCCTTGCAGAGCCCGGATGCTGCTGAATGTCCAGCTGGAAACATCTCCTGACCAGGAGGTGTCCAGCTCTGGGGTTCATCAGGGGCTTGGAGAATGCGACAAATCCCTGTTCACGTCCTGGGTATCTTGGGATTGGGATGCAGGGGGAGCACGGGAGAGGTGCTGAGGGGCTCCCTGCCCTGGAGGTGGGCACGGATCTGGGGTCACCCCCAGGCAGTGAGGGCCGGATCCGTGGCAGGCTCGGATCCATGGGCGGGCTGGATCCATGGGATTTTGAGGCTCGGATCCATCGGATTGCCCAGATGCCGAACATGCTGTCAGAGCTTTTCCCTAAACTTTACAGCCCTGCCCTTGGCTCTGGCCCCGCTCTGCTCCCCGAGCCAGAGGTGCCACTGCTCTCCTGCCTGATTATTTGCATGGGAAACACAGCAAAATTCTGCCTTTGTGGTGGCTTGAAATGGGAATTTTTTGGCATCAATGTCGCGTCTCCAGCTCCGGCTGCTCCTCGCTGCCAGCGCTGTAATTTGTGTATTGTGGTGCCGGTGTCCCGCTGACCGGGACGGGAATTGCTGTCTGGGGAAGATTTCCCTCAATTGTCATGTAAAACGTGGAAAGTAAAGGAACTGGCAGATAAAATCGCTAAAATGCCACTGCTGCCTCTACAACCCTTGAGAAGTTGCTCTTTGTAATTCCGGCTGGGAAGCAGAGGACTGGGGGGTTGGGGATTTTTGATGATGTGGAATAGGGAAAGTCTGAACCTCGGGCTTCAGGTGGATTTTAATCCTTTGTGGGAAACGCTTCCTTAATTGAAGTATAAATATTTGTATTTTGGTAGTAAACGTGATCCCCTGTGAGACTCAAACTGTGCCCACAGATCCTGACGCTCAGGAAAAGGGAGGACAAATCCTGCTCTCCTCCACAGCCTCAAGGGAGGGAGGATGGGAAAACATTCCCAGAAAAAACTTTTTACTCACAGTGAGTGACTTTTCTTGGGTTTCCTTGCCTTGTTTGGGTTTGTGGGTTTGTTTCTCCCGTTGTGAACGGACAGGGCTTGGAGCAGCCTGGGATAGCGGGAGGTTCCTTGCCCATGGAATGAGATGAGCTTGAAGGTGCCCTCCCACCCAAACCATTCCATGATTCCATGGTACTGTGTGGATTTGAAACGTGCTGTCTACAGAAACTTCCTCACTGCTCAGAACCCCCCGAAGAATCCAGCCGGAAGCAGGGTGGGATGTGGGGAAGGACAGGAACCGCGGTGTCACAGCCACTCGCCCTCACTCTGCTTAAAAATCCCCTGGGTTTGTTGCTTTTTTGTACCTCTGCTCCATCATTTCTCGCGTTTAATCACTCCAGCGAGGCACACGCCCTCCTTGGCAATTAATTGTGGTTGTTCCCTGTGACTTCTTGAACAAAACTCTCTTTATTAGGACTCCCAGCGTCCAAAAGCTTTGCAGAACTGCTGGGATCCTGCAGCACACGCTGGTCTTTAATTACATCCCCCAGATGGGAGAATTTATTAGCAGAATATACTGAATAAGTTCTTTAAAGTGTGGGGTTGGCCCGTGTGTAACACACGGCTCTGCTTTGCTATTTATGTTTGGGGGTAAAAATGAGGATTTCCATTGAAATTCAAATGGAACCTGAGCAAAATGAGGGGGTTTGTGGAGAGCACCCCTTCAACCTCTCCCTCCTGCCATGCGTGGGGCTTGACGGAGCAGGGAAGGAGGAAAATGCTGCTGGAGGGTGTGAAAGTGATGGGGAATGGTTGGAGTGTGGGCTGGGATGGGGATAGGGATGGGGATGGGGATGGAGATGGGGATGGGAGCAGCTCCACAGCCAGGCTGGAATTTCCACAGCACCGTCCCTGTGCTCCAGAGCCCCTCGGAATGTGGGGCTGCGTGACATCGTGGGGCTGGGAGGGAACTTGTGCATCTATGAGAGCAAGCCCCAAAATCAGCTTTATTTCCCTGCTTGCACAATGCAGCCATATGGGCTTCTCCTCATTAAAGGCCTTTTTTCTGTGAGGAAACCACGGCAGAACGAGCGTGGAAGCCGACATAATTAAAGGCTTCTTTTTCCCCAGCCGTGGTGCTGCGGCCTTTGAAGAGCTCGGGGATCCCAGAGGAATGCTCTGAACTCGGCAATATTTTGATAGCTGCAATAACATAATCAAAAGATGCTTTCATGAAGAGAGCACCTTGTGTGCATTGCGGCCATCCCGCTCCCCCTGGTCCTGCTCTAATGGGGTCCAGAGCTCGTGTGCAGATGGGGAGCTCCATTTTCTGCCAGGGCTGCTCCAGGGACGCTGCCTGAGGAGGGCTGGGAAGGAGCCGGAGCGTTTCTGTGCAGTCCCTGTCCCTCTGCCCCGGCCCTGGGGCGCTCGGGGGTGACCCAGCGCGGGCTGCGGGTGACACGGGGAGCGGGGGCTGAGCCTGCCTGCCCCAGCCTGGGCTCTGGGCTCTCCAAATGACTGCACACAGCGATTCTCTGCTGCTTGAGAGGCGGCCAGGTTGTTTTTCATCCTGAAATCCTCATTAATCTGCTTTAATGTCTCCCTGCCGTTCCAAAGCGGCTCAGCTGCGGGCAGGAATCTGGGATCCTCCTCCCTGTGCCCGAGCTGTTGAAATGCCCGGTTTGTTGCCGGTGTCTCCCAGGCCGAGCCCCAACCGTGTCCATCCACCTGAGTCCTGGCAGGCTGGGCTGCTTGGAATGAGGAAATTGGGGCACTTCTTTAATCATTAAGCTGGAATCATTAAGCTTTAATTAGGCCAAATTAGGGGTTTGAATCCCGCTGCCTCGCACCAGGCGCTGATTGTGTGAACTCAGGCACTCCTGAAGCAGAGCTGGCCCGGGCCTCTGGGGCTCTACGGGCACGGGGCCACCACTGTCCCCTGCACTGGGACCCTGTGGCCCTGTCCTGTCTGGGAGGGGAGCAGCGGGCACGTTGCCACCAGTGTCCCCACCACCAGGGCTCCATAGCTCTGTCCTCCTGGGCAGAGAGCAGCTGGCACGATGCTGCCAGCGTCCCCTCCTGGGATCCTGCAGCTCCGTCCTCTGTGGGAGGAGAACGGGTTCCAAACCTTCCACACTCGGGAGGAGCTGCTCAGCCCCTGGCTGGCATCGAGAGGGGACAGCAGCACCTGCCTTCCACAGCGCCCCAGAAGCTTAACGGGGAGTGGGAACCCCAAAACCTCAGGATGGAGGGAGCTGGGGATGTCAGAGCACTGCCTGTCACCCCCGCCTTGTCCCACAGTTTGCTTTCCCTCGATGTTGCTGGAGCAGGACCAGGACCAGGTGAGCCCCACACAAATCCCAGTGTCACACATTCCAGGCTAAAAGTGGGCCCTGTGCCTCCATTGCAATAAAAGAGCAGGATTCACACAGCTGATCCCCAAATTTCCCCTTTTTTAAACGCATGTGTTCCCCCACACTGTCTGAATTTCCCAGGGCTCAGCTGACGGTGCTGACTTTCCTCCCACTCCCACGTTTATTCCAAGACAACACAAGGAGAGGAGGATGGAGTGGTTTTGCCCAAAAATGGTTCCCCAGAACAGTTCCTACAGCTGCGGGACAAAATATGGGGGCTTTAGTTCATAAGTACTTCCCCAAGCACCTGAACCTCAGTTTAGCTGAAATCTGGGGTTTCTCTCCAGCCAGACCCTGGAAGTGAAGCTTTGGAGACACCACCTGTGCCGTGGACCTGGAATGGCTGGTGGCTCTCAGGTGGCAGATCCTGGAATGGTTTGAGTGGGAAGGGACCTTAAAACCCATCCAGTGCCACCCCTGCCATGGGCAGGGACACCTCCCACTATCCCAGGCTGCTCCAAGCCCCATCCAGCCTGGCCTTGGACACTCCCAGGGATCCAGGGGCAGCCACAGCTGCTCTGGGCACCCTGTGCCGGGGCCTCACACCCTCACAGGGAACAATTCCTTCCCAATATCCCATCCATCCCTGCCCTCTGGCAGTGGGAAGCCATTCTCTGTGTCCTGTCCCTCCATCCCTTGTCCCCAGTCCCTCTCCAGCTCTCCTGGAGCCCCTTTAGGCCCTGGAAGGGGCTCTGAGCTCTCCCTGGATCCTTCTCTTCTCCAGGTGAACATTTCCAGCTCTCCCAGCCTGGCTCCAGAGGGGCTCCACCCTCAGAGCAGCTCCAGGGCCTCCTCTGGAATTGCTCCGGCAGCTCCACGCCCCTCTGATGTTGGTTGCAGCACTTCAGGTCCCATCTTTGTGTGAAGATTCTCTCCCTGGTGAGGTTTGGGGTGGGTACCCATGGGAATTCCCTGCCAGCAGTGCTGCATCCCCCATCCTAAATCCCCATATTGGGAATCCATGTGGCCAAAGGTGCCTGGGATGAGTGTGCCCAGCACAGGGAACCACCACAACACTTTCATCCCCATCCAGACTCCCCCAGCCAGGTTTGACGGATTCTGACGGAGCTCTTGGCACCAGGCTGGGATGGTACCGCTGGGTTTGCATTCCAGCCTTGGATCCCAAACCCCGGCATTCCTCTGGATTTTCTCTCCCGTTATCATTTCCCCCACAAAGCGCTCGCATGATCCTCTCCCGGCTTCAACCACATGGCAACCACCTCACATAATGCAACTTCTATGCCGAGATTATTCATATTTTTTTTTTCCCCTTCCCTATTGTTGCTTTGCCAAGTTTTTCTTCTCATTCCGAGGAGCCGACTGAAAAGAGCAGCAGCTCTGGAGCAAGGCCGGGCTCCGGAGGCAGCGCGAGCAAATCAACTCGACAAGTGCCTTCACAGGAGTCAGGGCGGGGGGAGCTGGGGAACAGCCAAACAAAAGCCCCTCCAAATGTCTGCTTGGATTTGAGTTGGTTTTCCTGGAATGTCTCATCACACGAAGGAACAATGCAGCCCGCGAGGAGGCTGCTCCGGGAAAGGGCAGCCGGGGGAAGGGTGGCTTTGGGAGAGGGTTTCAGCCCCGCACCACGGGATGAACAGCACAAAAGGGCTGCGCTCTCTGGGCTCTGGGTTTGCAGCGGGAAGGGAGCGGGGCCTGCTGCCCCTGTTCCCTACGGACACGGGGAATGGGGTGTGGAAGTGGGGCTGGGGCGTGGCACCCCCTCCAGCTCCAGCTGCTGCTTCCCAGGGAGCTGCTCCAGAGGTATGGGGAATGCCACCAAAGAGGGAAGATGGAAAGAAATGGGATTGTTTAGTCTGGGAAAGAGAAAACAGCAGGAGAGGGGAGAGTTTTGGGGGGCTGGGTTACAGGGAAGGGGCTGATGTGTTGCTGTGCCATGGGACCAGGAGCTGCTGTGGCACTGGGGCCTTGGTGCTGGGAAACTGCCCCATTCCAGCCCCTGGAAAGTGCCCAAATCCCGGTATTTTTGCCCCAAACTCCCCAGCTGGGGCAGCCATCACGGCACTGCCACTTTTTGAGGTCATTTCAGGGGTAATTTCTCACAGAGAGCAAAACCCAGGCAGGATTTGTGCCCTGCCCACACTGCAGGTCAGCCTTTACCCCAAATGAACACCTGTGATGAACTGCCTGGGGGCTGGCAGGGGATGTGCTGGTGTCACCCACCAGAGATCCCAGCATGTATCGAGGTCCCTTCGGAGCGAAGGAGCAGCCCCGGGGCAGAGGCAGGGAGGGCACAGCCGCTGGTTCTGGGAAGGATTTCAGTCTCAGGTTTGCTTAGATCTGGTATTTATTAATTGTGGGCCTGCATTGGCTGTCCCCAAACGTCCTGTCCCTGGCACCCTCCACGGAGCTGTTTCCATGGGAGATGCTGGCTGGGAGAACATCGAGGATGGTGACGGAGTGGGACCATCATTCCTGAAACTCCTTCACACCCCACATCCCTTCTTATTCCCATTTTCTTTGCTTTATGGCTACTGGAAGATGGTTTTCTTTAGGACCAGGAATTTCCACTTTGCCACCTTTTCCCTCCAAACCCACCCTACCTTCATTTTCCCTTCATTTCTGCATCTTTTCATTCTCCGCTCCCCAGCCGTACTGGCCACTTTAGCATAAGAAATGAAATTAATTCTCATGCTCAGGCTCTGAATGTAAATTCCTTTATTAATAATTGAAATGGATTTATTTATGCAGTTTGATATTTCTCAGGTTCAGGGAAGCAATTCATTTTTCTCGCGTTGATGATCAACAGACACCGTCATTAAGCTCTTTTCCCCCCCCTCATCCCCTTCTCCCATCTCATCCTGGTAAACAGATAAAAGCTGGGAGCCCACTGGTCCTGGCAGACTCCAGGGAAGATTTCCATGAGCTCAAGGAAGTAAATAATTAATTGGACTTTATCTTTCATCGACTTCGGACAGTTCCTCCCCACGAAAGGGATGGATTCTCCTCCCAAATGTTTCTGGTCCCCACCATAGGAAGAGCTTCTGCCTGCAGCCTCCAAGGAGAGCAGCAGCATCCCTGGATCACCCGGAGAGGCTGGAGCATCCTGTGGGAACATGGATGTGTTCATGCAGTCACAACACTCCAGGCTGGGAGGAATGGGGATGTGGGGGAATATTTTTAGCAAGAATCACACGGATTTTGTTGGAATGAGATGTCCGTGGAACCAAAGCCTGCCTGATCAGCTCCCCCAGCCCGAGCCCACCTCCAGCAGCTCCTGGCACCTGGTTTCCATTGGGCTGAGGGGTCCTCCCAGCCCTCGGGGCAGGGATACCACAAAAACCCAGGAATGCTTCGAATTTCCAGCTGTTTCCTTGTGGTTTGGAGCCCTGTGAGATGAATTGAGCTTTGGATCAATATGGATTTGCTTTTCCTCTCCCAGGAATGACGCCCCCGTGCCGCGCCCGGCTGCGTGTGATGTCACACAGCTGAAACCAGTGTTTTTTGCCCCAAACTGAGCAACAACCCTGATGGCATCGACGTGAGGCCTCAGAGGCGGGAGGAACTTGTGGGGTTTGCTCACTGAAGCACAGGGGATGTGCTGGAGGTTTCCCTTTCACCCCAGGCTTGTCAGAGCCGGAAAGATCCGAGCTCTGCCGTGCCATGACACCGGCAAAGCGCCGGCGCGGCCGCTCCCCGGATCCCCTCCTGCTCGCTCTGGAGAAGCTTTAACATTTCTCTTTCATCTCACTCTTGTGAGCTTCAAAGAGGCTGGGAAGCCAAGTCCTACCTTCCTGCAGCTGGGGATTATCCAGGCCCTGCTCCCCGCGCTCGGCCTGCAGAACAGGAATTGATTTATTTGGGGTTCAGCAGCAGCTCCCCAGCAGTTCCTGCACGGATGCAAAACCAGGAGGCTCCCAGGCTTTTCAGCACCCTGGCTCAAAGGGCAGCAGCACCATGGAATGCAGAAGGTGATGCAAATGCAGGGCCTCTTCCCTGGCTCCCTGCATGGCCTGTTCCTGCAGGCAGGAATTTTGCAGGAGCTTTCTCTTGGAAAACTCCTGAATCCAGCGTAGGTGTGGGACCAGGGATGGAGTGACCAGGGGGAACGGCTTCCCACTGCCAGAGGGCAGGGATAGGTGGGATATTGGGAAGGAATTGTTCCCTGGGACAGTGGGGAGGCCCTGGCACAGGGTGCCCAGAGAAGCTGTGGCTGCCCCTGGATTCCTGGAAGTGTCCAAGGCCAGGTTGGACACTGGGGCTTGGAGAAGCCTGAGACAGTGGGAGGTGTCCCTGCCCTGGCAGGGGTGGCACTGGGTGGCCTGTAAAGTCCCAACCCAAACCATTCCATGATTCCATGCAGATTTGCAGGATCTCTGCATCACTGGAGAAGCCGGAACTTGTTCTGAGGCTGCTGCAGGTGGTTGGAAAGGCTCCTCATTGGAAAGCACTGGCCCACATCGAGTCCCACAGGGAAGATCCCTCCACTGCATCCCAGTCTGTGTCACCCCCATCCCGCATCACCAAAGCTCCCTGAGCACCTCTCCAGGCCCAGTTTGTTCCGTGCACAATTCCAGTTATGTTTGATGATTAATCCCCGACTGCAGGATCCCACACAATGGAGGGAACTGATTGAAAACATGGAAATTCGGGGGCAGGGAGGGAAATGCTTTAAAATGTGACTTTTGCAGCAGAGAAAGCTCCTTGTGAAGGATTCCATGAGATACTGGGATGGAAACCACATCCTTATGGAGATTGTGTTCCCAGCCAGGCTCTGGGCTGTGCTCAGACACTTCAGTGTTTCCCTGCTCCATTTGCCTCTTGCTCAGATCCTTTCCTGGGACATCAGGTCTTCCACAGGTTGATTTGCACTTTTTTCAGGGAAAAAATATTTTTTGGGTTGTTTGAAGGTAAATTATTCTCCCGGGATGCTCAAGGCATTGCTCTGGTTTGCCCCATTTTTGTGGGAAAGGCTGTGCTGGTCCGAGCCGCTCCAAGTTCCCACTGAGATATTTTCATGTGAGAAAATAAAAGGTTGGTTTTCATGGAGTCACAGAATCCCAGAAAAGTTCAGGTTGGAAGGGACCATGAGGATTATCTCGCTCCAACCCCCTGGGATGGACCCACAAAGGCTGATAAAGCTTTCAGTGATATTTCCTACTTTAGAAGTGTGTTTGGAGGGAAATCCAGGCAGGGAACCCTGGGGAGGAGGGATGAGGGGAGCTGGGGGGTGCTGGGGGCCCCTCTTCCACCCTGGCTCCCCCTCCACGGAGTTTTTTAGAAAACACCTTCCCTAATGTATTGGTTTTTCTCTGTGGCAGGTGGGGAAATGCAGGGCAGCCCTGCCTGCAGCCCGGCTTCCTGGGAAAGCGGCGACGGGCATTGATTTATGATCAAAAGGGAAAAAGCAAAGCAGAATAAAAAGAATACTTAAGACTTAAAAACAGGGAAATCTCATTTCTTCCTGTGTAGGTGTTACCTGGGAATCTTTCATGTTAAACTTAAATGGAATTAAGAATGAGGGGAAAATCACCCTGGGAGCTGCGTGATCCTTGTAGCCCTCGATTAAAATTAATCCTGGCATTGATCTGTACAATTTATTAATAGCCTGGCACGGGAGAGGAGCCGCTGCCATAAACACCCCGGCCCTCTCCGGAGCATCCCAGCCCCCGCCCCGTCCTCACCTCGGCCCCGGGATTTAATAATTGATCCGAGCCACCCCTTCCAAACCCCCAGCACCAATTAACCAGCGGCCCCCCTGACCCGGGCTCTGCCTGCTGGGGAGAGGGGACGACACCGCAGACTTGAAACGAAAAAACCAAGAGCAAAGCCCTAAATCTTTTTGGCTGCCTGATTAATAATCCTGTCAGGCCTATCACAGGCACTAAACAGTAATGCTGGTTGCAGCTGAATTTTTTATACTTTCTATTAATCTTTAATGATAGCTTGGTCACCTAGTCTCTTTTATCTTGTCAGATAAATGTATGGTTAACAGGATAATGAGATTTCTGAGGCTCTGTTCCTGCTCACAGCCATGCAGCACATGGGGTGACCCCTGCCCCTGCCGGGGGAGCCGATGGAGGGCATGGTAATTGCTGGATGTGCTGGGAATGTATTGGGAGCTGATGGATGGTTTAAACTTTGATTTGAGGTCAGCAGGTCCCTCAGCTCTGGAAGGCAACTGTGGTTTTATTACTTGCAGGATCTGATGGGGATGTAATTAGATTTAGCTATTGCTTTATTAATAAGTAATTGTTCCTACTATTGCTTTGGGTTAGCAAATATATTCCACTGATAATTTAGGGCACTGATAGGGCTTTATTTATTAATAAATGGGAATGTATATTTTTGCCTGTGGCAAAGACCAGCACAGAACTCGGGCTGGCCACTGCTCCCGGAGTGAAGGATTGCTTCTTCATTAATTCAATAATTAACCTAATTCTGGGGGCTGTGCATGGCCTGCGTGTGCCAGGACAGCATCCAGGGAACTCCAGGGAGCCTGAGGTCCCCACGAGGGCTCTGTCACCACCTGCCCACCTGTCCCTGTCCCCTCAGCACTGGGATTGATCCAAGGGCCGATTCATGTGCCGGGATGTGCCGGGATGGCAGCAGCAGGGCCTTTGGAACCCTCTGGACCTGCTGCTTCTCCCACCTCCCTGCCAGGGCCTCCCCCTCCTCTGAACCCCTCCCCATCACCCCCAGAGCAGGGAGGGACCCCCGGAGCCCCCCACCCTCTGGGCATCCTCAGTGCCAGCGCTCTGGGGCTGAGCCCCCCTCGGAGAGCGCTGGGCTGGCTCCTGCCGGATTCCTCTGCCTTCCCCGCTGCCCCACGGGTTTATTCCCCACAGATCCCGGGGTAAGGAGGTGTTTGTGGCAGCACAGGGCGCTGAGCAGCTTTGCCAGCTGATTTCCAGAGGGAGGTGGGTGCTGGGCTGCGCTCCCCATGTGCAGCCAGCGCAGGGCAGCCGTATTTTGGTGGCTTTTTGTTGCTCTGCTGCTCCAAGGAAGCTCCTTGCATTAATTATGTTGCCATGTAGAAAGCTCTGGCCTGTCATATATTTTTTTCTCTTTTTTTCTTTTTTTTTTTAAGCTCTGTTTTTCATAAAGTGGTCCTAAAATGACACGGAAAGCAGCTGCTTAAGCAATTGTGCCAATTAATGGGTCTCTGAAATTAAAACGCCTACACAGTCTAGATGAGATTTCTCCAGGAGGGAATTCAGCAATTGTCTTCATGATAATCAGGCTTGACTTGTCTTAGCACACATTAATAAAAAAGCAAATGCATTCAAAGAGATGCCCTTTAGTGGAGAATATCCACAATATAGTAATGAGTCTCCAAAAAAAAGAAGAACGAGGGGGGAGAGAGGAGGGATGCTGAGCTGGCTCCAGCCTTTCCTTGAGGGAGGGAGACTTGGAATTCATGTCATGGATTTGCTGGATTCTCCTGCTGCAGCTGCTGGATGCAAATCTCCTCTCTGTGCCGAAGCAGAGCCCGGGCAGCGGCTCAGCGGGAGAGTCCAGAATTCCCATTGGAAGTGGGAGCCCCGGGGGCTGTGGGGACCCCCGGGCCACGAGGGACGGTGACAGGGGCTGGGCTGGGGCTGCTGGGCGTGGCACAGGGGCCAAAGCTGTTGGAGATCCCCCCGTGCCCGCGGCATCCAGCACCCGCTCCTGCCCTTGCCCCGCCGCAGGGGATGCGGCAGGAATTCCCGCTGGAATTGCTGCCGGGCCCTGCTGTGGATGGCCCCGTTCCAGTCGGGGGCACGGAGGGGACAGGAGGACAGGGACAGGGGCTCTGGCAGTGTCCAGGGCAGGGGTGGAGTCCCCATTCCTGCAGGGATTTAAAACCCTGTGGATGCGGCACGTGGGGACATGGGTTGTGGTGGCTTTGGGAATGGTTGGACTCGATGGCCTCCAAGGGCTTTTCCAACCAAAACAATTCCATGATCCTGTGAGTCCCTGACCCCCACCCAGCAGGGGTGTTCACCTCCATCTCAGGAGGCCAAAGGGGTGTGAGGTGGGGCTGTTTCTGCCTTTAGCTTCAGGTCTGTCTCATAGGGAGGGACCTGATTTCTGCCTGGAAAGTGAGGAATTCCCCCCATTCCCCCCCCCCCCCACCCCCCAACGATTTTGGAAACAAGGATGTGCATTAGCGTTAAGTGGCCACCCCATTTCCTCAGGAAAGGTTTAGGGGCAGCAGTCAAACCACTTGGAGTGGTTTTGTCCAGGAGCACCATCCTGATGCCAAGGAAAACGCCAAAATCCACGTTGGGACACCCCATTCCCAGCAGGAACAGCCCTGGCACACCCCGGGGTGCTGCAGCCTGGCACATCCGTGTTCCCATGTGTGCTGCAGCCCAGGGAACGGGCACAGCTATCCCTGGATCTGGCACCTCGTTCCCTTTCCCCCTAATTAAGCACAGCTCTGTTTGTGTTTGTTGGCGGCTGCAGCCTCCTGACAGTTTGTCTGGAAAAGCCTTTTCTCTTTTCTCCCCCTTGTTATTTTCATTTCAAAAATTTAGGAGGCTTTAAAAACAAAAGTATTTAGAGCAAACACGATCTTCCCCTATGCAAAATTGATGAAAGAAAAAGACTTACAGCTCTAAACCCTGGCGCTGCTGCTGCTGGAGCAACCAAAGCTGTGAGTTCAAGGAATTATGGGATGGGCTGGGTTGGAGGGACCTTGGAGATCTTCTAGTTCCCATAAAATTAATTAAAGAGGGACCAGCACCAGTGGCTGTGGGGCTGGAGCTGCTCCAGGGTCCCTCCGGCCGTGCTCCGGCTGTCCCATCCCTCGCCATTCCCAGGGCCATCCCGATCTTCTCCATCCCCAGCCCAGCTCCCATGGGATCCCACAGCCCCCTCGGGCACCCAGGCCGGGCAGGAGCTGCCAGCTTGGCCTGGGAGCACAGGGAACCCTGCAAAACATTCCTTATTTTTCCTTTCATCCTCGATGGTGTTTTGGATTTTCAGTTCCATCCTGGTTTGAGCAAATATTTTGATTGCACCCAAGTGCGAACATAACAAACGCTGTTTAGACAAAAGCAGCACAGCCTCGATTAGTTTTAGACAATTTGTCCTAATATTGTTTTGGATCACGCATTTATTCCCCCATAAAGATTTGATTGCTTTGCTTGTTTCATTAATCTTTATTTGTTTAATCATCTGCTAAATCTGTTTAATCATTGGTTTAAGTGGAAAGATTACATGAAGATATTTAATGCTCACTGCCTGAGCTGCCCTGACATCTAATCCAGCACTGTTCCCTCCTCGGGATCGCCCTGGGTCCTGCTTTTCTGCACCAGCCACCGGCTCCCACCCGCTGGGATTTTCCCGAGTTGTCCATCATTTCCCAGCCCGCCGCCAGCGATGGGTGAAAAAACCCAAAGAGGAAACCCCCGGGCCTGCCTTTGCTGCAGTGCAAACATTTCCAGGCTGCCAGGGATGCTGTGATGGATGTGGCTCAGCCACGGGAGGAGGGTCCCAGCCCCGACCGCCCCTGTTCCTCCCACTGGATTTGGTGACACCAATTAATCCCCTGGAAGGCGGCGGTGTGAGGCGCCAGCATCTTTTTTATGGATAATGCCAGGGGAATTCGGAGATCTCAGACTTTGGGGAGAGCGCCGGATGGTTGTGGCTGCAGTGGAACCTGCAGGTTAAAGCCTCCTTCCAGCTGGAAAAGAGGGATCTGCCTCTGGCACTTCAGAGAGGCTCAGAGCAGCCGTTTAACCATGGTTTTCCTTTTCCCCTGGCTTCTCCCCGCTCCCAGCCCTGCTCAGCCATCCCAGGCCCCCATCCCGCTCCTCCCCGCCCCCGGCCAAGGCAAGGGATGAATTTTTGATGCCAGGCCGCGTTTTCCCCGGCCCAGGCCGGGCTTGGAACGTGCGATATTCCAGCAGCTCCGGCTCGGCTGCGGCTGCAATCAGCGCCTGGATCGCAGGGAGGATATTCTATGAATTAATGAACGAGGAGATCACGGAGGGTCCGGCAGGACGGGGGGAGGGGGAGCCCGGCAGAATCTTAACGAGCACGGGGGGAGTTCCACCCCCGCTCCCCCTCAGCGCCTTGGATGGGGGTGGATTTTTGGGGGGGATCTTCTGTTCTTTTCCCCTGCTTTTTGGTCCCTCACCCTGGGCGGGGGTGCAGCCTGCCCGGGCAGGGGGTGCCGCCCGCCCACCCAGCCCGGCCGGCTCTGATTGTGCCGAATATGCGGCGATTTGTGTCGAGCACCGGCGGGCGCTGGAGGATCCTCGCTGGCAGATCTTGTCCTCATTACTGAATAATTCATCGCCGCATTAATGGCTTCGGATCCCAGCGCTCTCCCGCTCTCTCCTCCTCTCCTGCCTCACTCTGCCCACTTGGGAAAACTTTATTATGCCTCGCTCTGACGACAGAGTATACAGATAAAAGATAATTGCTTGGCTTGACTCCCCCATTGATATGAAAATAAGATTTAAATTATTCACTTCAGTTTAAAGGTTAGTTGAAGGTTATTACAGGGGATAAAAAAATCACTCTTCATAACATTTCTGTTGGAGATGAGACAGGTTTGAAAGGCCTAATTTGCACGGCAGGCCGAAGCGGCTTGTTGTGAATAAACCCGGAGCCCCTCCAGAGATTTTAATCGCCAAGAAGTCAATTATTTATAAGCAAATTACGCCGAGCTGCTCGGGTATAGACAACCCAGCTCGGCGTGAATAGGGACAAGATGGAACCTATATAACTTAATATACCTCCCATTGAACAGCAGCGAGAGCCTCGCCCGGCGCTTCCCGCCTCTAATCCCGGCTGGAATTTAATGAGTGGCTGAATTTCAGAGGGGGGGCCTGATCCCAGCTCCCTTGGACTCCTGTTTATTTTATTCCTCCCCTTCAGTCTCCCGGCTTCCAGCCTCCGTCTCCAGCTCCCTTTTGTGTTGCCGCCTTGTAAATGGAATTAAAGGATTGTAAATTTTCCTGCCGAGCAGTAGGCCTTGAAAGCAGGGACGTCACTTTGCCGAGCGATCGGCTTTATCCCGGCTTTCACTTAATGCTCTTTTATGTAGGGAACGATTGCAGCGCCTGGTGCTGGGAGAGTGGCAAATCTCCTGGTCGGAGTTAATTATTAATGCCCGGCCTGGCAGCGGGGCTGTGGCTCAGAGCGGGCTCACCCCAACTGCAGTGCTCCCCATCCATCACCAGCACTCACTGCTCTGCAAAGAAACATCCATGGAAAACCAGGACCCGCAGTGCAACGGGACCCCAGAGCCCTGCAGGTGTGATCCAGGCCATAAATCCCTGGTTCTGTGGGACTGC
Source organism: Coloeus monedula (assembly GCF_965178545.1). Lineage (NCBI taxonomy): Eukaryota > Metazoa > Chordata > Aves > Passeriformes > Corvidae > Coloeus > Coloeus monedula. The sequence goes on along the minus strand of NC_138794.1, from coordinate 12,487,618 downwards.
AGGTGTGCAGAGTGCTCGTGGAAGCGACAGGTTCTGGGTTCAGCCCTAAATGCAGGTGCTTTAAAGAGACATCGAGGTCTTCCCCTTGGGTGCCTCATTAATCCAGGGAAATGCAAATGGGGTGAGCACTGGGCTGGGAGCTCCCTCCTGGTGTTCCTGGTGCTCCATGTCCTGCTCTGCTGGAGCTCCCAGGGATGATGGCAAAGTCACTGCCCTTATGTGGCAACCTCCCCCTGTACCCGGTAGCCCAAGGACTGGGGATCCCAAAGGCTCCTCCTGCTCAACCTGAGCCATGCAATTCACCACCAGCCCCGTGAGCGTGGCACCAGAGGGATGGAGCTGCTTTAGGATCACAGGATCCATGGAAATGCTCCGAGGCATGGAGCTCCTCTGCTCTGGGGACAGCCTGGGAGAGCTGGGGATGCTCACCTGGGGAAGGGAAGGTTCTGAGGAGAACTTAGAGACTAAAGGGGCTCCAGGAGAGCTGGAGAGGGACTGGGGACAAGGCATGGAGGGGCAGGACACAGGGAATGGCTTCCCACTGCCAGAGGGCAGGGATGGATGGGATACTGGGAAGGAATTGTTCCCTGTGAGGGTGGGGAGGAGCTGGCATAGAGAAGCTGTGGCTGCCCCTGGATCCCTGGCAGTGTCCAAGGCCAGACTGGATGGGGCTTGGAGCAGCCTGGGATAGTGGGAGGTGTCCCTTCCCATGGAATGGGGTGGCACTTGATGACATCTAAGGTCCCTTCCCACCCAAACCAAGCCTTCTTCTCTCTCCCATTTGAGCTGGAAGAAGCATTGGAATGTTCAATCCCCTTCCTCAAAGCCCGCCCGGGCAGCACCCGTGGGTGCCTCTGTGAGCAGAGCTGTTATTTGTGTGTGTGTTTGGTTGGGGATGAGCTGGAAGCAAAGCCCAGGAGTGGCTCCACATTCCTGTGCCACAGGAGAAGAGCAGAGCAGGGAATGTGTGAGCAGGGAATGTGTTTGCCATCGTGTCAGGCCCTGGATGTGCAGCATTGCCCAGTGTGGATCTGGCTCTGGCGCATGCCTGGCACAGTGGGAAGCAGAGCCGAGCTGTTCCCGAGCACTCCGAGGTGTCGTGTTCCAGTTAAACCCTTTTACCTTTTATTTAAAATTCACAGAGGCCTGACAGGTAATCCTGGGAGCCGGAGCCTCTCGGCAGCCAGGGCTGAGCTGTGCAAAGCGATGCCGTGGAAATCCCGGGCTTTCCTCTGCCTCCCCTTTCCTTCCGCTGGTTGTGGATGGGTAGAGCTGTTGGTGCTCCCTGGATCCAGCCCCTGCTGTGGGCACCTTATCAATGTATTGGGAGATATCAGATATTGATATATTGTATTGATGTATTGGGACAGATATCAGACATTGATATATTGGGAGAGAGAGGCTGCCAGACCCTGGGTAAGGTCTGACTTAGCCCAAAAATTCCCAGAGTCCCACCGGACACACCAGGCTTCAGCAGGTTTCCTATGGAATCCTGCTGGGAGGAATTAATGGGTGGCAGATGATCTTTACAGATGTTCATCATAATGATGATAATCATTACTATTAATAATAAACAACAGTAATAGCAAAAATAATAATAACAATAATAATAATATTCATAAGGCTGCCTGGCCTCCCTGCTGCCCCATCCCTGTCTCAGCTCCACTCTGTGTTTGCCCCAGCTCTTCCTGGTGCCTGGGCAGGGACAGATTAATGAGGGATGGATTAATGAACTAATTGGCTGGAATTGGTGGAGCTGGAATGTGCAGGGATGGGCTGCCAGGAGGCGGCTGCTGCCGAGGGCTGGTGCAGCCGGGGAGCTTTGATCTCCTGCTCTCATTATCCAGGGCCTTGGGAGCATCCCTAAAGCACCCCCGGACATCCCCCGGGAGCTGGGAGGGGTGGAAGGGAGCTGAGGGGTGGAATGTTTGGAACCAAAGGCAGCATCCTTGGAGCCTGCTCCAGCAGAAATGGGTGAGACGGGGCATTCCCTCTGCTGCCAGGGATGGGCCGCTATCCACAGGGAATGCTCTGCCCCTTACCTGGGATAACTCCAATGGGAACGCGGTGCTCCAGAACCTCTGGCACTGGGTGTCCGCTTTCCTGGTGCTCAGTGCCCGTGGAATGACATAATCCTTGGGGGGAAACTGCTTGGGAGAGTCAAACTGGAGTGTCCCAGGTGAGGCAGCATCACCGGGAATTTCTGAGGGATGAGGAGGTGCCGGCGGTGCTTTCCCCACCCCAAATCCCGCCACCTCAGCGGAGCCCGGAGCAGAAAGCACGGCCCACCTTTTTATCTCGGAGCAGCAAGGCTGGGCCCCTCCTGCACTCCCACGTTTGCCTTTCCTGCCTGCTCCGAGGGAGAAAAATCCCTCTTAAATCATTCAGTGCCTCTCTAATGTATTCACAGCGTGGACGAGGGAACAAGATCTGAAACACTCCTTTTTCCAGTCAGACTATTAACTGGTGACACTTTGACACCGGCAAGAAGTATGGGAGATTAAAAAGTAAAAACTGCACAGAAATCTAAGTGCCTTCCCATAGTGCTGGAATAAAAATTGCTGTTAGGAGCATTAAAATAGAGCCCTTGTCAGGAGCGATGGATTCCGGGGACGTGCCTGCTGCTTCTCCTGCCTCCCCTGCCTCTGCTTCCCGGGAAAGGGAAACCAGGGAGCGCTCAGAGGAGGCAGAGGATGCACTCCCAGGCTGAGGCAGGGGATGAAGGCTCAGAGGGAGGGGTTCGGCCTCTCCTCCCGGGAGATTTGGACCCGTGGGGTCTCGGGGGGCCCCTTTCATCTGCCCGTGACATTCGGAGTCCCCCGGAGGCGGCTGGGGGATGAAAGCAGGAGATGAAGGAGCCGGCTTTTCTTGGCACCATTAATCATTTATCAGCTAATCAAGAACGCTCGCAGGAGATGAGGGGAGAGAGGAGCTCGTTCCTAATAGGAATTAGTTCGCTTACGGTTATTTTTTTCCCCTTGCTCTGATTTCCCAAGGAAATGAGGCGTGGAGAGGGCTGCAGTTACCCCTCCCTGCTTCCCGGCACCCCGGACCTCCCGGCAGCCGGGATGGGCTGGCCCAGAAAAACCCTCGGGGCCCGAAATTCCCAGCACTGGGAGCAGGAATCGCACCCAGCAGGGAGCAGCCAGGTGGGGTCGGGCTCTGCCCCCAGGGAACAGGGACAGGACGAGCGCATCGGATTAAGCTGCACCAGGGGAGGCTCAGGTTGGACATGAGGGGGAATTTCTGCCTGGAAGGGGTGGTCAGGCATTGGAACTGCCCAGGGAGCTGGTGGAGTCCCCATCCCTGGAGGTGTCCAAGGAAGGCCTGGATACAGCACTCAGTGCTCTGGGCTGGGGACAAGGTGGGGATGGGGCACAAGCAGGACTCAGTGTTCAGGGGAGGCTTTTCCAGCCTCAGGGATTCTTGGATTCTGTAAACCGTGTCCCCAAGTGCCACACCGGCAGTGTGGGCATGGAGATTGTCCCTCAGAGTGGTGGGAAAACGCTCTCCTGCTTTGTGGTTCTCCAGAAACTCCCCTGGAAGCACGTGGAAAAGCAACGTGGGCATCCAGCTGGGAGCCACACGAGGCTCTGCAGTGTGGCAGGGAATCAGCCTCCATGGGGTTTTCCCGTGGGGTTCAGGGGTTCCATCCAGCCCCCGACACCTCGCACAGGAGCAGCCAAACCTTCCAGTGGATTTTGCTGAACTTCCAGCTCCCGGAGTGGCGTTGGGTGGAAATCTCCCCTTCCTGCGAGGAAAGGGACAGATTTTAACCCCCCCGGCTTGAAAATGTGAACTCTGCTCTCTCAAACTAAATAGAAATAAGAGCAAATAAACGACATTTTTAAAACCTGGTGACATTTCTGTGAGGGAGTGGTGATTTTTGGGTGTTTGGAGCCGGCGATGCCACACTCAGCTCTGCTGCCTCCTCGGGTGATGCTCGCAGGGAGGGTTTAATTCTCCTATAAATACTGCAGCTTTACAGCAGCAGCCCCGCTCAGATAGGCAATAATACCCAGTTCTGCATTTCAGGTAAGGCTTTAAACTAAATTAAATCTCCTCAGTGTGGCTAATCGGAGATTAGCTTTGATCACAGTGTGTTAGCCCAGGCCAATCCCATTGAAATCCTCGGGCAGCCCCAGCACCAGGAATGCTTCTTCCTGTGCTTGGAACGCCGAGCCCCAGCCCCAGGGCAGGCCAGAGGGGATTTTTCCTCTCCTACTTTTAGGTGTTTCTCTCCCTGAAGGGAAAGGTCCCTTCGGTGCACTGGACATCTCCTGCTGCCCTGGGCTGGGGGTGCTCGGTGCCCTGTGCCCCGTGGCTGGTGGGTTCTGGGGTTAGATCCGACCTCTCCCAGCTCCCAGCCTTCCCTCTGGGCCTTCTTCCATCTCCTGCATCCAGGGAAATGGTGACGATCCATCCTGGAGATGGGAAGAAGTGAGGGAGCTGATACTGGGGGGTTTGCTAGAGCTGGGTTACAGAGCACCGAGGTGCTCCAGCTCACATCTAGCAGCTGCTATTCCACGGAATCCTGGGATGGTTGGGTTGGAAGAGACCTTAAAAACTCATCCGTTCCCACCCCTGCCATGGTCAGGGACACCTTCCACAGACCGGATTGTTCCAGTCTTGGACACTGCCAAGGACGGGGCACTGGTATGGAGTTCTCCCAACCCTTTCCGTGGTTGGGAATGTCCTCCGTGGTTGTTCCTCAGGATTATTCACGGCCCAGCGAACGTCTGAGATGCCGAGCACTGACCTGGAGCTGCCTTAGCAACAATTTCCTGCTGCTATCGATTTTGGGGGCTGTGTGGTGGGCAGGAGCCCAGGGAGCCGTGCCGAGCATTAACCCAGCCCTTCTCCAGCAGGTCCAGAGCTCCCCCGGCACGGCCGGCCCTAATGGGCTGCAATTACTCAGCGCTAATTGATTGGGCACGGCGGGAGGGGGGAGCAGCTCCGTTCCCTGCCAGGGGTTTTATGGCCAGGCTCATAACAGAGGTGATTTGCTGCTGTCCCGTCCCTCTCAGGTTATGAACCGTCCTCTGTGATCCCGCGCTCCATCCCTGCTGGGCTTCCAGCAGCAAACCCGGCTGGCTGGGGGGCAGTCCCCAGGGGTGGCTACGGGGGAATGTTTGTTCCCTCTCTGTGTGGCGCTAGGGAGATCAGGAATGGCAGGGACAGCCCCCCCCCCCCGCCAGAGAGCCACAGAGATGCAGGATCTGTGCCCTGCTTCCCAGCCCTGGGGAAGGCTTTGGAACAGCTCCGGGTGTTACAGGATCACAGAATCCTGGGATTGCTTGGGTGAGAAGGGACCTTAAAGCTCATCCAGTGCCACCCCTGCCATGGACAGGGACACCTTCCACTGTCCCAGCGTGCTCCAAGCGCCATCCAGCCTGGCCTTGGACACTGCCAGGGATCCAGGGGCAGCCACGGCTTCTCTGGGCGCCCTGTGCCAGGGCCTCCCCACCCTCACAGGGAGGAATTCCTTCCCAATATCCCATCCATCCCTGCCCTCCTCCTGTTTTGGGGCAGAACGTTTATTCCTGCAGCAGCCAGGGGGAGTTTCGTCCCCAAACCCTTTGTGCCTCTCCTGTGCACAAACCCTCAGGGATGGGGAAATCACAGCAAACCCTCCTCCTCCTCCCGTGTTAAACCTGGAAGTGTAACAGCCCTGGGAAGGTGGGTAAAGCCTGGATTTGTGTTCTCATCCCAAAGGCAGCCCCTTGGAAACTCCAGATCTCTCCCGCATCTCTGCCCAAGTGACACCGAGCTGTGGTGGGACCGGGCAGTGCCACGCCCCCACCAGGCAGATGCTCCCGGGCAGTTGGGGGGATTTTCCAACAGATGAGCACCGGTGCCTTTGAAGTCCTCAGCTGCCTGCCTGAAAAATCCAACCCGGAGCTTAGAGCAGCTTGGAATATCCGCAGATCTGGGGAGAGATGGCAGAGCCTGGGCCTCGTTATCTCCCCGGGGCCTGATGGGTTTGTAAAGCTGACAAGGGGAGCTCGCGGGTGTGGAACGGCACGGAACATCCAGCTGACCTGGAACTGCGGGAATTCGCCCGGAGCTGGAGGAAAGCCAGGCAGTCCTGCAGGGAAAAACACCCCGAGCCTTGTTCTGGGCCCTGCTGAGCCAGAGCAGCCGTGCTGGGAAACTGCCCTGGTGGAGACTGAGATTGGGAGAAAAATGCCGAGGTCTCTCCATCCTTCCATTGCCAGGATGAGAGGAAATGGCCTCAAGATGCACCAGGGAGATTTTGGTTGGATATTGGGAAAATTTCTTCATGGCAAGGGATGTTCAGCCCCGGAACAGGATGGAGTCCCCATCCCTGGAGGGGTTTAAAGCTGTGGGGATGTGGCACTTGGGGACACAGGTCAGTGGTGGCCTTGGCAGGGCTGGGGGATGGTTGGACTCGATGGTCTTGAGGGCTTTTCCAACCTCATGTCCCACGGATGGTTTGGAACAGCGAGAGTGGAGACGTGAGAGAAGGAGCTGCTGGCTCGGGATGTGGCTGGAACATCCAGCGGGAACATCCATGGCAGCCTTTTGGAGCCAGGCTGGGGTGCAGCACCGGGGGATGGATAGGGATTTTTGGGAAGAACAAGCCCGTGTCCCCTGTGGCTCCAGTCCCCCAGCCCAGTGATGGGGTGGGTGTGGGGTGCGTGTCGCTTGTGTCCCCCGTGTCCCCCAGGCCGTGGGCAGGAGATGCACGGCCGGGCACAGCCACACGGGGGTGGGAGAGTCCCTCGGCGCGGGGACAGCGGAGGGACCGGGATGACCGAGCCGGGACCCCCCGATCGCCGCGCCCCTCCCCGGGCAGGGCGGGCCCCGGCAGCATCCCCGGCTCCAGCCCGCCTGCTGCATCCCCCGGCCGGGATAGCAACCCCGGCCATCCCTCCTCCTCCTCCCGCTGCCGGTGCCGCCCTCAGCCCGGCCCCACTCAGGGTGCAGGGCAGCGGAACAGCTGGAGAGCTCAAATTCCAGGATCCTGAAGGTCTTTTCCGACCTAAATCCCGGAACCACAGAACGGTTTGGTTGGAGGAGACCTTAAAGCCCACCCAGTCCCACCCCTGCCATGGGCAGGGACACCTTCCCCTATCCCAGCCTGCTCCAAGCCCCGCCAGCCTGGCCTTGGACATTCCCAGGGATCCAGGGGCAGCCACAGCGTCTCTGGGAATTCCAGCCCAGCTCCTCCCCACCCTCCCATGGAACAATTCCTTCCTCATACCCCATCCATCCCCGCCCTCTGGCAGTGGGAAGCCGTTCTCTGTGTCCTGTCCCCCATCCCTTGTCCCCAGTCCCTCTCCAGCTCTCCTGGAGCCCCTTTAGGCCCTGGAAGGGGCTCTGGGATCTCCCTGGATCCTTCCCTTCTCCAGGTGAACATTCCCAGCTCTCCCAGCCTGGCTCCAGAGGGGTTCCAGCCCTCGGAGCAGCTGCTTGGCCTCCTCTGGAATCACTCCAGCAGCTCCAGGTCCTGCTGATGTTGTACCCTGGAGCTGGAGCGGCTCTGCAGGTGAGGTCAAAGGGGCCAATCCCCTCCGTGTCCCGCTGGTGTTGATTCCAGGATTCCCTGCTGCCCGGGGGAGCTGGCTCTCCCGGTGTTTATTTGTTCTGTGGGATATTTGCATCCCGTCCTGGCTGTGCTGGGATATCTCCAGTCCTTCGGGAGCTGTTTGCTTTGCTGTGACCTTTGGATCTGTGGGAGAGAGTCGGGACAAGGTCAGCGTTAATAACAACAGCGCTGCCTTCCCACCATTGACCTGGGCGCTGTCCCAGCCCCGCTCCCTCTGGCACATCGTGCTCCCTCTGTCACCGGCACCGATGACGCCAGGGACACCCAGCCTCCAGCCCCGCAGTGGGTGGCAGTTTCACTGCTGCCAGCGGAGGAATTTTCCCCACCTGCCAGTCTGTTCCAAAAGAATCCTTTCCTCAAGCCGGGCAAACCGTTTGGCTTGGCTGCTCTCCCGTGAGTCATCAGGGAAATATTTCATGGATCGATATCCCGGTGGCTGTGCTAACAGGGCCATCCAGGGCCACTGGGTTTGGGATGAACTGGGTGGTTCTGATACCGTCATGCACTGCTCACAGCAGGTTGATTGGCTGTAGAAAATCCACTTTTCTCAAGGAGGTTTCCAAGACAAAGCAACTCCAGGAGGAAAAATGGAAAGCAACCTGGTCTGGTGGAAGTTGTCCCTGCCCGTGGCAGGGGCTGGAATGAGATGGGCTTTGAGGCTCCTTCCAACCCAAACCAGAGCTGCAGCTCTGCCAAAAATCCCCTCAGCACCAGACCCGTGTCCCCCTGGCATGGAGGGGGCGTGGGGCTCTGCCCCTGCTTGGACAGAGGCCCCACCTCACCCTGGCCATGGGTCTTGTCCCGCCTTCCCTGACATCCTGCAAATGTCCCAGAGCTTTTCCCTCCATCTGCTCCCCCTGGCCCTGAGCTCCCCTTGGCCAGGCTGCTGAGGCTGCTTCTGCTGTTGGATCCTGGAGGAGAAAGGCGAATAAACCCAAATCTATTGATTTGTGAGCTTGCTCTAACTGGGAAACAAAAGCTGTGAGCAGTGTGGTTCCAAAATATCCTTTTCCATTTCCTGGAGCAAGCACTGGAGCTTTCCAACGGCTGCGTGGCCCTGAGCAGCCGAGGAGGGCAGGGCTTGTAAAGAGCTTTTTAGTCCTAGCTGTGCTCCAGTTTTATGGGGATGGCTGGAGATCCCTTCGGAGCCGTGTGCTAAGAGGTTATTTTGGATGCGGCTCAGGCACTGCCGCAGCCTGGCCCATTAAAAAGTAAATTTTTCATGTGGAGAACTGAACCAATCTCTGGCAGCTGGAGCACTCAGCTGGGGAAGGGGAACACACAACAACGGGGTCAGGGAGGCAGCTCCACGCTTCCAGGAGCCGTGGGGATGCTCCGGGTCCCTTCCTGGTGTCCTGGGGATGGAGGGAGGCGCTTCAGAGATGCCTTTGGCCATGATTCCAGCCAAGACCCGCTGGCAGGAGCCCATCCCAGCCCACAAGAGCAATCCATCAGTGGTTATCCCGCCCGGAGCACTCCCTGGGCTCAGTGTCCCACCGGCAGCTCAGCTGCCAGGATCCTGCTCCTTTGGCTCCAGATGTTTGTGCAAGAGCCCAGGGACAGATGTGACTCCAGCCCCGACTGGAACCAAAGATTTGCTGTTTCCCTCCATAAATCTCAGCTTTCCTTGGATGGATCGGATCCCAGGCGCTCCTCTCCGGCTCTTTGTTGGTTTGGCTGGATTTTCCCCGCTGTTCAAACCCAGATCCTGGGACCCACCGGGATCCCCTGCTCACCCGTGTTCCAGAGGCACAGCAGGAGGCAGGAATGCACCTTGCCCTGAGCTCCCCTGAACTGGAATAACACATCTCCATAAAAACCCTCAGAAACCTGGGACTGCTTGTTCCTGCTGGAATTTCCATTCTGATTGACACCAGCCAAGAGTCGCTGTCACCAAAAGCAAAACTCAGAAACCGGACCCTAAAAAGATGTGATTTTTAATATATTTTATATTTTTAAAGTTAAAATTATAGGCTTCTTTCGTGGTCCAAAAGTTTTCCTTTGGGAAAATTCTTGAGAGAGAGAGAGAGGGAGTTTGGACAAGGGAGGGAGGAACAGGACAAGGGGAATGGCGTCCCACTGGCAGAGGGCAGGGATAGATGGGATATTGGGAAGGGATTGCTCCCTGCGAGGGGCTGAGGCCCACCTGGAGAGGTGTTTTGGTGTCCGTGGTTGCTCACAGGTGGCTGACAGCACCCAGGGACTGGGCAGGGATGCCAGGATGCCCAGGCCGTGGCACTGCCCACAGCCGCTGCAGCCCCATGGAAGGGCCTCATCTCGCCCTCAATCTTCATCTTTTGTTTCAGGTTTTAATGGTGAAATATTCTGTGTGCGTTTCGCACGCGTAATTACGGGGCAGAGGCTGGTGATAAAATAGTTTAAATTAATGAGATTATGAAGTAACCTCTGCTGCTGGTAATTCCTCACTCGAGCAGGCTCTGTGCAGTTCTCCATAATGAGTTTTCTGCTCTGCTGGAGCAGCTTTAAAGGAGCTGGGAGGGATTTGGGGGAGAGGAACTGGAGATCCGAGCTCGGAGCGCGGCAGGGTTCCTCGATGGAAGGTGAGAGGCAGGGACAGGCCCCTCCTGGCACGGCGTGGTTGGGGCTTGGGTCTGGGTGTGGTGCCAGGGAGCGAGGGGACGGCTCTGGGGCACTGCCTGTCTCCCCATGGGCTGTCCCCAGGGCAGGCCCTCTGGGGAGGCTGCTGGGTCGCTCTGCTCGGCTCCCACGGTGCTTCAGCACATCAGGAGCTGCCCCGTTTGGATCATTGTTCCTTCAGTGGGTGAAGGGTGATGCCACAGCAGAGGGAATCCTTACAATTATTCTCTGAGGAAATAACAAATACCAGCCTAATGGCACCAGCCTGGATTTGTGGGGATAATCAACATCCTTGCAGCCAAACCATCTTGTTTGGGCCATAAAACAAGGTCCTTCGGCAAGGAGAGAGGGTGAACACACATGCAGCTCCTGGTTTGCCCAGGGCAAGGCACTTCCGTGGATTTCACATTGATTTTTATTAATTCCATGCTCTCGGATGCTGGGTGGAGCAGGGATCCAGCCCCAGGGCAGGCTCCTGACCGGGCACATCCCCACGCTGGCACCGCTGCCCACGAATCCCGGCGGTGACCCGGCACTGCCAATCCCTCGGCGCTGGATTTGGGGAGCTGCGGGCAAACAGCTGTGGCTGCACTGCAGGAAAACCTCCCCGCTCCCTCTGTCAACAATTTTGTTTTTCAAACTGCGCCAAACAAGAGGTGCATCCTCTCTCTGCCGTGCGGCGGCCGCGCGTGTAACACCAGCACATAATTAACAGTCAAGATCATTTACATTGTCGCTTAGCTAATTTTCATAATGTTTTCTTTATTATCAGAGGAAGAAATTAACCCAAGAATTTATTTACATACTAGTCTCAAACAGTAACAGCTTGCTAATTGCCTGTTAGGTGATTAATAAGCTTACAGCAGATGCTAATGAATCGAGAGCTCACTGTTTCAAAGGTGCTCTTGCAGCATGCTTGTGTTTTGGCAGCTTAATTAGTGCAATAATTATGTACTTGTTGCTCCTTCTTTCAAGCAAATACTGTCAAATGCTTAAAAGATTAAAGAGAATTATATCGCTGAGAACTCGCTGTGCTCGAGGATTCTGCTTCTGCTGCCTCGCCGTCGGTCCAAACCGGGAATAAACACAGTTATGGAGTTTAGGGGTGGGGTTGGGGCGGTGGAAGGAGCAAGCAGAGCCCAGCACTGCTCCTCAGCTAGCCCCTGCTCACCCTTAGGAGCAGTTCCACAGAGTTCGAGTGGGATGGAGACAGAAATGCTGGAAAAATGCAGATGTGGCCCTCAGGGACATGGGGCACTGGTGGCCATGGCAGTGCTGGGAGAATGGTTGGACTCCATGATCTCAGAGGGCTTTTCCAACCTCAATGCTTCCGTGATCCTATGGAAATCTCCTGAGCTAAGGCTGTGGGTGCTCTGCAGGTGTTTCCCTGCGCCAGCTTTTCCAACCCCTCTGGCAGAAGAGGAACGGGAGGTTTTCCATGCCACCAGGGTGGATCCTGGGGAAAGGTCTTTGTCCTGAGCAGGAGCTGGCCCAGGTGGTCCTGCTGGTCCTCAGGGATCCTAAAGCTGCCTCAGGAGCTGTAAGAAGCTGGGTTGAGGTTGGGTGTCCTGGCTGGTCATTGTCCAGGAAGCGGCCACCAGGTCAGGAGGGGACTGTCCCCTCTGCCCGCTCAGGTGAGGCCCTGCCTGCAGAGCTGCTCCAGCCCCGGGGCCCAGCGTCAGGGGGACATGGAGCTGCCACGGAGGCCACGGAGATGATCCCACTAAATGACCTCCAAGGTCCCTTCCAACCCAAACCTTTCCATGGCTCCATGACAAGGCTCTGTGGAGGAGAGCGGTGCCGGTGCTGCTGCAGCCGCTGTGAGATTCCACCCGCAGGACAAAGAACCGAAGTTAAATCTTCCAGGATGAGCTGGAGAGATGTCCCTGCCTGCCGCCATGGCCAACTGCCTCTGCCACCTGCGTGCATCCAGTGCTTTGGAGCCTCCCTCACAACTCCCTCTCATCTCCTTTCCAGGCTGGGAATCAATTCCTGGCCCATCCCGCTGATTCTCTCGAGGAGCCCCTGGGGTTTGCTGTCTCTTCCTGCAGCGCAGGCCGGGCAGGGAAGCTGCCACACGCTGCTGTCACCTCTCCCTGCACCTTTTCCTCTCCCCTGTGACACGGGAGGGACCGCAGCAGACACAGAACTCCAGGTGTGACCGACCCCACATCCGCACTGCGGCACCGAGGTGTCCCTGCCCCTCTCCAGTGTGAATCCCCGGGCACAAGGCCCTGCCCGGGTGGCCCTTGGAGCTCCTTGAGCGCCGAGAGCTCCTCCAGTGCCCCGGCCGTGTGCGTGGGGCCAGCGGGTGAAGTGCCGGGACCACATCCCGGCGGGCTGGGGGCGAGGAGATGGAGAAGCGCTGTCCCTCCGTGGGCACCGCGGCTGGAGTGGTGTCCCTGTCTCAAGGAGCGGCAGCGAGGCCTGGAGTGGCACTCGACTGCTCACCCCGGCCCCGCGGAGCAGCAGGAGCGGGGCTGGCGATCGCTGCGGCAATCTCGGGTTTCCTTGGCGACAGCCGCGCTCTCCCGGCTGCGCGGAGCGGGGCTGGGTGGGCGGAGAGGAGCTGCTCGCTGGATGCCGCCCCGCGGTTCCCGGGCAGGGTTTCAAAGGTCCGCATTGTCGGGGGCTGAGCGGTGACAGCGGAGCCCCCGGGCGCGGCCACCGCCGGGCGACGGCTCCGCTCCCCGCGGCTCCTTCCCTCCCCGGTGGCTGTTGCCGCGCTGTTCGTTCCCTTATCTGATTGTCACGGCGTGTTTCTCTCGATTAGGCACGGAGCCAATTTGTTACTTAACCTGTAATTGCGCTTTAATAGGAGCTATCTCCAAAATGTATTTTCGGAGCGAGGCTCATAAACACGCGATAGGCTCCCGACATCCAACCGCGGATTCCTCGGGAGCAGCTCCTGACAGGATTTGGCACCGGCCCTGTTGGTTTTCGTGGCTGATGCTTTATCAGGGGCTGGCACGCCGTCGTCAGAGGGCACAGCCCTCAGGAGCTCGGGATTTACACCGGGACCTCTTCCCGGGAAGTCGCTCTGAACACGATTCCTCGCAGGTTTGTCGACTTGAACCCTGGGAAAACCCACGAATTTCCCGAGTTCAGCTGAAATCTCCTTATTATGGGGAAATGTGGGGCTTTTTGTCGTGCGGGATGAAGGAATAGCAGCAGGAACCGGCGGTGTTAATCCGGCTGCCAATGGGTGCTGGCAGATTCCCTTCTTAGTAACTCCAATTTCCCCAATTAAATGCTGATAACGTGTTTTGCTCTCATCCCGTGTTCCTTCCCTGCTGCACGTGTAGGGGAGGGAAGGTATTCAATCTCCATCTCAACACATTAATTTTAAAAAGTTGGCCAGTATTTGCAAAGTGTTAAGCATATAAAAATTAATGTTGACAAATCTTCGAGGAATAGAATGAAACAAAAGAAATCAATTAAGGAAACAGCCCGCGGATATATTTTATAATCTAAATTGTGCTCAGCCTCGCAGTGGAAGTTACCTGCAAACCCTGGTGCCGGATGGAAAACTGAGGAGGGGAAGTTTGGGCTCTGGATGGAAGGAAATATTGGCTGGAACTGCCTAAAATTGAGGAATGTCAGTGTGGGGCTCCTCTGGGTCTGGTCACAGCCTGGGCAGTGTCCCGAGGGGCCCTGGAGAACAGCAGGAAAAGCCTCAATGGACTCTGAGGGTTTGCATGAAGCCTGCTACAGGAGGAAATGGCTTCCCACTGCCAGAGGGCAGGGATGGATGGGATATTGGGAAGGAATTCCTCCTGTGAGGGTGGGGAGGCCCCAGCACAGGGTGCCCAGAGAAGTTGTGGCTGCCCCTGGATCCCTGGGAGTGTCCAAGGCCAAGCTGGACAGGGCCTGGAGCATCCTGGGATAGTGGGAGGTGTCCCTGCCCTGTCAGGGGTGGCACCAGTTGAAGTGGCAGCTCTGGGCTGGTGCTGACCTGGAGCAGCAGAGACCGCAGGGCAGCTGAAGGATGCCAAGGACCGAGCGCAGGAACCATACTTGGCGCAGGAAACACAACTGCTCCATCCCATCCCCATCCCCATCCCACCCCCATCCCATCCCATCCCCATCCCATCCCCATCCCCATCCCCATCCCCATCCCCATCCCCATCCCCATCCCATCCCCATCCCCATCCCCATCCCCATCCCACCCCCATCCCATCCCCATCCCCATCCCCATCCCCATCCCCATCCCATCCCATCCTCATCCCCATCCCCATCCCCATCCCCATCCCATCCCCATCCCATCCCCATCCCCATCCCCATCCCCATCCCCATCCCCATCCCCATCCCATCCCATCCCCATCCCCATCCCCATCCCATCCCCATCCCCATCCCATCCCCATCCCCATCCCCATCCCCATCCCATCCCCATCCCCATCCCATCCACATCCCCATCCCATCCCATCCCATCCCCATCCCCATCCCCATCCCCATCCCCATCCCCATCCCCATCCCCGTCCTGGAGAGCTCCTGAGCCTGGCACAGCCTGGGCAGGACCTCGGCACGTGCCTCTGTCCTTTCCCTTCCCATTGCTGGCCTGAGACAGTGCCTGGGGCTCCGGGAGCAGAGTGGGGCCAGCGAGCACCAGCTCATCCTGAGCCGTGGCCCCTGGCACGGGATCCCAGGGAGGCGCGGGAGCAGCGGGGGGACAGCGCTCCCCACGATCACCGAGTCACGTCTGCTTAGGCCAGCGGGATAAATGAATCTGGATGTCTGTGTGATCCTATCAGTGTTATCTCAGCCTTTGTATTTTAAGGCTTCTGTGGCCTTCAGAGTAAATAAGTGTTTTCCCGGGATGACGTGAACCCGGGGAGGGGGGGACTTGTCTTGGCTGGCTCGGGCACAGTGGCAGGAACCCCTCAGGGATTTCACCACCAGTTGTCTGACTGGACTAATGTCTCGGTCCAGGCAGGGCAGTGATGAAGGGAGCCCCCCTCAAGCAGCACCCATGGGGGGATCCCATTTGTCCTTTCCCACCCATGCTCTGCTCCCGGCAGAATTCCCAGCCGGATGAGCTGGCCGTGACCTTGTGTGAGCAAACAGCTCCCATGAGGAGCTCACTCACAGCCCCCTCTCCTCCTTGAGGATCCCTCCTCCCTTTCCAAAGAAAAATCATTGTATTGAGCATTTCTTCTTACATCTTTTGATTCTGTGAGGAGCTGGACAGACCCATAAGGATTCCAGAGGTCTGGATGGAGAATGCAGCTGAGGAAGGAAGATCACCATCCCAGGAAAGGGTAAAGGAAAGATCCATCAAAGGATTATCTCCGGCATTCACTTAATTTTATTACTTCGAGTGATTTTATTGCCTTCATTTTGCTTTCTGTTGCATTCCAGCACTTATTTAATAAACCCCTCTCTGGTTTAAATAGCAGTTTTGTTTTTATGGTAATGCTAAACTTAATCAGATGCTCAAATTAGCTTGAAATTAATTATATTGACAGCAATAACCCTTCGTTCCCTCTCCATGTCCTGTGCACAGATCTCCTTCAGGCTTGCATTAAATGCCATTTAGACACGGGAATCAGCTCCCTGCTGACGAGGGCAGTGCTGCTGCTGACACGGAGAGGAGCCAAGTGGGAAATCTGGGATGTGAGCAGCACCTTTTCCTTCAGCTGACAAAATCTGAGCTTCCCCTGCCATCCCCTCCAGGGGTTTTTGGGCTTCCTGAAGGCACACCCTTGTTATGGAGGGGGAAACAAAGCATGGAGGTCATGGAATCATGGAATTGTTTGAGTGGGAAGGGACATTAAAACTCATCCAGTGCCACCCCTGCCATGGAGAAGGACACCTTCCCAGCGGACCTATCCCAGGATGCTCCAAGCCCCATCCAACCTGGCCTTGGACACTCCCAGTGATCCAGGGGCAGCCACAGCTTCTCTGGGCACCCTGTGCCAGGGCCTCCCCACCCTCACAGGGAGGAATTCCTTCCCAATATCCCATCCATCCCTGCCCTCTGGCAGTGGGAAGCCATTCCCTGTGTCCTGTCCCTCCAGACCCTGTAAAAAGGCCAAAGATGCCTTTCCTTTGCTCTCCAGGTTTTTCCCGGAGCTGCCAGGCGCTGTCACCTCGTGCTGTCCCCTCGGAGCCAGATCCCGGCCGGATCCAGCCCCTCCAGGCGGCTGCAGTCGATATTCGCCGGTGTCGGTGGGGAGCCCTTGGTTATCGATGCTGCTTTCCAGGGCTGAAGAACTTCCCACGCCTGGCTGCTCCAAAATCCCGCATTCCCGCCTTGACCTGGGCTGGGAGCACCGGGCCCCTGTCCCACGGGAGCCTGGGAGCTCTGCCCGAGCTGTCCGCGTGTCCCGGAGCGCGGGAGGTGTTAAAGGAGAGGGATGGGATCCACCCGGCCAGCGCTGCTGCTCCGCTCCGCCCGCCCTCGGCCGCGGGGAATTCTCAGGGAGTTCATGTTTCAACAGCCAGGAGAGTTTGGGATATTAACACACGGTTCCTTGCCAGCAAAATTCCAGCTAGGTGTGCACTTGGTGGGGAGTGAAGACAGCCTGATTCATCGAGGATTCCTGCTAAATCTGCCGGAGTTCCCGGGGACCTGGAAAACGCATTATGGAACTGAGCAGCACCTTCTGCAGAGTCTGGAACAACACCAGCCCCCCTTTGCTGGCTTTCTGGCTGGATGGCAGAAAAGTCATCAAATTAGAATGAGGAACCCCAAAAAGGCCCAAATGGGGCAAGAGCCCCAGCCTGGCTGTGCTGGCCGCGAGTGTCACGCACACCCCGTGTCATTGTCATCTTCAAGCTGGGTTTGCTGCTGATTGGCTCCGAGGCAGAATCTATGGGGGCTGTCATGGAAGTTGTTTTTCCTTTTGGAATGAATAACTCTTGCGGTGAAGCTGACACGAAGCATAAATTTGTTAAATTACATAAACATTATTGCGACCCATAAAATTCAATGAATCCTCGTCGCCTGTTTACTCATGGCTGGCTTTGCTGTTTGCACAATGTAATTTAACGTGTCAATTTGCTCTCAAATAAAAAACATCTGGCCTTTTGACATGCCAAAAACACTGCGGAGAGGATCTGAGAAGGGAGCTGAAAGCCCAGGCTTTACATAGCAGTTAGCGAGGGGCTCTTAAAAGGGAGCCAATATCATCCAGATCAATTGATGGCCTCTTGGCAAACCTCCTTCCGCAAACCCGGCAAGATTAGTAAATTTTATCCTAATTAAAATTAAGAAAAGGCACGGACGGCTGGCACGTGCTTTGCAATTACATCTCCTGCCAATATTGACATCCACTCTATTGGATTTTTAAACAATCTTATTATTTTGTAATCACGAATAACAAGGAGAAAATTATACTTTTATAAGAGATTTTTTATTCTGGACGAGCTGTGCCGTCCCAGGAAATTAATTCCCCTCCCTAAGCCCCTTAGCTTGAGATTCTCCTGAAAATCTCAGACTTTGGGAGTGGGGCTCGCCGGAGCGGCTCCGGCCCCGCAGCCCCACGCTAAGAAAGGCCCTTAAATCCCGGCTTAATCCCTAATAAACCGTAATTCCTCTGGCTCCCCCAGACACACACGGGCAGCGCTGACCTAAATAAGGGGAGCGAGGAGCCGCATGTGGCAGCGAGCCCTGCGTGTCCCCGCCGAGGGACGGAGCCGCTCCTGATTTGCAAGGGAGACACTCGGAGTAATTATGGATTAGGGAACGAAGCCAATCGGCTGCGCAGATTACAGGGGCCACGTCCCGTAGGAGCAGCGCGGCGTTCCCTGGTCCTGGCTGGGTCTGGGAAGAGCAGAGTTCCCGCTCCCGCGGATCCAGACGCCGCTGGAAGAGGAGCAGCGCCGGGC
This sequence comes from Coloeus monedula, assembly GCF_965178545.1. Taxonomy (NCBI): domain Eukaryota; kingdom Metazoa; phylum Chordata; class Aves; order Passeriformes; family Corvidae; genus Coloeus; species Coloeus monedula. The sequence goes on along the minus strand of NC_138794.1, from coordinate 12,469,617 downwards.
CAGCCGTCAGCTCGTGGGGTAATTACAAACCCTCTGGAAAAATCCGAGCAGATCCCTGCCACGAAATCAGGAGGTTACAGCAAGTTCAGGCCTTGCTTTAATTAAGGGAGAGACATCTCTTCCTTTAGGGAACGCTGAGCTCACGTTCCAGCCGATAGGAAAGATTTCCCATACTGTCAGCGAGGCTTGGACACATTTGTGCGTAAATAAATTGGGATTTCTCTTCCCCTGCCAGGAGAACTCGCAGTGTTTGCTTTGAAAGTCTGTGGGACTGGCGGTGGTTTTGCTCTAATCAAGTTCTTGGCATTTTCTAGGGGCTCATAATGGGACTCAAGTAGTTGCACATTTTCTGTAATTGGACTCGAGTAATTGCACATTTCTCTAAATGATTAATGAACGGAATTAAAAAGTTTGAAAAAAGTCGCCTGTGACACTGGAGAAATGGGAACGGCGGCGGGGCTGGGGGAGAGAGGCTCTTACACAAATATTTATGGGCTGGAAGGGCGACGGCAGAGAGGAGAAATCCCACCGGGATGGAGGGGCTGCTCCAGCCAGGTCCCGAGGGGTGTAAGGCACAAAGCTGTGCGGGGATTATCGGCTCGGGATATCAGAGAGATAACACATGGCAGGGGTGGCTCCTGCCAAGCCCCAGCTGATCGTTTCTCGCTGTAGATAAAAGGAAATAAATCAGTTCCAGGACATGGACTGGTGGGGGGTTTTCACCGAGTTGTTCCTACAGGATGATTCCTGGGTTTTTTCCCACCCAGCGAGCAGCAGCAGCTCCTGTTATTTCCAGTAAAGGATGGCGTTTGGTGGGAGCGCTGGGAACACGTGGTGCAGATCACTGGGTTTGGAGTTGTCTGAGGGGAAGGAAAAAAGAGCCGTGGACACCCCTGTGGAAAACCTGACTGCAAACACGGCCAGGAGCCGGATCTGCCCACTCCAGCTTCCAGTTGGGAAGCACTCACACCTCCATGACATTGTCTGTGCTGCATGGAGAGATCCACTGGATCCCAGGGATCGCCACATGTAGGGGCTGAGGCACAGAGGGATTCAAAAGGGAAAAGTGCATCTGTCTGCATCCAGGGCTTGGCTCCTGCATCTATTGGCATCCAGAGCTTAGATCCTGCATCCGTCTGCATCCAGAGCTTAGATCCTGAATCTGTCTGCATCCAGAGCTTGGCTCCTGCATCCATCTGCATCCGGAATGTGGCTCCTGCACCTGTCTCAGCTCCTGCCAGGCCAGTACCAACCTGCTCTGCACCCGGCCCGTCTGTCACCTCTGTGTCACTTTGCTTTCACACCATTGTCACCTTGCCACCACCTCTGGTCACACCAGGGAGGGGACGTGGCCACCCCAACAGCTCGAGAGGTGTTAAAGCTCCTCCTGTGCCAGGGCAGGTGTGTGGAGATCAAACCAGTGCAGGAGCACGTGGGCCCAGCATGAGAAGGATGGGGAGCTGCCGGAGCAATTCCAGAGGGCACAGGGCAGCTCCAAGGGCTGGAGCCCCTCTGGAGCCAGGCTGGGAATGCTGGGGGTGTTCAGCTGGAGAAGGGAAGGCTGCAGGGTGACGGAGGCCGATAACGCCTGGCTGGAGCAGGAGCTGCCCTTACCCAGCCCAGCGTTCAGGCTCCCCATTAAACCCGGGGCCCTGCTCATTCCAAACCCTGCTCCCTGAGGGATGGGCTGTTGCTTCAGGGCAGGGATGCCGAATCCAAGAAGATTGCAGGAGGTGCCCGGGGAGCAGGAGTCAAGGCCAGGACTGCTCTGAGCTGATAATGAGCCCTGAGCTCAGACTAAACACAGGGGGGCTGCTGGCCCCTTCCCGGGCAGATCCTGGCTGCTGCTCCACAGGGATTGGGGCTGTGCCCGGTGCTCCGTGCACATTCTGGAATGTCAGCACAGACTGGTAAAATCTGCCTGGCTCATACAGAGATCCCAAGCAGCATCCTGGGGCACCCAGCCTCCCAAATTCCCCTCACTGGGTGAAGGTCCCACCTCGTCTCTGCACGGTGGTGCCGTCCTGTTGGGAATGATGTCATTCCCATGCTGGCTTTGGCACTGGCTACTTGGCCACGGCTGCTGGCCCAGGGACAAAGGGAGGATGGTCTGGGCACACAGGGATGGCCAGATGGGATCACAGAGTGCCAGGGAAGGTGCAGGTTCTGGGCTCTTTTTGTTGCCCTTTTCTGCTACAAATCCGCATCCCGCCAGATCCCCCGGTGCTGGAATGGCACAGGAATGGCAAAAGAAGGTTCCAAGCCCTGTGAGGCCTTGGCGTGGTGTAAGTCATCCCAGAGTCATGGAAACATGGAATGGTTTGGGTTGGAAGGGACACCTTCCTCTACCCCAGGTTGCTCCAAACCCTATCCATCCCGGCCTTGCTCCTTGGTCCCTCTTCATCACTCCGTGGGAAAGGTGGGAGAAGCCCGCAACCCCACATCTTCTCTGCTGCCCCCAGGAGTTGGTGTCCTCCAGAACTCCAGGCCAGGAGAAGACATTCCCAGGGCCCTCTGCTCCCACCACATCCCACGGCTTCCCTGCCCCAGCAGTGGGAGGCACCGGAGCAGCATGGAGCGTCAGGAAGGGAAAACTGGGCTGGAATATCCATCCTGGTCTGAGCCGGCAAAACCAAATAACAGTGAAGCAGCAGCAGCAGCAAAATAGGATTTATAATACCCTCAGCTTTCCTCTCCAATTTCAGCTGTGAAGATGAATGTTTGCTGCGCTCTTATTCATTTATCCATTATTTTTCCTATTTCCTGAGGGACACTGCACTTCCCAACACACACACACACACACACTGCGTTTACTCCTCTTCCTAAAATCCCACCAGTTCTGCTCCTGAACATTCCCCTGTCCTTGTGTAATGATCTATCCCTGGGCAGGTGGGAAGGGAGAGGATTCTGCCCTTCTGCCCTGCTCAGCCGAGACCCCACCTGCAGAGCTGCTCCAGCCCTGGGGTCCAACATCAGACCTGGAGCTGCTGGAGAGAATCCAGAGGAGGCCATGGAGCTGCTCCGAGGGTTGGAGCCCCTTCTGCTCTGGAGCCAGCCTGGGAGAGCTGGGGGTGTTCACCTGGAGAAGGGAAGGATTCAGGGAGAGCTCAGAGCCCCTTCCAGGGCCTAAAGGGGCTCCAGGAGAGCTGGAGAGGGACTGGGGACAAGGGATGGAGGGATGGGACACAGGGAATGGTTTCCGACTGACACAGGTAATATTGGGAAGGAATTGTTCCCTGTGAGGGTGTGAGGCCCTGGCACAGGGTGCCCAGAGAAGCTGTGGCTGCCCCTGGATCCCTGGAAGTGTCCAAGGCCAGGCTGGATGGGACTTGGAGCAGCCTGGGATAGTGGAAGGTGATCCCTGCCCATGGCAGGGGTGGGACTGGCTGGGCTTTAAGGCCCTTCCCAACCCAAACAATTCCATGATTCATCCTGGGATCCCTGGAGACGCAATCCTGGCGGTGCAGGTTCCTGCCAGGTGAGTAATTGCTCCGGAGTCCACAAAGCCACAAAGTTACTGGGAAATTTTGCTCGGCTCTTGTGCTCGGGGCGGTTTTGGCTCCCCGGGCAAAGGGCTGCCAGTCCCGCGGGCATGGGAATGAGGACAGGGCCCCCGGGAACACCCCTGCCACGGCACAGGCACCCTGCTCCACACGGACCCCCTGCGAGCGGCCGCTCGCTGCCGGGGCGATAAAGCGTGGGTAATGTTGTGTTGCAAAAGGAACAATGAATGTAAATGAGTTGGAGAGGGTTTATTATTAAAGGCAAGATTGATGGTTCAGCTCTCTGGTGTGGGAAAAGCTGCTGTCCTTATTAAATGTAATTATCTGCAGCGCTAATAAAAGCCTGCACATTTCCCCGGGTCAGGCTGCTCCCGCTTTCCCTGCGCTCCCAAACGCTAATCAGCAGCAGCTGGAAGAGCCTGGAGAGGAGTTCGGAGGAGATGCCCATCACACCGAGAGCTCGCTAATTGCTGCTCAAGGACGAACGCGGGGCTGCCGGGGCGGTGCTGCGCTGGCCGTGCGAGGAAAGGTCCCTCGCCGTGCTCCGAGCCCCGGAGAGCGGCTGGGGCAGCGGGAGCGCCTCGGGACCCAGAGGCGGAGGAAGGAGAAGCTTTTCCCAGAGCGCGGGTGGGAATCCGCGCCCTTGTGAAGGGTCCCTTCAGCCGCTCCCGTGCCCTGCTCCTCCCGCCCGGCCCCGGGATGCTGCCGGTGCAGTAACGAGCTGCTGACCTCAAAGGGATGAGAACAAAAGCCGGGATGCGGAGGGGAGGAGGCCTCATCCCAAATGAGATGCTTCGCAGCGCTTTGATCTACTATTGTTTTAATTAATGCCTCTAATAAGAGTGGGAGATTCTGGAAAAAGGATCCCTGGATCATCAATTTAATGAGCTTTCCCTTTGGAGGAGGTGTGAACGAGGCTGCTGGCCCGGCTCGAGAACTTCCCGGCAGCGGCAGCGCCGGCTCGGCCGGCCTGGGAAAGCTGCGGGAGCAGAGACAAAGGCTGGGAAAACAAATAACCCAAATAACCTTCTCCAGCTCTCCCGAAGGAAGCACAAAGCCGTGCAGCCTCCATCGCTTTCAGCCTGATCTCTCAGAGCTGCCAGAGGCTGGAGGAAAACCTCTGGGAGAACCCAAAGGACACTTTTGGGAGGGCAGGACGGTCCAAGCCCCGTGTGTTAGAGGGGAGAGGCTGAGCAGGGTCCCCTTCCCATGACCGGATCCTGGAGCTTGCTGGGAGCTGGGACACCCGAGCAGTGGGAGCCAGAGGGGGATCTCTAGGTGCTTCCCTATGGATGCACGAGGGGTTTGATCAGGAATTCCCTGGGCCGAGGGATGTCCATCAACCCCAAAGGATCTGAGCCAGGAGGGGCTGAGCTGAGCAGCAGATCCAGCAGAGGGAATTTTCTTGCGTCAGATCCAGAGAAATTGTCCTCTGAAGGCAAACCCTTCGGCCTCTCTTTCTCTTTTAAAGAATTTGCCCCCCAGATTGCGCAACCCCTGTGCTGACGTTGTGGGATGGGATCCACTGGGAGGGCAAATCCCCCCGAGGGATCCACCCGGATTGCTGTGCCGTGCTCACTGTCCAGCCCAGTGAAACCAGTACAGGCAGTGCTGCCACTGCTGCGGGCAGGAGAAGCTCTGGGAGCGCTCGGCTGGGATCCAGCTCTCCGGGGAACACGGGACACATTGACCGACTCCCCTGCACGAATCCCGGCGGATCGGCCCTGCCCCAGGTGCTGCTCTCCCCCACTTTTCCTGCAGATGCAGTGGGACAACGTGGCTGAGCCTGGGGAGGTGCTGGGAACCTGCAAATCCAGGGAAAACCTACAAATCCAGGAAAAGCCTGCAAATTCAGGCAAATCCTTGGAAACTGCATCCATCCAAAGCAGGGCCTGGAACAGCGATGGGCAGAGCTGTGCAGAAGCTGAGCAGCCCCCACGTGCTCACCTCCACTTTGTGATTCCCTGGGGCTTCTCCCAGCTAAAATGGGAATGTCTGGAGGGATCCCAGTGCCCCCAGCCAGGTGCTGGGGAGAGGGGAGTACCAGGCACCCTGAGGGGCACCAGGAGTTGCCGTCCTGACCCTGATTAACTGCTCCAATGGAATAATTCCTATTAAAAGTCTCCTGATTGCACAGGTTGTGGCCCTGGGATGGTCAGACGGACAAACAGTCCCCAGCTCACCCCAATCCCATTCCGTGCCCATTCCTGCTGCTCCAGCGAGTGCCAGGGCTGCCAGCAGCAGGATGGAACACACACCCCCGGCTCCGGCTGACCCCACAGATCTCCCCCTTCCCAGGCAGTGTTTTCCGAGCCGAGCCCGGTGATTTCCCTCGCTGGGAAATCACAGAGCACCGAGGCGGCCGCTGTGCCGTGGATCCCACGGGCAGGGTGGGATTCCAGCTGGAGAAGCTTTGCTTCCAGTTTTGCCTGACCAAGGAGTAAATGATGGGAATTTTCCCCCTGTGTCTGGATGTAATTTCAGGGTGGGAAGTTGTCATTTTTCTGCTGGCAGCGTTGGCTGTCAGTTCCCAGGGATGTCAGCAGAAGCCGCAGGACTGGGGCCAGCTCCCATCAGAGCCGGTGGAAATGGATTTCTGCCTCCCACAGCCCTCACCGGGGATGGATTGGGCTCTGCTGCTGTTCCAAAACCTGGGGCAAATCCAGCGTGCTCCATAAATAATTGTCATTAACAGCAAGGCCTGGCACAGGCGGCCTCAGCTCCTCCCCACCTGGCAGAGCCCTTAACCTGCCCTGGTTTTCCAGCATCGCTCCAGGATGGAACCTGAGGCACCTGCGTGATCACAGAGGTGGCCACACGTCCCACGGAGCTGGCACTGGCCAGGCCGGGATGTCCCCATGGAACAGGAGCCTTTCTGCCCCAGAAATGGAGATTCTCATCCCACAATGCCTGGTGGCTTTTCCAAAACCTCTCTTCCCAGAAACACCCCAGTCCCAGCCACCTCCCTGGACACCCCTCTGGCCATTGGGCCCGGCGTCTCAAGGTGACATAAATCTCTCTCTGAGGGTGACAAAGGCCTAGCTTTGCCCCCAGCTGGGTTTCTTGTGTCAGCAGGGATGACACAGGGAGGGGTGGGAATTTCCTCCCTGCCCTGCTGGGTGTTCTGGGGGCTGGAATTGCTGCAGAGCATAGGAGCAGAGGCTGCTGAGCTGCCTCCATCCCCGGCAGCTCCTGGCCTTGGCAGGGAGTGCCGGGCTGAGCTAATGGTTATAAAAAACCCAATTCCTTCTGGCACCTTCCTCCCCTGCAGACCAGGCAGGAAAGCTGATTTCTTTTGCAGTTTCATTTACTCAGAGCTGAAAGATTCCTGTCCAGGGCTGGCTCCCCTGTCCTCCAGCCAGTTAGAGCACAATCCTGCCTAAATTGTCTTTTTGATAACTGTTCTGGCTGCGAGAACAGAGCTTCCTGTGGGGAATTCACACAGGGCTGCCTCCCGCTCCCCCCATCCCTCATATTGCAATATTGCTCTTTACCCAGCAGAAGAGATTCCTAATCGGCTCCACGGAAAGCAATAAAGCCTTTGCAACACTTCATTGGCTCTGACATTTAAGGCAGGCGGCAGCAGAGCAGCGGCAGGAAGGGGCTTCCTGGCCAGGGCTGGGGATGGGTGCTGGGTGCTGCGGGGAGGTGGGTGCTGGGACCTTGTGGGGCATCCCCCTGGCTTATGGGGCATCCCTCGGGCTTGCTCTGTCTGCCTTACAGGGCAGCATTCCAGTCTGGAATGGAGTGATGCACCTCATGGGGCATCGCTCTGCCTTGAGGGGTGTTGCTTGGTCTTTTTTTTTGGGGTATCCCTGCAACTTATGGGGCATCACTCCATCCATCCATCCATCCATCCATCCATCCATCCATCCATCCATCCATCCACCTGTCTTTTGGGGCATCTCTCCATCTTACGGGGCATCATCCATCCATCCATTTTTAGAGCATCACTCCAAACCATGAGGCATCATCCATCCATCCATTTTTAGAGCATCACTCCAAACCATGAGGCATCATCCATCCATCCATTTTTAGGGCATCACTCTGAGCTATGGGCCATCCCTCCTCCATCTCAGGGCCCATCCCTTCCCCCAGGGCCATGTCCCTGGGCTGTCCATGGTCCCTGCCCCACCCCACAGCACCCGTACCCCAGGCAGCCCCTCCCCACACCGGCCCCCTGTGTTTCCCCGTGGTTCCTCCATGAGCTCCGTTATCCCGCCCAGCTCTCCCTGCCTCGGGAGCGCTCCGTGGGCTGCAGGCCCTGCCCCAGCTGGAACGGCTCAGTTTTATGAGCCTGTGAGTGCAGACGGAACCATTCCCTACAAGCCCTGGGAGGATTTCAGCTGGAGCAGCAGCAGCGTGCTGAGCATCCTGGCACGGTGCCGCCGCTCCTATAAAGCGTCATGTTTCCAAATGGGTAATTACTGCACTGGGATTTATGCAGTACTTCCTCTAAGTGGTTGTGTGGGCTGCCATTCCTCGATGAATTAAAAAAAAAAAAAAAGAAAAAGAAAGAAAAAAAAAATAGAGAAGAGAAAAAGCAGGATAAAAAATCCCCGGAGCCTGCTGCGGCAGCGGTGGCGAGGCGAGGGCAGCAACGAGCTCGGCGCGCTCTGCCCTTACCTGGCAATAATGGGAAAGTGCTCCTTCAATTGAGCTGTTCCATTCTTTTGCCCTGAGCTATGAGGAGTAGATTGGATGAAAATTATCAGGCTCCCTGTCTAGAATAAATATTCTTGCAATGGAGCAAGTCATAAATAAGCGAGCGGCAATATCCTGGGTTATGAAGATATAATTTCTGTCTTTAATGGCTGAGCAGGCCCCGGGGAGCGGCTGCGAGTGGCCTGCCTGGCCCCGCTATTGATGAGGGGGAAAATACAAACAAGCAAAGAGGAGCTTTTGTTTCCTTAACCCCGGAATTATGGATACTCCGAGGGAATAACGAGGAGGAACCTTCAGCTCCATGGCCGAGGAGGGCAAGCAGCCACCCTGGCAGGATTAGCCGGGCTCAGTGCTGGCGTTATCCCCTGGGAAGGCTGCCCCGGGCTCCCCCAGAGCCCTGTGCCTGCTGATGGCTCCCTGGAAGCATTCCCGGCGCTCGGATGGCGCTGCCGGCAGCATCCCCAGTATCGGGAATGTGCATTCCGGGAGGGGCCGGGACCTGGAGCACCATCTGGGATGTTCCCCACCTTGGAGCAAGAATTCCCCCCTCCCAGAGAGAATTTAATAAAACCCATGTATTTATCCCCGGTGAGAATTCCATAAAAAATTCCACGTGTTTATTTACAGAGCCGCCGCCACCCCGCCTTTGGAAGCCGCAAGGTGGGCCGATAATTAATAAGAGTTGCTGGGATGAAGCTCCAATTTTGATGGGATTAGTCTTAATGGTTTTATTTTTAAAAGCCATTTAATTACTAATCAGCTCTCCCTCGCAGGCTGAGACGTGCCCGGGCTGGTTAAAGCAGTCTGGGAGGGGGCTTTGCTGGCGGCAGCTCCTTAAAAACATCCCGCTTTTCCCGATCCCACTGAGCCATCTGTGCCCCTCCAGGGGCTGGGGGTATCCATGCCACCTCCAATACTCCTCGAAGTGTCCAAGGCTGGGTTGGACGGGGCTTGGAATATCCTGGGGTTGCGGAAGGCATCCCTGCCCATGGTAGGGGGTGGAATGGGAGGAGCTTTAAGCTTCCAACCCGACCCAGTCTGGGATTCTGTGATCCCATTATGGGCTGGGGGGGTTAAATGGATCAGACTGGTGTTCCCAGCCCTGCTGCTCCCACCCTCAGCCAACCCCAGCCCCTTCATTTATAACCCAACAGAAGCCATTCCTTAATCTTTTAATTACGTGGAGTGACAAGGGGGAGGAAATAACTCCTCTCATTTCGGAGCCCCCGGCACGATCCAGACCCAAAGGCTGCAGTTTGGGGAAGAAAAGGGCATAAATGGCCCACCAGGTGAGATCTGGATCACCTTCTCCCGGGTGGGAGAGCTTGGGATCCATGGGGGAAGATCCCCCCGTTATTAAATTAGATGTTTTTGAAAAGCCCCGCCACGCCGCGGTTCCGTCCCGGTAAATCTGTGATTTACATTTAATTCTAAGTAACCTTTCCACGGGCACTGAGGTGTGAAGGAATTTAATGACACAAAGCCACGCTTATGAAGAGCCCATTCATATTCATTAGGCTCCGGCAGTAACAACCCTGCCCGTGACATCTCTCTAGGCCTGCACTGCTGCAGCTGCACCCAACCCTCCGGAAACAGCACCCCAAAAATGAGAGGAATGACAACAGGGCTGCAAATCGGACATTCCCAGGTTTGGCACAGGAAGGGACCGCCCTTCTGGTTTAGAGAGATCTGGGTGGAGGCCTGGAGAGGAGCAGCTTCATTCCCAGTGTGGCTGAGCAGCCCAGCCTTGGGGCAGCTGCTCTTGTGGGGTGATGGGGATGTCCTGGGATCCCCCGGCTGGGTCCCAAGCTCATCAGTCCTTCACACACCTAAAGCAGCAGTCTGGGGACATTAAAACGGAGTTGGCACTGGGATGTGTCCTACGAGCCCTGCCTGGTGACCCAAACGAGCCGCAGGTGTCTGCGCCGAGAAAGGATCGGGTGCGAATGAGGCCGGACACGCTCTCCAGGGGACAAGGACAGGGACAGCTGGGGGGCCCGGCTGCAGTGGGATAAGGGGGGATCTCCGTGGGGCTCAGAGTGACCCCTGCCGAGGGCAGCTGGTGCTCGGCCTCCACCGCAGCAAAGGTTTTGCTTCTGTCCCTTCCCGAGGCAGCGGCGATTGCTCAGGAGGCGGAAAGGGAAGCGCCAAGGGCCGGAGGAGCCCCGAGCGCCTCGCTGGCCTTGGCAGGGCAGTTTATTGTTCCAGCTCCTTATCTCCATCCCAGGGGAATCACGCGCTGCCTGTGCTCCCTGTTGTGGCCGTGGGAAAGCCTGGAGATGCCAAAGGATGCCCTTGGCCAAGCCCCACCCCAGGGACACTGCAGGCCCCGTTGCCCCAGGAGTGGGTTTATCCCCGCTGGTTCCAGCCCCAGGCACTGTAAGGGGAATGGGTGGGGGGCAGTGCCCGCCCTGGGCAGTCCCAACACTTCCCACATCATCCCAGCCTCATCCCAGCCTCCCTCACCCATCCCAGCAGCTCCAGGGCGGCTCCTGCTTCCCACCTCGCTCCTCCTTCCTTCAGAGCCTCGGGGTTTGCCTGTGGCCCCACGATAAGATAAGGATTCCCTTTCCCTTCCATCCATCTCCTGGAAGGTGTTTATGGAAGTTTTCCTTTCTCCTGAGCACTTCTGGCCCTGCTGGCTGCTCCCATCCTAGCCCTGCATGGATGGACCAGAACCCATCCCAGCAACAGGAGCGGGATTTTCCTGCTGAACATTGCTTAAAACCCAGGAGAAAGAGTGAAAATGTCCCTCTGCACTGCACAAACACCCCCAGAGCGCAGCTGCAGCTCCAGCCAGGAGGATGAGGGCACGGAGAGGGGACCCGGCACCAGCAGCAGGAGAGCGATCCTTATTTACCAGCCCTGTTCCCAGGAAAAGCTCCTCAGAGAGCTGGTGACATTGTGACATGCCCACATCCAGAGCGGGGAGAGGCGTCTGAGGGGCTGCCTGAGCTGCAAATGAAACATTAATTAATTTCCCAGCAGGAAGGATATAAATAACGAAATCAGATGGCGCAGCTTATTCATGAGGGCTGATGGAAGCAATTGTGATTCCTGGCTGGGCAGGTTGATGAGCGCGGCAGCGCTTCCTAAAAATACAAACAGGCCGAGTCGTGTCCCGGCCCCCCTCCCAGCATCCCCACAGCTCCAGGATGGTCCCAGTACATGGATTTCTCAGAGGGGACATGCCAGGGGCTGTGGGTGAGGGATTTGGGGGCAGGAGGGAGGAATGTGCAGGAAGGGAAGGGAAGATCCGGCCCAACGGCCGGGAATTGAGCCCAGCCTGAGCACTCCTGGATGGGTACAGGGAACTGTGGAGTCATTGAATCATGGAATGGGTTGGGGTGAGCTTAAAGCCCACCCAGTCCCACCCCTGCCATGGGCAGGGACACCTCCCACTATCCCAGGCTGCTCCAAGCCCCGGCCAGCCTGGCCTTGGACACTCCCAGGGATCCAGGGGCAGCCACAGCTTCTCTGGGCACCCTGTGCCAGGGCCTCCTCACCTTCACAGGGAACAATTCCTTCCCAGTATCCCATCCATCCCTGCCCTCTGGCAGTGGGAAGCCATTCCCTGTGTCCTGTCCCTCCATCCCTTGTCCCCAGTCCCTCTCCAGCTCTCCTGGAGCCCCTTTAGGCCCTGGAAGGGGCTCTGAGCTCTCCCTGGAGCCTTCTCCTCTCCAGAGGAACACCCCCAGCTCTCCCAGCCTGGCTCCAAAGCAGGGATTTCTCTCTCAGGACAAGGACATTATCTAGGATTTAGGTTTTAGCTTTATGGTGTCCCTGTTTTCTCTTGGAGCTGGGGACACACTGTGGTCCCAGGCCCAGTGCAATGGAACTGGGAATATCCATCCCAAACTCCGGACCTGCTGCAGGGGAAGGCTTCGGTTCGTGTCAGTGAGGTGCAAACAGGGCCTGGATAAATCCAGGGCTATCCCTGTGCCGAGGGAGGGCATCGTGGCCCCATCCTGCTCCCAGCAGATCCCTCAGCACCATGGCGCTCCCACTCTGGCTCTGGCAGATCCTGCCCTGCTTCCCCCGGAGCTGAGATTTTCCGCACTGTGCTGCCTTTTCATTTGCTGGTGCTTAAAAGGATTGGGAAGATTAGGAGATTTCAATTTAGCAGCAGGCAGGCAGGATGGCAGGCGGCTTCCTGCTCCTCGACAACGTGCCCTCATCAATAACAGCCCTCAGCCACCAAAATGCTCCAAGCTGAAAACAAGATTTGGTTTTTTAAAAAATGGGGAACCAAAGAAAAAGTAAACAACACAGCCCCATCCCCCTCTGCTTTTGGTTTCTGGGGGTGTGAAGGGAAAATTGTTTAACTTGAAGCAGATGCTCAGCCCGTGCTCCCTGAGTTCACCAGAATCCTGGCTTTATTTGCCCACCTCCAGGGGCTGCTCGTGAAGGAAGAAAGATGGGAATTCAGGCTGGGGGCATCCATCTGGGAGCAGCCTCCGCTGGAGAGACACCAGTGGTCAAACCCCTGGAGCTGGGAGAGGCATTCCCAGCATCCCTGGGGCTGGGAGTGATACCCCAACATCACCCAGCTTGCCCAGCACTCCCCGTCCTTGGGAGGTGGCTGGGGCGGTACCTCAGCATCCCCAGCCCAGCAGTGGTACCCCAGCATCCATCCTGCCATGGGAGCATCCCCCAGCCTGAGAGAGGCACCCGAGCATCCTCAAACCTGGGAGCAGCACCTCAGCATCCCTCGGGAGCCTGGGAGCATCCATCGTGCTGCGAGTGGTACCCAAACTTTCCCCAGCCCGGGGCAGTGTCCCAGTGTCCCCAGCCCAAGGCAGTGTCCCAGTGTCCCCAGCCCGGAGCAGTGTCCCAGTGTCCCCAGCCCGGAGCAGTGTCCCAGTGACCCCCAGCCCAAGGCAGTGTCCCAGTGACCCCCAGCCTGGAGCAGTGTCCCAGTGACCCCCAGCCCAAGGCAGTGTCCCAGTGTCCCCCAGCCCAAGGCAGTGTCCCAGTGTCCCCAGCCTGGAGCAGTGTCCCAGTGTCCCCCAGCCTGGAGCTGTGTCCCAGTGTCCCCAGCCCGGAGCAGTGTCCCAGTGTCCCCCAGCCCGGGCAGCCCCAGCCCTGCCTGTGTGCTGCCTGTATTTAACCTGCAGCTCCCGTCGGCTCCCAGCCATCGGCTCTGAGATATCGCTGCCGCCGTCATGGAGGGGCTTCCTTCCCTCCTCTCTTTTCCCTTTGATTGGAATGGAGCCTCCTGGGAGACGTGAACTCATCGCAAATGGCTTCCCAGGGATGGGAGCAAATGAAATGTAACAAATCTCCATTTGCAATTTTGGGGGCACGTGACTGGAATGGGAATGGGGCTGCCTGAGCTCTGCCTCGGTGCGTTCCCGAGCGCTCCATGCCTGCTGCTGCTGCTGCTGCTGCTGCTAAAATAAACCCTTTATCACCTTCATCCTTCATTTCCAGCACAGCCCAAGAGCACGGGGAAATGGCCCAGCCCATCCCAGTTAGCCCCGGAGTGCTGCTTCCCGGCACGGGCAAGAGGGACGAGATTCCAGCCCGCTTTTTTTGTGACCCCCTGTTCCGAATGAGGATTCCGGGGTCTTGTGGTGGTGTGGAAAAGCTTTCCTGGGGCTGCAGAGCTGCCATGCCCGGCCGGCCCTGGGCATGCGTTGTGCCACGTGGTGCCATGCTGTGCCATTCTCGTCCATGCCATTCCCTGCCATTCCCTGCCATGCCATGCTGCACCAACCATTTCCAAAGCCCCCTCGGTTTCAGCTCTGCCTGTCACAGCTCCCCATGGTTTCACCACCAGAGTCTCTCTGCCCACATTCCAGCATTTCTCCCTCAATAAGACCATCCCACCCCTGGGCAGAGCTGAAGCCACCCCTCAGCGGGCCACACCAGCACAGGGACAGTCTGGGGAGGGGCCTGTCACTGTCCCACGCACGGCCCTGTGATTCCCAGTTGCTGCTGACGGACACGGGGCCGCTCTGGCTGAACCCCGCTCCAGCTGAACCCCACATTCCAGGCCAGTGGCTTTGGGTTATTTTGAACCTCCCAGCAGGATCAATTGCCATTGTCACTCCACTGGAGGCTACAGAGCCCCGACCTCGCCAGGTCAACAGCCTGGTGGCTTTAGGGAGCCTCATGTTCTGCCTCCCAGTGCTCTCCAGTCTCTGCCTGGTGGTGTTGGGGTCCAACTCCTGCACGGGGCCTGCTCAGCTTTGATTTTATTTTGCCTTTCTGAACACCGAGCTGGAGGGGCTCAGTGTTAAAGTTATGAAATAAACCAGTAGGTTTTCTTGGATATAAGGAAGGGGTGGTTGCCTGTGAGGGTGGGGAGGCCCTGGCACAGGGTGCCCAGAGAAGCCGTGACTGCCCCTGGAGCCCTCGAAGTGTCCAAGGCCAGGTTGGACACTGGGGCTTGGAGCAGCCTGGGACAGTGGGAGGTGTCCCTGCCCATGGCAGGGGTGGGATGAGATGGGATGACCTCTAGGGTTCCTTCCAATCCAAACCATTCCATGTTTCTGTGAAAAAAATCCTTGCTGGCTCCAACCCTTCAGAAGAACATCCCTGGGCATGCCTGGATCTGGATCCCACCCCAGTGCCACAGGGATCCAGCCCGGGGTGGGCACCTGCTGGGCATGGAGCTCTGGGTTCATCCCAGGGGTGATTTGTTATGGATTTGCCTGTGGATGCTGAGGATTGGGACCATTTGTGTCCATCCCACGGAACTCACTGTGCAGAGGGCCTGGATCACCCCAGAATCCCACGGCAGCATCTCCAGCCCCTGGGATGACCTCTCCCTTTGTCACCCAGGTGTGGATTTGGGTCAGGATTTGGGTTATTTGCTGTCAGGCCCCCAGCCCTGGGTGTGCTGCGGTGCCGGGACTGGGCAGGTCCGTGCCCACATTTCCATCCGTGTTTCTCTCGCTGTGATTGACAGACGTGCTCTGTGTGGGCCCTGGGCTCTGGGCTGGCTCTGGCTTGTTTTATAAATATCCAGGCGGCTTTGGCAGCCGAAGGGAAGTGCTGAGCCTGACGAGGAACAGATGTAATTTTACAGGAGCATTCACGGCTCCACAGGGTTAAGGACATGTGAGTACAAACACGAAATTCCCTGGGTTGTGTGCCGTACTCGGGAAAGCCCCATCCCACCCCAGCTCCTCATCTCCCGCCCTGCACACCCACAGCGGTGCCACCTCTGCTCCGGGGGCTCATTCCCGGGGGCCACGGGGTCATTCCTGGTGGCACCCAGCCATGAAACCATCCTGGAACCCAGCCCGGGCTGGAGGAGGCCGCAGGTGCCATGTGGGCAGGAGGAGCAGGCAGGTCCTACCCAGGGATGCTCCCAAGCATCTCTCCCTGGGAATGGGGCCGTGTGGGATGCAAGGGTGGAAATGTCCTGGTCAGGAGGGGACTGGGACAGGGAGGGAGGCAGGGAGGAGACTCAGTGATGTTTCAGGGAGCTTGTGGAGGGAGGTGGTGGAAATGCAGGGTGGCAGAGAGGAGCTGCAGCGCCCGCCCCTCACTCCAGGGCATTTCTGCCTCTTGGGATGCAGCTCTTCCCGCAGATCTGCTCCGAGCTCTGATGGAATGGGCATTCTGCTGGAGAACGGAGCAGCTCGTGGGAACAGGCCTGGCTTTGGGGTCGGTCCCTCACATCCATCAGGAGCCCCTGGATTTGGGGCCAGCCATGGGATGGGCAGTGCAGGGCTGTGCCGGGCTGCGCCAGGCAGCGAAGGCGGTTCACCCTCTCTGTTTTGCGGGAGCAGAGTTAATTTGAGCAGAACAAACAGAGGGGGAAGGCTGTGCTAATGAGACACAGATGAATCTCGCTGGCTCCGGGGGTGTCCGGGGAGCTGTTTCTGCAGCACTAATAACCCAGCCTACAACAATGAGCGAGCTGATATTGTTTGTTGTTGCTAATGGATGCCGGGAGAACTTCATCCAGCTCTGAGAGCTCCGGGCTGGCAGCGCTGGGAAGGGGCCTGGCACCGGCACTGGCAGCATCCGGAACGCTCCGCTGCAGGATCGCCGCTGTTCGGAGCTCCCAGGATGTGCCCACCGAAGAATGGGCTCTGGGGCTGTCCCTCAGCAGGGAAGGGAGCCTGGAAAAGACCTGGGGCTCTCTCTGAGGGATTATCCCTGCTCCAGGGTGCTGAAGGTGCTGCTGCAGAGGACAGGGATGGAGGAACGCTTTGATGGGGAGCACTGGGGGAGCTGCTGGAGCTCCCACCGTGCTCAGAGCACTTGAAGCCCTCACTCCTGGGCAATTCCGGCTGGGAATGCTGGATGAGCCACTGGTCTAAAGCAGGAATCACCAGCAGATTCAGGATGGGTGGCCCACAGAAAAAGTCAGTGGCCAAGGAGAGAGTGGGAAGAGCGCAAGTCGAGGCGATGGGCAGGTGGTGCTCAGAGGGAGCAGCATCCTTGTGCCAGGCAGGGATGTCTGGGGGACACAGGAACACCTGACGGAGACCCAGCCTGGGGTGGGACCCATCCCGTTCTGGAGCTGGGGTTTAGAGCCACACATGGCCCAGCACGCGATGTGTGCCAGAAACTCCCCTGCATGACTCTGAAATGCTGGATAAAATGCCAGCATTCCAGGCAGGTCTCCAGGCTTTCTGGATTATCAAGCAGCCGAAGGGGGAGCTCTGCTGGGATTTCTGGGTCCGGGAATGTCTCCCTGGGGAATTTCAGCAGCAGAACACCCAAACCACTGCCTTGAACTCCTTTTCTCCTGCAAGGCCTTGCCCTGATTTGTTAAAGAAATGATGTTAAAAGCAGAAACCACAGCGGGGGCAGCTGGTTCCAACCAGCCCCTCATCCTTCACCAAGCCCAGTGAGTTTTGCTGCTCTGGGGTCCAACCTCCGCCTGTTGTGGGTCCTGCTGGGGGTCTGGCCCCGGCCACAGCCGTGACCCCCCGGTGGGGACAGAGCCAGCAGCAGCCGCAGCCCCGGGTTCTCACTCAGGGGCTAAGCAGAAACTGCTGAGAGGAAAGCGAGAAAAGAGCAGAGAGATGCAAATGTGGTGGAAAAAGTGACTGTGAGCAGAGGAGCTGGGGCAGCCCTGCCTCTTGCAGCGGGGCGCCTTCCACTGAGGCCTTTCTGTCTCGCTTTTCCCCCAGCCTGGCAGAGGAGCCATTTCATGTCCCTGCAGTTCCCAACAGCCTGGAAGTCGCTGGCTCGCGGGGAGGGAAGCTCTAGTAGGAAAACAAAGCCATAGGAATCAGGAGGAAATTTGTTTTCCTATCTCCAGAGCAAGCCTGCGGAATGAGGCACAGGGAGGTTTGGTTTGCAGCGCTGGAATCGCCTCCCGATGGGTTTGGGCTGGAGGGGGGATGTTTAGCTGAATCACAGTTAAGTACAGGAGACACCAAACACAGCCTTAAATCCGGGCTTATTCAGGAAAGATCCTTAAGCATGTAATTATCTCTAAGCACATGCTTAGGTACCTTCTAAGTGGGGATGCTTGGCTGAATTAGGGCCGTAATTACCGGGCTGCTCCCGTGTTTACCCCAAGCCGCGCCGTGGGCGCTGCCCTGTGACAACAGCAGCGCAGCAAACTGGGCACCCCGGCCCCGGGGAGGGGCTCGGTGGCCCGTCTGCAGCCAGCAGGTCCTGGACGTGCTCGGGAGCGCCGGGAATGAGAGATGCCAAAGCCCTTTGAGGTCCTGCTCCACCGGGGCTTGGGATCAGCTCAGCGCTGCAGAACCTCGCCTTCCTCTTGTGCAAAGAGCCAGCGCAGCTGTATCAGCCGCGATAAACATCTGCAAGCCGTGATAAACATCTGCAAGCCGAGCAGGGCTCCGGAGGCGCTGGTGGCTTCGCGCTGGGGGCCGTCCCCAGGCAGGGGACAGCTCCGCCGCCACCGCCGGAGCCACTCTGCTCCTCCCGCTCCCGACCTTCCCAGAGGGATGGAGAGCGCAGGCAGGAAAACGCCACAAAGCCTTTGGAGACGGGGGCGATGTGTTTATAACCGGGGCTTTCACGTCACAGACACCGAGGCCACCCCAAACACGCCAAGGCTGCAGGAAAGCAGGAAGCGAAAGAGGCTCGTGGCTCGCCGGAGCCTCGGAGGGCGAGAGGCGAACGGGAGCCGAGCAGGCGCTGCGGGCGCCCGGCCAGGCTCCAGCCCTGTCCCGGCGTGGGCAGCCCGGTCCCAGCCCTGCCCCGACACAGGGGTTCCCATCTTCACTGGTCTCCCTCGTGCTCTCGAGGTTTGAGGTTTTGCCAAGCAAATCCAACCTGTGTTTGGAAACCACGCGGCTTTGGAGGCTCCGTGAGGAGCACGGAATCCTGGGATCATCCAGGGTGGAAAAGTCCTCCCAGAACATCGGGTCCAAGCTGTGCCTGATCCCCACCTTGCTCCCAGCCCCGGGCACTGAGTGCCACGCCCAGGCCTTCCTTGGACACCTCCAGGAACGTCACTCCACCACCTGCCTGGACAGTCTACTCCAGTGCCTGACCACCCCTTCCAGGAAGAAATTCCTCCTGAATTTCAGAGCATGGCTCTGCCAGGCTCCTTCCTGGAGCTGCTGGGCTGCTGCTTTGTGGGAGCCTCTCCCTGCTCTGCTTCCCTCCTGCCCTCCTGGGTGAGACATCCTGGCCGTGCTCCTGTGCCCTCAGGGTGGGCACGACCCCCTGGGAAAGCTGCTCTGTGGAAGGTGCCCCTGCTCGTGGCAACGAGATGAACGTTCTGGTGCTTTCCAAGCTGAACCACCCCAGGATTTGATGATGTATGAGTTGGGGGGTCTGATCTGGGTGGCTCTAGCACCCACCACGTGTCTGATGTGTGGGGAGTTGGACGCTGCCAGGGGCACTTCCACAGCACCGCCAGCCCTGCTGCCTCCACAGGGATGCTGGAATCTCCCAAAGGATTCAGCCTGGGATCTCTGACCTTGCAGAAACTCTGCCGAGCTGCTCTCACTTCCTCCAGCACTGTTCACCTGGGTTCAGAGGATATTTTTCCACGTCTGACAGGTTGCAACACCAAGCCTGGAACCAGAAGGGCGCTGATTAAAGAACAAGCGCCGCGTTTAACGTGGTGTAATGATTTCCACCGAACTTAATGGCTGCGAAACAGAAACGAGTTATCTCTGGCACATCAAAGAGCTGGAAAAATGTAGTCAACGGTACCTCTGAGCTATTCTGCATATCAAGTGGCGAGATAGCATCGTGAATAATGAGGGATTTGCAGCAGCGAGGTTGCACAAACAGCAATGAAGCAACGTTCACCACGCACCTCCTCCCGGGCTACATCAAAAGCCCCAAGAAGGGCAATTTCCAAAGAGCTGCACTTCCAGAGGCGCAGGGCTGAAGTCCTGGAGAGAAGCCGGGATGTGCCGCAGCTCAGCGGCCAAAGCGAGGGGTTGGCACACAAGCGCCGGTGCTGAAAGGAGCAGCTCCGGGTGTCACCAGGGCTGGCAGAGCCCAGCTGAACTCCCGGTGCTCCTGGCAGGATGGAGCCTCCCTCGCCTGGCACTTGCTCCATCTTCTTTCCAAGCTTCCTTCTTCACCAGGTTTTTTTTTGTTCCCGGTAAACAACAGGGAGCTCCCCAGGGGCAGCTCGTTTGTCCCTTCCCTGTCACCCTGGCAGTGCCTTGGGAAGGCCGTTCCTCTGTCTGTTCTGGAGTCACCCAATTCTATAAACTCTGAGCACTGTCCATGCGAATGTCCCTCACAAAAATATCGGGAGTGTTAAACTTCCCTGTGCCCCCTCTCCCTGCCCCATCCCTGGAGGTGTCCAGGCTGGAGCAACCTGGTCTCGTGGAAGGCGTCACTGGCAGGGCGTGGAACGAGATGATTTTCCAGAGCCCTTGCAGCCCAAACCACTCTGTGATTCCACAATTCCAGGATTCTGTGGTTCCTTGGACAGGCTGTTCCCTCTGGGCCCTTTGGAGCAGGGCGAGCCGGAGTCCTGGTGGAGCTTTCTCTCCTGTTCTCCCTGAGGAGACTGAAATGACTTTGGATTAGAGGACACGTTTGGTGTCCCCTCCTGAGAGCCCGCGGGAGGGAGGGGACAGAGCAGGTCCATGTCTGCCACTGCCACCACAACACTGCGAAAGCCGCATCACCCAGAGCTGCTCAAGCCCGGACAAATCCCCTTCCCCTCCTGGCGCGGGTGTCCGGCGGGAGGAGATACAGCAGATAAGGCTCGGGGAGCCGGGCACACCTCAGCTCCAGACGGCGCTCAGCGAGACATTCCCAGTGCTCCCAGTGCTCAGCGATTACAAAGCGAAGAAAGAAACGCACTTGATTTGCAAATCGCGTTGGGAAACGAGCGAGGCTTTCCAGCCCCAGCAGTAGCCCCGGGGCTCGCTGGGCCCCGAGCCCGGCACGGTTCAGCTCTGCAGCAGCGCCGGTGACAGAGGATTACGGCAGGGAACAGTCCTGCCCCAATCAATGGTTTCACTCGAGAGCTGCAGCCCAGTTCGCTGATTCCTCTGGTATTTCTGGCAGCCGAGCTCGCTGCACGTCTCCCATCTTCCTCCGCCGAGCATCCTGCGGGGTTATCCCGGTTTGGGAAGGGGTTAAACCAGCCCGCCACTCACCAGCCACCCGCCGGTGGCTGCGGAGCTGCGGGTGAGAACTGGGGGGCTGGCGGGGAGGGGGGACACCGGGACAGGCTGCGAGGGTGACACCGAGTTGGGTCACTGAGGGGTGGCTGAGCCCCGCTCTGGAGGGGGAGGCACAGTCCTTCCCAGTCACATCCCAGGGAATTTTAAATGCTTTTTTCCCCAGTTTTACCCCCACCCGGTGCCTGCTCGTCTCACGTCCCAGGACATGCTGGGAATTCTGCGGAGCCTGGGTTCGAGCAGGAAAACAAAGTCGTGCCTGGAGAGGAGCTTTGGTTTTTCCAGCCCTTGGATGATCTGTCTTTGCCATGGACAGCGGGGTCTTCCTCACGCTGAGCACCAGGAGCTCAGGGATGCAAATGGAGATTTGTGGCCTCTCTTCCACTGCCTCTCAGAGGGGGATCCCCCACTGCCCACCCCAGTCTGCTCCTTCCCTGCTGCCCCACCGCCCTCGGGCTGGGATTGAGGGTGGATGGGGCTCCCACATCCCACCTGGAGCATGGATCACATCCGGCACCACCTCCATGTCTGCTCCTCGGAGTAGCAGAATAGGCTGGGCTACTGGGGGAGATCTCTGCCCCAAAATCCCAGGGTTCATCCCCAAACAGGTGCTCTGTGACTGTTCTTCCATGAGCCCCACGACACCCACGTCCCCACCATGTGGCTCTCATGTCCTCCACCTGTCACACCCGTGTCCCCCACCCCGAGTTGTTCCTGTGCCCCATCCTGAGCCCTCCCTGTCTCCCACCCCGAGCTGTCTGTGTCCCCCTGCAGGGCAGCTCTGCTCCATCCCTCCGAGGATGACATCCCCTCCTGACCCCAGCACCCCGGATCGCTGCTCACTGGGAATGAACTTCATTTCCAGCCTTTCCAACAGCTGAATATGCCGTTATTTCCCTCCAGAAGTTCCTTTACAGCTCCTCTCCTGTTGTGCCGCAGCCCCACGTGTGCTGCCCCCAACGAGACAAACACCCGCGGAAATGGAGCATTAAGGGAAGATCGGGGTGGGTTTAATATTCAGTCAGAAACGATCGGCGGGGACTAAGGCCGACTCTTCCATTATTGCTTTGTTTGCAGTGGCCTTTTCCCGCTGCTGGGAGCAGGCACTGTCCCCGTGTCCTCAGGAGCCTGGCGGAGGGACCTTGTCCTGAGCCCCAGATGAACAAGTGCCACCAAGCAGAGAAACCGGGAAAGGATTGCAGCTCCCGGGGTGAACCAGCCTGTCCTGAGCTTGGGGAGGGGGAGCAGCCGCTGCACTGGTGCCACAGCAATTCCCCCAGCCCCGGCAGGGAGGCTCCGGCCCCGCTCTGCCGTTCCCGGCTCCGCAGGCACGGAGCACAAAGGGCAGCAGGATAAACCGGGCTTGTTTGTGCTCCCAGGCCGGCCATGAATAAAACATCTGGGCAGCACAGGCCGCCTTTGTCCGGCCGGGATTTTAATGGGCCCCGAAGAAATGACCGATTGTTCCTCCCGTCCCTGCCCGGCCCCGGGGCTGCCTCCGGGCACAGGCCCCCAACAGGACCCAAGTCCCCGCAGGGAGGCGGCTCTGGTGGTGAGAAAAGTCTTCCTCACCAATGAGTCAGAGGCAGAATCACTGAAACTTTGGATGGTTCGGAGGGTGAAAGGTCAGAGCAGCTCAGGCGGAGCTCTGCCTGCACCCCGAGAGGCCTGGTGGGGCTGGGATCCGGAGCTGGAACGGTTTGGGTTGGAAGGGATCCTAAAGCTCATCCCGTCCCTGGGCAGGGACACCTTCCACTGGACCAGGTTGCTCCAAGCCCTGTCCAGCCTGGCCTGGGACACTTCCAGGGATGGGACATGCTCTGCTTCACCTGGGAGGTGACCAGAGGACCCCACACTGAGGCCACCCCAGCCCACCACTGATCCAAAGGGGAAAATTCCTAAAGAAACAGGGAGAATTCCAGCAGGCACAGGAGTAGAAGAGCTTGTTGGTCCCCCATCCCAGAAATAACTGGGAAAACTCCTTCCTCCATGGAGTCATGCTGCAGGCAGCAGGGGAAGCAGCACTTACAATGGCAATAATAATGATAATGACAAGAATAATAATTAATAATGAATAATAATAAACCAGTTCACTGGGAGCCTAATGGAGTTATTTATCCTCATCAGGGAATGCCCAGTGGAGTTATTTATCCCCACCCCGTGTCTGTCCCCACAGGAGCACGGCCCCGTGGCCCCGAGCGTTTCCATTGCCGTGTCCCTGTGGGTGTGACAGCAGTGCCACCCCTGTGGCCGATGCTCAGGATGCAGAGCAGGTGCCTTGAAATAGTTTATTATGAATAATGCAGCCTCTTAAATACTCCCCCAAACCCCAGTTTGGATACGTTTTCCACATCCTGTGATTTTCCTCTCTCCCGGTCTCCATGCCTGTTGGGCTCAGGGAGACGCTGGTGAGATGAAGCAAACAATCCTAAGGTTTGAGGTTTCTTTTCTTTCCCCCCAAAGAAACAGCAACGATTCCGATGGCACCAAATTAGTGACGAAATCTTCCTCCCAAACAGGCGGTTCAGAACTGGAGACGAGGATTTTCTGCCGTTCCCAGCCAGGAGCGATTTCAGTAGCTCCGGTGGGGACATGGAATGTGTATCCCCAGCACTGCGGGCTCCCTCCGGCACCGATCCCACATCCCAGCTCCCATCATGGAGCACATGGAGCACCTCCACTGCACCGGGATGAGCTTTTATAAGGCTGGACTGTGGGGGAGGAGTGTTTTTGGGAAGGAGGAGACCTCCCTGCTCATCCCGGCGGAGACTCTCGGGAGAGCCGGGAAGCAGGAGGAGGAGTGGCGTGCGAGCCTTGATTGCTCGCTCCAGGCGTGTTGGCTCCGCATGTGTAAAAACAATAATTAAACGTAAGATGTGGGAGGATTATTAAAGGTTTTATGGCATCTAATCCTTTTTGAAACCTTTCTGTAGGCTGGAATCTGAGGCTGGAGCAATAAAAATGCAAACTACACCCAGATTCATTCCGGGCACCGTCATTCTCCCTCCCCGGCCCCTGCCCTCGGTGGTTGCGGGTTGTGGGAGCCGGACGGGAGGGAGGAGCTGGGAGAGGCGTCACCTCGTGCTGCGGAGAGCGGGAGACTGGTGGATACTGGTGGGATACAAGGTTTGGGAGCCTGTGCCAGCCCCAGGGCTCGCAGGGTTGGGAATCACATCCAGCGGGATGCAGGATCCACATCCAGCAGGCTCACGTGTGTGCGTGGGTATGGATCCATGGATATGCCAATTCCATCTCCCAGCAGCGCCCCTCAGGTGCTCCCACCCCTCCCCTGACAGAGCTGAGCAATCCTGGTGCCCCCACAAGCCGCAGAGAAATAAATAAATAAATGAAAAAGTAAATAAATGCAGGCGCCTTTCACATTTCAAAGCCGGGAGGAATTTTTTTTCCTTTTTTCTCTTATTTTTTTCTCCCTCCCCTCCTTCAGGATGGCTTATCTCCATGAAATTAGTAATTGGCATTTCTTTCTGAAGCCGGGGAGAGCGCCAGCAGCCGGTAACACCCACGCCACACTCCATTCTCTGCGCGAGGCCCCGCAGCCAAAGAAGCGAGGCTAATAAAAGTAATAACAACGAATTAAATGAGAGGGGGGGGGAAAGACAGGGGGAAAAAAAAAAAAGAGGCAGAAAGTGCTGAAATCAGATTTAACTTTCCCTTTTGCTTCCCGGCTGGTTTTCGGGTGGGTAAAGCTGCGTCAGGGAAGGGCGGCGGGCGGGTTTCGGGCGCCCTTTGGGAGAGCGGGGGGTGAGTCAGGGTGCTGGGTGCTGCCTCCCGGCCCGAGCAGCTCTTCCTTCCCCAGCCCTGGATGCAGACGCGGATTTACAAACCCCGTTTCATCTCCGCAGCGCCCTGAGGGCAGCGGCAGTCTCAGCCTCCTCCTCCCCCGGAGCTCCCAGCTCGTCTGGCACGTCGGGGCGGCACCCGCAGCCAAAACAGGTTTGGGTTGATGGTTTCCAGCTGCTCATTAACGCTCCTTGGCTTCATTAAGGGTTTTTTCCATGCGTGCCAGCTCATCCTGCGCCGGTGCTCGGAGAGCTGAGGCCCAAAGCAGCGCTTAGAGGGGCTCCGGGAGCGCTGGAGAGGGACTGGGGACAAGGGCTGGAGGGACAGGACACAGGGAATGGCTTCAGACTGACACAGGGAATACTGGGAAGGAATTCCTGGCTGGGAGGGTGCTGAGGCCCTGGCACAGGTTGCACAGAGAAGCTGTGGCTGCCTCTGGATCCCTGGCAGTGTCCAAGGCCAGGCTGGACAGGGCTTGGAGCAACCTGGGATGGTGGAAGGTGTCCCTGCCCATGGGATGATCTCTGAGGTCCCTTCTGACCCAAACCACGCTGGGATTCCCTGAAATCGGCCTTCTGCGGTTATCCTGGGTTATCTCGGGTGGGTCTGGGGTTGGGGGCACATCCAGAGCCGTGCCGGGCCTCGGCTGGGGGAGCTGCGAATGGCGGAGCGGGGCCGTGCCCGGGCAGGGTGTGCCCGGTGCCTCACCGAGGGCTGTGGCTGATCCCTATCGTGCATCCCGACCTCCCGAAAACCACCCGGGCCTGCCAGCGGCGGGGCGAGCTCGGCGCATCCCGGGATCCAGCGGCACATCCCTGCTAATCCCCTGGGAGCTGCGGAACACGCCCGCCGATGGTTATCAGTGTGGGAGATGCCGGATGCAGCCCAGCCCAGCCCAGCCCCGGCCGGGCCGAGCTCCCCCGGCTCCCAGTCCGTCCTGCGCCCGCGGCCGAGGCTGCTGCAGTCCCGGGAGCAGCCCCGTCCCGCTCGGATGTCGCAGACCCAGCAGGGACACTGGGGGGTGGAGAAGGGGCTGGAGGCCGAGGGGCTCCGGGGCTGATCCCGCTCCTCCACAGGCTCCTGGCTCTGCTCCCCGGCTCGGTGATGCACGCTGCTCCCCGCACAGCTCCAGCAGCGGGGTCATTCCCTGAAGAAACAGGAATTCCAGTGGGAATGGAGCACGCTGTGGTTTCCAGCCTGGGCTTTACCGGGCCCCAGTAAATCCCAGTAAGCGCTGCTGGCACTGCGGGGGATGGCAGAGGCAGAGCCTGGGCACGGGGGAGCAGCCCTGGGAAGGAGCTGCAGATCCCCTGTGCCCTGATCCCATGCTGATACTCCTTCTCCTAATTTCCCATCCCTCTCCATCTCTCCCATCCCTCCCCTCCCTTCCCTCTCCCTGAGCCACACCGGCCAAAGCAGGCATCAAACTCCCACTGCAGAGCACGGAGCATCCTTGGAGAATCCATCAGGAATCTGGGGTTAGCGTGGCTGAGTCCTGGGTCATGTGCATGCACTGTTCCCGGGGTTCTCCAAATCGGGCAGTGGCTGAACAGGTCTGCGTCAAACCTGGGCTAAGATCCCTCTGGATTTGGGCACAGGCTCAGCACCATCCCAGCTCCCTCCGCCATCCGAACTTCCCCCAGCAGTCAGGCCCCAGCGAATCACTGTCATCTTTATATTTTTTATCTTCCCTTTCCCAGCAGAGCCAAAAGCCCAGAAATTGCGGTGAATCGATTTGGGGCCCCTGAGTTTGGACAGGTCCCATTTGCCGAGCTCTTCCTGCCTGTTGTCTGCGGCTGGAGCTTCCATCATCCCATTACACGGCTGCCACGCGGCCGGCACCGCCGGGGAGGAACAAATTACCCCATAAATCAGCTCCCGGGAGGGGAAGGCACAGAGCTATTAGGCTGCTCCAGAGAGGGATGGCAGCAGATGGGGAGGGAGCTGGGCTGGGAGGTCTGGAGAGGGCTGAGCTGCACCCAGAGCTGCACCGGGCTCGGCTGTGCCTGGCCACTCCGTGGGCTGTGCCTGGCCACTCCATGGGCTGTGCCTGGCCACTCCATGGGTTGTGCCAGGACATTCCATGGGCTGTGCCTGGCCACTTCATGGGTTGTACCTGGATAGTCCATGACTTTGCCTGGACACTCTGTGAACACTCCTTGGACTGTGCCTAGATGGTCCATGGACAATGCTGGGACATTCCATGGATTGTGCCTGGATGGTCCATGACTTTGCCTGCATGTTCCATGGGCTGTGCCTGGACGTTCCTTGGATTGTGCCTGGATGCTGCATGGGTTCTGCACCAGCTCCATAACATTTACTCCATTGGAGGCTCCACGAAGCCAATCCCTGGGCACTCGGGTTTGGAGGAGGTCAGTGGGGTTGGGTTTTATCCGCCTCTCCCTTCCCTGACCCCTCCTTGTGAGTTCTCCTGGCTTTAATGAGGAATTCCGAGGGTTCAGGACTGAGCCTGCTCCAAACCCTCAGCTCTTTGCGGCCGTCCCTGCGCAGCCCTGATCTCATTGTGGGATTATAATTAGCAACTACAATGCCATAATTATGCACCACTTAACTTCTTGGCTTTAATATCTGCGGGAGGCAGCAGGAAAGCCAGGGAGCAGATCCCGGCGCTCTGGGAATGGGGAGGGAGGAAGGCCTTTCCGAAGGGTGTCATCCTGGCGTGCGGCTCCGCCGGCCCTCTCCCAGAGCCGTTCCCATTGTTCCCGGTGAGAACCAGCGAGCCCCAGCTGGGGGCGATGGGCAGAGGAACAAAAGAGGGCTGCAGGAAGGAAACGCTTCCCAGCCTTCTGAAGGCTCCTCTCCGCAGCAGAAAGGCTTTTGATTTTTATCACTTCTGTTCCTTGAAATAACCTCCCCTTAACCTCCTCGAGTTTCCCTTGCTGGGACAGAGAGATAGGGCTGGAAGCGCTGGGAATTCTTGGCTCCAGGGGCCTTCTGGGGAAGCCTTGGATCTCTTTTTGACATTCCTGGCCTTGTGGCCCATCTGTGTCTTCACCCACAGCAGGAACATCCAAATATTTTGAAGACCTCCTTGGGACCCTGAAGGGCAGGGACCATCCCAAGAGAGCCCCCCGTGGTCCCTGCCCTTCCCAGCCTCTGGAATAACCCGATTTTGGGTAGGTTCTCCTGCAAGTCCACGCCAGCCTTCACCACCTGTGTCACTTAACTCATCAAGAGCTGCCCCGCCGCTCATTATTCGGGGTGAATTAAATTGTTTGTAATTGATAAATTATGCACAAGCACCTGCCAGTTCCGAACTGCAGAGCTGATATCAACCCACCCAGGGGGACTGGTTCTAATTTTATCTGAGCCCTGCATTGTGCCGGGCCTGCCTGATGTGTGTTGTATTGATTTAACAAGGCTCCTGGGAATTAGGCTGGTTTGCTAATTTTATCCCTGGGTGAGATGAATCAGATTTCCACACAATGAGGGCATTGTGTGCTGGGGGCCGAGCCCAGTGAACCTGGCCTGGGGGATGGCTGTGGTCAGCAAGGGGATCTGAGGGGTCCCTGCCCATCTCGGGGTCATCCCAGTCCATCTCCCAAGGACCAGCCCCACCCTGGTGTCCCCTGAGCTGCTGTCCCTGCGCTGTCACCACTCCAGACACGTGGCACTGGCGGGAGATGCTCCAAGAGCTTTTCCTGCCCACATCCCCCAGACCACTCAGAGCAGGAAATGGGAGGTTTGGCCTCAAAATAGAATCAGAGTATCCTGGAATGGCTCATCCCATGGGCACCTTCCACTATCCCAGGATGCTCCAAGCCCCATCCAACCTGGCCTTGGACACTTCCAGGGATCCAGGGGCAGCCCTGGGAAACCTCAGGTCCTCACCACTCTCACAGGGAGGAATTCCTTCCCAATATCCCACCCAAATCCACCTTCTTGCCGTTTAAACAGGCCTGGATGGTGCCAGGGAGTGCTGCTGGAGCCGCTGGGATGCTCCCAGGAGGGCACTGGTGGAGCAGCAATGTCAGGACCGAAAGGAAGCTCAGGAGAAGACTAAAGCTGTATTTTTTCCGTGCCTGTTCAATTCCACATGGAAATAGTCCAGAGAGGGCATAATGGAAGAACCTGAGTCGTGGATCGGGTTCATCTTTGCAATCTCTGTCTCAGAAATCCTCATTATGGTGAATCCAAGGGTGTTCCCAGTTCC
Organism: Coloeus monedula; assembly: GCF_965178545.1. Taxonomy (NCBI): domain Eukaryota; kingdom Metazoa; phylum Chordata; class Aves; order Passeriformes; family Corvidae; genus Coloeus; species Coloeus monedula. The sequence continues at coordinate 12,440,923 of NC_138794.1, read as the reverse complement.
CTGGAGCCTCCTGGTTCCCATCTCCCACCGGGAAGACTTTCCAAAAGCTGCAGCTGAGGCTGGGCACAGCTGTGCCCAGCCAAGAATTCCCTGCCCCACCCTTTCCCCCCTCAGTTATCAGATAACCGGGACAATTAGGAGCTCATGACCATAAATAATGGAGATTATGCAAGGGAAAACAGCGGTTGGGATAACACATCCTGGTGTGTTGGATCCAAGAGGCTGGGAGAGACCTTTGGCTTCTGGAAGTGGCTCAAACCAACGCGTTTGGAGGGTGAAGCACCAGCTGGGGCTTTGCTTTATCCCTGGTTTCCTGCCGTGGTTGTGGTTGGATCTCTCCAGGGCAGGATTTTTGTGGATGTTTACCACAACTGGTGGAAAACCCCGGGATTTCTGGGCGTGGGGTCTCCATCTGTGCCAGGCCCAGCATCACCCTGGATGTGGGACCATTCCCAGGCATCACCCTGGATGCAGCCTGGAAAGCTCTCTGGGATTCCTGGATGGGAGCTGCCATCCAAGAGGAGCACTGGGAATCACAGAATCCTGGAATGAGTTGGGTTGGAAGGGACATTCAGACGTTGCGGGCAGGGACATCTTCCACTAGCCCAGGTTGCCCCAAGTGCTGTCCAACCTGGCCTGGAACTCTTCCAGGGATGTGGCATCTGCCAGTGGAGGAGCATCCAGAATTCCGAGTCGGGACAGCCTCTCCACACTGGAGAGAGTTGAGAGCACCAGGAGGAACCAGCCTGGGATCGGGAAAAGGAGGAAGCTCCAGGGTTCACCTGACCCGGAGCCACCAGGGCTCTGCTCCCTCACAGTGTCACCTCCTGGGAGCGGTGACACTGCAGGACAGCCCTCCAGGGAGGGAAGAGCCCGGCAGATTTTTCTGGATGAGATGACAAGCCCAGAGGAGCCAACCAGCGCATTTCCATGCGGGAATTCTGCATAACTTGTCTGTGCATATGTTCCAGCGGTCCCCAGGCAGCCAAAAGAAAATGAAAATTAATATTTTTTTTTAGCTCCTGTTTGAAATGGATGCGCCTGCTTTGCTTACAGCCCTTCCCCCTCCTGCCCTGCAGACCTTCAGGGCTTGGAGCCGGCCTTGTGTTCACGACGGATTTCCAGAATATGGGAATATGCTGAAGCCAAATGCATATTTGGGGGCTGATTTGGCTGTTGGGAAAGGGGTTGGCAGGGTGAGGAAAACGGGTTGGATGCCTGGGTGGGGAAGTCTCTGTTGGAGCTCCAGTTGGAGCTTCTGGAGGGTTTAATTCAGGGGCGATGGTGGCTCCCCTTCCCAATGGGAATGTTTGCTGAGGGAGGGTCTGGTCCCAGGGATCTGGAGAGAGCACAGAGCTCCCTGTGCCCTGGGAGTCCCAAACAGCTCTATGCTGGGAACCCCTCTCCCCTGAGTTCCAGGAACCCCTCTCCCCCAGTTCTGGGTCCCCTTCTCCCCCCCAGACCAGGGATGGACCAGTGGATGCTCCTCCCTCCCTGCAATCCAGCCCCGCAATTCCCGCCACGGAGCTCATTGGGAAAACAAAAGTGCTTTTCCCACTTGCCGGCTGCCCTTTTATTTTTGGAAGCCACACATGCAATCACAGGCACATGGCCCCAGCAATTAGGGAGAAAAGCACTTTTCTTCTGCAGGCCCAATTACCCATCCTCTAATTGACATAATTATTATCTTGCACTTTTCTAATAATATTTATTGAACACCACAAATCCTCATTGGCAGCGGAGCCGCGCCGGGAGCTCAGCAATTTTCCATCCTAACAGGGCCCGCGCGGGAAGAAGGGATCAATATGGTGAGAAATAGGGAAGGAATTCCTCCCTGGGGATGTGGGGAGGCCCTGGCCCAGTTTTTCCATAGAATTGGCTGCAGCGTCCAAGGACGGGGCTCGCAGCACCCTGGGACAGTGGGAGGTGTCCCTGCCACGGCAGGGGTGGGATGGGATGGGATTAAGCTCCCTTCCAACCCAGCCATTCCATGATTCCAGGGGCTGGGCCGGATGCTGCCGGTGATTCCCCGCTCCTGGAGGAGCCAGCCGGGGTGGCCGCCACCGTCACTCGCAGCCAGGCACCGTCCCCTGGGGCTCCGGGGCTCTTGTTTGCACTCGGCGGTAAATAAAAGTCTCCGTGCTCCCGCCCGGAGCATGGCTGGGAGAAACCTCCGCGTGGTGGGAAGGGAGGGAGGGAGCGCTGATTTATTCCCTCCTCGCCGGGTGTCAGAGACGCCGCGTGGGGCTGCGGAGCCGGGAGGGTTTGGATAAATCTGTCTGCTCCAAACGCCTCCCGGAGCCGCCTGACGGCCCCTGGAATTCAGCACGCGGATCCACGGCTAAATCTTGATCCAGCTGGGAGCTGAGTGCGGGGGGGCCGTGCCAGGGATGGGTTTGGGGGGGCTCTGCTGACCCCCGGGCGGCTCCTCTGCTTTTCCCCACGGGATGGAGGCATTGCTCGGCACGAGGGGTGTTCGGAGGAGCTGGGAATGCTCAGCCTGGGGTTCGTGGCCGTGGGACAGCCCGAGGGCTGGGGACCCTTACCCTTGGGCTGCCAGCTCCCCCCGGGCAGGGGGTGATGGAGGTGCCGTGGATTCAGGGTGTTCCAGATCTCCAGGACACCCCGATATCCTCCCTGGGAGCTCAGGGGCAGCCCAAGAGCTGGTGACCCCCCTGAGGCTGCCAACTCTCCTCGAGCAGGGGGTGGCTGAGGTGCCCCTGGGCTCAGGGTGCCCCGGAGCTCGGGGATATCTCCCCACAAGCTCCCCAGGAGCTCCTTATCCCGGCTGTCTTCCCGCATCCCAGGGGCTGGATTTGGGGCAGAACAAGGCTGGTTGGCAGCCTGAGCTCGGGGCGAGGTTCCCAGCCCGTCCCTCGGGGCTGGAGGGGGTGACACTGAGGGCACGGGGTGCCCCCGAGGTGCCCAGCCCCAAACCCACCCTCCCTGCCAGCACCCACTCCCACGGGACCGGCTCCCAGGCCGTGCCCGACTCCCGTTCCTTCCCCTCGTTCCCGTTCCTCCCCCTGAACCCGTCTGCCGCCGAGCCCATCTGTTTGCCTGGAGAAGGCGAGGTTTATTTTCTTCCCCCCGAACTATAAATAGACGTTTCAGCACCACTCCTGCTGCCAGTTCTCCGTCTGCACATCCCCATTTCCATAATTACCGCCGCGAATCCCTAATCCCGGCAGGAGCTCGCGCAGGTTCGAGCAGCGGAGCCGGCTCCTAAACGGGTGTAATTTGGGTCTTTAGTGAAGTGACAAATCTGCAGGCGAATCACAGCGGCGAGCTGGGAACCTCCCGGAATTCTCACCCCTGATTGCTCCGGAGCGCGACGGTGACAAGTGAGGTGGGAACAATGAATTATCCGAGCCACGAATCCCAGGGGAGGGGCTGGATCTGCTGCCGGGAGAGACGGGCATCAATCTTTCATCTTCCCCGGTTTGTTTGCAAATGGCCCTGAAGGACGGCGCTGGAGCTGGGCCAGGACTGGCACTGGGATTTTTCCGGTGTCTTTTCCAGCTGCCGCCTCTGACAACTTTCTGGGGAGCTGCTTTGGAGCGTGTCACATCCTGGAAGTGATGCCTGACCCTCTCCTGTCCCCGGGGCTGGCGCGGCTCGGCCCTGTCCCCACGTCACCTTCCTCGGGCATGAGCCACCGGCACTGCAGCGCTGCAAAGGCAACAGCGAGCCACGCCTGTCCCTTGCCAAATCATGGAATCGTGGAATAGCTAAGGCTGGAAAAGCCGTCTGAGGTCACTGAGCCCAGCACCGCCATGGTCACCCCTAAACCATGTCCCCAAGTGCCACATCCGCACATTTTTTGGAATGTGGTGCTTCCAAGAGATCCACGTTCCCCTTTTTCCCAGGGATGGGATGTGCTGGTGGCTTTCAGGGGCTGGCAAGGCGGAATTGCCCCTCTGCAGCCCCCGGGATGCCGCGGGGCAGGGAGCACCTCGGGGCAGGAGGCTCCAGCTGGTTTTGCTGAGCTGGATCCCATCAGCCGCTGGCTTTCCATGAGGAAAAGAGTTCCTGGGTGTTCCTTTCCCAGCCTGGGAGCTGCACAGGCCCTTGGTTTCAGTGGTTCCGTGACTCACAACCTCATCCCACTGCGGCAGTGCCACTGCAGCGCTCACGCTGCAAATTCCAGCTGGATCCCGGTGGCTCTGTGCCTGGGGATTGGGATGGGGCAGAGGGAGAGCGGTGTGTGCTGAAAAGCTCCGGCTTTGGTGCCAGGGGGTTGGGTTGGGGTTGGTTTGTTTTGCCTGGGGAGGAAAGAAAGGATGGAGTCCTAAAAACGCTGCTGGGGCTGCTCCCATCGGGATGTTCCCAGTCCCAGCATCCCTCCCATCCCTCCCCTGTGCCGGGATGTGCAGCCACACTGCGCCCAGCCAGCTGTGCTGCCTGTGGTCCCTCCAGGATGTGGGAACAGCAGGAATGGCGGGAGCCTTATCTCCTGTCCCCAAGCACCCCAAATCTCGGAGCCGATGGAGCTCGAGCTGCGTTTGCTGCATTTTCCCAGCACCAGGGTGGGATGCCTGGGAGAAACCTGCTCAAATCATCATCACTTTGATTCCCAACAAAAGAAAGGAGCCGACTGAGTTAAATGCCTTCCCTCTGATGTGCTGTTTAGTTATTTTGCTTTCAAGAAAAATAAATCCCCCCTCGGCATGTTTACAGAGCTGATTTGGTGCTGCAAACACACCACGATTGGAGGGCAAGGCATCGGCAAGAAAAAAGGGAAGACAACCTTGGAGCAGCTCTTGGTGCTGGAATAGCCCTGCCATGGGGCAGGAGGGGCCCTGGGAGCCGATCCCGGCGCTGCAGGAAGGAAGTTCGAGCTGGGGTTGGAGAGCTGCTCCCAGCCGCTCTCCCTGCCCTTCCGGGGGGTTCCCTGCACCGTGACCCCTTTTCCCAGGGGGATTTCCCCATCTCCATCCTGCAGCCGGCTCCTCTGGGGCTCGCTGGGGATCCCTGTGCCCCCCATCCTCCCGTGTCCCCCGGGCCCCCAGCCCCGCTGCCTGCACAAGGCTCCCCATTTGCATGGGTTTGCATCTGGCTTCGGCTGCATTGGGGTTTTGTTTGCATCCGGCGCTGCCTCGTCCCTGGTTCCGGGGACGGCCCCGTGTCGCCGCCCCTCCCACGTGTTCGTCCCCGACGTGGCACGGGGCTGCGACAGTGACAGCAAAGGGCAGGGATGTGCAGAGCCCAGGGAAAAGGTTCAGGGAGCTCCGGTGGGGAGCGGGGAGAAAGATTGGCTGCGGCTCACTCCTCCCTGGCTGGGATGGATGCTCCTGGCCCAGACCAGGGAATTCCAGGAACAGCACCCACTTCCCCCTCCCCAAAATCCCCAAACTTTTAGAGAGCTGGGAATGTTCACCTGGAGAAAAGAAGGCTCCAGGGAGAGCTCAGAGCCCCTTCCAGGACCTAAAAGGGCTCCAGGAGAGCTGGAGAGGTATTTGGGACCAGGGATGGAGTGACCAGAGGGAACTGCTTCCCACTGCCAGAGGACAGGGATAGATGGGATATTGGGAAGAATTGTTCCCTGTGAGGAACAGGTTCTCCAGAGAAGCTGTGGCTGCCCCTGGATCCCTGGAAGTGTCCAAGGCCAGGTTGGACACTGGGGCTTGGAGCACCCTGGAACAGTGGAAGGTGTCCCTGCCCATGGCAGGGAGTGGGATGGGATGGGCTCTAAGGTCCCTTCCAACCCAAACCATTCCATGACTCTATGAAATCCCAACCCTGGTCCAATTCCCTGGGCAGGGAGCTGGGATGTGGAGGCCAGGATGAGGCAGGGATGCAGGCAGGGATGCAGGCAGGGATGAGGAAGGGATGCAGGCAGGGATGAGGCAGGGATGTAGGAATGAGGCAGGGGTGCAGGGAAGAGCAGGGATGACAATCACGGAGCGCTCCCGGGGAGTGAGGGTTGTTTTTCTTCCCCAGGGCTCCCGTGGCTGCGCCAGCAGCTCCGACAGCGAAATCTCCCGCCTGGTGCCAGCATTATGGAAACAAGCTGTAAATCTTCCCTTGATGTTCTGCAGCTCCGGGACGCTTCGCCTCTCGGGAGCAGCCAGCATTAGGAAATGGGGTGGGAACATCGGGATTAACATATTGCAAGCACTCATTTTGGGAAGGCGCTGCCGGGGCCGGGGGCTGCTCCTTCCCAAGCTCCCGGCTGGATCCTGGCCCCACACCGTCACCTTTTGTCTTTTTCCCCCTCCGGTTCCTGTGGCAGAGGCGCGGAGCAGCGGGAGGAAGGAGCCTGCGAGGCCGGGGATGCTGTTCCCCGGGAAAAGTTGCTGTTTGGGTATTTTCAGCGCGATTCTGCTGACCCGCAGCCACCTTTGTTGGCCGCAGCTCCCAGACCTGTCATCTTCCCACCTGCTCCCGTTTAATCCTGCTCATCCCGCCCGGCTCCGGCGGCCCCGGCGGGGGGAGTGTTCCAGGTCACCCCTCGCTCTCCTCCGCCAGCCCTTTAATCTCGGGGAGGTGGTGGTTTTTTTTTTTTTCTCCCTCTGACATCTCTGCCTCTCTTGTGAAATGCAAATTAATTAGATTCTAATTACTCACTGTGTGCTGGAGCTGTTTCCCTCTCGTGTTAGGTTTAGTGGAACATCTTTGTTGTCAGCTGCGCGTTGTAGGTATCGAGCCCATTAGAGCCGAGCCTCGTTCAGCGGGAGACAGGCAGAGCAAAGAGCGCTTCCCGCTCCCGCTGCGCTCCGGCAGCAGCAGCTTTGTCAGCACTTCCCGGCGGCATCGCCGAGGAAAGCTCCCCGTTTTTATTGTTCACTTCTCCTCCTAAATTTTTATCGCCCCATGAGTTAAGGAAGCGTCGAAGAAGCCCCGGCCGGCGCCGCTGGGGCCGTGCTGGTCTTCACTCCGTGTGGGTTTTGTGCCGCCTGTGGGCTCCTGGGCACTGGGAAAGCCACACTGGGACCCCAAACTGAGACATGGAGCTCCTGCCTGGGACCCCAAACTGAGACATGGAGCTCCTGCCTGGGACCCCAAACTGAGACATGGAGCTCCTGCCTGGGACCTGGCACCCCAAACAGAGACATGGAGCTCCTGCCTGGGACGTGGGATCACAGCCCAGGAGCTGGGACCCCTGACAGGGAACACTGTTCAGAACCTGCCTGAGACCTGGAGTTCCTGTCCAGCAGGGGAATGATGCTGATGTTCAGGGATGATGCCGATGTTTGGGGATGATGTTGATATTTGGGGATGATGCTGATGTTTAGGGATGATGCTGATATTTAGAGATCGTGGCAGTGTTCAGGGATGATGCTGATATTTGGGGATGATGCTGATATTTAGAGATCGTGGCAACGTTCAGGGATGATGCTGATATTTGGGGATGATGCCGATGTTTGGGGATGATGCTGATATTTGGGGATGATGCCGATGTTTGGGGATGATGCTGATATTTGGGGATGATGCCAATGTTTGGGGATGATGCCGATGTTTGAGGATGATGTTGATATTTGGGGTGATGCTGATATTTGGGGGTGACACCGGGGATGGCCACAGCTTGCTGGCAGTGTCCGTAGCAGCCGCTGTCCATGGGGTGAGCTGGGAACCATCCCAGTTGGTGAAGCCTCTGTGGGAAGCTGGGATGGGGACCCAGGACCAGGATTTGTCCCCTGTTCTGGGAATCCTCCTGCTGTGTGGGGCTGGGGACAGCCAGCACCCCCCTCCTGCCCCATGCCTGGCACCCCGTATACTCTCTTCCCACAGTTCCAGGCTCCTTCCCGCTGGAATGTGGCGCTGGGCAGGGAAGGCCCAGGCTGGGGCCGTTCCCTGTTCCGGCAGCACCTCCCTGCCCGCCGCGGTGGGAAGCAGCCCTTGGCTCGGGAATGCTGCTGCGGATTTGCATGGGGCCGTCATTAGGCTGTAACTCTCATTTAAGGCAATAAAGGTGCTTAATTTCATAGGGAAAACTTAATGGAGCACTCCGTTCCCAGGCGCTGCTTCCCTGGCATTTTACAGCCTTTGCAAGTGTCACTTAATAACGGCCACAATCCTGAATCCCTGCGTTCTCCAGACCCTCAGGAAACAAAGCTGCTTGGAAAAAAAACCAAAAAAAACCAACGTAGCAGGTGTTCTGGAGAAGTTGGGAGATGCAAATTCTTCCTCCTCATTAATGATTGTATTTATTCCACGATTCCACCTGTCCAGGTGATGTCTCTCCCTCCCGGAGCCTTCTCACAGCAGATTAAAGTGCACTTTTATCATGATCCTGAAAGGCATTTCAGGAGGGAACATTAGTTCTCCTACATTATTCCCGCATGTTAGAAAAAGTGTCTTTTTAAAATATTAGACAGCAATCGAGGTTAATTTAAACCACATCAAACACGCACGGCTGCTCTGCCGGAATCTTCCCCCTCCACCACCAGCTCCGGGATGCTCCGGCCGCAGGCAGAGCTCGGCGGGGCCCGGGCAGAGCTCCGGGCTCTGCTCCCAGCACGGGGGAGGTGCAGGACGGGGATGGGGGAACACAAACCCCTCACGGAGGAGCACGGGGAGCTCCTGGAGCATCGGAGCAAACTCCTTTGAGAGCCGTGGCTGCAGCCCCTCGGGAGCTCATCCAGGTGTCTCCCCTGAGCACCACAACACCTCTGGGCACTCTGGACGCTCTGGGCGCTCTGGACTCTGGGCTCCCAGTGCAGAGCCAGTACCAGGGCAGGGCCAGGGGTCCATCACTGTTCCCAGGGAAGTGGAATCCTTTCCCTGGCATCACTTCCATCTCTGCCACTGCTCCTGCCTTCTCCCACTGTGGGAAACACTCAGACTTTGCTGGTGGAAGAAGCTGTCCAGAGAGGTGGTGGCTGTTCCATCCCTGGAATGTCCAAGGCCAGCTTGGCCGGGGCTTGGAGCACCCTGGGATAGCGGGAGGTGTCCCTGCCCATGGCAGGGAATGGAACGGGATAATCTCTAAGGTCCCTTCCCACCCAAGCCACCCTGTGGTTCTCCGATCCATCTTCATCCCAAATCATTCCTCCGGGAGCCAAAGGTTTACAGGGCTTTCAAATATAAATGGTTCCTCCTTTATCACCCCGGAGAACGAGCGCTCGGCCCCCGTGGTCATCCCCAGCCGTAGCCTTTGATCACCGCCGAGCACGTCCCACTCCCGCTGCCCCGCGGCCGGGTCCAGCCGCGCCTCCCTCGGCATTCCAGCCGCATCCTCCCGAGGAGCGCCCATCAGCCGGATAGCTGCGGAGGCAATTTCAGCTCCACCGAGCAATCGACTTCCGAAGCTCGGGATGCTGTCAGCGTCTGCCGTGTGTGAGGGCAGCGAACAAACTGCGGAGAACAGGACAAGAGCTCCGAGGGGGAAGCTCTGCTGGATTTTCACACTGTTTATGGCTGGGAGGGGAAAAAAACCCCGCAAAAACTTTGTCCTTCTTCGTTTGGGGGCGTTTTGTTGTTGGAGCATCTTCCTGTGGGTGCTGGGAGAGACACACATCCCAGACCTGAGAGCCCCTTCCAGGGCCTAAAGGGGCTCCAGAAGAGCTGGAGAGGGACTGGGGACAAGGGATGGAGGGGTAGGACACAGGGAATGGCTTTAAACTGACAGAAACAGGGACAGATGGATATGGAGAAGGAATTGCTGCCTGTAAGGAGGGTGAGGCCCTGGCACAGGGTGCCCAGAGAAGCCGTGGCTGCCCCTGGATCCCTGGAAGTGTCCAAGGCCAGGCTGGAGCAGGCTGGGACAGTGGGAGGTGTCCCTTTCCGTGGAGTGGGGTAACATTGAATGCCCCGTTCCAGGGTCTTTACTCAGGCAGCGCAGCCCACAGCCGACCTCTCCCATCCCGTCCGTGGGGATGAGAAGCTGCTCTGCCACCAAAGTTTTCAGGGCAGCGCTTTCATCTGGTAAATAATTTATCAGGAATTTGCATGAGGGTTAAACTCCTGAGCTGTGCCTGCTTCAAAGGGCTGTGCCCAGCAGACTCCGGAGTGGGAATTCTGCATCCTTGGAGCAGCCTGTAACCAGTCTGCCCTGTTTGGGAATGCCAGGAGTATCCGAGCTGCTTATTTAAAGCTTTAAAAAGCACCCGACTTCCTTGAAGTCATTAAAGTCTAACCTTTAAACTCCAGGAGTCTAATGGTTCAAGCCAAGCATAATGTTGAGGCACATCTGTGATAAATCTGCTTTTAATCTGCACAAAGTGCTTTCCGTGGATTCCAAGGTGAACGTATGAGGTGTTGGCTGAACACACTGAGTGCCAGTAAAACCCCCCCGACTGTAATCTATTACCTTTTACACAAAGCAGCATTTAGTTTTATTAACTATTGAAATATACTGAAAACTGTTAAGAAAGCAGCGTGTAAATCTCGGAGATTCATGCTGCTTGATTTTATGGAGGCCTAATTCCTCGCGAAAGCAGCAGCGAAGCGGTTGGGCCAACGACTTAAATCGTTTGTAGCTGATTAACAGCAACCCCCCGCCTCATTCCGGGGAAAGCGCTGCCTAACGAGGGGCTCTGCTGGTGCCCGACACCCCCTGGCACCCCAAAACTCTCCCTGCTGGGAGCAGGGGCGGCTTTACAGCTGGGCTTTGAACCTGGGGTGTCTCTGGCTGCAGGTGAGTGCTGGGGGGGGGATCGTGGAATCCTGGGATGGTCGGGGTGGGAAGGGACCTTAAAGTCATCCAACGCCACCCCTGCCATGGCAGGGACACCTCCCACTGCCCCAGGCTGCTCCAAGCCCCGTCCAACCTGAGCCTGGGCTGATCCTGAGCCCGCTCTTGAACCGAGGCTGCTCCCAGTGCTGAACTGGGGCTGGCCGGAGCGACGAGGGAGGTTTGGATTTTGGTGCTGAGCTCCACCTCCAGCTCTTCATCCGTGCTTTTCCAGCCAGCAGGGCTAATTGTCAGGAAAACAGGCTTTTGAGGGGAAAAATCCTGTAAGCCGCAGCAAACTGTAAACATGGGAATAATTAAAAGACAGACAAGGCCAGAAAGTCAGCACAACAGTAGGCGATTGAAATGCGTGCCCGGGGGTCTCTGGCCGTGCTTGCCGGGCAGCCGCTCCCCCCCAGGCCTCGGGAGCAGGGCCGGGAATGTTTGTTGGGGTGCCAGCAGCACGAGCAGGAGCTGCAGAGCCGGGCACGGCCGTGGCAGGAGGCAGCTCCGCACGGATTTGCCAGGGCACGGCTTGATTTTAATAAAAAGCTAAATTGAAAAAAGGTTGTTGGAAAGGCTGTTCCAGATCTAGAGGGAAATAACTCCGGCTCAGGGCTGAGGAAGCCAAAATGTGTTTTGGTTCTTTCCACTTTTGGAAGAACTGTCGAGAGTTGTTGGGGTTTTTTTTCTCTTGCTCTCTCCCCGTTCCTCCCCCTCCTGTGATTATTCAATTTGCCATGAAAGCTGGGACCAAACCAAACCCTCGGTGCCAAAACCTCCGCACTTGGAGAACATTTGGGCCCGGAGCTGGAGCTTAAATTACATCTTGCACATGGCCCCAGCCGCACTGGATTCCAGTCCAAGACACACACGAGTTCCTGGTTGTTGAAACCCGGCTCTGAAGGAGCCGCTCTCTGCCCGGGGGGGTCTCTGTCTTCCCAAAGCCAGGGAAGAAAACCATCCCGATGCTCTGGAAGGTGTTCCTCACACAGGGACCCGCCAGGTGCCGGCGGGGGCTGCGGTGCCGGGGCCACGGCCGCCCTTTGGGGGAGTTTGCAGGTTTCTGTCCCAGGGGGGCTTTGGGGTCTCTTCTTGCTGGGTTGGGCCACCTCTCCCTCCTCTTCCCGGTAGGAAACACCGGGGCTTAGCCCAGGAGGGCAGGGTAGGGACAGAACAGCTCCTGATGGGGCCTCAAAGCTCCGGGGCAGCGACAGCCGCGGCTGGACGTGGTGACAACGGGCTGAGAACAGCCCTGGCCTCGGGGAGAGGTCCTGGAGCCTCCACAGCCTCCGTGCCATCCCCGGGGCCATTCCCAATGGGATCAGCCTTTCCCAGGAGCAGGCTGAGCCTCTCCGCCCCCGCCCCACCTCCGTCTCCATCAGAAGGTCTCCCTCTCCATGGGATCCCCATGGGATTTGGCCACGGCCACCAGCGCTGTCCCCCCGGACGCTCTCCTTTCTCACTTCTCCAATTTCCCTTTCCCCCCCATTCCCACTTCTCTCCCCACTCCTTTGCATCCGCCGCAGCCATAAACAAGACACATCCTCCTGTCCCGGAGCCCATTCCCGGGGAGCTCCGGGCCTGCTCTGAGCCGCACAAGGGATGATTACCCCGAAATGCTGCGGTTTGACAATTAACAGCTCGTTCCAGGAGCATTTGCATTTTCCCGCTGCCGAGCAGGAGCCTTTAATCTCCGCGCCCCAGCAGCGGCGTGTCGGGACAGGCTGCGGGCTCTGGGGCCGTCCTCGGCCCGGCTGCCGTCCCTCGCCAGGGCTTTGGCCATAAATCATCCCGCGGGATTGCGGCAGCGCGGGCCGGGCCGGTGCCGGTGCCGGGGGCTCGGGCTCGGCGGGAGGGACCGCGCGGTGTCAGCTCCGCCGACCTCTCGCTCCTTTGAACGCGCTCGTTCCAATTATCCCTAATTCCCGGCGGAGCAGGAGAAGCCAGACGGCTTTGAACCTGCGAGAGGATTTGTGCCGGTTCCAGGTGGGAGCAGCCCCAGCCACATGAAAAAATGATATTTCTGGAGCTATTAAAGAAGTGCCTTTTAATGATTTAATAAAATAACAGCGCAGGAACGAGGCCGGTCTGATGTCCGAACCGGATTCCTCCAGCGCATCATCCAGGAAGGGTTTTCCAAGGCAGCCTGGGATGTCCATAATGATGGAGCTGACAGGGACCCAGGAAGGCTCCTCACGGCTCTGACGGTCACTCGGAGCTCACCCACAGGGACGGGGTGAGGGAGCATCCGAAGGTGGAACAGCAGGGCCATAATCCCATTTATTTGGGGCTTTATTTGGGGCTGTCTGGTGCCCCTTTGCAGGCACCCCTGATAAACGCTGGCTTGGGCAGCTTTCATTGCTCTCTCTTAAAGCAAGAAATAGGAACATTCACCATCCAAGCAGGAATTCCTCCTGCGCCAGGAGCATCATTTGATGCTTTGTTCTTTCCCTTGGGTTTGGGGGCCGTGGAAGTTGGGTTCCAAGCCCCCTCAGTGAGCAGGGTGCCAGAACAGGAGGTGATGTGACCCACAGAGCCCTCGGAGTGGCCACCTCGGCACCAGGGAGGAGCAGCTCTTCCCTTGGAATCCCAGGATGGTTTGGGTTGGAAGGGACCTTCAAAGGCCATCCTGTCCACCCAGGGACCCCTTCTGCCAGCCCAGGCTGTGACCGCCTCATCCCTGGAAATGTTCCAGGCCAGGCTGGATGGGCTTGGAGCAACCTGGGATAGTGGAAGGCGTCCCTGCCCATGGCAGGGGGGTGGGACGGGATCAGCTTTAAGGTTTCTTCCATCCCAAACCATCCTGGCATTCCATGAAACAGAGCTGGATCCTTGTCCCACTCCATGCACCCACAGCACGAAGGCGGGCAGCCACAAGGCCGGGATCAAAGGTGTCCAAAGGAGAGGGAGCCCCGTGGATGCATTCCCGTGTTCCCTGTGCAGGGCAGCACCTGGAAGCTCGGAGTGGAGCGTGTCCCAGCCTGTGCCCGCTGTGGGCGAGCTGTGGCCGGGTCAGGAGTGTGGGTTTGGCTCCTGGCTCAGCCCCGGGCTTGTTACACAACCGGAGCAGAGCTGGAACGTCTCACCTGGCTGGGCTGGGAGCTGGGCAGGCTCCAAGGGCAGCGCACCCGGAATGTTCCGGGGTATCTGTGGCTGCCCTGGAGTCTCAGACGGGCAGAGCACCCGGAATGTTCTGGGGTATCTGTGGCTGCCCTGGAATCCCAGCTGGGCAGAGCCAGGAGCTGCCTGCAAACAGCTCCGTCACCCCCCAGAGCTGGTCCGTAACTCCCTTATCTGTCCCAGACTGGGGCAGCTCCAGAGCAGGGGCTGCCCACGGTGCCAAGCGGAGCAGCAAACACCACTTGGGTGCTGGGTGGTGCCTCCCAAACCCACATTCCAGGCCTAGAGCACCGGGCTGTGGGAGGACAGCCCAGGCACATGAGGTGGGATATTGGGAAGGAATTGTTCCCTGTGAGGGTGTGAGGCCCTAGCAGAGGATGCCCAGAGAAGCTGTGGCTGCCCCTGGATCCCTGGAAGTGCCCAAGGCCAGGCTGGACAGGGCTTGGAACAGCCTGGGACAGTGGAAGATGTTCCTGCCCATGGCAGGGGTGGAATGGGACTAGCTTTAATGTCCTTTTCCACCCAAACCATCCAGAATTCCATGATCCTGTGATTTTACACTGACTGGAAAGCTCTGACTCCTACCTGCTCCCAGATACCACAGGGAAAAGCAGCTGCTGCCCTTCCAGAGGCGGGTGATTGCCTCTATCCCCGATGATTCAGCGGGAGCTGGGCTGGGCTCTTGGTCGGGGCCGTTTCGCAGGCCGGGCTCGGCAGCATCACCCGGGGCCCCGGTCACGGCAGCTCCCGGCCCTGCCCTCTCCGAGGCTGGGGCTGTTTGGGGCGCAGGGCTGTCATTCCCACGGCTTTTCCCCTGGGAATTCCCACTCCAGGCTGGGCTGAGCTGTGCCCCACGCCGAGCACCGGAGCAGGGAAGTGCCTGTGCCAGAGCCCTCCACGGAAAACTCCTGGCATTCCCGTGGGGCTGGCACGGCTGCTCCCGGGCCGCTCCGAGGCCGCGCCGAGGCCGGGCTCGGGAGGGATGGCGCAGCCATTCCTGCATCCCTCCCAAAGCCGCGCCGCTCCAGGCACTGCCCTGCCTGGCTCCAGAGAGCGCGAAGCCCTTCGCAAAGTTCCCAGCTGGCAGGCAAAGCCCTCCGGGATGCGGCGGTCCCGAGGATTTGCTGGATCTTCCCTTGCCACGCGTTTTTCCCAGAACGGCCCCGCGCACGTTGCTGCCCTCAGGAGCGCCGGGAGAGAGGGGAGAGCGGGGAGAGAGGGGAGAGCGGGGAGAGAGGGGAGAGCGGGGAGAGAGCGGAGGATTTGCACCGGTTCCAGGTGGGAGCAGCCCCAGCCACATGAAAAATGCTATTTCTGGAGCTATTAAAGAAGCGTCTTTTAATGATTTAATAAAATAACAGTGCAGGGAGAGAGAGGGGAGAGAAGGGAGAGAGGGGAGAGCCGGGAGAGCCGGGACAGTGGGCTGCTCCCTCCCGCAGGAACCAGAGCTGCCAAATCCCTGGGCCTGGCATTCCCCGCGGTGTTGGTCAAACACTGAAATCCATTCATTTGTCTAAAAACAAACCCGCGGCGCTGTCCCCGCCTCGCGCTGGGACAAAGCCGCTGCCTGTCTGCTCCCGGCGTCCTTCCCGCGGTGGCAGCGGGCACAGCCGCCTCCCGGCCCCACAGAGGGCACGGGGGGTGCTGGGGTGGCACGGCCCCCGGGGGCGCTGGGTGGGGAGGTTTGAGCAAGAGCTCTGCAGAGCAGCAAACGCAGAGCTTAGGAAGGGTTTGGGGTGGGAAGCGAGGCTGAGGCTGTCGCCTGAGGTTTGGTCCCCTCCATCCTCCAGTGCTGCAGAGCCGGCACAGAGCTGAGGACACTGCTTTAGCCCCAGAGAACCTGGTTTAGGGTCAGGCTATAAACCATGGGTAAGGATCAAGAGTGGGACACAGGGATGGGGGTGTCGCTGCTGCCCACCAGGGGATGGACGGATGGATGGATGGATGGATGGATGGATGGATGGATGGATGGATGGATGGATGGAAGGAGCCCCAATCCCATGGGAGACAGCAGCATTGGTTTTGGGCGAGCCGTGGGATCAGTGCTACCAGCTCCGCAGTGACAATCCCCCAAAAGGGAGACCCCAAAGAGCCCAGCAGCTCCCGGGAGCGGCGCTGAGCTCGGGCAGCTCCCGCTGCCGGCAGAGCCCGGCGCTCTGGTGTCTCAGCGGTGAATGTCTTCCTGTTTAAAAGCTCTCCAAATCACAGGGGCAGCTTGTTTTGACATTTGATTAGCCACAGAGAACAACTTGAGAGCGCTTGAGTGACTGAGGGAGGGAGGGAGGGAGCGAACTCCGCGGCGGGAGCGGTGCTGAGCGCTCTGGCCTTTCCCGGGAGCGGCACCGGGCAGGGGCGGTGGGCACCGCTCCAGGCAAAGATAAGTGGGCTGCCGGGAGAGGCGAAGGCGAGGAGAGGAAGTGGTGAGTGAAGTCAGCTGAAAACAGTTTCTTTCGCTCGCTCTGACTCATAAATTTCATTAATACCTCGGCAGCGGCAGCAGCATCTCCCCGGCCCCGCGCGCGGCCCAGCGCCGCTGCAGCGGCATCCCGGATGGAAACTCCCCATGCCGAGGGCTCGGCCGGGGTCACCGCCCTGTCCCGAGCTCCATGAGCGCGTCCACCGCTTGTCCGGCCGCTGGCAACTCCCCGCGGGTGCGGGAGCCGCTCCCGGGCCGGGAGAGGGTTTGGGATCATCCCCCCGCCGGCTGCCCTCCCGCAGCCATGAACTCGCAGGGGTTTGTTTTCTTTTTCTGCCCAGACCTACAACAAGTTGTGTCAGGCCGGTGGTGACACTGCAGGGCTGTTTTGCTTTCCCTCGCTATCATCGCTATCAAGTAGGAGTTAACAGCTCTTGTTTATACAATGCCTATCTGGCCAGGGGCTGATTTAATACCTCCCACTTCTTTTAAGTGCAAATAGACTCTAATGTGTGTATTAGGCTACTTGAGCGGCTGTTCTGCTGAAATACTCGCTTTCCAAATAACTTATCTGCAGTTGATGCCGGCTAGAGGAGAAGAGCAAACTTCTTAAGAATTTAGCAATAAGAAAAAGACAACAATCCCTTTCATATTCCCCCCTTCCCCGGGCTAAGCCTTTGGCCACACGGAGCTCGCTGGGATTTCACAGGCGGGATCCTGGGACGGTTCACGGGTCACAGCCCTGAGCCGGCTCCTCCAGAGCATCCCGAGCCTGAGCCCGGTCGCTCAGGGCAACGCGGAGCTGCCGTGGTCCCACTTCCAACCCCGCGTGGGTACCGGCCCCGGCATCCCGCATCCCTGCCGGCCCCTCCCGCGGCCACCGGCGCGGTGGGAGCAGTAGCCACGCCGCTCAGGCAGCGTCTGCAGCCACGCTTGGCAGGAGAGACAAAGAGAAACCTCATCCCTGAGCGAAACTGCGGAGTTTCTGCTGAGTCACAGCCGTCAGGGAATGGGGAGAGCAATTACAGCCGAAAACTGGGAAGGCATCCCAAACAAATTGGTTATAATTAACAAGTAGAAGAATAACACCAGTAATACCATTAGCAGGCCCAAAAGCCATTTGCAATATAATATCTATAATTAGACAGTGCTCAGCAAAACCCGGGGCTGAGCTGTTTGCCCCGGGAAGGGAGGGCAGGTGAGCCTGCGGGATCACGGGCCGCGATCCGGGGGCGGCAGGCACGGGACAGCACCCAGGAGCGTCCAGGAGCTCCCAGGAGTGTCCGTGAGGATCCCAGAGTGACCTGGCTCCAGCCGCGGGGCATGAGGGGGATGTCAAGGGCACAGCCAAACCGGGCCTCCTCTCCCACCTCCCTGCGGAGGATTTAACGTGCTTGGACATTCCCATCCCTGGAACTGTCCAAGGCCAGGCTGGACGGGGCTTGGAGCAGCCTGGGACAGTGGGAGGTGTCCCTGCCATGGCAGGGGTGGCACTGGATGGGCTTTAAGGTCCCTCCCAACCCAAACTGGAGCTGCTGGGTTTGGTCCCGAGGGTGCGTCCCGGGCACGATCCCTCCTCCCGCTGTCCCAACATCCTGGCCAGAACTTTGTAATTCCAGCTCTTTGGAACTGCCTCTGCTACCAGGGAGGTCCTGGCCCTCTCCCTCCCCCCAGCACCAAGTGCACCCATGGGTGCTCCTCATCCCCCTGTCCCAAATCCAGGGACACACGGGAGGAAAGTGTTGGTTTTGGTGCTGGGAGCCTGCCGAGGGCTCGGCGGGGTTTTGTGGGGTCCCGAGCCGGGGTGCTGCCCCCAGGGCCCCCCCGGCCGTGCGGCAGCAGCCGGAGGCGCCGGGCTGGGCCGGGCACTGGCGTTGCTCAAGCAGATCCGCGGCTGAGGGTGAGGTCAGGGGAGCTCCGCTTGTGAAAGGCCGCGGCAATCGGGGCCTGTTGTGGCAACACCGGCACCCGCCGCTCTTCCCGGAGCCGCCTGCAGACGTCACCGGCTCTTGGAATGGTCTGGGCGGGGAAGGGACCCCAAAGGTCTCATCCAGCCCCGTACCACGAGCAGGGACATCTCCCACCAGGCCGTGCTGCTCCAGCCCCTACCCAGTGCATCCCGGTGCTTCCCGGTGCTGCTGGCTGCTGATCCTTGTGGCCACCACCGCAGAGCCCCGGTGCCAGAGGGGTGCAGGGTTGAATCCTCTCATCCTCTCTTGCCGGGGGGGCTGGAAAACCTCGCCGCCAAGAGCAGACAAAGCCCAGCTCCCCACAAAGCCAAATATCCGGGCTCGCCGGGGCTGCTCGTTCCCGAGCGCTTCGCTGCCTTCCCACTCCGAAATCCTTGTTTAGATAAACTTGAAAGCTGAAGGGAATTTGGCAGGCAGGGTCCTGCCCTGCGCGGAGGGCAGATAATGTCACCTGCAGTGTAAACACACACCATTGACCGGGGCTGGGACCGGCTTGTCAGCGATAAAGTCACCTCTGGGGCGGCTCCCGTCACGCCGGGCGAGCTCGGCTGCGCCGGGGAGGGAGGAGGGGACACAAGGGACACACGTGGGTGCGGGTGTGTGTGGCGTCTGTGTGCACACGTGTGTGCGGCCGGGAATCGCCTCCGTCCCCGCAGCCCCTTCCCAGAGTCACGGGGGCACGGCAGATGGAGATTTTGGGAAAAGATGGGTCCAGTCAGGGGTGTTTTGTGTCCCGCAGGAGGCCGGGGGTGGCTGGGGCTGTGCCTGCCCTCATCCTGAGGGATTCTCCCTCCCTTGTGTCCCACAGCTCCATCATGGGGGCTGGGGGGGCTGTGGATGCCCCCGAGGGTCACCGGGGCTGGGGGTGGCAGCGCCAGGGAGGGGCCGCGGGAGGATGGGGACAGCGGCTGCTCCCGCAGAGGAGCTTTGGCAAGGGGAAGGCCAAGGGGAAGGCCAAGGGGAAGGGGAAGGGAAGGGGAAGGGCAGCTCCGACGGTTTCCCCGAAAGGCTGCTGGGGACAGGACAGTGTCACAAAGTGTCACAACACCCCGTGCCCACAAGCTGAGCCCGAGGTTTCTCCCCGGACGTGGGGAGGGGAAGGAACATCTCCAGCTTCCTTTCCCGGCTGTGCCACCTCACAGGGCACCAGGAACGGGGCACGTCCGGGCAGAGCCACCCTTGGAGCCGTGACATCCTAAGGGAGGGATTGCCACATTGTCCCGGAAACCCCCAATGCCTCCCGCTCTCCATGGGGACACGATCCCATGGGAAGCTGCCCTTTGCAAGGCACCGTAATGGTGGCACTGGGTGCCACTGAGTGTCCCCAAAGGCCTCATGCCCATCCTCCCCGGGTGGTGTTTCCACCCTCATGGAGAGGCAGGACACGGTGTCCCCACTCACGGTGACAAAGGCACCTCGTGGCCAGCTGGGAGAGGAGCCAGCGGCTGCTCCCACTGAGGCTTTTCCTGAGATCCTTCAGAAAGAGAAAACCCAACTCAGAAAGAGAAAAATAAGTTCTGGGAAAAGATCACGGGTTTCTAACTGGGATGTGCAAATATCAATTTAAGCAGATATTAAATCAATATGAGCCAGAACGTTTCCTTTCACCCCTAATTGTTCTTTTGATTCCTTTTTTTTCCCCCAAACCAGGTGAGTTTTAATAAGCTAAATAAAACATCTCCTCTTTCAGTGCGGTCCCAGCATGAGGAATATCAATTAACAGGAGCCATCCTTGGCCGTTGGAGTTCACCACAACAGCGCTGGAGCTGCGGCTCGATGGGAATGGGAAGAAAATTACAACCTTTTCAGGGAAACCATTAAGTAAAAATCAGAATTTGTCCATAAGTACCACAGGGGGAGGGGCACAGCCCAGCTAATGGCTTCTATTTTGAGCAATAAAGTGAATTTTCTGTGCAAAATCGCCGCTTTCTGTTCCTCTCCCCATGGCCTCACATCCCCTGAGTCTGGCCCTGGAAAGTCCCTGGGACAGAGAGTCTGGCTCAGCCCCACCACGGGAATTGCCCCCTTTTCCCGCTTTTCCAGGTCGGTGGGTACAGAGTGAGGATTGTACAGAATCATGTAATCCTGGAATTGTTTGGAAGGGACCTTAAAGCTCATCCGGTGCCAGCCCTGCCATGGGCAGGGACACCTTCACTATCCCAGGCTGCTCCAGCCTGGCCTTGGACACTTCCAGGGATTCAGGGGCAGCCACAGCTGTTTTAGGAACCTGTGCCAGGGCCTCACACCCTCTCAGGGAACAATTCATTCCCAGTATCCCATCTAAATCTCCACTTTTCCACTATGAACCCATTCCCTGTGTCCTGTCCCTCCATCCCTTGTCCCCAGTCCCTCTCCAGCTCTCCTGGAGCCCCTTTAGGCCCTGGAAGGGGCTCTGAGCTCTCCCTGGATCCTTCCCTTCTCCAAGGGAACATTCCCAGCTCTCCCAGGCTGGCTCCAGAGGGGCTCCAGCCCTCGGAGCACCTCTGCAGGTGGGGCCTCACCTGAGGGGAGAGGGGACAATCCCCTCTTTCCTGCTGGGAATGAGCCCAGGATGAGGTGGGAAGAAGGGCAGAGTGCTGAGGAAGGGCAGCGTGTCCCACTCCCAAGTCCCTCCCCAGGGGGAGGACTTCCAGGTGCTGTTGCCTTTGCTTTGGGATCTCCTGGGACCGATGGGAGTGTGTGACACCCGGAGCTCCGGACACGTTCCCCCACTAAATCTCCGTCACCTTGGCTGCCCTCGGCAGCAGGAGCTGCTGGAGGGAGCATTGTGCAGGAGAAATAAGGACCAGTTCCATCACAAAGAGTTCCAGCGTTGCTCCTTCACGTTAATTTTCACGTTTCTCCGGCATTGGCGGTTCCAGGAGCTGCTCCTGCTCCGTGTGCTTCGGAGGGCCGTGCTCCCACGTTATCCCACACCCTCTCCCAGGATCTGCCTGCCGGGGGGGCTTTGCACCCTGATGGGCACCACGATGGGGGTCCCAATGGGTCACTCGATGGGCACCCCAGGGGGACTCCAGTGGACATCCCGATAGGTGCTCCAGTGGATACCCCAAGGGATGGATACCCCGGTGGGCACCTCTATGGACACCCAATGTCCATCCCAATGAGGGCACCTCTATGGGCACCCAATGTCCATCCCAATGGGTGCCCCTGTGGATGCCCCAATGGATCCCCCAACTTCACCCTGATGTTCCCCATAGAGTGCAGGGGTTTTGCAAAGAGCTGCCGCCTCGCCAGAGAAAAAGCCAAAAAAAAAAAAAAAAAAAAAGCCGAAATGAGGCAGAATCAGGGAATTAGGAAGAGCTGGGAATGGCGGAAGAGGCGGGAAGGGCGCGGGGGCAGCGGCCCCGCGGTGACTCCGCTCCGCGCTTGATCCGCACCGCGTTTTGCGGCGCGCCGGCCGCGCCGGGGGCCCCCACGTGGGGCGGGGGCGGGGCCAGGAGGCGGCAGCCAATAGGCAGCGCCGAGCGCTGACAGCGCTCGTCACGTCAACAACCGGAACGCGCCCAATTAGCGGCGGGCGGGGGGGCCGGGGCACCCCCATCCCGCACCCCGGGGGTCAACGGGGCGCTCGCACCCCCCACGCCGGGGAACGAGGAGCGGGGCGGGATTTCGAGGCGTTTTGCCCCTTGTTTATTATTTGAGCTGCGGCGCTTCATTCTCGTCGAGAAAGCCCCGAGCCGCGGCGTTGCCGCAGAGATCGCGGCGGTGCCGCGGCCCGCCCGGCACGGCGGTGACAGATTGTTTGAGCTGGAGGAAGCGCCGGCCCGGGCTAATTACGCCGCCATGGCGGGCGGGCGGCAGGCGGGGGCTGCGCGCCGGCGGCCCCTCGTGGCTTTGATTGACAGCACCGCTCCTCCCCGCCAATAGCGTTGGCGCGGCGGCCCGCTCCGCGATGTGATTGGCGGATGGGCGGTGAGCGGCGCGCGGCCCCACGTGGGGCGGAGGCTCCGTCTGACGCGCGGGCGAGCGGCCATTTTGTGCGCTGGGCCGGGCTCGGCCCGCCCGTGGGGCCGCGGCTGCCCCGGCCCCGCTCCCTCCGGCCCGCCGGGACCGGGGTTGGTCCTGCTCCGCTGCGGCGGGCGCGGGGTCCCCCCCGGGGATGCAGCCGGGTGTCCCCCGGGCGCGGCGGGAACGCCTGACGTTAACGCCATTACCCGTGTTCCTCGTTAAACCCCCTCAGGCGTGAGGGGAGGCGCGGAGGGGGAGCAGCGCGGCCCTCACGACACATCAAAGGGGCCGCGCGGCCGCCGGGGGAGGCAGCGCGGCCTTGCCGCCGCCCGCCGGTGCGGGGGGCTCGTACCGAGCGTTTTCTCGGTGCGGCGGCCCGCGGAGCGGAGGCGTTACGGTGACAAAGCGCTTGTGTTTGTTTTACAGCCCAAACCGGGCCGCTGGAGCGGGGTTACGGCAGCGCCGGGCCCGAGTCACGGCCGGGCCGGGGGGCGCGGGGCGGGGCGGGGCCTGCGCGGGGCGGGGCCCGGGGTGGGCGCGGCTCGCGGCCACCCCTCCGTCAGACACAAGCTGCCATTGTGACGTCACGCCGGCATCGCCGAATCAGCGCTCGCCGCCGCCGGCCCCACGTGGGCGCGGCGCTCCGCCATTGGCCGGCGGCGGAGAGGCTGCCCGGGTTTTGTCCCCCGCCCGCCGCCCCGCTCCGCCCGGGCGCTGTGGCGGCACCGCGTGCTCGGGCGCTGCTGCCCCGCTCCGCGCCCGCTCCGCGATGGCTCCCGGAGTTACGGCGATCCCGGCTGGACGCAGCTGAACGGCCGCCCCCGGGCGGGGGACCCGCTCGCACCTCGCATGTCCGCGGCGCCCGGGAAGTCGGATGTGTACGGCCTTCCTCCCCCTCCTCCTCTCCTCCATGGCCGTCGTGCTCCGGCGTTAGTTCCTGGCTTTGCTTCCCCTTCTCCCGGCCGCAGGAATACCGCGGGACCCTCCTCCCGCCGCCGCGTTGTTGTTGTTGTCGCTGTGGCTTTTTGATCTATTTTTTTTTTCTTTTTTCCTGGGGGGGGTGGGGTTGATTTTTCTTTATTTTTTTTTCCGCCAGCGAGTGCCGGAAGGAGGGGGGGTGAGGAAGCGGAGGCCCGCGGAGCGCGGCGGCCGGGGGGGTCGGCACCTGGCCCCGGCGCTGCGGGGCTGGGCTCGGCTCCGCGGGCGCCTCCCCGGCGGTGCGGGGCCGGGGGGGGGAATGTGCGGGGGGGAACCGGCCGGGCCCGCTCCCCCCCACCCCCTCCGCCCTCCCTCCTCCGCCCCCAGCACGGACTTTCCTCTCGTCCCTTTGTTCAGTTCTCGGCCTCTCCGGGAGCACTCCGAGGCCGGCGGGCAGCAGCGGCAGCTCCGCACGTCGCGATCGCCGTAGCGAGGCTCGGCGCGGCTCCTTCCAGTGACCGCGCCCCAGCCCGGCCATGTACCCCCAGGGCCGGCACCCGGTGAGTCCCGGTACCCCCTCCCCACTCCCATCCCGCACCCCCCCCGCTCTCCTCCCTCCGTCTCCCCCGGTGCCCCCCCCCCCCTCCCGCCCCCCCCTCGCCCCCCGGTAACCCCCCGCGGCCGCTTCCCGCAGGCTCCGCACCAGCCGGGCCAGCCGGGCTTCAAATTCACGGTGGCCGAGTCCTGCGACCGGATCAAGGACGAGTTCCAGTTCCTGCAGGCCCAGTACCACAGGTGAGCCCGGGGGGACCCCCGGCCGCCCCCCCCGCCCCGAGCCCCCCGTTTCTCCGGGGTCTCACCGTGCGCTCTCCCCCCCCCCCCCCCAGCCTCAAAGTGGAGTATGACAAGCTGGCGAACGAGAAGACCGAAATGCAGCGCCATTACGTTATGGTGAGAGACTTTAATCAGATTTCGGATCAGCCTGCAAATGTCATTAGCTGCGAGCCTGCGGACGGGGGAGACCGGGGGACCCCCCCCCCCGGTACGGGCAGTGCCTGCCCGGGGACCCCCGGGGCGGGGGGGCGGCGGTGCCAGGCGCTCCGGGCCCCAGATGGCTGGAAGCGCAATCCCAAGTTTCCTGTTAACCCCTTTGGAGCGCTCCTGCAGCCGTGGGGGGGTCGGGGGGGGGGGACTGGAGCGGCGACCCCGGGCTCGGGGGGAGCTCCCTGGTGCCGGTGGGGGTCCCCCCCTTGCTGCCCCCGAGGCCACCCGGGAGCCATCCCAGCTCCCCCTCCCCTAGCCCCCCCCCCACACTCATCCTTCCCGAGGGAAATGGGCACTTTTGTTGCCTCAAAACGCTCTTTTTTTTTAGCTAAATTTGCATCACGGGCCCCCCGGGTGGGCTCGTTTGGGTTTCTGATGGGTTGAGCAGGATCCAGCACCCCCTTTCCCGGCGGCTCCCTGGGCTCCCAGCAGCTCCCCGATCCCGGGGGGGGAACAAATCCCGCCCCCCCCTCGGTGAGAAGCTGGATTTTTGGCCAGACTCCGGGCTGTACCTGTTCTGCCAGGGCTGAGCAGACGCCTGTCACCCAGCTCTGCGCCTCTTTGTTTTTCTAAGTAGCTTAGGAGGAGAAAACAGGAGTCAAAAGGAGTGTCCCCTCGTTAAGTGCCTGCCAGTTAAACCCATAAACATCTGCTTATTATAAGGTGTAATTTCCTTGGCTACCCGTGCTTTAAGCCCAGTTTTGCCCAGGATGCTTTTTGGTAATGACCTTATGCAAATACCTTCTGTGAATTGAATTCAAATTCTCCTTGGCTCTCATGTTTAATTGAATTTATTTCTATTTTTTTGTTCCTTCCTCAGTACTATGAAATGTCGTACGGTTTGAATATTGAAATGCACAAACAGGTGAGTAATTCGAGGGGGGAAGTTGTGATTGAATTGATCTCCTGTTGCCCTTTTCCTCCACCTGAGGTAAAATCGGCCCTGATTGCACTAACTAGGGAATAAGTGCTGGAGGCAGGGATGTGACTCCAGGTGGGATCCCGTGGCCTGGCTGTTAAATTGGCAGCCGCAGGTTGATGGCACTTGGTGGGGTTATTTTGTCGATATTCATGAGGAATTTCGGTTTTAGGCTGAGTGTTTGTGCAGAGAGGTGAGAACAGTCTCTCCTCCCGTGCTGGGAGGTCAATACCTGGAATAGCGAGTTCCCAAGGCTTGGAAAACACTGATATGTGCTGCGTTCGCCTCTGGTCGTGTTGTGGGTACAACAGGGCTGTTTGTAAGGTCATCCCCTGCTCCTGGCCCTGCCGGAGCGTGAGACAGAGCAGGGAATTATCTCCAGGGCTCCCAGAGCTCACCGTGTGTTGCTCAATGTCACGGAGTTGTCTATGCATCTGGGGAAATGAAGCAATGTTTGGGGCTGGTTGGGTTGTTGTTTTTTTTTTTTGTTCCCTTCCAGTCTCCTCTAATATGTAACTTGCCTGAAGGAAAAAATAGAGAAGGCCCCAGCAGAATGTGGTGTGCTACCTTGATAAGATTATCGGTAAAGAGCCTAAAGGCTGCGCACATGATGGTAAAACTTAAAGGAATAAAGTTATTATTGAGATTAGACCTGATTATTTGTGCTGCTGCTGCTTACTGGTTTTAGAAGGAGTTCTAATTAAGAACTTAAGGCAGATAGAAGTTGACATCAACTTTGCCGCTCGCAAATCAGCCCCATTCAACTCCAAAGTGGTTTGGCTTAATAGCGGCATCGCCCTCCTCTGAGGAGGCTCGTTGGGCGCTGATGAGATGCAAAGCAGCGTCTCTGAATGCGCCTCTCTTCTTCCCTTTGCCTTTCTGCGCTGTAGTCACGGGGCAACGAAAATAATTCCTGCTTAGTCTTCAGTTTTTTATAAATATCTCCTTCCACGCAGATAATCCCGACTTCCCGCTCCGGGGCCGCTGCCTGGCCCAGGTGTCTTTGTGCGGGGGCTGCCCGGACCCCCGAGCTGGGGGAACCTTGGGCGGGTTTGTCCTGGCGTGCTCGGGAACAGCCCAAAATTCAGGATTGTGGGGTAGGCCCGGGGTGTCCTCCGCCGAGGAGGGGACGGCTTTGGGGTGTCCAGAGGGACACGGAGCCTGCAGCTGCCTCAGCAATGCCTGGGGGCTCTGGAGTGACCTGACCTTGGGGCAGAGGCTCTCCTCTCCCCACCCTCTTCCTACCTGGTCGCTCGGTGCTGGGAGATGCTGGAATAACGCCCCGGGATGTTGGGCTTGTTCCCCTGCTGGAGGCTGCCGTTCCCAAGACGTGCTGAGCGTTTTTCCACCGGCCTATGGGCGCATCCCGAGGGATCGGCGGGCTTTGGCAGCGCGGGGTGAGCGCTGGGAGGTGTGGATGGAGCAGCCCCGTCCTCCGTGTGCCGTGGGGGTCTCGGGGGTGACTGAGGAGCCTCAGAATTCCCGGGTTGGTTCGGTCCCTCGCCGTCCTGGTCTTCCCCGGTGCTGGCAGCCCAGGAGGCCCAGCGCGGTCCCTGTGCTCGGTGCTGTGCGGGTGATTCCAGCGGCATCCCGCGCCTGGCCGGGCCCTTCGCGGTGACATCTGCTGCGTGCCCGCTGCCGGGAACTTGGGGAAGCTGGAGCTGTCTCGTTCTGTAATTGACAGCAACGTGGAGCAAACAAAGCAGCCCTGGCTGCGCTTCCAGGCGAAAATGGGGCGAGCGGGAGCGGCGGGCGGGGAGTGCCGGACCGCAGCGGGGGCCCGGGGAGGGCTTTCCCCCTCTTTGGGGCCGCAGCATCCCCTGAAAGGCATCCCTGGCGCAGCATCCCCCCGCCAGGCATCCCGCAAGGCATCCCGCTAATTGCGGCGTGGTCGTGCCGGCATCTGGCTGAGGGTGGCTGGTCCTGAACAAACAAGTTTATCAGCTGACCTGTTTAGCGGTTGACTTGTGTTTATCTGCACACAATCAAGTAGACTGAAGTGCTTGAATTATTCATGCAGTGTCCTGCCCTCCAGACTTGACTGCTTGTGATTACATCTGCTCCAGACAAACATTGATGGATACTTCATCTTTAAGCAAAAGGGGATTGTCTGTCTGTGGGCTTATATAACAGATTATCTCTTCCACGCTGAATATTAAGTGTGTGCATATGTGGCTGCGTGTGGGGCTGGGGGTTTTTTTGCCTTCCCCCCCTCCTTTCTTCTCGTTTTGTTTCTCGTTAGGAAAAAAAATGGAGTTTCATAAACAACTCCATATGCAAGGAAATATTTAGGAAGTGACTCCCCAGTCGGTTGCAGTGAATCGCTCCTTACATCAGTCTTCCTGCTGAACTCAACTCCTTCCCCGGGCTCAGCTTTCCTAAACCCGACTCCAGTCAGGAGTTTTCTTTTGAAACCTCGGCAAAACTTTTTTTTCTTTTTTCTTTTTCTTTTTTTTTTTTTTTTTTTTTTTTTGTTCGGGTTAATTGATTTTTCCAAAAGAAACTTTGCTTCCCCTGTCGGCTGCACATTGTTTCTGTGCAGATCTCCGTGGATAATTGCCGAGAGCAATAACCATTCCAAAAGGAAAACTCATTTTGCGTGGGGAAACGGGACACCTCGGAGGACAGAACCTTTGTGCTGGCCTTTGATTTCTTGTTATGGCTGAGAACTCTCTACTGAAGCACTTCTTGTTTTCCTGCCTAATGCTTGGAACAAACCTAAAGCCCCCAACACTTCCAGGGAAGAGAGGCAGCTTTTTTTTTCCTGTGTGTTTCTAGAATATTCTAGGAACACAATATCCTTTCTGTCGTGCTCGTTAGCAAGGAGTGCCAGGTAATAATTTGCTAAATACTTCACAAGCCGAGTAATTTGTGAGCTGTGCTCTCAGGCCTCCCAAGGCAGAAGGGAATTCTGGACTCAGGGGGGGTCCTGGCTGTGTTTTGGGGGTCTCAGCGAGCTGTACCCCATTGCTGGTGGTAATTCCCTAATGAGGGGTTGTGTCCTGCCCCTCCGCACCCCCGCCCTGAATTTAATTCTCATCAGCCAGGCTCTCCACTTTGCTAATAACGATAGCAGCCACAAATAGCTTTCAACATGCCATTGACAGCCCGCTTGGAGAGAGCACTTGAAATAGTGGTAGACAGCTGAAAGTACCCATAATTGTGCGCCCGAGTGAGAACCACACTGCTCAAGGGCCTGATTTTCATGTGCTTAAAGAGACAATATCCTGGTTTCAACAAATGCTGCTGGTGCTTCACGCCTCGTGTGATTTACTCCTCCTCCTCCGCCAGGGAGGAGGGTTTGGGGGGGATCTGGAGCGCCCGGAGGGGGCTCTGGGGTGCAGACCCTTATGAAAATCGCTGCGGGGTGTGTGCAGAGGGAGCTGTGCTTGGGAGAGGAGGAGGGAGTTGGGGCCTTGCGAGTGGGAGCTGTGGGATAGTGCTGGTGCTGTGTTCCTGCATCCCATGGATGGGGCTCCCATCACCTTTGGCAGCCCCACCAACGCCATTTCCGGGCGTGTAGGGATGCAGTGTGCGTGTGTAGAGATGTATTTGTGCTTCCCCACGGAATGGTCACGTTCCTAAGGCTGCCAGAGTTCCAGGAACGTTTGGACAACGCTCTGAGCACAGGGTGGGATTGGTGGGGTGTCTGCAGGACCTTTGATAATTCTGGTGTTCCCTTCCACCTCTGGAGATTGCTGGAGTTAATGATAGAAATATGGATGTTTTGGGGTGTTTTCCTGGAGGAAGAAGGGCAGTGCTCTGTGTTCAGCACCTTCTCTCCATCCTTCATCCCGCTGCGTAAATCCAGGAGCGAGGGCAGGCTGGACTTGGGGCTGGTGGGGCCCAAAATCTGTTCTGAGGCTCCACCTGCCATGGCCTGGTGGGATTCCCTTCCCCACTGAGAATCTGTTCCATTTGGGGGACGGATTGAGGGGTGTGTGACACGTGCAGGGTGTTTGGGGTGTTCTCTGCAGGGCATTTGGGGTGCTGTGGGCAGGGTCTTGGGCATGCCCTTTGCAAGGTGTTTTGGGGTGCCTGTGCAAGGTTTTTTGGGATGCTCCCTGCAGAGCGATGCCTGTGGGGCTGGTTCCTGCAGGCAGCTCCATCTTCCCAGGAACAGGGAGCCCAGGAGGGGTCTGTGTCCAGTCCTGGGCCGTGCCGGGGTGCTGGGATCAGCCTGGGGGGTCACTCTGGGGCTGGGACATCCCTGCAGTCCCCATTTGCCTCATGGACATCCAAAGCTGAAACAATTTGGAACTGCCCAGAGCCCTGTCTGGGGGTGTCACCCCACCCCCTGGATCCAGCCTGGAGCTCTGCACTCCCAGATTTTGGGTCATTTTAAGGCTGCTCTGCCTCTCCCATGACTGACATCTGGGGGGTTATTTTTAAATTCCCTCTGGCCCATCCAGGTGTAGAGATGGGAGTGCAGGGAGCTGGAGCTGTTGGGCACTGCCAGCCCCAGCTATTTAACACCGAGCCGCTGCCGCTCCGAGCCCATCCCGGCTCCCGACGGGTGCCAGGAGCAGCTCCCTGTGTCCCCAAGTGCTTTGGATGCTGCTGGTGGCTCTGGCCATTTTAAGAGCAGGTGACAGGAGCCTCAGCTGGGGCCAAGCGGTCCCAGTGTTGATTTATCACCCGTGCAGATATTTTCTCTGGTTTCGCCCTCCCCACCGCTGAAACCCCACCCGGGAGGTTCTGGGCAGGGAGCAGGGCAGATTCTTGGCAGGGGCATGGAGTGAGGGGGGATTAGTTGGGATTTCAGGTTCTCCCGACTCCTTGCCCTTTTTAACAACCATCAGCACCCCTGTGCTGGGGGGAGTATCCCAGGATTGGCTCCCGTGGGTGTTGGGGTGGGTGGGAGCCTCTCCCCGTGCCCCCCTCCGGGCGTTTTACCCGCCCTGGTCCAGGGAAGACGCAGGGCAGCGGAAGGGGATGCGGAGCTCGGCATTGCCATGGCAACCCGCGGTGGGAAAGGAGGCTTTCCTTGGCAGGAGCAGCTCGGGGGCTCCGTGGCTCTGGGCGAGGTGATGAATGAGCCCCGTGAAGGGGAAGGTTTCGGGCATGGAGCCCTCCCCTGTTCCTGGCGTTCCAGAGGATCCCTTTCCCTCCCAGTTGAAGTTTTAATGGGGACAACTGGAGTTTAATGTGCCGGGGAATGGGAAAAGGGAAAGTGAGCAAATATTTAAAGACGATTGAATCTCGTGTTCACAGGAAACCTCATGGTTGTAAACATAATATTTTGGACATCCAATATCTCTGTGCTTGCCGGATCCCACGTGGGAAGTCTCTTTCTGTGTGGAACGGGGAGTTTGGCTTCACATCTTGCTTGGAAGTTTTGGATTTAAAGGTGGAAGCATCACTTGTGTGGTTGGTCAGGGCCGTCCGGGGAAAACCCAGCTTCTTCCCCTCCTGCTCCATGGAATCAGCCGGGCTGGATGCTGTGTTTTTCTCAGGGTGCAGCCGAGGGAAGCTGGTGCTGGCACTGCTGTTTTCCCCTCAAACACTGATCAGATTTGTTCTAGAACCCGGGAGCTGGCCGGGCAGCGCTCCCGGAGCCGCAGCCACGCTTGCTGCATCCCGAATCCAATGGCTGGAGCTGGAGGAATAAATCTTTAATGGAGCTGGAGCTAAATATAATCTGATCGAAGCGCCAGTGCCAAAAAGCCTGGAAGGAGCTTTTCCTGTGGCTGGGCACGGCAGTGGCACCATGGGTGGCCGGTGGCACATGTGGTGCCAGCCCAGCTGCTCCGGCCACGGCACCGGGGCTGAGCTTGGATTCGGCACTTGGAGCTCCCGGCCCGGTTCTGTGGGAGCAGAGGAGCTGTTGGGTGGTCTGTGAGTGTTGGGTGCTGAAAGCCTTGTGCTGGCCAGAGCCTGGCCCTGGGGACAGAGGTCACGATAGTGAAGTGTCACTGCAGCGATAGGACACAGGGAATGGCTTCCCGCTGCCAGAGGGCAGGGATAGGCGGGATAGTGGGAAGGAATCCTTCCCTGGGAGGGTGGTGGGACATTGGTTGCTATGACTGCCCCATTCCTGGAAGTGTCCAAAGCCAGGTTGGAGCAACCTGGGCTCCTGAAAGGTGCAGGGAGTGGAACTGGATGAGCTGTGAAGTCCCTTCCAACTGAACCACTCCAGGATTCCATGATCCCCCAGCTGCCTGCTGGATCCACACATCTTCACGCTCAGGGCCGTGACGATCCTGGTGACTTGGTGGCTGTGGCCGGGGTACCCGAGTCCAAGCTGTGGTCACTTCCAGCCATTCCTGCCTTGGCACGGTGTGCCAGCACGTTCCCTGCCTCTGGAATTGCTAAGAAAAGCATCAGGTGTAACCCAATCACCGGGAGTGCTTCTGGAGAAGAGGATGGCCAGGAATATTCCTGGGGCTTTGCAGCCCCTGGGGGGCTCTGTGGGTACCCCTTGGAGCAGGACCCGGAGCTCTGGGGTCTGTGGGGTGGTTCCCTGCATGGGGGTGACTCCAGGCTGGGGGAGATCAGGATATTCCCAGTGTCTCCCTGCTTATGGTGATGCTGGGAATGCTGGTTGTGCTCATTGGGTTGTTCCTGTAGCAAGAGCAGTGTGTCCCAGCCATCCCCAGCTCCTCACAGCAAGGACTGAGTGTCCATTGGGAATTTTCGTCCACACTGGGATATTTGGGGATTTTCCTTGAGAGCAGGTGGAGCCTGGGTTGGCTGGACTTAAAACCCAGAGGTGCTGTAGGACCTGTCCTGGGGAGCTGAGCTGTGGGATCAGGAGGGTGAAGCCTCGGGGTGGATTTGGGGTGATTTGGGGAGCACAGGGGGGCTCTGGGAGCAGGGGGTGGCTGTGGCTGTCCCGGGAAGGAGGCTCCTTGCCAGCAGGAGGCCGGAGCTCTCCCGGTTAATCACTTGTGTTATTGATAACGAGCTGCTGGGGCTGGCGGAAGGAATTTCGGGGCGTTTGATTCCGTGCCAGCGCTCGGCTCCGGCCATTGTTGTGGCGCTGGATCCTCGCGGCTGCTTGGCCGTGTTTGACTTGGAGCTGGAGCTGTTTTCACAGCTGCCTCGGCCAGGAGCAGCCGGAATTAACCCCTGGGAGCCGGGACACGGCCATCCCGCCAGGATCGTCCCTGGAGCTGGGACACGGCCATCCCGCCAGGATCGTCCCTGGAGCCGGGACACGGCCATCACGCTGGGAGCGTCCCAGGGATGGCACCCCTCCAGGTCATCCCTGCAGGAAAGCGTTATCCCCAGGGAATTGTTCCCACAGAGAGCACCTGGCAGGTGTTGGTGGGTCTGGGTTGTTTCTGGAGTGGGATGTGAGAGTGGCAGAGGGAATGCCACCCGTGGGCAGGGAGTGGAGCAGACCCCCAGCCCTGGTGGGGACTCAGCTCCCTGCACGGGGCAGGTGGCTCTGGCTTTGCCAAGGTTTCTTTTGGAGAAACCAAACACCCACCACAGCCCTGGTGGAGATGGAGAGGGCCACCAAACCCTGGATTTCCTGGGATCCGGCCTCTCTGGAGAGCAGCAGCTGCTCCCAGGTTGAGGAGCTGTGCCTGGCTACATTTTCTTGAAGTCCGGGCTGGTGTGACACTGCCAGGGCTGGTCCAGGACACTCATCCTGTGGTGGGAAGGCCATGGAAGTGTCCCAGGGAAGCACAGGAGGGGATCTGTGGGATGGGACAGGGAGAGGGGATGCACAGGAGGGGATCTGTGGGATGGGACAGGAGGGGCCAGCGCTGCTGCCAGGAAGCCTCGTGCCATCCCGTCCGTGGGAGGCTGGTGGGTGCTGACCGTTGCTTTTTCTTTTTCCCTTTTTCCAGACAGAAATTGCTAAAAGACTGAACACGATTTTAGCCCAGATCATGCCTTTTCTGTCACAAGAGGTAAGGACTTTTCCACACCCTCTTTGAGGGGATGCAGCTTCTCCCAGGGTTCCTCCTCGCACGCAGCACTGGGTCCCTTTGGGGTCTCTGGGGGTGTGAGAAATGGGGTTTAAATCCTGCCTGTGTGCTGGAAAACCCTTGGGATGGGCGGAGCTGGGCCCTGCAGGGGCTCTGCTCATCTGGGGGGCTGCACTGAGCCCAAAAGGCTGCGACGGGCTCCCCCTTTTCCCGGAGGAGCTGCTGCCTTGCCCCACAGAGCCAGGAGGTACCTCCAGGCTGCTGCAGCCAAAATAGGGCAAAAAAAAATCGGGAAAAATAGGCAAAATAGGGCCCAAAAGAAGGGGGACCATGTCTGTGGGGGTCCTGTGGCTGACCTGGCCCCTCTGTCCCCGCAGCACCAACAGCAGGTGGCCCAGGCTGTTGAACGTGCCAAGCAAGTGACAATGACGGAGTTGAATGCTATCATCGGGGTACGTGGACTTCCCAATCTGCCTCTCACCGTGTGTATTCCCCTTTTATTCCTATCATTTACCATATCCAGAGGCAACCCTGCACTCAGGAGGGCAAAGAGGGCGGCTCCCAGTCCCCAGCCATCCCAAAACACCAAAACTGCCCCAACCCCACAGCTCCTGGCTGTCCCAAAATCCCGAAACGGCCCCAATCCGGCACCCAGCAGGACAGGGCTGGGAGCTGCTGCCTCCCTGGCAGCTCTGGGATTCCAATTGGATGTTCCCCGTGGGGCTGGGGAGATTTGGGATGGGAGCCTCCCGCCGCCGCTGAGGCCAGGCTCGTCTCTGCCGGGCTGTTGGTGTGGAATGTGCTGTGCCCTTGGCGGAGTTGTTGTTCCATGCATTGACCCTTTCCCACACAGACTGAGGGGTTCTGATGGAAAATTAACAGCTTTAATTATTCCTTTAATTGCTGTCACTGTCTCAGTCCCGCAGCGAACCCCGGGACATCGGAATTCCCAATCCACGTCCTGGGCAGGTGGCTCCAGAGCTTCTCTGCCTTTGTTTCCCAGAAAATACTCACTTATAATTACTTTTATTTTTTAATAACTATTTGCTCTTCTTAAACTTCAGGGATCTTTATAATCCTCTGCATTTAACTTGTTTTTCCGTCCATTTTCCTGTATTTATGGGTGTCACCAAGTGTGGGATCGTGCTCCGGGCTCCTGCAGCCTTTGGGAATGAGGAAGCAGCCGGATCTCTCGTGGCGGGGCCGGTGGCACTCGGGAAGTGCCGTAGGAATGGGAGCTGGGTTTTGGGGTGACACTGCACCCTGCCATGCCCGGCCTCCTGCTGCTCCTCAGCCATACCATGTGGGCTTGGATGGAGCAGGGATGGAGCTGCTGGAGGAGCTGCTGGAAGCGGCAGCCCGGGGCCTGGGCAGCTGGAGCAGATATTGGAATTCAATTAAGGGGGATGAGCGAGGCCCGCGACCCCCATTCCCGAGGTAATTGCTTCCCTGGATCACAGCGAGGCCCTGCTGTCGTTAAGCAGCCAGCCCAGCTGTTTAATCGCTTCCCTGACGAACTTCCAGTGGGAATCATGGGCATCTCCTCCCGTGGTGGCTGGGCAGGGAGGGACACGGTGGTGGCAGCGGCTGATCAGTGATCCCATGGCTTTCCGTGGCTTGTCCAGGAGGGCAGAGCTCAGCCCAGAGGTGTGGAGCTGGT
The DNA here is from genome assembly GCF_965178545.1 of Coloeus monedula. Classification (NCBI taxonomy): domain Eukaryota; kingdom Metazoa; phylum Chordata; class Aves; order Passeriformes; family Corvidae; genus Coloeus; species Coloeus monedula. The sequence continues at coordinate 12,406,421 of NC_138794.1, read as the reverse complement.
TTAGGTGGTGGGTCTGTGCTCCTGCACCTGCTCCAGTGCTTCCCAGAGCAGAAAATCCAGAGGATTTGGTGGTTTTTTCCTCCCCTCTGTGCACACTGTGGATTGTTACTGCAGGGTTGCTGCTGGCAGGAGGTGGTGGTGGTTCCATGGCCTCCCATGGCTCGTAGAGACGGTTCCAGGCTCATCCTGGAGCATGGAGCTGGTTTGGATGGCAGCTGCAGCCCCTGAGCCCCCAAGTGCAGAGGATTTGGTGTTTTGCCCTGCCCTCAGCAGGTTGTTTCTGTAGGGCTGCTCACGTGGGCACATCCCTGGCTTGGTTTGCTCAGTGCCGGGCGTGTCCCGGTGTCCCTGGGGAGCCATCGCTGGGCGGCTCCGCTGTTCCCAGCCTGCCCCAACACCCCGGTGCAGGAGCTGCAACACCCAACCCTCCCCAAAGGGTGTAAAGCTCTTTTTTTTTGCCCCTTTTGAGGTCAAGAACCGGTAATTTTATGCATCTGGGCCATTGTCTCGCAGCTCCCGCGCTCGAGGCTCGGCTGAAATGGAGCCTTGATTTGGTTGTAGCCCTGGAAATGATTTCCCTGGAAATGATTAAACTCCGTCACTAAATTTAACGCCGGCACTGAACTGAAGTGCTGAACCATTAAATCGGGAACAAAGGCATGGAGCTTGATGGACATAATCCAATTAAAGCCACTCCGCCACCAGACACTCCTTGCCAGCCTTCCTCCCAAATTTGGAACCTCTTCCCATCTCCCCATCCCTGTCTGGCACCGCTGAGGGACCCCAGGAGCGACGGCTCGGAGGCCGCTGCCGGAGTCACCCCGGGCTGGGTTTGCAGGATTGTCATCCACAGCCTCCTGTTGTCCTGGGATATCGGGGACATCACTCCCTGAGGAGCCCTATTGATGCTGGAATTCCATGGGAGCCCCAGAGGAGCATCCTGAGGGATCTGAGGTGTGGATGGGCTCAGTTGCTCCAGGAGGGTCCGTGATCCTGGAATGCTGCTCCAAATCCTTGTGCTGTGTGTGTCACCTGGCCGCCAGGACCTGGCTCCCTGTGCAGGGGGATTTGGGGTTCCCAAGGAGCCTCCCCGTCCCTGGAATGCTGCAGCAAACTCTCAGCCAGTGGTGTTCAAACACAGGGTTGGGATAGGGATGGGAGGGAAGGGAAGGGACGTTTCCAGCAGAGGACACTCGGAGCAAACAGGATCTCTGTGCCACCGAGTGCCAGCTGGGGTTTGTCCCCCTCGTGGAGTCTCCAGGATGTTATTCCCGAGGGATGTGCAGCGGCTGCTCCAAGGGGTGACACCAACATGCGGAGTGACGGGAAGGATGGTGAAAAGGCAGCCTGGGAATGCCCAGCACCACCCCAGGATCTGCTCCTTGGCTCATCCTCCTCTCCTTGCCGTGGGAATGATCCAGCTGGGACGTGGATGGAGCTCTGCAGCCCTGCTTTGGGATCTTGGCTACCCCCGGGGACACAGGGACGAGGCTTCAGGACATCCCACATGGATTCTGCTTTCTGCTTCCCGCTGCCAGAGGGGAGAAAACCAAAACCACCCTGAGATGTTGTGTTGGGCCCCCAGGGATGTTGTGTCCCGGCCTTGGTTCCCACATCCTGTGCGGGGCCGTTCCTGCAGCTCACCGAGCCCATGGATGGATTTATCTGTTGGCAGCCTAAAAACCAGGAAGAAATCCCAGTTTTCGGCTCTGCTGGAGCCACTCCGGGTGCTGATTCTTCTCCTCTGGGTGCTGCTGTCTCGCTCGTGGTGGGGCTGTGCTGTCCCCTGGGCTATCCCAGGGCTGGGATTCCCATCGACATCCCGGGAATGGAGTGCTGCCGTTGCACGAGGCCACATCCCTTTTTTGGGTGGAAAACTCGTGGGATGAGTTACAGCGTGCAGCTGTTTCTGGAAGCTGGAGATTGCTGAGGATAAAACATTGGATCTTGGTGTATTCCAGGGATGGGCACCACTGGAGAGCTCCCAGGACAGGAATGTGGGAATGGTTGGAGGTGCTGGAGAACCACGAGGGGCCATTCTCTGGGATGATGCTCTGCTACAATGGCCAGCCCTGCCTCTCCCTCAGATGGGTGGAAATCCCGGGAAACTGGAATGGGAAGAGCCAGGGATCTGTTCTGCTTGTTTTGGTGCCGGAGGAGTGGTCCTGGCACTGCGTGGCAGGAGCTGCTGAGGCTCTGACCTTGTTCCCCTCAGCCCTAGCTCTGCTCCACGTCCTGCTTTGGGGACACTCCTGGAATGGCCATCCTGAGGATGCTTCCCATCCTGCTGGCAGAACCAGCTCCTGCTTTTTGAGGGCACAGGGATTTATGGATTTTCTGCAACAGAGGCCTAAAGGCCTTCTCTGTCTGGGATCTCGGAGCTGCCTGGAGGGAGCTGCTTTCATGGATCTCCTGTGCCTGCGGCTCCTGCCTGGAATCTCATCCTGGATGGGGATTTCCCTCTCCATCCCACAAGGATGAGAAAGCAGCTCTGGAAGGGGTGGGTGACCCAGCCAGGGCCTGCTCCATCCTGCTGTGTCCGTGGAGTGGGACAGGACATCGCCCCTGCTGCTGCCCAGAATGGCCCCTTCCATCGGGAATGGGCGGGAGCTGTTCCCCCAAAACTTGGACTTGGTGTGGGGAAACTTATTGTGGAATTCTGGAATGGTTTGTGTTGGAAGGACCTTAAAGCCCATCCAGTGCCACCCCTGCCATGGGCAGGGACACCTCCCTCTGTCCCAGGTGCTCCAAGCCCCGTCCAGCCTGGCCTTGGACACTTCCAGGGATCCAGGGGCACCTGGGTGCATCTTCTGCAGCTCTTGGGAAGACGTGCCAGGAGTTTCCTTGTTGGGAACACTGATGGAGCCCTCCATGCCTGGGGGTGTCCATTGGGCTGGGCCTTGTGCCAGCAGCTCCTGCTGTCCATCCCTGCCCCTCGGAGTGCCCCGGAGAAACCCTGAGCCAAGCTGCTTGTGGGGACCCGGAGGGCTCTGCTGCAGCCCGGGTGTCCCCTCGTTCCGGGTGTCCCCTCGTTCCGGGTGTCCCTAGCCTGTGATTCCCATTGCGATCAGATGCCCAAATGTGGCTTCCCTGGGAGTTGTGGGATGCTGCTGGAGGGGCCATGGCTGCAGGCAGGAGGGTCCCAGGCAGGAGCACCAGCTCCAAACCCTCCTGGCTGGAGCAGGGGTGGCCTGGGGACTCTCAGAAGTGGCTCCTTGGATTGCAGCTGGTTTTCTTCCAAGGTTGTGTTTGAACTAGGGAATGTGTCCGGTTTTCCCTTCCTTTCCCCATTGCCGCAGTTCAGCTTTTTCCAGCTGAACTGGAGCAGGCGGTGACTCTCCATAGCTGGATGAGTGCTGGGAGGGCTGGGATTCACTCCCAGAAAAACCTGGGAGCAGCTGGGGGGCTTTCTGCCATCCCAGCTGGGCTGCAGCTCCAGGGAATGTGGGGATTTATGTCCAGCCCCATGGTGGGAATGGAGGATCCTGCAGGACTTGCCCATGCCTGGCAATGTCGGAAGGGGTTGGGAGCAGAAGGATCCTGGGATGGGACCAGGACATTGTGTGGAATTTCCTTCTCCCCATGAAGCTGCTCCCGAGCAAATGAACAGGACTTCCCTGTCCTGAGCTGTCTGGGAGGCTCCTGGGTGCTGGAATTTTCTCTCCCTGACTGGTTTAGCAGCTGCCCTGCAGCCACGGAGTCTCTCTGCTTCCTGAGTGGGATTCCTGGATGGGTTTTTTTTCCTTTTACTACAAACTAACCATGTCCACAGGGATGAGTGTTCCGGGAATGCAGGGTTATCCCAGCAGGTGTGCCGTGCGTGCTGTGTCCTGGGGACTGTCCCTGGACACCTCTGTCCTGCTGCTAACGGGGCTTCTCCTTGCAGGCATCCAGTGGGGCCGCTCCCGGGAGCATCCCCCGGGAATGTCCCTTCCCGGCGCCGCCCCCGATCCCCGCTCCCGCGCCCCCTCCCCGGCTCACTGGTGCTTTCATTGCAGCAGCAGCAGCTCCAGGCCCAGCACCTCTCCCACGCCGCCCACGGGCCCCCGGTCCAGCTGCCGCCGCATCCCTCGGGGCTCCAGCCGCCTGGAATTCCGCCAGTCACCGGCACCAGCTCGGGGCTGCTGGCACTCGGTGCCCTGGGCAGCCAGGCCCACCTGGCAGTCAAGGACGAGAAGAACCACCACGACCTGGACCACAGAGGTGAGAGGGGCCGCTGCTGCTGGAGCTGCACAGTCCCGGGGTGGTTCGGGTGGAAGGGAGAGAAACGTTATCCAGGGCAGGGACACCTTCCGCTGTCCCAGGGTGCTCCAGGCTGGCCTTGGGCACTGCCAGGGATCCAGGGGCAGCCACAGCTGCTCTGGGCACCCTGTGCCAGGGCCTCACACCCTCACAGGGAGAAATTCCTTCCCTATAGCCAATCCATCCCTGCCCTCTGGCAGCAGGAAGCCATTCCCTGTGCCCCGTCCCTCCATCCCTTGTCCCCAGTCCCTTTCCAGCTCTCCTGGAGCCCCTTTAGGCCCTGGAAGGGGCTCTGAGCTCTCCCTGGAGCCTTCCCTTCTCCAGGTGAACATTCCCAGCTCTCCCAGCCTGGCTCCAGAGGGTTTCCAGCCCTCAGAGCAGCTCTGGGGCCTCCTCTGGAATTGCTCCAGCAGCTCCAGGTCCCTCTGATGTTGGGGGAACACCCTGGTCCAGTCATGGCTCATTTCCCACCACCCTATCCCTCGGGTCAGCTGCATTCAGACCATGGGATTGCACTTTTAGGGATGCAGAATTCCCTGAATGATGCTCAGCCTTTGGTGGAGCCTGGCTGCAGTTCCTGTGCCCTTGTTCAGCTGTGCCTTAATGGGAAAGCAGCCTTCATCCTCCTCTTCCTCGTCACCATCAGAGCCTTCCTGTGCTCAGGGATCCAGCTCTGGGCACCAGGAACTTGGTGGTTTTTCCCATTATGAGGGATCCGACCATTTTTCAGAGGACCAAAGGATCTGTGATTGCAGGTGCAAGCCAGCAGTGTTCAGCATTGTCCTGGCAGATCCCCCTGTCCACCAGCACAGGAGGGTTTGGGATATTTCCCCTCTGTGTTCCCGTTGGCAGGGCAGGTTCCCACAGCCTCTCCAGGCTGTTGGGCTCTGCTGGGGGATTTGGGGTGGGGAAAAAAAAAGCAGTGAGACAAAACTATTGGTAGGAGTTAGCCAGTTCCATTCCTTTTCCTGCATGGATTCAGATGACCAGAGATTCCAGGGAAGACAGGGTTGTTTGGGGACAAATGAATGGCTGAGCCATACCTTGGATGTGGAGCTGTGCACTCAGGACTGGTGGGTGGCTTCAGGAACAGGCACCTGAGGCTGCTGCCATTCCCTTTGGAGTCAGGGCATTTCCAGCTGTAAAATGTTTGGCTGGATAACTCACATGGACAGGAAGGAAGGGACAGGAATTGGATGGGAGAGATGGATGGAGGGAGATTTTAAAGCCAGACAGGTCTTGAGTTTAAGGGCTTTGAGTTAAGAGCATGAGGAGGTCCTGGGTTTATTTTTCTGGTTTAAGACTTACCCTAACTTGCTTTATTTTCCTGTCTCTTTATTTTGGCTGTCCCCTCCCCTCTGCCCCGGCATCTCCTGAAGAGCGAGACTCAAGTGCAGTAAGTCCCATTCCTTCCTTTTGCTCCCACTTTCTGGTGGCCGCTCGGCTGAGTTTTATTTATCCTTGAAAAACCCACCTGGTGGCTGGGAGCTCCAGGGCTGCCTTTGGCACAGGCATTACTAAATAATAAACCAGGCAATACAATTCCTCATCCTGCCTGGAAGAGCTGTGCTGGGATGAGTGGAGTCACCTTCTCCGTGGTGGTTTGGAAATTGGATTTCAAGCCTTGTGTTGGTGGCAGAGCCTTGGGAAATTCCGTCATTTTGACTGAATGAGCGCGGTCAGACCCGGAATCCTTGGGTGGTCAGGGAAGCTGGTTTATTCCTGGTCACTCTCCCATTATCTGGGGTCATTTCATCTGGGATGGGTTTGGTTATTACTCTGTGTTAAGCAGGACTTGGAAGCTCAAGCAGTTCCTAACCAGGGAAATCCCTGGATTTTGGAGGGCTCTGACACTCCGGAGGCTGCCCGTGGGTGATGGATTCTCTGGGAGTGGGGATGGAGGGGATATTGGGGGTGGCAGGAGCCAGGCGTGGGCTGCCCTGCTGGTGGAATGGGGCTGAGCCAGAACCTCCCACCCCGGTGTGCAGGGAAGATGGGACGTGGAAGGGATTTCTCTGTGGAAAGGGCTGTTAAATGTCGGAAGGGGCAGCCCAGGGAGGCAGTGGAGGTGTCCAAGGAAGGCCTGGATGTGTCCCTCAGCGCTCTGCGCTGGTGACAAGGTGGGGCTGGCTCCCAGGTCACACTCGGTGATCCCAGAGGTCTTTCCCAAGCCCAGCATTCCGTGTGAAAAGCTGCCAGGACAAAGCCCGGCTGAGCTGCGGCTCTGCAGCGATTTCCTGCCAGCCCCGAGCCCACAAACGGCCCTTTGGAGAGCGGGGAAGGGAAGTGCTCTGCGAGGGGGGAGGCAGAGGGGAATTGGGCATCATTAACCCGCTCCTCCGGCGGGCAGGGGGCCGTCGGAGCCGGGCAGCTTCCCAATCCATAAACTGTGAGCCGGGGTATTCCCCGTGGAGGTTTAATGTGTGCGATAATCAGCGTTAGTCATTCATATTTTCCCCAGCCTTTGCCTGTGCAATAAAAAATATTTAGTTCCTTGGCAGTGGGCCAGGAGCGGGGCTGAATGGATCGATGCCTCTAAATGCCTGACATGATTCTCTGGGAGCTGCGAGGGTTTTCAGCATGACTGCCTGGGAAGAAAGAGCTCCGTGTTATCCAAAGCTGCTTAGTGGGGACCGAGCAGAAACATGAACTGCTTTGGTTCTCCCTTTCAGCCGGGGAAGAAAGGCGGGCGCAGCTCAGCAACGGCGCTGCTTAGCGGGGCTGGCAGGCTCGGGAGCGGGGAGTGCTCCTACTGCTGCTCCCAGGGGCTGTGCTGGGGCGGGGGTGTGGGACCGGGGCCGTGCTGAGGGAGATGCGGGATCAGCCCTGTGCTGAGGGCAGTGCGGGACCGGGGCCGTGCTGAGGGAGATGCGGGATCAGCCCTGTGCTGAGGGCGGTGCGGGATCGGGGCTGTGCTGAGGGCGGTGCGGGATCGGGGCTGTGCTGAGGGCAGTGCGGGATCGGGGCTGTGCTGAGGGCGGTGCGGGATCAGCCCTGTGCTGAGGGCGGTGCGGGATCGGGGCTGTGCTGAGGGCGGTGCGGGATCGGGGCTGTGCTGAGGGCAGTGCGGGATCGGGGCTGTGCTGAGGGCGGTGCGGGATCAGCCCTGTGCTGAGGGCGGTGCGGGATCGGGGCTGTGCTGAGGGCAGTGCGGGATCGGGGCCGTGCTGAGGGCAGTGCGGGATCGGGGCTGTGCTGAGAGTGATGCGGGATCAGCCCTGTGCTGAGGGCGGTGCGGGATCGGGGCCGTGCTGAGGGCGGTGCGGGATCGGGGCTGTGCTGAGGGCAGTGCGGGATCAGCCCTGTGCTGAGGGCAGTGCGGGATCGGGGCCGTGCTGAGGGCGGTGCGGGATCAGCCCTGTGCTGAGGGCAGTGCGGGATCGGGGCTGTGCTGAGAGTGATGCGGGATCAGCCCTGTGCTGAGGGCAGTGCAGGATCGGGGCTGTGCTGAGGGCGGTGCGGGATCGGGGCCGTGCTGAGGGCAATGCAGAACTGGGACCAGGCATCCTCCTCATTGTGCTGCCATGTTTGCTTCCAGCATTTCCTGGGAATGCGGGCATCTCCTGGGCTTTGCTGCTTGAAGCAAGGGCAGAATTCCCCCTGTGCCACAGGCACAGACTCTGCCATTCCTGGTCACGTGGGTTTTCCGGGACATTTTGTGGCTGTCCTTTGGCTCCAGGGCCAGGATGCAGCCGTTCCTTTGCTCCTCCTGCATGCGGCTCCCCTGGGCTCTGGAGCTTTCCTGGGGATGCCAGCATGTCCTGGGCTTCGCTGCTTGAAGCAAGGACAGAATTCCCCCGAGCAGAGCTGTGCCACGGGCGCTGGGCTCTGCCGTTCCCAGCACTGAGTGTTTTCCTGGATGTTTTTATAAACAACCCCCTCCTGCATTTTCCTGCTGTTGCAGCAAAGGGGCTCACGTGTCCCTGGGCATCCTCAGAGCATTCCCAGGGCCCTCAGCGAGGCTGGTGTTGGATCTTGTCCCCTGGATCCTGTGGCATGGCAGGGACTACGGGGTCTCATCCCACTGCGGGGACACGGCTGCGTGTGTGTGTCCCCTTGGGACCTGCTGCTCGTGGAGTCCTGTTTCCTTCTGTTCCCCCTTCAAAGCTTTTCCCATCTCCACAGAATAATTCCGTGTCCCCCTCGGAGAGCCTGCGGGCCAGCGAGAAGCACCGGAGCTCCACGGATTACAGCATTGACTCCAAGAAGCGGAAAGCGGAGGAGAAGGACAGCATGAGCCGATATGTGAGTGACAGGGACGGGCTGCAGTGGCCACGGGGACACCTTGGGGCAGGATTTGGGGGGAGAAAGTGGGATGTGGGTGATATTTTCCAGACGTGGTGTGGGTGAGCTGGGGCATAGAAACCATGGAATCATTCAGGCTGGAAAAGCCCTTTGAGACCATGGAGTCCAGCCATCCCCCAGCACTGCCAAGGCCACCATAATCCATGTCCCCAAGTGCCACGTCCGCTCCCCTGACTGACTCCATCCCTGCCCTGGGCAGCCCCTTCCAATGCCTGACCACTTTTTCCATGAAGCAATTGTCCCTGATCTCCAGCCTGAGTGTCCTTAGGCTGCTCTTGGGGTGGTTTGGCTCCTCAGGGGGTGGATCCCCCCCAGTTTTTGGAGCTTTCTGCGGGGTGTGACACATTTTCTGTTCCAGGACAGCGATGGTGACAAGAGCGATGACCTGGTGGTCGATGTCTCCAACGAGGTGAGCCCTGGGTGGCTCGCGGTGTGGGTTTGGGATGTGGGAAGCGATTTCTTAGGGGCTTCCCAACACCGGCCTGAAGGAGGAGCTGGAGGGAGCCCTTCCCACTGTGGGAGTTCCAATGCTTTTCCCATCCCACAGGACCCTGCCACCCCCCGGGTGAGCCCAGCCCATTCCCCCCCGGAGAACGGCCTGGACAAAGCCCGTGGGCTGAAGAAGGGGGATGCTCCCAACAGCCCGGCCTCGGTGGCCTCCTCCAGCAGCACTCCCTCCTCCAAGACCAAGGACCTGGGCCACGTATGTCTCTTCTGTGGGGTCACCGGGGCGGGGACTCTGGATCCCGGCAGTTTGAGCTCATCCCGTATTTTCCATCCCTTCTCTCCCCAGAACGACAAATCCTCCACGCCTGGCCTCAAGTCCAACACTCCGACGCCCAGGAACGACGCTCCCACCCCGGGCACCAGCAGCACCCCGGGGCTGCGGCCCATGCCCGGCAAACCCAGCGGCATGGACCCCCTGGGTGGGTACCGGTGTCACCGCGGTGTCACCACTGTCCCCAGCACAGCTTCAGCTCGTCCCTGTCAGTGGGATGGGGAGGGGGGATCAGGTTTCTGGGGACCTAATCCAGGTGATGGCATGAGGAGGGAGGTCCAGTCACAGGGTGAGCAGGACTGGGATGAAGGGACACAGCCTCAAGCTGGGCCAGAGGAAGTCCAGCTTGGACATCAGCAGGAATTTGTTCATGGAAGGGGTGGTCAGGCCTTGGGAGGGGCTGCCCAGGCCATCTCTGGAGGTGCCCAGGCAAGGCCTGGACATGGCATTCAGTGCTCTGGGCTGGGGACAAGGTGGTGCTGGGTCAGGGATTGGACTCTTGTGGCGTGGGGTGTTTCTGTGTCCTGGCCCTGCCCGTGTCCTGGCCCTGCCCGTGTTCTGGCCCTGCCCGTGTTCTGGCCCTGCCCATGCTCCGTGCCCTGCCCATGTCCCGGCCCTGCCCATGTCCCAGCCCTGCCCATGCTCTGTGCCCTGCCCGTGTCCCAGCCCTGCCCATGCTCCGCGCCCTGCCCGTGTCCCGGCCCTGCCCATGCTGTGTGCCCTGCCCATGCTGTGTGCCCTGCCCATGCTGTGTGCCCTGCCCATGCTCCGCGCCCTGCCCATGCTCCGCGCCCTGCCCGTGTCCCGGCCCTGCCCATGCTCTGTGCCCTGCCCATGCTCTGTGCCCTGCCCATGCTGTGTGCCCTGCCCATGCTCTGTGCCCTGCCCATGCTCCGCGCCCTGCCCGTGTCCCGGCCCTGCCCATGCTGTGTGCCCTGCCCATGCTCCGCGCCCTGCCCATGCTCCGCGCCCTGCCCGTGTCCCGGCCCTGCCCATGCTCTGTGCCCTGCCCATGTCCCAGCCCTGCCCATGCTCTGTGCCCTGCCCATGTCCCGGCCCTGCCCATGTCCCAGCCCTGCCCATGCTCTGTGCCCTGCCCGTGTCCCGGCCCTGCCCGTGTCCCAGCCCTGCCCATGCTCTGTGCCCTGCCCATGCTCTGTGCCCTGCCTGTGTCCCGGCCCTGCCTGTGTCCCGGCCCTGCCTGTGTCCCGGCCCTGCCTGTGTCCCAGCCCTGCCCATGCTCTGTGCCCTGCCCATGCTCTGTGCCCTGCCCGTGTCCCAGCCCTGCCCATGCTCTGTGCCCTGCCCATGCTCTGTGCCCTGCCCGTGTCCCAGCCCTGCCCATGCTCTGTGCCCTGCCCATGCTCTGTGCCCTGCCCGTGTCCCAGCCCTGCCCATGCTCTGTGCCCTGCCCATGCTCTGTGCCCTGCCCGTGTCCCAGCCCTGCCCATGCTCTGTGCCCTGCCCATGCTCTGTGCCCTGCCCGTGTCCCGGCCCTGCCCATGCTCTGTGCCCTGCCCGTGTCCCGGCCCTGCCCGTGTCCCGGCCCTGCCCATGCTCCGTGCCCTGACCGTGTCCGTCTCTCCGCAGCCTCGGCCCTGCGGACGCCCATCTCCATCGCGGGCTCCTACGCAGCGCCCTTTGCCATGATGGGGCACCATGAGATGAACGGGTCCCTGACGAGCCCCGGCGCCTACGCGGGGCTGCACAACCTCCCCCCGCAGATGAGCGCAGCCGCCGCTGCCGCCGCCGCCTACGGCCGGTCACCAATGGTGAGCTTTGGAGCTGTACGTAGCACTTTTAGCTCCTTTCTCGCTGGGGGGAGGGCTTGGGGGGCTTTGGGGGGCTGGGAGGTTGAGGCTCCTTCTCAAAGCCAGCTGTAGTTTGAAATGGCCACCATTGAAGGGGGGGTGGAGATGCTTCCTCAGGGATGACATGGATGTGCCACTGGATCGGGGTTTCTCCTTCCCTTTCCTCAGCCCCTTACCTATTGTTTGGCCCCCTTCTCATTCCTCTCACTAAACTCCTGTTTTAAGGCAAAACAAAGAGTCAAGCGCTGCCATTGGTGCTGCGCCCAACGTGGCTGATCCCATCCCTGGGGGCTTGGGAATAACATGGGGAGAGGGAGTGTGTCCAGCCTGGTTCCTGCAGACCCAAGACCTTTGGCTGTTTCCCCTTCCTGCCAGGGGGAAATACCGATTGGCTTTGAGCAGCAAGGGAAAAGTACCCCAAAGTCCCCAGGGGGCCATGGATGGGAAGCTGTGTGCTGTTCCCAGCCCCAGTCTGGCCTCACCCGTGTCCGTGCATCTCTTGGCAGGTCGGGTTTGACCCACACCCCGCCATGCGAGCCCCGGGCCTACCCTCCAGCCTGGCGTCCATCCCCGGAGGGAAACCGTAAGCCCCGCTTGGATTTCTGTGGGATCAGAGGGGATGAGTGGCCGGGAGGGAGACGAGGGAGGGCTTCAGCCAGGGCTGGCGCTGGGGACACGATGTGACAGCGGGCTGTCCCCACGAGCTCTGTCCCTGGAGATGAGCCCTTTCCCACCCTGGTAGGGCCTACTCGTTCCACGTGAGCGCGGACGGGCAGATGCAGCCGGTGCCGTTTCCCCACGACGCGCTGGCGGGGCCCGGCATCCCGCGGCACGCGCGGCAGATCAACACGCTGAGCCACGGCGAGGTGGTGTGCGCCGTCACCATCAGCAACCCCACCCGCCACGTCTACACCGGCGGCAAGGGCTGCGTCAAGATCTGGGACATCAGCCAGCCCGGCAGCAAGAGCCCCATCTCCCAGCTGGACTGCCTGGTGAGGGGCTGGCTGTGGCCGGAGCTGGGGTGCGGCTGCTGCTGTCCCCAGTGCTGTGTCCCCTCCTCCACCCACTTCTAATGGCATTCATCACCTTCTCCCCATTAACATCAACATCTCTTCCCCACATCGCCATCTATGTTTCCTCTTTCCCCCATTGCCCTCCCTTTCCTCTTCCCCCCTTAACATCCTGTCTCTCTTTTTCCCCATTACCAACTCTTTGTCCTCCATTATTGTCTTTTTCCTCTTCCCTGTTTCCTCTTCCCATTATCTCTCTTTTCCCCCCTTAAATGTCCCTCTTCCTCCTCCCACTGTCAACATCCCTTTTCCTCTTTCCCCATCCTTTGCCCTCTTTCTCTCTTCCCCCTGCGCACTCCCTTTCCTCTTCCGTCTCAACATCCCTTCTCCTCTCCCGCTTTAACACCCCTTCCCTCTACCCTCTTCCCCATCCATCACCATCTCCCCACTCCTCAACTCCTCCCTCCCGTCCCCCACGGCCCCTCACCGTCCCTTCTGTCCCCAGAACAGGGATAACTACATCCGCTCCTGCAAGCTGCTGCCGGACGGCCGCACGCTGATCGTGGGGGGCGAGGCCAGCACTTTGACCATCTGGGACCTGGCGTCGCCCACGCCGCGCATCAAGGCCGAGCTGACGTCGTCGGCGCCCGCGTGCTACGCGCTGGCCATCAGCCCCGACGCCAAGGTGTGCTTCTCGTGCTGCAGCGACGGCAACATCGCCGTGTGGGACCTGCACAACCAGACCCTCGTCAGGTGAGCCCCCAGCCGGTGTCCTGCTGGGGGGTTGGGTGTGAGGACCTTGGGGATCGTGGGCTGGGGTGGGAAGGGCCTTAAAGGTCATTTGTACCCTGTCACATCCCTTTTCCTCTTCCTTTTGTCAGCAAAGGACTGACTTTTCCTCTTTTCCCCATCATGGTCCCTTTTCCTCTTCCTCCATTGATGTCCCTTTTCCTCTTTCCCCACCCCATTTCCCTCTCTTTCCTCTTTCCCCCATTGACATCCCTTTCCTCTTTTCCTTGGGCATGGACGCCTTCCAGTCTCCCCAGTGGCTGCAAGCCCCATCCAACCCAGCCTTGAACATTCCAGGGATGGGGCAGCCACAGTTCCTCTGGGCTGGTGCCAGGAACTCCCTCTGGTGATGCTGCACCATCTCCTGGTGCTCATCCCTAAACCAGCCCAACCCTTGGCCAGGCTGGTGCTCCTCAGCACAGGATGCTCCCGGATGGATTTCCAGGAATCTTTGGTGTGGATGAGCCACGTAAACATAGTCTCTGAGCACCTTGAACCCAACTCCATGCTTTTCCTAGCCACTCCCCTTGCAGAATTCCATCATTTTTTCTGCTCCCAAGGCAATTCCAAGGCCACACGGACGGGGCCAGCTGCATAGACATCTCCCACGATGGTACCAAGTTGTGGACGGGGGGCCTGGACAACACGGTGCGTTCCTGGGACCTACGGGAAGGGCGGCAGCTGCAGCAGCACGACTTCACCTCCCAGGTACCGCCCCGGGAACGGGCTGGCACAGGATTTATCCCCATGGAAAACAGGGAGTCCCGCTCGGCCGCTGGCTCGTGCCCACTGCAGGAAGGGGCTTTTCCTGTGGGGAAAAGGGCTCTGTGATCTCCGAGTGTGGCTGTTCCCGCTGGTTTCGGTGTGACCCGGGACTGCTGGAACTGTGGGGCTCCCTGGATCTTGTTCCAGCTCCTGCAGGATTAGGCTGCCGTTAGGGAAGTAGCTCTTCCCATGGGATGCCTGTGGATGTGACAGGGTTCTCGGGGTGCCCTGAGGGTGGGATGGGAGCAGGGATCAGGATCCTGCCACCTCCAGCAGGGCCTCCCTGATCCGGAGGGGCCAAGCTGGAACCTTAAGTCCGTTCTGCAAGGGCAGCAATATCCATGGGGATGGAGCCATCCAAACCTATGGATGTGCCTCTCCCAGCCTGCTCCGTCCATCTGGGACTGGCCAGCAATGGCTGGATCCCAGAATGGTTGGGTTGGGAGGCACCTTGAGGACCTCTCATCCCAACCTTCCACGGAGTGCTGTGGGCAGAGCAGGCGGTGAATTCCCACTGATGTCCCTGTATCCCGCTTCCCGCTGCAGATCTTTTCCCTGGGATACTGCCCGACGGGCGAGTGGCTGGCGGTGGGCATGGAGAGCAGCAACGTGGAGGTGCTGCACCACACCAAGCCCGACAAGTACCAGCTGCACCTGCACGAGAGCTGCGTCCTCTCCCTCAAATTCGCCTACTGCGGTAAGCAGCTCCCACCTGGAGCTCCGGCAGGGATGGGGATCATGGAATCGTGGAATGGTTTAGGCTGGGAGAGACCTCAAAGCTCTCCCATTCTGCCCCCTTGGGACAGCTCCCAATAGACCCCCCCAGACCCCCCGCTCATGGATGGGGATCGTGGAATCATGGAATATTTGGGGTTGGAAGGAACCTTAAAGCTCATCCCATTCCACCCCCTTGGGACAGCTCCCACTATCCCAGGTTGCTCCAAGCCCTGTCCAGCCTGGCCTTGGACACTTCCAGGGATCGGAAACAGGGATGCCCACGAACTGCAGGAAGGGACGGTGCTCAGTGCAGTGGTGGGGGGGCTGAGCGTGGATAATTCCAGCAGGATCCAGCCCATGGATGCTGCACTTGGGGTTTATCCCCATAAACCCATCCTGGCTGTCCTGCAGACAGCCCCGGGCACCGCCGGGGGTGGGAAGCAGCACCTGGATCATCCCAGCAGAGCGGGGCTGGGCAGGACTCCCCAGGGAACCTCCAGGTTTTCCCACTTCTCCCAAATCCCTGAGGTTAAGCAGCCTGTGGGGCAGGGAAAGGTCAGCCCTGGGATCTGTGGGGCAGGGAGGTGGCACCGGCAGCGTTCGGCTGCTGATCCCGATTTCCCGGCACAGGGAAGTGGTTTGTGAGCACGGGGAAGGACAACCTGCTCAACGCCTGGAGGACGCCCTACGGAGCGAGCATCTTCCAGGTAGGAGACCTCGGGAAGGGCGCGGGATGGGGGCTTCTCCCAGATTCCCATTCCACGTTATCCTGGAGAGAGGGGAGATGCTCTGGGATGGCCGGGTCGGTATCAGGGTGAGGGATGTGGTGATGCCCCCAGCGTGGATGCTGCTGGGAGATCCTGGAAACCCAGCCTGATGGATTTTTCCCCCTCCTGCTTTTCCCAGTCCAAGGAATCCTCGTCCGTGCTGAGCTGTGACATCTCCGCGGATGACAAGTACATCGTCACGGGCTCTGGGGACAAGAAGGCCACAGTCTACGAGGTCATCTACTGAGCCTGGGATTTCCGGACGGGCCGGCAGCTCCCGGCCCCGGCAGCACTCGGGAATGCTCTGGGAATGCCGAGGGGAGGCCCCGGGCCCGGCCCAGCTCCGCCTGGCATCGCTCCGCCCGGCATCCGCCACACTCGGATTTATTTGGAGATCAGCAACTCTGGCACACATGGAAGCCCTAAACGGATTTTTATTTGGTTTTAGGGTTTTGGGGTTTCTTTGGATTTTTTTTTTTTTTTTGGTTTTTTTTTTTTGGTTTTCCGGTTCTTTCCGTCTGGCTTTGGTGGCACTATCAAGGACTCCTTTTTTATTGGGACTTTTTTTTTGTGCATCCCGCATAAGACTTGTGAAAAATGTAAATACTGGACTAGGAAATAGCGTGGGAAGGGGGGACCCTCCCGGTACACTTAGCTGTGTATTTTTGTCTGCTGTAATTGTATTCCACTGATGGTTTTGGTGGTGGCAATTTTATTCTGGGGGTTTTTTGGTTGGTTTTTGGGTTTTTTTTGGTTGGTTGTTTTTTTTTTTTTTTCCCCCTTTTCCCACCCCCTCTGGAAGTGTCCGTGGGGACTTTGCCATCCAGGCTGAGCAGAGATGTCCACTGGTGAAAAGTTGTTCCTCCTGTCGTGCGTTGTGTGTTAGTGATGGTGGGGAATCGCTCGGATCCTCAGCTACTGACGGGACATCGACACAATCACCTTGGGGTTTGTTTTTTATAGATGGATTTATGGATTTATCCTTATTTTTTTTCCGTGCTTGGATGTTTGAAGAAAAGGGGAAGCCCACGCAAGCCCTTCTTGGTCTTCGGACAGAAGCAAATGAGGAGTGATTTCAAAGAAAGCTTAGAAAATTCAGCTCAGGGAGCCACGAAAGATAATAGCAAACTTATGTGTTTTGTATTCAAATGAAAGTAAAGAATTAGAATTGATAACCTTGAAAAAAAAAAAAAAGACAAAAAAAAAATACAGTTTTTTTTTAAAAGCAAAAAAGTTTACTAACAAGTAGGGTTTGTGTGTGGTGGGGGGGCTGCTTGTGGTCCTTGTGGGCTTTATGGTCTTGTGTCTTCTGGTTTTATGGAGCAACTCCCTCCCCCCACAGGCCTTTTGTACTAAAGGGTTCCGAAAAGGACAAAAAAAAAAAAAGAAAAAAAAAAAAGAGACAAAAAACCCACGAAGACCTAACGGGAAAATAAAAGTATTTGTGTAGCAGCAGTGCTCACCTGTGTTGTAGCACACGGCAGAGGATTTTTATACCGCATTTTTATGGATTATTTTTGGCGAGTTGGATCTGGTCCAAAAGGAGAAAAAAAAAAGTTTAGGGTTGAGGGGAGAATGGTTTGGAGAGGAGGATGGAGAGGTGGGACCTGGAATTGCAGCCCTCCCAGGAGCTTCCATCCCATCCCTCAGGGATCCATCCCATCCCTCCAGCTGCTCCCGGGGCAGACAGAGGAGCTGGGCTGGGAAGGAGGAGGGATCTCCTGGGAACTCCTGGTTTTCCCGTCAAAACGAGAGGGTTCGGAGCTGAAATGAGGGAATGTTCCAGGCCCAGGGTGGCTCGGTGGGAGGATGGGATCAGTTTGGGGCATTGATGATCCAAGAAAGGAAAAGCTGAGGTCTCTAAAGCTGCTTTTAGGGAAAGGCATTTTGGGGTGGTTTGGCTCAGATTGATGGCTCTGCCCCTGGCCCTGGGGCCAGCAGAGCCTTGGAGGGGTCCAGGGATGTCCCAGGGGTGTTTTGGGGTCGGTCTTGGGATCTGTGGGGGCAGCTCTGCCCCTTTCTGCACCCTGACCCTGGGCACAGCATTCCCGGCTCCGTGGCCTTCGGAGCATCCTGCTCTGCACAGATGGGCTGTGTTGGGAAGGGCTGGGGGGCTCTGCCCTGTCCCTGGGGTCACCCCCAGCTCGTGTCCCCCAGGCTCCCAGGGCTGCAGCTGGGCTGCTTCGTTTTCCTCCCCGAATGGCAGGACTGAGGTGCAGGAATTGCATGTTGCGGAGCTGGTGGAGCTCCCGGAGCCAGGCTCTCGACTTCACACCAAAGTATGTAGCAGAATCTGTACAGCTGTTAATAACTACCACTGGTTTTTGTAAAAAAGGGCCAAAAAGCGAAAAAAAAAGAATAAAAAGTCAATGTACTGAAGCTCAACCGCAAGCAAAGTGTCTCTGAACCCTCTGATCCACGGAATTTCACGGAGGTGGGGGGAAAGGCAGGAGCAGGGGAGGGTTGGGGTGCACAGGACACCCGTGACAGGGATCCCCGAGCTGGGGGGTGATGCTGGAGCGGGGATGGAGCCCAGGATGGATGGGAGGAGTTCTCATCCCTCGGCCTCTCCCCCATCCCGTGGGATGGGCTCATTCCAAACCACTTCCCTCCCTTTCCCAGCTCCAAGGCAGCACCCAGCAGCTTTAGTTCTGCTCCTGCCAGGATTTGGGGATGCAGGGAAAGGGCTGGGATTGGGGCACCCTGCCCGCGGGGTGCCTCAGGACCGGGATCAGGCAGCTCCCGAGCCCCGGGATGCGAGCCCCGGCATTCCCGAGCTGCCGGCCCGGCACCCTGCTGGAGACAAAGCCGTGCCGTGAGCTAGGACAGCTGTAGGGTCCTGCGGGGCTCCCGTGATGGATTGGACACGACAGGACCTGCTGCCAGGGAGGGATAAAGGGCGGCAGCGGCGCTCTGCCCGCTCGGCTTCCCGGTAATGGGCAGGGCAGCGCTCGGGTTGCGTTTCCCCGGGGCTGGAGGCTGCACGCCGCCAGGGGCTGACGCAGGGGACCATTAGAAGATAGGAATTGCAAGGAATCCTTTGTTGGAAGATTGGGAGAGCGAAGGGAAGGGGAAGGGACCCCCAGGACCCCCCGCGCCACCCCTTCGGCACCTGAGCGGCTCTGGCCACGCTTCCAACCCTTCCCAGGAAACTGCTGCCCTTGGCAGTCCATGGGGTTGGACTCCGGCTTTTCCAAGTGCTGGGGGAGGGGTGTTGGGCTCTCCCATTCCCATTTGTGTCAGCCAGCTCCCAGATTTTGTAATTCAGTCATTCCCAGCCCCCACGCTGGATTTTCAAATGATAAATTCATGAGGGCTTTTTAAAGGTGCTGTCGGGTCAGGCTTGGCCCACGCTGCCAGGCCAGGAAGGCAGAGCTGGAAACGGCTGGAAAACCGAGCGGGAACTGATTCCCCCAAGAGCCTGAGGATGTGAAGGTGGCACCTTCTGTGGCATTGCCCACTTTTTGTGTATGATTTCCTTCCGTGAGCGTGGAATTCCTGCACGGAAGGGCTCCCACGGAGCAGGCAGGGATTTGATCCTGGAGCATCAGAACCGCTTTTCCCATGCTGGGTCTCTGTCCCTGAAGGGAGCACTGGGAAAGGGGCAGGGGCGGCAGAGCCGTGCTGGGCCGTGTCCTGCTGTGTGTCCCATGTCCTGCTGTGTGTCCCGTGCCGTGCTGTGTGTCCCATGCCATCCCATCCCATGTCCTGCTGTGTGTCCCGTTCCCTGCTGTGCGTCCTGTGCCAGGCTGAGCCGTGTCCACCCCGGGAACAAAGCAGAGCCCATCCAGCTGTGCCCTAGGCACGCCCACGGCGTCTGCCCACCACGGAATCCGGGATAACGGGATATCCCTGCCCACCACGGAATCCGGGATAACGGGATCCCCCTTCCTCCGGTTATCCCCGGCTCTGTTATCCCGTGGAGGACTTCACCCTTCGGGGTTCACAGAGCAGCACTCACCCACCGCGGGGCGTTCCCAGCCCCATCGAAGTCCTTCCCAGCCCCTTCC
Source organism: Coloeus monedula (assembly GCF_965178545.1). Lineage (NCBI taxonomy): Eukaryota > Metazoa > Chordata > Aves > Passeriformes > Corvidae > Coloeus > Coloeus monedula. The sequence goes on along the minus strand of NC_138794.1, from coordinate 12,387,227 downwards.
CGGCCCCATCCCAGCCCTTCCCAGCCCCTTCCCGGCCCTTCCCACCGCAGCCGTGCGGTTGCCAGGGTGCCACCCCGGGCTGGGAACAGATGGCGGCGGCTCTCGGGGACACCCTCAGCTGCTGCTGTCGCTGGCTGCTGCCGCCGAGTGCGGATTCTGCTGGCACCGCTCCCTTCGGCGGCTCTGCCTCTGCCTCGCACCCGTTTTAATTACAGTAATTGAGTTATAATGAGTGATTGTGCCGGGCCATTGTGCGCGGGGAGGCTCCGGTGCTGAAGGGCGGCCCCTGCTCGCGCTTTGTTCGCTGCTCCGAGGGTGGCATCGCTTCCGAAGGCTCGCAGAAACCGGCGGCTGCCTTCAGATGTTCATCGTGCTCCTCTTCCCGGCGCTGGTGCTCCCCTGGATCCCGCTGGAAAGCGGCAGCAACGGATAAAAACTCATTTGGCTTAATTCCCCGCTGGAAAAAAAAAAAAAAAAAAGCCAGCAACAAGCGGAGCCAAGGCGGAAAGCAAAACAGCCCAGCAACACAAATCGCAGCCCTGCGGAGCCCTGCGCTGGAAAAACCCGTCCTGGGGCTGGCACGGGGTGCCGTGGCAGGAGGGGCCGGTGACACTGGGGCCTGGGACAAGGGATGTGGGACAGGACACAGGGAATGGCTTCCCACTGCCAGAGGGCAGGGATGGATGGGATACTGGGAAGGAATTGTTCCCTGCGAGGGGGTGAGGCCCTGGCACAGGGTGCCCAGAGAAGCTGTGGCTGCCCCATCCCTGGGAGTGCCCAAGGCCAGGCTGGCCGGGGCTTGGAGCAGCCTGGGATAGTGGGAGGTGTCCCTGCCCATGGGCCTGGATATCATTTCATGTCCCTTCCAACCCAAACCATTCCAGGATTCCATGATCCACCTACTGAAATCCCCCATTTCCCTGGATTCCCGTCCCTGTCAGTCCTACTCCTGTTCCCAGGGCTGTCCCCACCAGCCCCTGACATTCCAGGCTCTTGTCCCACGGCCAGGCCTGCTCGGGGGGGGGGGCTGGATTTGCCTTAAATCCCCAACTCTGTCCCCACCAATGTGGGATGAGCCACCCCTCACCCTGCTGAGCCTGGAGCATCCCTGATTTCCACCTGGGAAAAGCCCCGTGGCGCTCCCCATCCAGGATTTGGGAATGCTGGACTGGTCGGGATGGGTTTGGGGGCAGCCCTCAGACAGCCCAGAGAGAGCCCCAAAATGCAGCCCCGTTATCACCCCCCCTCTCCCCTGGGGGTGCTTTGGGGTTTTTTGGCTTTTCTGGGTAACAATAAAAACTTTCATTGGAGCAAAACCTTGGCTGGCCAAAATGAGCCTCGTTAATTCCAGGGAATTGTTTCATCTCGGCTCAACAGGAATAATGAATCTTTTTTTATTATTACTTTTTTTTTATTACAAGATGAGTTGGTGAACAGCCAACTTCCTCCGGGGGAATTCCTGGGGAGTGTTGATCCCGGCTGGAATTTACCTTGGAGGAGTGGGGGAAAAAAATTGAAAAAAGGAGGGGAGAAAAAAAAGAGGGAAAAAAATAAAAAGAGAAGGAAAAAAGCGAAGGTTTTAAAGGCTCAAATGCTGCTATTCATAACAACGTGTGATTGAGCTCAGCCTTTTCCTGACAGCTCCCAGATGGAGCCAAGGCTTTTCCACAACACCCTCACACAACACTTCCCTCCGGAGCCAGCTCCAGCCCCAAACAAAAATTGGGAGCACACAGGCGCCTTGTTATCCTCGGGAAAGCCGAGGAGCACCAGAGCCCGCAGGAATCCGGCTGAGCTTGGCCCTGCCTGGAAAATCCAATCCCAGGGCTGTGTGTGCCTGGGTCACCCTGTGGGGCTGGGCCCCGAGTGTGCCCGGGTTTGTGGGGTGCTCCCGGGGCTCAGGGCTGGGTTTATCCCAGTTTTGTGTTAATCAGAAAAGATAACAAATGGCATTACAGTGCTGCAGGGGCAGCTGGGCTTTAATGGGATTTTGGAGATTTTTATGCTTCCATAAAACTTTCTGCGCATTTCAGGCTGGGAGAGCACCCAGAGCGCTCCTCACTCGAGGTGCTGGTGGCAGAGGCGGTGGCACAGCGCTGGCACCGTGTCCCCTCTGCTTCCCCTTGGATGTGCAGGGATGGACACGGAATATTCCGGACCGGCAGCAAAGGGCCAGGACCGAAGGGATCAGTGGATCCATCGGTTTGGGGAGGCTGGGAATGCAGCGGATGGAGGGTGGAAGGGCAGAGCTTCCCTCGGGAGCCGGCAGGGCCGGGAGGGAACGGAGCATCCCAGCCCAGCATCCAGCCCCTCCATCCCAGTCCCTCTCCAGCTCTCCTGGAGCCCCTTTAGGCCCTGGAAGGGGCTCTGAGCTCTCCCTGGAGCCTTCCCTTCTCCAGGGGAACATTCCCAGCTCTCCCAGCCTGGCTCCAGAGGGGCTCCAGCCCTCAGAGCAGCTCCGGAGCCTCCTCTGGAATTGCTCCAGCAGCTCCGGGTTCTCCCGCTGTTGGGAATCCCACACAAACCTCATCAAAGCTGGACACGAGCTGGGACGGGATGGGGACAGCGACACTGTGGGACACGTGGCAGCGCGGGCAGCACCTCGTGCCACCCCAGGAGCTGCTCCATGGGCCCTGGGCACACCTGGAATGCCGAAGGAGGAGAACACAGGCTGATGGATAACTGGGATCCTGGGGTGGTCCCACAGCACCTGCGGGGGGTTAATTAATGCCTCATTTAAAACCCAGACGGGCTAAGCCCGACCTGCTGATGGTTCCGGCTCTCCCAACGCCTTCCCTGCGGCTTTGCCTCTGGCAGGACTCCGGGCACAGCATTCCCGGCGGGACCGGGATCGCGCACAGACAGCGCAGGGCCGGGATTTGGGGACGCTTTCCCCTCCCTGGGAATCCAGGAGCTCTTCCCCAGGCGTCCAAGTGCATTCCCGGCAGCTGGAAGTGCCCTGTGGCAGCTGGGCCGCTCTCGAGGCGGTGCCGGAGCCGCTCCACCCCGCTCTGCCGCCGGGAGTCGGGATATTATCCCAATTTTTGTTGTGTAACCAGAACATGCCGGGGATTGCGGTAATCCATTAATGCTCCCTGGGGAGGATTTGGAGCTCCGCACTTGTGGCCTGACGCCTTCCCTGGGGATAAACACGGCACCCCCTGGGAATGCTGCAGGGCAGGGAGAGACCGGGAATGCTCCTCCCTGGACCCCCAGCGTGGGGGACACATCCCTGCAGTGCTCCGGGTGCTCCTGGATGGGGGTGGGTCCGTCTCAGGTACCTCAGTGGGGGGACAGGGAGCTGCTCCTGGTGGCACTGCCCTTCCCGTGGGATCGTGGCCAGGGTCGGGTCCCTCTCGTGTGCTCAGCCCCTTCTTTTTGGGAAAAACAGCTCGGATCCCTCGAATCCCCCTCTGGACAAGAGGGATGGGAGGGATGGGACAGCCTCCCACGGTGCTGCTCGGTTCCCAGCACATCCCTTCTCCCCCGGCTGGGTGCTGGGAATGGATGGAAAGGGGAAAAGGTGCAGCAGGGATGAGTCCTTGAGGATGGAGCTGTGCCCGTGCTCCTGCTCCAGGCACAGGTTTGGGAGCCCCTGCCTGACCTGCAGGGCAGGGAATGGCTTGGATCAGCCGGGATCTCATGGCACAGCCCGGATTCCATGGCACAGCACCCCTGGCACTGGCTGTGCCCTCTGGATCACTGCTGGACACGGCAGGAAGCCACCACTGCCCTAGACTCTTCCACAGGAGCTAAAGGGATCTGAAAACAGGGAATTTCCTGGAAAGAGAGCCCAAAACATCTGTGGGAGCAACATCTGGGCAGGCCCAGGGTTCTCATGCTGGGCTCCCACCCAGCCCAGCTCCTCCTGGGATAAACTCCAGGGAGAGCTCAGAGCCCCTTCGAGGGCCTAAAGGGGCTCCAGGAGAGCTGGAGAGGGACTGGGGACAAGGGATGGAGGGACAGGACACAGGGAATGGCTTCCCGCTGCCAGAGGGCGGGGATGGATGGGATATTGGGAAGGAATTGTTCCCCGGGAGAGGCTGGGCTGGAATTCCCTGAGCAGCTGTGGCTGCCCCTGGATCCCTGGAATGTCCCAGGCCAGGGCTCGGAGTGGTCCGGTCCCGGTGCTGCTCCACAGGTCTGTCCACGGATCCCTCTCCAGCTCCATCCCCTTGGCTGGCTCCCCACAATCCCCAAAAGCAGCTCAAAAATTCCTCTGAGCATTCCCCAGCTCTGCACACGAGCGGAGGGCACTGGGATTAACCACATCCCAGCCTGGAATTCCCGAGCCTGGAGCTGCCTGGAGCTGCAGCAGGCGCAAGGACCTCTCCTGGCTTTCTCCAGCCCTTCCTTAAGTAAGCAGCTTTCCCCTCCCCTTTCCCAACACTTCACCTCGGGATCCTCCCCCTTGGAACACAGGCGGGCCTGGCACGCACTCCCGGACCACCCTGGGAAGCAAATCCCGGTAATTTATGGAGAGGCTCAGCTGAGAACAGCCCGGGTGGGTTTTTTTTTTCCCTTCCCCCTTTTTTTCTTTCTGTCCTGACTATAAATTTTTCATGGAATTTAGAAAACACCAGCAAATCCCCAGGGACACTTCTAGAACCTGCCCGAGGCTCGGAATCCAAGGATCTCCCCAGCAGTGCATCAGGAGCTGGGGGCAGCAGCATTCCCAGTCCTCATCGGGGGACAGGGAATATCCCTGTGTGTCCAGGAGCCCATCCACCCCCAAGATCCCACGGGGACATGGGGGCAGAGCAGCTCCAGGCTGGGATGAGCCAGTCCCTGCCTGTCCCTGCCCCCAAACATCCCCAAATCCCCATTTCCCAGATCCCTGCCTGCTCCCAAACTCCCCCCAAATCCTCATATCTCAGATCCCTGCCTGCTCCCAAACTCGCCCCAAATCCCCATTTCCCAGATCCCTGCCTGCTCCCAAACATCCTCCCCAAGTCCCCCTTTCCCAGATCCCTGCCTGCTCCCAAGGATCCCCCAAATCCCCATTTCCAGGGTCTCCACCTCGGGAAGGAGCTGCTGGGGACAGAGCTGTGCCCAGGGAGCCCCAGCAGGGCGCTGCCACCTGCACGTCCCCCAGGTCCCGGATGGGGAGGGTTTTCCATGGGCAGGGTGGGGTTTCCTTGGACAGGGAACCGGGGCAGTGCCATCCCCATCTCGGAGCACTTCCCATTTGTCTCCATTCCTGGCAGAAAGGCCCAGTGATCCTTGGAAAGGGCCCCTTGTGGGGCCACACCGTGGCTCCTTCCCGGCTTTCCTGCCCTAATGAAGACAAATGAACATTATCCCAATCTGTTCCAGCAATTCCTGCTTCCAAGCAGCGCTGGGAGGACGCTGGGGACCCCTCGCTCACTGCGCTGCCTGCACTGGCTTTGGAGATGGGAGTCCTTGGGAGCATTCCCAGAGGATTCCAGGCTCCATGGACAGGGCTTGGATTTGTTGCTTATCACGGAATCCTGGGATGGTTTGGGCTGAGAGGGACCTTAAAGCTCATCCCGTTCCAAGGGCAGGGACACCTTCCACTATCCCTGGCTGCTCCAGGCTGGCCTTGGACACTGCCAGGGATCCAGGGGCAGCCACAGCTGCTCTGGGAATTCCAGCCCAGCCCCTCCTCACCCTCACAGGGAGCAATTCCTTCCCAATATCCCATCCATCCCTGCCCTCTGGCAGTGGGAAGCCATTCCCTGTGTCCTGTCCCTCCATCCCTTGTCCCCAGTCCCTCTCCAGCTCTCCTGGAGCCCCTTTAGGCCCTGGAAGGGGCTCTGAGCTCTCCTTGGATCCTTCCCTTCTCCAGGTGAGCATTCCCAGCTCTCCCAGCCTGGCTCCAGAGGAATTCCAGCCCTTGGAGCAGCTCCGTGTTCTCCTTGTCCACCACTCCTGCACATCCCCAAACGCAGCCGTGACTGTAAAACCAACACCCAAACCCAGGGACTGCGCCCAGGGCGAGGCCAGCGGGGACACCCCGGGCTCGGGAGGGGACAGGGAAGTGTCACCTTTCCTCCTCTTTCATTTCCCAGCCCCTGGATCTGCTGGGAAGGAACAAGGCCCGGGCAGCAGAGGACAGGAATTCTTGACACCGGGAAGGGCGGAGGTGAAAGAAAGTGAAAAATCCCTGTGGAAAAACGGGGCCCAGCTCCCCCTGCCCCGCGGCCGCTGCTGGGAGGGGACAGGAGGGGGCACAGCCTCCCTGTGCTCCCACCCGGCTTTTAAAGGAGCTGGAATGTGCTGGAATCCAGGGAAAACCAATCCCGGCAGCACCCGGAGAGCCCCGGAGCGAACCCAGGGCTTGGATTGCAGCGGGTTCTGGTGTGAGGCCACGGCAAAAAGGTTATCCCGACTGGTGGGGGAATTTTTCGGTCCAGGACGAGCCCGGTCCGGAGCCTCCCCTCGGCTGTTTAATTCCCAAAGCGCGGCGGAGCCGCAGGAATGTCAAGCGGGGCTAAGTGCTCGCCCCAGCGGCATTCCCGGACAAAAGGCGACACTTTGGGGCATTAAATCGCTCAGGGACAGTCGAGGACTCTTCAAAGCGGCTGCGAATTGCGTGGCCAGGCTGGAAAACACGAGGCACCGGCTCCTGCCGGCCCGGGCACGCCCCTGAACGGGGAAAAGAGTGGAGCAGAGAGCAAAAAACCCCCAAATCTTGGTTTTGACTTGAAGGGGAGAGCTCGGGGCTTGCCTGGCAAGCTCATCCCCGTGCTCCAGGATCCAGGGATCCTCCTTTTCCAGCTCGGTGTGGCAGCTGTGCGCAGGATGGATGCGTGTGATGCCCGGATTTTCAGGCAGGGATCAGGCCGGAGAGCAGGGAGGGCAGCCGGGATGTGGGAGTGGCACCCACCGAGGCCGGGGAGGAGGCTGGGGTGGCCGGGGAAGATGCCAGGATTGCCGGGGAAGCTGCCGGGGAAGCTGGCAGAGCTGTTGGGAGGATGCTGGGGCTGCTGGGGAAGATGCTGGGATCCCTGGGAAGGATGCCGGGGTACCCGGGGAAGGTGCTGGGGCTCCGGGGGAGGATGGCAGGGCTGGAAACGATGCCAGGGGAAGGGGCCAGGGCTGTCAGGAGGGTGCTGGGCTACCTGGAGAAGATGCTGGGGCTGCTGAAGAGGATGCAGAGTAGTCAGGGAAGATGCTGTGATGGTGGGAGAGGATGCTGAGGTACCCGGGGAAGACTTGGGCTGGATGCTGAGGTACCCAGGGAAGATCTGGGGTGGATGTTGGAGTGCCCAGGGAAGGTTTGGGGCTGCTGGGACCGGTGCCAGGGTTTTTGGGGAGGATGTTGGGGACCCAGGGAAGATCTGGGGTGGCTGGGGAAGATGTTTGGGTACCCAGGAAGATCTGGGGTGGATGCTGAGGTAGCCAGGGAAGATCCGGGGCTGCTGGGGCCGGTGCCAGGGTGTTGCGGAGGACGCCGGGGCTGCTGGGCCGGCTGCCGGGGCTCCAGGAGCGCTGCCAGGACTGGCGGGGAGGATGCCGGGGCTGCGGCTCGGAGCCATCCATTGTGGCTGCCGAAATGTTTCGGAATCAGCCGTTTAATGAGAACAAAAGAAATTAATTGGTGGTTTAGGCCTAATGAGACCGCTGTGCAAATTAACAGCCCTCATCAGCAGAAACAAACAGACTCCTTAAACGAATCGCGGCTGATAAAGAGGGGGTCGGCGGCACCATCTGCGCGGCCCCTCCCGGCGCAGGCAGCGGGGAAAAACCCACCCCGATCCCACTAAAGCATAAATTCCCGGTTCATTCAGGCGGGCGCAGCTTGACTCCGGCAGCTCGGAGCGCGGATAAAGGCGAGCCCCCCGCATTTGCATCTGAAAGCGGCGAGACGCGGCCCCTCGCTCGGGCCGGGAGCGGGGGGCGTTCGGCCCCCATTGAGGCCGGCACAAAGGGGCCCCCCCGCGCCGGCTGCCGGACCCTGCGGGTCCTCACACAGCCCGTTTGTTCCCGCTGTTTACTTAAGACGTTCCTCAATTCCCAGCGAGGATTTGGATTTCGGGCTTGGTTTACTTGTGCTGGCAGGGGAAAAAAAAAAAAAAAAAAAAAAAAAAAGAAGAAGGGGGAAAAAAAAAATCTGTCTGATCTTTAATAATCAAAGTAATTAGAATAATCCTTTCAGGGCTGAATGGGGGATTATTTCTTCGTGTCATTTTAGTTTCATCCTCATTTGGGGCTCCTAAAACGTGGAAAAAGCACTTCAAAAGCCCCACTGTAGTCCCGGGCCCTCTTCACGCTCCTGGAAATTCCCACCCAGGCGCCTGCCGAGCCCCCGTTCTCAGGGAAAGCGCCTGTTTGGCTGCGGCCGGTTTATTTATTTCGGGCCTGGTCAAATAAACAGCGGGGCCGGCGAGATTTGGGGCTCGTTTGTTGTTTGGCTGTCTCGGGCAGATAAGGAAGCCTTTGATGGAGAGCAGGGACTTTGTGTGTCTAATCTGGGCCCGGCAGCGCCGCCGAAACGCGGCCGAGTCTGCGGGGAGCAGTAATTACATCGGGGGATTAAAAGGTCCGAAACCTCACCTATATTTCACTTTTGTAAACCAGTGAGGAACAAAGAACGCTCGGCTCGCCCCGAGGAAAGAATAATTGACACAATTCGCAGGCTCGGGATTATTGTAATGTAAATAAACGCGGCCGGGAGGACGGGACTCGTTCAGCCCTGCAAGTTTTCAGCTGGGTTTTAACGAGGGACATAAACTCGGCTTCAAAAACAGCGCCAAAACACCCCCCCCCCCCCCCCCAACCCCAAATCCCCCTTTTCCCCCATTTCCCGCTCGGGGTGCAGCTCGGCAGGGACTGAGGGGTAAAATCCCAGGGGAGCATTGCCCGTGGCTCTGCCAGGAGTCAAATCGCTGGGAATTGCTCTCCGGGCGCAGGTTTGTCCCCCCCATCCACCAGGGATGAGAGGGGACAAGGGACAGGCTGCGGTGGGAATTGGGACAGGCAGCGAGCAACAGGGACCTGATCCTATAAAGAATCGTTAAAATCACGGAATTGGGGAATTATTTGGGCTGGAAGAGCCCTCTGAGATCCTCAATTCCAACCGTTCCCCCAGCACTGTCAGGGCCACCACTGCGGCACGTCCCCAAGTGCCACATCCACACTGCTGGAATTAGACAGGAACAGGGCCTAAAAATCCTTTAAAAAGTAATAATAATAATTTTTAAAAATCCATGGGGTTTTTTTGGCCACCTTGACTCCTGATTCCAGGTAGGAAAAGGGAGCAAGATCTCATTGGAAGCTGAAACTCAGGAAGGGTTTAAGGGGTGCAGGGATGATCCCAAATCCGACCCAGAGAGGGTTTAAGGGGTGCAGGAATGATCCTGACTCCAGCCAGGAAGGATTTAAGGGGTGCAGGGATAATCCTGGCTTTAACCCAGGAAGTTTTTAAGGAGTTCAGGATTGATCCTGGCTCCTCTGGACTCTCAGAGTCCAGGATGAATTTCCCAAGTGCTGATCCCCCTCCAAGGAGCTCGGGGCCTTTCCTCATGGAAAACTAGGGGGCTGTGAGGAGCTGGGTGTTTCACCCCGGTTTTTCCAGGCAGGGGGAACCACTCTGGACTCGGGGCTTGAAATTATCCCCAATTATCAGCGGGAAAATGGCAGGAATGGGAGAACGAGGCAGCAGCTCAATCCATGGGCTAAATGCCGGCCATAAATGCATTCCTATTAGGAAGTCAATACCCGGCTGGCAGCTCCTGTCTGTGCCGACCCCTCATTAGACAAAGCCTTGACCTTGACCTCATTGTCCCGTTTGCCGGGAGCCAGAATCCCGGGACAACTCGTATTGGCGCGCGAATCCATAAATATTGATTCATTGTTTGCAGTGTAATTTAAATGTCAGTTATGAGCCTGGGGCAGATAAAGATCTGGATCAACAATAAAACTGGAGAGGCCATAAATCCCCTGGGCTTCCAATGGAGCTGCGGCCTCCCGGGAAAGGAACAGCCAAAACAAAGGGAAAAGGCGCCCCAAAGCCCCGTTTCCTGCACGTCGGAAGGAGGGAGGGTATCGATTATCCGGGCAGGCAGCCCCGAGCTGGGTGGCCCCGGGCCCGCAGTGTCCCTGTGGCCTCTGCCGGCGTCCGAGTGGAGATTCCTGCTCTGGCCAGGGCTGATCCCAAATTCTGCTGAGCGCCCTGTGCCCTTGTCACTCATCCTCCTTCTCTTCCTCCTCCTCTTCCTCCTCTTCCTCCTCTTTGTCACTTCTCCTTCTCCTCCTCCTCCTCCTCTTCCTCCTGTGGGACTCCAGGTCCAGCGCTCCCAGCACCCCCCAAACACCCCCATGGGCTCCCTAAGCCACATTTTTTTTTTGCCCACCCTCCAGAGGAGGGGGATAAACCTGGACCCATCATTTGGGATCTGCCCCAAAACCGAGGGAAACCCCGGGGTTTGCTGGAGGTGCTGTTTTGGGGTTTTAAACTTCAAATAACAACATTTAAATGTTTTTTATGGTCCGGTATCTCTGGGAAGCAGCCCTGGAGCTCGTTATTTATTGAGCTCTATCAGCGACTTTGAAGGGAATCTTTTCCATCGGATTTGCAGCGGGATAATCTCCTTACTCTGTTTGGCAGGGGGGGAAACCAGAGCTCGGAAACGCCGTCACTGCTGTGGAATATGGGCTCACAAAAAGGCATTTTTCCAGGGATGGAGGGGAAAATCCTGGAGACCAAAGGGAATGGTGGGCCTGTGTATGGGGAAGCTCCCAGGGGTTTATTCCCATCTTCCTGGAGGGCAGGGATAGCTGGGATTTTGGGAAGGACTCCTTCCCTGGGAGGGTGGGGAGGGGCTGGGATAGGCTGGAATTCCCAGAGGAGCTGTGGCTACCCCTGGATCCCTGGAAGTGTCCAAGGCCAGGCTGGAGCAGCCAGGGACAGTGGGAGGTGTCCCTGCGGAGCTGCGTTCATGGGCAGATTCCAATCACTCACGTTTTAAGGGCAATTGGAAAGGATTTGGGTCCTGGCAGGGCAAAACCAGCCACAAAACCCAACCCCATCTCCCTGTGAGGGGTTTGTGGGATCAGGGAATCTGGGGGGATTTGCTGATCCCATTGGTGTCTGATATCCCAAAATTGCTCTGAGCACCGCGGGATAGGCCTGGCTGTGCTCGTGGCTGGCTCGTGCCTGGAATGTTTCCCTTTAAACATTCCCGGCCTGCTTCCATTTGTTTTCCATTCCCGGAGCCTCTGCAGTTGTGGGATCAAAGCACAACTCCTTGGCTGACGTGGAAACCCTTCCCAAAACCGGGAAATGGGGGGGAATCCGGCCTCTCCATGAACTGTCCGGAAAAACAGCGGCCCTGGAGCTGCCTGGGAGTTTGGGAAGGGATCCGGGGCCAGCCATTGAGCACCAGGAATTCAACTCCAGCCCAAAACTTCCATGGATGGAGCTTTTCCCCCCTGGCCCTGGATCCCTCTGCGATGCCCTTTGGAGGATTCCATGGAGGGAATGTGCAGGATTCCCCCCTGGAAGTGGCTGGGATCCCTCTCTCCCCATCCCAGATTCCCAGCTGCGCTCCCAGGCCGGGATTGTTTTCCAGAGGCAGAAGTGGGAGCTGGCATCACCTTCCCGGTTTTATCTGGAGTTTGATCCATTCCTGGAATGCAAAGGAAAGCAGAGGGAAAACACCTGGAGCAAATCCTGCTCCTGGATCCGTCGCTCCCATCCTGCTCCCACATCCAGGGGCTGCTCCCGGTGATCCTGAGGCTCTGGAGGCGGGCAGGGACACTGAATGGGTTGGGATATCCCTTCCCAATACCCACGGAGCAAAAGAGAAGGTGGAAAGCAACCCCGGCAGATCCCAGGGAAATGGAGGAGATTTTCCAGCTGCACAACAACATTCCAGGTTGGATCCATAACGCTGCAGGAGAATTATCCCACCAGCAGGATCCAGGACATGGCACGAAGGCCTCCAGGATCCAGAGCAGCCAAAGGGTATTTGGGGTTTATTTTGGAACACCGGGAATGAAAACACCGAGGAAGCAGCCGGGAATCCAGAGCCAATCCTGCATGGCACCTTTGGGAATGCACCCTCTGGAGTAGCCAAGGGCAAAGTTTCCCGTTCCCAGTGTTTTAACCCTAATTCCCAGGGGAAAATCAGATTGGGGCTGGAATTTGTAGAGCGTGTCTCACAATTTCATTTAATCCGCACCATCCTCTTAGGGAGCGGAACAGCGGGAATTATCCTGGGACAGCAGGAATTATCCCAGGAGAGCGGGAATTGTCCTGGGACAGCAGGGATTGTCCCAGGGCAGCAGGGATTGTCCCAGGGCAGCAGGAGTTGTCCCAGGGCAGCAGGAATTATCCGGGGACAGCTGGAATTATCCCGGAACAGCAGAAATCATTCCAGAGCAGCAGAAGTTATCCCAGGACAGCAGAAGTTATCCCAGACAATGGAATCCTTAGGATCTACAATTCCCCACTCCGACAAATCCCAGATCTGGAATTAATCCCACTCCTGCCAGATCCCATCACTGGGAAGGATGAGGAGGGTGCAGCTCCAGCCTCGCTGGATCATCCCAACCTCCCTGGAGCAGAGGGAGTTTATAAGATTCGAGTCCTTTCCTTGCTATCCCAAATCTTATAGGAATTTCACCCCCTCCTGATGGACATTCCGAAGGATACGCTCCATTCTCTGTGCCTTCCAGGACTGATTTATCCCAAAATTTCCTTGGAGCAGGGAACCCATGCAGGGCTCTTTGTCCCTTAATGGAACATTCCCAAAGCCTCGAGGCTTCCTTGTGAATTTTTCCCCATAATTCCAGGGAAAACATGTCCTTTATAACGACAGGATCCGGATCAATCCGGAGCCACGGCCTATTTTCCAATCAACCCTCCAAAAACAAAACCCCAAATCCACGAAAACACTAAAAATGATTTGTTGTGACCGCCTGGCTCCCCCAAATCCCCCCAAGCATTCCAATCCCTCCTTCCCGATCCTTTATCCCTTAAGGTTCTTTCTAATTCAATAACCAGGATTCCCAATCCTGCCCCAGCTGGAGGGGGGGGAAATTCCAGCGCCGCCATTCCCAGCACTCTCCCAAAGCCCCCCCTGACTGGGCCATGTGGGATTACAGCCCTGTAATCCTTGGGAACACATGTTGGGAAGGATAAAAGCAATTTTGTTGGGAAAACCGAAGGCCACGTTCAGCCGGAATCAGCTCCGGCTGCGCGGAGCTCTCGCCCCTCGGAGGCCCCGCGCAAGGAGGGAATTAAGGGAAATAAAACCCCAAAAAGCCGAATTTTGGCCGTTTTCCCCCGGATTGGTCCAATTTGCCGATGTGTGCCTGGCAGTAATTCCAGCCCGGGGTTTTCTCGGGCTCGGAGCTAATCTGGGATGTAATTCCCAAGCTGTGTGCTGCCCCGGCAAGGCCCAAACGGGGATTAGGGGTTATATAAATGTAATTTCCTAATTAATCATTGCAGGCCAGCCCCATGCGGGTTTGTCACCAGCAGCGGCACCCGGGGCCCAGCGGGAGCCGGGCAGGGGTTACATAACCGAGAAAGATCCAGAAAATCCACGGCCATTCCCACTGCTCCCCGCCAAACCCCCGAAGTGACACCAGAGGAACCCCAAAAGGATCAGGACACCCCAAATCACCGGGATTGGAGCCTTTCCTGATGATTCCACCCCACCCCCCTCCCAGCCTATGGCAAGTGAAAGAAGGAGGATTTTGTTTTCTTCCCAAATATCCCATGGAAAAACGCATTCCACAGGCTCCTGAAAAATAACCCGTAGGGTTCATTAGCTGCCCTATTTTTCCAGGTGTGCTCCAGCAGCACTAATTAACTAATTAACTCTCAGGTAGATTGGAGCACTCCAGCCTCCAAATGCCAAAACAAATCCTGCCATAATTCCCAGGAATCCTTTTCATTAGCGGCTGCCTAATTATCCCATTAATAGCACATCCCGGGAGACGGCGTTCGCTTGGCAGGCAAATATTTGGGATGAAATGAGCAAACACGGAGACAAACGGCTCTGTTTGCCCAAGGATTCGGGAACGCAAAAGGGTTCAATTCCCGGAAAAAAGGGGTATTCCGTGGAAAAGCCAGTGTTTGATCCAGGGGGAACAGCTGGAGCTGCAGGGGATCATGGGGACAAAGAGGGGGCAGGGGGCACCGCTGGGCACAGCTGGGAACACCTGGGAACACTTGGGCAGGGCCTCCTGTGGTGGTGTTGCTTGGGAAGGTTGTGATTCCCAGAAACTGGGGGATGGGAAATGAAGGATGATGTCATGGCAGGAGGGAGATGATGTCATGGTGGGGAGATGATGTCATGGCAGGAGGGTGATGATGTCATGGTGGGGAGATGACATCACGGCAGGAGGGTGATGTGGTGTAGGATGATGTCGTAGTGGGAGGGTGATGTCACAGCAAGAGGATGTCATGGGAAGATGATGTCATGATGGGAGGATGATGTCACAGCAGGAGGATGTAATGGTGGAGAATGATGTCATGGCAGGAGGATGTCATTGGGGGATGATGTCATGGTGTGAGAATGATGTCACAGCAGGATGATGATGTCATGGTGGAGGATGAGAATGATGATGATAATGATGATGTCACAGCAGGATGATGATGATGTCATGGTGGAGGATGAGGATGATGATGATAATGATGATGTCACAGCAGGATGATGATGATGCCATGGTGGGAGGATGAGGATGATTATGATGATGATGTCATGGCAGGATGATGATGATAACGATGATGATAACGATGATGATGATAACAATGATGATGTCATGGCAGGATGATGATGATGGTGATGATGATGATGATGGTGATGATAACGATGATGATGTCACAGCTGGGTGATGATGTCATGGCAGGATGATGATGTCACGGTGGGATGATGATGGTGATGATAACAATGATGCTGTTACAGAAGGATGATGATGGTGATGATGTCATGGTGGGAGGATGATGTCACAGCAGGATGATGGTGATGCAGATGGGACGGTGGGAGGATGATGATGATGACATCACGGCGGGAGGATGATGATGATGGCATGGTGGGAGGATGATGATGACATCATGGTGGGAGGATGATGATGACATCATGGTGGGAGGATGATGATGATGGCATGGTGGGAGGATGATGATGACGGCATGGTGGGAGGATGATGATGATGGCATGGCGGGAGGATGATGATGATGGCATGGCGGGAGGATGATGATGACATCACGGCGGGAGGATGATGATGACGGCATGGCGGGAGGATGATGATGACATCACGGCGGGAGGATGATGATGACGGCATGGCGGGAGGATGATGATGACATCACGGCGGGAGGATGATGATGACGGCATGGCGGGAGGATGATGATGATGGCATGGCGGGAGGATGATGATGATGGCATGGCGGGAGGATGATGATGATGGCATGGCAGGAGGATGATGTTCGTCCCTGGGATAAAAAAGGAGCAAGGTCCCCTCAGCTCGGGACCCACGGAGCAGGAGGAGAGGAAGGGGCAGCAACACTTTGGGTGTTCCCGCGATCCCAGAGGGCACAGGGGAGAATTCCCACGCTTGGGGTGCCCATGGAGCGCAGGTCTGTGCCTGTCCCCAAACCCCAGCTCTGTCCCACCTGTCCCACCTGTCCTCTCCCTCACTTTTCCTTGGCAGCCCGAGGCGGGAGAAGGGTTAAACACGTGGCGCTTCCTTCCACGCTGTATCCCGGGAAATCCCAGTCCTGCTGGAGCAGGTCGTGCCTGGATCCCATCCCGGTGCCCTGACCAGGAGCTGTGGGGACTTTATTTAGGATTAGAGGGCACAGCAATAGCGCCAATCCGACGGGACCCAAACCCCTTCCCGGCCCTTCCCAGCCCCTTCCCGGGCCCTTCCCGGCGGGCCGAGGGTGCTGGGACCCCGCCGCGAGGGAGAATGAGGCCGTGCCTGGGAAAGCAAAGGTTAATCGGAGCTTTGCCAGGCTGGCCTTGAATGAGCTGAGCCTAAAATGCGGCGCGGCCGCAGCCAGAGCACAAAGGGGCTTTGAGCCCATTGTGAGCCCGGGCTGGGACCACACAGGGACCGCGGCCGCGGGGAATGGGGACGGGCAGCCGGGCTCCTCCTTCCCTCCCTCCCTTCCTCCTTCCCTCCCTCCTTCTCTCCCTCCTACTCCTGGCCAGACGTTCTCCTTCCCTCCTTCTCCCTTTCAGATTCCCTCCTTCCCTCCCCCCCTGCATCCCAACCCCATCCCATCCCATGCCATCCCATCCCACCCCATCTCACCCCATCCCACCCCATCCCATCCCATCCCATCCCATCCCATCCCATCCCACCCCATCCCATCCCATCCCATCCCATCCCACCCCATCCCACTCCCTCCCATTCCATCCATTATTCATGGCCCAGGCATTTGTGGTGCAGAGGCTCCGGCAGCAGCTTTGATTAAAAACCTGAGCAGGGATGAATATGCAAAAGCTCCGAGGAACAGATTTGTCAAATTGGCCATCCTTCATCCCCAGAAAGGAAAATTTCCAGAGGTCCTGGAATTGAAAAACTTCCCCCCAAATCCCAGCGTTATGGTTGGGATGAAATCCCCTCTTCCCGCATCCAAATGGGAAAATATTTGTGTCGGGAAGCCAGAACGAGGCCAGCGAGGAGAGGGGCGAGCACACGAGAGGAAATGTGATTTTCATTCACATTGTGACTCCGCAGCCATTTAATTATTTTAATTAGGTTTAATTGGTGGTAAATTTACAATGATATGCTTGATACCTGGCATTAAATCTTCCATGCATAAATGTTTTGTTAAAACGGGAAAACAGGCGTGTGGCACCCTGCCAGCAATTAGTGCTGAACGCGCTAATGACAGATTAGGGCTGGGCCGTGATTCCCGGTGACAGCAGCGCCGGGAGCTGGGAGCTTCCGTAGGGAATGCGCGCGCCATCGGCACCTGCGCCACCGCCACCGGCCAGAGGAGCTCCCGGGGGAGCACAATTCCCAGGGAAACGCTGGTGGCCAGGAGGGGACCGGCTCCGTGGCGGTCACCTGGTCGCCACCCCCAAAATCACCCAGAGCATCCCTGTCCTTCCCAGCCTTGGCACCTCCCTGCGGGAAAATCCAGCTCGGTCCCCAGGCCTCTCTCCTGGCCTCTCCAGGGTTTTTCCAGATGTCCACTCTCATCATTCCCGCATCCTCTCCCGTATCTTGGTGTGTCAGCAGCTCTCCTCACTCAACTTATCTGTCCCTTCTTTCTCGTGGAGTTCCAGCTGCCAGAATCCTCCTGCTCCTTTAAAATTTCCCCTGGTTTGGGGATCCTGAATTTCTAACGCAGCGGAGAAGGGCAGCAGGAGAACCACGAGGCCGCCCTGGGCCCCAGGACCAAGGGAGGAGCGGGATTGGGAAGGGAATTAATGCTCTGCACAGAATCCAGCACATGGAGCAATCCCAATGTTCCAATTACAACTGGAAATCCCAGGAAGATGAATTACAGTGGTTCCTAACCACAGTTAAGTGCACCGGGAGGGTTTTAACTCCCTCCCATCCCTATTGATCTTCCTGTCTCCTGCTCCTACTGGAAACAATCAGAGGTCAATAAGCGACAGAAGCTGGAATTCCCAGCTGCCAGAGAAACCATTTGGAAATATTTCCTTGTCCTCTTACACCCGGGGCTCTGTCAATGCCGCCATCCAGTATTTTTTATGGAAGAGAAAGAATTTAGAAAACCTATCAGTGCTGTCGATGAATCCAGAGGAGGGAAATCCAGAGGATAAATGGCACGGAAGCTCTGCTCCAGCAGCCCCATCCGTCCTGGAGCGGCTGGAATGCCGTTATCCTCTGCGTGACCCTGCCGAAGGATGGGAAATCCTCCTCCAGAGCAGCCAGGGAGGAAATCCGGGCACAAAAAGGTGGGAGGCAGGTTGGTAACGGCAGGAGGGCAGCAATTCCCTGCCTGTGGATGGGGGGGGAATGTTGTGGGACCCTGCACTGGGGCATGCTCCGGGTGGGATGCAGGGCTTGGATTCCATGCTGGAACATGGGTGGGATGCATGTGTTGGACACACAGGTGGGATGCATCCATTGGTTCCATGCATTGGATGCACGTGTTGGATGTATCCATTGGATGCACATGTTGGATACATCCCTTGGACACACACTTTGTATACACCCATTGGATGCATACGTTGGATACACCCATTGGATGCACACGTTGGATACACCCATTGGATGCACACGTTGGATACATGCACTGGGAGCTTGCACTGGATTCCCATGGCTGCCCACACTGGACACATGTGTTGGATGCATCCATTGGAATGAGAGCACATGTGGGATGCACACTTCGGATCCATGCTGGATGCACATTCCAGGTCCATGCTGGATGCACACTCTGGATCCATGTGATATGCACACTCCGGATCCCTGTGGGATGCACACTCTCTGGATCCATGCTGGATGCACTGGGACACACCAGGAGCAGAGGCCAAGAAGCCCCAGGACAATGCCCTGGGATCTGTCTCCTGCAGGGAGTGATCCAGCCTGAGGAGAGGCATCGTTCCTGCAGGAAAATCCCGGGATGCTCGGCAGACACGATGGATTTCCCAAGGCACAGGTCAGAGCACAGCTCAATTCCCAGCTCAGTCCCGTCAGGAATCATCCATGGTACACTGAGTGTGGCTGGGATGAATGGGCCGGAGCATTCCAGAGCCATTTATCTCCTCTTTTCCCTGCTTGTTAACTCCTGCTCCCGAACTCCGCTGTCATTCCCAGCCCTGATCTGACGGAGCCGGGAGCCGATGGAGCCGGTGCTGGGATCTGTCCCTGCTAGAGGGACATTGCTGGACACTCAGGACCACCTGCATTTCCGACCCTCCAGATGCGTGGGCAGCTCCCTGGAGGGATTCCCAGCGATCCCTCCTCCCCTCCACACCTCCATGTGCATCCTTGGAATCATCCTGGAGCCACCCCTGATCTCGTCCCAGGGGCAGGGACACCTTCCACTATCCCAGGTCTCTCCAAGCCCCATCCAGCCTGGCCTGGGACATTCCAGGGAAGTGTTTACCCTGGGAAGGGCGTGCAGGAACTCCTTTCCTTGCTGAGGGAAGCATCCCATCCTGAGTATTCCCCCAGCTCCCTGCACCTCTCTCATCCCAGACATCCCCCTATCCCTGTGCATCCCCCAATCCCATTCATCCCACCCCACTCCATCCCCACTCCAAGCTGGGAGCTGCCTCTGACCCCCCCTCAGACTCCCCAGCCCCTCTCCAGAGCAGCCCCTCTGGAAAGCTCGGGATTAACAACATTCCCACTCCAAAGGCTTTTGATCCCAAACCCAACCTTACTTACGGCTTCCCCCTCCTCGCGGGGAATTCTCAGCCACATCATCAAGCACAGAGAAAAGCCCCTCAGAGCCCCCGGGATGGCTGGAGCTGGAATTCCCCATCAGTGCCATCCCGGAAATCCTCGGGACACGGAGTCAATATCCCGCCTGGCTGGAGGACACCCATTAGTGAAAGGGAGCACATCCGGAAAAACCAGCATCCCCCCTGCCAGCCCCACGTCCCTCTGCTCCCATCGCTGGCCAGCCTCAGCACAAGGAAAACATGGAGCTGCTGGAGCAATTCCAGAGGAGGCCCCAGAGCTGCTGGGAATGCTCACCTGGAGAAGGGAAGGATCCAGGGAGAGCTCAGAGCCCCTTCCAGGGCCTAAAGGGGCTCCAGGAGAGCTGGAGAGGGACTGGGGACAAGGCATGGAGGGACAGGACACAGGGAATGGCTTCCCACTGCCAGAGGGCAGGGATGGATGGGATACTGGGAAGAAATTGTTCCCTGGGAGGGTGGAAAGGCCCTATATGGATTTGAGGGGGCTGGGGAGGGATCCGGGGGGCCAAGGGCTTGGAGAGCAGGAACTTTTCCTCCCAGGTGACCAAACCGCTCCGATTTGTCTCTGCCTGGAGCAGGAAAAGCCCCACGGGAGCTTCTGCAGCCCCATCTCCACCAAAGCAACTCCATTGATTTTCCACATCGCCTTCTCCAGGCTTGAATAATTCCCTGGAGGATGGGAAGGATCCCGCCCCGGATCCTGGAGGGCAGACAAAAGAAAGGCAAAATGAAGGATCTGCTGGATCCCAAGGAGCTGCTGGGAGCTGGGAGCCATCCAGCCCCTTCTCCCTGGGATTCCCCCAGCACTACCACATGTCCCAAATCCCAGAATAACTCTCAGGACACCTGAGCGCTCCTGAGCTGCTCCGAGGGACGCTCGGAATGTGACCTGATCCCGGAGCCGCACTAAATCACCCCCTGGCTCGTGTCCTGTGCCAGGGGTGGAACCCAGGCACAGCCTTTGGATGCGCCTCTGGACAGCCCCTGATTTAGGAGAGGCTTGGATTTCACTAGGATCCCATCCGACACACAGGCACCGGGGGGGGGGATTTTCCAGGAGCTGGGAAAAAACAGCAGCAGCTCCAAAGGAAGGAGGAGAAGTTCCTTCCTGGGCCTCTGAAGGAGGAATCACTCCAGAGATCATTAAGCCAAGCTTAGCTGATAATTAAAGCTTATAATTAAAAAATGACTTATTGACACAAGCTTTAGTGGAAAATGATGTTGGAGCTTCCTGTTAAATCCATAAAAGTCCTCGCTCACATCCTGCAACTCCAGGATTATTTCTAATGAGCCCTTCTCCCTCGGAGGGGAGGGAGGAGCAGCTCTGTACCTGCTCCATCCCCCAGGGAAATCCTTCCTCATTAATTCTGGGATGGGATAGGGCTGGAGGAGCCACTTGAGCTCCACACTCCAGCACAGAGCCCTGCAGCTTCTCCAGGATTTCCCCTTTGGAGTGGAAAAGGCAGATCCAAGAGCCAGGGGCAGCCTGGGCTCCCTGCAGGGAACAGCCCAGGGAAGGCTGGGAATGAGCTCAGCCTCTGGAGTTAGAGAGGGACAAAAAATTCCCTGTCAGGGGTGGCAGAGAGGTCGGGGGGGGATTGTCACCACTCGGGTGAGACCCCGCCTGTGGAGCTGCTCCAGCTCCGCATCCCAACATCAGCAGGACCTGGAGCTGCTGGAGCAATTCCAGAGGAGGCCCTGGAGCTGCTCCAAGGGCTGGAGCCCCTCTGGAGCCAGCCTGGGAGAGCTGGGAATGTTCACCTGGGGAAGAGAAGGATCCAGGGAGAGCTCAGAGCCCCTTCCAGGGCCTAAAGGGGCTCCAGGAGAGCTGGAGAGGGACTGGGGACAAGGGATGGAGGGACAGGACACAGAGAATGGCTTCCCACTGCCAGAGGGCAGGGATGGATGGGATACTGGGAAGGAATTGTTCCCTGGGAGGGTGAGGAGGGGCTGGGCTGGAATTCCCAGAGCAGCTGTGGCTGCCCCTGGATCCCTGGCAGTGTCCAAGGCCAGGCTGGACGGGGCTTGGAGGAGGCTGGGATAGGGGAAGGTGTCGCTGCCATGGAATGGGATGAGCTTTAAGCTCCTTCCCAACCCAAACCATTCCAGGACTCCGTGGTTCCCTGGTCGGTGGCACCAGGAAGGAGTCCCCCATCCTTCAGAGGACACAGCTCACAACCCACTGGATCCACAGGAACTCCAGGAGTTTTCCTCCCCAGTGCCATCCCCTCATCCGCAGGGAGGGAACAATCAGAGCCGACATCCCTTCCACACATTTTCCTGCAGATCTCTCTCACAGCGCCAGAACAAATCCAGGGAAATTCCATCGCTGGCAGCACAGTGACTCCTTTTCCCTTTCACCCCTCCTTTTATGTCCAAGCCTTCCCTCTCCACGCCGTGTCCCGGCGCTGCTCCGGGGCCTTTCCTCAGCGTTTCCCCCGCATGGAGCCCCCAGATCCCGCGGGGGGGGAGGGAAACATTTCCCGAGGCTCGCTGTCCCCCGGGAATGCAGGCACAACCCTGGATCACCGGGAATGAATCACCGGGCAAACATTTGCTCTGGCTCACCTCACTGAGTGATCGCCATCCCCAGCTTCCCACATGGAGCGGGGAAGCCTGGAAATGATGGAGAAAGAGGAGGAAAAGGCTGGGAGAAAACCTCAGCTTCCAGCGTGCGCTTCCCTCCAGGATCTGCAGCCTCTCGCTGCTCCCAGCTTTGCTCAGAGCCCCAAAATCTGCTCAAAATCTGGATAAACCTGTCTGAAATCAGGATAAGCCTGCCCAAAATCAGGATAAGCCTGACCCAAATCAAGATAAACCTGTCCAAAATCAAACTTGCTCAAAATGAAGATAACGCTGCTCAAAATCGAGATAAACCTGCCCAAAATCAGGATAAACCTGCTCAAATCAAGACATACGTGCCCAAAATGAAGAGAAACCTGCCCAAAATGAAGATAAACCTGCCCAAAATGAAGATAAACCTGTTCAAAGTCAACACAAACCTGACCCAAATCAAGATAAACTTACCCAAAATCAAACCTGCCCAAAATCAAGATAAACCTCCCCAAAATTAGGACAAACCTATCCAAAATCAAGATGAACCTGCTCAAAAGATAAACCTGTCCAAAATCAAGATAAACCTGCCCAAAATGAAGATAAATTTGCCCAAAATCAAGATAAACCCCCCAAATTCCCAATCCAGACCATTCCCCGCTCATCCCGCTGCAGCAACGCCAACCTTCCTCATCCTCCTGGCTGGAAAAGCCCAGAGAAGCTTTAATTAGGATTTAATTTCCATCTGATAATGATGACGTGTTTAGTAAATATCGATTATTATCCAGGATATTTTTGTCCCAGCTCCCAACAATGCCAGGGATGTGTATCCCACATCCCTAAACCTCCAGAAATCCTGGGATTTTTAGCGAACAATCTGCTTTTAAAGCATAACAGCGCTTCCAGGAGATGAAATTAAAGGATTAACCAGGCTGGGATTTAGGGGCTGGAGGAGGGAGAGGAGCAGTGGGAAGGCCGGGAAGTGACATCCCACGCTTGCTCCTGGTTTTCCAGCAGGATCCAGGGATGTCCTGACCACCCTCCTCATCCCGGATCTCTCCTGAGGGACGACGGAAGCTGGGAATGAAACCGCTGCTGGATCAGCAGGACGGGGCCCAGAGGGGGCTTTGGGAAACTCAGGGATGAGAAACGTCATCAATCTCCTCCTGGCAAGAAGGAAATAATTCCTGATGGATTTTAGGGTCTGAGGGGAGCGGTCCGGGGGGCCAAGGGCTTGGGCGAGCAGGAATTTCTGCTCCCAGGTGACCAAACCGCTCCGATTTGTCTCTGCCTGGAGCAGAAAAAGCCCCACAGGAGCTCCTCCAGCTCCATCCCAAACAAAGCCTCCCTTTATCCCGCGGCGTTTTGTTCCCATGGCACGGAGGTCAGCGGGAAAGGAGATTTATTAAGGCATAAACAAACCTCGGGAATGCTGCCGGTAATTCCACTTCCGTTCAAAAGCGCGGTGGTTTTTAAAGCTCCTTTAAATGATCTCTTCCCAAAGAAAACTCCCGTGTAATCTGCCGGGGAGGGAGGGAGGGCTGCTGAGCCATGAATTATTCAGGGAAGGCTCCGCGCCGCTCCCGGGAGCCTCTGGAGATTATTCCCACCATTGTCCGCCGTGATGGGTCATTATGCACTCCCCGGATTTAATCTTTGGGGCTATCCAGCGGCACAGGCAAAATGGATGAATAACAATTTTCCTGTAATAACCTTCAACTAACCTTTCAACCGGAGTGAGTAATTCCAATCCTATTTTCACATCAATGCCGGAGTCAAAGCCAGGCAATTATCCCTTATCTCTTCCAGAACCCTCCTCCTTTAATTTTTAAAGGGATGTTCAAGCACTTACTGGAGGCACGAAGAAGAAAGGAGCCTGGGATGGAGTTCGGGAATGTTTTGATGAGCAGTGATAGGGATGAGCTTTGGATAATTATTAATTTCTCCCTTCCCGCTCCCATTTTGCCGCATTCCTCAGCTCGCGGTTTCCTCGCCCTGCTGGGACAGGGAAGGGATCATCCCCCAGTTCCCTGAGTCCCCCCTTTTTGTCCCCAGCTCCTGAGTGTCCCCGACAGCTCGGGATGGCTCCGATGTGCCCCGGCTGACAGGTGGCCCTTCCAAGCATTCCCAAAATCCCAACGCTGCTTCCCGGGACAGCGAGACAGAGGAGAATCATCCCCCTTTTCCCACGCGGGGCGGCCGCCGTGGGGCCAGCACCAAACACGCGTCACCCTCGCTGTCCCCAGGGCTCCTGGGCGGGGACAGGAGCCTGCAGGGGGAAACAGGGATGCGCTGCACAATTCCCGGTGTTGGGATCCCGCTTTGCCCGGCACCAGCCGCGTCTGGAGTCGCGGGGTTGGGATAGTGAGCCAGGAATGAGGCGCTGATTGCCGGGCCCCGGCTCCCCGGCGGGAATTTGGACTGAACGCCGGGGGAAAACCTCGGGAAGGGACCTTGGATCAGCGCGGGAGGCTGGGCCGGGAGTGGGAGCCGAGTCTGGGGAGCAGGACCGGCCCCATTCCAGCCCTGATCCCGGAGCTCTCCCTGCTCCAGGCCTGCTCCAAGCTCCTTTCCCACCTGGGCCGATGTGGGAGGAAGGAAAAACCTCTGGCACATCCCTGGAAGAAAACAACCAACCCATTCCACAACTCTGTGGTTATACACATGTATAAAAAGACATTTATATAAAAATATAAAATATCTATTTATCTATAAATATACTTCTATAAAAATCTATGTCTGTATTTAAGAGCCAGCAGCTGCCGTGTCCGTGCCCCGGCCCAGCTGCCTCTGTCCCCATCCATGAAATGCCCTCCCCTAAATGTCAAAAATCGCCCTGTTTGCAGTCGTTCTTCCCAGGAATATCGCCGGGATGGTCTGGCTGCATTGGAAAGCCCAATGCCGGGAAGATTCCTTCAAACCAGAGCGGAAATTCCATGGGCAAAGCAGCCCATTGTTCCCGGAGAATGGCAGCGGGAAGCGGGAATGCCCCGCTCCGCATCCACTGTCCCCGTGCCCGCGTGTCAAAGAGAGCGGGGATCCGTCAGAGCATCCTAAACCCCGGGATCGGCTCCGGGCGGCTTTAAGAGCCCTGGAATGGGATGGGAAGTGGGATCTGCCGCCAGCTGGCCAGGCCGGGAGCTCCGGATCAATGCCGGCGATTGTTCGGCACCGGCGGGATCACAGGGAAGGCGGAAGAAAAGGAATTAAAAGGAAAAATCAGCTGGAGGTGAGGGCAGGGGATGGGGTGGGCAGGGCAGGAGCAGGGCTGGGCAGGGGATGGGGCAGGAAAGGGATAGGGATGGGCAGGGAAGGATCAGGGATGGGCAGAGCTGGGACAGGGATGGACAGGGAAGGATCAGGGATGGGCAGAGCTGGGATAGGGATGGACAGGGAAGGATCAGGGACGGGCAGAGCTGGGATAGGGATGGACAGGGAAGGATCAGGGACGGGCAGAGCTGGGATAGGGATGGACAGGGAAGGATCAGGGACGGGCAGAGCTGGGATAGGGATGCTCCGAAAAGGACAGGGATGGTCAGGGCAGGATCGGGAATGGACGAAGCATGGCCAGGGATGCTCAGGGCTGGGAGGGAAATGCTCAAGGCAGGGACAGGGATGGTCAGGGCAGGATTGGGAATGGTCAAGGCAGGGATAGGAATTCTCAGTGACGGATCAGGGATCACCAGGGCAGAACAGGGATGAACAGAACAGGGATGGCCAGGACAGGAACTGGGATGGGCAGTGCATGGGACTGACCACCAGCACTGGCACCAGTGTCCCCAGGTGTCCCCAGCCCCCGAGGGGGTCCTGGGTGCCAACTCTCCAGGATGCACAGTGTGGGATTCTTGGGATTGTCCCATGATCCTTGTGGGTCCCTTCCAACTCAAGATATTTTACCATTCCATGATTCCACGATCCTGCTGCAGCCAGGACCCCTCTCCAGCCCCATCCCAGCAGGAATCCGGCTCTCCTTCTCCAGGCCCGGATCACACCAGCCATAACTCCAGATGGGAATCACTGCCCAGCTCCCGGCTCGCTGGGAAAGGTGAACAATCAGACCTTGTTTGGGGGAAATTCCTTCTCCATGAGCTTCCCCTGCAGCGCACCCATGGAAATCCAGGCATCCCAGCATCCAGGGCCTGCCCACGCTGCCCTGTTTATCCTCCCAGTTCTCCCAGTCTGAGCCCAGTAGGGATGGGCTGGTGTTGCTCAAGGCCTCTGTCCTGACACGTCGGCCGTGCCGTGAGCTCGTCTGGCCGGAGAAATCTTGGAGCCAAGGCTCCATAAATTCCTTATTAGTCACCCAGAGCTGCATCCCACGGCTCTGGAATAGCTGCAGGCTGAGAACAGACCTCCAAAAGGCCATGAAAAATCCCAGGAAGTAAACAGAGAGGGGGAGAAGCCGGAGCTGGGCCTGCTCTGAAAGGCTGGGAGATTTCCGATGGAGGGGGTTGGGAATAAATCAGGGACTTGTGGAATGCTCGGCAAGGTGCATTTGTCACTGCCTGGGCTGGCTGTTCCTGGGCTATCCACAGGAAAACGGGCAGGAATTCAGGAATTCCATCCCTGCCAGGGCAGGAATTCAGGAATTGCTCCATCTCTGCCAGGGCAGGCGTGGGCAGGGCCTGGATGCGCCTCTGGAGGAGGAGATGTTTTCCAGGCCTTGTCCTTTGCTCCTTCCCTTTGTTCAGGCCTCAGTTGCAAACCCCGGGAATGAGGAGCCATGTGGGAGCTGTGGATGATTCCGGAGGCTCTGGAACAGCCCTGCCCCCACGGTGTCCCCAGCCCTGGGGGACAAACCCGTCGTCCTCAACGGAGACCCCCCACAAGGGCCCCACCAGGTGATCCCCAGCTGATGATCCAGCGGAGGCAGCATCACTTCCCAAAGATCCAAGGAGCATCCATGGGGTGTCAGGAGCAGGTCGGCACCCCAGACAGCGGAGCCATGTCTGCACTGTCCCCAGGGTGGGCACTGGGCTTTCCCTACATCCCCGCTGCTTCCCAAGGATTCCTTTGCACATCCAGTGAGCAAGGGATCCCTTTCTCATGGAGTTGTCCCTCAGGATCCTTGGAGAGTTCCATGATTCTCGTGAGAGGAAATCCAGCCCTGGCGCAGGGAGTCCCCAACCCTGGGGGAATTTAAATCCATGCGGATGTGGCCCTTGGGGACGTGGTCAGTGCTGGACTCGACAGCCTTAGGGGGCTTTTCCAACCCAAATGATTCCATGATCCTCCGGAGAGGTGCCTGCCCCTGCTGGTGTCCCCTCCCTTCTGTTGTGTCCCCCAGAGCCAAACCCCCTCCCCAGTCCCACCCTCCCAGTGAATTACAGAGCAAAACGTTCCAATCCCATCACTCCCAGATCCAGGAGCGGAGATTTCCCACCCTGGAGCTCCATCCCGACGAGGCAGCAAAGACAAACATTTTGTCAGCACTGACAAAGCTGAGCTTCCAGGAAAGGGAGGGGGAAAAAAGGGAAAACAGGAAAAAAAATTAATTGGGACAACTTCCAGTGGGGAGCCAGGTGTGCTGGAGACAGGAGAGCCATCGGGAGCAGGGAATGATTTAGAGGGAAGCACGGAGAGGATTTGGGAAACCATGGCACCGGGTCCCCACGGTGCTCATTACAGTTGTACAGATTGCAGCTCCCAGATCTCCAAAGTGCCCGTTAATAATCCATAAAAACATCGCCCGAGTGATTGAATCCAATGATTACTGGCGCAGGCAAACACCGGAGATGGGAAAATATCCTGGCACTCTCCAGCAAGGCTCTGGGAGCAGGGAAAAAATGAAAAAGGGGAAAAAACAGGAAAATGTTGTGAAATATTCATGAGAGCTGTTTGCCCCCGGGCACGGAGCGCAATCCAGGCTTTCCGGGGGACATCCAGCCAGTGGAAGAGCTGATTACTGTGGATAAACATCCCGAAATATTCGGGATCTTTGGATTTCACCTCTGGCGTGGCCGCCAAAGCCGATTCCCTTATCAGCCCTCTGCAGGAGCGGCCCCAGGGGGATCCAGAGCACCGGGAACAGAGCTGAGCCTCGCTCCAATGGAATTAGCACTGGGATGAGCCTCTGGAAGATGGCGTGGGAGTCCTTGGCAGAGCAGGGGATTTATTGCCGGCTCCAATCCCTGGAAGTGTAACCAATGGATTGAGGACACCTTGGGAGTGCCAACAATTAACAGGGAATTAGGGAAGGAGGAGTGTCCATCGCGCCAGGCGGGGCTGGAAGCACCATCCCGGCTCCCAGGGATGCAGGGACGTCCCTGGGAGCGAGGGCAGGGTGGGGACAGCGCCAGGATCCTGGAGCACTCGGGTTGTGCTAGTTGGGATGGAGTCTGACTGTCCCGGCTATGACTGGGTGGAATAGAACCTCCACGGCGCTGGTTTTCCATGGCTGTTGGACATGGATGAGCTCCGGGCACCGCCGGACAGGGGACACTGAGGGCGATGTCACACAGTGCCACCGGTGCACGGGCGGGGCACTGCCACACCCCCCCACCTCAGCTTTCCCACCTTTCTCCCAGCATTCCCTTCCCATTCATGTTCTGTTTTTCCCTGAATCCCAGAATCCCCGAGGTTGGAAAAGCCCTCCAAGGTCATCAGGACACCTGCAGGGATGGGGACTCCAAACCTCCCTGGGCAATTCCAAGGCCCGACCACCCCTTTCCATGAAGAAATTCCTGCTGGTGTCCACCCTGAGCCTCCCTTGGCAGAGCTTGACCTGTGCTGGACCTGGATTTCCTCCCACATGCACCTGGATTTCCTTCCACTCTGGAAAACCTCTCCACAAGGCCTGGGCAGCTCCTCTCCCCCACTGCAGGTCTTGGAGTTGGGAGGATGCCGTGATCCCGGTGGGATGCTCTGATCCCGGTGGGATGCAGTGATTCCAGTGGGATGCCAAACTGGGGGAGCAGAAAGGAGTCTGGATGCAACCTGCACATTCCAGGATACCCATGGGAAACATGCGGGGCATCCCAGCAATCCCAGCTCCTCCATTCCCTCCCGACTCCTCGTGAAGCCTCCCAGCAAGGCTCCCTCTCCAAAGGACAACTCAGATAAATATTTTCCTAAACAAACAAGGCCAACTGTGAGGAATTCCCCAAAGCAGGCTCCGCTTCCGGGCAGGAGCAGGGAATGCAGCAGCTGGCGGAGGGGCCAGGGAGGCATTTAATATCCCACTGGAAAATCGGGATTGGGAGAGACCAAACCCCTTCCATCGCTTGGTTTGAAGTGCTGGACTCGCTGTTGGTGCTGCTGATGGCAGAACAGCCCCATTCCCACTGGGAGTTAATGGGAAAATGGCCCCATTCCCACCAGCAGTGAATGGGAGAACAACCCCACTCCTACCAGCATCTAATGGGAGAATGGCCCCATTCCCACTGGGAGCAAATGGGAGAACAACCCAGTTCCCACTGGGAGGAATGGGAGAGAACAGCCCCATTCCCACTGGGAGTTAAAGGGAAAACTCTCACCAAGGAGGGAGCCGAGCTCCACAATCCCCAGAAACAAGGGAGTTGGGATGCAGCGGAAGAGCTAAAATTAACCCAAGAGCTCGTTAGCAAGACGAGGGAACATCCAATAAAGTGACATTTTCCTTGTAACACGTTGCACTTGGAGGGTTTTCCGTCCTTGGCAATGGATTTGCTGCTCGGAGGTGCTTCCCTTCTGCTCAGCCACTGAGCCCGGGCTCGTTAGGGAATTTTTAATTAGCTTTTCTTTTCCAGGGAGAGTGGAATTGAAGTTTCCACGTGAGCCGTGATTTGTAGATATTCCCATTAAAATCCTGGTTTATCCATGGCTGCTCCTCAGCTCGTCTCCATCCGGCACTGGTGGTTTATTTGTTCAAATCCCAATGAATCCCAAAAGATTTGTGGAATCCAGCCCGTCTGGATCCTCACTCGAGGAGACAGGTTACTCATTCCTTAGGCTTTTCCCATAGAAAATGTTCCATCCCGCCAATCCATGAGTAAAACCAGGACAAGGAGCACCAAAGCCAGCCAAGCTGAATTCCCAGACTACAGTGAAGCCCATTCATCCCGAGGGATGAGGCAGGAGAGGAATCCCGATGGCTTTGGGAGAGAATTCCAGAGCGAACAAAGGCCTGATGTCAGCAGATAGCAACTTTGGAATTACCGGCCCATTCCAGGCCCCATGGAAGGGAGGAGAAAGGGGAGCTGGGAAAAGCCTCCCTCTTTCCTGAAGTCCTGCTGCAGGTTTTCATGGATAAATTAAATCCTGGAGTTGTCGCTGGCCCGGAAAGGAAATCACTTGGAGCTGAGATGTTCCAGAGGCACTGTGGTGGGAGAGGGAGAACACGATGGAGAGGAGAGGGGGGTCAGGATGAAGGGAAGAGGGATAACAGGATGGAGAGGACAGGAATGTCACCGTGAAGGGATGAGGGATGACAGGACATCATGGCCATGGCAGCCCTGGCTGGGCTTCCTTCATTATTCCCCATTTTTTCCCCAAAAGAAAGGAAAAGTTGAACAAACAGGAGCAGAGTCCTCCCAAATAAAAGCATTCAAAGGTCATTTGAATTTTGCCAGAATAAGGAGATGCTCACCTTGGAAATCTCCTGGGAATCAGGAGAGGGGCAGCCAGGCTGCAAATTCCATGAGAAACAGGCAAAAACCCTGCTGAGGTTTGGATCCAACTAAATCCAGTCGTATTCCAGCGCCATCCCAAACAGCTGGGGCTCACTCAGATAAGCGGTTCCGCTTTTGGGCGGCAATCAAGAAATAAAATCAATCAATCAACCAATAAATGTGTTTGGAAGCCGATAAAGTCGTTAAAAAATTCATTAAAGAGCCAGAGCCTGGCCGAGATTGCAGCCCAAAAGCCTCTTCCAGCACCAGCTCCTGCTCTGGTTTCCCGGGAACTGGAGGCCGAGGCCTCCTTGCAAACCCCAGCGGGCAGCACCGATCCGGAGAACATTTCAAGGGACGTAATTAATAAGAATTAATTAACCTGCCGGAACGGGCTTGCTGCTGGTGGCCTGATGTGTTCAGCAAGCGAGTCCTGCGCCAGGCAGTCTTCCGCCCTCTCCCTGTTTTCCGCACGGATGAGGAGGCGGAGGCGGCTCCGGCACTTTGGGGATGAAGCAGACAAGGCACTTCCATGGTCCACTACACCTTTAATGTAGGGAAAGGAATTAAAACGGGAGACAAATTCCTCGCCAGGCGAAGCGCAGCCAGCCTGGATTTCCTTATGCATGGATGGGCTGATGCGCGGATCCGTCATAAAACCGGCATTAAAAATTAGTCGGAGCTGTTAGGCCAGCGCAGCCGAGCAGATGGTTCGTGCTCGGAAGTGTTTCAGGAATCTCCTTATATTATCCGCGGATGCCTCGTGGCCTGGGATTTTCATTATCCACACTCCACGGAGCATCGCAGCTCCGCTGTCATTTCCTTCGGCGTGGATGACTTCCTGCGGCATGGAATGGCATGGGATGGCATGGCATGGGATGGCATGGCATGGAATGGGATGGCATGGCATGGCATGGCATGGAATGGGATGGCATGGCATGGCATGGCATGGGACGGGATGGAATGGGATGGCATGGCATCGCATGGAATGTCATGGAATGGGATGGGACAGGATGGAATGGAATGGGATGGGATACGATGGGATGGGATGGCATGGCATGGCATGGCATGGCATGGCATGGAATGGCATGGAATGGGATGGGACGGGATGGAATGGGATGGCATGGCATGGCATGGAATGTCATGGAATGGGATGGGACAGGATGGAATGGAATGGGATGGGATACGATGGGATGGCATGGCATGGAATGGCATGGCATGGGATGGCATGGGATGGGGACGGGACGGGATGGGACGGGATGGGATGGGGATGGGATGGCATGGCATGGCATGGCATGGCATGGCATGGCATGCAGAGCTGTTTGAAGCATGGGGGGGATCTGCTGGGATTTTGGGAATATTCTTGAGTCGCAGAATCTGGGATGAGTTGGATTGGGATCTTAAAGCCCATCCAGTGCCACCCCTGCCATGGGCAGGGACACCTTCCCCTATCCCAGGCTGCCCCAAGCCCCAGTGTCCAACCTGGCCTTGGACACTTCCAGGGATCCAGGGGCAGCCACAGCTTCTCTGGGAATTCCATCCCAGCCTCTCCCCACCCTCCCAGGAGGAATTCTTTCCATAAATCTCAGCTCATTAATGAGGTGCATTTGCTGGGATGATTAATCCGCCTCCTCTTAGGAAATTCTCCCTTTGTTCACTGTTGGTCAATGCCGGAGAGAAGGAGCTGCTGGAATTAATGGGAATTACCACAGTGCTATCCCAGGGTATGGAAAGGTGGGAGCGCCTGCCCTGGAGATGTTTCCAGGTGGGCAGACGGAGCGGGAAGGCTGGGAGAGGAGTGACTGTGCTGATGCTTATCTCCAGAGCTGCAGTCTTGGCCAGTGATGTCTCCATGGATGGGGGAAGGGATTGGCCGGTTTTCCCGCTGGGATCAGCCGACATCACCGTGTGGGAATGCGGGAAGGACCAGATGTGCTGTGACCTCGTCCTGGACTTCACTCTCGCCCTGGGTGTTCCCTCTTGCCAGGCCAGGTTGGACTTGGAGCAATCTGGGATAGTGGAAGGCGTCTCTGCCCAAGGGGGTGGAACGGGATCAGCTTTAAGGTCCCTTCCACCTAAACCATTCCAGGATTCCATGAAAAGAGAGGATAGGAAACCCTGCTGGGGATCACCTGCTCCTTATCAGATTTGCTATATCCATAAAAAATGGGGAAAAACAATGGATCTACATAAGGAATCCATGCCCGTGTCTCCCGAGGGTTCATGACCCCCAACACCGCCTTTGTTCCCTCGTTTTCCCAGAGCTTCCAATGACCTCACAAAGAAACCTCAGAGAGTTCTCCACGTTTCCCCTCTCCCTTTCCTCTGGCTCTACGGATCACCTCTGGACAAAGCCAGGCCTCATTAGCAGCGAGCAGTTTATCATTTCTCATCAGCAACGGAGAAGAAATTCCATCATTTTTTTATTTCCAGGAGGCTCTTCAACGCCTGCCAAAGGCATTAACGAGCTGGAGAGTAACGAGGTGCTGGGATCGCCTCAGACAGGCCCAGACAGAGCCTTAATTACCTCCTGTGCTGCTGGAGGTCATTAGGGCACACGTGCTTTAGGCCAGACCTCTCCATCACAAAGCCTGGCTTAGGCCAAAATATTCCAGAATAGATCCCTGGCCTCTCCTGATGTCCCAGCCCAAAGGTTTGATGGAACATTTCCATGTCTCTCTCCAAACAATGGCTGTGGAAAAGCAGGGCTATTGTCCCACACTTAGATCCAGGATTTCTCCATGCTGTTGCAAGTCCCAGAGCTGGGAAAAGCCCTTTCTGAGGATTTGCTGGATGGACCCTCACACGCGATCCCACAACTCCATCCCCAGCTCCAACCAGCTGGAAGCAGCACCCCCAAAGGCAGCCCTGGGGTTGGGGGGCATCATTAGTGCCAATTAACACCAATTACTCCTCATGGAGCGAGGTGTTTGGAAACCATGGATCAGTGGGATCGGCCATGTGGGATCGTATCCTGGAGATGCTCTGGGCAAGCAGGGAACGGCTGGTTCCACCCATGCCATGCCATGCCATGCCATGCCATGCCATGCCATCCCATCCCATCCCATCCCATCCCATCCCATCCCATCCCATCCTTTAACCCCAGGAACTGCCCCTTCTCAACATTCCACAACCCCCCCCCAGCAGGCACACGGATATTCCCGGCTGGATCTGCAGCTCCTGGCATTGTTAGCTCTGGAGCTCGCTGGGAAGTGGAGCGTTGGGAATCACAGAATCCTGGAATGGTTTGGGTTGGAAGGGACCTTAAAGTCCATCCCATTCCAATCCCAGCTTTCTCCAAGCCCCGTCCAGCCTGGCCTTGGACACTCCCAGGCATGGAAGCACTTCCAGGGATGGGGCATCTGAGGAAGATTTGAACCCTCCTCGGGGAGCCCCACTCCGTATCCCAGATCCCGCATTCCCTGCTCTGGGGGGTGGTGCAGAACCTCCATCCAGGTGCTCCCAGCCCCCCTCCTGCGATGCTCTGAGGCTCCAGCCCCCCAAAATCCCCCCAAGAGCTTACCTGGGACCCTCCAGAATCCCCCAAACCCATCCCAAAGCAAACACCGGGATGAGGAATTTTGGGGGATGGGCAGGGAATTGGGTGCGAGCCCGCTGCGGGTTGGGGCGGGAGCTCCACGGCTCCGCCTGCGGTGACAAAAGTCGCCCGTAATTAGCATAATTAATGACTTTGTGGCCTCTGCAGGCCGCAGCCCCGCAGATTCCCTCCCTCGTTATCTCTAATTAGGCTCCCCAGCACCGCGAGCGGGGTGGAGCCATCCGTTATTCCTTAATGATCTCCCCCTTCCCGGGAACAGCTCCGAGGGACCGGAGCGCACGGACACGAAGGGCAGCTCCTTCTTCCACGCGTCCCTTGATCTCCCGGAAAAAAAACCAAAAAGGAAAAGCCCGGGATCAGGATGGCACGCGGGAATTGCCGTCACCCCGCTGCAGCTCCTCCGGGAGCGGCTTATTCCCTCCTGGAGCTGGAATCCTCCCAGGATCTTGCAGTGCAGGAGCTCTTAAGGCATCCAAGGGAAGCAGGGAGGGATGGAGCTCGGCGGGATCAGAGTGGGGAAGGAATATCCCATTTTTCAGGAGACAAAACGTCGACACTTTGTTCCCGTTAGGGCTGCACATCCCAGGCCTGAAAGGTTTGCCTAAAACCCCACAATCCTCCACACAATGGCTGAAATCCCGGGATCTCGCCCTGCATCCATCGGCATCGATCCAGCAGCCCATCGGCATCACAGCTCCTGGGCCATCCCGTGGGTTCTTCCCAGTTTTAGACCCTCCAGTTTGGATGAATCATGGAATTCTGGAATGGTTTGGGTTGGAAAGGACCTTAAAGGTGATCCCATTCCACCCCATTCCATGGGCAGGGACAGATCCCACTATCCCAGCTTGCTCCAACCTGGCCTTGGACAATTCCAAGGATGGGGAATCCATATTTATATCTTAGGAAAGCCTCGCTGCTTTTCCCCCTCAAAGCTTCCCATCCGAGCTCCAAAACTCATTCAGTAACCACAGACTATACAATTACAGCTGTATCCCTGTCCATGGAAACCTTAATCCCAAGATTCCTACCGAGCACAGCCAGGACCAGCAGCAGGGAGATGGATGCATCCACAATGAGAAATCTTGGATGAAAACAGAAGAAAAGATGGATTGGTGGCCAGAACCCCATCCCAACCCACAAGCATGCACTACCAGCCCAGCAAAACCCCGGGAAAAGCAGGACAGAAGGGATAAACCGGGATAAACCATGCACGTGCTGAGCCTCTCCCTAATTAACGTCACTAAGGAGATGTCTGGGAAAGTGGCACCTCAGAGCTCCCGCTAATTAAAGGCTGCTTTTTCCCGGGAAGCCTTTGTGGGAGCTGCTCACAGCATCCAGCTGGAATTTTCTGACCTGTGGGCTCCGGGCAGGGAGTAAATGATGATCCTGGATTGGGAAATGCTCATGAATCCCAACGCTGTGTGTGCTCCAGCCCTGCTCCTGGAAAACTGCTCATCACACCCCTAATCACGGTCCAAGAGTGGCTGCTCATCCCAAATTCTTCCCTGAAATTATTCCACAGGAGCCACCCCGGCACTGCCCATTCCATGGGAGGAAAGGCTGGGAATTTTCTCCCTTCTGGAACACTCTGCAATTCCATGGATTCAAAGGTGGTTTCTGCACTGAGCAGGCTTGCGGGACCCAGGATGGCAGGAATAATCCTGGAATGGTTTGGGTGGGAAGGGACCTTCAAGATCATCCAGTCCCACCTTCCTGACGGTGCCTTCCACTATCCCAGGGTGCTCCAATCCTGGAATGGGCTGGGATCTTAAAGCCCACCCAGTGCCACCCCCTGCCATGGGCAGGGACACCTTCCACTATCCCAGGCTGCTCCAAGCCCCAGTGTCCAACCTGGCCTTGGACACTTCCAGGGATCCAGGGGCAGCCACAGCTTCTCTGTGCCAGGGCCTCCTCACCCTCCCAGGGAATATTCCCAATATCCCGCCTATCCCTGCCCTCTGGCAGTGGGAATAATAACCCTGCCGTGAGGTGATGCCAGCAATGACATCCCACTGGTTTTCCAAGGATCCCAGCCCTTCTCCCTGTGTCCATCCCGGCCTCGGCTCCGCATCCATCTCCGCTTTTTCCGCGAGCCCTCGGAGCCCGGGTGGGATTGGATTCAAATGTGCCAAACAATCCTCATTTATCCCTGCCAGCTCCAAGCCTCCTCCCTCTCCGCTCACTCCTGTTTTCCTCAATCGCTACCTTTATTTTTGCAATGTGTCTATAATTACCAAATGTTCCGAGATTCCGCCCAAAATTCCTCCCCTCGGAATCCGGGGATGTCTCCTCGCTGCTGTCAATTTGGGCTCTAAATGTTGTGATTGATAAAATTAAACTGTGAAGCGAGGCACGAAATCTGTCTCGTAGACACCACTTCTTTTTAGGGCTGGCATGAGGAGAAAACAACGCCAGGCAGGGGGGAAAAAAAATCACCAAACGATTCCCTGGAGAATGAGGCAGGGGGAATTTGTGAGTTTTTCCTTGAGGAACTTAATAAGACATCCCAAGCTGGAATTTTTATTCAATTCCTTGCGAGATCCCGAATTTCTCTGCTTTAATTGCTCCAAGCAGGGAAGCTTTAGTCACAGTGTAATGTACCCAGGCATGTTCCGGCTTTAATGAATCATCCCAACTCTGCATTCCAAGCAATTAAGGGAAATCTGGCTGTTCGTTAGTGAGGCGGAAAATAAATTTAATCTCTCTTCTAAAAAATCAATTATCCTGCTGTAATGGAGAATTCAATTTGGGTCACGCTCCATAAATTTCCCGGGTTTAGGATGTTTTGTGAGCGCTCGTTATTAGGTTGTGCATGTGGGAGAGATCCGGGAATGGGGATGTGTTGGGAAGCATCCCGGAAGTTTCCTCGGGAGCTGGAGTGGGTTCAGAGTGAAAGAGGGGAAGTTTAGGTCAGAAATAGGGAAGGAATTCCTCCCTGGGAGGGTGGAGAGGCTCTGGGAAAGGGGTGTTCACCTGGGAAAGGGAAGGATCCAGGGAGAGCTCAGAGCCCCTTCCAGGGCCTAAAGGGGCTCCGGGAGAGCTGGAAAGGGACTGGGGACAAGGGATGGAGGGGCAGGACACAGGGAATGGCTTCCCACTGCCAGAGGGCCCTGCAGGATTTGATGGATCATTGTGGATTCCTCATCCTCCCAGAATTTCTGTCAAGGCCCTGTGGCTGCTCTTGGCTTCTCCTCAGGGGCAGTAAATCCAGGGAATTCATTAAACCCAGCAATTTCCCAGCTCCCAGCCCAGCTCCTAAGGAACTCATGGATCATTTGAGAGGGATTTTTAGATCCTTGGAAAAAGCACAGACCTGGCTTCAGCAGGACAAAATCCAGGGTTTTGCCAACTCACAAAGACACTTCTGCTCCGTTGCTGCCGCTCCATCACCCATCCCAGGGTATCCAATACATCCCGGGGAAAGCTGAGGAATTCTGCCCTGCGAGGGTGGGGAGGGGCTGGGCTGGAATTCCCAGAGAAGCTGTGGCTGCCCCTGGATCCCTGGGAGTGTCCAAGGCCAGGTTGGACACTGGGGCTTGGGATAGGGGAAGGTGTCCCTGCCCATGGCAGGGGTGGCACTGGATGGGCTTTAAGGTCCCTTCCAAACCAAACCATTCCAGGATTCCATAGTTTTCTGGTTCAAAGAAACAGGAATTTGTGGTCTGGGATGTTGTGGCCATCCAAACCCGTCCCTCCACCACTGGCAGAAACCTGGGAAAAGGAGCTGCTGGAGCCCATGGATCCATAGGGACATCAGGACTCTGCTTTTCCCTCCCAGGCTGCGGGATCCCGATTCCCGATGGACACGGAGCCCCTGCAGGCACCCAGATCTCCCCCCGCGGACCTGGGATGCTGCTGAGGATGGAGCCAGGATGGGACAGAGCCAAGAGCAGCAGGGAATCCCTGAGGATGCTGGAAATGCGGAAATCCAGCAGGGAATCTTC
Organism: Coloeus monedula; assembly: GCF_965178545.1. NCBI lineage: Eukaryota > Metazoa > Chordata > Aves > Passeriformes > Corvidae > Coloeus > Coloeus monedula. The sequence goes on along the minus strand of NC_138794.1, from coordinate 12,349,256 downwards.
TCCGGAGCCTTCCCCCTTCCCAACCTCATTCCCGGTCAGCCAGGCACTGCATTCCAGAGGGACATGGAATAGCTGGAATAGCTGGGACACCTGGCGGAGCTGGGCCAGGCTTTTGGGGGCGCAGCCTCATTCTCCATCCCGGGGGAACCAAGGGAGGGAATCCAGTGGCAATCCCGGCCCTTCCCGGCACTTGAAGCCTGCGCACACCTTGGGAGCGGCTCAAGCTCCTAATTAAGCTCGGCTTTCAGCAGCTCCTAATTAATCTCGGCTCTCTGTGGGTGATCAGGGCTTCGCAGCTCATTAAAGCCTTTCCTCCTTGGAGAACCTTTTCCTCTGCTCCCTTTTCCTTGGGAAGAGGATTCCGTCCAAAGCTGCCTTCAGCTCTGAGGAACAAATCACCCTGGCCATTTTTAGGATCGGGAATTTTTCCACCCCCATGCCTGCTTTTTGAATGAAAAAAATATTTGTTCCCATCAACTGCATTTCCCAATCTCAATCCCAAATTTTCCTGCAGCTTCTGAGGCTATTTCACGATTTTATGGATTGAGAACATTCCAAAATCCTTTGGCTGCCACCTGCATCTGCTTTGGGGTTTCAAGGCTGGTTAAACCCCCAGCCCAAAATCGGAGGTGGGAATAATGACGGGGAATCCATGGCCCTGGAATGTGGCTGACACACGTCTGGCTCCATCCATGAGATAAGTGTTATTCCCAACCCATGAGCCAAGAGCAGGTTTTATGAGGAACAAAACCTCCCAGCCACAAAAAAACCCCCAAAATTCCCTGTCCAAACAAGCTCTCCCAGCTCCATGTGTTCCGAGCGTTTTTCCCTCCTCCCAGAGTTTATTCTGTGGTTTTGGAGCCCTCAGCACCCAGAGAGGGGATCCCCCCAGGGTCAACCCGCAGGGAAGTGATGCTCAGGCCAGGATCCCACAGGATCTGCCTGGATTCCGACCTCCCGTGTGAAAATGCGGCCTTTTCCCAGGTTTTTATCCCAGTCCAGTGATGCTCCCGCTCCCGGGCTGGTCTTGGAGAGGTGGGAATAACCCAACACCACAGCGGGCCTGGAATGGCTCCAGGGAATGGGGAGGTGTTCCCACGTGCCCCCACCCCAGGGATGCCCCTCAGAGCCCAGATCCAGCTGGATTTTGGGAGGCAGGGAGCATCCATGGGCTCTCCATGCCCAGGGTGGGATCTGTGGGAAGCGCTGCCGTTGTTTGGATACCACGGAGAGGATTCCAAATGGAAGTTCCCAAGCTGGAATGCTCGGCCTCAAATGACAGCATGGAGGGAGATCCTGGACCAGACAGGGCTTGGACAATTCCAAAGTTGGGCTGTTTAATCCCTGTCACCGCGATCCAATGAAAATCCCAGATGGAATCAAGGACAAGGAGAGGTGGGGTCTCCTTGTGGCTCCATCCCAGGACCCCAAACTCCATGGGAATGCTGTCCCAGGATGCCAATGGCTCCTGCCTGGCCACTGCTCCCAGCGCCACACATTGGTCTGGGAGAGGGATCGGCATTTCATGGAATCCTGGAGTGGGATGGGTTGGAAGGGACCTTAAATCCCATCCCATTCCACCCCCGCCATAGGCAGGGACACCTCCCACTGTCCCAGGCTGCTCCAACCTGGCCTTGGATGCTTCCAGGGATCCAGGGGCAGCCACAGCTTTCCATCAGAATTCCAGCCCAGCCCCTCCCCACCCTCCCAGGGAACAATTCCTTCTAAGATCCAATCAGTAATTCCATGAAGAATACTCACAGTGGACTCTCGGGAATGGTCCCAGTCCCCTGCTCCTTCCATGCTGGAATTCCCTCCCATCAGGTTTTATAGGAATGTGTTCCCTTCTCCTGCTGTCAGCTGGGGGGGTTAATCAGGCCAATAACCACCCCTAAATTAGGGGTTAATTAGTGCCAAATAATCATTAAGCTCTCCAAATTCCCAAACTCCAGCAGCCTTTTCCCATCCTTTGATGTTCTTGGAGTCCACTAAACCCTGGAGAAGTTCCAGGACCGCAGGGGCCACCTGAGGAATGCTCCGGATAAATTTATCCCCCCCACGTGCCCCAGGAAGGGACACACACCCGGATCGGGGGGCACATCCTGATGGATACAACGGTGCTGCTTGTCCCGGGATCCTGTTTTCCCACTCGGAGCTGAGCTGACCTTCGGCTGTGCCGGCCAGCTGGAATTCTGACAGATGCAAGCACATTTTTGGGAAGCCGCATCCAGTCGGTGGCTAAAGATCCACGGGCTCTGCCGGGGCGTTAGGAAGATGGATTGGCTTGGGAGAATCCCATTTCCAGCCCCGCCTGGGCATCGGTTTCCCACGGAGAGGCGTTAATGACTTCGATATCAACGATCTAAATATGTCAACCTGCGCCTCGTGCTGGGATTAGGGAACTCTATATTTATCCAGGACTGCCATTAGCAGAATGCTAATTAATGGGATTCGGTTTCCAAGTAAATCCCGGCCCTTCCAAGTGCTGTAACACAAGACTTGATTCTAATCTCCCTGGAGCTGCCGCTGTTCCCGCTCATTCCTCGGGATTAGGCAGATTTATTTTCGCTGATGTTTCCCATGGCACCCCCAGGTCGGGTTATGGCACCGGGCTGGAGCTGCTTCCAGAGGATCCTGAGACAACTCAATCCCGACTGTCTGAGTCCTGTCTCCCGCCCAGGCAGGGACGCAGGGACACGGATCATGGAATGGGCTAGGTTGGAAGGGACCTTAAGGCTCATCCCATTCCACCCCTGCCATGGGCAGGGACACCTCCCACTGTCCCAGGCTGCTCCAGGCCCTGCCCTTGGACACTGCCAGGGATCCAGGGGCAGCCACAGCTGCTCTGGGAATTCCAGCCCAGCCCCTCCTCACCCTCTCAGGGAACAATTCCTTCCCAATATCCCATCCATCCCTGCCCTCTGGCACTGGGAAGCCATTCCCTGTGCCCCGTCCCTCCATGCCTTGTCCCCAGTCCCTCTCCAGCTCTCCTGGAGCCCCTTTAGGCCCTGGAAGGGGCTCTGAGCTCTCCCTGGATCCTTCTCTTCTCCAGGTGAACATTCCCAGCTCTCCCAGGCTGGCTCCAGAGGGGCTCCAGCCCTTGGAGCAGCTCTGGGGCCTCCTCTGGAATCACTCCAGCAGCTCCAGGTCCTGCTGATGTTGGGATGCGGAGCTGGAGCAGCTCCGCAGGTGGGGTCTCACCTGAGGGGGCAGAGGGGGAAAATCCCCCCTTTCCCATCGGGAATGAGCCCAGGATGAGATCCTCAAGCCACTCCAGACCTTCACCTCCCGAGAAGCTGGAATCTGGGAGGTGGAGGACCATTTTTGGGAGCTGGGAATGGTTCGGGCCTCTTACAGTGCCAGAGGCGGCTCCAGGAGCAGCAGCCCTGTCTCATCCCCGCTCCCAGCCCAAGGTGAATCGGGATAATCGGGATCTCTCTCCCTCAGTCCTGCTGCGTTAAAAATATCCTGGCCAGCCCCTGGAATTTTCCAGTGGCAGCTCGGGAAGAAACAGCTGAGGCTCGGAGCTGCAGCTCCACATTCCGCCTCTTCCCACTGTCAGCTCCGCGGAGATCTTCATTAGAACGGCTTCGGAGCTCATTCCTTCCTAAAGCCGGAGCAGGGAGAGGATTGGAGCTGGGAGGGAGGGATCCAGCTGTTCCCTGCCGGCAAGGAAAAGCTGATGTCAGGCTGGGAAGGGGCTGGAATGCCAGGAAGAGCTCCCAAGCTCCTGCTCCCGGCGCAGGCGGAACAACAAACGGAATTTGGCTCACTCCGAGTGGCTGCTTTCCCGGAGCAAGGTGGAAATTGCCCCTGGAATAGGGAGGGAAGGGAGGTTTCCTTGGAAGGGAGGATTCCTCGGCTGCAGAGCCAGCAGGGATCAACTCCACCGGCTGGGAATAGGGATGAGCCCTTGGCTCCAGGATCTGTGTCCCCGTCACCCCTCCTGCAGCTCAGGGAGCGATTCCTCCCCTCAGCTTTGCCCAAATTGCAGCCAGAGGAAAGATTTCCAATGGATGTCAGAAAATTTGGGATTTCTGTGACCCAAAAGAGCCCAAAAAACAAATCCCGGGAGACCCACAGGATCGCATCCCCTCACTCCAGCAGGTCAAGGGGGCTCACATGGGAAAACACAGGGAAAATCCCACTAAAGGCCATTCCCAAATACGTTCGGCTTCTTCTCCCAGGCAAACAGCAACAGGAAGAGAGGGAATGGCCTCAGCCTGCTACAGGAATTTCCTCATGGAAAGGGTTGTTAAACACTGGAATTGTCCAGGGAGGTTTGGAGTCCCCACCCCTGGAGGAGTCCAAGGAATTCCTGGATGTGGCACTCCGTGCTCTGGGCTGGGTGAGATGGCGTTGATCCATGACAGGTTGGACTCCATGATGATCCCGGAAGTCTTTTCCAGCCTCAGGGAATTTGGGATTCAAATAAAAATCCCACTTCAAAAAGTCACTTGAAAAGTGCTGCAGCATTCCCAGGGCTGGAGAGAAAATCCATCCCGTTTTCCCTGAGCTGCTCTTTCCCATCTCCCAGGACAGTTTGGAATCACGCCCTGCTCCACCATGGGGTATCCAACATCCCATTTTTAACTCCGTCCCAGCCTCCCATTTGGCCATCCAGAAAACCCAAAGACTCCGGCTCTCAAGAGGAAAACGAGCGCAGGGAGTGGGATTTGCTCCGTTTTCTGTTGGGGTTTGGAAGGTGCTTTTCCTGTGCCAGGGCCTTTTTCTTCCCTCCCTAAGCACTAAAAGGATTTCCAAAGTCTCCAAAAGCTTCCAAAAGTCATGGATGTGCTCCTCTGCCAGGCCCTTCCTGCCTCCCAAAGTCCGGCTGGGAATCACAGCATCCCCCCCAAAAAAAAAAAAGAGGAAAAATTCAAGTAACTCCGTGACACTCCCGTCGATATTCCCAGAGCTCTGCTGAGCCAAAGCTGCACGTCCCAAATTATCCCAAATCAATCATCACCATTCCCAGCTGAAGGAATTGTGCCAGGAAGATGTCCCTGTTCATCCAGGTGCCCTCGGAAGGACGGGATGAGGGTGCTTCAGCTTTTTGCCGAGCTGCTCACAGCCGACTGGAGCAATTTTCCAGCTGAAATGAAAGCTGTGAAAACTCCTCACGGATCACGGGAGCCACGGCTGCAACTCCTGCTCCAGGGCTCCAGGGATTTATCTCTTCTTTAAAAAGGGAAAAAAAATGGGAAAGGCAACGCTCCGTGTCCCTCCGGAGTTCCAAAGTCAGGAGAGCGCGGACTCAAGGTCGGATTCAGCCTCAGCCCATCCAACCAAAAAGTCCCATTATTCCCCTGTGCTATTTAAAATCCGACGGAGCACAGAGCCATGGAATTCTGCAGGGAAGAGTTATCCCCTCCCTCCGCTGGGGAACAGCCACTGGGTATAAATAAAGGGGGTGCAAAGTGTCCCCCTTCCCAACCCCGGGAATGTCGCTGGGATTGGATGGAAAATCTCGGTGGCGGCTCTCAAGGTGCCCTGCCCGGAGTGCTGGAGGATCCATTGGGAATGTGGAGGCACGGATGGCTCTGGGAATGGCATCGGGACAGCTCCAGGGGGATCTCGTCCCCTCAAGGACACCGGGAATGGCCCTGTCCCCTGAACATTCCCATCCCTGCGGGAAGGGTCATGGATGGCATGGATGAGCCACCTCTGTGTGTCCCTTTCCAGCCTGGAATCTGCTTCTTCCCAAAATCTCTTCACCCATCCCTCTGAGCTCAGAATTCCCCAGGCACATGGACAGCACAAGGAATAGCAATTAGTCCATTTTTCCATGGGATGGGATTGCAGAGAATCCTGGAATGGTTTAGGTTGGGACTTTAAAGCTGATCCCGTCCCACCCCTGCCATGACAGGGACACCTCCCACTATCCCAGGGTGCTCCAAGCCCCTTCCAGCCTGGAATATTTCCAGGGATGGGGCATCAAAGATGATCCACTGCCACATTTGGGATGCTCCCAAAGGGGATTCACATCCCCTCTTTTCCCTTTTTTTATTGGCCCTGCAGGATTTGATGGATCATTGTGGATTCCTCATCCTCCCAGAATTTCTGTCAAGGCCCTGTGGCTGCTCTTGGCTTCTCCTCAGGGGCAGTAAATCCAGGGAATTCATTAAACCCAGCAATTTCCCAGCTCCCAGCCCAGCTCCTAAGGAACTCATGGATCATTTGAGAGGGACTTTTAGACCCTTGGAAAAAGCACAGACCCGGCTTCAGCAGGACAAAATCCAGGGTTTTGCCAACTCACAAAGACACTTCTGCTCCATTGCTGCCGCTCCATCACCCATCCCAGGGTATCCAATACATCCCGGGGAAAGCTGAGGAATTCTGCCCTGCGAGGGTGGGGAGGGGCTGGGCTGGAATTCCCAGAGAAGCTGTGGCTGCCCCTGGATCCCTGGGAGTGTCCAAGGCCAGGTTGGACACTGGGGCTTGGAGCAGCCTGGGATAGGGGAAGGTGTCCCTGCCCATGGCAGGGCTGGAATGGGATCATCTGGAAACCATCCTGGAATTCCATGACTCCATGAACCTTCCCAGCTCTGCACCTTCCAGCAGAAACCCTGGTGCTCCTGATTTACAGATTCTGGATGGCTCCACAGTCCCAAAAAATCCTAAAAAAGTAAAAAAAAAAAATCCAAAATAAAATCCAAAATTTGCTTTTAAAATCCAGTGTGGATTTCTAGGAAAAAAAATCCCAACCAGCCTTTCTTCCGTAAAACCATGTTTTTAATTGGGTTTCTTTTCAGTGTATTTGTTGGATGCTCAAATCCCAATCCTGGAAAACCATGCTTCACCCTTTGGAGCCAGATCAGTCCCTTCCCCGAGGCTGGAATTCCCGCCTCCAGCAGCCCGGGATCCAAGCACTCCAAACACAACACATGCAACCACTTAGGAGCCAATTAATCCCAGTGGAAGGGCCCTTGTCGTTACATTTCCGGAAAACGCCGGAAAATTCCCGTTGCGTGTCATCGGGAATCATTTAGGGACATTTGCATCCCGGTTTTTGATGTCAGAGCTTTAAGGAATGACCAGATGACGGATTCCTGGAATGAGGCTCTGTTGGAGGACAAGGCCGCGTTGTTTTCCCGCTGTTCTGCCTGGATAATTTGGGATGCTCCAAAACAATTAGGGTGGGTGATTAATCCCTTACAAGCTCTCTGACATGGAGGAGATCCCTGATCATCTTAGGGACGTGGGGCAACACTTTTAGATCCCCAAAATTCTCATTATATTCCAAAAAATCCATTCTGCCCCTCAATATGCCCCCAAAATGACATCGTGGCACCCCAAAAAATCATTGCACCCCGAAAGGAACTATTATGTTCCCAAAGTTCTAAAATTCATCTTTACACTCAAAAAAATTATTAGATCCCTAAAAAATCATTGCGACATCCCAAAATATCAGCATTGTACCCTAAAAAGTATCGTTGTACCCTAAAAAACATCATTATACCCTAAACGCCATAATTTCACTCTCAAAATCGTCGTTGCATCCTAAAACTCATCCTTACACCCCAAAAAGCATCACCGCACCCTAAAAACCATCATTGTACCCTAAGTCCCATCAGTACACCATCAAAAGCATCATTGTACCCCAAAAAAACACCATTATAGCCCAAACCCCATCATTTTATCCCCCCAAAAAACATTATATCCTCAAAAAAAAATTATATCCCAAAAAATACCATTATATCCCCAAAAAATTGTTACATCCCAAAAAAGCATCGTTATATCTTAAAACCCCACCTAAAAATCACTGTTATATCCCGAAAAACACCATTATATCCCAAACCCCATCATTCTAGCCCCAAAACCACTATTATATCCCAAAAACCCACCATTACATCCCAACCACTGAAATCTGGGCTTGGAAATAAAAACTTGGAATTCCTGTGTTCGCAAGAGAAGTGTTTTCCCCCAAAACCTCTCCGGTTCTTTGGGATAAATCCTGGTGTGGGCCATGGGGTTCAGGGCACCCAATCCATGTGCTGGACATGGGGTGAAATCCAAGGAAAAAGGGATTTCTGGAGCAGGCCGGTGCCATGATCCCATTTTTCCAAGGGCCCACAAAGGAATCTTCTCCGCACTGTTAAACAAACAAACTTTGGGAAAGGGCCTTTTATTGATTCCATGTGGTTCCCCTCCCCTTTTCCCTGATCCCTGTGAAAGTATCCCAAGGTTTGGCCTGGCAGCGGCTGGAAAACCACCTCGTTTCCGCTGCAGTTCCCAGCACAGGAAAACGGCGGAGTCGTGGATAAATGTTGGAGGCTCCGTCGGTTTTCCCATCTGGCAGCCAGGCTGTGCTGCGAAAATGAAGGATATACATATGCAAATATTCCCGGGCTGCTTCCAAGATCCAAGGAATTTTTATGATGTAACCACAAGAAGAGGTTGGATAATGGTGACAATATGGAGCGGAGCAGAGCCCTGGAATGCTGCGCATGGAAGTGGAACGTCAGGAAGCGGAGCCACGGTGCCGCTCCGGAGTAATGCGGAGCAGGTCGCACCTCGGAGACCTCGGAGCTGTCTGGATTGGAATGGTTTGGGAAAATCCACCACAAATCCCAAAAAACATCGGTGGGGAAGTGTCAGGCACAGGTAGGGCGTGGCAGCAGCTCCAGGGACGTGTCATTGTCCCACCAAGGACATGTCATTGTCCCACCAGGAACGTGCCATTATCCCACCAGGAATGTGCCATTATCCCACCAGGAACGTGCCACCATCCCATCAAGGATATTCCATTGTCCCACCAGGGACGTGCCACCATCCCATCAAGGATATTCCATTGTCCCACCAGGAATGTGCCACCATCCCATCAAGGATGTTCCATTATCCCACCAGGAACATGCCACCATCCCATCAAGGATATTCCATTGTCCCACCAAGGAGATGCCACCGTCCCACCAGGAACATGCCATTGTCCCACCAGGGACGTGCCACCATCCCATCAAGGATATTCCATTGTCCCACCAGGGACGTGCCACCATCCCATTAAGGATGTTCCACTGTCCCACCAGGGACGTGCCACCATCCCATCAAGGATATTCCATTATCCCACCAGGGACGTGCCACCATCCCATTAAGGATGTTCCACTGTCCCACCAGGAATGTGCCACCATCCCACCAGGGACATGCCACCATCCCACTGGGGACATGTCATTGTCCCTTCAAGGCCGTGTCACTGTCCCCCTCTCTGGAACCATTCCAAACCCACCTGGATGTGTCCCTGTGTCACCTGCTCTGGGTGACCCCACCTGGGCAGAGGCCGCTTCCAGCCCCAGCTGTTCCGGAGTTCTGGGATTCCATCCCTCCCAGGAACCAAGCACGACTGAGCCGAGGGTCCCCAGCCCAGGAGAGCCCAGCCAGGCACCGGCATTCCCTGAGCTGGGAGGGGTGGCAGTGCCACCTGCAGCCAGGGACATGGGCAGTGACTTCCCACCACCCCACCCCGATCCAACAGCACCAGCACAGCCCCGGTGCCCTCTCATTCCCTCTCCAAGCCCTGGAGAAGATTCCCAGCACGCCCCGTGTCCCCAAAGCCGCCGTGGGGGTGACCATGACATTGCTCTAATTAACGACGAGACCCTCCCCTAACGAGCACCTTCGCAAACGATGGGAGCGCTTCGCCCGTCACCGACGCTCGGAGAGAGATCTTGGAATGAACAAAATATTCCTGTGATCTTCTCCCTGACAGGCTGGAAGCAAAAATATTTAGTGAGGAACTCCGTTATCCTGAATAATTCAGGAGGCTGCAAACCCCTTGATCATCCCGCTGACTCCGGGAACAAAATAGTCGGGATTTGTGCATCCAAAGCGGAGATAAAAACGCCAGGAGAAGAAAGAGCTTGGAAATTAAATTTAAAAAAGCTGATTAAAAACGCAGCCGTGCCAGAAGGAGGCCGGGGGAGCTGCTCCTTGAAGCCACAGGTGTCCCGCTATCCCGGTTTTATCCATGGGAATACAGAGGAGCGATCATGGGGAGCTGCTTCCCTGCCAGTTCTCCGGGATACAGCGGCAGGGGAAGCTGGAGGCACCGTGAAAGCGACCCCCACAGCGGCTGCAGTTGGTTGGTGGCATCTGAGGGGACAAGGTGGCACTGAGCTCATCCCAAACCCTCTGTCCCTGTCATTCCTGAGGGCTCCGGAAGCAGGAGCAGCCTCCAGCACCATCAACCCCCAAAGGATCTCCCGGGATCATCCCACAGTGTGGGAAGCAGGAAAGGGGGGATTGTCCCCCTCTACTTCCTCAGGTGAGACCTCCAGCTCCGCATCCCAACATCAGCAGGACCGGGAGCTGCTGGAGCAATTCCAGAGGAGGCCCCGGAGCTGCTCCAAGGGCTGGAGCCCCTCTGGAGCCAGCTTGGGAGAGCTGGGAATGTTCACCTGGAGAAGAGAAGGATCCAGGGAGAGCTCAGAGCCCCTTCCAGGGCCTAAAGGGGCTCCAGGAGAGCTGGAGAGGGACTGGGGACAAGGGATGGAGGGGCAGGACACAGGGAATGGCTTCTCGCTGCCAGAGGGCAGGGATGGATGGGATATTGGGAAGGAATTGTTCCCTGAGAGGGTGAGGAGGGGCTGGGCTGGAATTCCCAGAGCAGCTGTGGCTGCCCCTGGATCCCTGGAAAAGTCCAAGGGCAGGGCCTGGAGCAGGCTGGGACAGTGGGAGGTGTCCCTGCCCATGGCAGGGGGTGGCACTGGATGGGTTTTAAGGTCCCTTCCCACCTAAACCCTTCCAAGATTTTTTGTTTCCATGATCATGGGAGTGCACCCGGAACGCACCGGCAGGGGGCGCCCGAGAGACCAGAGCCGAACCTGGCCGAGAGGAGCCGAACGAAGCCGAACCCAGACGAACCCAGACGAGACGGGCCGAGCGGGACCGAGTGGAGCCCAACCCGGCTGAATCCAGCCGAGAGGAGCCGAACGGGCCGAATCCGGCCGAGAGGAGCCGAACCCAGCCGAGAGGAGCCGAGCCCGGAGGGACGGAGGGCTGGAGGGATGGAGGGATGGAAGTTTGGAGGGATGGAGGGATGGAGGGATGGAAGTTTGGAGGGATGGAGGGATGGAGGGATGGAAGTTTGGAGGGATGGAGGGATGGAGGGATGGAAGTTTGGAGGGATGGAGGGATGGCGGGATGGAGGGTTGAAGGGACAGAGGACGAAGGCATGAAGTGTTGTCGGGATGGAGATTTGGGGGTGAAGTGGTGCCATGGGAACGATGGCTGCACTTCCCACCTTCTGCTGATTTATTCCCACGCTCAATCCATCGGGCAGGGAATGCCGGTGCCGCCGAGCCATGGAGAGCACGGCCCAATCCAGGAGTGCATCGCTCCATCTCCAGGGCGCAAACCGGGATGAGCAAAGGATTCTTTGGACACGGATTCCTGTCGCCGGGAGCTCCGGCAGCCCCGGAGCCGCTGGCGCTGGTTTATTGTTCGTATTTAATGGGATAAAAGGCTGGAATTGCTTTTAAGCCTTAAATTGCCTTCCCCCTTTTTATCTTTAAAAACCATGGCAAGCACTTTTTGGAGGCTATTTTTTTGGGGGGGAAGTTTGTCCTAATGATCCCTGGTAGCCATTAGGCTGGGAATCAGGCGCTTTCAAAGGGATCCATTAAACATTTCATTCCTCACTCCCGTTCCTTTGGTTTTGATCTCTGCTCCCAGTGATTAAAGACACTGACGGCTCAATTTCGATGAGATCCTAAATCAGAACCCCCCAAAAAAACTTCCAGAGCCAACATTTATGGAGTTCAGTAGAGCGGGTGGAAGAACAGGAGTGCGAGCTGGAAAAAATCCATAAAATCCCTTTCCAAACAAACATCGGTTGACAGCAAACAGATGGTTCCGAGGCTCTTATTCCAAACTGGAAAAATTAAGAGTTGGCAGGTCCTGGGAAAAGAGGAAAAAAAAAGGAGTTACAAAACATCCTAAAGTTTTCCCCTTCATATCCCGGTGTTGCTCTGGGCATGGGTTCAATATTTTCCTAGGCTACTGCACGGAAAAGGGGCTGGATACAGGGAAGCAGCTGGCACGAAAGGCCTTGGAAATCCTTGGGAAGATTGATGGGAAGCAGGGCTGCCAGCATCCCGAATTTGCCGCGTTCCAGCCCCGCTCCTCAGCCCTCCCATAAATCAGCCCAGCCTCGGCACACCTGCAGCTGTGGCTCCAAAGGGGCAGGAAAAGTGGGGAAATGGGGGGATTTTCCCAGATTTGTTGGCTGAGCCCAGGATAGTGTTAAGGGATTGGTTTGGGGAAGGTGAAGCCGTGGAAAACTCAACCTCTGGCTCTGCCAGGTGCCCCAGGAGGGGAACGTGAGGGAAACCAGCCCTGTCCAACCCGGCTTTGGACACTTCCAGGGATTCAGGGGCAGCCACAGCTGCTCTGGGAATTCCAGCCCCTCCCCATCCTCCCAGCCAGGAATTCCTTCCCAATATCCCACCCAAATCTCCCCTTTTCCAATCTGAAGCCATTCCCTGTGTCCTGTCCCTGCATCCCTCATCCAAAGTCCCTCTCCAGCTCTCCTGGAGCCCCTCGGAAGCTGCTCCAAGGTCTCCCTGTAGCCTTCCCTTCTCCAGGATGAACAATCCCATTTCTCATCAGAAGTGCCAACATTATCCCATGTCTAATGAATTATTGGGATTCTGGCCTATCCTGATGGATCTTCATGGATCCAAAGGATATCCAGGAAATTCTGCAGCTCCTAAGGGATGCTTTAAAATATGGGATCAAGCAGAGCAGGAAAAATGAAGTTCCTTCCCAAAAGTGACAACATGAGAGTGGCCACCAGAATTCCAGAGGGGCAGCTGTGGGATAACAGGGACAAAGTGCTGTCTTCCAGCTGGGAATGGCTCTGTTCCTGCCTGGAATCTTCTTGGAGCCTGTCCGTGAGTACCTCCGTGTTTGCAGGCACGGAAAAATTCCAGCCCCGAGCCCAACCTCCACTCAAATCCAATTATCCATCCAAGAGCGGAAAATCACAGATGGCTCTGCTGGATTTTCTGGAGGAGCTGCTCCAAAGGCGTTATCCGGGGAACCGTAACCACCGCGGGCACTCGGAATGGCGGCAACTGGAAAGACGGGATCAAAATCCTCAAAATATCCCGGAGATGAGCACTCCCGGAATTCATCCTTGGGTGGGAAAGGGAGGGAGCACCAGGGAGCTCAGGGAATCCGCTTCACCCAATGCATCCCACTGCTGGCGAGAGCCTGAGGAAAAATCCTCAGCAAAAGTCCTGAGCAAATTCCAGAGGGAAAATCCCTCTGGCCCTGCACCAATTCCAACGGGAATGATTCACGGCTCCATGACTGGGATGCTGGAGGGGAATTTGGGAACAGCTGGAGAGGAGGGAATGCTGGAGGATGCTGGAGGGATAGTGGTGGTTCTAAATTTATTCCATGTTAATATCCCTGGGATAGGAGGAGGAAAACTCATGGAATCCCAGAATGGATTAGGTTGGAAAAGCCCTTTATGGCCATCAGCTCCAACCATTCCCCCAGCAGCAATTCCTGCATTTATTTCCAGGCTGCATCCAGGTTTTTCCTACAGGAATGAATTCCCAGAGGGTCTCGCCTGGAAATCCATGGAAAGGGCTGGATACAAACCCATTCCCATGTTGATATCTCTGGGAAAAGCAGGAATCTCTGCCACTTGATCCCATAAATATCGGATGCCTAAATGCCCTGTCCAAGGAAAAGACACCCAGGGGGCATTCCCATCCCATTCCTGCTGCTCCTGCTCCCGCCATCCCACTCCTCATGCCTGGAAGAAGAGGAGTTTGGCAGCTCCGTGTCCTGGATCTGGGGCTGCTGGGGAATTTGTAGCTCTTTGCTTCCCGGGGTTCCTTCCCTGCTCCCGCCCGGGTACGGATGAGAGGCGCTAATCCTGCTCCAGATTCCCACAGAAATCCAGAGGCAGCCCCAAATCCAGGATTTCACACTAAAGTTCCTTCACACTGAGGTCATTTGTCCCCTTCCCAAGTTCCCGGGAGAAGGAAAACACCGACTCCTATTCCTGCTATAAATAACCCCCGGGCTGCTGGAAAACTTGGAATTCCAGCTTTTGGGAGAGCCACGGAATTGGGCGTTTATAAAGGGAATTCCAGGCTGGATTTGTGGATTGTCACATGTTGCCATCCATAAAAAGTGGCTTTTTCCCCGTTTTTTCCAGCCCAGCAGCCAGCAGAGGTCAATCCATGGATCCCACACGTTGGAAGTGACAGCTCCAAGGGCCTCCGGGTGCTAATCCAGCGGGAAAGTTTTTTCCAGCCGATCTTCCTGGCACTGGAAAAGGAAGGCTCTTCCCTCTCCTCGTGCCTGTCACTGCTCCCGAGTGTCAACGGGACAAATTTAGCCCTGGCTCCAAATCCCATGGCACAAATCCAACCTTGGAGCTGCTGCTCTGGCTGTGACCCCACCGGGATCAGTGTGGGACAAGGGGTGGCTCCAGCAGGGAGGGATTGGGATCCACGTGGGATTGGATGGATTTGGGGCAGAAAGTTTGCATTTTGTGTCTCTTTTCCCACTGCAGGGAGGAACAGGTTCCTTCCAGTGAGGGTGCGGAGGCCCTGGCACAGCTTTTCCAAGGAAATCATGGATGTGCTGTTCCTGGAAGTCTCCAAAGCCAGGTTGGAGCACCCTGGGATAGTGGGAGGTGTCCCTGCCCATGGAATGGGTGGAATGGGATCATCTTAAAGATCCTGAACCATTCCAGGGTTCTGTTCTGTGATCTACCTACCAAAAATTCCAGCACTTCCCTGGATTCCTCTCCCTGTCCGTCACCATCCCCTGGTGTGTCCCAAGGCTGCCCCACACAGCCAATTCCAGGGAAAGGAGCTGGCTAAACGAGCTCCCACCTGGATATGGGAACAGAAGTGTGGGAAGGGAAGGGAAGGGAAGGGAAGGGAAGGGAAGGGAAGGGAAGGGAAGGGAAGGGAAGGGAAGGGAAGGGAAGGGAAGGGAAGGGAAGGGAAGGGAAGGGAAGGGAAGGGAAGGGAAGGGAAGGGAAGGGAAGGGAAGGGAAGGGAAGGGAAGGGAAGGGAAGGGAAGGGAAGGGAAGGGAAGGGAAGGGAAGGGAAGGGAAGGGAAGGGAAGGGAAGGGAAGGGAAGGGAAGGGAAGGGAAGGGAAGGGAAGGGAAGGGAAGGGAAGGGAAGGGAAGGGAAGGGAAGGGAAGGGAAGGGAAGGGAAGGGAAGGGAAGGGAAGGGAAGGGAAGGGTATCATCCTGAGCAAGAAACCACTAAAAAATGCCCAACCCCACTTACGGTCGAGCGTCCCGTCCCGAGCGGGATGTGTTATCCCACAATCCATCCTCTTTCCCTACCTGCTTCCCAATCCCAGCCGTTCCCCTCCCAAGCTGCTCCCGGTTCCCGCTGCTCCATGAATTTCCCGCTGACAGCTCTCATTTGTGCAAACGAGGCCTCGGCGCTGCCGGCAGCGGCAGCTGCTGCTCTAATAAGGTCAATCTATATTCATGGATGTGCCAGGGAACACGGAAAAGCGGGAATGCGGCTCCAGAGCGGGAACGAGGGAGAGCTGCGGCTCCTCGAGGCTGTTGGCTCATTAGCGATGCGTGGCAGGAGCGGGGTTGGGATTTCGCTCGGCAGCAGCAGCTCCTCAGCCCGGCGCTGGCAGGGAGCAGGGAATGCTTTCATTCCCTGCCAATCCCGAGAATTGATGTTCCCGGAGCGCTGGAGGGCTTGCTTGGTTGCTTCCTGGTTTTTTATGGATTTTTTGGGGGTTTGTGGTTGACCATTGGAAGGTGAATTCCTGCTGAGAGAAGCTCCAGGAGATCGGAGCCGGCCAGGGGAACTGGAGAGAGACTTGGGATAAGGGATGGAGGGGCAGGACACAGGGAATGGCTTCCCACTGGAAAAGTGGAGATTTAGATGGATATTGGGAAGGAATTCCTGGCTGGGAGGATGGGGAGGGGCCGGGCTGGAATTCCCAGAGCAGCTGTGGCTGCCCCTGGATCCCTGGAATGTCCAAGGCCAGGCTGGAGCACCCTGAGATAGTGGAAAGAGGAGCAGCTTTTCCTCTGGAATGTGAGCAGCCAATCCATGGGATGCAGGCCAGGGCTGGAGCTGCATCCCGGGATCTCGGACAGTGGCAGTGGGAGGAGCAGGGGGAGCCTCCCACAGCGAACCAGGAGCTTTTCCAACCTGTCCAACCCAGATCCCACAGGAATTCTGAATTCCCGCCAGGCCTTTCCTACCTTGGCAAACCACAGCAGCTGGCAAGGGAATTTTGGGATCCTGAGCCTCCTTATGGATCCACGTGGACCTGCAGGGACATCCCATGGGGCTTGTCCAGCATCCCTGCTCCATTCCCGGAAATCCCTTGGTTTTCCAGGAGCTGTGGGAGAGGCTCTGCCTCGCTGGGTGCCCTTCCCTCAGGAGCAGCAGATCCTTGGTGCTGGGATGAGCGGGAAAGGCACTGGCACAGCCGGGACAGAAAAAAACCTGGATCAGCCGCACAGGTTTTAACCTGTCCATGGCAGAGGGATCCCAGGTTTTGGGATTACCTGGAATTACTCTGGAGTAATTCCGAGTTTGCTGAGGAAGGAAAAGGAAAACTTTTATTAAGGATGTGGCACCTGCAGAATTTCCCGGGATGAGAGCGTGGAGCCCATTCCCAGCCTGGCTCATCCCGCTGGGATGCCGTGTCCACGCTGGGAAAACAGCGGGATCCTGCCCGTGTTGCACCTCCGGGGGTTCCCATGGGAATCATCGAACCCAGAGGGATCGTCCGAGGGCTGGGAGCTGGGAACGCCTGCAGATGCTGCTCCAGGAGTTAATTACTGCTCCAGGAGTTAATTACTCTAATTAGGAATGAGGCACTGACCGAAGGATGCCAGTGACACGGAGCCCCGGGTGCTCTGTGGGCCTGGGAGCAACCTGGATTAGTGGGAATGCTCCGTGGAATCCTGTTCCATGAAAACCCTGCTCCATGGAATCCTGCTCCATACAAATCCTGCTCCATGGAATCCTGCTCCATGGAATCCTGCTCCATGCAAACCCTGCTCCATACAAATCCTGCTCCATGGAATCCTGCTCCATGCAAATCCTGCTCCATGGAATCCTGCTCCATGGAATCCTGCTCCATGCAAACCCTGCTCCATGGAATCCTGCTCCATGGAATCCTGCTCCATGCAAACCCTGCTCCATACAAATCCTGCTCCATGCAAACCCTGCTCCATGGAATCCTGCTCCATGGAATCCTGCTCCATACAAATCCTGCTCCATGGAATCCTGCTCCATGCAAACCCTGCTCCATACAAATCCTGCTCCATGGAATCCTGCTCCATGCAAACCCTGCTCCATGGAATCCTGCTCCATGGAATCCTGCTCCATGGAATCCTGCTCCCATCCCAGTGCCACAGGCAGTGACAGGGACCTTTGTCCTCCCGAGTGCATCCCAGCTTCACAGAGGGCTGGGACAATCCCAATCCCTCGGGACAATCCCAATCTCTCGGGATGCTTCCCAGAATTCCAGCGCTTCGTCCCCTCCACCGTGACATCCCTGAGCAGGGCCACACCTCTGGCTCAGTTTCCCTGGCTCGGGATAATCCCGATTTCCTTTGTGCTGCCGGGGCAGCGCATTCCCAGCTCCCCGTCCCTGTTTCTGGGAGCAGATCCTTGGGAAGAGGGCCATGGGAGGAACCGGGAATGTTTGATCAGGCCCGTGTTGACTTTGGGAGCCGCCGAGCAAACACCGAGCGTGGGGAAATCAAACAAACATCGCTCCGAAGTCGCCATAATCAGCTTAAAATCCAAGGATAATTACCTGAGTCCAAAGCTCCCGCATCCCGAAGCTCCGGCACCTGCCAGACATTGGAATTAGCTTGGGAAGAGAACCTTGGGAGCTGCAATCCACTCCCAGTTCCCGAATCCCAGCATGGAAACAGCCCAAGGAAAAGGAGCCAAGCTTTGGTGCTGCCCCAATCCCGACCCGAACACCCCAAGGAAAAGCGGGATTGAATGCGGGATTGGAGCTCCCGTTCACCTGGAAGGAATAGATGTCGATAATCCCTGGATTCCATCAGGTGGTGGGAAAATCCCTGGAGTGGTTTTCTCTTCCTAACAACGATTCCGGGTCAAACCCGCTGTGTTTTCCCGGGAGCGGGGCCGCTCCCAGGCACACCCCTGATAATGAGGGCAGGTGGATCCAGCCGGCATTCCTGGGTTTTCTGGGATGGCATCGTGCGCGAGGGAAGGTGTCAGGAGCTGCCGGAATGTTCACCAACTCAAGGTAACGGACCAGCTCGAGGCTGGTGAATTATTAAGGATTTTTCCCAGGTTTCTGATCTTTTATTCCTTTTGTTAAATGCGGAAGGGAGGGATCAGGGAGCTGCTTCCCTCCTTCCTGCTTTCCCAAAAGAGCCGGAGAGGAGGGAAAGGCAAATCCCGGGATGGGGTGGGATGGGATGGATGAGCCTGAGCATCCCATGGAGTATTTCCTGGGATTTGGAGGTGCTGGAGGGACACTCAGCTGGATTTTCCCACTGAACGAATTTCTCCCAAGGAGGAGCAATATTTTAATCATGGAATTGTTTTGGGAAAGGACCCTTAGGCTCATCCCATTCCACGCCCTTCCATGGACATGGACACCTCCCACTAATCCAGGTTGCTCCAACCTGGCCTGGAACACTCCCAGGGATTGGGAATATAATATTCCAAGCTTAATTATCCTTGAAATAAACCAGGAATGTGACATTCCCACCCCCTGAGTGGTGCCAGTCCGGCACCACATTCCCAAACCAAATCCTTCCCAACTTTAAGATCCTGGAGGAAAGCTGGATCCAATTGGGAGTGAAAATTAACAGCAAATCCTTGGAAGCACACGAAGAGTTCCTTGGAAAGCCGTTCAACACAGAAACAATCGGAAAAGCCTGGAATATAAATATTTGTCCTTCCCGGTGCCAGAGCAGCAGGAAAAATGAGGAGACGTTGGCACGGGAGCTTTCCATAAACAGCCTCTCCAAAGGCCAGCCTCGGATGCATGGAATTGTTGGTCAATTTTTCCATTTCCTTTGTCCAAAGGGAATGAAACCTCCGGGAGAATGAAACCTCTGGGTTTGGAGGGAATGTTGCACAATGGGATGGAGGGAAAGCAGGAAGCTGTAGGAATACGGCTGGAAAAGGGCAGGGCTGGGCCAGTGGGGGCTGAAGGCAGAGCTCCGGCCTCTGCGGGCTTAAAAATCCAGGGAATCTGGGAATCAGCGGCAATCTGGGAATCAGCGGCAATCTGGGAATCAGCATGCCAGGAACAGCTGGTGCATCCCACGGGATGCTCCCAGCCTAGGGGACTGGAGCAGGCAGGGATCGGGGTCACAATCCTGCTGCTCCCGCAGCAATTCCCAGGCACCTTACAAGGAAATTCCAGCATTTCCTTTCATTCCATCCTTTTTTTCCTTCCATTTTTTCCCTTTTTCCCTCAGTTTGAACCTTTTTCCTCCCCTTTCCTCCCAGAAAAAATGGGAAAACCAACAGACAAATCCCTTCTCCTCAAGGCACTCCTTGTATTCCTTTCTTCATTTCCCTGGATTTTTTTTCTTTTCCTGGATTTCTTTTTTCCTTTTCCTGCTTTTTAAACTGAAGGGAAACCTCAGTCCAAAAGAAGGAAAGGCCCATCTTGGAATATTTATGGAAATTTATGGTTAAAAGTGGATTCTAATTTGGGTTTTCTGCCCCAGGTCCGTGGCTGCTCGCAGCATTCCCGTTATCCGGGGGGGAATGGTGCCAGGGAAAGGGATGAAGGGTCCGAAGGGGCTGCACTGGCTCTTAGAGGATAATTCCCATTATTTTGTCATTCCTACTGGGAATCTCACCACTGATAATTGGGAATATGGGCCCATTGGGGCACCGGGAGCAGCCCTGCTTTGGGAATTTGCCACTGGAACATCCAAAACCTCCTGGGATTGGCACATGGGGGATTTGGGATAAGGGATAGAGGGACAGGACACAGGGAATGGCTTCCCACTGCCAGAGGACAGGGATAGATGGGTTACTGGGAAGGAATTCCTGGCTGGGAGGGTGAGGAGGGGCTGGGCTGGAATTCCCAGAGCAGCTGTGGCTGCCCCTGGATCCCTGGCAGTGTCTAAGGCCAGGCTGGACGGGGCTTGGAGCACCCTGGGATGGGGGAAGGTGTCCCTGCCCATGGAATGGGTTGGGATCTAAGATCCCTTCCCACCCAAACCATTCCAGGATTCTCATTCCAGTTCCCATCAGGCACACTCTTCCCCCACATCCCTCTCCACTCTGGAAGGCTTCCTGGTGTCCCAGATTCTCATCCGTTGGTTCCTTCAGGAAAATATCCCACTGCCCTTATCCCCACCTTAACTCCTCCAGCATTTTCCAGCCTTCCCTGCCCCAGATCCCTCTTCCCTGCACTTTCTGGGAAGAGGCAGCCTGCTCTTCACCATTCCCAAATCTCCACGTTTTTCCTGCTCAGCTGGACTGCTGGAAATGCAGAAGTATTGACATATTTCAATCTCTAAATTATAAATGCATAAAGAATAAAAATGAATGAACAAATAAATTAATAAATGGATGAGCCAACAATTAATAAATCAATAAATAATAAATGGATCAATCTTTACGTTTCTACATTTATAAATTATATTTACACTTTTATTTCTATTTCCCTGCAACTCCCAGCTCCTCTCCTTTTTTGGGACAAATTATTTAATCCCTCTGCTCTATTCCTTAGTTCCCTGCAGCATCTCGGGCTGGAGATTCCATGGAAAATGGAATGCGGCACATCCATCCCCAGCTGGAAAGGATTCCACAGGGAGAGGGAGCGGCTGCCCCTGGATAACCCGGATATTTAACAGTTTTCCATGAGGAAAGAAGCCTGGGATAACACTGGGCTCTGGAATCCCATCATTAGGATGAACCCTGGGAGTGGATATCGGGATATCCAATATTAACGAGGGAATGGTTTGTTGGATTTCATTCCCGGGATTTTGCACCAGGCCCCGGGCAGCGGGTTCTAAATGGGAATGTGGAGTTCTGGAGGTCACAGAGGGAACTTTGGAATGCACCAGGAACTTCCTGAGGAACAGGGAAATGCAAATGGAATCCAGAGGGAACAGGCGCTCCCATGTACAGCAGAGGAGCTTCCTCGGACATGGAGAATCCTGGAATGGTTTGGGTGCGAAGGGACCTTAAATCCCATCCCATCCCATCCCATCCCATCCCGTGGGCAGGGACGCCTCCCACTATCCCAGACTGCTCCCAGCCCCGCCCAACCTGGCCTTGGACATTCCAGGGATCCATCACTGGATGAACAACGCTCCGGAGCAACTCCGCGACTGCTGGGCGACTCCGGCTCCTCCACAAGCTGCTTTTCCATGGATAACTCCATCTCCTGCTTCAGCACTCGGCTCTGGTGGATTCCCACTTTTTTTTATGGATTCAAGGTCAGGAAGCCCACAGTGTGGCCTCCTCCCACCCCAACCCCAAGCGGAGCAACCGGGAACGTCCCTTGGAGCCACCTGCTGTCCTCTCCATAAAAACCACTTTGTGCCTTGCAAAATCCCCCGATTCCTTGGATTATTCTGATTTCCAGGTGGCAGCCGAGCCTCTGAATCCCCACGGCTCCGCAAACAGCGGCTCCTTCCTGGCGGTGTTTGCTCAGCCAATATTGACTCTGCTTCCCACACAGCTCCCACGGAGCCGGCCGTTCCCAGCGGGGTCTGAGGAGCATCGGGACAACGCGGAGATCACGGCGTGCGCAGCCCCCAGCCCATCCATTGCCACCGCGGGATAACACCGGAATGCCGGCGGGAAAATCCCGTACAAGTGGGGGATGCAGTGCTGGCAGTGACGCTCCCGGGCTTCCTCAAACCTCCCAAGGTTACGGAATTGTGTGCTCTGTAAATATTTCAGAATGGCACCACTGCTGCCTGTCACCTTGGGTGGCATTCCAAGGGTTTTTGTGGGATGGGGCCCCATTCTGAGGCTCCTGGTGCTTCCCAGCATCATCCGGGATGGATGGATGGATGGAGGATGGATGGAGGGGTGGATGGAGGAATGGAGGGATGGATGGATGGAAGGAAGGAAGAGACCCCTCTGTGGCAGGACAAGGGAATGGCCAGGATCCAGCCAGGTTCCACACAGAGCATCTCCTGAAATTCCAAAGCATTCCCTCCACCCCCCACCCTCAGCAATGGATCCAGCCCAACATTCCCATGGAGCCAAACCCCTGTGGGGATGGACCAAGGGTGGGCTCAGCTGCTGTGGAAACAATTCCCATCTCCCAGCCGGAATTCCGACACCGTCGCACACAAATCCTTCCAGGTGACATTGAACAGAAAGCAGGGAGTTCATCTCAGGTCCCCAAATCCCACGTCTTCCAAGTGTCCCAGGATTTGATTTGTTCATCAGCTGCCAGGGTCAGCAGGGCATGGAGCCATCACCATCTGCTCCGGCTGCGGCTGCTCCGGAGCCTCGGACCCGCCAAACTTCGGGAATTGTGTGTCCCTCCGTGTGCCCTTCTGTGGGCATGGCACGCGTGGCTGCTCCCAGGGGTGCGCTGCTCCATCCCTCCAGCTCCCTTGGGATGTGTCCAGGGCTGGCATTGGGAATGGTCAGGGCTCGTGGGTGGCCACGGATCTGGCACACGGGGGATCAAGGGATCAGCCTGAATCCATGGGATTTCTGCACGGAGAAGGGATGAGATCAAAAGTGGGGATGCAGCAAAGCCATGGCAGCTGGGATGAGCCGGGATGTGGTGCTGGAATTGTCACACCTCCGCTGATGGGAATGTCATGGATCCACTTCCAAAGAGTTTGAGAAGGTTTTCATGGAACCCTGGAATGGTTCAGGTGGGAAGGGACCTTAAAGATCATCCCATTCCACCCCTGCCATGGGCAGGGACACTTTCCACTATCCCAGGCTGCTCCAAGTCCTGTCCAGCCTGGCCTTGGACACTTCCAGGGATCCAGGGGCAGCCACAGATTCTCTGGGAATCTTATCCCAGCCCCTCCCCACCCTCCCAGCCAGGAATTCCTTCCCAATATCCCATCCATCCCTGTCCTCTGGCAGTGGGAAGCCATTCCCTGTGTCCTGTTTCTCCATCCCTTGTCCCAGGTCCCTCTCCAGCCTTCTCCAGCTTGGAAGGAAGATGGAATCTTCCCCCTTGCTCTCTACCATTCCCACAAATGATCACATTCCACCAAAAGCTGCTGCCTCCAGGAACATCCCCTTTACTCTTCCGCTCTTTTCCCTCCCAAAGCATTCCCTAAGTGCCCTTATCCAATATTTATCCCCTCCGCCAGGAACAAAGCGTTGGAGACGGATAATGCACCTCATCCATTGTTCCTCCCTGAATTCCAAATGCCGCTGTTCAGGGAAAACGTCTCTCCCCACATCTTTTAGGTGTTCCTTGCTCTTGATCAGAGCCCAGCTAAGCTCCTTTTCCCGGGAAAACGGTGGAGCTGGAGCGTCTCACCTGCAAAGAGGCTTCTGGAATACGAATTGTCACTTGGCACGAGGATATATTTGGGTATCCAAAGGGAAATTTCTCGTCCCACTTTTCTCTTTCCATCTGCCAGGAATTAAGGACAAGCGCTCTCCCTCCTTTTTTAAAATCCCAGTGCCTAAAAGGGAATTACCAAAGCCAAGGAGAGCGAATTTGGACATGGATGGTGATAGGAAAAGGGGGAATGGTGTTAAATGGAAAAAAGAGAGATTTCAATGGGATATTGGGAAGGAACTCCTGACTGGGAGGACAGGGAGCGGCTGGGATAGAATTCCCAGAGAAGCTGTGGCTGCCCATGGATCCCTGGAATGTCCAAGGCCAGGTTGGACAGGGCTTGAAGCAGCCTGGGATAGTGGAAGGTGTCCCTGCCCTTCCAACCCCGACCATCCCGTGATTCTATGACTTTGGGAAGATGTTCCCATCCCTTTTCCTTCTCGGATCCCCGCCGTGCACTGGATCCAGGCCCTGTCCATGTTTGGGTGTCATTCCTGGCGTCTCCTGTTCCTTTGGGCTGCAGATGAAAAACATCTCCCGGTTTTACGATGGCTTCTTGGCCATTCCCGCCTGGCAGCGTGTCCCAAAAAACATTTGGCCTCTCCTGTTCCTCTTCATTTCAAGCCCCAATCCAGCTTTGCCTGGAGTCCTCCCAGGATTTTTTTTCCCTGTTTTTTTTTGTTTGGACTCAGGTGTTTTCCACCCCGATAACACCCCCAAGTCACCTGCCCAGACACGCTCCCATCCCGAGGGCCAAAGTTCGGGAGTTGCACCCTGCCCTTGAGCGAGGCTCAGCCAAAGCCCTCTTAGGCCCCGCCTAATTAACCCCAGCCTTATTAGCAGATAATCGCTGGACATTTAAGCAAATTATCCGCAATAAAAGCGGGACAATAATTCCAGTGTTTGGTTTTCTCCGCTCCTTGCTGGAATCGGGCTCTGTTTGCCCAGAGTTACACATTATCCAGGACCTTTCGGCACCAACGGCTGCTCCGTGGCTTTGGATTGTTTAAAACCAGCCCGAGTCAGTAAAAGTTTGGATAAATATTGGATTTGGCCGAGTTTGCTGTTTGGATCAGGAACCCGATTGCTGCTATTGATTGACAGATGTGCCCAAATGTTTGGAAAGCCTGGCCTCGATTGGATTCGGGAAGGTGTTTGGGCAAACAGCCCTAATCCAAGGCAAACAGAATCCTTGGAAGCAGTTCCAGGCTGTGTTAGCAGAGCAAACGGAGGCTCTGCAAACAGCTTAGAAGAATCCGGCCACCTTCACATAACCTTTGGAGGAGGGATTGATCCGGGGGGAGGCGGCCCGGAGTTTGCACAGGGAGCAGATTGAGTGGGATCAGCGGGATATCGACCCCGGCACAGTGTAAATGTTAGCGCTGAGCCCCGCCGACGGCTCCGGCACGGATCGCTCCTTGGAATTTATTTTCTGCCGGAGTTCCAGAGCCGCAGCACCGCAATAAAAAGGGATAACGAGTCGGGATGGACTGGCTCCGGAGGCTCCTCCCGGGAAGGGCTCAGCCTCCCGTGGCCGCGGTAGGGATTGGTGGAGAGCAGGAGATGGAGACTCGGGAATGCTGAGCCACGGGTGGGATGGCACAGGGATCACTGATGGGATGGTGCAGGGATAGAATAATGGGATGGCACAGGGATGCATGGAATGGATAAAACACGGATGCACCAGTGGGATGGCACAGGGATGGATTCATGGGATAGAACACGGATGCACCAGTGGGATGGCACAGGGATGGATTCATGGGATAGAACACGGATGCACCAGTGGGATGGCACATGGACACACCTACGGAATGGCACAGGGATTCACTACAGCCTTGGAAAAGGCGTTTGAAGGTGGATTTATCCCATGGAAATCACAGACTGGCAGCACCACTCTGACACCCTCCTGCTTCCAGCTGCTCGTAGCATTCCCCAGTTGGGACACGGGGCCGGATTCCGGTTACTTACGGATACCCTCCAGGCTCCTCCCTCTCTCCAGGGCATTTCCCAGAATTCTTGGGGCTACCCTTGGATGACCCTTGTGGGTCCCTTCCAATGTCCAATGGAAATGCCTCAAACACCCACCTTGACCACGGCACTTCCTGCTCCAGGGAGATGCGGGATACACGGAATATTCGGGATCCATGCTGGATTGGCACGTGCGATTCCCGTGGCGCGGCTCTCCATGCACAAGTGGCCATCCATGCATCCCGACACCATCTGGGGCACCAATTACCGGGACCGCGCACGGAATCGAGGTAATTACTCCCGCAAATTGGCCGTGTGATTGCATGGGCATCCCTGGGATATTCCAGGCTTTTTCCGAGCCAGGCTTCCAGAAACTCCAATAGATTCCAAGTTATGCTGTAAATTATCTGCCCATCTGGCCGGCCCTGTGAACAGCGGCTGCTTATGGGGAGAGAGATTAAACAGCCACTCTTGATCAATGGTTTAATCATTGGGAGGGAGGGAAAGGCATTGGATTTTCCCGAGGATTGACCCAGGATCTGGAGACTAATGACAGGTTTAATTAAAGAGGGAATAACCAGCTTTTGCTGCAGAAGTATCCACTAAAAATGACCCTGGATACAGGAGGAGAACGTGTCTGATGGGTCATTGCTGCACTGAGAGGAGCCACGGCTTTAAATAAGCCTGGATTAATTATTAAGCCTGACTTGCCTCCCTTGCCAGTCATACAAACCCTGGGAAGAGCTGGAGGAGTTCGTGGCCTTGCCTTTCCGGGGGGCTTCCCTTCCCCTGAGCTCTGTCCCCTCTCTGCTCCTCACTGCCGTGGGTCACATCCAGCTCCCCGGAGGCACCTGGGGAATTCCAGTGATCCCAAAGGAATCTTTGGCATCGGAAAATCCACTCAAGTGAGACCCCACCTGTGGAGCTGCTCCAGCTCCGCATCCCAACATCAGCAGGACCTGGAGCTGCTGGAGTGATTCCAGAGGAGGCCCCAGAGCTGCTCCAAGGGCTGGAACCCCTCTGGAGCCAGCCTGGGAGAGCTGGGAATGTTCACCTGGAGAAGAGAAGGATCCAGAGAGAGCTCAGAGCCCCTTCCAGGGCCTAAAGGGGCTCCAGGAGAGCTGGAGAGGGACTGGGGACAAGGCATGGAGGGACAGGACACAGGGAATGGCTTCCCACTGCCAGAGGGCAGGGATGGATGGGATACTGGGAAGGAATTGTTCCCTGTGAGGGTGGGGAGGGGCTGGGCTGGAATTCCCAGAGAAGCTGTGGCTGCCCCTGGATCCCTGGCAGTGTCCAAGGCCAGGCTGGAGCAGCCTGGGATAGTGGGAGGTGTCCCTGCCCATGGATCACTTCCAACCCAAACCAGTCTGGAATTCTGGGACTAGAAGCACAAAACTATGGGAACCTTATCCACAGCAGGAGGAGGATTTAAAGCCATTCCTGGCGTTGGCCAGCCATGGATAGTTTTGCCATGGGAACCAGCTCCCAGTGCCACACCAAGAGCACACGGAGCAGGACATCAGCCTGGAGTTCTCTGGGAAAAGCCTTTTCCCGTCACCAGTGGAGATCAGCAGGTACAGACACCCGAGCAGGTTCAGCATTCCCAGAGTTCAGCGGAGTCATGGATGGGATGGGATGGGGACAGGCTGGGTGATGGAAATCCCTTCCCTCAGCACCCAGCTGATTCCCGGTGCTGATCCAGCTCCCAGGAGCCGCTGGATCCATCCAGCACCTGGAGCAGAGCAGGATCCATCCCTTCCAGCACCGGGAACACCCGCAATGTGCCAGGAGGAGCCTTTGAACTCAAATCTCTTCCCTTTTTGTTCCTTTTTTGTTTGATTCCATGTCAAAAATTCCAGCATTTATCACACTTTTTGTGCTCCTTTTTAACAGGAGCCTGGGTTTTTTTTAGGGATTCTATAAAAATCCATATTTATGAGACGAGCAGGGATCAAGAACTTGGAGATTTAAAAGATCCAATTATCTTTCCAAAGTTTGCCTTTATGTTCATCCTAACGAATCCAATATTTCCAGGCAGATAATTGTCTTTCCCAGTGTTTAGTGCCATTCCCGGCTCGTTAGAATTCCAGCATTCCCTGGTTTTAAAGGAGCCTGTTCCTCCTGCCTGAAGTCTTGGGTCTCCAAGGAATTCCCGAGGAGGATTTTTTTACCCTGTTTAAAGCTTCCTAAACATTCCTGGCATCCTCACTGGATGCAACATCCTTCTGTTGGGATGGGAAAAGCTGGAATGTGGGATTCAGAGGGAAAAAGGGGGTAAGAGCAGAGGGAAGTTCGATGGGAGCTGGATGGATGACCATGACCAGGATGACCAGGAACAAGTTCTGGGCTGGGTAATAAACGTTGGGAATTCAGCCGGCAACTGGACAATTCCAAGGATAAATCCCACAGTTCTTGGAGCACTGGGCATCCCAAACCTCAATGATCAATTTGGAATCGTTATCCTTTGGGATTCCCATCAGGATAAAGATGCCAAAGCCTCTCACACTCACACCGAGGGGGTTTCAAGGCCCTTCCATGTCCCTGATCCCACCGGAGCCGATGGGATCCCTGGGATGTGTTGAGGTTTCCCAAGCCGAGGAAAAGAGGGACAAAAGGCAGCAGAGACTTGCAGCTGGAAGGGCTGAGCTGCCCCATTCCCAAGGAAAACCAGGATTTCCCAAGGAAGCAGCCGTTTCTCCTATATTTTTAAATCCAGGCTCTTCCACAGACGCCCAACCCTGGTGGAGTTCCTCAGCCCTGACCCCTGCACCCGACCTATGGATCAGCATTCCTGGCAAAGCAGCCATTCCAAAAAAACCCCCCAGCAAAAGCCTTAAATTGCACTTTAATTGGATTTTCCAGAGGGTTATTAGGAAATGTTTCCAATCAAGGAGTAAATTGGGATGGCAATAAAATATTCCATAAATATTTACATCAGCCCTGGCTCCGCTTGAAAAGCAGGGATATTTCCCCCCTTGGATATGCTGCCAAAGGAGCCGGTTGGAAAACCAAGGTCTTGGAGTCCCTTTGTCCCCATCGAGGAGCGATCAGACGGGGGGGTTTTCCCCCCAAATTCCACCCTAAAAGATTCCATGTGCATGCCAGGTAAGGCTTTGGATCCGAATGGGATGAGGAGAGGGACGAGAGGAGGGAAAAATCTCCAAAGCTGCAGCACATCCGAAGGAATTTATGAGCTGTGTGGGGTGGGCAGGGCTCCAGCCCGATTTAATATGGATCCACCTCCCAAGGAACCGTCTGGTTCCACAGGATGAGTCTTTAATCGGGCGTGGATCAAGGAATTTCCCAGGAATAATCAAAGGCAGGCTTTGTTTATTGCTCAGAGCCAGAGCTCCCCCCTTGACCCGGGGCCCTTGCGCCATATTGAACACGTTACCTGCTGATATTCCAGGATTAAAGAGGGAGCAGGGATATTTTTCCCACTTTACCAGATGAGCACAGAGGAGGGGGGACAAAACATGGAAAAACATGGAACAAACAAGGCTGGATGAATGGGAAGGGTTGGGAAAACACTCCTAGGGCAGGGATGAGGAATCAATTAAATATTCCATGAATTAATCAGATCCCAGGGAAGCAGAGCTGGAGAGGGATGGGGATGCTCAGGGGTCATGGTTAGGCAGGAAAATCCTCGCCCAGGATATCCATTGGAGGGAAACCTTGGAAAAACTGGGACAAGCTGCCCGGAGAAGCTGTGGATGGATCCTGGAAGTGTCCAAGGCCAGGTTGGATGGGAATTGGAACAACCTGGAATAGTGGGAGGTGTGGAATGGGATGGGATTTAAGGTTTAGGAGGAAAAATTAGGAGCCCAGATGTAGGAAGGAAAATTAGGATCCCAGGGTTTGGGAGGAAAAATTCAGATCCCAGATTTAGGAAGGATAATTAGGAGCCCAAGGTTTAGGAATAAAGATTGGGAGCCCAGGGTTTAGGAAGAAAATTTAGGAGCCCGAGTTTCAGGAGCAAAAATAAGGAGCAAAAATTAGGAGTCCAAGGTCTGGGAGGGAAAATTCAGAGCCCAAGGTTTAGGAATAAAGGTTAGGAGCCCAGGATTTGGGAAGAAGGATTAGGAGCCCAAGGTTTAGGAACAAAAATTTGGATCCCAGATTTAGGAACCAAAATTAGGAGCCCAAGGTTTAGGAGTAAAGATGAAGAGCTTGGGATTTGGGAACAAAACTTAGGAGCCCGAGGTTTGGGAAGAAGAATTACGAGCAAAAATTCGGAGCCCGAATTTGGAAGGGAAAATTAGAAGCCGAAGATTTAGGAACAAAAACTTGAGGAGCGAAAATTAGAAGCCAAAAGTTTAGGAATTCAAATTGGGATTGCAGAGTGTGAAAGGCTGGAAAAACCAAGGGAAGCAGCTGGGAAAACAAGGAGTGAGAAAGAATCCTGAGTGAAAAACTTGGAACTCCAGTGAGCCCTCGGAGCTGCCGGAGCCACCAGGAGTTTCCCGGCTCCGACTGCATCCCAGCACTCCGTTCCCGTTGGAGCAGCCGCTTGTCAGCCCTTACCAGCTGAGGATATTCCCATTTCCCCTTCCTTTGCGGAATTCCAAAGGACGGAGCCAAGTGCCTCTCCGAGGGCTGATGGATGGGAGCTGACAGCGTCGCTTCCCATCAGGATTATTTGTAGGGAATTTACACTGGGATGGCTCCGGCAGGCGCTTCCCGGGCCCGGCGGCTCCCGAATCCTCGGAACAATCGGCTGCTTCCCGTGTCTGCTGGAGTTCAGGGAACAGGGAAAAGCCAGGGATGATGGCGTTTATCAGCACTGAGGTCTTAAAGACAGGAGAAATCCTACTGGGAACGAAGGCTCGGGATTGGATGTGAACAAAAAGGTGGAATTCGGGCCAAGGGTGGCTTGGCTGGAATATGGAAAACATTCCCAGTGGCTCTGGGACACTTGGAGGCACTTCCATGGCAGTTGTGCACATATCCATGGATGGGAATGGCATGGAATGCTTTGGGTGGGAAGGGACACAAACCCCATCCCATCCCATGGGCAGGGACACCTTTCCCTATCCCAGGCTGCTCCAAGCCCTGTCCAACCTGGCCTGGAACATTCCAGGGATCCAGGGGCAGCCACAGCTTCCCTGGGCAGGATCCGCCCGTGCCCGGCGATGCCAGCTGGAGCAGGGTAACAGGGATAACCTGGATCTCAGGGATCACAGGGACCGACCGCTGCTCCGATCCCCCCGATCCAGAGGCAGAGTTGGTGTCAGCCCCGGCGGCGTTTCCAGCTGGAAATGGCCCTTTTCCTACAGCCCTTATTCCCGTTCGGCACGGCGGCCAAAGGATGGATCCATGGAGCCCCTTTGGCACTGGGACCGATGTTTTCCAGAGGCACCGGAGCCTGGAGAGCTTGGGATGCTCCAAGGCCGGGAGATGCCTCCAAGAATCCCTTCCCTCAGCATTCCAAAGCCTCCACGGCAAGTGTCCCTTCCTGGAAATTCCCAAATGTGCTGGAGAAAACCTCTCCTGGCTGGGATCTTGCCATCCTTCGTGGAAAAGCGGGAATTCTGCTGCTCCTGTATTCCCATCCCTGCCGTGTGTGAGTGGTGGAAGCGTCTCCCAGGGCTCTCCGGATGCCACAGGAAGGAATTTAACATCAGTAACGGATTAGATGAACTCCGAGATCAGCGCCGCTTCCAAGGAATACAGAACTCGGGATGAATCCCAGACACACAGATTATTCCCCACATGACGGGATTTAAATTTCCAATTGAAACTCGGGAAGCAGAAGGACTCCGCAATATCGGAGTTATCCGAGCTTGGAGAGGAAATTAATTCCCCCGGCTCCCGAAATCCTGCTGGAAAAGCAGGAATTGCTGGGCAGGGAGAGCCCTTTGGCTGCCCTGGGGAATCCGTCCGGCCCTTCAGGAGGTCACTGGGAGGTTTTCCAGGCTTTCAGCACCTTTGGAGCTGCTCCCTCCTGGCAAATCCAGAGGGAAGAGCCCTTGGATTGTCCCTCATGCTCCTTGTGGGATCATTCCTCGTGTTCCCTGTGGGATTGTCCCTCATGTTCCTTGTGGGATCATTCCTCGTGTTCCTTGGGGGATTGTTCCTTGTGTTCCTTGGGGGATTGTTCCTTGTGGGATCATTCCTCGTGTTCCCCATGGCATCATTCCTCGTGTTTCAAGGCTTGGAATCCTCCCCACTTTTCCCCTTTTCCAGCTGCTTTTTCCTAGGAACTCCTCTTCCTTCCTTCCAGGCTCCCCAGCGCCTCAGGCAGGGAAGCTCCTGGAGTCACTTCCAGCTCTCCGTGGGGAGAATATCCCATGGAAGGGGCAGGGAGAACACTGCCCTGATATCCCTGTTTTCCCACATCCATGGAATCCTGCCTCGGTTCCTCATGGACCAGAGCAATCCCAAACTGGAACAGGGATTTTTCGTCCCTGCTTTGGATCCTTCTGCTCCATAAATTTATCCCAAATATGACCAGGGAATTACTTTTTCCTGCTTATTTTTTCCAGGATGAGGGAAAGAGCATTCCCAGCTGGAATTCTGCGATGTCAATGGAGCCCAGAGGAGTCAGTGGGATGGAAGTTTGGGATGTGGAGGTGGGAAGAGTGACAGGGGCTGATCCCTCCTGCACCGGAGAGCAGCGATCCCCTTCCCATGGAATGGGATCAAATCCTCCCCCTACCCTCGGGAAAGGGAGTGCCGGGAGGCGGGAATGAGCCGGGATTCGGCGCCGATCCTGAGGATGGTTTTCCATGGGTTGCCAGCCATGGATCCCTGGCTTAGCCAGAAAACCGGGATGCGAATCCCGGTGCCACACTGACACCTCATGGAAGAAGCGCTCGTTACAATTCCAGCGCTCCAGGGACAGATTTTTGGGATAAAGGCGTGGATTTTGCTGCCTGCGGTGTCCTGACAAAGCGGGGTTGGATAGAAGGGATATTCCTGGAATGAACGGGGTCAGAGCGAGACCGGGATGTGCCGGGAGGAGACATCGGAGCGGCAAAGGCGGCAGCTGCCCTCCTGCCGCGCCCGTCTGCTGCGTGTGGGAAACGGGAACGGACACGGAACGGACACGGACACGGGAATGGGAACGGGATAGAAACGGGAAGGGACATGGAAACGGGAATGGGAACGGAAATGGGAATGGAAACAGGAACAGACGCAGAATGGACATGGAAACGGGAACAGGAATGGAAACAGGAATGGGAATGGGATAGTAACAGGAACGGGAATGGGAACGGGAATGGAAACAGGAACAGACACGGAACGGACACGGGAATGGGAATGGGATATAAACGGGAACAGGAATGGAAACAGGAATGGGAATGGGATAGTAACAGGAACGGACATGGGAACGGGAATGGAAACAGGAACAGACACGGAATGGGCATGGAAACGGGAACGGGAATGGAATGGAAATGGGAATGGAAATGGGAACAGACACAGAATGGACATGGAAACGGGAATGGGATAGAAATGGGAACAGGAATGGAAATGGGAACAGACACAGAACAGACATGGAAATGGGAATGGGAATGGAATAGAAATGGGAACGGACATGGAAACAGGAACAGGAATGGGATAGAAACAGGAACGGACATGGAAATGGGAATGGGAATGGAATAGAAATGGGAACGGACACGGAAACAGGAACAGGAATGGGATAGAAACGGGAACGGACATGGAAATGGGAATGGGAATGGAATAGAAATGGGAACGGACACGGAAACAGGAACGGGAATGGGATAGAAATGGGAACGGACATGGAAATGGGAATGGAAACAAGAGGAGACACGGAATGGACATGGAAATGGGAACAGGAATGGAATGGAAATGGGAATGGAAATGGGAACAAACACAGAATGGACATGGAAACGGGAACGGGAATGGAATGGAAACGGGAATGGGAATGAGATAGAAACGGGAACGGGAATGGGAATGGAAACAGGAACGGGAATGGGAACGGGAATGGGATAGAAACGGGAACGGGAATGGGAATGGAAACAGGAACGGGAATGGGAACGGGAATGGGAACGGGAATGGAAATGGGAACGGACACAGAACGGACATGGAAACAGGGATGGAAACAGGAACAGACACGGAATGGACATGGAAATGGGAACGGGAATGGAATGGAAACGGGAATGGGAATGAGATAGAAACGGGAACGGGAATGGGAATGGAAACAGGAACGGGAATGGGAACGGGAATGGGATAGAAACGGGAATGGGAATGGAAACAGGAACGGGAATGGGAACGGGAATGGAAATGGGAACGGACACAGAATGGACATGGAAACGGGGATGGAAATGGGAATGGGATAGAAACGGGAACGGGAATGGAAATGGGAATGGGATAGAAACGGGAACGGACATGGAAACAGGAATGAGAATGGAAATGGGAACAGAAACTGACACGGAATGGACATAGAAACGGGAACCAGAATGGGGTAGAAACGGGAATGGATATGGAAACGGGAATGGACATGGAAATGGGAACAGACACGGAATGGAAACAGGAATGGACATAGACATGGGAATGGGAATGGAAACGGGAACGGACATGGAAATGGGAATGAGAACGGAAACGGTAATGGGAATGGAAATGGAAATGGGCATGGACATGGAAATGGGAATGGGAACGGGAATGGACATGGAAATGGGAATGGAAATGGAAATGGAAATGGGAATGGGAATGGGAACGGGAATGGAAGAAAGGGAATGGAAACGGAAGCAGAAATGGAATAAAATGCAATGAAATAAATGAAAAAGAAATAAATAAAAATAATTTAATAAAAGAAAACAAAAAGAATTAAAAGAAATAAAATAAAATGAAAAAATAAAAAGAAATAAAATAAAATAATTTTTAAGAAAATTAAAATAAAAATAATTTAAATAAAATAAAAAGAAATTAAAATAAAATAAAAATAAAACAAAATAATTAAATTTTTTTAAATTAATTTTAAAAAATAAAATAAAACAAAATAAAATAAATCAAAAAGAAATAAAATAAAACAAAACAACATAAAATAATTAAAATAAAAAGAAATAAAAAATTATTTTAAAAATGAAATAAAAAAGAATTAAAATAAAATAAAAATAAATAAAATAAAATTAAAATTAAAAGAAATAAAATAATTAAAATAGAATAAGATAAAATAAAAAGAAATTTAAAAATTAAAATAAAATAAAAATAAATAGAAATATAAACAATATAAAAAATTAAAAAGATGAAATAAAATTTTTAAAAGAAATAAAATAAATCAAAATAAAATAAAAATAAATAAAATAAACCAAAGTAAAATAAAAAGAAATTAAATAAAAGAAAATAGCTCAGGAAATATTCCAAAAATCCTGGATTTTTGGATATCACTTGGAGAAGGCAAATCCCAGAAAGCCCCGAAGCTCCTCACACTCACCTCCGTCCATCCAAACCCCGGGAATTTTCAGCTCATCCCGGGGTTCCCAGCTCTTCCCAGAATTTCCAGCTCATCCCAGGATTCCCAGCTCATCCTGCGATTCCCACTAAAGGTTTTCCCTTCCCTTTCCCTGTCCCATTCCCTTGCTGGGGGCTCTCCCACATCCGCATCCCGGGAATTCCGGGAATGAACGTGTCCAAGGCCAGGCTGGAGCAGCCTGGGAGAGTGGGATGGGATTAAGATCCTTCCCAATCCAACCCATCCCAGAATTCCATGGAATGCCAGGCTCCAGCCCAGCCCTGCCCATCCCTTCCAGCTCCCTCCAGATCCTCCTCTCCAAGCTTCGTTTTCCCTCGGGATTTGCCTTTCCCAGGACCCAGCGGCCACGGGAGAAAGGATTCCAGAGGAAGAATTCCGGAGGAAAAGCCGGAGCTGGGAAAGAAGCTCTTGGCCCCAGACTCCAGGGATATCCCAAGGAGAATTCCTGGTGCTTTTCCACCGTTTCCTGCACCCAACTCTTCTCCGTGAGCATCAGTTCCTCGTGTATCCCAGTTTTCCACAGGAGTATTTCCAATGGAATTATGGGATAAGGGAATCCCAATCCAAGAGGCGGCTGCTCCTCCTTAATGGATTCACAGACTCATTTGGATCCCAGAAATCAGAGCTTTTCCCGGAGTTTTCCATCGTGGTTATCCCAATCCCACTCCTGATCCCCCCACGGGGAAGGGATCAGCAGGAAGAGCTTTGGGATCAGGGAAGCACTGCCCAGCTGGGATATTCCAAGGAGTCATTCCCTATCCCGGGGTGGAGCCTGATTCCCGCCGGGAAAGGCTCAGGAAGCGGCGCCATTCCTGGTGGTTTTCCCACCCCATCCAGTGGCGCTCCGGGAGAGTTGCTTCCCATGGATCCAGCCGGGAGCTGCCTCTGGAGCTCATGGAATTCTTCAGGGGCTGGAAGACCTCTCCCTTTGCCCCCTGCACATTCCCGAGATCCCTCCTGGGCTCTGGAATTCCAGCACGGGAAGGAGCTGGAGCTGCTGGAGTGATTCCAGAGGCCCCAGAGCTGCTCTGAGGGCTGCAGCCAGGCTGGGAGAGCTGGGAATGTTCACCTGGAGAAGGATCCAGGGAATCCTCAGAACCTCTTCCAGGGCCTCAAGGGGCTCCGGGAGAGCTGGAGAGGGACTGGGGACAAGGGATGGAGGGCCAGGGAATGGCTTCCTGCTGGGAAAGGGGAGATTTGGATGGATACTGGGAATTGCTGCCTAGGAGGGTGGGGAGGGGCTGGGCTGGAATTCCCTGAGTGTCCCTGGATCCCTGGAATATCCCAGGCCAGGCTGGAGCAGCCTGGGATAGCGGGAATTGTCTGTGCCCGTGGGATCCCTTCCAGCCCATCCCAGGATTCGATGATTCCAAAGCTCGGGAAGAGAAGCTTCTCCTTATTCTGGACCCCCTTGGATCGAGGCAATCCATCAGAACGGCCCCAGATATTCCCGAATTCCCTTTCCACCCCCAAATTCCCTGTTCCAAGCCCATCTCGGGATCCCAAGGCATTCCAGGATTTCACATCGGGAACGATCCCAAAAAAACGCCTCTCATCCCAGCTTTCTGCGAAGACGGGGAAAGCTGCTCTGCTCGGCATTCCCGGAACAGTGGGAAGAGGGTTTGGAATTAAAGGATTTTTTTATTGAACACACGGAGAGCAAATTCCCACCCTACCCCTGAGGAAATCCCCCTTTTCCCCCTGTTCCCAGACGGAAAACATTCCGTGATTTCCTCGCACGCCCGAAGCGGGCGGGATGGGAATTCCCGCTGCTGCCAGCGGGATTTTGGCGACTCTGGAATGTTCTGGCAGCTCCTGGACAACCTGAAATATTCCAGATGGATTCTTGCCGGAAGAAATCCGTATTCCCAAGGTTTTCCTGGCTCCAAGAAAATCGGGAATGGCTAAAACCCCCCTTAAAGTGCTCAAAACAGCAGCGCCCGGATCTCCTCAGGAGAGAGGAAGAGGGAATGACCAGAAAAGATGGATTTGGGACTGAAAATCCGGGAAAAAGCGGGAAAAACCTCTGAGGGAAAAACCTCGCAGCTCCACGAATCCAGGAAGGGTTTGGAATTCCAGAGGGACACTCAGGACTTCCTGAAATCGATGGGAAAGGACACTTCCATCCAGAACTTCTTTGGGATCGTACACGGAAGCATTTCCCGGCACAGGATTCCCGGAAAAGCTCTGGGAATGAGCACAAAGCGGTTCCTGAGGAGCAGCGGAGAATTCCTCAGGCTGGGAAAAACCAGGATTGCAGCAGGAAATGTTCAGGGCTTCCGGCGCCTGCAATGGGAAAGAGGCACACAGAACTCTCAGGATTCATCCAGAGGAATTCCGGGAGCAGCCAACAGCCCATTCCTGGTTTTCTGCAGCTCCAAATCCCACAGCTCCTAAAAATGCCAACGTTTAATCCAAGGAAACCCCAAAATCTCCGGTGTTTTCCTTGGTTTTTTTAGGCAGTGGGAGCAGCGAACCAAGCTGGATTCCCATCCTTCAATTCCCTCTTCCCACAGGGAATTGGAATCTGGAGAAACTGGAATTTCCCAGTTGATAACACAAGCAGTCTTTGAAAGGGGGCAGGAGAGAGAATTCCAAGGAATTCCCACTGCATTCCCGACCCTTTTGCAGTCGGGAATGCGAAGCTAAAGTGGGAAGAGCAGCAAAGTTGGGGAGAAAACATTGCCAAGGTTTGGAATTGCTGGGAAAGAATTCCAGGAGCACTCACTTGGGCTGGGCGTGGTGCTGGTATCCCGGTCCCAGCGCCGATCCCGCCCTCATCTCCACGGCCACGGAGCACTGGGAATACAGCCAGAGTCAGGAGCTGCTGCTTCCCGCCATTCCCAGCATTCCCAAAGAAGCCCCATCCAGAGGGCTTGGGATCCCCTGGATCCCTGCAATGCCCAAGGCCAGCCTGGGATAGCGGGAAGCAGCCCTGTCCTTGGAATGGCTGGATGGGGATGAGTTTAGGTTCTCTTGGCCCATCCCATCCCATCCCAATCCCCATCCCCAATCCCATCTCCATTCCCATCCCATCTCATCCCCTCCCCATCCCCATCCCATCCCCATCCCATCCCCAATCCCATCCCATCCCCATCCCATCCCCATCCCATCCAAGAATTCCAGGATTGAGGATGAGGCATTCCCAGCTCACCCTGGTTTCCACATCCGTCCATTCCGAGTCGGCGGCGTCCCCGGCAGGGTCGGGATCGGGAGGGGACGAGCGGCGCTTCCGCCTGCACCGGAAAAGGCGGAATTCCAGCACGAAACTCATGGAATCTGCCACATTCCCAATTCCCACCCTGGGAAACGCTTTGTCCTTCCTTAAAAAATCCTGGAGCTGCAGCAGCTCCAGCATCCACAAATTTCTCCAAATTTATGGGATTGCAAGTTGGATTTTCCTGTTGGATCATCTGGCTCCATGCACCCTCCTGGAATTCCACAATGCCAGAAGCTCAGATGTTCCACGATTGGAATCTTGGGAATTCCAGGATTCCAGAAGATCAGATTAAAGGAACCCTGGGAATTCCACAATTGCAGAAGCTCAAATGAAAGGTTCCACAATTGAAACCTTGGGGATTGCAGAATTCCAGAGGCTCAAATTAAAGGTTCCACGATTGGAATCCTGGGAATTCCAGAAGCTCAGATTAAAGGTTCCACATTTGGAACCTTGGGAATTCTGGAACTCCAGGACCTCAAATGAAAGGTTCCACGATTGGAATCCTGGGAATTCCAGAACCTCAAATGAAAGGTTCCATGATGGGAACCCTGGGAATTCCACAACTCCAGAAACTCAGATTAAAGGGATTCCAGAAGCTCAAATCAAAGGTTCCACATTTGGAACCTTGGGAATTCCACAATTCCAGAGGCTCAAATGAAAGGTTCCATGATTGGAATCCTGGGAATTCTGGGATTCCAGGCTCACCCGGTAGGAGATTCCTGCTTGAGGGTCTCGATGTCCGTGAACTGCACAGCCTGGCCACCGCCCCTGGTCCTGAAAACATCCCCCTGGAATGGGAAAAGGACAAGGAAAAGCGGGATTGGGATAGGAATAACACCGGGATTCATCCCAGAATTCCAGCCCGAGGAGATCTGGACACAAATGGATTCCTGCCAGTGGATTGTTGCCTTTTTCCACACGGAAACACACGAATCATGGGATCCACGGTCACAGAATCCCAAAAATCATGGGATCCACCAATGGTGGAATCCACGAATCACAGGATCCCAAAAATCCCTGAATCCACAAACAGTGGGATCCACCAAGTGATGGGACCCCACAAATCATGGGATCCACAAACCATGGGATCCCAAAAATCACTGGATCCCAAAAATAATGCGATCCACAAGTCATGGAATCCACAAACCATGGGATCCACAAACCATGGATTCATGGAATCATTTAGGTTGGAAAAGACCTTTAGGATCATCAAGTCCAACCCTCAAAGCACCACTGAAGGTTGCCGTTCCTTACTTTTAAGGAATCATGGAATCCCCCAAGATCATCGAGTCCAAGCTGTGCCCAATCCCACATCCAGGAATTCCTTGGGAATTACCCGGGATGGGCACTCCAAACCTCCCTGAGCAATTCCAATGCCTGACCACCTTTTCCATGAAGACATTCCCGTGAATTTCTGATGGAAAACGCTGAGCTCAACGAGCCTGGAATGGCTTCGATCAAACAACGGCCGAGCTCAAACCGA
Organism: Coloeus monedula; assembly: GCF_965178545.1. NCBI lineage: Eukaryota > Metazoa > Chordata > Aves > Passeriformes > Corvidae > Coloeus > Coloeus monedula. Next base: position 12,309,672 of record NC_138794.1, on the reverse strand, counting down.
GAACTTCCAGGGAAAAACTTGGAACCCAACCACGGAAGCTCCAAAGCGAATTTGGGCGGTTCCAAATCAACATTCCCAACATTCCCAAGATGCTTCCCACCTTGATGAGCTTGGTCTGGATCTCCCCGTCGGAGGCGAGCTCCTGGTGGGTCAGCAGGTAGCGGTCACACCTGGCCAGGGCCTTCTCGCTGGGCGCGTCCACCGTGATGGCCCTGGGCACGCGCGGCTGCAGCAGCGTCTCCGTGGGCACGTGGCCCGGCGGCCGGTGATCCACCCAGCGCTCCCCGGCCGAGCGGGAACGCCGCGGCCGCAGCGGCGCCGCCGGAGCGCTCTGGGAACGGGAGAGCGGCAATGAGCGCCGGGAACGAGCACCGGGAACGAGCACCGGGAACGAGCACCGGGAACGAGCACCGGGAACGGCTGGGAAGGGTTGGTGGGAGCGGCAAAGGTTTGGTCAGCGGGGTGGATGTTGAGGGCACCACCAAGAGCCTGGCGTGGAATTATGGATGGAATATTCCAGGCTAGGTCCTGTTTCTTGGGAATTGTTGTCTAATCTGTCGCATTGCACATCCAGGAAAGTTTTCTCAAGGAGGAAATTTAGGTTTGGAAAAGTTCTTCCCAAATTCCCCAAAGTGCACTTGGATTAAACCCCGAAGGCACCACCAAGAGCTTGGCATCGAATTATCCGTAGAATATTCCAGGCCAATTCCCGTTTCTTGGGTATTGAGTTATCCATGGAATATTCCAGGCTACTTCCCATTTCTTGGGCATCGAATTATCCATGGAATATTCCAGGCCAGTTCCCGTTTCTTGGGCATCAAATTATCCATGGAATATTCCAGGCCAATTCCCGTTTCTTGGGCATCGAATTATCCATGGAATATTCCAGGCCAATTCCTGTTTCTTGGGTATCGAATTATCCATGGAATATTCCAGGCCAATTCCTGTTTCTTGGGTATCGAATTATCCATGGAATATTCCAGGCCAATTCCCGTTTCTTGGGCATCGAATTATCCATGGAATATTCCAGGCCAATTCCCGTTTCTTGGGTATCGAATTATCCATGGAATATTCCAGGCCAGTTCCCGTTTCTTGGGTATCGAATTATCCATGGAATATTCCCTGCCAGTTGCTGGTTTTTGGGAATTGTTGTCCAATGTGTCACATTGCTCATCCAGGGAAGTTTCCTCCAGGTGGAAATCTCTGGTTTGGCTCCTCCCAAATTTCCGACTCCACATCAGAGGAGGGGAGGGGATTGTCCCCCTCTATTCCACACTGGAACAGGCGTTTCTGGGAATGCTCCCGAGGATAACAGGCTGGGATTGTTGGGATCAGGAGCTGGACTCCAATCCTGATGGATCCCTCCCAGCTCAGCCTGTTCCACATTCCCAGAATACTTTAACCAAGCAGAAAAGAGTGTCCTCATGGATGCAATCCCGATTCCAGATGGAATTCTGAGGCAGCCAGGCAAACAAATCCATCCTCAGGAGGGATTTCCAACATTTCCGAGGGCTGGAGAGCTCCCAACGCTTGTGAGAACCAGGGAATCGCTCCCAGCTGTTGGAAATCCATGAGAAATGATGGAACTCCAGCCATGGAATTTTATGACCATGGAAATGTTTGCTCAGGAAACATCAGAACATCCTGGAAACTTTAAAACTAGAGACATTCCAAGATCTTGGAATGGGGTTTTGGGAGAGGATTTGGAGATTCTGTTCCATTTACGGAATAATTTTGGAGGCCTCTTAATTATGAGGAGGTTCCACCACCCAAATCCTTGGATGCAAATCCCATCAGCTGATTAATTAATGTTAATTAGGAGGTCTTTGACCAAGAGACAGGAGATTTCCATGGAATTTTTTGGGAAGCAATCCTTCCAAGGTGCCTTAGGAATGATGCTCTAAGGAGAGGACATCCTGTGGTTGATGGATGAATTCCTTGGATCAGCACTTGAACAGCTCATCCCTCACTTCCAAGGGCCAGAAAGTTTGGGAATACTCCCCAGAATGAGTCATGCCATGAAAAACTTCCCTCCTGCCAGGAGCTGGGATTGCACCACTCCGGGATTTACCGGAGTGCCAGGAAATGGGATCCCACCAACAGCAGTTCCATGGAAATCCATGGAATCGGGAGCTCCCAGTTTAATGGGAATTAGGGAAGAGAGTTAAAGCTGAGGCCCACAGGTTCATCCAAGGAATGTTTCCAGGCAGCACAAGCTCCCAGAGCACCTTGGAAGCTGGGAAATTGCAGGAGGGATTGAAGGAGACCCGAGGGAAAGGGAAAGACCGGGGAAAGGGAAAGACCAGGGAAAGGGAAAGACCAGGGAAAACATGAGGACACCTACGGCTAGAGCAGAGTGTGGCCACCTCAGAGCTCCCTAAAAGTGGGAATTCTCAACTTCCAAGGAAGCTCCAAACACCAAGAGGGCGGAGAGAGCAGCCAGGCTCAGTCTGGGACCAGCGGGACACATTTAGGAACAGCTCTACTCTATGTTAGGCAGACTCGAGGGCAGAGAACATTTAAGCTGGGCTCAAGGTCCGAGAACCTTTAAGCCGGGCTCAGCCCCGCTAAGGCCAGGACTAACCCTGCAGCACGGATCCTCTTCCTGCTCTAGCTCCTCTCTAGACCCGGGCACCTCGAGCACTCCGGTCCAGCACTTCCCTCTCCTCCTGCTGGGGCTGGGCCGGGCTGAGGCCGGCTCTGCTCCCGCTTTATTCCTGGATTTGGGAATGCTGTCTGGCTTGCAGGAAGGGGCTCTCTCCTCCCACTCCAGCACGCAGGAGGCCACAGAGATGCTGCCACAAGAGTTGGAGCGCCTGGGCACCCGCAGGACCACCCGGCTGTCCCCAACCTCAGCGGGGTCACCACAGCTCTGGGGAGAAGGGAGAGGTCAGTGAGACACGGGAGGCATCCAACAGGGACAGACAGATCCAGGGATTTCCCGCTCCTAAGGATACCAGGAGGGGGGAGAATGGATGAGGAACAGAGAAAAGGAATTCAAGCTGCTCCAACTCTGTCTCCAACATCAGCAGGGTCACAGCTCTGGGGAGAAGTCAGGGAGACACAGGAGGCATCGAACAGGGACAGACAGATCCAGGGATTTCCCGCTCCTAAGGATACCAGGAGGTGGGAGAGGGGATGAAGAATGAACAGGACACAAGGAATCCAAGCTGCTCCAGCTCTGTGCTTGGGGGCTACTGATGACTAAAATCCCTGCGCTTCATCCTAAAAACGCTTTTCCCTCAATCCAGAAGGTTTGGAAGTGACTTACAGACGCTGGGGAAGGAGACACGGATCTCGGGAGAGGCTTTTCCCGCTCCCTTTCCCGGGAAGGCCTCTCCAGCCTCTCGGCTCTGGGCTCGGTGACGATGGCCTTCAGCTGCTTCAGCTTCTCGTCCTTCACCCACAGCTTGTTCTGCATCTCCAGCTGCTTGGCCGCCACTCGCCGCTCCTGCCGCGACAGGGAAAGCAGTGGGAAAACATGGAATTGCTGAGCTTGGAAAGCCCTCCAGGATCACCGACTCCAAGCTGGGACTGAACCCAGCTCTGAGTGCCACGTCCAGGAATTCCTTGGACACCTCCTGCGATGGGGGTTCCAAACTTCCCGGGGCAGTTCCAGTGTTTACAGCCCTTTCCAGGAGGGGATTTTCCCAGTATCCAAGCTGGCCCTCCCCCGGCACAGCCGGAAGCCATTCCCACTCATCCCGTCCCTGTTCCCTGGGAGCAGAGCCCAACCCCCGGCTTTTCCTTTCCTTTCCTTTCCATTCCATTCCCTTCCATTCTTTTCCTTTCCATTCCATTCCTTTCCATTCCCTTCCATTTCATTTCTTTCCATTTCCCTCCATTCCATTACTTTCCTTTCCCTTCCATTCCCTTCAATTCCTTTCCTCTCTGTTCCTTTCCCTTCCTTCTTTTCCATTCCTTTCCATTATATTGCTTTCCTCTCCCTTCCATTCCTTTCCCTTCCCTTTTCTTCCATTCCCTTCAAATCCTTTCCCTTCCTTCCCTCTCTTCCATTCCTTCCCTTTCCCTTCCATTTCTTCCCCTCCCCCTTCCATTCTTTTAAATTCCTTTCCATTCCATTCCCTTCCATTCTATTCCTTTCCCTTCCCTTCAACTTCTTCCCATTCTTTTTCATTCCCTTCAATTCCATCCCTTTCCCTTCCTTTCCTTTCCATTCCCTTCAATTCTATTCCTCTCTGCTCCATTCCTTCCCTTTCCCTTCCATTCCATTCTTTCCCCTCCCTTTCCACGCCATTCCTTCCCCTTCCATTCTATTCCTTTCCATTCGTTTTCTTTCCCTTCAATTCCTTTCTGTTCCATTCCTTCCCCTCCCCTTCCTTCCCTTTCCATTCCCTTCTTTCCCCTCCCTTTCCATGCCATTCCTTCCCCTTCCGTTCTATTCCTTTCCATTCCTTTTCTTTCCCTTCAATTCCTTTCTGTTCCATTCCTTCCCCTCCCCTTCCTTCCCTTTCCATTCCCTGCCATTCCAATCCTTTCCTTTCCCTTCAATTCCTTTCCATTCCTTTTCCTTTCCCTTCCATCCCATTCCTTCCCCTTCCCTTCCTTCCCTTTCCCTTTCCATTCCCTTGAATCCCTTCCCTTTCCTTCAATCCCTTCCCTCCCCTCCCTTCCCAGCAGCAGAGCTCACCAAGCACCTCCATGAGCAATTCCTGACCCGGGATTCCCGCAGACACCAAACACAGCAAGAAAACCCCTCCCTAAGGGTGCCCCACACCCAAATCCCAAACCCTGGCTACCTCCATGCCGCTTTTCTCCCAATTCCCGGCACTCACGCATTCCTTCTCCCACTTGAGGGAGGTCTCTGTCACCATTCCCTGCAGCCTGGCCTCCAGCCTCCTCTTGTCCGACGCCTGCCGCTGCAGCTTCTGGCTCTTGCTCTCCAGCTCCTGCTGCAGGTTCCTCTTGTCCTCCTCATAAATCGTGGCAGTTTTCTCCAAAATCTCGATCTGTGGGAACAGAGGGAGGATTTGGGTGGGAATACAACCCCTCCAAGGCTTGTATTTCCCTGGAAAAGCAGTTTCCAATCCTAAATTGCCCCCTTTGGATACTTTAAAAGCCTCGCCGCCTAAAAAAGCCCAAAAACCTTTCGTGAAAATTCCCCCCAAAATATTTCTTCCTGATATCACGGAATTTTCTGAATGATCCATAAAAAAAAAAATAAGGGGGGGGGATTTGCTCCAAAATGACCCAACTGACCTTGTATTCCAAGGTTTTAATCTTCTTCTCCAGGCGTTCCATCTCCGTTCGCTGGCCTGTTATGGTTTTCTCCTTCTCAGCCAGTTTTCCTTGGATATAATTTTCCTTGGATGCGACACTGGAGTCAAATTCTTGCAGCATGGTTTTAAAGGCGAGAACTGGAAGAGAATGATGAGATTTTATCTCTTATCTCTCACCTTCTCCCTTATCTCCCTCACACCCAAAGCTCTGTTTTTTCCAACTGATTGAAAGCCCAAAATTCCTCAAAAAAAGGTGGAAAAGATCAATTGAAACAAGAAAATTGGGATGGAAGGGATCCCTTGAGGAGTAAAAAAGGCGCCAAATCTGAGCTTTGCCCTGTTGTTCCAATTTGGGGCAAATTCCTACCGTTTTTGGAAAATTCCTCTGCCAGCATCTGCCTCATTTTGTGGCGCTGCTCCAGGGCCTCGATGAGCTTCGGGAGCGTTTGGTCGTCGTTGATATCCAAGAGCTCGCAGGAAGGCAGGGGAGGGAAGCTCTGGAAAAACAGCTCGGCAGCCGATGGCTCCTCTGGCTCTGCAGGATGGAAAATCCGTCAGCAGGACAGGAAAATTCCCACAGCCAATGGGGAAGAACTGGGAATGATTGGAATGACAGGAGCAACGAGTTCCCAAAGAGGGGATGGATGGGAAAGGATTAAATGGGATATCCTCGATTCCGTGTTTTACTCTGAAAGTGAGTCCTGAACATCCAGGAACATCCCAGTTTCCTTGGCACAATTTCCTGTCAGGAGCTGCAGTATCAGGACTGCGGATTTATCCCAGTAACAAGGAATTCCTTGGAGATTTCCACAGGGAAGCGGCCGAGTGGGAAGAGCAGCGGCCGCTGCAGGGCTCACAGGGCGCTGAGGCTCCTCTGGCACTCTTAAGGCTCAAAGGAAATTGGTTTCAAATTTCATTCCCAGCCTTTAATTCCTAATGGAAAACTGCTGGAATCGTGGAATGGTTTGGGTTGGAAGGGACCTTAAAGTGATCTCGTTCCATGGGCAGGGACGCTTCCCATTATCCCACATTCCAACCTGGCCTTGGGCATTCCAGGGATGAGGCAGCCACAGCTCCCCTGGGAATTCCTGGAAAAGCCCAGCCCTTCACAGGGAAGAATTCCTTCCCAAGATCCATCTAAATCTCCCCTTTCCCAGTGGGAACTATTCCCTGTGTCCTGTCCCTCCAGTCCTTATCCCAGGTCCCTCTCCAGCTCTCCTGGAGCCCCTTTAGGCCCTGGAAGGGGCTCTGAGCTCTCCCTGGAGCCTTCCCTCCTCCAGGTGAACATTCCCAGAGCAGAATTCCCCACTCCAGCCCTCACCTGCTCCGATGGGGCCGCCCCTCAGCTCCAGTTTCCGGGACAGCTCCTCCCGGAATGCCTGGTTCCGGAAGCGCCGGCCCGGGGTCAGCCCGCACAGGGGCCTGTCCACGGGCCTGGCCACCTCCACCTCCTGGGTCATCTCTGCAAAACGCATCACTTGCTGCAAGAAAACAGGGAAAAACCACCAGGAGCACCTGGATCTGGGATTGGGAGCGGGGGCTGAGTCACTAAAAGTAGGATAGGATGGATTATCCGGCTGAAATAGCAAGGAGTTGCCAGCTACGGTTGGGGATCATCCAGAAACCTCCCCACAAGGAGCCACAAAACCTTGGGCAGAGCCAGCTGGAATTCTTGGAATAGAATTTCAATATGGAAATAGAAATTCAATATGGCTCCATGGAATTCTGTAAGTAGGGAAACCTTTCCCATTTTCCAAGCAGGGAGCAGGTGTAACTCAAACAGGGAAAACAAGACTTGGAGAGCAGATTTATCCTACAAAATTATAATGGAAGCGCTCAAACAACAATTAGAGCTCCTCAAATCTCTTGGAACACAAGAATTCAGGGAAAAAAACAGGAAAAGAAGAGCAGGAAGGAATGGAGAAAGGGAATTTACCAGGCTTTCCTCGTAGTCCTCAGCCTTGGGATTCACACACACGATCATCCGAACTTTCCCTTCTCCATCAAAATAGTTCTTGAAGAGATGAGTCAGTTTGGAATCTCTGTATGGAACCATCTGGGAATAAAGGCCATGGAAGATCCAGTGAGTTTTCCTTATCCACGACGTCAAATTCCAGGATAATTAGGGAAGGGATGCCCACCTTGTTCGTTCCATACAATTGGTTTTCCCGCAGAACCTCAATGCACGTCCTTAATGTCATCAGCGACTGGTTGATATTCCCTAAAAAAAACCCCAAACTCCGTGAGCAGCCCTTGGATCACATTCCCGAATTATGCAGAAGAATAAATCGCCTAATTAATGATATTTGTCGCAGCTAATTGCTCTAATGAACCAAAGTGACACAAGCACTGCTTGGTTTCCAAACGGGAAGATTTAAGGTCATCAAATCCTAACTGATCGTAACAAGAATTCCTGGGATTCTTCCCTAGGAGACAGGATTAGTCGGAGCTGAATTAGCAGGGTTAATTAGCAGGGTTAATTAGCAGGGTTCTTACCTGCCTCCCGCAGCCTGTTCCCTTCGGCTTTGGTCCTGTTGGTTCTCTCGCTTCCCGCCAGATCCACCAGGGACAGCTGGCTCAGGGTGATCTGCTCCTTTTCCTGGGATACAGAGCAAATCCTGGATGCCTCAGTATTCCCTCTGAAGGGGTGGGGGGACACCTCATCCCAACACCCACTTCCAAATAACGTGCTGGATACAAGCTCTGAGGGGTTTGTACAGCACAGGGAGCTGGGAAGCGCCAGGGGTTCTTTGGGAAGTTTGGCAGATCCCGACTGCCTTGGGCCACAGGATCACTCAAATTCCCAAAATTTTAGCTTCCCAACGAAAACAAAGGAAAAGGTGAAAACCCAAGGAATCGGCAGTGTTTTAATGCCGCCTTCCCGACAAAAAGAAGATGAATTCTGTCACCTCCACACTTGAGGCACACGGGAGCTGTTTCCAAGGCAACCTCCATAAAATTCTCCTGGAATAAGCCGGAACCCACCTGGAGCACGTTGTCCCCGTCCGCATCCAGAGGAGCCTGCGCCAGCTTGATGATGAACACGGAGTGGGAGCGGCTGGATTCCCGGTTCAGCTGCGTGTTGGCGATGCGCCGCTTCTTCTGCCCTGCTCAGACACCCCACATTCCCACCAAATCCTGCTGCTTTCCCACAGTTCCCACCTCTTCCAGCATCAGGGTGTGAGGGATTTCACAGCTGTGGGATATTGGGAAGGGTTGCGAATGGGGAGGCCCTAAATGCCCTGAGAAGGTGTGGATGGCTCCACCCCTGGAAGTGTCCCAAGGCCAGGCTGGATGGAGCTGATCCAACAGAATTTCCTTGCCCATGGATAATGTTTAAGGTGCTGGGATGTGGGTGCAGCCCTGAATTCCAAGATTTACCTCTCCAAAAGACTTCAAAAGCTTCCTCTGTGGATTTGACCTCCACTTCGGTGCAGCCCGTCACGTACATGTTGTGGTTCTGGTCTTCCCGAAGGATTTTGGACTGTGGAGGTCTTCAGGATAGCAGGAAAGAGGGAAAAACAAACAAATCCCGTTAGAGTGGAGTTTTCTGTGCAGCTTCCTGCCATGCAGGTTTTCTTGGAGGGCAAAATTCAGTGGGAAAAGGTCAAAACTCCGAGGGGAAATTCAGAATTTGGAGGGAAAAGGTCAAAAATTCTGAGGGGAAAAGGTCAACAATTCTGAGGGGAAAGTGGTCAAAATTCTGAGGGAAAAGGACAAAAATTCTGGGGGACAACAGTCAAAATTCTGAGGGGAAAGTGGCCAAAACACTGAGGGAAAATTCAGAATTTGGAGGGAAAACGTCACAAGTCAAGGGGAAAAGGTCAAAATTCAGGGGGAAAAGGTCAAAAATTCTGGGGAAAAGGTCAAAAATTCTGAGGGGAAAAGGTCAAAAATTCAGGGGGATGACAGTCAAAATTCTGAGGGAAAAGGACAAAATTCCAAGGGACAAGGGTCAAAATTCTGTGGGAAAACGCTCAAAACTCTGAGGGAAAAATCAGAATTTGGAGGGAAAATGTCACAAGTCAAGGGGAAAAGGTCAAAATTCAGGGGGAAAAGGTCAAAAATTCTGGTGGAAAAGTCAAAAATTCTGAGGGGAAAAGGTCAAAAATTCTGAGGGGGAAAAGGTCAAAAATTCTGAGGGGGAAAAGGTCAAAAATTCTGAGGGGGAAAAGGTCAAAAATTCTGAGGGCGAAAAGTGTCCAAAAATTCAGAGGGAAAAGGCCAAAAATTCAGAGGGAAAAATGTCCAAAAATTCTGAGGGAAAAAGGTCAACAATTCTGGGGGAAAGGACAAAAATTCAGGGGGAAAATGGTCAAAATTCTGAGGGAAAAATGTCCAAAAATTCTGAGGGAAAGTGGTCAAAATTCAGGGGGGAAAAAGTCCAAATTCTGAGTGAAAAGGTCAATTATCCAAATAAAAGCTGGAAGAGGGAATACAGGACATGGACACACAGCCAGGATTAGTGACACTCCAGCTACCGCTCTAATTAGCAGCTATTTAATTGCAATTAATTGCTCTGGTGGCAGCTATTGCTTTTCTACAAGCACACAGAAGCAAGGAGAGCATCCTAGATTTCCTAGGAAAGCAAGGAAAAGCAGGGGATTTTCTGCTTCTACTCGGGGGAAATGGCACTGGAATAACAGGAATAACATACACAAAGTCTCCATTTCTCACAGGAGTGTTGCAACTGTTCCACCTACCAAAAAAACACGGAAAATATTAAATCCTTGATTTCCGCCTCAAATCTTGCCGTCTCTCACACACCACAGCTTCCAGAGGGAGAAATCATCCTGGATTTTTTTTTTGGGATGGGGTTGGGGAGTAAGCACCAAACCATTGAATGGTTTAAAAGCATTCCCAGAGATCCAAACCCTTTTGGAATGAGGACCCTGGAGGCAGCTGCTGGTTTGCTTTGCCCTCGTTAGTCTTTGTTAATGAGCCGCTCCTTAATGAACACAGGACTGATGGGCTCTGTTAATGGAGTTGGAATTTCAATACACGGATTCCGAGAGGAATTTGCAGCTTTTCCCTACTTTTCACAAGTGCCCACCTATGGAAAAATATCCCTGATTTCATGAGGAGACAATTAATTTCTGGTTTTATGGGAATTACTGATAGCAAGTGGAATAATATGGAAATATGGAGCACCAAACCAGTGTTTTTCACTGGTTCCAGGGACAAAAGCTATGGAATGGCTTGTTCCAAGTTGGAATGACCTGTCAGAACAGCAGGAATAGATTGGGAATATCAGTGGCATACAACTGCCTAATTAATTAAAGATTTGCTTGTTAATCACCCGTCCTAACGAGGAAGGGAGCACCAAGCACTGGCCATCAGTACTGAAATATTCCTGTTGGGACTCCTTTCCGTGTGTTTTTAATGGTGATTCCCAGGAATTCTGAGCAAGGCTCCCTAAGGCTACAACCAACAAACCACACTGGAGATCCTACCAAAGCCTCCTGGCCTGGGAATATGGAAATTCCCAAACTCCCTTGGGTTTGATGGGCTCCAAGGAGGTTGCAGATGTCAGCAGAGGACACAGAGACACTGCAGACATTGTCCTCATCCCCCTCTTCCAGTGGTTTGGTGCTGATTCCCAAGCCCAGGCGAGGAAAATCCCAGATTCCCAAACTCACTTGGGTTTGATGGATTCGAAGGGAGCCTCTTCCAGCAGGTCGTAGATGTAGTTGTTGTAGATCTCGATGTAGGACACGAAGACGCCATAGACGTTGTCCTCGTCCACCTCCTCCACCCTGCAGTGATCCTGGACGTTGATCATGTCGGCAAATTCGGGATCCAGCTGTCTCCTGCGGGAAACAAAGGGATGGGGATGGAATTCCCGGGAGCCACGACGCGCCAGGGCACACCTGCAGGGTTGCGGTGGGGAAACGCTCCATATTTGGCAAAATTCTGGTTCTTGGGGTGTCCTGTGCACGGCCAGGAGTTGGAATTCCAAGATCCAACTGAGGAAATTCCGTGCTTGGAATTCCACGATCCAACTGAGGAAATTCTGTGCTTGGAATTCCACGATCCACATGGAAATAGCTCCAAATTGGACTTCACACGATTCTTACTCCAAGCCACAGCAGTTTAGTCCTGGCTTAATAGGTTTAGTCCTGGCTTAACAGGTACAAAACCAGGCTAAGTCTGCTCGTTTAAATCACTGCTCAAACCACATGGAATACACTCAATTTCCATTCATGTTTTATTTATTATTATTATTATTATTATTATTAATATTATCATCCCTGCCCACGGCACAAGAACAACTTTAAGGTGCCTTTCAAATTCAGGGGGGAAAAGGTGAAAAATTCAGGGGGAAAAGGCCAAAATTTCTGAGGGAAAAGGTCAAAAATTCAGGGAGGAAAGGCCAAAAGCTCTGAGGGAAAAGGCCAAAATTTCTGAGGGGGAAAGGCCAAAATTCCTGAGGGAAAAGGCCAAAAATTCAGGGGAAAGGCCAAAAATTCTGAGGGAAAAGGCCAAAAATTCAGGGGGGAAAGGCCAAAATTCTAAGGGAAAAGGCCAAAAATTCAGGGGGAAAGGTCAAAAACTCTGAGGGAAAAGGCCAAAAATTCAGGGAAAAGGCCAAAAAAATTCTGAGGGAAAAGGTCAAAAAAATTCTGAGGGAAAAGGTCCAAAATTCTGAGGGAAAAGGTCCAAAATTCTGAGGGGAAGGTCTGAAAATTCAGGAGAAAGGCCAAAAATTCAGGGGGAAAGGCAAAAAATTCAGAGGGAAAGGCAAAAATTTCTGACGGAAAAGGCCAAAAATTCTGAGGGGAAAGGCCAAAAATTCTGAGGGGAAATTCAGGGGAAAAAAGCCATGGAATGGCTTCCTCCAAGTAGAAATCACCTGTGAGAACAGCAGGAATAGAGTGGGAATTTCAGTGGGATACAATTACCTAATTAATGACTAAAGATTTGCTGATTTTTCCCAATTTTTCTTTCATTTCTTCAAGGGCAGAGCCCAAGATTAATTAAAAGCACCCTAAAAGTGTCCCAGTCCTAGGGAATAAATTCCCTCTGCTCTTCCCAGAGTCACTCACTTCCCAGACGGAGTTTTTGGGACAGGCAGGGCCTCCCTCCTCTGGCGTTCCAGCAGAGCCTCCACCTCACTCTGCACATCCACCCCGTTCTTGTCATCCAGCTTGAAAACCTGAGGGAAAAACCAGGAATTTCAGCCAATTCCAACATCCAAGTGGCAGCCAACAAAGGATTCTTTGATTCGATAATTAATTAGTTTGATTAGGCTGGTATTAATTAACTAATTAATTCATTCATTCATACCACAGCCCTCACTGGTGCTCAACCCACCAAGAGCTGATGGAAACAATTTCCAAAAGAATGTTTTAGAAAAGCTCCCAAGGATGAGAATTCCAGGATTATTTCAGTATCTTTAAATGCCAAAAATCCCAAGGAATTTTGGGAAAAGCCTCCCATCTCCATTACTTGGCTGACAGGGTGGTGATCAGAGGTTGGACTCCATCTTGGAGGTCTTTCCCAACCTTAACGATCCCATGATTTTGGACACGGATTCCTGCGGATCTTATTCCAGAACTCAGGAAGATACTTCTTCATTAATTATTTTTAGAGTTAATTAAAGAATTAACAACTATTTAAGGACAACCAGACCACAGATCTTCATCCAAGCTTGGCCCTGCTCCTCACATCCCAATGGGAAAAACATTAAATCCCTGATTTCTGCCTCAAATCTTTCCATCTCTCACACAACGCAGCTTCCAGAGGGAGAAATCATCCCGGATTTTTCCTAGGATGGGATTGGGACCATCGAGTGGTTCAAAAGCATTCCCAGAGATCCAAACCCTTTTGGAATGAGGACCTTGGGGTTGGGGTTTTTCCTCTTCCAAGCCCTCCAGCGCCAGGCCGGGTTTCCTTGGCGCAGAACTCGTTATCCAGGGATTTGGGGAGGATTCAGGGCAGGCACTCACGAATCTCTTGGCCTGGAAGGGGCCGATGCTGTTGAAGATCATGGCCAGGCAGCGGGGCAGGAGCCCCCCATCCCCAGGAGATCCCGTCATGGTGTGGGTCTTCCCGCTGCCCGTCACTCCATAGGTGAACAGGAGACCTGGGAATACAGGCAAAGGGAGAAATCAACGGGATTTGGGGAATGAAGAAAGCACCTCGAGTACTCCACGCCATCAAAAGTGCTGGCAGCTCTCGCCGATCGTCACAGCTGGGAATACGCATGGTCCTCTCCAGGATCCACCAGAAACCGGCCCTGGCACAGCTTGTGCCATCCCTGGAATGTTCCAGGCAGGCCGGATGGGGCTTGGAGCAGCCTGGGATAGCGGAAGGTGTCCCTGCCCACGGGACTGGGTCATCCCTTCCCACCCAAACCATTCCTCTTCCATCAACAGCTTTAAGAGCTTCCGAGGGTGCTGTGCGAGGAGCTGAGCCACAATTCCAAGGAAACAAGGTAAGAAACCTCAGGAGCTGTGAAAGGCTGGGAATGGGAGCCTGCAGGCACGGGGAAGGGACACAGGACGAGATCTCTGCTCACCATTTTTGCCCCGGATCAGATCCTCCACCAGCGGCTTGGCCACCACGTCGAAGAGCTCCTTCTGCACCACCAGGGTGCCAAACACCTCCTTGAAGGAATACTGGGTCTGCAAAGAGAGGGAAAACCACCCTGAACCTCCAGCTCCACGGCCAGGAGCGTCCAGGGAGGATCCCACGGACCACAGCATTCCCAATTTACAGCCAAAAGCTGGAATTTCCTTGGAGCCCCCACCGGAATCCGAGCAAAGGAACACCTGCCGTGGCCAAAGTGGGGCTGGTCCCTCATTTCAACTTTTTTTTCTTTAATTTCAGTTTTTCCATTTTTTATTGAGTTTGGGTTCCTTCTCTAGTCCTACATTTCAACCTGGCTTTACTTTTTTTAATCAATCTGCTCGTTTTTCCATCAGCACCCTTGCTTAAAATAAAGGAACACCGGGATTTGAAGCTCCTGAGCGGAACTCGATCTGTCACCATTTAATGAAGCTTTGCCCCTTCCACTTAAACCTTTGGAGATCCCTTAACACACTTTCCCACAAGGATTTCCCAGGCTGAAATCGGAAACAAAACCCCAGCTAGCATTCCCACCAGGACAAGCTGTGGATTCCTCATCCCTGGAACATCCCAGGCCACGTCGGAGCAACCTGGGATGGCGGAAGGTTTCCCTGCCCATGGAATAGGATGAGCTTTAAGGTCCTTTCCCTACATTTTATGGCTATGGAAGTGATTATTTTTTTGCTAGAGATGGGTTTTCGGGTTGAAAACATTTGGATTTGGCACTCCACAAGTCCCACGAGCCATGGGAAAGCTTGGAGAGCAGGGAAAAGCAGCTGGATGTGTCATTCCTGGAATTCCAGGAGGGTTGGGGTGGGAAGAGACCTTAAAGATAATCCCATTGGCACAGGCAGGGCCAGCTCTCATGAAGCCAGGCTGCTCCAACAACACTTCCAGGGACTGGGCAGCACTTCCAGGCGGATTCCAGGCTGGAATGCAGCCCTTACCTCGCGGTACTCGCCATTGCGGAACACCCGGTAGCCCTCGGGGGGGTGGATCTGCACCGTGGTGTCGTTGATGACCTCGATGCAGCATTCCTGGTCCGCGCGGCTCAGCGGCCGCACCCGGCAGTAAACCTGGGAATGGGGAATGGTGGGAATCAGGGAGGACCGGGATGAGCCCCCCAAACCGGGACACAGCGGCAAGAAACCTGGGAATGGTGGGAATCAGGGGGACCGGGATGAGCCCCCCAAACCGGGACACAGCGGCAAGAAACCTGGGAATGGTGGGAATCAGGGGGACCGGGATGAGCCCCCCAAACCGGGACACAGCGGCAAGAAACCTGGGAATGGGGAAAGGTGGGAATCAGGGGGGACCGGGATGAGCCCCCGGACCGGGACACAGCAGCAAGAAACCTGGGAATGGGGAAAGGTGGGAATCAGGGGGACCGGGATGAGCCCCCCAAACCGGGACACAGCAGCAATAAACCTGGGAATGGGGAAAGGTGGGAATCAGGGGGGACCGGGATGAGCCCCCGGACCGGGACAGCGCCCCCGAACTCACCCCCACCGGGTCCTTCAGCGTGGGGTTCGTGGGTTTCTTCGGCCTCCGCGGTGTCTTGGCCCTACTGAGGGGAGAGAGCCGTGAGGGGAGAGGAAGAGCGGAAGACAGGGATGGGGGAAAGCCGGGAAACGGCGGGGAGAACCGGGAGAAGGGGGGAAACCGGGAGAAGGGAGGGGGAAAGGAACCGGGGGAGACGGGGAAGCCCTGAGGGGGTCCGGGGGACACCCGAGGGAGGGGGAGGACAGGGAAGGGAGAGGGACCGGGAAGACCTGGGGGTAAAAGCCGAGAAGCGAAGGAACCGGGATGAGGGGGAAGGAACCGGGAAGGGGTTGGGGGCAGCCATGAGAGGCGGCCCCGCCGCTCCGGCCGGAGCTGCCCCACACCGGGGACCCTCAGGCCGAACCCGCCCTCCCCGGGCCCGAAGGGGCTGTGGAGCCACTCACGCCGCCTTCATGTCGCGGGTGCCGCCGCCGCTGTCGCGACAGGGCCCGGGGGTCGCGCTCCGGCCGGCGGGGTCCGAGCGGCGGCCGCGCGCCCGCCGCGATTCAAATCCGACCAATCAGCGCGCGCGGACGCGTTGGCGTCATCACGCACGGCGTCACCATGGCGACGCCAAAGGGGCGCGGCCCGGGGCGCGGGCGCCCCCTGCTGGTTGCCGTGGCGGCGGCGGAGGACCCGCGGGTTCGAATCCCGGCCCCGGCGGATCCGGGAGTGCGGCCCGGTTTTCCAAGTTTTATTCCCTTTTTATCCACCTAATCCCAATCTTTCAGGAAAACGGGTGGAATCCAGCCCGTTTGCAGGGCCAGGGTTTCCCTGGGTGCCTGCCTGGAGGTGACTCAGTCAATCAGTTAATTCCCAACCATTGGAAACGAGTTAATTCCCAACCTGTTGGAAATGAGTTTATTCCCAACCATTGGAAACAAGTTAATTCCCAACCTGTGGGAAATGATCCGTGGCGGAAAATAAACATTCCAGTGTGGTGTTGGGACACGTGGGAAAAACCCGGCAGAACAAGTCCAGGGAAAAGCAAACTTCCTGCGAAGGGAATGAATTCCAATGGGGAAATCGGGGGGAACAACTCAATTCCTGTTAAATTCCAGGGAATTCCCAGTTTTAGTCCAAATTCATTCATGTTTCCATCATATGCTTCAAGAATATTAAAAAGAAACAGGGATAAAATGACCAGGAGGATCCCTAAATTCCTTCTGTTTTCCAGCCTGTCCAAATCCACAGGGCTGAGGAGGGATGAGGGAGCTCTGCTGGGATGTGATCCCGAAATCCCTGGATTTGTTTGGGATTTGCTGTGGATCGGGCACAGGCCCACGAGGAAACATTCCAGCGAATAAATATCCTGGTTTATTTCCTCGGAACAGCGGGACACGGGATTTTTCCTTCTCCTGGGAAGGGAATTGAGTCAAATCCCGAGATTTCTGGTAAAAAGCAGGAAAACCCCGTTCCCTGTGCTGCTCCAAGATCCACCATCGCCCATTCCATGCGCTCAGCATTCCATGGAATTCTGGCATTCCGTCCCATTCAGAATGCAGTTTTCCTCAAATTCCTGCCACGACAGGAATTCCGTCCAAAAGCTGAACCACCTGGAATAATCCCAGGATGATTCCTGAGGTTTTTCCCGGCTCTGCAATCCCGGATTCCTCCCCGCTCACGGCAGCTCCCGAAGGGAATAAACTCTGGAATTATCAGCAACGCTCTCCCAAGGGATTTGTTTTCCTGGGAATATTTGGATTCCGAAGTGGATTCAGAGCAGTGATTTCAGTTCCTTTTCATTGGAGAAACAATTCCAGTGCTTGGAAAAATCCCTACAAATCCCGGGCGCCATTCCCAAGGATTGATTTGTCCCACACTGAAGCCTTTCATCCCAGATTTTATTGTGTTATCCCAGATTTCCACAGCTCCCCAAGTGCAGCGAAGGCAATTAAAGCAAATTAATGGAACACCCACAGGATTAGCCGGGATAATATTCCCGAGGAATAAGCAGTGTGTGCTGTGCCCCTGCAGGAAAATCCAAGGAAAAACCTGGATCCTGGAAAAGGCTGAGAGCTCCAAGCTCTCCTTGTAAAATCCAGGAGCAGCAAAGGGAAGATCCTGGGAATTCTTTCAAATTCCCGAGTGCCTTTAATCCCCGAGCTGCTCCAAATCCCGCTGTTCTCCATGGATCCCGCTCCCAATCCAAGGAAAACATGAAAACCCTCTTCCCAAAGGATCCCAAACCCAGGGAGGTTCGGAAGTGGAGCTCTCCCATCTCCCAGCCTCAATCCCGGGATCCATCCCAACCTCCAGGAACAGCCGGGACAGCCAGATGCAATCCCATCCTTCCACCCCCCCCGTGGAAACCCAGCATTCCCACGGGAATGAATTTCCCAGGATTTCCCAGAGTTAAAGCCTGGAAGAGCTTTCCTACGGGACCACCCCATGGAAGCTCTCCCGGAATTCCTTCTGCTGGATAAGGAGCGCAGACGGTGGGAATTAATGCGGAGGGAAGCTCCAATCCCTCCATCCCACCTTTCCAGGCACTTGGGCTGAGTGTAAGGCTGGAAATTCCAAAGGAAGGCCACTTCCAAAGGGAAAAACGGGAATTAGGGAGCCCTTGGCTTCACCGGGAATGTCCAAAGTGGTGACGCCAACATTCCCTGGATTCCTCCCCGAGGCAGACCAGCGGGATCCCGCTTTGGGAAGGAGGAGCGCTCCTGTCCCTTTTCAGGGATCAAATCCCGATTATTTGACACTTTTCCCGTGGATAACCACGGGGTGGGAAGCGTTTCCCAGCCCATCCATGGATAAAGCCAAGCTTTTCCCTTGGGAAAATCCCGAAGGAATATTTGCAGGCAACAAACCCCCCCCCCCTCACCCCTACGGACCCCTCTGGAATGGGATCAATCCCAGAAATCCGAGGCAATCCCTGAGCCTAGTGGGCTTTTTCCCGGGAAATAGGCTCCGGGCGGAGGCGCAGGAAGCAGATCCCAAGGATGGCCAGGCTGGCGGCCGCTCCTATTCCCAGGGATCCAAAGGTTTCCAGGGAAGAGGGAATCGGGAGGCGGCCCCGCCGCTCGGCCATGTCCATGGAGACGGCTTCCAGCTGGAAGTGTGTTCCCAGGATCCCGCAGACGTGGAAAAGCTGGTGGCTGTGCCCTGCGACAAAACACGCTCCGGAAATGCCATGGAAATTCCATGGAAATTCCATGGAAATTCCATGGGAGTTTGGCTTGGCCAGGTGGGTTCCACATGGCCGGAACGCTCCAGGAGCGGTCTGGGATAGTGGGAAAAGCATTCCGGAATTCCGGGGTTCCGCGCTTAAAACGCGCTCAGCCTGCTCCATGAAATATTTATCCCACAAATTCCCATTCCCGGTTCCTGTGGTTTTATCATCCTACTCATTCCCATTCCCAATCCCAATCCCTGGGGTTTTTATCCTTCCATTAATTCCCATTCCCGATTCCCACGGTTTTATCCTCCTGTTAATTCCTGTCCCTAATTCCTGTGGTTTTTATCATCCCACAGATTCCCATTCCCAATTCCCGTGGTTTTTATTCCTCCTGTTCATTCCCAATCCCAATCCCTGTGCTTTTATCCACCTGTTAATTCCCATTCCCAGTCCCAGTCCCAATCGCTGTGGTGTTATCCTCCTGTTAATTCCCATTCCCATTCCCATTCCCATTCCCATTCCCTGTGCTTTTATCCTCCTGTTAATTCCCATTCCCATTCCCAATCCAATCCCATTCCCAATCCCAATCCCAATCCCTGTGCTTTTATCTACCTGTTAATTCCCATTCCCATTCCCAGTCCCAGTCCCAGTCCCAGTCCCTGTCCCAGTCCCTGTCCCAATCCCTGTGCTGTTATCCTCCTGTTCATTCCCATTCCCAATCCCATTCCCATTCCCATTCCCTGTGCTTTTATCCTCGTGCACGGAGCTCTTCCATGCCAAGCTCCAGCTGGACTGGGAGTGTGGGATAGGGAAGTGCTCGCCCCCACTGGGGCAGCACCGGGAAAATCCCGCTGTTTCCAGCATTCCGCGCCCATTCCCTGCTCCTGCCCTGCCCCGCCTGCTCCTGGGGGAGGATTTTCCCAAGAAATCCCAATGTTATGGATGTGAAACCTCCATGGAAAAGTTGGGAAGCGGCACCGCTGGACCTCCCACCTAAAGCGTTCCCGAAGGGAATATCCGCTCCCCTCCGGCATTCCCAGGATTCCAGGGGGTTTATTCCCAGGATTCCATGGAATGCTCACCAAACAATGACAGGGGGTTATTCCCAGCATTCCATGGGGTTCGTTCCTGGAATTCCATGGAATGCTCCCCAAGGGGTTATTCCCAGCATTGCCTGGAACACAGGGATTTATTCCCAGGACTCCATGGGGTTATTCCTGGGTTTCCCTGGAACGCAGGGGATTGATTATTCCTGGCATTCCCGGGGGTTATTCCTGGCATTCCCAGGGGTTATTCCTGGCATTTCCAGGGGTTATTCCTGGCATTCCTGGGGGTTATTCCTGGCATTCCCAGGGGTTATTCCCAGCATTCCTGGGGGTTATTCCCAGCATTCCCGGGGGTTATTCCCGTCACTCTGTGCAGCGCTCACCGATGAGGTCGAAGGTTCCCGGCGCCAGGCGCTCGGGCAGGCGCGAGGTGAGGATGAGGAAGGTGAGGAGGGCACAGAGGCTGTGCCGGAAATGCAGCCGGATGGAGCCTTCGGAGCAGCCGCCGGGCACGCACCGGGACAGCTGCCGGGAAAACGGGATCGTCTGTCTGTCCATCCCTCCGTCCCTCCATCCATTCCTCCATCCCTCCATCATCCATCCATCCATCCATCCATCCATCCATCCATCCATCCATCCATCCCTCCCTCCCTCCGTCCCTCCATCCATTCCTCCATCCCTCCATCATCCATCCATCCATCCATCCATCCATCCATCCCTCCATCCATCCATCCATCCATCCATCCATCCCTCCATCCATCCATCCATCCATCCATCCCTCCATCATCCATCCATCCCTCCATCCATCCATCCATCCACCCCTCCATCCCTCCATCCCTCCATCCATCCATCCATCCCTCCATCATCCATCCATCCCTCCATCCATCCATCCATCCACCCCTCCATCCCTCCATCCCTCCATCCATCCATCCATCCCTCCATCATCCATCCATCCCTCCATCCATCCATCCATCCATCCCTCCATCCATCCATCCATCCATCCATCCATCCATCCCTCCATCATCCATCCCTCCATCCATCCATCCATCCATCCCTCCATCATCCATCCCTCCATCCATCCATCCATCCATCCCTCCATCCATCCATCCATCCATCCCTCCATCCATCCATCCACCCATCCATCCATCCATCCCTCCATCATCCATCCATCCATCCATCCATCCATCCATCCATCCATCCATCCATCCCTCCATCCATCCATCCATCCATCCATCCCTCCATCCATCCATCCATCCATCCATCCATCCATCCATCCCTCCATCCATCCATCCATCCATCCATCCCTCCATCCATCCATCCATCCATCCCTCCATCCATCCATCCATCCATCCATCCCTCCATCCATCCATCCATCCATCCCTCCATTCCTCCATCCATCCATCCATCCATCCATCCCTCCATCCATCCCTCCATCCATCCCTCCATCCATCCCTCCATCCATCCATCCATCCCTCCATTCCTCCATCCATCCATCCATCCATCCATCCATCCATCCCTCTATCCCAAAGGAGCCACAGCCATTCCCAGTTCCCCACCCCCACTCCAACCCCGCATTCCCGTCCTTATCCCTCCCCGAATTCCCGCCCTGCTCCAGTTCAATCCCTGGAAAAGGCCCTTCACAGCTCCCTGAGGCTGGAATTTTCCAGCCCTTTGAAGTGGGAGGAATCTGCCGGCACTCAGAGACGGAAAAAACATCCGAGCGCCTTTTCCTGCCGGAGTTTGTTTGTCTTTCCAATCCCGAGCTGGGCCTGTTTTCCCAAATAATTCCAGGCTGAGGCAGCTGGAATTTCACGGGATTCTGTGGGATACGCACTCTGTAGAAAATCGGGATGCTGTCGAAAATGTAGGGATACACGAAGGCCAAAATTCGGGAAGCTTTGCTCAGCCGGGGCCGCTCGGCCTCCAGAAACCTGGGAAAAACAGGGAATTCCACAGGGCAGAGTGTGGGAAACACCGGGAATCACACAGGGAATTCCACATGGGATGCACTGGGATGTACTGGGAATCACAGGGAATTCCATATGGGATGCACTGGGAATCACACAGGGAATTCCACATGGGACGCACTGGGAATCACAGGGAATTCCACATGGGATACACCAGGAATCACACCGGGAATTCCACATGGGATGCCCCGGATCCCACAGCCAGGCTGGGGGTGCAGCCCATCCCCCCCGGAGGGCTGGGAATTTGGCCATGGAATGCTTTGGCTGGGAAGGGAACCGGCAGCTGATCCCATTCCAAGGGCAGGGATTCCTCCCACAATCCCAGGCTGCTCCAACCCAGCCTCGGACATTCCAGGGATCCATCCCCAGCTTCTCTGGGAATGTGGGATAGAGCACCTGCATCATCCCCACGTTCCCTCTCGATCCAAAGCATCCCAGGATTCCATAAACCCCCTTTGGAATTTCCCACAATTAACGCTCCTCCCGTTCTCCCACATTTCCCTCATCCAACTCTCCACATTTCCCAAGGGAAAAATTCCCTCTTTCCCCTTCCCAGCTCCGGACTGGCCTGATCCCTGCCCACACCCTCCATCCCTAATTCCTGGTGCTGTCGGAATTCCCACCTGGAGTAGCAGGACAGGCCGGTGCTGAGCACGGTGTTGACCACAGCCACGGGAACGTAAAAATCATGGAATGTGCTCCCGACCCATTCCAACGGGAATGCGTAGGCCGAGTACGCCAGCGCCGAGCCTGGAATCACAGCGGGGCCCGGATAGCTCCCGATCCCGGAATTCCCCTGGAATTCCTGGGCACATCGGCAAAGGCCGGGAATATCCCAAACAGAAGCTGGGAGCAGCGGGAATTCCAGAGGGACCGGAGGTGTGTGGAACCATGGGAATATCCTGGAATTGCCGCTTGCTCCCAGTAAGGCTCTTCCCATTGGGTAAAATCTGGGATTTTCCCTTATTCCCTTTATTCCAAATCCCAACCGAGCCGGGTCTGTCCCAAAATATTTGTGGCCGGAGCTGCCCCAGGACATTCCCAAATTCCAGGGTTCTGGGAGGAGAGAAAGGACGAGCGGGAACTTCCGCCAAACCTCCCGCTGCGGATGTGGCATCCCAGAAATCCGGGCTCTCCCAGCTCTTCCTGACCCCCCCTGAATTCCCAAAATCCCATAAATCTGGGCTAAATTCCTGAAATCCCAGAAATCCGTGCTCACCCAGCTCCTTCTCACCCCCCGTGTTCCCAAATTCCCATAAATCTGGGCTATGCCAGCTCATCCAGCCCCCCAAAATCCCATAAATCCAGCTAAATTCCCCAAATCCTGTCAATTTGGGCTAAATTCCTGAAATCCCCTACACCTGAGCTCATGCCTGTCCTTCCACGCCCCAGCTCATTCCTGGCCCCTTCCCGGCCCCTTCCCAGCCCATTCCCAGCTCATTCCCGGCCCCTTCCCGGCCCATTCCCAGCCCATTCCTGTTCCTGTTCCCATTCCCATTCCCATTCCCATTCCCATTCCTGTTCCCATTCCCGTTCCCATTCCCAGCCCATCCCCATCCCCATCCCCGTCCCAGGTCCCATTCCCATTCCCATCCCCATTCCCATTCCTATCCCCATCCCCATCCCCGTTCCCGTTCCAGTTCCCATTCCCATCCCCATTCCCATTCCCATTCCCATCCCATCCCATCCCCATACCCGTTCCCATCCCCATTCCCGTTCCCATCCCCGTTCCCATCCCCATCCCTGTTCCCGTCCCCGTCCCTGTTCCAGTTCCCATTCCCATTCCCATTCCCAGCCCCATCCCCATCCTCATCCCCATCCCCATCCCTGTTCCCATCCCCGTTCCCGTCCCCATCCCCATTCCCATCCCCGTCCCCGTTCCCGTTCCCATCCCCGTTCCCGTTCCCATTCCCGTTCCCGTCCCCGTCCCCGTCCCCATCCCCGTCCCCGTCCCCGTTCCCGTTCCCATCCCCGTTCCCATCCCCATCCCTGTTCCCGTCCCCGTCCCTGTTCCAGTTCCCATTCCTATTCCCATTCCCAGCCCCATCCCCATCCTCATCCCCATCCCCATCCCATCCCCATCCCCGTTCCCATCCCCGTCCCCGTCCCCGTCCCCGTTCCCATCCCCATACCCATCCCCATCCCCATCCCCGTTCCCATCCCATCCCCATCCCCATCCCCATTCCCGTCCCCATCCCATCCCCATCCCCATCCCCGTTCCTGTCCCCATCCCATCCCCATCCCCATCCCCATCCCCGTTCCCATCCCCATCCCCATCCCCATCCCCGTTCCCATCCCCATACCCATCCCCGTTCCCGTTCCCGTCCCCATCCCCATCCCCGTTCCCATCCCCGTTCCCATCCCCGTCCCCGTCCCCGTTCCCGTTCCCATCCCCATCCCCATCCCCGTCCCCATCACCATTCCCGTTCCCGTCCCCGTCCCCGTTCCCGTTCCCATTCCCATCCCCGTTCCCGTTCCTCTCGTTCCCGTCCCCGTCCCCGTTCCCATCCCCGTTCCCATCCCCGTTCCCATCCCCGTTCCCACCCCCGTCCCCGTTCCCGTCCCCGTTCCCGTCCCCGTTCCCGTCCCCGTTCCCACCCCCGTCCCCATTCCCGTTCCCATCCCCGTTCCCGTCCCCGTTCCCGTCCCCGTTCCCTCGCCCGCCGGGCTCTCACCCAGCCCGTAGAGCCCCAGCGCGGCGTAGTCGCAGCAGTAGCCGCGGTGCCGGCCGGGCCCGGCCATGGCTCCCAGGGCGTGCGCGCCGCCCGACGCCAGCGGGTACAGGCAGCACGTGCCCAGGAACAGCAGCAGCGCCCGCGCCCCGGGATCCGCCCGCGCCGCCCGCAGCCGCCGCACGAGCGTCCCCAGGAAGTACCTGCGGGAAGGGCGCCGTGAGGATCCCGGGAGCGCCGCGCGGGGCCCCCCGGAATGCCGGCGCTCACCCCGCGGGCAGCAGGTGGGTCCAGATGTTGAGGGTCTCGTTGGAGAGCTGGAAAACGCTCCGGAGGCAGGCGCCGGCCGAGAGCCCGGCAGGGCGGTATCCCGAGAGAATTCCCGGCTCCCGGTAAGGCTGCGGGGGAGAGGGGTGGGATGGGATGGGATGGGATGGGATGGGATGGGATGGGGATGGGGATGGGGATGGGGATGGGGATGGGATGGGGATGGGGATGGGATGGGATGGGGATGGGGATGGGGATGGGATGGGATGGGATGGGATGGGATGGGATGGGATGGGATGGGATGGGATGGGATGGGGATGGGATGGGGATGGGGATGGGATGGGATGGGATGGGATGGGATGGGATGGGATGGGATGGGATGGGATGGGATGGGATGGGATGGGGATGGGGATGGAGACAGGAATGGAAAAGGACGGGGAGCATCCCCAAAATTCTGGAGTCGGGACACAGCTGTGACCCCTTCTCACGCTGCTCCCGTCTGTCACATCCCAAATGCCCCCGAGCCTTGGGAGCAGAATTCCCAGCTGACCTTGGGCACTTGGTGGACGCTGAGCAGCCGGGGCGCTCTGAGGCTCAGCATGGTCGGCTCCGGATCCCGATCCCGGGGATTTTCCAGCTCCGCTTCCCTTGGGATGAGGCCTCAAACCCCTGCTGGCCACATCCCACAGGAACAGGGCTGCTCTGTGGGGCCGAAGCGGCAATCCCGGGATCACGATGGCCTGGAGGGGATGAGAATGCCGGGGGATGCAGCACGGTGTTCCCAGCAGGATCCCAAATGGAATTGTATCCCATGGGATGGGGAGGGAAGCAGCATCCATCCCTTCGGGGCTGTGGGGATCCCAAAGGAGCAGCAGGAAAAGGCTGATCCTGCTTTCCAGAGGGACAGGAATTCCCACTCCAGCAGAGATCCCTGGGATGCAGGAAGGGCCCTCGGGAAGCAGGGGGGACACCGGATCCCAGCTGAGTCCCGGCTGGATCCCAGCGGGATCCCCGTTCCCACTCCCATGGAATGTCCCGGCTCTGGCTCTCACCCGCTCCTGGCGCTGGCTCCTCCCGCCTCCGCTCTGGGAATTAAAGGGAAAATCCCATTATCCCTCGTTCCCTCCTACCTGGAGCAGGAAAAGCGGGAAGGGAGCTCCTGCTCCAGGCATCGGCTCAGCTTGGTCCCACCGGGATCTGGTGTAATCCAGTGTTCTGGATTCCCGGGATTCTGAGAGCTCCCGGAGCCTCTGCAGCCTCCTGGGCTGACATTCCAGCTGCTCCAGCCATCCCAGCTTCCCACCGGGACATGCTGGGATCCAGCCTTTGGATGCGCCGCAGAGCCATTCCCAAAGAACCCCCTTGGCTGCCCTTTCCCAGCCCCTGGAATTCTCCTTTGTTCCCTGCTTCCCTCCCATCCCAGGCTCTACCTCTCTGCTGGGCCAGGCAGCTCCGGTGTGAGCCAGCACCAGGAAAAGGCCACGGAACACCGGGAACGGCCGGAGAGGGAGGGAAAAAATTAACGAGGCAGGAGAGCAATAAACCGACAAAATCCAGCTGGAAACGCCTCCAGTTAAAGATTAGATGGGAATTGGGAGCTTTTCCGGGCTCTGGAGCCACCAAAGTGCTGCCTCAAAGCTCCACGGAGTCTCCAGCCTCCAAATCCCACGGGATTCCCGTGGTTTTTTCCATGGTGGAAACAGGACCTGGATCGAGAGGAGGCTCCAGGGAGAGCTCAGAGCCCCTTGCAGAGCTCCAGGAGAGCTGGAGAGGGACTGGGACAAGGGATGGAGGGACGGGACACAGGGAAGGGCTTCCCGCTGGAAAACTGGAGATTTAGAGGGATATTCGGAAGGAATTCCTGGCTAGGCTGGAATTCCCAGAGGAGCTGTGGCTGCCCCTGGGTCCCTGGAATGTCCAAGGCCAGGCTGGAATCCGTCCATGGAAGGTGTCCCTGCCCATGGCAGGGGCTGGAATGAGAGGAGTTTTAAGGGCCTTTCCGAGCTGGAATTCTGGAATTTTGGGATTCTCGGAGGGCAGGGCAGGGCTGCCCTGGGATATTTCACATTCCCGGGATCCAGGGCTCTGCCCGTGCCCGGCCCCAGCGCGCGGGGCACAAACGCAAATGAGGGCGGGGATGGATGGCCCGGCCCCAAAACAACGACCCCGATCCCGCCGGGGCACGGAGCCCCCCCGCGGGCACGGCCCTTCCAGGGGCACCAGCCATTCCAGAGGAATGAGCCATTCCAGGGGCTCCTCCCTGGCTCCAGGATCCTGCTGTGCACAGAGCCCTTGGATGGGAACCCCGAGCTGGGAGCACCTGGATTCATCCCGGCCCCGCCATTCCCGTGGCTGGGAGCCGTTCCCTGTTCCCTGTTCCTCGTTCCCTGTTCCCGGTTCCCTGTTCCCCGTTCCCGGTTCCCTGTTCCCGTCTTTCCGGGAAGCAGGAGGAGGCTCCGGGCCCGGCCTGAGCGAGGGATTTGTGTTGTAGCAGAGAAATGAGTCACGGGCAGCGCCGGGGCCGGGCCGGGCACTCCCTGCGGGGTCACCTCCGCCTCCTTCTCTGGCTCTTCCCAACCGGGATTGGGATTAGGATTGGGATTGGGATTGGGACGGGGACATGACGGGGCCGTGACCTCTGCGAGTCACCTCTGCCAGCAGCGGGGTTCGAACGCTGCGGGTGCACCCAGGTGGCTGCAACAGCTCCTCCTCCTCTTCCTCCTCCTCCTTATTCTCCTTCTCCTCTTTCTTCTTCCCCTTCTCCTGTTCCTCCTCCTCCTCCTCCTCCTCCTGTTCCTTTTGCCCTTTCTGTTTCTCCTCCCCGTCCCCTCCCTCCCCTCCCCGTTATCCCCCCAGCCCCACCTGAACCCTCTCGGGGCTGTCCCGGCCCCGCGGCCGCAGCTCCGTCCCGGGAGCTCTCGGCTCATTCTGGGCTTCCCTGGGGAATGTCCCCAGCCTGGCACCACTGTCCCAGCCCGGCACCACTGTCCCAGCCTGGCACCAGTGCCACCCTCCCCGTGCCAGGAGCCCGGACCTGGCCCTGTCACGGTCCTCTGCCCGTGGCACCGCTCCCCCTGGCACATCCTTCCTGCCTTTCTTCCCTCGCTCCCCATGGCACAGCTCTCCCTATGGAATATCCCTCCCCATGGCACAGCTCTCCCTGTGGAAAATCCCTCCCCATGGCCCAGCTCTCCCTGGCACGTCCCTCCCTATGGAAAATCCCTCCCCGTGGCAGGTCCCTCCCCCTGGCACGGCTTCCCCGGCACCTCCCGGCACACCCTGGCACGTCCCGTCCGTGCCAACTCCAGCGGTGCCATTCCATGGCAGGGAATATTCCCGAGCTGATCACCGGCCCCTAACGCCTTTCCAGCGGCGCCGGCAGAGCGGGACCTGCGCTGGGAAACTCCCGGGAGCGGCCGGGAGCAGCACGGGCCGCGCCGGGATCATTCCCGGCGGGACAGCGGAGGCTCTGTGGGAGTTGTTGTTGCCGCGGGAGCCGCTGGAATTCGCCGGGATCCGCGGGCAGCCGCAGCTTTCCCATCCCAGAAATCCGCCAGCGCCGCCGCTCCCACCCGTCCTTCCCGCGGCATCGGGGGATCCCAGCGCCCCTTCCCGCTCCTGGAACTCGGCCGAGCGAAACTTCCCTGGAATTCCGCGAGCCCCCCCCGCACTGCGGGAGCCGCGGGAGGGCCGGGAACGCTCCCGGTGCTCCAGCGCTCCCGGCGCCTCTCCCACGCGCGGCTCTCACATTCCCGGCCCCGCCACGCGCTGCTGCCGCGCCGAGCCTCGGGATCAGCGGGAAAATGGGAATGAGGGAGGGGGGGAAAGAGCCGGGACTTACTCCGGGAGCCGCCGCTGGATGCGGCGTTTTGCAGCGCTGGCTCGGAATCCCGGGATTACTCATCTGTGTACAAACACGGCCCGCATGGCCCGGCGGGGCGGGGGCGGCTCTTCCAAAGGCACGGTCCCGGCAGGAAGCGCCGGGAAGCTGCCGGCACCCACCGGGAGGATCCCACAGCCGGCGATTCCCAGATTTTTGGGAGCGAACGAATCCTGGCTCGTCCCAGGAAAAAAAGGCTTCCAAATAAAGCCGGAAATAAGCGCGGCCAAAGCGGCCGGATCCTGCCGGGATCGGATCCAGGAGGCGAGGAAGTGGAAAAACGGCAGGAAAAAAAACCATTCCCGGCCCTCCCTGGGCATCTCCCGCTCCCAGCGCCTCTGGAAAACTCCCGGAGCTCTTAAAGAGGAGCCTGGGAATTCCAGCCCTCGCACGGATGCTCATTCCCAGATTATTCCCAGCCGGATGGGAACAATTCCCAGCCCACCAGGCAAATGGGCGCCTTTCCCATTCTGCTTCCCAAAAATCCGCAGCCCCTGGGAAGCGGTTCCCCAAAGTTCGGAGAGCGCGAAGATTCCAGAGGGATGGAGAGGGATGAGCGGGCTCAGCTCCTGAATTCTTGGGGAACTGGGAGAAGCGGAGCGGGGCAGGGCTGGAGGATTCCCAGCGCTATCCCACACTTCAATCCCACGGGAAAGTCGCCATTCCTGGGAATTAACCCTCTCCTGCCCGCACTGGGACACGGCTTTCCCATGGACACGGCTTCCCAGGGCTCTGGGATTCCATTCCCACGCTCAGGGATGCTCCAAGGCTATTTTCAATCCCAGTCTGCTAAGGAGTGGGAATCACTTGGGAGAATCCCGGATTAGTTTGGGTGGGAATAAGCAGGGACATCTCCTGCTATCCCAGGCTGCTCCAGCCTGGCCTTGGACATTCCAGGGATCCAGGGGCAGCCACGGCTGCTCTGGGAATTCCAGCCCAGCCCCTCCCCACCCTCCCAGCCGGGAATTCCTCCCCAATATCCCACCCCAATCTCCCCTTTCCCAGTGGGAAGCCATTGCCTGTGTCCCGTCCCTCCATGCCTTGTCCCCAGTCCCTCTCCAGCTCTCCTGGAGCCCCGTTAGGCCCTGGAAGGGGCTCTGGGATCTCCCCAGAGCTGCATTCCCAGCATTCCCAACATTGGGATATTTTTAGTGACCGCTCCGTTAAAATCCTTATTTAACACATCCCCAAAAAACCCCCTCCAAACCACCTGGATTTAACAGGAATAATTCCCACCAGGAATCCACCACCAGTGCTCCTCCCCTCCATCAGCAAACCCTTCGATTAGCAGGAAAAAATTCCACCTTTTCCCCCCTTTTCCAGAAGAAAAACCTCCTTCGAAATGCGCCGCGGGAAAACAGAGTTGGAATACCTCCGGAGAACAGGATCCTTGGAAAATCCCTCGAAATGAGGAAGACATCCCACATGTTTTCCTTAAGATAGAAAAATTTATTTCCCAGTCTTAGAAAGCTTTTCCAAGGCCGCCCCCATTCCCGGTGTCCCGTAGAAACGTAGTAGAACCTCTTCCCGCCAAAAAATTCCGGAGGGGCGGAATACAAAACTATCCTGTGCACATTGTGCTTAAATTCCAAAGGCTCGGCAGCTTCCCAAAGGATCACCCTGCCCAGAGCATCCTGTAAACAAATTATTGCATATTTTCCATCGGGATCCTGGGGAAAATCCCGCCAAATCCCAGGCAAGCGCCGCCCGCTGAGGAGGAGAACGGGAATGAGCGGCTTCCAGGGAATGCCCGGCCCGGGGAAGGGTTGTGCTTGTGGTGTTGGGGTGGGGGAGCCACGGAGAGGGGATCCCGTGGGAAGAGCCAAGGGGTGAAAATCCGGGATGGAAGCTGATCTTGGTCCCAAAGATCTCTGGGAAATTGGAGATGGAACGTGAAGAAGAAGATCCCGAAGCGGAATGAATTCCAGGAAGTTCTGGGCACCGAAGGCGTTGGCTCCGTGGCCAAGGAGCCTCTTCCAACGCACAGCTGGATCGAGGGAATATCAGGAATATCCCCATGGATTCTCCATGGATTTGCAGCCTCTGGAGGGGACTCCTGGAAGCTCCCCCTGTGCCAAGGCCAACAGAAGGTGATGGAAGGACGGGGGCTGGGATACCCTTGGAATGCCCATCCCGCGCTTCCGGAGCGGGAAAATCGGCCACGCTCCAAGCCTGCCATCGGCATGGATTCCCAAAAAAACCAACCAAGAGGAACTGCGGCCTCTGTAAGGCACCAAACCCATCCCTGGAGCAGCACCCACGGAGCCTCTCCAGGTTTTCCAACCGGGAAAAGGACGGAAGGAGCACACGGGGGGAGGGTGGGGAGGATTTCTGGGAAGGGGCGGATTTTTGGGAAGGAAGCCCGGGCTCGGGGTGGGTTTGTGTGCCCGCGTGTTGGGTTTCCACAGGCACGGAAAGAATTCCTTCCTGTTGCCTCTGGTATTGGAATTCCTCCTCCGCCATCCACGCCCGGATGGATGGATCCGACCGGAGCGCGCGGATTGAAGTGGGAAAAATCGCTCCGAGACCGGCGAGAAGTGAAGGAAAAGCCCCGAGAAAGAAAAGCAATGCCAAGAGGGAGACGGGTGCGGTCCCTGTGCCCGGGATCTGGGCATTGGGATGAGCTCTGCCACCTCCACCATGGAATGGGAGCGCTGGGAACGCCCAAGGTCCATCCACGAGCTGGGGCTCAGGCAGCAGGTGGGATCATGGAATCATGGAATGGTTGGGTGGGAAGGACCTTAAAGCTCATCCCATTCCATGGGCAGGGAGCTTCCACTGTCCCAGGCTGCTCCAAGCCCCAGCCAGCCTGGCCTTGGACATTCCAGGGATCCAGGGGCAGCTTCTCCAGGAATTCCAGCCCAGGGAGAGCTCAGAGCCCTCTGGGGTTGAATTTCTAAAACGCTGGATGGGCTGGAGCAGGAGAAAAATTCAAATCCCCCCCGGAAAAGCTTCCTGAATTCCTGAATTCCCTGAGGGACTCAGGACGAGCTCCGTGTCCCCCTCAGCAATTCCCGACTGATGGCCCCAAAAGGCGGCCAAAGGCCAGAGGAATTCCCAGATGGAATTACAAACTCCAGTAGAAAAGGTGGAGTTCCTGGATAAGGGATCCCAGCTCCGAGGGAATTCCAGTGACCGGGATAGGGGATCCCAGCTCCGAGGGGATTCCAGTGACCGGGATAAGGGATCCCAGCTCCGAGGGGATTCCAGTGACCGGGATAAGGGATCCCAGCTCCGAGGGGATTCCAGTGACCGGGATAAGGGATCCCAGCTCCGAGGGAATTCCAGTGACCGGGATAGGGGATCCCAGCTCCGAGGGAATTCCAGTGACCGGGACAGGGATCCCAGCTCCGAGGGGATTCCAGTGACCGGGATAGGGGATCCCAGCTCCGAGGGGATTCCAGTGACCGGGATAAGGGATCCCAGCTCTGAGGGGACACCAGTGCTTGGACCCGGGGCCGTTGTGCTCCAGGCTCCCAGTTGTGCTTCCATGATGCCGGGCATGTGTTTTCCATAAGAAACCCTCCAGCTCCAGGATCTCCAGGTGGAGAATGGGCAAAAAATTCCAAATGTGGACTTTTCATCCCAAAAAAGAGAATCCCTATGAAACCCCCCCCCCCCCCCCCCGTTTAAAGCCACACTGTGCACTCCCAGGCTCCGAGTGATTCCCGCGGACGGCGCTCATCCCACGGGAGCTGCTCCAACACGGACACATAATCCCGGCTTAAGAGGCCCCGCACGAACCCTCCAGGGCCGGGACCGCACTTCCAGGACTTCTATGGCTTCTGCAAACGTTTTCCTTGAGAGAGGAAAAACCAATCCCAACAAAACCCAGCCTCGGACTCGGAGCGCGGCAGCGTCCCCATCCCGACGCTTCGAGTCCGGTTCCGAGCACGGCCGGTCCGGGAACGCCGGGCGGGATCGGGACGCGCTCAGTTGTGCTTGGCCCGCCCTCCTCGCAGGTAGCTCTTCCAGCGCTTGACGACCTCCTTGAAGACGGGCGCGTCGTCGACGGTGCTGAGCAGCTGCAGCTGGTTGATGTGCGTGGTGTGGTAGTCCCAGCGCGCCAGGTTGGGCGCCGTGCCCAGCATGAAGTGCCGCAGGTCGTAGATGGTGCCCGAGCCGGTGTCGAAGAGCGGCAGCATGGCCTTGAGCGAGGCCATGCCGCGCTCGTAGAGCAGCCGCGCCTCCCGGCCCAGCTTCTCGCCCGCCGTCTCCTTGAGGTCGTAGAGGCCGATCAGCGCGTACATGAAGCCGTTGAGCACGAAGGAGCTGGGCGAGGTGGGGTACTCCTCGTACCAGTCGTGGCGGTCCATGAACACGGCCTTGACCCCGCGCTGCTCCGCCGGCAGCTTGAAGGGCGCCGTGGCCCGCAGCGCCGCGCCCAGGAACGCCGGCTCCTTGGTCAGCAGGTAGGCCCTGACCAGCGTGGACATGGCCTGGCCCTGCGCCATGGCCGAGTACCAGCCCGGATCCAAGGATTTGAAGCCTTCTCCCAGCTTCCTGGTGACCATGATGGGCCAGCCGCCGCGCTCGTCCTGGTTGCGCAGCAGCCAGCGGCTGGCGGCGAAGAAGGCGGCCATGTGCGCCGTGGCCGAGACGGTGACGTTGTCCAGGAAGCCGCGGCCTTTGGCCACCAAGCGCAGCAGCCGCTTGGGCATGATCTTGGTTTGCTTCACCGCCTTGGTGTTGGAGAGGCCGACGCCCTTGCGCAGATCCGTGAGCAGATCCCGCGTCAGGGTGCTCCAGGCGGTGCGGGCGCCGACGCCGTAGAAGATGTCGCGGTCGCGGAGGGCGATGAGCTGCGTGTTGGACACGTAGTGCACGGTGAAGAGCGCGTTCCTCTCCGTGGTCTCCAGCACCACGGACACGCTGCCGTTGCTCTGGAACTTCAGGTCGAAGGAGATGATGAAATCCCGGCCGTTGTTGAGCTCCAGGGAGACGCCCTCGGAGGATTCTGCAAAAGTGACCCCAAAAGCCTCGCTCGGCATCGAAACGTTCCCGCTCCCAAAGCTTCGGAGCGCCGATTGCCTCCGGAATGCCCGGAATCCCGGGAGGGATTCCCAAGCTTTTAGGGCAGCCTGGCGATAATTTGGGGGTTTCTGGGCTATTCCACCGGATTCGATGGAGCGGCCGAGGAAATGTGGGAGCAGCCCCCGGCATTTTCCACGGTTTTACGGGATGCTTCCGGAGGGATTGGAGCCGTGGATTCGGCAGGGTGTGGGGACAGGGACGGGCTGCCAGTGCAGGACCTTTCCTGGGATGGGTCGGGTTGGAAGAATCCCTAAATCCCACCTCATCCCAGCCCTCACAGGGGCAGGGATATGTCCCTCTAATCCACGACCTTTCCCCAGGATGGAGCGCAGTGGGAATTCGGCTGCTCCGCGATTTTCCCCTCCCGCAGCCCAAAGCAGAAAGCAACGACTGCCCTGCTATCCCAAAATTCCCATTTTCCTCGGCAGAAAGACACCACGAATCTGTGCCTTCCAAAAGCAAGCGTTCCAGGAAATGAGGAATGGAAAGGATGGGGGAGGACAGGCGGGGAAGGAAAGGGATTGGGAATAAAGGGTGGGAATGAAGGATGGGAAAAAGGAGGATAGGGAAGGAAAAGGAACGGAGAGGAAGGATGGGGAATAAAGGATGGGAAAAGAAGGATTGGGAATGAAGGACTGGGAATGAAGCATTGGGAATGAGAGATGGGGAATGAAGGACCGGGAATGAAGGACTGGGAATGAAGGATTGGGAATGAGAGATGGGGAATGAAGGACCGGGAATGAAGGACTGGGAATGAAGGATTGGGAATGAGAGATGGGGAATGAAGGACCGGGAATGAAGGACTGGGAATGAAGGACTGCGAATGAAGGACTGCGAATGAAGGACTGCGAATGAGCAATTGGGAATCATGGCCAAACAAAACGCCAGCACCCCATGAACTCCAAGCTCCCCCGCTCCGCCGGGATTCCCAAGACCCACCTGGGCAGGAGAACTGCTTGACCCCGCTGAGCCGGGATTTATCCCACACGGTGGTGAGGGAGCAGCCCTTGGGCACTGTCCAGTCCCCGTTCCCGTCGCCGTTCCCGTCGCCGTTCCCGTTGCCGTCCCCGGCTGTCTCGTACACCTCCACGTGCGGCGGCCGCTCCGTCAGGTTCTTGCTGTAGTGGCTCAGCCCGTACTGGGCAATCTGGATGGGGTAGAAGTAGCCCTGAGGGCCCCACTGTGTGGAGAGAGGGACTCCTGCCCGGGAAAAACATGGAAAAGTCACAGGAATGCGGGCAGAAATTCCTCCCCCTCCTCCGCCTCCTCCTCCGCCCGACGTTCCGGTGTCTCCAGAAATGGGGTTTGGGGGTGGCACCCTTAGAGGAAAGTCCTGGGCAAGGAGGGAATGGAGTGGGAATTCCTTTCCCACTAAAATCGGGAATTCCGTGCTTTTGGGCGGCGGAGGAATTCCTGTCATGGATCTTCCTGATGTTTATGGAATCACGGAATGGGTTGGACGGAAGGGAACTTGAACCCCATCCCACTGCAGCCCTTCCGAGGGCAGGGACACTTCCCTTATCCCAGGCGGATCCAGCCTGGCCTGGGACATTCCAGGGATCCAGGGGCAGCCACAGCTCCCCTGGGAATTCCAGCCCAGCCCCTCCCAGCCAGGAATTCCTTCCCAAGATCCCACCCCAATCTCCCCTTTCCCAGTGGGAAGCCATTCCCTGTGTCCCGTCCCTCCATCCCTTGTCCCCAGTCCCTTTCCAGCTCTCCTGGAGCCCCTTTAGGCCCTGGAAGGGGCTCTGAGCTCTCCCTGGATCCTTCCCTTCTCCAGGGGAACATTCCCAGCTCTCCCAGCCGGGCTCCATTCCCATTCCACCATTCCTGGCACATCCCACTTCTTGTAACAAGCCCTGACCAGATTTTCCCCCGTTCCCGGGACCGGATAATCCCAAGGCTCTTCCATCCCCCCCAATGCCTTTACATTCCATAAATCCCTGCAAATCGAGTCCATCTGTTCCGAAGAGATTTTCCCAGGAATTATTTGATGCTGAAAAACCCCTAGATCTCTCCCATTTTTCCTGGCTCCCCCGGGAGAATTCCCAAACTCTCCAAGCAGGATCTGCCCCGATTCTTCCAGGCAGCCATCCCTGGGATCGAGCTTCCCACCAGGAAAAATCCCAAAAATCTCCCAGGAGAGCCCAAATCTCTCCCTAATTCCAGGTTTGGACGATTCCGGCTCTAAAAGAACCCCCTGGAGCATCCCAGAGATTTCCAAGCAGGAAGAGCTCAAATCCATGTCCCGATTTATTGAATCCCACAGGAAATCCCATCCAAGGGGTTCAGTGAGACCTGGAATTCCACCCTGCACGGAATCCTTGGGATGCAGCTGCGGAAAACCCCTCGGAGCTGCAGCTGCCCCTTCCCAGCTCGTGGGATTTGTGTGGAAAACCCTCCCCGGATGCCCAGGAATCAACTGGAGAAGCCCCAATTCCATCATTTCCTTGGGATATTTAAAACGTGGCTCGATCCAGGCTTCTCTTCCAATCCCACATTTCCCTTGGAGCCAATTCCCAATGGCCAAGTACAAAGGCAAAGTGGGAATGGATCCCTGGCTCCTTTCCACAGGAATTTCAGGATGTTCAGTCCTGGAAGGGGGGAAGAACCAAGTGGGATTCACAGCATTTTCCTCCCTGGGGAATGTCGGGAATTTATTCCAAAGGTGGGAATGATGGGAATGGGAAAATTATTCTGATGGAGTAGGGATTTTCCTGCTTTTTTCGGTGCTAATCCATATTGCTGATGGCATCTTTTCCTATGGAAAAAGCCATCCCAGGAAAGACTGAAATGCTCCGGATTTTAGGAATTCCTGGAAGTTCCTTAAAGCTGAGCAGTTAAAAAAAGGAGAATTCATCGGGAATGCAACAAGCTGGGAATTTCCTTGAGATTCCCAAACTCTGCCAGGATGGAATTTCCCAGATCAGCAGAGAGAAGGAGCAAAAGGGGAACATGGAACAGGAAGGGTTTTCCTCCTGGAAATGCTTTGGGAAGGGATCCCAATCATCCCTGATGATTCCAAGGGTTGAGGCGCGGGTTTTTGGGATGGGGATGATCCTGAAAATCCGCTTCCAGCGGATTTTCAGGATCATCCCCATCCCAAAAACCCACATTTCCCAACCAACCACGGTGACGCACCCGACCTTATCGCGAACCTCGACGCTGCCCCATTCCCACACCCAGCAGGTTTTTGGGATGGGGATGATCCTGAAAATCCGCTTCCAGCGGATTTTCAGGATCATCCCCATCCCAAAACCCCTCATTTCCCATTCCAACCCACCTTCAACACCGCTGATACACTTGACCCTGTCGCGGACCTCGACGTTGTAGCCCTCGAAGGACATGAAGACGCCGTCGGGCCGGTACGGAGCGCGCTGGGCGTAAACCTTGGAATAGCTGTGGGAAAACTCGAAGCGCTCGTTCCCGTCGGATTGGGCGATCCGCCCGTACACCTGGAAGTATTTCTCCACCCAGCTGAAAGGCAGGAACACCTCGGAGCCCTCGCGGCGCCCCTTCACCGTCTGCTCCTCGTTGATGACGCAGTCGATCTCCTCGTAGCGCAAGCCGCCTCTCCCGGCGCTTCCCGGAATCGCCGGAGCTTTCGGCGGCGCATCCCGAGGCGACGCTTCCTCGGCTTCGGCCGCGCTGCCGCGGCGCTCCGGGGAAAGGGGATCCCGTGGGATCGGGGAGCGCTCGGAGCAGCGGCTCCAGAGGAGCAGCGAGAGCAGCGCCAGCAGCGAGCAGAGCGCCAGCAGCGCCTTGGAGCTCAGGCGGGCCAGGCAGCGCATGGTGCGGCATTCCTGGGAAACAGGGAATGCGGGATTTGGGATGGGCCGGGATAATGGGAACTGTCCTGGATAACAGAACCAGGCAGGGCATTCCTGGGAAACAGGGAATGCGGGATTTGGGATGGGCTGGGATACGGGAACTGTCCCGGATAACGGGGCCAGGCAGGGCATTCCTGGGAAACAGGGAATGTGGGATTTGGGATGGGCTGGGATAATGGGAACTGTCCCGGATAACAGAACCAGGCAGGGCATTCCTGGGAAACAGGGAATGCGGGATTTGGGATGGGCTGGGATAATGGGAACTGTCCTGGATAACAGAACCAGGCAGGGCATTCCTGGGAAACAGGGAATGCGGGATTTGGGATGGGCCTGGATAATGGGAACTGTCCTGGATAACAGAACCAGGCAGGGCATTCCTGGGAAACAGGGAATGCGGGATTTGGGATGGGCTGGGATAATGGGAACTGTCCCGGATAACGGGGCCAGGCAGGGCATTCCTGGGAAACAGGGAATGTGGGATTTGGGATGGGCTGGGATAACGGGAACTGTCCCGGATAACGGGGCCAGGCAGGGCATTCCTGGGAAACAGGGAATGTGGGATTTGGGATGGGCTGGGATAACGGGAACTGTCCTGGATAACGGGGCCAGGCAGCGCATGGTGCGGCATTCCTGGGAAACAGGGAATGTGGGATTTGGGATGGGCCTGGATAACAGGAATGGCACCATCCCAGATAACAGAACCAGGCAGGGCATTCCTGGGAAATACGGAAATGTGGGATTGGGACACGGATCTGGGATGTTCCCAGCTGGGAATGGTGCCCGGTGATCCCGGTGATCCCTGGAAAGCCGGAGCTGGGAATTCCTCACCGGGATCAGCCTCAACCCCTCAGGGAAAAGCTGGGAAGCCGCAGTTATCCCAAGGGAGCCAGGAATAAATGGGAATGGGGAAAGGCAGCTCTGCTCTTACCTTAAGGGAAGGGAATTCCTGGAATTCTAACGCATCCCGAGCTTCCAGCGGCAACAAGCCCGGGATCTACAGCGATTCCTCT
Organism: Coloeus monedula; assembly: GCF_965178545.1. NCBI lineage: Eukaryota > Metazoa > Chordata > Aves > Passeriformes > Corvidae > Coloeus > Coloeus monedula. The sequence goes on along the minus strand of NC_138794.1, from coordinate 12,271,492 downwards.
CGGGATTCCTGCGGGGAAAAGCGGGAAAAGCAGAGCTGCAGCAGCCCCGGAGCAGAGCTTTTCTGGAGAAAATCCTGGGATTCCCAGGAAAATCCTGGAATTTTGAACTCCTCGGGATGTTCCGGATCCCTGAGAGACTTTTCTTGGATCGGGATCCTGGCTCTGGATTCTCCGGTGCCGCCGGAGATCGGGAACAGCCGGGATTTCCTGGAAAAGCCGCTGATCCCAACCCTGCTCCAGGGGCTTCGGCGTTCCCAGAGTTCTCCCCCAGCGGGAATTCTGCCATCCCGGCTGCTCCGGAGGCTCAGGAATTCCCACATCCAGAGCTGGAATCTGCTCTGAGGGAAGCACAGGAGGATCCCAAACATTCCAGGGCTGTTCCCATCTCCCAGAGCTGCCGGAATTCCAGGCCAGGAGGGATTTGGGATGGGAATTTTTGGGACGGAAAGTGGAATTTCTGTTTTGTTCCCAGGCGCATCCAGGATTTTTCCAGGGAAAAGGGGAGTGGAAAATCCATCCAAATCCTGGGATTTGCTGTGGGAAAAGCGGATCCAGGTGCTCCTCGTGCTGCTGGAACGCCACTTCCCAAGGAAAACCGGGAAAGGATCCTTGGGAAGCTCGGCAGATCCGGAGCTTTTCCTTTGCCGGGGAATGCCTTCGAAACAGCGGATTTTCCTTGGAATGCGCTGCTTCCGGAGGCTCTGGGAATTCTGCCCTTTCCAGGCTGGAAGCGCCAGAATTCCAGCTTTTCCCTCATCCCTGACTGCTCTGGCTCCCAGGCCACATTCCCGGGAAAGCGAGGAGCTTTTCCCACAGCACATTCCAGGGAAATCCCACGGATCCGAAGCCAGCCTGGCAATTCCCAGCTCCCAGGAATTCCGCCTCCGCCCGCAATTTGGGGCCCAAACTCCGGGAATGTTTTTCCCAGGATGGATAAAGGCAGCACTGAGCGGGAGCTGGAATTCCCGCCAGGAAGAATTCCCGGTTTTCCCAGCCGGAGCTCCGGGAAAATGCTCCCACTGCCCGAAAATCCAGCGGGAACGAGGCCAGAATGTCAGGGAATCGCCTTTCCCAAGGCTCCTTGGGATCCCATTCTTGGGAACGGGCTCATCCCTAAGGAAAAGCATTCCGGAATTCCAGGATTGTCCCAAGGAAAGCCCAAGGATTTCAGGAGCCTCACGCCGGGAATTCCCAGGAAATCCTTGGGAGAGCTCGGAGCCGCTCCGGGAGCCGGCAGAATGGAACTCTCCTGGAATTTCTGTTTGCCCAAGAGCGGCTGGAAAAGCGGGATGAGCTCGGTGTTCCAGGATTCCCAACCCAATCCCAGGATTTGGGAGGGAAAAACGCCCCGGGAAGCCCCAAGTGCGGGATTCCCTCCGGAATTCCCATGGAATTCCAACCCCCCTCACACTTTTGTGACAATTTTTGGGATCGCTCCCCCCTGGAATTCCAAAGCATCCCGGAATTCCCTTGGAAGCAGGAGACGGAAAAGCCCCAAAGGCTCCGATTCCCGACTGGAAAACTCCTCCAAGACGTGGAAATTCCCGCTTTTTTTGGGGCCGCGATTCCCAGATTTCCCATCCCCTCCGCAGATTTGCAGCGATCCCCGGGAAGGAATTCCAAGGGATTTTTTTTGGGATGGGAGCTCCAAGAAATTCCTCGCTGCTTTTTTTGGGGGTAATAAAATTCCCGAAATCTCCTGAATTCCGGCATTTTTCCCGCTTTTCCACCCCAGGGAATTCCAATCCTGGAATGTGCTCCCGATCGAAGCCTCCTCCCAGCTCCCAGCAAAACCGGGATTCCTGGAATTCCCCCTTTTTCCAGCCGGGAACATTCAGATCTCGTTTGGATTCTCCCGGATGTTCCTCGGGATTTCTCCCTCTCCGTGCTATTCCAGAGGCTGGGAATTCCCAAAAAACCACATCCAGGCCATGCCTTGGAATGACAGCCCAGCCAGGATGATTCCCACCGGGAATTCCCGGAGCTGCAGCTCCTTCTCCTGGAATTTCCCAGGAAAAGCTCCCAGCTGGAATTGCTGCTCGGATTCCGGAGGCACCTGGAATGGGATGGGAATGCCATGGAATGTTCAAGCCAATATTCCCACTTTTCTCCTGAGCCGGGCTGGCAGAGATTCCCGCTGGGATTTGTGTTCCCTGAGGGCCACGAATCCACGGAAAACAGCCAGAATTCCATGGAAAATGACCACGAATCCATAGCAAACGGAGCACGGCTGCTCCAGCCTTTTCCTGGGATAATGGGGATGTCCCTGCCTATGGAAAGCGGCGCAACGGGATCAGCTTCCAGCCCAAAGCATTCCACGAATCCACGAATTCCGTATCCCTGAATTCCCCAATTCCATCGCCTTTACTCCCGAATTCCAGAGTCCGTATTCCCGCGCCCCACGTTCCCGCATCCCCCAGCCCGTATCCTGCATTCCCGCCTCTTCCAGCCCCTATTCCCGCAATCCCGAATCCCAAATCCCCCATTCCCACCGCCCCTATTCCCTCATTGCAGCCTCTGGCAGCAACCCCGAGGCGGCCCGAGCACGCCCAGCCCCGCCAGCGCCGGCCGATCCCGCTGCCCTCCCCCGTTCCCGCTCCCATTCCCGCTCCCATTCCCATTCCCGTTCCCGTTCCCATCCCGCGGGGGAATCCCGGGAATCCCGGGCCGTTCCTTACCTGTGCCCGGGGCCTGGCGGGCGCCGGAACCTCCGCGCGGGGCAGCGGGGGGAGCACGGAGGGGCAGCGCCGGGCCCCGCCCTCGCGCGTCGCAGCCAATAGGAACGCGCGGCGCGGCGGCGCCGCCGCCACAACGGCGCCGGGCGGGGCGGAGCGGGGCGGGGCGGAGCAGCCACCGCCCCGGGGACACCGGAACCGCTGCCGCCGCTGCCGCCGCTGCCTCGCAGCCACGCGGCGGCCCCGCTGCCGCCTCAGCCCGGCCCCGCTGCCGCCTCAGCCCGGCCCCGCTGCCGCCGGAGCGCCCGGGGCCGAGCGGCGGGAGCGGCCCCGCCTCGGCTTCCCGCGAGAGCGGCCTGGCGGCGACCAATCAGAACCGCGCGTTTGGTGAGGGCGGGGCTTCCGGGCGGAGCGCGCCGCTGATTGGCTGCGCCGTGCCCCGCCCACCGAGCGGTCACGTGGCGAGGCCGCGTGAGGCGGGCGCCGCCAGCTTTAATTGCAATAATTCCCGGAGGGGTTAATTAATAATTAATTAGCCATTAATTAATCATTAATGAAGGGAACCGGGAGCGAGGGGGGGAGGGGCAGCCCGGGCAACGCGGCTTTCCTGCCGCAGGGCTCTCAGGGATAGCGGGGGCGGCCGCGCCAGGGGAGGCTGAGGGGAATCTTGGGAAAATCGGGAATATTGGGAAGAATTCCCGCCTGGAAAAGCTGCAGCCGTGGAGCAGCTGCCAGGCGGGGCTGGAGTCACAGCGAGGAGGGCTTCACAGCCCTGTGGATGCGGCGCTTGGGGCCAGCGGCGGCGCTGGGCAGGGCAGGGCTCCGTGAGCTCCAAGGGCTTTTCCAGAGTAAACAATTCCATGATTCCAAGCGGCTTCCAAAGGCTGCGGGAGGAGCAGCAGCGCGGCTGGAGCCGGCAGAGTGCCCCTCGCGGCGGATGGGCGCCGTGAAATGCCGGGAATCCTGCGGCGGGCCGGGATTGGAGCGGATGCCGCGCATGGGAAAGGCTGGGAAAGCAGGAATTGCGAGAGGAATCGTTATCCGGGGCCTCTCCTGCTCCCGATTCCCAGATTTCGTTGATTTACCAGGAAAACCAATGCCAATCCAGCGCGGATCCGGGGCTGGAGGGAGCGGCACCTCTCGGACACCGTTTCCCATCCCAGTTTTTCCCAGGAGCTGGAATTGCTTCCATGAGCAGCATCAGCCCCCACAGTCCCATGTTTGCCTCGTTTATTGCTCAGATCCAAAGGGCACATTCCCATGTTTCCCTCGTTTATTCCCAGATCCAAAGGGAACCGGGGAAGGAGGGGAAATGGCAGCTGGAAAGGGAAGAACTCCATGAGTTTTTCATGGATGGGGCCGGGATCGGAGCAGCTCCGGGTTCATCCCGACCCTGATCACCCCCTGCGGCACATTCCAGCCCCAAATCCAAAGCCCGCTCTTCCAAGGATTCCGAGGGGTCCGGGAAGCGCAGCCCGAGGGATTCCCTGTTCCGGGGCTGCAGCGCCCTCCTGTGGCACCGGCGGATCCCAAAGCGGCCCAAATCCCGAAGTGGCCCAAATCCCAAAGCATCCCAAATCCCGGGAAGTTGCCCCAGGACCTCATCCCCTCCATCCCAGAGCCCTCCAGGACCCATCCCCTCGTCCCAAATCCATGGATTTTGGTGCTGCAGGAGCCGTCCCTCCATCCCAAATCCCTCTGGCTCTCCCCTTGAATCTCATGGAGGCTCCAGGACACCCATCCCAATCCCAGCCATCCCCATCCCAGCGGCTCCAGGATCCCATCCCTCCATCCCAAAGCTCCGCGGCCCAGCCCCAGCCCTCGGAGCGGATCCAAGCCGGGATGCGGCCGCCGGGCCGGGCCGGGCGGGGCGGGAGGAGGCGCCGCAGGTCAGAAGTTTTCCTTGGAGAAGCGGAAGCCGAAGGTGCGGCAGTGCCCGCGGATGAGCCCGGCCAGCCCCGGGGAGCCGCAGAAGAACACCCGGACCTTGCCGCGCTGCTCCGCCGCCACCTTCCCGAACACCTGGAACGCCGGGATGCAGGCCTCGGCACCAGCTCCCTTCCAGCCCTGCCCCTTCCCTGATTCCCTGATCCCTTTCCGGGATTCTCTGATCCCTCAGCCGGATCAGAGGCTTGGAATGAGATCATCCTTAAGGTCCCTTCCAGCTCAGCCCATTCCGTGATTCTCTGATCCCATTCCATGATTCTCCGATCCCTGAGCCGGATTAGAGGCTTGGAATGCGATAATTTTTGAGGTCCCTTCCAACCCAAGTCATTCCATGATTCCCTGATTCCTGTGCCACATTCCAGGGTTGGAATGAGATCATCTTTCCGTTCCCTCCCAACCCATTCCCATTCCCTGATTCTCTGATCCAGGCCGGATCAGAGGCTTGGAATGAAATCATCCTTAAGGTCCCTTCCAATCCAGCCGATTCCATGTTTTTCTCATCCCATCCTGTGGCTCCATGATCCCTGAGCCGCATTCCAGGGTTGGAAGGAGGTGATCATTCCATTCCCTCCCAACCCATTCCCTGATTCTTTGATCCCATTTCATGATTCCCTGATCCCTGAGCCACATTCCAGGGTTGGAATGAGATCATCTTTCCTTTCCCTCCCAACCCATTCCCATTCCCTGACTCTCTGATCCCATTCCATGTCTTTCTCATCCCACCCCGTGGCTCCATGATCCCTGAGCCACATTCCAGGCTTGGAAGGAGGTGATCATTCCATTCCCTCCCAACCCATTCCCAGCTTCTCCCATCCCTTCCTGCTTTAGCCCCACCCAGCCCCTCCACACCTCCCGGCATTCCCATTCCCTGGATCCGGGAATCCCGGCGGATGTGGGACGGGATCCCCGCTCCGGCCTCACCTTGGCCCAGTCGGGCCGGCCGGGCTGGGTGCGGGTGCGGAGGCCGGTGATGGAATCCCGGTTTTCCTTGGCTGCCAGCAGATCCAGGGCCACCTGGAGCCCCAGCGCCTTCACGTCCCCCTTGCCCAGCGCCGAGGTCAGGTACAGGTGCAGCTCCAGGAACTTCCCTGGCAATTCCAGGGATCGCAGCTGCCCTCGGGGATCCGGCCCCGCTCCGGGACCCGCACTGGGGTGGGGGTTTTCCTGGGAATGCCGCCGGCACCTCGCGCTCACCTCCCGGCTCCAGCTCCGCCTGCTCCGTCTCCAGCTTGGACAGGAGGCTGAGGAACCACTCCAGGTGCTGCTGATCCCGCGTGATCCAGATGAAATCCACCTGGAAGGGCGGGAAGGCCTCGGCTTGAGCAGTCACTGGATCCATCCCAGATCCACTCCCGGATCCATCCCAGATCCACTCCCAGATCCATCCCCGGATCCAGCCCCGATCCATCCCAGATCCAGCCCCCATTCCCAAACCCGCGGATTTGAGGGATGCTCCTGGGCTCTCCGCCCCGGGAGCCTGCAGACCCCGTCCCAGGGCAAGCCTGGATCCCACATTCCCTCCTGCGCCATTCCCACCTTCCGGAGCGTCATCTCCTCATCCCGCCGTTCCTCGCTCCAGGAGAAGTGGCAGCTGGGGCAGCTCTGCTTCCGCCGCCGGTACCTGCCCGGGAGCGCCACGTCCTGCTTTTCCTGCTTTTCCTGCTTTTCCCTGCTTCTCCTGCCCTTTCCTGCCATTCCTGCTTTTCCTGCCATTCCTGCCCTTTCCTGCTTTTCCTCCCCTTCCCTGCCTTTTCCTGCCCTTCCCTGCCTTTTCCTGCCCTTCCTGCCCTTTCCTGCTTTTCCTCCCCTTCCCTGCCTTTTTCTGCCCTTCCCCTGCCCTTTCCTGCCTTTCCTGCTTCTCCTGCCTTTCCTGCCTTTCCTCCCCTTTCCTGCCCCTTCCTTCCCGGTTCCTGCCCATGTCCAACCTCCCTCCAGCGCCTTTCCTGCAGCCCAAATTCCCGAGGAAAAGCCTGGCCCCGAGGGAGGCCGCACCTGCGGCCATGGGAATGAATCCCAAGGAATGAATCCCAAGGACAGAATCCCAAGGAAGAGGCATCGGAGGACAGCTCGAGCCGGGTGTACATCCCAAATCCAGTCAGGGGTGTTCACTGGGATATTCCCAAATTCCAAAGGCTGCCGTGGGACCCACCGGAACATGATGCTCTGCAGGATGGAGGCGAAGGGGGTGATCCCGATGCCGGCTCCGATGAGCACGGCGTGCTCCGACGTGAAGATCCGCCGGCTCGGAGTTCCATAGGGACCGTCCAGGTAGCACTGGGAGAGATCCAAACTCAGGGAGAGATCCAAACTCAGGGAGAGATCCCGCAGCTGCCGGTGCTGGAAGAGCTCCCAGGCGGAGGAGAAGGGCACAGAGGGGATCGCGGGATTTGGGATCTTTATGGGTGGGTGGGTGGATCAGGAATCTTCCAGCAGGGAAGGGTTTGGATCAGTCCCAGGTGGGATCATCCATGCACAGGGACACAGGGATGGAGTGGCTGGGAACATGGGTGGGATGTGGGAACGTGGATGGGGTGGTCGGGCACATGGATGGGGTGCCCCGGAATGCTGATCCCAGCCCATTTCCCGGGATCCAGGAAAGGCCGGAATCTCCTCACCTTGACGCTGCAGCTCCGCCGGCTCTGCCCCGGCCCGGAGCCCTGCGAGGAGAGGAGAGCAGTGACCGTGCCCCCTTCCCAAGCGCTCCCAAAATTCCTGGGATTTGGGGGTTTTATTCCCTGGATTTATTCCCACCGGGCTGCACACACAATTCCAGCTCTCCATGCCATGACAATATCCAAGGAATTTCCTCCCCAAGAGCTTTTGAAGGAGCTTTATCCCATTTGGGATCATCCCTCCGGGGATCCTCTGGCTGCGACCCCTCCCCGTCCCCTGGGATCGGGGGCAGGGCTCACCCCCTGCTCCAGGTCCATTCCCGGGAATTCCGCTCCGGGGGCTCGGAATGCCGTCAGCTCCACGGCTCCGTCCCTGCCGGTGGCCACGGATCCTCCCTGCGAGCCTTCCTGGGGATCAAAGGCCGGGAATCACCGCTGGGATGTTCCCAGGGATCTGCTGGGCCTCCAGCAGGGCCACACAGAATCCCATTCCTTGGGGCACAGATTGCCATTCCTTGGGACATGAATTCCCATTCCATGGGGCACAAATTCCCATTCCTTGGGACATGAATTCCCATTCCACAGGACACAAAATCCCATTCCATGGGGCACAAATTCCCATTCCATAGGGCACAAATTCCCATTCCATGGGACACAAAATCCCTCAAGGCTGGACAGGCAGGGAATGTTCATCCCGAGGGATTCCCCGGAGCCCACCCCGGCTGCGCACTGGGATGATCCCGTGGGATCCACTCAGCATCCAGCTGGACAAGTCCCTCTGCTCTGATCCCAATCCCGCTGACCTGTTCCCAGTGCCGGCTCCTCCGCTCCCTCCGGCTCTTCCCGGGCAGATTCGGCTCCGGGCCGTGCAATTCCAGCTGCTGGAAGTACTCGTAGAGCTTGTTGGTCCATTGGCCCAGGGCCCGGATGTGCAGCCAGAGGGTCTCTGTGGGAATAAAGCCCAAAATCCTGGAATTGTTTGGATCGGGAACAACTTCAAACCCACCTCATCCCATGGAACCACCTCGGATCGCTCCGAGCCCCATCCCAGCTGCAAAAACATCACCGTGGGGATGCAAAACGGATGCCAGGGAATGCAGAGCATTCCAAGGATGGAAAATAGGGAAGGATGGCCCGACCCGGCTGCTCCGGAGCGCTGCTGATGGAGAAGGGATGCCACTCGTAGGCAGCGATGGCCGGGATGTTCAGAAAGACGTAATCCCCCGGCTGGAAGCGGAAGGATTTCGGCCTCTGGATCACCAGGTGGGTCACCTGCAGGAAAACGGGAGCAGGAAAACTGGGAATAGCCAAAGGATACCTTCCACTGCTCTCCGGCCCAGGAATTGCAGTGGAAATTCCACATTCCGGCTCCGGATTTAACACTCAGGGATGGGAGCTGAAGGTGGGGTTGTTCCGCATTCCCTGCCCAGTTGGGATTCCACAGAATCCCAGTTCAGACTGGGCTCAAACTGCGGGATTGTGGGAAAAAATTCAGAGTTCCAGGAGGTTTTGTTCTGCTCTGGTTGTTCTGTGAGTTTTCACTTGGAAAAAGTAGGAAAAAAGGCTTGGAAATAAAGGAATTCCTTTCACTTCCCACTGCGATCCCTGTCTTTTCCATGGTCGTTTGTTCCTTCATTCCCAGCGTCCCATGAGAGGTGGGATGGGCTCAGGGATGGTGGGATTTGGGATGGGTGAGATGTGGGATGGGTGGATGGATGGGATTTGGGATGAGTGGGTGGATGGGATGTGGGATGGGTGGATGGATGGGATGTGGGATGAGTGGGTGGATGGGATTTGGGATGGGTGGATGGATGGATGGATGGATGGATGGATGGATGGGATGGGATGTAGGATTTGGGATGGGTGGGATTTGGGATGGATGGATGGAGGGATGGATGGATGGAGGGATGGATGGATGGGATTTGGGATTTGGGATGGGTGGGATTTGGGACGGATTGGATGGTGGGATTTGGGATGGATGGATGGAGGGATGGATGGATGGAGGGATGGATGGATGGGATGTAGGATTTGGGATGGGTGGGATTTGGGATGGATGGATGGAGGGATGGATGGATGGAGGGATGCATGGATGGGATTTGGGATTTTTGGGATGTGGGATTTGGGATGGATTCCCACCTTGGAGGGGAGCAGGTTGGCCTCCAGGATGTGCAGATCCCCTGCCCGGCGCCACGCCCAGCCCAGCACCTTCTCCAGGAAAAACAGGGAGCCGGGAATCAGGAACCACTTCCAGAAGTGGGGCCCGTGCAGGAGCAGCAGGAGCCACACGGAGATGTAGGACAGGTGGCTCCAGTAGAACACCTGAGGGATGGGAACGGGAACGGGAATGGGAAGTGCTGGAGCCAAAGGGTGCTTCCCAGTGGGACTGTCTGGGTGTCCCCATGGGAAAAGGCAGCCCAAGGGAATCCTGGAATCTCCGGGATTTGGCTTGGAAAGCACCTCAAACCCATCACCTTCCCGCTATCCCAGGCTGCTCCAAGCCAGCCTTGGACATTCCAGGGATCCAGGGGCGGCCACAGCATCTCCGGGAATTCCAGCCCAGCCCGGAATCCCTTCCCGATATCCCTCTGGCAGTGGGATATTCCCATTCCACCCACTCCCTGTGTCCCGTCGGAAGCAAATCCCAGGAATCCCACACGGACACTGCGGAGGATCCAAGGGGGTCCCGGGGGCACCCAGCTCCCCCTCCCCATGGGGCAGCCCCAGGATGGGCACCCACGGACCGCCCCCGGCGCCCCCTTTTCCGGCACGGCACGGCCGCGGTTCCAAGCGGGAATTCCCACGGGAATCACCTCGAAGTGGCCGCCGCGCCGCACGCAGGGCCGGGAGCAGACGAGCATGGCCAGGAGCAGCGCCAGCAGCGCCAGCCCGCTCTGCGGGGCCGTGCCCGCCACGCCGCCGGAGCCCGGCCGGGGCCGCAGCACGAACTCGCCCAGGGCCACCTGCCCGGGCCCCTGGGCCAGGCCTGGGCACAGCGGGCACAGCTCAGCGCCGCAGCGCCGCTTTCCGGGCCCCCCTCCCGCTGCCCACCCGGGAATGCCCACCCGGGAATGCCCACCCGGGACACCAGCCCCTTTCCTGGGACACCGCCCCTTTTCCCGGGACACCAGCCCCCTTTCCCGGGCCACCAGCCCCTTTCCCGGGCCACCAGCCCCCTTCCCTGGAACACCAGCCCCCTTCCCTGGAACACCAGCCCCCTGCCTGGGACACCAGCCCCTTTCCCTGGAACACCAGCCCCCTTTCCCGGGCCACCAGCCCCCTTCCCTGGAACACCAGCCCCCTTCCCGGGCCACCAGCCCCCTTCCCGGGCCACCAGCCCCTTTCCCCGGGCCTCCAGCCCTTTTCCCGGGCCACCACTGGGCGGCACTGACCGCTGTGTGCCAGGTGCGCTGCCGAGTGCGCGGCCGCCAGCGCCAGCACCAGGTACGCCACGAGCTCGTGGCCCCGCACGTGCAGCTCCAGCGGGAGCAGCTCCGCCAGCGGCGTGGAGCGGAGCCGCGTCAGGGAGCGCCGCAGCATCAGCGCCTGCCGGGAACAGCGGGGGAACAGCGGGGCAGGGCAGGGGACAGCGGGAGAACAGGGACAGCGACACAGGCAGGAGGTGAGGGCAGGGGCCAGGGCAAGCAGAGGTACCGGGGGACGACGGAAAACGTTGGGGGACAATGGGAGATGTCGGGGACAATGGGAAACTTTAGGAGCGCGACCCTTCCCGGCTCCCTCCCCCCGTGTCCCCCCGTGTCCCCCCGTGTCCCCCGCCCCGGGCACTCACGGCGAGCAGGGCGCAGTTGAAGTTGAGGCCGTGGCCGCAGCCCCGAGCCAGCGCCAGGGCGGGGCCGCGCTCCCGGTGTCGCAGGGCCCCCAGGGCCACCAGCAGCGCGGTGACAGTGGCCCAGGCGCCCAGGCAGCACAGCCGGGCCCCCCGCAATTCCCGGGAAAAGCAGTACAGCCGCTCCCTCCAGAAGTCCCGGGAAAAGCAGCGCGGCCACAGGCGGCGCTCGGTGGGAGCGGGGGGCCTCAGCCAGCTCGCGGCGCTGGGAAATGGGAATGGGGGGTGGGATGGGAAAGGGCAGCCAGGCCCATCCCTGCACCCATCCCAAATCCCAAACCCTGCCCCATCCCTGCACCCACCCCAAATCCCAAACTCTGCCCCATCCCTGCACCCACCCCAAATCCCAAACCCTGCCCCATCCCTGCACCCATCCCTGCCCCATCCCAAATCCCAAACCCTGCCCCATCCCAACCCACCCCCGATCCAATCCCAAGGCTCTCCAGCTGTTCCCAAGCCCAATGTGGGCTCCCCATGGAATCCTCGCCCGTAAATCCCCGAGTTCCCCCTCACCTGATGCTCAGGTTCTCCAGGATTTCCGGGAACGCTTCCAGCTGCTCCCGGAGCTCCGGGAAGGTGATGGAGCCGCTGTGATCCCGGTCGGCCGCTTGGAGCAGGGCCTGGCTCAGCGCTCCCAGCCGCTCCTCGGGAAGGGCCATGGAGCTCTCCCGGAGGCACTCCCGGAGCACCACCCGCAGCTCCTCCGCGTCGATGGAGCCGCTCCCTGGGAAATCGGGAGCATCCCAATATTCCACGGCCCTACGGAGTCAGCTCCATCATAATTTTCCACTCCTAATCCAGGAATTTTCCTCGCGGGTCAGGGTGGGTCAGGATCCGCTCCCAGGAACAAGGGACGGGATAACGGGAATTGGCACCCAGGGAAGGCTCAGGTTGGATATTTGGGAATGTTCCTTCATGGAAAGGGTGCCATTGGAACAGGCAGGAGGATCCCAATATTCCATGGAGTCTCCATCCTGCACCTCTAATCCAGGAATTTTCCTCACAGGGAGGAATATCCTGGGTGGGTCAGGAGCCACTCCCTGGAATATTGGGAGCATCCCAACATTCCACAACCCCATGGAGTCATCTCCATCCTAATTTTCCAGTTCTAATCCAGGAATTTTCCTCACAGGGTGGAATATCCTGGGTGGGTCAGGAGCCGCTCCCAGGAATGAGTGATTGGATAACGGGAATTGGCACCCAGGGGAGGCTCAGGCTGGATATTTGGGAATGTTCCTTCATGGAAAGGGTGCCATTGGAAGGGGCGCAGTCCCCATCCCGGATGTGGCGCTTGGGGACAGGCCCAGCGGCCCCGGCAGTGCTGGGAATGCCTGGATTTGATCTCTGAGGGCTTTTCCAACCCAAATGATCCCACAATTCCAGGAAACTGGGATGGGGAGTTGGGATTGGAGCAGAGCCCGCTCCTTGTCCTGGGAAAAGCATTTCCAGGGAAATCCTGGAGCGTGACCGACGGAGTCCTGGGCTTCCACATGGAATTTTGCCACTCCCACCAGGGAGTGAGGGCAGCGGCCTCATCCCGGCCAAAGCGGGATGCTCAGAGCGCAGCAAATCCCAAATTTATCCCAGAAAACCCGACCGGATCCGCTTTCCCTCCTCTCACCATCCACGTCGTACACGCGGAAGAGGAAGCGGAGCTTTTCCATGGAATTCCCGTGGAGCAGCAGGCGCAGGGATCCCAGCAGCTCCTCCAGGCTCAGGGAGCCGCTCCCGTCGGAGTCAAAGAGCGCGAAAAACCTCTCGGCAAAGAAGGACTGCGGGAACGGGAACGTTCCCCACGGAGCGGGGAGTCAGGGAATGGCGGGAATCGCGCTGGGAAGGGATCGGAAAGCTCAGCCCATTCCCATGGGACACCTCCCGCTATCCCAGCGGGATCCAGCCTGGCCTGGGACATTCCAAGGATCCAGGGGCAGCCGCAGCTTCTCTGGGAATTCCAGCCTCCCAGCCGGGAATTCCTTCCCAATATCCCACCCCAATCTCCCCTTTCCCAGTGGGAACCCATTCCCTGTGTCCTGTCCCTCCATCCCTTATCCCAAATCCCTCTCCAGCTCTCCTGGAGCCCCTTTAGGCCCTGGAAGGGGCTCTGGGATCTCCCTGGATCCTTCCCTTCTCCAGGTGAACATTCCCAGCTCTCCCAGGCTGGCTCCAGAGGGGTTCCAGCCCTTGGAGCAGCTGCGGGGCCTCCTCTGGAATTGCTCCAGCAGCTCCAGGTCCTTGGGAATTTGGGATGCAGAGCTGGAGCAGCTCCACAGGCAGGGCCTCACCTGGGTGGGGGGGGGATGGCAGAGAAAACTCTGGAGCCATTCCCATGGATCCCTCACCTCTTCCCAAGGATCCCATTCCCCTCTTCCCAAGGATCCCTCACCTCCTTCACTTGCAGGGCAGATTTGAACTCTTCCAGGCTGATTTCCCGGTCCTTCCCGGCGATATTCCCGAATTGTTTCGTCACCCAGCGCAGCCACTCCGCGTCCGCCGCCGCTCCCATGGCTCCAGAGCCTGCCCAGCACACGGAGCCGGCCCTAAATCCCAGAAAATCCCCTTCTCAGGAGCTCCTGCCGTGCTTCCAGCACTTCCAGCCTCCTCATCCCAGAGAGCTCCTCTCACGGAGCGTCCCGGAACGGGATCCTGCAGGGATGAGCTGCGTTCCGGCGGCACTGGCTGCCCACAGAATCCCGAATTTCCATGGAGCTGCCAAGCCCAGATCCTGGGATAATCATGGGGCTCACCCGACCTCCACGAGCTGCCCGTGGGAGCATCCCTTGGGAATTGCTTGTTCTCCAGAAAACCCGAGCAGGGAATGGGAATCTTGGTCCTGTCTCCCATTCCTGCTCCATCCCATTCCCTTTTCCAGCCCTCCACAATTCCCCCGTGCTCCCATGAGATCCATCAGCACTTCCCAGCATCCCAGATTCCCTCAGGATCCCGGTATCTTGGGAAACCAAAGGAAAATCCAAGTTCCAGGAGCCTTTTCCCATTCTCCAACCCCTCCTGTTCACCTCAAGTGGATCCTGGGAGACTCCAGAGGATCCCAGAAAAGGCTGCAGTGTTCCCGAGGAGAACAGGCAGGGATGGATCCAGTCTGGGATGTGCCACTGGAATAAGTCTCCAATCCCTGCTCCCACCCCGTTCCCATTGTCCCTCCCATCCCAGAATCCCGGCCCAGCTCCGTGGTGCATCCTGCTTTTCCCAGCTGTTGTTTATCCCTCTTCCAAAGCCCTGGATCTGACACTCCCTGCCCCATCCAGCCCTTGGGAATTGTGTGTCCTGCCAAATCCAGCCGGAGCCGGCATTCATGGGCACCACATTCCCGAATTCCCGCCCGTCAGGAACACACTGGGAAGTGTCTTTTGCAGGCTGCGTCCTTTATTCCCTCCGGAACGCATCCGGCGCGTGCGGCTCCGAACCGGGATGAGGTTGCCATGGGAATGTCAGCAGCAGGATCCAGGTATAAAACATTCCTGCTTCCCAGATTCCCAGCAGCTGCTCAGGGCACGGAAAAGCAGGAAGGAAGGAGAGGGTTGGGATCCCGATCCCAGCTGGGAAAATCCCTCACTCGGCCGGATGTTTATTGGGAAGCTGGCGGAGCTTTGGAGGAAATTCCCGCTCTGGATCCATGGGAAGGGCAGGGATGGTTCCCATGGAGATGTCGTCGGACACTGACCCGGGCTGGGAAATCAGGGAATGCTTTGGTGGGAAGGGACCTTGAGGATCATCCCATTCCATGGGCAGGGACATTCCCGCTGTCCCAGGCTGCTCCGAGCCATCCTTGGACATTCCAGGGATCCAGGGGCAGCCACGGCTGCTCCGGGAATTCCAGCCCAGCCCCTCCCCACCCTCCCAGCCAGGAATCCCTTCCCGATATCCCTGCTAAGGGAGCAGCTCGGCAGGAACCGGGATTGCTGGGATAACCAGAAAATCCCGGAATGCTTCGGGCTGGCATCTCCAAGCCGATCGCATTCCATGGGCAGGGACATTCCCGCTGTCCCAGGCCGCTCCGAATCCAAGTGAGGGAAACTCTTCCAGCTGCCCCCTCCCTGAATCCCAACCGAACCCAGATGGATTTGAAGGAATAACGAGGCCGGAGATGTCCCACTTCCCACATTCCATGGATTCCATGGACTCTGTCGCTATCCCAGGCTGCTCCGAGTCCCGTCCAACCTCACCTGGAACATTCCAGGGATCCAGGGGCAGCCACAGCTGCTCTGGGAATTCCAGCCCAGCCCCTCCCCATCCTCCCAGGGAACAATTCCTTCCCAATATCCCATCCATCCCTGCCCTCTGGCAGTGGGAAGCCATTCCCTGTGCCCCGTCCCTCCATGCCTTGTCCCCAGTCCCTCTCCAGCTCTCCTGGAGCCCCTTTAGGCCCTGGAAGGGGCTCTGAGCTCTCCCTGGATCCTTCTCTTCTCCAGGTGAACATTCCCAGCTCTCCCAGGCTGGCTCCAGAGGGGCTCCAGCCCTTGGAGCAGCTGCGGGGCCTCCTCTGGAATTGCTCCAGCAGCTCCACGCTCTCAGGAATTTGGGATGCGGAGCCGGAGCAGTTCCGCGGGTGGGGCCGCCCCCAGCGGGCAGAGAGGACAATCCCATTCCCTCCATTCCCATTCCCTCCATTCCCATTCCCTGGATTCCCGGGATTCCCACCGCCTGCCTTTCACCAGAGCCGTTCCTGCTGCCGTGAATCGATCAGTGACCGCTCTGGCGCGGCCGATCAATACCTGCTGATCAATCCCCGCCGATCAATCCCCCTCCGATCAATCCCCCCCCATCAATCCCCCCCCGATCAATCCCCCCCGATCAATCCCCCCCCGATCAATACCCACCACCCGTTGCTCCTGTGCCCCCCCCCGCCCCATTGGCAGCCGCATCGGGGTTGCTCTGATCGATCATTAATCGATCAATCAATCGATCAATCGATCAATCAATCAATCGATCAATCAATCACTCTGCTGCTAATCGGCGCCCAGCCCCAGGCACTCCTTATCAATAGATCAGTTATTGGCTCCAGGAACCGATCACCAGGATCCCATCGATCGTTCCGGTATTGATCCGTGTTCACTGGCGTTAATGCCTCATTAGGAAATTGATTAATGAGTTTATTAGGGAATTAAGATGTTATTTTACGCATTATTCTGTTATTAATTCGTATTTATTAATGTTAATTTACTGTTATTTATTCTTTCATTATTATTTTATGCACCATTCTATTATTAATTTGTGCTTATTAGCGTTAATTAAGATATTTATTCTTTCATTAATAAATGAAGATATTATTTTATGCATCATTCTATTATTAATTCGTGTTTATTAGTATTAATTATTAATATATTTATTCTTTCATTAATACTTTAACATATTATTTTACACATTATTGTATTATTAATTTGTATTCATTAATATTATTTATTCTTTCATTAATAAATTAAAATACTATTTTATGCATGATTTTATTATTAATTCGTGTTTATTAGTATTAATAAGATATTTATTAGTTCATTAATTTTTTATGCATTCTTTTATTATTAATTCGTGTTTATTAGCGTTAATGATTAAGATATTTATTCATTCATTAAAAAATTAAGATATTATTTTGCATATTATTCTATTATTAATTCGTATTTATTAACTTATTAAGATATTTATCCTTTATTATTTTATGCATTATTCTATTATTAATATAATATAATTATTATAATTAATTATTAGCATTAATATATTTATTCATTAATAAAGATATTTTACGCATTATTCTACTATTAATTCATACTTATTAGCATTAATTATTAAGATATTTATTCAATCATTAACAATTATTTTACATATTATTTAATTATTAATTCGTGTTGATTAATATCAATTATTAAGATATGTATTCTTTCATTAATAAATTAAGATATTATTTTATGCATTATTCTGTTATTAATACGTGATTATTAGCGTTAATTATTAACAAATTTCTTTAGGATTTTATTACCTGCATTTATTATTGTATTGATAAATCAACTGACTATTTAATGCATTATTCTATTATTAATTCCTATTTATTAGTGTTAATTAAGATATTTATTGTTTCATTAATACATTATTTTATGCATTATTCTTTTATTAATTCGTAGTTATGAGTATTAGTTTATCCTTTATTATTAATATTTTTATTTTATTATTAACTGTATTTATTTCATTAATAAATCAATTTATTACCTTATTTATTAGCCTATTAACGGCACTTATTGTTTTATTAATAAAACAATTCATTATTTTATGATCCCATTATTAATTTGCATTCATTAGTATTGATTTATTATTTCATTGGTAATATTATCAATTTATTTATCAATCCATTCATTTATCAATTTATCAATTCATTAGTTTATCAATTTCTTAATTTATAAATTTATCGATTATTTAATCAATTTATCAATTCATTAATTTACCAATTTCTTAATTTAGAAATGTATCGATTATTTTATCAATTTATCAATTCATTAATTTATTAATTTATCAATTCATTAGTTTGTTAATTTCTTAATTTATAAATTTATCGATTATTTTATCAATTTATCAATTCATTAATTTCTCAATTTATCAATTCATTAGTTTATCAATTTCTTAATTTATAAATTTATCGATTATTTTATCAATTTATCAATTCATTAATTTATCAATTCATTAGTTTATCAATTTCTTAATTTATAAATTTATCGATTATTTTATCAATTTATCAATTCATTAGTTTACCAATTTCTTAATTTATAAATGTATTGATTATTTTATCAATTTATCAATCCGTTAATTTGTTTATCAATTTATTAACTTATCAATTTATCAATTTCTCAGTTCATTAATCGATTGATTTATCCATTAATTTATGACGTTATCAATACAATAGTTTATCAGCGTACGCATTGATTGATTGATGATTGCACCCACTATCCATTGGTCCATTGGTCCATTGGTCCATTGGTCCATTGATCCATTGGTCCATTGGTCCATTGATCCATTGGTCCATTGATCCATTGGTCCATTGGTCCATTGATCCATTGATCCATTGGTTCATTGGTCCATTGGTCCATTGGTCCATTGATCCATTGATCCATTGATCCATTGGTCCATTGATCCATTGGTCCATTGGTCCATTGGTCCATTGATCCATTGATCCATTGATCCATTGGTCCATTGGTCCATTGATCCATTGATCCATTGGTCCATTGGTCCATTGATCCATTGGTCCATTGATCCATTGATCCATTGGTCCATTGGTCCATTGATCCATTGGTCCATTGATCCATTGATCCATTGGTCCATTGGTCCATTGGTCCATTGGTCCATGAACAGCGCCTTCCATTCCTGGCTCCCTGCTGGACTCTCCCGCCCTTCCCGAGGCGCCGAAGCGCAGGAGTTCATCAGTGACGTCATTAATTAATGCCCCTGAGCTGTTCATTAACACCGGCTCAGCCGCAGCAGAACGGGGACAATTCTCCTTCCAGCTCCAGCAGAAACCAGGCAACCTCCCCCAACCCCTCCGCTTTTCCCGGGGCTGATCCCGCCGAGAATTCCCAAGATTCCCTCAAGGATCCTCCTGAGGTTCCCCCCGAGGCTCCCCCAAGATTCCACCCAAGGATCCTCCCCAAGATTCCACCCAAGGTTCCCCCAGGATTCCCCCCAAGGATCCTCCCAAGATTCTCCCAGGATTCCCCCCGAGATGCCCCCAAGGTTCCTCCCGAAGTTCCATCCGAGATTCCCCCGAGATTCCCCCCAAGATTCCCCCCGAGATCCCCCCAGGATCCTCCCTGGCCCCTGCTCCGCACCAGGGCCCTTTATTCCCAGTTTTCCCGGTGTATTCCCAGTTTTGCCCGGAGCTCCTGCTCCTCCCCGTGGATCCCAAATCCCGGGATTTTCCCCCAGGAGGCGCCAGCAGAAGGCGGAGTTGTTCCCATCGAAGCTTCTCCAGCCACAGCCTGGCACGGTGGCGGCTTCCCGGCTGCTGGGACAGCCCCGCCATTCCCGGGATGATGCAGAACCTCTGGAAAAGCTGGGATTGGAATCGCAAATCCCGCTGCTTTTCCCGGCCGTATGGTAAAATTCCAGGGAATTGCCGGGTTCTCCTTCCCTTTGGGAACGTGGAACCGCCGTGGTTCCCAGGGAAAAAAAACCCTTCGGGAATGTGGAACCACCATCGTTTCCAGGGAGAACCCTTTGGAACCACCGCTGTTTTCCAGGAAAAGCCCCTTTGGGAATGCTGTTTTCCAGGAAAAACTCATTGGGAACGCGGAACCGCCATGGTTTCCAGGGAAATTCCATCGGGAATGCGGGACCACCGTGTTTTCCAGGAAAAGCCCCTTTGGAATGCCACGTTCTCCAGGAAAAACTCTTTGGGAATGCCATGTTTTCCAGGAAAAGCCCTTTGGAACCACCGCTGTTTTCCAGGAAAAGCCTCTTGGGAATACTGTGTTTTCCAGGAAAAGCTGGGATTCGCTGGGCTCTGGCCGTCCCTGTGCCCTCCCTTTCCCAATTGATGGAATTTTTATCCCGTTCTCCCACTTTTCCCCCTTTCCTTTTCCCCAGCAGCTTCTCCGAGGAAATATTTGGGACAATTCCCGGGATCGGGTGGGAAAATCCTGCTGGAAATTTCCCAGGTTGGGGGGGGGATCCATCCCGGATTTGGAATTCCCCGAATCCCAGGAAAAGCAGCTCCCGAACTCCGCCATTCCCGAGAAATCCCTGGCACCTCAAAGTCTGGGAAAGCCACAGGAATTCCATTGGAATTGCAGGGCAGTCGAGGCCCAGCGGGATTTTCCGGGAGTTAATTCCATCGCCGCGCTCCCGCGAACTCGGAATTCCCGATGCAAGCCGGGATCTCCACGGATTTCCCTTGGGAATTGTCGGAGCCGCGTTTGGCAAAGCGGGAGGAATGAAACCTGGGAATGCCGGGATTTCGGGAGCGGGAATTGGGGATAACCCAATCATTGGCATATTCCTAAATTTCCAGGGTTGACTGATTCCCAAAAAAACCCCGCAGGATTGTGGGAATGTTTGGAGGGATGGAAAAGCAGGATGGATTTCATGGAATTCCATAGGAACGGACACTTCCGTTCTCCCGGCAGTTTTTCCGGGAATTCCAGCCCAGGCAGGAATTCCTCCCCGCTCTCCCGGGCCTCCGGAAGCGGGAGCCATTCCCTGTTTGCCACCTGGCCCGCGGGAATGCTGGAATGGCATCCCAGGACACAAAGAGCAGCGGGAAAAGGGAAGCCGGCAGCTTGGGAAGGGAAGGGAGGAGCAGGGCAATGCCGACGGATCCAAGGAATGCCGGGGGAATGGAAGGAAGGGCTGCGGGATCATTCCGGATCAGCTTTTCCGCACTTTCATCCCAAAGTTTTCCCGGGATTCCGCGGGATTTCCTCATTTTCCCAGGAGCTTAATCCCTGTTTTTTATGGGAAACCACCTCCCATTCCCAAGTTCTCCTCAAATTCCACAGGATTTGCTCATCCTGAGGAATCCAATCCTTGGTTTTTACAGGAATCTCCCTCCATTCCCAAGTTTTCCTTGGATTCCGTGGAATTTCCGCATTTTCTGAAGAATTCAACCCCTTTCCATCCCTGACTTTTACAGGAACCACCCTCAATTCCCAAATTTTCCTGGGATTCCACAGCATTTCCTCATTCTCAGAGGATTTCCATCCCTGATTTTCACAGGAAACCACCTCCCATTCCCAAGTTTTCCTTGGATTCCGCGGGATTTGCTCACCCTGAGGAATTCCAGCAGCTCTTCCCGTGGCAGGAGCCTCTGGAAAACCCCATGGAAGCAGCTCCTGCTCCAGGAAATCCCATGGGATTTATCCCTGGAAAAGGGCAGGAATGGGCAAACATTCCCAAAAGGAACAACCTGCAGTGAAAACTCTTGGAAAAACAGGAAACCAACCTCCGGATTCATCACAATGTGCTGGGATTGGAGCAGAATTCCCAAATTTTCTGTTTCCTTGGAATCCTGCCAGTATTTCTGGGAACAGCTCCATCAATCCTGCAAAGCTTCCTCAAGGAAATCCCTTGAAGACCTGGAATTCCGCCATTCCCATTCCCAGTTTTCCCATTTTCCTTTTCTATCCTTCCATTTCCTGCAAGTTTTTAGCCCCAAAAATCCCCTTTCCCCCCCCCAATTTCCCAAGGAATTTTCTCAGGAATTTTCCAAGCATCCCTGAAGGGTTTTTTTCCCCACTTTTTTCTCATCCCCCTCATGGATTTCCAACAGCAAAAATCCCCCCAAAATCCAGGATTTCCCAGCTTTGATTTTAACTCCCGAGTCATTCCAGCTTTTCCATGCTTTACACCCATTTTTCCCTAAATTCCGAAGGTTTACGCCAGAATTCCTTGGATTTTTCATTATTCCCGAATTTTTTTTTTTTGGGGGGGGGAGGGGATTTGACCGAGTTCTCCCATCGCTCCAGGCCAAGGGAAGCAGGAAAACCATGGAATATTCCACTAGAAAATCGGGAATATCCCAATTATCCACCAGGAATTTTTACCAGGACGAAAGAAAATAGAATTTAAAACAAACCAAAAAAAACGGGAATAACGATTCCCACTCAATTTTAGGGAATTTTGGGGGGGATTTGGAGCCATTCTGGGATTTTTTCCCTCATTTTTTAACTTCAAATCAGCTTTTCCTCGTTTTATTATGGGATTTTCCCCATTTTTTCCCCGGAATGCTGCGAAAATTCCGATTTTAAGGAGCTGAACCACAAATTGGGGTGGTCAGGAAATTCCTATGGAATCCCAAGGCTCTTTTCCATGGAATTCCTGGATCCCAGGGATTGCTTTGATCCCAAACTCCCCTCAGGGAGCTCTGCTGGGAATGCTGAGGGTGGGAAAAAAGGGAATTTTTTCCCGTTGGCATTCCCAGCTCCGCAGGCAGAGCAGGGAGCTGCTCCCAGGGAAAAGAAGGAATTCTTTGTGTGGGAAAACAAAGGGACATTCTCTGGGATAAACAAACAGCTCCCAGGGATTTTCCAAGGGGAATTCAGCGGGGTGGGAATGTGGGGCAGCAGGAGGATTCCCATGGAAGCTGGAGGGGGTGGAATCCTGGGAAAACAAAGGGAAAAACCCGAAATTCCCGTGGAAAACAAACAAGGAAAAATGCCACAAATTCCTGGTGAAAATAAACCGGGAAAATCCCACAAATTCCTGATAAAAACAAACAAGGAAAACTCTCAAATTCCTGTTAAAAATAACCAGGGAAAAAAACCCCCAGAAATTAAAATTTCCTGATTAAGAAAAAAAAAGGGAAAACCCTCAAATTCCTGGTAAAAACCAATCCCACAAATTCCTAATTCTGGGTGAAAAATAAACCAGGAAAAACCCTCAAATTCCTGATTTAAAAAAAGCAATCAGAAATTCCAAATTCCTGATAAAAACAATCCAGGAAAAACCCTCAAATTCCTGGTAAAAACCAATCCCACAAATTCCTAGTTCCTGGTAAAAATAAACTGGGAAAATCCCATAAATTCCAAATTCCTGGTGAAAACAAACCAGGAAAAACCCTCCAATTCCTGTAAAAAAAAACAAACCCAGAAATTCCAAATTCCTCATAAAAATAAACCAGGAAAAATCCCAGAAATTCAATTCAAAATTCCTGTTCAAAACAATCCCCATGAATTCCAAATTCCTGATAGAAAGAAACCAGGAAAAAACCCTCAAATTCCTGGTAAAAACCAATCCCACAAATTCCTAATTGCGGATAAAAATAAACTGGAAAATTCCACAAATTTAATTTAAAATTCCTGTTCAAAACAAACTCCAGAAATTCCAAGTTCCTGATAAAAACAAACAAGGAAAACTCTCAAATTCCCCTTAAAAATAAACAAGGAAAAAACTCCCCAAATTAAAAACTCCTGATAAGAATAAACAAGGGAAAGCCTCAAATTCCTGGTAAAAAAACCAATCCCACAAATTCCAAATTCCTGGTGAAAACAAACCAGGAAAAACCCTCAAATTCTTGGTAAAAAACCAATCCCCCAAATTAAAAATCCCTCATAAAAATGAACAAGGGAAACCCCCAAATTCCTGGTAAAAATAAACAGGGGGGGACCCAGAAAGTAAAAATTCCTGATTTAGAAAAAAGGGGGAAACCCCCTCAAATTCCTGTAAAAAACCAATCCCACAAATTCCAAATTCCTCTAAAACCAACCAGGAAAAATCCCACAAATTCAATTCGAAATTCCTGTTCAAACAATCCCCATGAATTCCAAATTCCTGATAAAAAACAAGGAAAAAAACCCCTGAAATTAAAAATTCCTGATAGAAACAAACCAGGAAAAACCCCTAAATTCCTGGTAAAAACCAATCCCACAAATTCCTAATTCCTGGTGAAAATAAACCAAAACATACCCTCAAATTCCTGGTAAAAACCAATCCCACAAATTCCTAATTCCTGGTGAAAATAAACTGGGAAAATCCCAAAATTCCTGGTAAAAATAAACAAGGAAAAATCCCACAAATTCCAAATTCCTGAAAACAAACCAGGAAAATCCCTCAAATTCCTGTAAAAAACCAATCCCACGAATTCCAAATTCCTCTGAAACCAACCAGGAAAAACCAATCCCACGAATGGAAAATTGCAGAAGGAAAAGCAAAAAAAAAAATTCCTTAAAATTTATTCCAAATTTATCATTCCTTTTCCTTTTTCATTCCCAAACTCCTGGAATAGGAACCATGGAAGGAGCAGCTTTAAACATGGAGTTTGGGCTTTAAACTCGGAAGAAATTCCCTCAGTCATTAAAAAAACCAGGAATTTTCTGCACCTTTCAGTACTCGAAACACAGATTTTCCTCAGGAGAAAACAAAGGAAAAAGCAGCTCTGGATCCCCAGAAATTCCTTTTCAATCACAGCTTATCCCAGCAAATTCTCTTCCAGGAAAAAAGTCCTTTTCCAAAGGTCTCCTCCCGGGCCAGGAGCACAAATTCCATCAAAAATTCCTGAAGATTCAGCCCAGGAGCCACCTCTGGTCGCACCTGCGAAGGAGAAGTTCAAAGAGAGCTGAAAGAAAATTCCACCTTCATTCCCAAATCCCAAGCGATTAGAAAAGTTTGGAATATTAATCACCAATCGAGGATTTATCAGCCAATCCCAAAATTCCATCATAAACTCCTAAAACATCCCAAAAAGATGAACTTTTTACAGAATATCACTTTTATTTTGTTTTCATTGGAATTTTTACCTGGAGCTGGATGCAGCTTTTCCTGTCCCATTCCCAACACAATTCCTGCTGTCATCACCCACATTCCTGGGATTTATCCACGCTCACAGGTGAGACTTCACCTCCATCCAGCGCTGCAAAATATTTGGATGAAATAAAAGTTTCCCAAGGATTTTCAGCATTCTCTCGATGCTTTCCAACAGCTCTTAGGGATTTTCCAGCCCTGTGTTTTCCAGGGAAAGCTGGACAAGCCCAGCCACATTCCAGGAACAGCAGGAAGGGACAAGTGGAATTTTGGAAGGAAAAAAAAAAGCCCTTCTTACCTGTGTTCTGCTCCAGCTGATGAAAACGGTGCCCGCGGTTCAGAAATCCCAAATCCGTGGGCTTGGATCCTGCATCCAACAGCTGCCACCTCAGCCAGCAGCGCCTGGAAAAGGAGCAGGAGCAGGGAATGCTTTGGGATGGAAAGGAGCTTAAAGGCCATCCCATTCCACGGGCAGGGATAACTTCCACTGTCCCAGCGTGCTCCAAGCTGGCCTTGGACATTCCAGGGGCAGCCACAGCTTCTCCGGGAATTCCAGCCCCTCCCCACCCTCCCAGGAAGAAAATCCTTCCCAAAATCCCACCTAACCGTGCCCTCTTCCAGCCGGAATCCATCCCCCTTACCCTGGCATTCCAAGGAAAAAAAAATCCCTTCCAATCTTTCCTGGCGGCTCCCACCGGGAACCGAAGGATTCCCGTCCTTGGCCCTGCTCAGGGCTTTTCCCGGGGGGATCCTCCCGAGCCTCCCGCCCTGCCCTGTCCTTCCCAGGGACCCCGGACCCCGCCGTTCCGCCCCGGAGCCGCTCCCAGCCCGGTGAGGCGGCCCCAGCTGCGGGGACCCCGCTGAGGGCGGCCCGCCCGCTCCCCTCCCCTCAGCACCGCCCCCGCCCCGCCGGGGCCTTTCCCGGGGAGACCCTCCCGGCACTCCCGGGCACGGGCAGCGACTCCCGCCCTTCCCTTCGCCTCGGGAACAGCTCCTCAGCCCCCTGAGGCGGCCCCGGCCGCGGGGACCCCGCTGAGGGCAGCCCGGGCGCTCCCCCTCCCCTCAGCGCCGCCGCCCCTCCCTCCTTCCCTCCCCGGCCGCGCTCCGCCCGCCGCTCACGCTCCGCCCGCCCCCCGCCGCCGGGGCCCGCGCCATTACCCGCGCCATTCCCGTACCCCGTTCCGCACCTTTCCCTCCCTCCTGGCTGCGCGCCCCGGGCCGGGCGGCTCCGGCTCGGCCACCGCTCCCCGCCCCGGCGCCTCCCCCAGGCTCGGGCAGGCGGAGAGGGCAGCGAGCGCCGTGCCCGGCGCGGCAAAGCCGCGGCCGCTCCGTCTCCATCAGGCGGCAGCGCGGAATGAGCCTGGGCTCGGCGCCGGGCTGTCCCCCTGCCCGGCCGAGCCGCTCCCCCATTGGCTTCCGCCGCGCCTCGCGCTGCCGGTTGGCTGAGGCGCGGCGGCGGCGCGCCCTGATTGGCCGGCGGCGCTGTCAATCTCGGCGGAGCCCCCGGAGCGCCCGCCCCCGCGGTTATCAGGTTAGTGCGCGCCGCGGTGCTGCGCTCGGGCTTCCGAGCGGCGCTGGGCGAGCCCGAGTCCCTCCGCGCCCCGCGATCGGGGGGCTCTGCACAGGGGTCACTGCGCCAGCCGAGCCGGGCACCCTCCGCGCCTCCCGCCAGCCACGGACATGGACATGAAGAAAAGGATCCACTTAGAGCTGCGGAACAGGACGCCCTCAGATGTAAGCAATGCAATGCCAAAAAAAAAAAAAAAAAAAAAATTAATGATAATAATGCTAATGATGAGAATAATAAAAAGGCATCCCACGGTTATTTTTTTTTTTTTTTTTTTGGCGGGGTGGAGCGTGCCAGGTGTTGGCGGGGCCGCTGCTGCCCTTGAGGTGCCTACCTGTGTGTGTGGGGGGCCGTGCCCCCCGCTTTGGGGGGCGCGGGGCGCTCGCGGTGAGGTTTGGGGGGGTCCCCGGGGCTGCTCCTGCCCGTGCCGGGCTGCGATGCCTCGGAGAGGGCTCGCCGTGCATTAAATAAAAATAAGTTGCTCGCTCCTCTCTCTCTCGGCGTGTTTAGTTCGCAAATATTTGTGCAGGGTGCTGGGCAGGGAGAGGCAGACAGGGACTGCGAGTGAGTTGCGAATGGTTTAGTTTAAAGTGCGTCTTCATTTCTTTGCAGTGATCAGGCAAGAGAGACTGGGGAGCCATATTTGTAACTTTGTAGTCCTCATGAACGCGCCCTTTCTCTCTCTCTCTCTCTCTCCCTCTCTCCAGATGCTGAGAAGATAAAAGGAAAGAATTTTGAAACCAATGCTTAGCGTTGGTTGGGTTTGCTTTGGGCTTTTTTTTTTTTTTTTTTTTTTTTTTTTTTTTTAATTTTGCGGGCGATGGGGCATCGCCGCCGGTAGCGCGAGCGTTGAATAATAAGAATAATAATCATAAGAATAATAAAAAAAAAAAAAGGAAAGAAATCAACGCACTCTCCACCCCCTCCATCCCCACACACGCACAAAAAGGCTGGATGTGTGTGCGTGTTTTTCCTTCTTCCCCCTTTTCCCCCCCTTCCTTCCCCCGGGGCCGGACTTCAGGTTGTTGTTCCGCGTCTCGCGGAATAAACGGGGGACGGCGAAAAACTTTGGCAGGACAAAAAAAAAAAAAAAAAAAAAAAAAAAAAAGCCAAACAAACAAAAAAAAAACCCAACCAAAAAAACCAACAAAACCCCAAAACAAGCAAGAAAATAGCGGGGGGGAAAGGAAGCGGAAAAAATAGCAAAACCACCCCAAAAGAGTGGGCGGGAGGTGGCCGGGGGCAGGCGGGGCGCGAACCCGCGGCGGGGAAGCCCCTTCCCCTCATCCCCCCCCGCCCCGCCGGGCCCTCGGCGGTGACCGGGCAGGGCTCGCCGGGCCCCGGCCCCGCCGCGTCCCCCGGGCCGCCGGAGGCTGCGGGAAGGGGAGCGCGGGGGGCGAACGTACCTCAGCGGGGAGCGCCCGGGGCAGCGCGGCGGGACGCGGCCGGGCCGAGCGCGGTGTTGTCCGGGGGACAAAGGCGGGCGCGGGGCGGCGGAAGCTGCGCTTTAAAGTTTAAAAACTCCTGGGCGAGCAGGAGGAGGAGGAAGAGGAGGAGGACGGCACGGAGGGGGCACGGAGCGCAGAGCCCCGCGCCACAGCCGCCATGGCCGGCGCTGCGCTGCCCGGCGCGGGGAGCGCGGGGGCTCCGTGAGGCGAGCGGGGCAGCGCCGCACCGCAAGTAGGACGCGGCGCCATGTTCTGTGCTGCCCCCCCGCCTTCCCTCAGCGCCGCCGCCTCCTTCTCCTCCTCCTCCTCCTCCTGCCGCTGCCTCGGCCGCGGGCGGCCCCGCGGGGCCGTGAGGGAGCCCCGCTGCCGCCGGGGCTGAGGCGGTGCGGAGGCTGCGGTGGGGCCGCCCGGCGCCCTCCCGACATGACGGGCAGCGCCGCCGCTGCCATTTTGTCGCCGGCCGCGGGGCGGGAGGAGGCTCGTGACGGCCGCGCCGGGGTAAAAAGGGATAAAAAGCTTTTGAAAAATCGGGTTTTATTGAATATTCGGGGCACGGCGAGGCAGCGGCCGCCAAAGCGGGGCCGGGGCCGCCAGAGCGGGGGGAGCCCCGCGGCCCCCCCGGGCAGCGAGCGCGGAGCCGGGAATCCGCCTCCTTCCTGGGCAGGGCCCTGCGGGGACGCAGCGCTGGGCTTGGGGAAGTGTTTCTCTCCTTTTCAGCCTATTTTTAAAATTAATTTTCCGTGATTTTCTTCTTCTTCTTTTTTTTTTTTTTTTCATAGTTTTCTATCTTTTGGTGATTGTTTGCCCCCATTTCGCTTTGCTGCCTTTTTAACTGGAGGCTTCTTGCCCGGTTTAAACTCAGACTTAAGGATTTAAATGCAGCTTCCAAAGGTTTAAACCGGGCTTTCACCCCCCCGCTTTCCACGCTTGGATTTTGTGCTGTTTCTGCTCAGTTTTGCCTCACGCCAAAGAAAGTTGGGACAGCTCGGAGCAGGAGGGGCTTCCCTGCTCCTCAGGGCTGGGAATGGGCAGCAGGGAGCTGGAAAATCAGGATCATTTCACCTGGAAACGCTTGTTTTTCCTTGGCACCCTTGGAATCTGTCCGGGAATTTGGTGTCTCGGTGTTCCCAAGGTGTCCTAAACCCCAGTTTTCCAGGTTTTTAGGCAGAGGGCTAGAGATTCCAGTTGGGAATGTTGTTGTGTTCCGAGTTGCTTCCAGCTGTGTGCGCGTGTTTTTTAGGGGTTGGAGTGTGGGGGGTGAATTCTGTTCCTCGGCAATATTATTTAAGGAAAATTCCTTCCAAGTCCACCCTCTGAAAGTGGGATTGGGAAGGAATAGCTGTGCCAAAGTGATTTATTTCTGGATTTCAGGAAGTTCTGGGGTATGAGGAGGATGCGTTTGGGAATTGTTTTCCTTCGTTTTGGGCGGTCAGTGTTTGTCCTTGTCGTTATTCCCCAGTTTTGATGTGGAATAGAAAGAAATCCTGGGAAAATCCCTCGGAATTTCGGAGTTCCCTCAAATTCCGTGCTGCTTTTTTAGAGAGTTTATCCTGAAATCAGCCAGGACCAGCCCTTTTATAAGTCAGGCTCAAATAATGGGACACGGGTGGGGTTTGGTGCTTCTTCCTGAGCCTGCTTGGGAGATTTTATTGCTGCGCCGCCTGGTTTTCCATGGAATTCTGTGCTTTCCCATCAAATCATCCCATCAAGTGCCATCCTGATTAAGAAAACATCCTCCGGCTGTCCTCAGGTGGATTCTGTGGGAGATATTCCTTCCTTTATCTCATTTTTGTTGTTTAATCCTGTCATTTTCCCATTATTTTCCGTATCCACCTGGATTTTACTGCTGGAAATTTAGGATTTCTGGCTGTTGTTCAGGCAGGTGTTTTCCCAGATATTCCC
This sequence comes from Coloeus monedula, assembly GCF_965178545.1. Lineage (NCBI taxonomy): Eukaryota > Metazoa > Chordata > Aves > Passeriformes > Corvidae > Coloeus > Coloeus monedula. The sequence goes on along the minus strand of NC_138794.1, from coordinate 12,242,270 downwards.
ACTTTTTCTCCTGTTCCATTCGTGAGGCGCAGCAGAATTATCCCTTGGTTTCTTTTCTCAATACGACTTTTCATTCTAATTCATCAGCTCCTGATAATTGTCATGAATTCCCAGGAATTTCCCTGATCATTCCCATGGGAAAATCCGGAGTAAAATCCAAATACTGGGAAGCACGTGCGGGTGGGGGGTCAAAATGAGGCCCAAAATTTGGTTTATCGGGAGAAAGAATTCCTTTATCGGCTCCAAACTGCGGCAGGGATAAAACTTGGAATTTATTCTGGCTCATTCCTGGGGTTTTTTTCCTCCCCTGGAAGTTTTCATTCTGGAGGGAAACGGTGGAAAAATGTGTGGGAAATTCCCTCTGAAAGTAGAACTGGATTTGAAAAGGCTTTTTTCCCTCTTCGTTGCTCTTCCCGTTTTCCCGTTTCTCTGGGATGCCGCTGGATTTAGTTTTGGCCTCCTGAGAATTCCCTTTTTTTTTTTGAGGAAGCTCCAAATGTTCTCTGGGATTCGGGTGTCCAAATTCCAGCTGGAAGGATGGGAATAAGAGGAAAAGCTGGGGTGGAACTGATGGAATTGTGTGGGATTCCAGCCCTTGGAATTCCCGAAGGAACCGAGCTTCTCATCCTGCCCTCGAATTGGTGGGAAAATCTCAGTCCAGACTTCTCCTGGATTAAACCTTGTCCTAACCCGGCCCTGGAGCAGGAATTGCTGGAATTCTCTGTTATTTGTCATGGAATAAATCCACATTTCTGCTGCTCTGCTCCAAGTGTGGCCCAAAACCTGGGAATTCCATGGGCATTTTCAGGGATTTGGGAATTTTAAATTCTTGTCCATTTCCCCGAGTTTCAAAAATCCATTTGTTTCCATTGGTGAGCCATCTGAAATATCCATGGAATGCTGGGAAAAGCAGCCCTGGCTGCTTCCTTAAATATTTCCATCCTGAATATCCATTGGCACCAGAATCCCTGGCTCTTGCCCTAAATATTTACATCCCATCAAACTGATTCTCCTTAAATCCTTCCATCCCGGGAGGCTGTGCAGTGGTTATTCCCATTCCATCCCTTCCCTGGATTGCTCCCTCCTCCTGCTGCTCCGGGTGCTGGAGAATCCTGGAAATTCAGGATTGGGATGTCTGGAATAGAGCCAGCTGTTGTCCAGGAATGGATGGAGAGTCAGGGAATTTGGGAATGCTGCTGGATTGCACTTCTGGGATCTCGGGAAGGCGCAGGGTTTTCCTGGGATAATGGGAAGGGAGAAGGGTCTGGATTGAGGTGGATCAAATCCTCTGTATCCACAAATGCCAGCTGGGAATAGAGGGTGGGAATGTTGTCCTTGGGAATGCTGGAATTCCTTGGGAGTGTTGGACAACATTCCCAGCTTTTTCCATGATGTTGCTGCACTTTTCCTGCAGGAATTTTTTCCCCGTCTCCCCTGTCCTGCAGACAGAACAACTGGGAAATTGGGATTTCCCTGGATTGCTGCAGTCAATCCCGAAATTTAGGGAAGCACAATCCCTGACAAACTTCCAAAAGCAGGGAAAAAAATCCACGGTTTTCCTTTCCACTGAAAGTTATCCATGGATTCCCTTGGATCCTTCAAAGCCATGAGAAAAGCCGGAAAAGCTCTTCTTTCCCAAATATTTCTCCTCATTAGTCCTTAATTAATCTTCATTTAAAGGCAGGGATTTTTTCTGCGTCTCCGCCTCATCCCGGGAATGCCCAGCTCCACATCCGAAGGCTCCCAATCCCAACCTGCGGAGTTTTCCAGGGAAAGCTGCACTGCAGCCCTGGGTTTTCCTTCCGTTTTATTGGATTTGGGAGCTGGCAGTGGAGGAAAAACATTTGGAATGTGGCAGCGCCGCTCCTCCAGGAAAAATCCCTGGAGCTGGAGCGATCCAGGGCAATTCCAGGCAGGAGCAAAGTGATCCCAGCTGGTGGAAAATAACGGGAATATTCAAAGGGAGTGGAATTTCACGGAAGGATGGAGCTGTTTATTCCCGGGTTTGGAAGAACAGCGTGTCTGGAAAATTGGGAATTTTTATGGAGTTGAAGGAACAACCCCAAGAATTCCCAGTGAAAGTTTTCCATGGAAAACTCTGTGTGTTCCTGGTCTGTTCATAGATGTGACTGTGGATCTTGGAAATGTGGGAAAGGGGATTTGGGGAATTTCCTGGGGGGTCAGCGATGGATTTTCCCTCCTGGAATTTCTTTGGGATTGGAGATGCCCCAGAATTAGACACAAGAATTCCCAGGATTCTTCACCTTTCTGCCACTTAGGGATTTCCTGTGGATCTTTGGATTCTCCCAGAACGGAGCAAAGGGATGTGAAATTACTGGAGCCATCCGTGAGGGGTTTTTTTGTTGGGATTAGAGCTGGAAAATCCAAACTCTTGCTGAAAAATTCCGGATATTGAGCCAGGTTTTTTTCTGGAGCTGTCTCCGAACACGGAGCGGCTTTGAGGTAAAAGAACTCAAGGAAGAATCCCTCAAAACCATCCCCAAATTATCCAAACTCCAGGACTTTCCTGTCCCTTTTCCCAGCCCGTGATGTGGGATTTTCCGGAGTGCCGGCGGGAAGAGGCCGATCCTTGTGGGATGAGCCTGGATAAGCCCGGCTTGAGTGAGCCGAGTTTAAAAGGTGCCTTTAAGCTCCTTTTTAGGGATTTAGGAATCCTGGGCTGGGGATCCACAGGGATATCCGGGTGTCAGTGCATTCCCAAAATTCCGGGTGCTTGTGTGGCTGCTCTCTGTCCTTCTGTCGCCCTTAAGGACACACCGGGATTTGGGAATTTGGGCCCAAATTCCTGTCTCTCCCTGCCCGTGGAGTGGAGATTTTCTGAAGGAGAGACTTTGGCTTTTTTTCCCAGTTTATCCTGGAAAAAAAGGAGGATGAGGAAGGAATCCTGTGGCTCTGCACAGCTCCCGGACAGGAGGGGGCAGGCAGCGGGATCGGGATCTGCTCCCAGGGAACAGGGATGGGATGAGCGGGAACAGCTTCCGGCTGTGCTGGGGGAGGCCCAGGTTGGACATCAGCAGGAATTTTTTCATGGAAAAGCTGGTTAAATATTGGAAAAGGCTGCGCTTGTGGAATTCCCATCCCTGGAAACATCCGAGGAATTCCTGGATGCGACACTCAGAGCTCTGGGGGGGATCGGGCACAGCTTGGACTCAATCTTGGAGGTCTTTTCCAAGCTCAGGGATCCCGGGATGCTGGGAGTTTAAGTCATCCCTGGGATTGTTCCAAGAAAGTTGCAGCAGAGGAGGAATTCCAATCTGGATTTTGAGGTGGGATTTTGGACACCCCGGGATGAGCTCTGAGGTGCGGCTGGAGTTTCACAGGATGGGAATTTGGTGTTCCCAGGACAGGCTGAATCCTGGAAAGGTGCTGGCCTTGGGTTGAGGGCTGCACTCCATGGCTTCGTGGTGTTTTTCCGAGGATTCTCTGATTCTGGTTCGGAATTCCAGCTGGGCTGAGGCGGGAATGGAGCGTGTTCCCGAGGAACCCGGCTTTGCTCGGCAGTTGTGGATTGCTCAGCCCCAACAGGGAATTCCTGAAGGGAACAGGGTTTTTTGGATAGGGAGAGTGTCCCTGGGGGAATTCCCATGAACTGGAGCGCAGAGAAATCCTATGAAATTCCGGGAATTCCTGGCAGGCGCTGGCATTGAGCCACGGTGTCGCTTCCATCCGTAGAGGTGCTGATGGAATTCTGCTCCCAATCCCAGGTATCCGTGGGATCCACGTTAATCCCATCCAGTCCCTTCCCTGTGGGATTCTCAATCCTCCGGCTGCTGGATTTCCAGGAAATTGGGCTGTGTTCCGTGGCCGTTTTCCTGCAGCGTCTCTCCTTGCCCCGGGATTTTCTTGGGATTCTCTTCCCAGTACATTCCCAGCCGGGAGATGGTCATGGATAACTGGTTGGAAATCGATTGATCCCATCTCCGCTATTCCCGAAAAAGCCTTGGAGGGCTGTATCCATATCCTGAATCCTGTGCGGCTTTGGGGAAGGAAATCTATCCGCTGTCCCCCGATGTCACCCAGGAAAAGGATGGAACACCTCGGGAATTTCCCCTTCCCTGGGGAATCTAATCCTGCCCCAGGTCACATCCTCATTCCTGAGCAGCAGGAGCAGCTGAGGCTCCCCCCATGGAATGGGAATCCCATGGAACGGGAATCCCCGGTGGCCACGGGCCATGGCACCTGCTGCCCTCCCTGCTGTGGGCAGAATTCCAGCTCTGGAAAACCGGGAAGAGCTCAGCAGCTCCGGAGCTGCGGCCGAGCGGACACGGGGCGGCCCAGCAGCTGCTCTGATCCGGGCTGGAGATATTCCATGCTCCCCTTGCCTGTTTTCCATGGAAGCCGTACGCAGGCTGGGATCACGCAGGGTTGGATCACGGAGGGCTTGGAATTGCAGCTGGAAAAGGAGGCTGGATTTCATTAATGAATGAATGAGTTGATGATTTTAATTGGGTTCTCCGGCTTGGGGACCTTTGGGGGTCAAGGAATGATCTTGGAGCAGGGATTGGCTCATGGGAGCAGCTCCGTCAATCCAGGGATCGAGTCGGATGCTCATCCAAGCTTTTGTTGGCCTGGTCACATTCCAGGTGGGATTGGAATGGGAAATTCAGGCAGTTCATCAGCTCCAGTTGGAATTTTGGGAAAGCTTCCAACATCAGTGTGGGGAATCCTTGTCCGCACTCGGAGCTGGCCATGGACGTGGGCTGCTGCAGGAGCTGGGATCGTGGAATCCCATGGAATTCCACAGAATAAGTTGGGTGGGAAGGACCTTAAGCTCATCCTTGAGCTGGGCAGGGAACCTCCCACTATCCCAGGCTGCTCCAAGCCTTGCCCGACTCGCTCCAGAGGGATGGGGCAGCCACAGCTTGTCTGGGAATTCCATCCCAGCCCTGCCCCAGCTCTTCCCAACTTCTGAGCCTTGCCACGCCCACGCCCTGCCCAAAAAACCGGGAATGTTGTGCCTGTGGAGGGCGGGCGGGCTTCCCTCCAACGCTGCAGCACAAACCCAGCGGAGCGGGAACCTGAGGAGATCCATTTCTGCTCAGGATTCCCGCGTCCGTGTGAGGAGCAATGGGGAATACGGGGCAGGACGCAGCAGGACACAGGAGCCAGCGAGGTCATTCCTTACTGGAGAGAGAGCCAAGGCTTTTCCTGGACTCCACAGGCTTGGGAGAGCAAGAAATTCCCCAAATTCCGGGTGCATGTGTGGCTGCTCTCTGTCCTTCTGTTGCCTTTAAGGACGCACTGGGATTTGGGAATTTGGGCCCAAATTCCTGCCTCTCCCTGCCCGTGGAGTGGAGATTTTCTGAAGGAGAGACTTTGGCTTTTTTCCCAGTTTATCCTGGAAAAAAAGGAGGATGAGGAAGGAATCCTGTGGCTCTGCACAGCTCCCGGACAGGAGGGGGCAGGCAGCGGGATCGGGATCTGCTCCCAGGGAACAGGGACGGGATGAGCGGGAACGGCTTCTGGCTGTGCTGGGGGAGGCCCAGGTGGGAAATTGGGAAAATTCCCTCCTGGAAAGGGCTGTAAACACTGGAACTGCCCCGGGAGGTTTGGAGTCCCCATCGCTCGGAATTCCCGAGGAATTCCTGGATGCGGCGCTCAGAGCTCTGGGGGGGCTGGACTCAGTCCCGGCTTGGACTCGGTGAGCTCGGAGGGCTTTTCCAAGCTCAGCAATTCCATGACTTGGGATGTGTTGATAAGGCCCCCTGTGGAGAAGCTCCAGGTCTCGGATGTCATTTGGAATTCTGTGAAATCCAGTGGCTGCTTCCAAAGAGTTCCCTGTTCCTGCCCTTGGAGTAGGTTGGATGCTCCCTGTGGATCCCGTGGCTATGCCTTTGGGAACCGGGAATTCCGGGAAGAGACAAGAGCCCTGCTTATCAAACAGTGTGGAGCGATGGTAGGAAAGCCCTCAGGAGCTCCAGGGAATGTTCAATCCAGAGGGAGCGTCCCCAGCCAGGATGTCACAAGCTGGAAGCAGCTGGGAATGTCAGGAACAGAATCTGGGACAAAAGCTGGGTGAGGAACACTGGGAAGCTGCAGCTGCTCCAGGTGGGATATCCCAATCCAATGGATTCTGGATTCGCCCTGGGAACCAACCAACCTGGCACCTGCAGCCTGGCTTTTATCCCAAACATTCCCTTGGGAGCGTGTTCCAGGGAGTGTTCCCATGGAGTTTGGGCCTGTGGGTGTGGCTTTTCCAGCGGGTAGCAGTTTTTTGGGATAAGTACAGGTCCTGTGGTTGATATTCCATGAGTGCTTATCCCTTCTCCGTGCTGTAGGGACGGAGTTAAGGATACCTGACTTGGATTTCCAGATCTTTGGAGCAGCTTTTGGACACAAATTCCCGGGGGATTCTTAATCCCAGATGTGTCCACCTGGAGCGGCGCAGGGATTTCCGTGGGATCCACCTGCACCCCCTCACCTCATCCAGGTGTGCTCCAGGATTCCTGTGTCCGGAAAGGTTTATCCCATATTTCGGTGACAAAAAGCGAGGAAAAAGGCGGCAAAATTGTCGCTTTTACACATTGCCAGGGAAGTTCAGATCTTTGGAGGGATTCAGGAGGTGGAATTTTCCTCGATATTCCCAGAACTCCTGAAACACAAACGAGGAGGAGATTCCAGTGCTGCTGGACTCCGGGGAGCTGGTTTAGCTGGAATGTGGTCGCATTCCCGCTTCCCTGTGCACACACTGCCAGCTCTGTGCTCCTGTCGGGATGCAGCGAGCCTGGATGAGATCCAGCGTCCCTCCAGAGGGCTCAGGACAGAGAAGGGATCTCTGTGTGGCAGCCAAATCCTTGGAAAAGTTCCCTGTCGGAGGGGCTGCAGAAAGCGACGGCCTCTCCCGAGGGCCGCAGCTGCTCCTCCTTGAAACTCCTGGGATTTTATGGAGAGGGAATGTGCCGTGGAAAAGCTGGAGTGGGATGTGCAGGGCTGGAGGCAGAGAGCTGTGGGGTGTTGGGAAAAATCCCACAAACCCAGTTCCTCCTCCTTTGGCACACCTGGATTTCCTTGGGGATTCTTAGGACATAGAGCCCTCCTGGAATTTTGTTGGGAACGCCGTTGTTTCCAGGGATTCAGGGAGTTAACACCATAAGCACCGACACCGTGTTGCTTTTGGGAAGGGTTGGGAATGTGCTCTGCTCTTCCCAAACAGCCTCGGAACTCATCCGAGCTTTCCAAACGTGGATTGCAGGATTCCGGGAGGTTTCTCCATGGATTTGTTGGCTGTGCCAACAGGGAAGGTGGGAACGTGGCACTTGTGCATCAAAACTTCCTGAAAAGTGGGGAGGAAACAGCCTTCCCTAAAAAATTCCATGGCAGGGTTGGAATGGGATGATCCTAAAAGTCCCTTCCAACCTAGAACGTTCCAAGATTCTCAAAAAATGCAAACTAAAAGGAAAACAAAGGCGCTTGGATCATTTGCCTTCGTGCTAAAGGCTTTTCCTTTACATCCAAGGCTGTTTCCAGCTCTTCCTTAAATCTCCGCTCTGCTCCTGAGGGAATTTTTGTCCAGTTCCCTGGGTTTTCTTGTCCAGTTCCCTGTTTTCCATGCTCAGGGAGGATGGAGGGATGGATATTCCCCCTCCTGGATCAGGGCAGGAGCTCTTTGTCCCTCAGCGGGCGAGCTTTGGGCACATTCCCTCCCCTCCCCTTCCCTCCCTTCCCACTCCCCTCAGCCCCCAAAATTCCCCGTGAGCAATTCCCAAACTCCTCTGAGGCAAAACCCACACCTTGAGCTTCTTCCCGGTGTGAATCCTGAGGTGTCCTGGCTCCGTGTCCGTGGCTCTTGGTGATGGAGCAGGGACACCCGGATCAGGAGGAGTCGCCTCCATTGCCCTTTTCCCGCCTTTTTTGTTTTGGCGGGAACTCCGGGGGCGCGTGTGGGGAAGATGAGGGGAAAAACTCTTTGTTTACCCCCGAAAGGATCCTCTGGAGAATCCTGATGATTAAACAGTGCCCAGGGAAGAGATCCACGGTTTTTCCTTCACTTCTTGGATTGGTTTTTTCCCCCATGTAAATTTCAAGGCAGTGAGTGAGTGATTTGGGAGTTTTATGTGGGGAATTTTGGGGTTCGTTTTTGCCTCATCTCTGTGGGATCAGGAGCACCGCCTTGGTCTTGGGTTTCCTCTCCCCACCCTGGGATTCTTCGGGAAGAAGAACTCTTCACCCTGGAAAACTTTGGAGTCATTCCTTATCCTAATTCCAGGAAAACCATGGATTTCTCCTGTCTGACACTGCCCCTCCTCCTCTCCACAATTCCCTCCTATTGCTCTGGGCTCCTTTCCCTTTTCACTCCAGGGATTTAATTAGAAATCCAAGGATGTTTGGAGCTGGAAAACTCCGTCGGATTCTTCCCTGTGCAGCAGGATTGCAGGAAGAAAAATTAAGGAAATGAAATATTTGCATATTAATTGTCCTTGCTGGGAGCTGAGCTGTTATTCCATGTTTCTGCTCACATTCCTGCGGGTTCTTTATCCCAATCCCAGCATTATTTTTCCCACATGGAAACAACCCCTGTGCACCGTGCAGTGCAGGGGAAGGGCTTTTCCTGGGATTTAGGGGAAAAGTTTATAGGGGAAAAATGAGCTGTTCCTGGGATGGGTGGGCCCTTCCCGTGGAATTCCACAGAGCCCAGGAGAACTCACTCTGGCTGCAGAGGGACAGGAATCCCAGGAAGTTTGGGATAAAAGTGAGCAATTTAGGTAAAAAAGGAGCACTTCTAGCCAGGCTGGAGTGCATTTCGGGAATCTGGGATTGGTGATGGTGTATCCAATGAAAAAAACACCGGGAAAGGACCCCCAAAACAACACCCAGGCCCTTGGGGCCATTTTCTCCACACCTGAGGATGTTTCCCCTCCCCCCGTTTTGGGGCCATTTTCTCCACCCCTGGGACTATTCTCTCCCCCTGTTTTGAGGCCATTTTCTCCCCTTTTGGGGGCATTTTCTCCACCCTGGGATCATTCCCTCCTCTTTTGGGGCCATTCTCTCCCCTTGTGGGGCCATTTTCTCCACCCTGGGATCATTCCCTCCTCTTTTGGGGCCATTCTCTCCCCTTTTGGGGACTTTTTCTCCACCCTGGGATCATTCCCTCCCCTTGTGGGGGCATTTTCTCCACCCCTGGGACCATTCCCTCCCCTTTTGGGGCCATTTTCTCCACCCTGGGACCATTCCCTCCCCTTGTGGGGCCATTCTCTCCCCTTTTGGGGACTTTTTCTCCACCCTGGGACCATTCCCTTCCCTTTTGGGGCCATTCTCTCCCCTTTTGGGGACTTCCTCTCCACCCTGGGACCATTCTCTCCCCTTCTGGGGCCATTTTCTCCACACTGGGATCATTCTCTCCCCTTTTGGGGCCATTCTCTCCCCTTTTGGGGCCTTTATCTCCCCTGTCGCTCTGCACCTGGCACAGGAGATAAGGGGCCAGTGCTGTGACTCTGGGAGCCTCCCCTTCCCTCATCCCCCACCACATCCCTCCAAGTCCCCAGGAAAACCCTTGGAGCTCTTCCCTAAAATCCCACATCCGCTCTCCCTGCTGATGAGGGCCAGGGGTGCTCCCGCTTTCCAGGGGTTGGAAAGATCCAGCAGCTTTTCCGTGCGTTTTACCAAAACATTGTCATATCCCAGGAGCTGTGTGGAATTTAATACTTCTTAGTTGAAAAATTCATCATTTGGGAGTGGATTTTTGGGATACTTTTACTCGGGTTTCCATATTTTTTTAGGAATTCTCTGTCACCTTTACCACAGACCTCTCCCGAGCCAAAGGATTCGTTTGTAACAGAACGGAATAACAATGATTTCCATGATTAATTAATTCTAGATCAGTTTATGGGCAGGATTAGCTGTTTAAATGGTTCAGTATTAGTTTCAATGGTATTATTTCAATTAAATAATTCATTTAACTAACATTATTTAATTTTAAAAAGGTATTTTGAGCCGGAATAGTTTTTGGTGGGAACTCTGGCGGCGTGTGGAGAATGTGAGGGGGAAAAAACTCTGTTTATCCCCACATGGATCCTCTGGAGAATCCTGATAATGAAACACAGTTGAGGGACAAGATCCACGTATTTTCCACCTGAATTTCAGCCCAATGAGTAATTTGGGAATTTATTTGGGGAATTTGGGGGTTTCTTCCCACGCTGTGTGGGAGCACTGCCTTGATCTGGGCTTTCTTCTCAACGCATCCCCCAAATTCCTGCGCTTTGCTGTTGAAAACCTCCCGATTCTTACCAATTCCTTGGAATTCCTTCTATTTCTCCTCGATTTCTTCCCTTTCCAGGTGAAAGAGCTCGTTCTGGACAACTGCAGGTCGTTCGAAGGGAAAATCGAGGGCCTCACGGATGAGTTTGAGGAGCTGGAATTCCTCAGCACAATCAACGTCGGCTTAACCTCAGTCGCAAATTTACCAAAGTTAAACAAACTCAAGAAGGTAAATTCCACCTCCCCGGGCCAAATCCGTCCCTTTTCCCTTCCCCGCCTGTGGAAAAGGGGCTGGAATGGGCTGAAATGGGATTTTTGAGGATGTTTTTGGGCCCTTTGCAGCTCGAGCTGAGCGACAACAGAATCTCAGGAGGCCTGGAAGTGTTGGCAGAGAAGTGTCCGAACCTCACGCACCTAAACCTAAGCGGCAACAAAATTAAAGATCTCGGGACAATAGAACCTCTGGTGAGTTGGGATTGCTCCAAGCAGTGGCATTCATCCCGCTCCAAAGCCCTTGGAATACCTTCCTCTATCCCAGCTTGCTCCAAGCCTGGCCTTGGGCACTTCCAGGGAATGTGGCTCCTTGAACCTGTGCCAGGGCCTTTCCCCCCTCATTCCCTCCCAAAATCCTGCTTATCCCTGGATCTAGGCACAGATCCCAAGTCCTGGTGAGTTGGTTTTGCTCCAAGGAATGGGATTAATCCCATTCCAACCCTTTGGAATAGCTCGAGCTCTCCCAGGTTGCTCCAAGCCTGTCCTTGGGCACTTCCAGGGAATGTGGCTCCTTGAACCTGTGCCAGGGCCTTTCCCTCTCCTTCCTTCCCAATATCCCGGCTAATCCAGGGATCCAGGCCCGCATCCCAAGTCCCTCTCCCTGTTCCCGGTGAGCCGCTGCTTCCCTCTAGTGGCTGCTGGGCCGGGCTCCCCCATTCCCGGCGGGAATCGCCACAGCTTCCCAGGATTCTGTGGGCTCTGGATCCATCTCCAGGCTCAAAAATTCCCATTAAAACCCCTCCAGGAGCCCTTCCCTTCATGGATCTCCTTTCCTGCAGCACTGTTAAGCTCACAGGGAGGCCTGGAGCTGCTCCCAGTGCTCCCAGTTTTCCCAGTTCCAGCCCTTTTTCCCCAGTGCTTTCCACATTAAAGGGAAGGGAGAGATTCCCTAAGAGTTGCTGTTCCTTATCCATGGATAAGCCTTAATACAAATCCTCATTTCCATGGGATTTTATTATTAGGATTCCCAAGTGCTATGGGCAGTGCAGACCTCTTCCCAAAAAGAAATCCCACAAAACCCCAGGAGCTGAATTCCTGTTCTGTTTCCATGTGTTTTTTCATTTTCCATAGGCTAAGGAAAAATCATTCCATTTTTTAAAGCTCTCTTGGCAAAATTCTTGTGTCCAAATGCTCCATTCCTGCTTCCATCTGCAAGAATTCCTTTGGGATAACTCCCTGCACATCAGTTATTCCCAGAGCAGTTCAGAGCTCTTCCCAGATTTAACTTTTGGGAAGTTCTGGACTCCAGGGAGAGCCTTTCCCATCCCAGATCCCAACTGGGAGAGCCCAAAACACCCCCGGGAATCCCTTGAGCACATTCCCCGTGGCATCCTTGCCTTCAGAGGGAATTCCTGCACCAGCAAACCTCTGGAATTCCTTTGTTTTCCCAGAAAAAGTTGGAAAACCTGAAGAGCTTAGACCTGTTCAACTGTGAGGTGACCAACTTGAACGACTACAGAGAAAACGTCTTCAAGCTGCTGCCGCAGCTGACGTACCTCGATGGATACGACCGGGATGACAAGGAAGCGCCGGATTCCGACGCCGAGGGATACGTGGAGGGCCTGGATGACGAGGAGGAGGATGAGGATGGTACGTGGGATGGAGGAGGTGGGATCACAACCCGCTCCTGGAGCTGCTGGGGGAGGAGAAGGGTGGGAGCGGCGAGCTCGGGGTCCTGAGGGAGGGAGGGAGGGGAGGGAATGAGGGGAGGGAATGAGGGGATGGAATGAGGGAATGAGGAGATGGAATGAGGGAATGAGGGGAGGGAATGAGGGAATGAGGGGATGGAATGAGGGAAAGTGCCTGAGAGAGTGAGGGGAGAGAATGAGGAGAAGAAATGAGGGAATGAGGGGAAAGAATGAGGGGAAGGACCTGAGGAAGCGAGGTGGGGGAATGAGGGGAAGGAATGAGGGGAGGGAATGAGGGGATGGAATGAGGGGATGAGGGGAAAGAATGAGGGGAAGGACCTGAGGGAATGAGGGAAAGGAATGAGGGGAGGGACCTGAGGGAATGAGGGAAAGAAATGAAGGAATGAGGGGAAGGACCTGGGTGTCCTGAAAGAATGAGGGAAAGGAATGAGGGAAAGAACTTCATTTTCCCAAAGGAATGAGGGAAAGGACCTGAGGGAATGGACCTGGATGTCCCAAAGGAATGATGGGAGAAGGATCTGAGTGTCCTGAGGGAATGAGGGAAGAGACCTCCGTTTCCCAAAGGAATGAGGGGAAGGATCTCAATGTCCTGAGGGAATGAGGGACAGGAATCAGGGAGAGGAACTGAGTGTCCCAAAGGAATGAGGGGAAGGAATGAGGGAATGGCGAGAAGGAGGAATGGTGGGAAGGAGCCAGGAAAGGAATGAGGGAATGGCGGGAAGGAGGAATGGTGGGAAGGAGCCTGGCTGGGCCTGAAGGAGCAACTTCCTCAGTTTTATCCCTAGTGAAAGACCGGGATGACAAGGAAGCACCGGATTCCGATGCCGAGGGATACGTGGAGGGCCTGGATGACGAGGAGGAGGATGAGGATGGTACGTGGGATGTGCTCCATGGGATTCCCGGCAGCTCCCGCATCCCAAAGGAATGCGGGGAGGAGGTGGCAGGGCCTGGAAAATCCCATTCCTCAATCTGGGAATGGAGGGGTGGGATAAGGAAGGAACCAAGGGAAGGGACTGAAGGAATGGAAGGAACGGGGAAGTCCTGGAATTGTGGAAATCCTCATGGAAAAGGGTGAGGGGAGAAGCAGCTTGGGCATGGAAAAAAGCAGGAATTAGGGAAGTGCATGGAAAACATGGGGGAGCTGCAGTGAATTCCCAGTTCCGAGCCAGGCCCTGAGGAAGGAACACGCCAGAATTCCAGGGAATTCTGGGGGATCCCAGTGCTTTAGGTGCCGCCTTTCCCCGGCTGCCCCGGAGCCATCCCTGGCTGCGGATCCGGCTGATCCCGGGGAATTTGCTGGATTCTCCCATCCCAGCGGCGCAGCAAAGCAGAAAAGCTGGATGTGCACTTTTCCCGGGAATGCTGAGTGGGAGCTCTGGGAAGGGCCACTTCCCAAAAGCTCCCAAACACACGGAAAACACTCCTGGGGCTCCGCACTTCCCGCTTTTCTGCTGGGAATGGTCGGATTTGGGGGCTTTCCTTTCGGGAATTCCCGAATAGGCCAGAATTTTGTGTCCCTGGGAGGGCTCCCGCTGGATAATGGGAAAGTTCTGCTCCGGATTCCTGGAATAGCCAGGATATCCTCCAGCTCCCAAATCCTTGGAAACAGTGGGAAGTGGAGCAGCCGGAGGCTCCATGAGCGACTCTGACCCTGCATTCCCAGAGCTGCTGCCAATCCCGTGCTATCCCTAAGGAATTCTCCACTTGGATTGCCAGGGTTTGGGGTGGAATGAGGAGAAGTTTTCCATGGATTTTGTTTTTCCAGAGGAGGAATACGATGATGACGCTCAGGTAGTGGAGGACGAGGAGGATGAGGAGGAGGAGGAGGAAGGGGAAGAGGAGGATGTGAGCGGAGACGAGGAGGTGAGGCTTGGAATTCCACAGCGGGAATCAGCGGGATCCGACCGGGAAGGGCTGGGCAGGAAAGGGCTCAGATCTGGGATTTGAGGAGTTTTAGGATGGGGATTCGGGAAAAATGGGATTGGGGGGAGGTGGGGGATGGGATTGAGGGAGGGGAAAAGGGATGGAAGGAGGGGAAGTGGAACTGGAGGGGGAAAATGGGATGGGAGGGAGAGAAATGGGATTGAGGGGGGGGAAATAGGATCAGAGGAGGGAAAATGGGATTGAATGGAGAATGGGATTGGGAGCGGGGAAAATGGGATTGCAGGAAAGAAAATGGGATTAGGGAGGGAAAGTGAGATGAGAGAAGGGAAAAACTGGGATTGGGAGGGTGGGAATGGGCTTGAAGGGAGAATGGGATTGAGGGGGGAAAATGGGATTGGGAGGGTGGGAATGGGATTGAGGAAGGAAAAGGGGATTGTGGGAAGCTGTTTTCCCTCTCCTGCAGCCCCGCCCCCTCTCCCACCCCTCTGGAATGTTCCTCAGCCTCCCCAATCCACCCCTGAGGCTCCGGAGGAATGCGCTCCAATAAATCCCGGTTTTCCCGGAGTCGGGAAGGGCAGCCCCGTTCCCAGGCGCAGCTCGGGAATTCCCGGCCGTTCAGTGCCGGATTCCTGCTGTTCCATCCCGAACCAGCCCCCCTGGGAAGCGGCTCCTGCCTGAGGACATTCCAAGGCCTCGGGAAAAGGGCTGTCGGGAAGGATCCCGGGCCGATGCCGAGCTTCTCATCCCGCTTTTCCTTGCCCTTGCAGGAGGACGAGGAAGGCTACAACGACGGCGAGGTGGACGACGAGGAGGACGAGGAGGAGGCCGGTACGGAGCCCGTCCCGATCCCGCTTTTCCTGCGGCTGCAGCGCCTCGCTCCCAGGGCAAACGCCGGCCCCGCCCAGCGGGAATGCCGCCGCGGCCGGGAATAACGGGAATTGTTTGTGTTTTCCAGAGGAAGAGCGGGGCCAGAAGAGGAAACGAGAGCCGGAGGACGAGGGCGACGAGGACGACTGAGGCGCCCCTTCCTTCCCGGGAGATTCCCTCTTGTGATTTGACTGTTTTTATCCCGGAATTCCCTCTTTTCCCACCTCCCGACCCTTTGGAATTCCTTTTCTTTTCCCGATTTTTTTTTTTTTTTTTTTTTCCGTTGGTTTTTTTTTCCGGATTGTAACGTTGCTGTGGGAACCGAGCGAGGGTGGGCACGGGAATAAAATCCTATTTTTACTGCCACTCCTCCTGGAATTCTTTGGGAATTTCTTCCTTTGGATCCCTTCCCGGAGTCCCTGGAGCTGCGAGAGTTGAGTAGGAACCTGAGTTTGGGAATTCTTGGAAGCGGAGCTCGGACATCCCGGAAGCGGAAACGAGGAGAGAACCGAGTTGAGATCCGTGGATGAGCCGGGATTTTCCCACCTCTGATTCCCAAATCCCCACTTTTTTCTGGGAGACACTGCTGGAATGTGAGCCAGGCCTCTTCCCTGGGGTGGGAGCGGCGCCTCGCTCCATGGTTTTTTGGGAATGGCCGCCATTTCCAGCCCCTTTTCCCCAGCGTTGGGAATTCCCCGGGCTTTTCCTCGTTGTAAATAGCGACCAAACGTCGGTTTTTTGGGAATGTTGGATTGTTCGGGATGGGGTCGGAGCTGCTCATTGGCAATCCCGGTGTGTTGTGAGTTTTCCTGGAATTTTGGGAGGGAATTCTTGGCTTTTTTGGGAATTGTTTTTTTTATTTTCAGGGGATTTTTTGGAGGGGGGGCGGGGTTTGGAGGGAATTTCTGGGGGGGAATTTTCACGGCTGGAGCGCAGCCAAATCCCTGGAAATGGCAGGCATGGAAAACAAATGGGAATCTCTCTAAAAAACCATCCCAAATTCCCAAATTTCCCAACCTCAATTCACCACTTGGAATAAACCCAACTCCTCCTGCCCTTCCCAAGCAGCTTTCTCCGGAACATCCGCCCCTAATCCCAGAGAAACCGCTTGGAAAATCCAAATTCTCCACCCAAAAAGCCAGGAATTCCAGGAGACGCCGGGAATTCCATGGAAATTCCAGAAAACTTGTATTTTCTTACCTCGTGGGAGGCAAAAACCTGGAAAATCCTTGGGGAATGTACAGATCCCACGGGAAAAATCCCTCTGGAAGTGACTTGTATTGCCCAGGAAAGCTGCCGGCTGTGGGAATCCAGCGGCTCCCGGGGTTTTTGGGGAATTTGGGGGCCCAGCAGAGCCACCTTTGGAGTTTTTTGTCTGTTTGGCTTTGAGGAATTTCAATAAAAACTTTTGATACAAATTCCGCCTCTGGAATTCCTTCCAGGAAAACACCCGGAATGGCAAAGCGGGAATGGCCGGATCGCTGCGAAACGTGTGGCTGCCGGAAAACAAGGAATGGTGGGATGAGCGGGCTGGGAAAGTGGGAATGTGGGGCTGGGAAAGGGGGAATTGGGAGGTGGAAAAAAATGGGAATGTGGGGAGGAAAGAGTGGGAATGTGGAGGTGGAACAGTGGGATTTAGAGGATGGAAAAGTGGGAATGTGGAGGTGGAAAACGCAGGATTCTAGGGATGGAAAAGTGGGAATGTGGGGAAAGAAAAGTGGGATTTTGGAGGTGGAAAAAGTGGGAATGTGGGGCTGGGAAAGTGGGATTTTTGGAAGGGAAAAGTGGGAATTTAGGGGTGGAAAAAGTGGGATTTAGAGGATGGAGAAGTGGGAATGTGGGAATCCCCCCTCGGGTCCAAAGGCTGCAGTGCAAAATTCCTAAAAACCAGACTAAATCCATCAAAATTCCCTCGGATGTGCCCCGAGGGAATTGTGCTTCCAGCAGAGCCCCGGAACGCGGGGCTGGAGCTGCGGAATCCGGGGGGGCTGGACCTGAAGGAAAAGCTTCCCTGGATTTTAAGGATATCGGGAAAAGGAGGGATCAGCCCCAGGAAATCCTCGGAAAATTCCCAATTCAAATCCGCCCGGAGCGGGTCCTCTGCGTCCTGTTCATTCCCATTCCCGATCCCAGATTTTCCTGGGAATTTTAATCTCAATTCCGGTTTTAACTTTAAGCAGGGCCCCACAAAATCCTGGAGAACGGAGCATCCCGAGAAACCCGCGGCTGGGAAGCCTCGAACAAAGGGAAAACTCCAGGAAGCAAAAGTAGGTCAGGATCCTTGGGATGAGCAGGGAGGGCTGGGAAGGGGAAACCGGGAAAGGGAAAAACCAGGAAAAGGGAAAAACTGGGAAAGGAATCATCCCACGGGACCTGGAGAGGGAAGGGGCGGATTCTGCCGGACACCGGAGCGCCCCGAGCCTTTTCCCTGAAATCCTGGAATCCCTGGAAGTGTGAGGGTGGGAAAGGTGCAATTCCAGCCTGGATTTAGGCCTGGGGAAAGCTTGGGAAAGGCTGCGAATCGATGGGAATTTGGGCATTCCTGAGGGTCCTGGAGGGGACTGGAAATCCAGGGAATGGGCGGGAGGCTTTGGAATGAAACCAGGGAGAAGGACGGTAGGGAGAAAACTGGGAATTAGGGATTCACTGCTTGGATTAAACCCTGGAAAACCCAGGGAGCCACCCAGAAATACCCGGAAAATCCACACCTATCCCCATGTCCCGATATCCCGATATCCCGGTCCTCCGGCAGTGGGAAGCCATTCCCTGTGTCCTGTCCCTCCATCCCTTGTCCCCAGTCCCTCTCCAGCTCTCCTGGAGCCCCTTTAGGCCCTGGAAGGAGCTCTGAGCTCTCCCTGGAGCCTTCTCTTCTCCAGGTGAACATTCCCAGCTCTCCCAGGCTGGCTCCAGAGGGGCTCCAGCCCTTGGAGCAGCTGCGGGGCCTCCTCTGGAATTGCTCCAGCAGCTCCACGTCCTCGGGAATTTGGGATGCGGAGCCGGAGCAGCTCCGCAGGCAGGGACAGCGGGAGATTGGGATAATCCCGCCGTTCCTGCTGGGAATGATCCCGGCACGCGGCGCCACCGCTCCGTCCCAGCCTCTGGATCCCGTCCTGTCCCTAAAACGGGAATTCCTGCTTGGAACAGCAGCCGGATGGAGACGGGGAAACGCTGGGAAGAGCCGGAGCTGTCACTGGCAGAGGGGAGCCGCAGGCGGAGCAGCGGGATCCTGGGGCAAGGCTTTTCCTGGGAATTCTGGCAAATCCCCAACCTTCGGGGAGCCCTTGGAGGAAATCCACGTTCCAAAGGCATCCCTGGAGCCACGTCCTGCTCCGGCCTCCCGAGACCTGTGCGGATTGTGCCGGAATTGGTGGGAATGTTCCTGGAGCTCGTTAACCAGCCCCACTCCCAGCCGGAATTGGCCTCGTTTCCATGGATCCAAGGAGAAACGTTGGATCTCCCCTTCCAGGGGATCAGTTAGCACGGGAGATCCCAGCGGATCCCTTGGAGGCCGTGGAATATCAGGAATCTCACCTGGATCCGCACGAGAATTCCAAGATCTCCCTAAGCATCCCTAAAAAATCCCGACCTGGATTTTCCTTCCAGGCCCGAGGCAGGATAAAGCCGGGAACGCATTCCCAACACCAGGAAAAAAAGGGGAATAAAGCTTCGAATCCCGTTTCCATGCTGGCTGCCCTCTGGATCACGAGGAATTTTGACCTGGGAATTTGGGGCCGGGAGAAAACAGGGATGGAATTTTGGGAGGATCTGTGGGAATGGGATGGGAGGAGAACGGAAAGAGAGGGAGTTTCCATGGATATCGGGAAGGAATTCCTGCCTGTGAGCGTAGGAAAGCCCTGGCACAGATTCCCAGAGAAGTTTTGGATTCCCAATCCCTGGAATTTTCCAAGGCCAGGTTGGAGTGTCCTGGGATAGCGGGAGCCGTCCCTGCCTGTGGAATGGGATTTAAATTCCTTTCCATCCCAAATTATTCCAGGATCCATCTGTGGCTGCTCCCCCCTCCGGCCACCGGCGGCTCCCTTTTCAGAGGAGCTCATCCCAGAATTTCCCTTGGGATCCCCCCAACCCTGAGGCAGGAGCAGATCCCCCGGTGCCCCTGGATGGAGAAGGAAAGGCAGGAACGCGCTGCTGGTATCCTGAAAAGATTTTATTCCATCACTATCCCGTGGGAGCATAAATAATCAGGAATGACAGCACATGGAACGCAGCAGGGAACGCCGGGAACACCGGGAACGCGGGACACGGACGGGACGGAGCCACACCAGGAGCGCCGGGAATTTCAGCAACTTGGATTGAGTGGAAATAGGGATCTCCAGGAAAAACCAGCAGGATCCGGTGTCGTTCCCTGTGCTCCGGGCAAATTCCATCAATCCCGGGATTGTCCAACGTGCCGAGCCCAGCAAGCGCTCCGGGGGTGTCCCTCGGGATCCATCCGTCAGGATCCATCCCTGGGGCAGCACCCCCAGGAATATCCTTCCCCCTGCTCCATGGCCCCTTCCCGGCGGGCAGGAGGAGGGAAAATCCCGCTTTTCACAGGCGGAGGGAGCAAAAATCCCTCTCTGGGCAGGAATTCCAGGCAGGTTTTGTTATTTTAAAGGATCTTGGAGCAGATCCCTTCCCATGGGCTGCTGCCGCCACATCCCGGCCGTGCCGCAGCCCCGGCACCGTGGAAGGATCCCGGGATCCCAGCGTGGGAAGAGTCTTGGGATCCCAACATGGGAAAGGGTCCTGGGATGGATCCCAGGATCCCACTGTGGGAAGGATCCCAGTTTTCCACCATGGGAAGAGCTCCAGGTTTCCACCATTGGAAGGATCCTGGTTTCCCACCATGGGAAGGATCCCAAGGTCCCACCATGGGAAGAATCCCAGATTCCCACCACAGGAAGGATCCCAGATTCCCACCATGGGAAGAGCTCCAGGTTTCCCACCATGGGAAGGATCCCGGTTTCCCACAACGGGAAGGATCCCAGATTCCCACCAGGGGAAGGATCCTGGTTTCCCACCAAGGGAAGGATCCCAAGCTCCCACAAGGGGAAGGATCCCAGATTCCCACACGGACACCCCCTCTGACGATCAAGCCCTTCCCACTTCCCACCCTTTTCCCAGTTCCGCTCCCGCTGTCACATCTTTGCATAGGAAAAGAAATTAATAGCAAGGAAGCATCGCGCTTTCCCGGGAATCCGCCTGGGCTGGCCCATCCCGACGGAACGGACACGGCTCCGACTTACTGGGAGCCTCCGGGCTTTCCCAGGGATCGGGTTAGAGCGGGATTAGTGCCGGACAAGACGCGCACGACGTGATTCCAGGCTCTCGGCAGCCGCGGATTCCGGAATTGTGTTGTGGGTGAGTGGATCCAAGGAATTCAGGGGCGGAGTAGAAACAAAGGAATTGATTTAGAAAACGTCCCTGGAGTCAATTGTTCTTCGGGATATTCCGGAAGTTCTTTAATTCCAGCTGCAGCTGCCGGATCCGAACGTCCTTCTGCGAGAGCTCGTCCTTCAGCCGCCGGATCTCATCCTGCTGCCGGAAGAACATCCGGAGGAGCTGGAAAAGGAGGATGGAGATGAGGGGATGGAGCTGGTGGGATCACACCAGCCACTCATCCCAGGATTTTTGGGAATGAGCCATAACTCGGCTGATTCTGGGGACAAGGGGATGGATTTGAACTGAAGGACAGGAGATTTTGATGGGATTTTGGGAAGGAATTCCTCCCTGGGAGGGTAGGGAGAGGCTGGGATGGAATTCCCAAAGAAGCTGTGGCTGCCCCTGGATCCCAGGATCCCAGCGTGGGAGAGGGTCATGGGATGGATCCCAGGCTCCCACTCTGGAAAAGGGTCGCAGGATGGATCCCGGTTTTTCACCCTGGGAAAGGGTCTTGGGATGGATGCCGGTCTCCCACTGTGGGAAAGGTCCCAGGCTCCCACCTTGGGAAGAATCCTGGGATTCTACCATGGAAAAGGGTCCTGGGATGGATCCTGGGCTCCCATCCCTAGAAGGATCCCACACTCCTGCCTCCATTGGGATAGAGATCGGCAGAGCAGTGCCTTTCCAGGTTCTTCCCATCCCATCCCATCCCATCCCATCCCATCCCATCCCATCCCATTCCCATTCCCGGGCTGCCCCACCTCGTTCTCCGTGCGGGGTGGGACGTTCTCCAGGAGGTCGATCCCGTTGACCACCACGCTTTTCTTCTCCCTCACTGGCGCCTTGAAGACGATCTTGGAATTCCTCTTGTATCCCTCCTTCAGTGACATCAGGATGGGATCTGAGGGAGAGCCGGCAGATCAGCGGGATGTGGCCCCCTCCTACATCCCGGATATTTTTGGGATATCCCCACCGGTGGCTTTACCTCTGTTGACCCCACTGAGCCACTCGTCCGGAGTCAGGGCCGGCTCCGTGCCCGGAGTCATGGGATAAATGTCCTCCTGGTACGTCTCCGACTGGGAACACGGCAAGAGAAGAGCAATGGCATCCGGGAATGCTCTCCCTGGGCACATGGGAATAATTCCCTCCCCCACAGAGGGGATGAACACCCGGATCGTTGGGAAATGTGGGGCACAGGGAGGAAATTTGGGAAGTGCTGGCTGGAGCAGAGAACCTGGGATTGCGTCCTCCACCCAGCCCTGGCCAGCACAGCTGGATTTGCTTCCCGGAAAACCCTGATCCATGCAATATTTGCCTGGAAACAACTCCCAAACCCCAGGTGAGACCGATCCCTCAGGGGAACATTCCCTACAATCATTCCCACTAAACCATGGCTGAAAGCTCCCTGGGACGTGTAAGGACAGAGAGGTCCCAGGATGGTGGGAACGGAGCCATCTGTGGGATTGCTCCAAGTGGGGCATCTCCACGACTCCGGAGCCACCCCAGACCCTCTGGATCCGGCTCATTCCCGCATTCCAGGACTCACCCGCCTCGGGACGATCATGGAGATGGGCTCGATGAGGCCCTTGAGGGTGATGAGTTTGTAGAAACGGAAAACTTCGCAGGCGGAAACGTCCAGGCCGTGCTTCGGCATCACCCCTGCGGAGAGGGACAGGGATCGGCCATCCGCATGGAATTCCCACCATGGAAAAGCCCAACCCCTCCCTGCTCTCCACTGGGACATGCGGGGCTCCACTGGATCCATCCTTGTCGTGGCTCTGAGGTGCAGAGCGGGGATGGTGGGAAAAGGATGAGCAGCTTTTATTTGGGATAATCCCGGGAATGCCGGACTGACGGCAAGGTGGGACAGCAGGAATGGTGTCCCTGGATATGGACCCGGCCAGGATCCAGCAGCACCACGTGGGGATCTCCACAGGGATGGGAATGGTGCCCTGCAGGAGCCGAAGCCGATGCTCCGGAGCCGGAATAGCGCCCACCAAATCCAACCCAATCCTAATCCAAATCCAACCCAAACCCAGCCCAATTCCAACCCAAATCCAACCTAATCCCATCCAAACCCAACCCAATCCCAACCCAATCCCAACCCAATCCCAACCCAATCCCAACCCAATCCTAATCCAAATCCAACCCAAACCCAGCCCAATTCCAATCCAAATCCAACCTAATCCCATCCAAACCCAACCCAATCCCAACCCAATCTCAACCCAATCCCAACCCAATCCTAATCCAAATCCAACCCAAACCCAGCCCAATTCCAACCCAAATCCAATCCCAACCCAAACCCAACCCCAACTCAAACCCAACCCAATCCCGATCCAGTCCCAATCCAAACACATCCCAATCCCAAACCCAATCCAATCCCAACCTGATCCCAACCCAATCCCAACCCAATCCTAACCCAATCCCAACCCAGTCCTAGTCCAATCCCAATCCAATCCCAATCCAAACCCAATCCAGTCCCAATCCAAACCCAAACCCAATCCCAGTCCCAATCCCAACCCTCTTCCCGGTGCCATGTAATCCAGCACCTTCCCCATGCACCTTTTCCCCGCTCCGGGAAGCGGAGCAGCAGCACGTCCATCCTTACCCAGTCCTTTCTGCGGAGCCGGAGAGCGGAATTCCATGAGGTAACTCAGGTAGGGCTTTTCCGAGCCGATCTCGTAGTAACGGATGTTGCCATCACCCTGGAGCAGCAGGGAAGAGGGATGGGAATGGATTTGGAAATGAGAAGGCAGATAAAAACCAGGATGAAGAGCATTTAGAGGGCAGGGACAGATGGGATACAGGGAAGGAATTCCTGCCTGGGCTGGAATTCCCAGAGAAGCCGTGGCTGCCCCAGGATCCCGGGAAGTGTCCAAGGCCAGGCTGGCCGGGGCCTGGAGCAGCCTGGGATAGGGAAAGGTGTCCCATGGCAGGGACATCCATGGAACTGGATGAGTTTTAAGCTCCCTTCCAATCCAAACTTTTCCATGATATAATTCCAGCCCCAATCCCTGGGCAATGCTGGGGGCTTTTCTGGGAATGCCACATCCCGCTGCTCCGCGCATCCCTACCTTCCCAGCCAGGTACAGCATGTGGGTGTCGGCATCGTAGAACGGGAAGAGGAGCCCCGAGAGCCCATCGATCTCCTCCTCGATCAGGGGCATGGATAAATCCTCCTGGAAAACAGGAAAATCCCGGTGTTAGCTGTGGCCCGATGGCGGTGCTGAGCGGGAATTCCAGTGGGGATGGAGTGGGGATTTGGCAGGGATGGAGCAGGAATTCCATTGGGGATGGAGCAGGATCCTGGCAGGGATGGAGCGGGAATTCCAGCAGGGATGGAGTAGGGATCTGGAAGGGATGGAGCGGCAATTCCGGCAGGGATCTGGCAGGGATGGAGCAGGAATTCCATTGGGGATGGAGCAGGGATCTGGCAGGGATGGAGCAGGAATTCCATTGGGGATGGAGCAGGGATCTGGCAGGGATGGAGCAGGAATTCCATTGGGGATGGAGCAGGGATCTGGCAGGGATGGAGCGGGAATTCCATTGGGGATGGAGCGGGATCCTGGCACCCACCTGGTCCCAGAGGGCGATCTGCCGGGTGTTCCAGCGGGACACTCCCGTGGTCAGGAGCCGTTTCGTGCTTCCCAGGAAAACCACGCGGTTGACGCGGTGGTTCTTGCAGCTGGCCTCCTGCAAGACGGGAATGAGCTCTGGAATTCCCTTTGGATCCAGCTCTCATCCCAGGAAAGCCCCTTCCGTCTCCCCCCTCGCCTCTCCCATCTCATCCCATTTTCCAGCTCTCTCCTCCAGCCAAAAATTCCCATTTTCCTGAATATCAGGGAGAACCCACCATCCTCCTCCTGCACCTTCCCCTTTCATTCCCACCATTTTCCACAAATCCTTAATTAACAACGGAATCAAAGCCTCCAACTCCTCTCCTCGGGACGAGGCCAAACCCTTCCCATCCTCTCCACACCCAGCCCGGGAACTGGATCCCGCCGCACGGAAAACATCCCACCAGGAGCCCCGCCAGCACCTTACGGACATTTTCAGCCATTCCATAGGATTCTTCCCTAAAACCTCATTCCAACCCCTCCTTCCACGGCACCTGCAGGACCCTCCCGGAGCGCGGCTCCACCACGCGCAGCTTCTTGTCCTTGCAGGTGGTGGCCAGCAGGCTGCCGTCGGCGTTGAAGGACATGCACAGGATCACGTCCGTGTGGCAGTCGATCATCTTCACCGGCTCGCCCACGTCCAGGTTCCAGATCAGCACCTGCGGGAAGGGCCTTTGGAGCCACCCGGGACGGGGGGAGGTGTTCCTGCTCTGTGGAAGCTGCCCCTGCCCTGTGGAATGTCCCCCTGGCCTTTGGAAGCTCTCCCTGCCCTATGGAAGCTGTTCCTGCCCTATGGAAGCTGTTCCTGCCCTATGGAAGTTCTCCCACCCTATGGAAGCTCTCCCTTCCCTATGGAAGCTCTCCCATGCTATGGAAGCTGTCTCTGTGCTATGGAAGCTCTCCCACCCTATGGAAGCTCTCCCTGCCCTATGGAAGCTGTCTCTGTCCTATGGAAGCTGTTCCTGCCCTATGGAAGCTGTTCCTGCCCTATGGAAGCTCTTCCCGCCCGATGGAAGCTCTCCCACCCTATGGAAGCTCTCCCACGCTATGGAAGCTCTCCCGCCCTATGGAAGCTCTCCCACCCTATGGAAGCTCTCCCATGCTATGGAAGCTCTCCCACCCTATGGAAGCTCTCCCACGCTATGGAAGCTCTCCCGCCCTATGGAAGCTCTCCCACCCTATGGAAGCTCTCCCATGCTATGGAAGCTCTCCCACCCTATGGAAGCTCTCCCACCCTATGGAAGCTCTCCCACCCTATGGAAGCTCTCCATGCCCTATGGAAGCTCTCCCGCCCTATGGAAGCTCTCCCATCCTATGGAAGCTCTCCCATCCTATGGAAGCTCTCCCGCCCTATGGAAGCTCTCCCATCCTATGGAAGCTCTCCCATGCTATGGAAGCTCTCCCACCCTATGGAAGCTCTCCCACGCTATGGAAGCTCTCCCACCCTATGGAAGCTCTCCCATGCTATGGAAGCTCTCCCACCCTATGGAAGCTCTCCCACCCTATGGAAGCTCTCCATGCCCTATGGAAGCTCTCCCGCCCTATGGAAGCTCTCCCATCCTATGGAAGCTCTCCCATCCTATGGAAGCTCTCCCGCCCTATGGAAGCTCTCCCACCCTATGGAAGCTTTCCCACCCTATGGAAGCTCTCCCTGCCCTATGGAAGCTGTTCCTGCCCTATGGAAGCTCTCCCATCCTATGGAAGCTCTCCCTGCCCTATGGAAGCTCTCCCACCCTATGGAAGCTCTCCCTGCCCTATGGAAGCTCTCCCTGCCCTATGGAAGCTCTCCCACCCTATGGAAGCTCTCCCTGCCCTATGGAAGCTCTCCCTGCCCTATGGAAGCTCTCCCTGCCCTATGGAAGCTCTCCCACCCTATGGAAGCTCTCCCTGCCCTATGGAAGCTCTCCCTGCCCTATGGAAGCTCTCCCACCCTATGGAAGCTCTCCCTGCCCTATGGAAGCTCTCCCGCCCTATGGAAGCTCTCCCTGCCCTATGGAAGCTCTCACATCCTATGGAAGCTCTCGCACCCTATGGAAGCTCTCCCTGCCCTATGGAAGCTCTCCCGCCCTATGGAAGCTCTCCCACCCTATGGAAGGCATGGAATGAGATGAGCTTTAAGCTCCCTCCAACCAAACCATTCCAGAATTCCACGACGCCGCTCTGGCCATCCGCAGGTGACTCCCAGCAGCACCAAAAGCCTGGGAAAACCCTTTGGATCGGCATTCCCGGCAGGCCTGACCTTGTAGTCGTATCCGGCGCTGAGGAGGATGTTGTTGGTGGTCGGGTGCCATTCCACGATCCCGACCCTGCGGCTGTGTCCGTACAGCTCCAACACCGCCTCCGTCATGTTCCGCTTCAGGCCGCCCTCCGGAATCTCCCAGATCCGCACCTGGAACGTGGTTCGGAACATCCCAATTCCTGTCCTTGAAAGCTCCTTCCCCAAAAAAAAGCTTCCCCAGCATTTCAGGAATTTTGGGATCAGCCCTGGTGTGGATTGTACCTCAAGGATAAATAACGGATTAACGGCTCCGGCATCCCTCGGGAAAAATCCAGCCCGGATAGACGGCCTTATCCAGGCAGGGATTTGAAATCCTCATCCCGAATTCCCGGCTTCTTCCCAGTATCCCAGATCCCACCCAGCCCTCTACTCCATGGTGAATAAAAGCTTTTCTGGGAAGTGGGAGACGGCTCCCTGTGACTCACGGCCGTGACAGGAATTCTTCCCACTCCGTGTGCTCCCTGCCAGGCTCCCAGCTAATAAAAAATGCCAGATTTATCCGGATGAGGATGAAAAGAGGAGGATCAGGAGAGGCAGGATCGGAACGGGATAAAAACTGGATCATCCCAAACCCCGGCTCTTGTCCTGCAAAACCAGGGATGGATCCCGGTTTTCCCCTTTGCACATGGGATTTTTCCTTTAGGATGCAGCCTTTGGGATGGATCACGGGATCACTGAGGTTGGAAAAGCTCTCCAGGATCATGGAGTCCAAGCTGTGATCGTTTGAACCGGCCCAGAGCGCTGAGCGCCACATCCAGGAATTCCTTGGATACCTCCCAGGATGGGGACTCCAAACCTCCCTGGGCAGCCCATTCCAATGTTTGAGCCTTTTCCATGGACAAATTCCAAGCTGAACCTTCCCTGGACACATTCCAGCCCTTCCTTGTCCCAAGACCCCAAACCCGACCCTACAAACTCCACATTTCGGGATCCTTTGGGATCAAAACTCCCGGATTTTCCAGGTGAGCTGCTCTAAAAACCACCAGCAATTTTCCCCAGGATTTAGCTCCTCTTTTCCATCTCCATGGAGAAATTCCAACCTGAACCTTCTCTGGGATCCACCCCTGGCTGCTCCCTCCTGTCAAGGATTTGTGGAGAGCCAGGAATTCCTCCCGGATCCCGTTTTTCTCCAGACTGAGCTTTCCCAGCTCCCTCAGCTGCTCCTTGTGGGAATTACCCTCTGGACCTTTCCCCAGCTTCGTTCCCATCCGGATTTGTATCCAGAAAATAAAGAAAGGGAGGGAATTCCGGCCCAGGAGCCAGGTAGGGCACAGGTTGGGAATTGATTGGCTTTGATCTCCTGGCCCTCAGCATTCCCAAAAGAAATGCCATGGAAATCCGGGAATAGAGAATCCATGGCATCGGGAGGGTGGATGGATCCGGGAAGCGCATCCCAGGATCCCGGCTCACCGAGGTGTCCTCGGAGCAGGAGGCGATGATGTTCTCAATGAAGGGGTTCCACTTGATGTCCAGCACATTTCCCTGGTGACCACAAACTTTGGGATAGTTCGGCTCGATCCGGCCGGTCTGGAAGGGAAAATCAAGGAAAACGATGGGAAAACCGTCCAAGTCAGGGAGAAGTTGGTGTTTTCAGGGATGGGAAATCGTTGGAGGAGGGAGAGCCAGCTCAGCCTGGGATGGGCCAAGGCAAGGATTGGGTTTATCCCGTCGGTATTCCCAGCTATCCAGGGGTCAGGGGTTTCTCCAAACACAGCTCCGTGGAGCTCGGTGGGAATTCACTGAATCACGGAATCATTGGGGTCGGAAAAGCGCTCCAAGATCCCGGAATCCAACCGTTCCCAGCACTAATCCGTGTCCCCAAGGGCCGCATCCGCAGGGATTTGCAATCCCTCTGGGAACGGGGCCTCCACCCCTGGCCATGGACAACTCTTTCTTTCCATGAGGGAATTTTTCTGATATCCAAAGCTCTCCTTCCACGATGGTCCGAATCCATGGGGAAAGGATGGGAAGAGATTCCAGAGGCTCCAAAGCCCCTGAGGTCAGCTCAGCCATGGGATCACGCATGAATCCCAGAATTCTGAAACAGTTTGGGTGGGAAGGGACCTTCCAGGAGATCCATTCCCAATCCCTGCCATGGCCAGGGATCCCTTCCCTAATCCCAGTTTGCTCCAAGATCATCCAACCTCGCCTGGCCTTGAAGCCTTTGGCATTTCCCTCCCAAATTTCGGAAGGGCCCTTTCCCAAGGTGCTCCTTCCCCAGGACAAACCCCAGATTCCGGGATCACCAACTCCTGCTAATCCTAAATCCGTGACCCCACAGGATGGGATCCCTCCGTGCGGATGGAAATCTTTCCCAAGCTTTTACGGAGCCTCCTGGGAAGATTCCCACCGGGATGGGCCATAGGAATCCCTTCCCTTCCTGGGAATGCTCCGGGTCCGGTTGCCGCCCCAGAGTCCTTCCCTGCTCCGTGCTGGCTCAGTGCCGGCTCCGTGCCGGATCCGTGCCGGATCCGCGCTTGGAGCGCGCGGAATAACTGGGTCAGCTCGGCACAGCCACTGAATATTTCATGGATTTTCCCTGCCGACCTTTCCTGGCTCTGTTTAATGGGAACAAAGGAATGTGCCGTCGGAACGCGCCGGGAATTGTGCCCTCGGCAGCTCGGGGAAAGCGGGAGAGCTCCGGGCACTCGGATCAGGGCCAGGGAGAGCCCCGGAGCTGCTGCTCCCAAGGTTTCTCAGGATTCATTTGCTCGTTTGGAAGCAGCATCCCGAGCTGCAGGGAGGAATTTGGGAAGGAAAAATTCCTTCCGAAGCAGGAAAGCCGGGAATATTGGTGATTCCTTAGTTCTGCATCCCAGAACCACCAGTGAATTCCTGGGATGCAATTCCCGGTTTTATCCAAGGGCTTGGCTCATTCCCCTTTTCTCGAATTTCCAATTTGCTTTGCTGTGACTTTATTCAATCCCCAGCTACCGCAGGAATTCCTGTGGAATTCCAGGTGGATGGAATTTTTAATGGCACAAATTAAAATCCCACCGCTTCTATTTGGAGGAATGAGTCGAGTGAATTCCTTCGAAAAGAAGATTCAATGGATTTTCCCCAAAATTGATCAGGATTTTAAGAGGAAAACGCTGAGTCTGATTTTTAGGGATCGTTTCTTGCAAAGAAATCCGGAATTTCGATTCATATGGGTTGAGCACAGTGGGAAAAGGACAAGGAATGTGCCATTCCCAGGGCTCCTGGAAAAGGGAAAGGAAAACCAAAGGCAATAAAAGGGAAAAAAGCCGGAAATATTCCTGGATTCCGGTTGCGTTTCCCCGTTTTTCAGTGGGACCTTGCCGGCAGCTGGGAGTTAATCCAAGGTGAATCCTAATCCCTGGATCCCTGATCCCCGGTTGAGGGAAGCGCAGTGACCCAGATTCCGGCCCTGCAGGGACTCTCCCGGCTCTGGCAGCTCCGAGGTTTTCCACGGAAAAGGCTGAAAGGAGGAAATCGTGGGAAAGGGAAAAGAATTGGGGTTCCATTGGGAAAAGGGAGAATTCCTTGGATAAATTGTTCATTTTGGGATTGGGGGTGGAGAGGGAATTCTTTCCCTGGGAATGGCCGGAATGGCAGCAGGCAGAGGGATGGAAACTGCCTGCATTCCGGAGTCTGGGATGGAGAGGGATGGAATTTTCCTCCGTGATGGGAATCCAGCAGGAATTTCCCTGTCGGATCCATCAGCACCGGATCCAAGTGTTGGGAAGAATCCCTTGGAGCAGCACAACCGCTCCGGCTACGGCTGAGTTTCACTTTTCCCGGAAATCCATCCCACAGGAGCCTTGGAGAAATCATTCCAATATCCTCAATTCCCAAAATCTGCTTTCCCCTTGGAAAACACAACCTGGCGGCGCTTCCGGAACCTCCCATTCCCTGGAGAACTCCACAAAGGCGGAAAAAATCCCTGTATTCCGCTCCATCCTTCAATCCCACATGGAAAACCTCAGCCATGGAAGCAGCATCCAGCCGGCAGCGCCTCCGGATCCCATTCCCGCATGGAAAATCCCATTCCCGCATGGAAAATCCCATTCCTGCATGGAAAATCCCATTAAGGGAGGAGCAGCCCCCACCCCCCAGGGCCGCTCTTCCCATTCCAGCAGCTTCTCCGGCTGCTCCCTGATCGGCTCCAGGAGCTGGATCAGGGAAGCGCTGCCAGAGCTGGGGGGCATTTCCCAGGAAATCCTGGAGTCTCCAGGGGCTGGAATTTGGGATAAATCCATTCCCTGGCTTTTCCAAGGATCTCCCTCCTCCTTGGGAGCCAAAGAGGAGGAAATCCCACGGAACTGAGCTCATTCCCACTTTTCCTGTTGTTCCCCGGGAGCAAATCCCGATCCCAGCTGGCTGCTCCCTCCTGTCAGGGAATTCCAGAGGGGGAAATTCCTCATCCCCCTTTTCTCCAGCCGCTTTCCCAGCCCCCCGGATCCCGGTTTTCCAGCCCCTTTCCCAACTCCATTCCCTTTCCTGGACAAATTCCAGCCCTTTCTTGTCCTGAGGCCCCAAACCCCACCCTACGAACTCCACATTCTGGGATCCTTTGGGATCAGAATTCCCAGATTTTCCAGCTCAGTTGCTCTAAAATGCACCAAAACTTTTCCCGGGATTTAGCTCCTCTTTCCCATTATCCCCAGGCCAAAAAGCAGGGAAGAAATCCGCCCTTTTTCCCGGGATGAAGGTTGAAATCCATGGAATAGAATCCCTCTTAAATTAAGGATAAATCCCATCACATCCCATCAGCTCCCTGGATCCCACTGGGAACAACCCCGAGGAGCTGCTGGAGCACAAAAGCTGCATCCCAGATTTTCGGGATCAAAGCCACGCCAGGAGCAGGAAAAGACGCTTTTCCCTGTTTTCCCTGTTTCCCTTTTGCACCTTTTCCCTCGGCTTTTCCAGCCAGGTGCATCCAGAGGAAGAAACCCGGGAATTCTCCTGCCTCCCGTGGCATTTGGGGCTCCAAAGCGGCTTTTCCCTGCTCCAAGGGCCGTGTCCGTGTGGGAATGCTGGGAACAGGCATCGAGCCCTGGGATGGGAGCTCCAGCTTCGTATCCATGGAAAACGGAGCTGCTGGGATGAGCTGGGAGTGGGAGGAGCCTCTCCCAGCACGGCTGAGCCATGGGCCACGTTCCCAAGGGATCGGGGGCTGCTGGAATCTCATCCCAGCCCAGGAACCCGGCACGGGATGAGCTCTGGGGCTCCACGACAAAGCCAAAAGGATGGAGTTTAGGGATGGGATTTAGGGATGGGATTCCTCTCCAGCTCCCAGATTTTAGGGATCAAAGCCATGCCAGGAGCAGGAACAAAAGCTTTTCCCTCTGTTCCCTGGGTCCATCCCCATCCCGGGAGCCTCCGGAGGCAGCGGGAGATGGATGAGAGTTGGGAGATGGATGAGGCTGGAATCAGAATTCCAGAGGCATCCCGGCCCCCCTCCTGGGGCCCTTTATCCTTCTGGATCCATGGGGGGATTCCAATGGGATGGGCGATTTTTCCTGGCTCATCCCTGCTTTTCATGGTCCGTGGATAATCCTGATCCGACCTCTCAGGAATTCCTTGTTCTCCCGGGCCCTGGAATGTTCTCAGGCCCTCGGGATTATTTTGGGAATCTGCTCCTTGGCACCGCAGTGGGAGCTCCCAGTGACATTCCCAAATGCCGGAGCTGCTCCTGGGATTCCCTGGATGAGCCGTGCCCAGCTTTCTGCAGAAATTCTATTCCCAAATTATGGGATAGAAACCTTGGGAAAGGCTCTGAAGGCTCCATGGGAAGCATTTTCCCCATTTCCGTAAAAATTCCCAAACACCCCCAGGATTTCTGGATAAAATTTTGGGATTAATTTCCCCCCCCCCTTCCCAGGATTTGTTTATCCCAGAAAAGGAAAAGCTGGGCTTAAGCTGTTGATTAAAAAGCCAAAAGGCCCCATAAATTCCCATTCCATGGGATTAGGGACATCCCAAAGAAATCTCAGGAATGAGCAGCCCTGTTTTCCTGGGATTCCTGTGGATTCCAGCCGGCAGAGGGGGCAGGAAAAGCTGGGACAGTGCCGCAATTCCCGACCTCGCTTCCTTGGGCTCAACCTCCGGCTTAACCGCAGACTGAATTCCCAATTTCCCGTCCCGCATCCCTCATTCCCGACCCTTTCCTGCTCTGCTCTGCTCCCAGCATTCAAATCTCATCCCGATTTTTTCCTTGGGAGCGATCCAGGTGTTTAAAGCCAGGCGGATGGCAGGGCTGGGATTCCCGGAGAATTTTTGGGATATCAGCTGGAGCAGCAATGCTGAAGAATCAGGGATTTTTTGGGAGCCTCAGGAATTCTTTTGCCGATGTTTAAAGGAATTTTCTCCCACAGACTAAAACAGGAAGAGGAAAATCCCAGGAAATTCCTTCAGGGAATCTCTCGTATCCAGAGTTTAAGGGGGAAAAGCTCCAAGGATGTGGGAATTGGAGCAGAGGCCGGAGAGAATCCTGGATTTTGTTCCTGCAGGAAAAATTCCTGCTGCTTTGAAAAGCGGGAACTTTGGGAAGAGAACATGAGAGGGAATCCAGGGAAATTTGGGAATTCCATGTGCTGTCCCATCCCAAATCCAGCCTTTTTCCCATCCCAAATCCATCCCTGCCCCATCCCAAATCCAGCCTTTTTCCCATCCCAAATCCATCCCTGCCCCATCCCAAATCCTTCCCTGCCCCATCCCAAATCCAGCCCTGTCCTATCCCAAATCCATCCCTGCCCCATCCCAAATCCTTCCCTGTCCCATCCCAAATCCATCCCTGTCCCATCCCAAATCCATCCCTGCCCCATCCCAAATCCTTCCCTGCCCCATCCCAAATCCATCCCTGCCCCATCCCAAATCCTTCCCTGCCCCATCCCAAATCCAGCCCTGTCCTATCCCAAATCCATCCCTGCCCCATCCCAAATCCTTCCCTGTCCCATCCCAAATCCAGCCCTGTCCTATCCCAAATCCATCCCTGTCCCATCCCAAATCCATCCCTGCCCCATCCCAAATCCTTCCCTGTCCCATCCCAAATCCATCCCTGCCCCATCCCAAATCCTTCCCTGCCCCATCCCAAATCCAGCCCTGCCCTGTCCCAAATCCCGCCCTGTCCATGGATGCAATGGGATGAGCTTTCAGGTCCTTTCCCACCCAAAGCATTCCAGGATTCCAGGATTCTCCCATCACTATGGAGCGAATCCTGCAGATCCCGATGCCGGTGCTCTCCTTCCCCTGCTCCCTTGGGATATTTTCACCCCGGAGCTGGGAAGAGCCTCATTCCCAACGGCCAAGGCTCGGGAATGTGGGAAGAAGGAGGAGCCAAGCTCCCTCTTCCCAAGGCACCCATCCCCTTGGATCGCTCCGTGAAAACGCCGGGAGCCGGATTTGGGATTCGGGATGTGCGGGAGGAGCAGCTGGCCCGGCCCAGATCCCGGGAGCTTTGCTGAGGGCAAAATCCAGGGAAAGGATCCAAAAATACGGCGGCAAATCCACGGAGCGGCGCCCGGTATCCGGGTTACCTCCATTAGCTGCTAATTATGGATCCCAATTAATTCGTGAGCTGCTGAATTCCAAGGAAAATGAGTTTCTCCTTAATGAGCTAATCAGGCTCCAGATAAAAACCCCCTGGAATTTATTAACTCCTCTCGCCACGGAGCATCCAGGGCCACTCCAGCCGGGATTGATGGGCCGGCTATGCCAGGATTTCCAAGGATCCCTTTGGAACAGGTGGCAAAGGGCATCCCGGCTTTTATCCCGCCGGGATTTTGCCAGGGAAAATGGGGATTTGCTGGGAATTTGGGGTCGTTCCGCAGGATTCGGGATGCAGAGGGTGCGGAAGGAGCAGGGATGGGGATGGAGCCAGAGCGCTCCGGGTGCTCAGACAAAGCTGCCGGGGATTTTTTTCTGGGAATATTAATGAGGCTCAAGCTGTGCTCGGCAATTAAATCCTGATTGGAATTCCTTCGAATTCCTTCCATCTGGAGCAGCTCCCAGAATGAAAGAGGAATTCGGGAGAGGCGGGAATGCTGCACAGGGAAAGGAATGATGGGATGGGGAGAAACGGGGAGAGCTCCTCCATTCTCCCAGCTTCCCTTCCCAGCTGGAATTTGGGGATTTGGGAATTTGGGAATTGGGTTTGGCCCTGGATTTGGTGTCCGGGAGAACGGGAGACGCTCCATGTGTGGAGTGTCTTCATGGAATGTGGGATCGGTGCATTCGTAGGGAAGGGAATGCCACTCTTCCGTGGGAATGCGGCTCTTCCAGGGCAAAATTCCTCCTGGGAATGAGCCTGGGAGCTCCTTCAGGTGCCCAGGGTGGGATGTGCATTCCAGCTGGGAATGCAGGAGAATCCCAGGGCAGTGCCCAAATTTTGGGAGCGAAGCAAAGAATCCAAGAATCCCAGAATCCTGGGATTCGGGTGGGAAGGGATTTTATCCCATTCCGATGGCCCAGCTTGCTCCAAGCTGGCCTTGAACATTCCAAGGATGGGGGAGGCACGGATTCTCTGGGAATCTGTGCCAGGGCCTCACCTCCCTCCTTGGAAAAATTCCTTTGATCCGATTTTAACGGATTCTCTTCCTGCCAAAACCCTCCCCCTTCCCTATCCAAGGTAAATTCCAGGCTCAAGGTCGCCGCCGCCGCCGGACTGACGGGAATTTCAACTTGAGATGGAGCAGATCCCGGGGGAATTCCTGGGAAAGGCCAAAGGGAATCTTGGATGGAGATGGAAAAGGAAAAGCACAACGGGAGAAGGAGGAAGATCCTGGCAGGATCAAGGATGAGTGGGATCAATCCCGCTTTTCCCATGGAAAGGAGCTGTTCCAGTGCCCGAGCACCCTCTGGATGAGGAATTTTTCCCAAATATCCAACCTGAAATCCCAAAGGGCTCCAGCCGTTCCCTTGGCTCATGGAAAGCCCAGCTAAAGGGATGAGAGGCTCCAACAAGGAGCCACGTCCTCGGAATTCCGGGATCCGAGCGGCACCGGGATGGGACTGGGCGGAGACATTCCCGCTGTCCGAAATGCCGGAAAAACTCCCCGAGAGATTCCAAAAATGCTTTTATGGGATGCTTAAATTCTTCCTAAAAAACCCCAATTCACCCCAATCCCGCCCTGTCCCATCCCAAATCCATCCCTGCCCCATCCCAAATCCCGCCCCGTCCTATCCCAAATCCCATCCTTATCCCATCCCAAATCCAGCCCTTTGCCATCCCAAATCCCGCCCCATCCTATCCCAAATCCATCCCTGCCCTATCC
Source organism: Coloeus monedula (assembly GCF_965178545.1). Lineage (NCBI taxonomy): Eukaryota > Metazoa > Chordata > Aves > Passeriformes > Corvidae > Coloeus > Coloeus monedula. The sequence goes on along the minus strand of NC_138794.1, from coordinate 12,206,869 downwards.
CAAATCCAGAATTCCTAAAAAACTCCAATTCACCAATTCACCCCACAGAAAATCCCGGGAAAAGCAGCAGGGACTGGGACACTTTGGGATGGCTCCAGCTGGGAATTCCCTTCCTAAATCTCTCATGGGATGTCGAGGAAACCCCAGGAATACCAGCAGGGAGTGGGACACCGTGGGATGGCTCCAGCCAGGAAATCCCATTCCCAGATGCTCCAAGGAAGCCCCAGGAATACCAGCAGGGACTGGGACACTGTGGGATGGCTCTGGGCAGGAATTCCCATTCCCAGAAGCCCCAAGGAAACCCCAGGAATACCAGCAGGGACTGGGACACCGTGGGATGGTTCCGAGCGGGAATTCCCATCCGGAATCTCACCTGCTCCAGCGGGATGACGAGGAAGGAGCCGCCGCCGGCGCTCTCGGTGACGATGGCGAGGAAGCGCGCGTTGACGGCGCAGAAATGGTTGTCGTGGACGTTCTTGGTGATGGGAACGCCGTCGAAGCAGTGCTCCCGGCTCGCCGCCTTCCCGTAAACATTCCGGAACTTGGAGCTGCGGTACTGCGGCCGCCATGACATCTGCGGGGAAGCGCAGGGATCAGCGTTCCCACGGAAACGCCGCGTGCCCGGCCGCTCTCCCGTCTTTAGCTGCTGGAAGGGTTGGGATGGCCCCATTCCAACAGGAACATTCCGGATGGATTTAAGCAGCCCCCCAGTGCTGGAATGGCTCCCAAAAGGCTTGGAAAGATGGCTCAGCATTCCCAAAAAACCGATTCCTGCTTGCTCTCCCATTCCTATTTCAACCTGGCGGGATACAGAAATGTTGGGATGGCCCCGATCCACCCGGAACATTCCTGGAAAATCTAAGGGATCCCCCTGGAGCGAGGAGCAGCTCCCAGAAGCTCTGAAAGCCTCGGTGCCACTGCAGAATTCCAGCCGCTCCCCTTTGGAGCGGGAATGCTCAGCTGGGCTGCGCTGGCTGCACACGACAATGGAATTAGGGCTTGGAATGTGCCGGCTTGGAAATGGATTGACCTGGATGGCGGGAGAGCGGGAATTGGAGCGGGATGGGAGCGCTGAGGGAGCGTCGGGAAGCGGGAATATTCCATGTTCATTTGTCACACGGAGCAGCACAGGAGCCAGCGGGGATCCCAAGGATCCACCAGCAGATCCTGAAAGCTCTGGTATCCTAAGGATCCACCAGCTGATCCTGGTGGATGAGGGATCCCAAGGATCCATGAGATGATCCTGAAGAATCCGGGATCCCAAGGATCCATTGCCTGATCCGGGTGGATGAGGGATCCCAAGGATCCACAAGATGATCCTGAAGAATCAGGGATCCCATGGATCCATCGCCTGATCCTGGAAGCTCAGGCTTCCTAAGGATCCATCACCTGATCCTGGTGGAAAAGGCATCCCAAGGATCCACCGGGTGATCCCGGCAAACCAAAAATCCCAAGGAAAGGGATCCCAGGGCTCCCACATGGAAAGATTTTCCCGCCCTGCAGCCGCTTCCAGAGGATGTGGCCAAAGCCCCCCCAGGGACACCAGGGAGCAAAGCCAATGGAATTCCAGCATCCCGAGGGGGACGCTGCAAACTCGGGAATTTTTCCCAGGAAGATTCCCGCATTCCCAAGCACCACTTTCCATCGGCACAGAGAAGCTGTGGCTGCCAAATCCTTGGAATATGCGAGCTCGGATGGGACTTGTAGCAGCCCGGAATAGTAGGAAGTGCCCACGGAAATCCCAGGATGGGCTTTAAGGTCTCTTTCCATCCAAAGCATTCCAGGATTCTGGGATTTACGGCGGAAAATTGTGGGAAAAGAATCCAATTTGCCGGGTGAGAGGATGGAAATCCCAAAGTTTTTACAATCCAGGCGAGAATTCCAAGCAGGAAAAAGGTTTGGAATTTCTTTCTTTCTTTCCTTTCTTTCCTTTCTTTCCTTTCTTTCCTTTCTTTCCTTTCTTTCCCCTCCACACATCCAGGCTCTTGAATCCCTGGAATTCAGGGCTGGAAAAACAATGGATTTCCTGGACGGAGACAATGGATTTGAGATTCTCCAGCGGGATGGATCCCACTCCGGCACCGGCAGCATTCCAGGCAGGGCTGACATTCCCAGCGGGAAGGAACGGAGCCCCTTTCCCGACGGAATGAGACAAAGCGCGAGAGGAAAAGGTGGGAACGGGAGCAGCTGCAGCCCCACACCGGGACTGGCCAGGAGCTTCCTCCGGCGGGAATGCTTTGGGAATGGGAACTTCCCATGGAAGCTTTGGACGTGACCCGGCCAAGGGGACAAAACCCTTCCCAAAACCTCAGGAAAACATGGAATTCCCTGTTTTCCGCTGGAATTTAAACTCTCTTTCCACTGCCTTCCAGCAACTTGGCAGCATTCCAAACCCCTGGGATATTTTTCCCACTTTCCTTGGTCTTTCCCAATGATTTGACCCAATTTTTCCTGAATTTCGTTGCCTCAGAACCTCTCGGTTTTTATCTCGATTTTTTTCCTCTCTCTGAGCATCCGTTACTCGGGAACAAAGACACGGATAACAGGAATGGGGGGAGGGAATCCGGGACTCCGGAGCAAACTGCCAGCTCTGCCCTCATTCCCTGGGAACAGCAATTCCTGGAAAACCAGGAAAAGCAAAATTCCAGCAGCTCTGCCCTCATTCCCTGGGAACAGCAATTCCTGGAAAACCAGGAAAAGCAAAATTCCAGCAGCTCAGCCCTCATTCCCTGGGAACAGCAATGCCTGGAAAACTGGGAAAAGCAAAATTCCAGCAGCTCTGCCCTCATTCCCTGGGAACAGCAATGCCTGGAAAACTGGGAAAAGCAAAATTCCAGCAGCTCTGCCCTCATTCCTTGGGAATATTCCTGCCCAGAAAACTGGGAAAGGACCCCCAGCAGCTCTGCCCTCATTCCCTGGGAATGTCCCTGCCTGGAAAACCGGGAGAAGGACCCCCAGCAGCTCTGCCCTCATTCCTTGGGAACAGCAATGCTGGAAAACCGGGAAGAGATCCCAGGAGCAGCCCCCGGCCGTGCTTGGACGCTTTCCCGCTTTCCTGGCAGCCACGGCCTTTCCCGGGAGCGGCTCTCGGCTCTGTGGGTTTGGCTTTTCAAAGGATCCTTTCATCCCTCGGGAGTCTTGGAAACAGCGGGAGCAAGGGAAAGTTCGGGAAAGGAGCTCCGGACACGGCAGAGCCCCGGCCCTAATCCCGAAAAAAACTGGATATCCTAAATATAGCTCCCGTTAATCCGCCCCGAGTGTCGGAGCTCACGGAGAACAAAAAAACCCCTGGAATTTCTGGGAGGAAGAATTCCCGCCCCTCAATCTTTTTGGTGTTTTTTTTCCTTGGAATTGGGCCCTTCCCGCTTTTGGGAAAAATCCCATCTGCCATGGATTTTTCATGGGAAAAAAGGGCTCCTTCCTCGGGATTGGCTGTTCGTGGATTCGCTTGAGTGGCGGGAAACAAAAAAAGAGGGATTTGCCTGGAAAACCACGTTGGGAAAAGGAAATCCAACGCTGAAAATTCCAGGCTTTTCAGAAGGGGGCTTTGAGGCTTTCCAAAATCCCATTATTCCCGATTTTCCTGCCTCCCTCAGAGCTTGCGACAAGGATTCCATGCCTGGGATTTTCCAGATCAAATCAAGGCTGAGTTTTGGAGGGAGAAATCCCAAATCCAAGCCAATCGCAGCCCCGTGGGCATCCTGCGCATCCCTGGGAGCCTCTGGAAGTTCTTTTCCATGGGAAAGGTCAGGAACGCCGGAGTTTGACATTCCAAGCATCAATCGCTCGTGAACTGGGCACAAATGGGAGCCGCTTTTCCAGAGGAAAATCAAGGATCTGGAATCGCTGGGGAGGAGCTGGAGCTGCCCAATCCCAGCCCACGGAGATCCCGCGGTTCCCTGGTGCAGAAAACAGGGAACAAATATGAATTTTGGGATTTTTTGGAGTGAAAAATCCCTCCCAGCCTCGCTGCCGGGCCACATTCCTGGGGGGATTCCTGGGATGGAGCCGTGATCCCAAATTCCCGGCGGATTCTGCAGGGAATCTGCACCTTGGGAGCATCAGGACTGGGGGTTTGGGAGCCTCAAGGAACAAATCCCAGAGAATTTGGTCCATTTGGGAATGGATTTGGGCTGATCCCAGATCCCGCCCAGCTGGAGGCAGGAGATGGTTTGGGATTGAGATCCAGAGCTGAAATCCAGCTGGGAAGGCTCAGAACGCGACGGCAAAGCCGCAGCCGCATCCCAATCCAGGGATCCTTCCCATTGGGAGGGGAGAACTCAGGAGCGGGAGCTGGCTGGAATTCCTGATCCAGCCTGGCAGTGGGGCCGGAATTCCCGATCCAACCTCACTGCGGGGCCAGAATTCCCAATCCAACCTCACCACGGGGCCGGAATTCCCGATCCATCCTCACCGCAGGCTGGAATTCCTGATCCAGCCTGGCCAGAGGGCCAGAATTCCTGATCCAACCTCACAACAGGCTGGAATTCCCAATCCAACCTCACCATAGGCTGGAATTCCCGATCCATCCTCACCATAGGCTGGAATTCCCAATCCAACCTCACCACAGGGCTGGAATTCCGGATTCATCCTCACCACAGGCTGGAATTCCCAATCCAACCTCACTGCGGGGCCGGAATTCCCAATCCATCCTCACCACAGACTGGAATTCCCAATCCAGCCTGGCTGCAGGGCTGGAATTCCGGATCCAACCTCACCACAGACCGGAATTCCCGATCCAGCCTCACCACAGGCTGGAATTCCCGATCCATCCTCACCGTGGGCTGGAATTCCCAATCCAGCCTGGCCATGGGGTTGGAATTCCCAATCCATCCTCACCACAGGCTGGAATTCCCAATCCAACCTCACTGCGGGGCCGGAATTCCTAATCCAGCCTGGCCAGAGGGCCAGAATTCCCAATCCAACCTCACCACAGGCTGGAATTCTCAATCCAGCCTCACCGTGGGGCCGGAATTCCCAATCCAACCTCCCTGCGGGGCTGGAATTCCCAATCCAGCCTCACTGTGGGGCTGGAATTCCTGATCCATCCCCACCACGGGGCCAGAATTCCCGATCCAGCCTCACCGCGGGATGGACGCCTCGGCCCCCCCGATGGCCAACCCAAAGCAGCGCGGGATGAGCGGTGGGAATGACGCGAATTCCCTTCGTTCCAAGGGATCTCCAGAGCGGAGCCGGCCCCTGCCGGGGGCTCCGGGCTGGCTCGGGATGTGTTTTCCATGGATTTAGTCCCGGCTGTGTGGGAATTCCCAGCTCGGGACACTCACCAGGCCGCGCTTGCTCCCGAGCACCTCAGACTTGTGCAGGTCCCTCATGGACTCGCCCAGAGCTCTGTGCAGAGAGGGAAAGGAAAACATTCCATTCACAATCCCGGGAATTCCAGGGAAAACCCCCGCTCCCTTCCTGCTGTTCCCGAGGGCCTCGGTCCGACCCCCAGCAGGGAATTTTTGGTGGCTCCGAGCCCGTCTGCTCCTCCCAGGGTTGGGATAATTCCACGTGGCAGCTCAAGCTCTTCGAGAGGATGAGGTAATTCCATAAAAATCATGGATTTGTGGTAAGAAAAGGTGGGATTATGGCATATTGGGAAGGAATTGCTCCCTAGGAAAGCGGAGGAGGGGCTGGGCAGGAATTCCCAGAGCAGCTGTGGCTGCCCCTGGATCCCTGGAATGTTCCAGGTGAGGTTGGACGGGGCTTGGAGCAGCCTGGGATAGCGACGGAATCCATGGAATCCATGGAATGTGGGAAGTGGGACATCTCCGGCCTCGTTATTCCTTCAAATCCATCTGGGTTCGGTTGGGATTCAGGGAGGGGGCAGCTGGAAGAGTTTCCCTCACTTGGATTCGGAGCAGCCTGGGACAGCGGGAATGTCCCTGCCCATGGAATGCGATCGGCTTGGAGATGCCAGCCCGAAGCATTCCGGGATTTTCTGGTTATCCCAGCAATCCCGGTTCCTGCCGAGCTGCTCCCTTAGCAGGGATATCGGGAAGGGATTCCTGGCTGGGAGGGTGGGGAGGGGCTGGGCTGGAATTCCCGGAGCAGCCGTGGCTGCCCCTGGATCCCTGGAATGTCCAAGGATGGCTCGGAGCAGCCTGGGACAGCGGGAATGGATGGATGGGGTTTGGGAATGGATGGATGGATGGGGTTTGGGAAAAGCCACTTTTCCATATGGACAAGAAGAGGGAGGAGATATCCATGTTTTTCCAGCTTGGAAAGAGCAGGAGATTGGCCGCCCAAATATTCGGGATTCATTCCATGAACACAAAGCTGGATGAACATTCCCAGAGGTTCTCCCAGCCTGGAATTGCCTGGGATTTCTCTGAAGTTGGACTTTCCAAGGATTTCCACTTCCTAGAAATCCTGGGAATGGCCTCTCCTCTCCCCAAACCTTGGGAGAAAGCTCCAAGTGAGGGCGGACGGAGCTGAGCTCTTCCCAGGAATCCTCATCCCTCCCGACCCATGGAGCTGCTTCCCGAATTCCCACAGATATCATGGAATGCTTGGAAAGGGGCAGAAATCATCCCTGGCACCCTCAGGGAGCCGAGTTTGGATCCTTTTCCCTCCAGGAAAACTCCTGGAGGAGGAAATCCAAGCTTTCCCAGACCCCACGTGCCGGGAACAATCCCAAAATTCCCCCTCTGGAAGAAATTCCGGAAAGGAGCCCAGTTTTCCTCCCACTCTGTTTGCTGAGTCCTTCCCACCCCGGGAAGCTCTGGATGGAGCACAAAGAATTCCCAGCCCCCAGAGCTGCCCCGGGGCACCACCCCCGGGATTTTCCCTCCTCCAGCTCCTTGGAATTGCATTTCCTTGAGGAAAAAGAACATTCCAGGCTCTTTCCCAACTCGAGGGGGTTTTAGGGAATTCAGAGAGGCGGAAAAGTCACTTTTCCCATTGGAATGAGCGGAACCAAGCCAGGGGCTCATCCATGGGAATGATTTCACATCCCATGACAGATCCTTGAATCCGACGGGATTTTCCAGCCGGGATTTTCCAGCAGTTCGGAGCAGGATAAGCAGGGCGGGTCTATCCCAAGGAAAAGCCTCCTGTGGGAAGATCCCATCAATCCGACCTTTCCCAAAGTCAGCTTTTTGATCGGAAAAAGTGGGAAAAGCCACATTAAAGTGGGAATTCAAGGGATGGAATTGTCAGGGAAAACGAATCCCACGGAGAAAAAATTCCTTCAGGAGATGCTGGGTGAGAGAGAGGATCAAAAAATTGCAGGAAAACTCCACCGGGAGCAGAAACACTGGGATAACCTGGGAAAAATCCCTTCCCAAGCCCCAGCTTTGCACGGGACACGAACCAGGGGAATTTATTTATCCCGGGATTTTTCCAGAGCAGGGCCCAGCGCTCCAGGGAGCAGCTCTCCCTTTCCTCCTCCGAAATTCCAACTCTTCCTGGCAACCAGCACCCTGCGGTGCCGCATCCCACAGGAAGCTCCAGCGGCTCTGTTCCCATCCCGCCTCCTTCCAAACCGCAAGGATTTTTCTCGGGAACTTTCTCCCGGCCGGGGGTGAAACTTTTCCAGCAGAAGCGACGGAACAAGAAAGGCCAAATCCAGAAATAAAAGAGCAAGGAAAACAAACAGGATCCGGTCAATATTCCAGGCTGCACATTCCCGTTTCCCGGGAAGCGCCGGAGGAGCCTGAAGGTCACGGGATGGCCGGCTCGGGATGCGGGAGGCACCGACCCCCCCTTCCCAACCCTCGGGAATCCAAGCCTGGACAAGCCTTTCCTTGTGCTCCGGCTCCCGGGATGAGCGGAACCCTCCGGAGAAAGGCAAGGGAGCCTTGTTTTCCTTGTTTTCCTTGTTTTCCTTGTTTTCCTTGCTGTTATCCTTGTTTTCCTTGTTATTCCAGCGCAGAGCCAGGAGCTGCCGGAGCAGCGGCGGTGATGTCCCTCCCCTGCCCCGCGATGTGCCTCCAATGCTGCTTTTTTCCCAGGTTTTCCTTGGATGTCTCTGGAATCGGGGCTCTCCGCTCTTCCCACCAGAGTGGCCCAAGCGATTCCCTTTTCCAGAGGTCGGGGTGATCCCACCGGGAGCTGGGATCCCTCTGGATGAGCCGCCATGGAATGCTCATCCCTGATCAGTTTTTCCAGGCCTTTTGGATCATTTCTGTAATTCATTCCTTTCCCCCTCATTCCCGAGCGTTCCCTGGATTTGATCCACAGGGATTCTTTGGGATAACAGGTCAAATTCGGGGAGGAAAGGCACGGATCAAAAATGCTCCTCCAGCCACAGGAGCGCATTCCCAGCTCCCAGCAGAGACATTCGGGATGGGAGAGGCTGCGGATGGGAGATTCCCACCCTGGGCACGGCAGCTCATCCCGGGAATGTTCCCATCCCTCTCCGGGTCCCTTGGAATCCTCACCTGCCCTGCTCTGCTCCGGCGCCTCCGGATGCCCCGGGATGGACACGGAGCTCAGGGAATCGGGGCTGCTGCAGGAGCCTGGAAAAGAGGGAAACCCTTTGGATACGGGAGCTGCCGCCTGTCCCGATTTCCAACCGGGATCGACCCCGAACTGCGAAGTTACCAAAACCGGGGAACAGGGATCATGACCCAGAGCATGTTGGGATTCACTCCAGCCCCCAGCGGAATTCCAGGGGCTGGGCTCCACAAGGATCCACATCCGGCATCCCAGTGGTTCAGGTTTACCAACCGGCATCCATGGAAACCATGGAATTCTGGAATCCTGGAATGCTTTGGGTGGGAAGGGACCTTAAATCCCTTCCTATTCCATGGGCAGGGACACTTCCCACTATCCCAGGCTGCTCCGAGCCCCATCCAAGCTTTCCTTGGACATTCCAGGGATGTGGCTCAGCCTTTGAGGCCATTCCCATTCCCAAATCCAACCGGAATTAATTCCATGACAACGATCCCTGTCCCCACCCCGGTCCCCAGCAGCTTCCCGGGAATTTTGCTGGAGTGTGGCTCTTCCCAACATTTTGGGACAGGAGGATTTTTCCAGAAGGCCCAGTTTGCTGGGATTTGCACAGCAGGTGCTGCTGGGAGAAGCCACCATTCCCAGAGGGGAAATTCCAGGTGGGAATCCTGTCGGGATGGGGCTGAGCTGTGCGGAATTACGTTTCCTTGAGGGGAACGAATATTCCAGGCTTTCTCCCAGCTTGAGGGGGTTTTTGGGAAGTCAGAGAGGGGGAAAAGCCGCTTTTCCCATTGGAATGAGCGCGAGCGAGCCAGGGGCTCATCCATGGGAATGATTCCATATCCGTAGGGAGGGCAGGCACAGCTCCTGAAATTCCCGATCCTGAAATTCCTTGGCTTTTAGGTGAGCTTGGAGCAACCAGCTGGAAAACCTCATGGATGCAGGGATGGGGCTGGTACCATTCCCAGAATTCCCACATTTCCCATCAAACCGCATTTCCTGCAGCCACGCCCCAATCTGGGCTCAGATCCTGAGGGTTGATCCCTATTTATCCCGATTTATCCCGATTTTTCCACTCCAACAACACCTTGCCCGCTTCCAGCCTTTCCCTGGCACGGCCTCTTCCAGGAATTCCACTCCCAGAGCTTTTCCCGGCGCTGCCGGAGGCTCCCGGCCCCATTCCAGCCGGAGATCCGCAGCCTTTGCCAGCGGCTCTGCCATGAACAAAGGAGCGCGGGATTTCTGGGAGCGGCGCTTGGCACGGCTCCGGGAACTCTGGGATCTGTGGATTTGGGGGGCACCAGAGCAGCTGCCTCCATCCGGAGATTTCCCCCCCTCCCCTCCGCTGCCAGATTTAGGGAATGACTCGGGAGATAGGAATCCGGGATTGGGCTCCTCAGAGCTGCGGGATGAATGGGACTATTCATCATTGGATAAAATTCCATGGAAAGGAGCGGGAAGGGGGGGGGTGGGAATGAATGGGCCTGCCCGGCTGGGTGTGAGTTACAGATCCCGCCAGGCCCCATTAACGACCCCAATTAATTCCATTGAATCCCAATTAATTCCACGGAATCCCAATTAAAACTCATTAAAAAGCTGAGGGCCGGAGTTGCCTTGGATGAGGGGAATATTCCTTGGAACAGGGATCTTCCCTTTCCAGGCTCCAATGGCTCCACAGCCCCGTTTCCAACCCTCAGCGATCCCAAAGATTGGTGACCCCACCTGGGCTTTTCCCAGGCTTTATGGACAATTTGGGAATGAGGGAAGGGAAGGGAAGGGAAGGGAAGGGAAGGGAAGGGAAGGGAAGGGAAGGGAAGGGAAGGGAAGGGAAGGGAAGGGAAGGGAAGGGAAGGGAAGGGAAGGGAAGGTGCGGGAAGGGAAGGGAAGGGAAGGGAAGGGAAGGGAAGGGAAGGGAAGGGAAGGGAAGGGAAGGGAAGGGAAGGGAAGGGAAGGGAAGGGAAGGGAAGGGAAGGGAAGGGAAGGGAAGGGAAGGGAAGGGAAGGGATAATGAGGCAGGAAATTCCCACTTCCCACTTTCCATGGATTCTCTCAATCACTATCCCAGGTTGCTCCAGCCTGGCCTTGGACACTGCCAGGGATCCAGGGGCAGCCACAGCTTCTCTGGGAATTCCAGCCCAGCCAGGAATTCCTTCCCAATATCCATCTAAATCTCCCCTTTCCCAGTGGGAAGTCATTCCCTGGCGCCCATCCCTCCATCCCTTATCCCACATCCCTCTCCAGCTCTCCTGGAGCCCCTTTGGATATCTGGAATTCTCAAGGCCAGGCTGCTCCATCAAATCCATTTTTAGCATCCCCCCGGAGAAGCTTTCCCCCTGCATTCCCAGGAAATCAATCCATGTTCTCCAATTCCCAATTCCCTGCTACCACCGCGATTCCATCGAGCTTCCCATGGATTGATCCGGTATCAGCTTTTCCATGGATCAGCATTTGCTGCGGCCACTAAATCTGCCCTTCCAAGGCGGCAGAGGACACCGGGACTTCCCACCGGGAATATCCCGGCGTTCCGACCTCCCAGCTGTGGAGAACTTCCTTAGGGCAGCACTGGTTTGATCCCAATGGGGAATAGTCGGAATTTCCTCTCTGGAATTTGGGGTTGGCTCCATTTCCTTGCTGCTCCCAGGATGAGCCATTCCCGTTCCTTCAGCTCCATGATTTTGCCAGTTAAAGCCAGAGGAGCCGTGGGATCATTCCCACATGGAATCCTCCTTTCAACAGCGTTTTTCGGGGAAAATTCCACTCATTTCAAAGCCCCTTCCCAAAATTCCCACAGCCCCAGATCCCACTGATTTATTCTGGGATTTGGGAGCAGCCTCTGGAATGGAAGTTGGGAGAACCAATGGCTCCTGCCCCAACCCAAGGTTGAATTCTCTGGTCCCTCTCTGACCGCAGAATTCCCACTTAGACATTCCCACTTGGATATTCCCATTGGACATTCCCACTTGGACATTCCCAACAATCCCGGTACCATTTTCATGGCAAAAGGAATCTCTTTCCCCTCTTTCCGTTCCCCATCCTGACTCATCCCTTCTCCCTGAAATCCTGCTTCCATCAGCTTCCCGCACCTGCTGCTTCCCAGGGCACGGCAGAGTTATCCAGGATAATTCCATGGAGGAATTCTCAAAATTTGGGATGGTTTCCCTTCCCAAAGCACAGAGACCAAACTGGACTCCACAGCAGGGATGAATTATCCCAGATTCCTACAGATCTTCCCTGGGAAAAAAAGCTGGAGTGGCCATGCCATGGTATCCATGCCATGATTCCAGGGAATTTGGGCAGCTCCCAGAGCTCACTGCAGCATTTTGGGGGAGCAGATCCCAGGATCCATCCCAGAATTTGGGTGGCAGATCCCAGGATCCCTCCCAGAATTTGGGAGCAGATCCCAGGATCCCTCCCAGAATTCTGGGTGAGGCGTGGGCTCTCCCAGCATTCCCATGGATCCAGCTCCATCCTATTTTTAATTCCCTGTTCCCAAACTCCCCCAGGAGCGGGATCTGGGCCGAGCCGCGGCTCTGGCTGCTCCTTCCCGTGGGAAGGGAGGAGGTGGATTGGGACAGGGATGGATCCAGCAGATATTCCAGCCCCCCTCCAAGGCTTTTCCCAGCCCCCACATCCCGGGAAAAGCTCATGCCTCGGGATGCTTCTGCCTGGCTTTCGTTCCCTGCTCCCGATTTTCAGCTGGATTTTCCTCCAAGGATGAATTGCTCGGGAATATTTACAACGTTTGGAAAAGCCTATCCATGATTTGCAGCTCTGCCTGGGAAGCGGCCCCGGCGTGGGAGGAGAATCCCAAATGCCTGTCCCGGATAAGGCCAGGAGCTGGGGCAGGATGCAGATCCCGGAATTCCCTGGGGCTCCCCCTTTTCCTGCCTGGCTGTGGGAACAATTCCCATCCCCAAATCCCACCATTCCAACAGCTTTGGAGCAGCTTTTCCTGAGAAACTCCCGAGAGGCAAACACTTCCCAGAAAAGCCTCTCCTCTCCCCCAGCTCCTTGTGCCGCTTCCCTTTGCCCTCTCCACATCCTGGGAATGTCGGAGCACTGGGATCTGTGTCCCAGTTTTGCCTGGAAAAGCCCTGGAATCGATGCTGTGCCAGGTCAGGAATCTGCACTTGGAATTTCTTTGGATTTCATCAATCCAGGTTGCAGGAGATCAGATCCAGAGGGAGAGCTTGGATCTAACCAAGGGAATTTTGGGACAGAGGATGGAAAACTTTTCTGTTTGATTTCCCTGAAAATCAACTGGGAATTCCCATCCTGCTGCAGGGGCTTTCCCTGGGGCCTTTTTCCTGGATAAATCCATTCCTGCTCCAAAAAAGACCCTGGGAATGAGAGCTACAAATTCCCAGCCTGGCTTCCAACCACGCCCCTGGATATCTGAGAATTTGGGAATATTTCATCCCAATTGCAGTTTTTTATAACCCCAATCCCGGCCTGCTCATCCATCCCTCTCTGGAATTGCTGGGAACACACTTTTCCCAGGATGCTGGCACAGATTGGGAATTCTGGGAATACCCAACCCCCAAGGCAGCACTGGTCACATCCCACAAGTTTTTCCTTAAGGAAAAAGATGGGGAAAAGAGGGATTCTCCCTGATTTCCCTGGGAGCCACCAGCATGGGGTTATCTGGACATTCCCACATCCCATTCCAGGATCTGGAGATGGATCAGCTCCAGTCCCGTTGGCTCCCACTCCGAGTGCCCCAAGCCAGTCTTATTCCCAATATCCTGGCCTGTTCCAATCCCTGTCACATCCCAGGGCTTCCCGGGATCATCATTCCCAGATACCACTGAGGCCATTCCAGACCCTTCCCTGCTCCATGACCTTTCCCAAGGCTGCTTCCCTGCAATGTCTGGTGACCCCCAGAGCCGTGGCTATGCCACACCCTCGGGATAGGACAGGCTTGGAGCTCTCTGCTCCCAAATCCCACAGCTCCAGGGTCTGGAATCGCCCCCTTTGCTCCACGTCACCAAATCCAGCAGGATCCGGAGCCTCTGGATGGCTCCAGGGGCACAACCTCGGCCGCGGGATGGGAGAGCGGGATCAGCTCCGAGGGATCGCGGGATGGGAAGAGCACTGGAACAGGGATCTTCCATTTCCAGATTCCACCGGCTCCTTATCCCTGTTCCCAACCCCCAGCGATCCCAAAGGTTGGTGACCCCACCCAGGCTTTTCCCAGGTTTCCTTTTCCCAACCTTCCCTGCTCCACAGGAATCCGGGAGAGCCGTGCCGGGAATGCTCCCGGATGGATTTGGGGGCTCCGCACCCCCCGCGCCCCCTCCCACCGAGCTCCCCCCGTTCGGCTCCTTAATCCCAAATCTCCCCCGCGCCATTCCCGAGGTTTTCCAAGCCATTCCAGCCACCTGTGGAGGTCCGGGAAGCTGGAAAGCGACTCAGGGAGGGGTCCCGGAGGATGCTCGGTCCGGGGGATGAGGGATTTGGGGGATGCTCGGTCCGGGGGATGCTCGGTCCGGGGGATGAGGGATTTGGGGGATGCGCAGTTCGGGGGATGAGGGATTTGGGGGATGCGCGGTCCGGGGGATGAGGGATTTGGGGGATGCTCGGTCCGGGGGATGCGCGGTCCGGGGGATGAGGGATTTGGGGGATGCGCAGTTCGGGGGATGAGGGATTCGGGGGATGCGCGGTCCGGGGGATGAGGGATTTGGGGGATGCGCGGTCCGGGGGATGCGCGGTTCGGGGTCCCAGCGCCGCTCGATTTGGGGTCAGGGGGTCTCCACTCCCCCCCCGGGTGCTCCCCCCGCGCCGCCGCCCCCTCCAAGGGTTAAAACTGCAGCAGAGCTGCGGGGCCGGAGCGGCCGCGGCCGCGGGAGGGGCTCGGCCACGAGCAAATCCCGGGAATCGGGGAGAGGAAAAGCGGGAGAGGCTCGGCCGGGAGCGGGGAAGGGCTGGGGCGGGCCGGGCTGCGCGGCACCTGCGGCCGGGTGGGGGCGGCGGCGGCGGAGGGCAGGTCCTTACCTTGGGGACAGTCATGCGGCTGGCGCGGCGGCGGGCGGGCTGGAACCGGAGCAGCGGAAAAGAAGGAGAAGGAGAAGGAGGAGAAGGAGGAGAAGGAGGAGAAGGAGGAGAAGGAGGAGAAGGAGGAGAAGGAGAAGGAGAAGCAGAAGAGGAGGAGGAGAAGGAGGAGGAGGAGGCGGAGGAGAGGGAGGAGGAGGCCGGGCTGTGCCCGCTGGCGAGCGGGGAGCGCTGCCCGCAGCTCGGCCGGTGCTCGGCGCGGCGGGGCCGTGATGTCAGCCCCGCACCGCCCCCGGGGAGCGGCCCCGCGCGGGGGGGCCCGGCCCGGCCCGCGGCCTTAACCCTTTGCGAGCCCCGGGCCGCTCCCCCGGGCCGCTTTAACCCTTTGCGAGCCCCGGTTTGGTCCCGGTGCCGCTTTAACCCTTTGCAGCCCCGGTTCGGTCCCGGTGCCGCTTTAACCCTTTGCAGCCCGGGCCCGCAGCGCGGCCGGACGGGGAGGGCTCGGCTCTGCCGCCGGCAACGCCAGAAAGGAACGCGCGGTGCCGGCGATGATTCTCCGCTGTCGTGACATGTCCCGATAGCTCCCAGAAAATCCTGGAATGCGGAGCTGGGAAGGACCTTAAAGCCCATCCCACCCCACCCCTGCCACGGCAGCGCCGCTTCCACTGCCCCAGCGCCGGCCTCGGCCGCTTCCAGCGATCCAGGGGGACGGATATTCCACAGAAATCGATCTAATCCGCCGATATTCAGATATTCCTGTATATCCCAGCATCCAGAAGGATCCATCCGCACGGAAAAGGAGATGTTTTCCCCGTTTTTATTATCGACGGTGACGCCGGCAGGGCTGGCAGCTCCGTTCTCCAGGCCCAGCTGGAAGGGACACCCGGAGTCATTTAGGACGCCGATGTCCCCTCGTGTTCCCAAACAACCCAAAACCCAGGCCCCAAAGAGCTGCCAGCAAGGGAATAAATCCTGGGGAGTTGCATCCCGATTCCCGTCTCCCCACCAAGGAAATCCCGCTCCTGGTGGCACCGATTCCAAATCAATTCCAGGTAATTTAGGGAATTCTAATAGGAATGAAATCAATGGAGGCGCGCCCCTGGCACCCATCCCTGCATCACCTCCACGCCCCAAATCCAGGAATTTTCTCCCATACTGAAATATTCCCAGGATTGCAGATGAGGGAATAAATATTTAGGGGGGGAAAAAGAACTTTTGAGCTCCTTGTTTCCAGGGAATGAAACCAGGATACGGCCCAGGCCTGGAATTCTCCAGGATTAGGTGTTGTCCCAGTTAATTTTATTTCTTTCAAAGCCACTTCCAAAGGCATTCCCAGTTTTCCTGGAAGAAAAGCACTGCCCAGAAACCAAGGATTTCCTTTTCCTAAGGAGATTATTCAGCCAAGAACCCGATGGAAGATGAGTTTTATTCCAGGGTCACGCTTCCCTGTAAAAAATCAAGGGATCTGAGAATGAGGGGAATAAAAATCCCAGATATTCCATGAAAATCGACTGTTTTTAAGGATAAACCACGTGGGCTGGGCTGGAAAATGTGGGAAAGGTTAATGCAATTAACGGGAATTAATGACATCAGCCAAGCTCTAAATCCCGGCCCACCCAGCTGTGACCTTCTCCTGAAAAAAACCCCTTTTCCCGGGATCTGGGCTGGATCAGCAGGATCCGTGTGGAACGAGAGGATGCCTGGAATGAAGCAGAGCTCAGGACAGGGAATATCCAGGCCTGGATAAGTTGGAAGAGGAGAATCCCAGTTTTTCCAAAGCCTTGGAGGATCTCCGTGTGCCGGCTGCCTCATTCCAGAGGTGGAAGCAGCAGCGCCCGGAGCCTCCTGGAGCCGCTGGAATCAATTAGCCCCAATTAACTTGGAAAAACTCGCTGGGAGCTGAACTGGGAGAGCTGGAAAAGGTAGGGATGGGATGGGAAAGCTGTAGGAAGGTGCCTGGAGCTGGGAGGATCCCGAGAATCTGGCGCTGCTGATGGCTGGATCCGGATTTTCCATGCTGTGGTAAATCCCAGCATCTCCCAAATCCCAAGTGCGGCTCAGGAGGAGCCTGGAAATGCTGGGAAAGGGGCTGGGAGTGGGGAAAGCTGGGGGAGCCCCTCATCCAAAAGCAGGAATGCTGGGGGCTCAGCTCTGGATGGGGTGGGAATTTTGGGGAATTTTTGGGAATTTGCAGCACTGCTGGTCCTGCCAAACATGGGATAATTCCCTTCCCTGAGGGAATTCCTCAAAAAATTCTGGCTCCACCAGGACAGCCCAGCAATCCCGAAGCCCGGCTTTGGGAAGACTGGGGAGGATTTGATTCCGTTTGGGATCCAAACGAAGGCAGTGACAGATCCCAGGGATTTTGTGCCTTGGGTTCAGCTTGGAATCTTTGCTGGGATCCCAACTGGATTTGCTTTCCTGGAGAGAGCTTTGTTGGAGACCTGCACGGAGAACATCCATGATCCCGCTGCAGATCCCAGCAAATGGGATGCTCCGCACCCGGAAAGAGTTCCCAGAGTTCCGATCTCCTGCTGGCACCGGGATCCGGGAGCTGTGTCCCGGCCTCCTCCAGCTGGAGCTGCTTCTCCATCCCTGAATTCCAAGCAGCACCCCTGCATCCCTCTCAGCATCAGAGATCCCAGAATTCCCAGCAGCATCCCTGAATTCCCAGCAGCATCCCTGCATCCCTCACAGCATCAGAGATCCCAGAATTCCCAGCAGCATCCCTGAATTCCCAGCAGCATCCCTGCATCCCTCACAGCATCAGAGATCCCGGAATTCCCAGCAGCACCAGAGGTCTGGATTGGTCCGTGTGCCCTCTGGAATGTGTCTCCCACAGCCCAGGACGATCCCCATGGGAAGGCCGGCGGGAATGCTCCAGCGGGACTGGATCCCGGCTGCCCCATTCCCAGGCAATCCCATTCCCAGGCTGCCCCACTCCCAGAGCTGTGGAGCAGAGTCCCGGCTGCCAGGAGTGGGAATTCCCCACCCGCGGCGTGTCCCAGGATATGGGAAGAGCGGATCCCGCTGGATGCGGCCTCGTGGAGCGGAGAATCCTTGGAGCGGAGAATTCCTGGAGGCGGCAGCAGCTCGGGCTCCCTCTCCTGGCGCTGCCGGGAGGGAATCGCTGCGGAAATCCTTGGGAATGGGAATGTGACGGGAGCGCGCGCGTGGCACGAGGAGAGCGCGCATCCCTTGGGGTGAGTGGAATTCCATGGAAATTCAGGATCAGGGATTTGAGCCGGGATAAGGAACAAAACCATTCCCAAAATCCGCTTTGGGGGTTCCCGTTCTCCCCCCCATCACCGCATGGACAATTTTCCATCCTTCCTCATCCCATCCCTGCGCTTATCCCGGAATTTCCTTTCCTGGCGCTGCCGGGCTGGATGCGAGCAATTAAATCATAGGGGAAATTGGAGCCTGGGAATGCGGGAAGAGCGGAGCGGCCGCGTCCAGGGATTGGGATCAGCACCGGACTTCACCCGGCTCAGGGAAATCTCCTGGGAAAAATCTCATCCAGCCCATCCCAAATCCAAGGATGGAGAGGCTTCCTCAGCTCCCTCCTCATTCCTTGGCTTCCCGAGCTCCAAGAATGAGCTTAACGCTTCCTTGGATGAAAATCTTGGGAAGACCCAACCCACAGCACCGGGATGGGCTCGGGGACAAGGGAGAAGCCTCTGGGACACGGAATTCCTGGAAAATCCTGGAGCTGGGATGCAGGGCCAGGATGGATTCGCTCCAGGGATGCAGCTCCAGCCCCAAATCTCCGGCTCCAGGGGTGTCCAGATGGATGGGAGATGGAAAGTGGCTGGAAGATGGGAATGCTCCAGGTTTGGGAATGACTGGGATCTGTCAGCACCGGAGCGCTGCAGGGACTGACCGTGACCCACCCAGCCATCGGATGTGGTGATCCCAATCTTTCCGTTGGACATGGTGATCCCAATCTTTCCATGACACAGAGTTTTCCCAATCTTTCCATGGGACACGGTTGTCCCAGTCTTTCTCTCAGACACAATCCCAATCTTTCCACTGGACGTGGTGATCCCAATCTTTCGTGGAGTTCCCGTAGCCCCCATGATCCCAATCCCCAGGGACAGGTGGGACCATTCCAGGTGCTCCAGGTTTTCCTCAGCACCAGCATTCCCTCTGAAATTACGGATGGTCGATCCTCCTTGGCAAAACCTGATCCTTAGGGAAAACCCCCGGAGCTGCCACCGTGGCCCATCCAGGGATTCCAGTTCCGGGACATTCCCGTTGCTGCCGGAGCCGCGTGGCCAAATTCGGCACATCCCTGGCTCTGCCCACAATTGCAGAGGAACGGGAATGCCATGGATACAGCACCCGGAGTGTCCTGGAATATCCCGGAGCCGCCGCAGCTGCCAATTACCGGGAGCGGCATGTTTGGATTCCAGAGCGGATAATTTATGGAGAAGTCAGGGCCGGGCGTTCATCCCTTTGGATGAAAGCTCCTCTGGAATAACAATACCTGGCGCCGGGAGCGCACGGACAACCTGAATCCCGGCATTGAAAGGGAGAAGATTCCATTTCCAACTGCCGGCAGCGGGAACAAACAGCTCCGTCTGCTGCCGCTTCCCTCCGCCACCGGCATCTGCTTCCCATTATCCCTGGAAAAGATCCCGCTTTTCGCAGGGAGGGGAATTCGGAGCCACTTTTACTCATTCCGAGTATGAAGTGAATGTGGAGCACATTCCGGCGGGAGAAGGGATCGGGATGAGGCAGCTCCTCCCGGTGGGAAAGCACTTCCAAAGGCTCGGGGGAGGGAGCTGGGAGCTGAAATTCCCAAGTGCTGCTGCCCTCGGCTTCCAATCCCCAGGTGACCACCAGGATTGGGAATCCCTGGGAATGGAATCTGTGGATCAGGGGGAGAAGCTTTTCCCAGTGGAAAATCACTTCCAAAGGCCCAGGAAATGGAAGTGGGAGCTGAAATTCCCATCTCCAAGTGGTGTCTTGGCTTCCAATCCCCAGGAGACCACCAGGATTTGGGATGCCTGGGAAGTGGGGATTTGGGGGAAAAGCTCTTCCCAATGGGAAAACGCTTCCAAAGGCTTGAGAGAGATGGGAACTGAAACTCCCATCTCCGAGGCTTCCAATCCCCAGGTGAGCACCAGGATTGGGGATCCCTGGGAATGGGACGTGGATGAAGTGTGGATTCCACAGGATGGGAAAAACTTGGGAGAGGATGAGGGGGAAGGGAGCAAGGCAAGAGATCCAGGGAAGAGACCAGGCTGGCTGAGGCTTGGAACAGCCTGGAATGGTGGGAATTGTCCCTGCCCATGGAATGGGATGGGTTTAAGGTCCCTTCCCACCAAAGCATTCCAGGATTCCATAAGTTTTGGTGCCTATCCCAGCTTCCTTCTTTTCTGCCCATCCGGATTTATTGTGAAGTGGGAAAGCCGAGGGATGGCAGAGGAGGAACCTGTGGGATCCTGGGAAAGCCAGGCAGGAGAGATTTAAATGAGGGATAAATGGGAAAATCCAAGGTGGTTACAGCATTCCCATGGGATGCAGGTGGGCCGAGGTGGGAATCTCCCCATGGGGGTGGCTCTGCTCCATCGCCATTCCCCAAATCCAACATTTTCCCAGAATTCTCCCAACATCCTCCACGGACTCGGAGTTATGGCGATGCCTGGATTTCTCCTGCCGAATTCCTCTCTCTTTCCAATGCTGATGGATAAAGCTCAAGGATTTGAGGGAAAAGTGGGACGGATTTTGGGATAAAACCCTGCGGCAACATCCAGGGTTACAGGGGACGTTCCCAACCCAAGCATTTGGATCCCATGGGCTCCCTGAGCTGTGGGAGCTTCCAGGAAATTCCCAGAGTTTTCCCATCCCATCATTAATCTCCCATAGGGAGCAGCGGCCAGTGGAACGGGAATGAGGGCAGGAATCTGGCAGGAATCCCACCTGAGCCTCTGGAATTGCACTGGAAGCTCGTTCCCCATCCCTCCTTGGCCTGGCTCCGGGATGGATCCAGAATTCCATGGAAACAGAGCCTGGATTTACGGCTGCCCCATTCCCGTCTGCCGCGGGAAAGCTGAGTTTGGAAACTGCGGGATCCGGTGGCAGCTCGGAAAACAGTGGGAGTCGGGCATGGAAAAGGGCTCCTGGCAGGAATCCCAGGCTGCGGGAAGCCAGCCCAGGGAATTGAAGGAGCGTTTTCCATGCCTGGACTCTGATGTTTGATGGATGAGCTCGGACTTGGCTCCAACGGGAATTTTAAAGGGGAATCCGACACCTCTGGCCTGGCTGCTCCTTCTCCCCTCGCTCCAGGAGCATTCCCAAATTTCCGTGGGGTGACGGAGCAGGGACAGAGGCACCAGGTGGCCTCCGTGTCTCCCTGCGAGCCAAGGATTCCCACGATTCCCAGGAGTGGGAGCAGGGATTGGAAAGGGCCCCTGGAGGAGCAGCTGGTGGGAGACCCCCAGAGCCCCTCATCCCTGCCAGTATTCCCAAAATTTGGACCCCCTGTCTGCCAGAAGCCATCCCAGAATTCTGGGGGCAGATTCCAAGATCCATCCCAGAATTTTGGGAGCTGATCCCAGAACTCGCTGAAGATTTGCGGGGGGTGGCTGAATTTGGGATCCATCCCAGAATTTTGGGAGGATAATCCCAGGATCCATCCCCGAATTTTGGCAGCAGATCCCAGAACTCATCCCAGAATTTTGGGCCAGATCCCAAGATCCATCTCAGAATTCCAAGAGCAGATCCCAAGATCCATCCCAACATTTTGGGAAGCAGAACCCAGGATCCATCCCAGGGGTTCCCCCGGGCCCCTCCTCCCCAGCCGCTCCCCCCCTATCCCTTTCCCAGGAATCTTTTGGGATCATCCCCGTTTTTGGGGCCCCTTTGGAGCTGCAGCTGTGGCTGCATATGCAAATGAGCTCATTAAACTGCCAGTGCTAATTAGGAGCCATTAATTAAAGGGGTCGGAGGTGGGCCCAGGTGCTCCAGGGATTTGGGGCATCCCACAGATCCTCCGGAGCAGGAATTTAGCTGGAAAAGCTCCGAATTTTTCTGCATCAGGGGAAAGTCAATCCAGGCTGATCCATGGAGAATTCCAGGTGGGATTCTGGGGATGTTTGTCCCACTGGTGGCACCTGTGGTGTCACGTGAGGGAGTGAATTCCATGGAAAACTCATCCCGAAATTCCTTGTGTTCAATGAGTTTTCCTTTAAGAGCTGCCAGTGTGGGAGAGGCTGGAATTCTGATTCCAGCTTTTTTTTTGGACCAATTCTCCAGAGCTCTGAGCTCAGCAGAGCCGCTGGATCGGGAATGAGGGATCCACATGCTCCGGCTTGGAGCTGCTCCCTGGTATCCAGAGGGACAAATCCCAATCCCAAATCCAGGTCTGGGGTGGGTTTTGGTGTTCCTGAGCATCCATCCTTCCCTGGAAAGTTGGAAAAGCCCCCTGGGAGCAGCATCCAGACCGGGATAAAATCCCTGCACTCCCCCTCGGCTCTTCCTGTGCTGAAATCTGGGAATTCGGGAATTGTTGTCATTCCTGCCCTGTGTTTACATTCCTGGTTTCCAGCCTCGCTCTTCCCAAACTCCCGAGGCAGCTGCATCCAAGGCCGGACGCCTCCCAAAGGTCAGGATCAAGGAGCTGCCGTGGGAGCAGCTGGAGCCTGGAAAAACCGAGCCTGGACACGGGAAAACTTCCTGGGAACGGATCCCAAAATGTCGGGAAGGAAGGCCGGGAAGGGGTGAGGTGGAAGCACAAAATCCTGTGGGATTTGGAGGAGCTGGCCTTGGGATCCAGGGATTTGTGGGTGCCATTCCTGCCCATGGAGAGGGATTGGAATGGGATGAGCTCCCAGCCCAAAGCATTCCATGATTCCATGACTAATTCCCGTTATCCGTAGGTTTTTCCAGGCAATCAGGGGCTTTTCCTGGATCCAGGGCTCAGCCACGCTCCAGCTGGGAGGGCACGGCCAGAGCAGCCTCCTCCTTATCCAGGGTTTTTCAGGAGTCATCCAAGGATTTTCATTTGGGGAAGACACGGGATCTTCCCTTTGGGAATGGCTTATGTAATTCCCAGATCCGCATCCAGCTGAACTCGCTCCCTGGGATGAAACATTCCCAGTTTTCCCTCCCACTCTGCCAGATTTTCACCCCCCTCTCTCTGAGATTTTTCCCTTTTTTCCCAATCTTTCCCCCCTTCTTTTCCCAGTTTTTCCCCCTTTTTTTCCCCACTTTTCCCCCCAAATTCCACCCCCCCCCCCCCTCAGTTTTTCCCCTCTCTCTCCCAGGTTTTCCCCCTTGTTTCCCAGCAGAGGTGGCACCTGGGCAGGGGTGACATCGGGCGGGGGGTGACACCCAAAGAGAGGTGGCACCCAAAGGGAGGTGACACCCAAAGAGAGGTGACACCCAAAGAGAGGTGGCACCCAAAGGGAGGTGGCACCCAAAGGGAGGTGGCAGCCACATGGAGGTGGCAGCCACATGGAGGTGGCACCCAAGTGGAGATGGCACCAGATCAGCGGTGACACCCAGAGGAGGTGGCACCTGGGCAGGGGTGACATCGAGCTGGGGGTGACAGCCAAGCAGAGGTGGCACCCAGAGGAGGTGACACCTGGCTGGGAGTGGCATCCGAGTGGAGATGGCACTGCAGGGAGGTGGCACCCGGGAAGTGGTGGCACCCAAAGAGAGGTGACACCGAGCTGGGGGTGGCAGCCACATGGAGGTGACACCTGGGCAGCGGTGACACCCAGCAGAGGTGGCCCCGAGCTGGGGGCGGCACCATCCCGGTGGAGGTGCCAGTCCCGGCGGTGCCACCAGTGTCCCCTTGAAGGCAGCCCCACCAAGGTGTGATCCCACCGGGAGAGGCCCAGCATTCCAGGCCGCAATTCCCAGCTGGAAGCCGCTCCCTGAAGGGTGGCACGGCCCTGGCAAAGGCGTCCCCATTCCCAGCCTTTCCTGCGGGACCTCATGCCAGCATTCCCGGTCGCAATTCCCGGCTGGAAGCCGCTCCCTAAAGGGTGCCGCGGCCGGAGGAGGCTGTTCCCATTCCCAATCTTTCCCGCTGTCCCTCCTCCCAGTTTCCCTCGTCCCTCCCACTCCCTCCCAATGCTCGCCCGCTGTCAGGGAGCCGGGAAAAGCTTGGGATAAGGGAAGGGATTTGGGATAGGAGCTGCCAGTCCTGCCTCCCGCCGATGCTCGGGAGCGGGCATTGGGGCAGCCGGCGATTCCATGGCCTTTCCCAGCGGGATTCTCCTGGCCTGTTCCCTCTGCCTCCTGCCCGGTGAGTGCCCAGCCCGATCCCCAAAAAGCGGGAATCGCTTGGAAAAGCCCATGGAGAAACCTTAATGCGGCTCTTTGGAAAAGTTTTGCCGGGAGCGGGAGGGAGCTGGGAAAGGATGGAGATCTTGGATGGGATTCCCGGCATCGGGATTTTCCCGAAGGATCCGATGTTGAGGGGGGGAAAGAACCACCCCCCCACCCCCCCCAAAATGAAATCCCCTTTTCCCTAAATCCAGCTTTTCTGAGGTTTGTCCCGTTGGAAAAATGGGAATGCTCGGGGTTAAAGGAGTTAGGAGCGGCTTTAGGCGGAGTTTAATTCCAGGAGCTGAGCCTGCGGCTTTTCCCCTTCTGCTCCGGGGGGGCTGGGATGGATTTTTAGGATTTTTCCCGGCTCGCTCGGGCTTTTCCTTGGAAAACGAGCCTCCCCAGCAGCGCTCATTCCCGTTTCAATCCCAGCTGGAATCCACCCGCGCTGGGAGCCACCAAGGGGGGGGGGGGGGGGACCGGGAAAAAAAAACGGGGAAAAAGAGCTTTTCCCCAGCCGCGGCAGCGCGGCCGCCGGCTCGCGCCTGCTCCAGCTGCAAACATTCCCAAACTTCCTGCTGGAAAAGGCGCCAGGACGGTTGGGGTTTTTCTGGCCGCTTTTAGGGAATTTTTTCCCTTTCTGCTGGGGGATCCTTTCAAGGGAGCCGCGGCCGAGCTGCTTTTCCTGGGATAATTGGGAACATGTGTGCCGGGATGGAGGGATTGGGGCTGCCGGCGTGGCCGCGGCTCTGGAATAGGATGCTGGAAAAATCCCGGGAGCCGGCGGAGCCCCGGGGAATTCCCCCATGGACGCGCTGCTGGTCCGTAATGGGGGGATTGTGGCAGGGGGATTTGGGAATGTGGCGGGATTTGGGAATGTGGCACAGCGGGAATTGGGATGGGTGGGATGATCCCTGCGAGGGGTCTGTCCGTGGATGGTTCTGTCCGTGGGGATTCTCATTCCCAAGAGTTTCTGACCTTGGATATTTCTGTATCCAGGCATTTCCAGCCTCGGGGGCTTCCATCCATGGATGGTTTTGTCCGTGGATGTTTTTATCCCCAGGGATTTCCATTCCCATTCCCAAACGGTTCTGGCCCTGGAAGTTTCTGTATCCCAGGATTTGTGTCCCCAGGGATTTCCATCCATGGATATTTCTATCCACGGGAATTTCCATTCCCATTCCCGACTGTTTCTGCCTCTGGAAGTTTCTGTCCCTGGATATTTCTGCCCACGGTGCTTCCTGTAGCCAAGATTTTCTGCCCCTGGAAGTTTCTGTATCCCGGGATTTGTGTCCACAGGGATTTCCATCCATGGGGGTTTCTATCCATGGATATTTCTGTCCATGGATGTTCCCACAGGGATTTCCATCCTCGAGAGTTTCTATCCATGGATGTTTCTGCCCCCGGATATTTTATCCACAAGGATCCCCATTCCCATTCCCAAACATTTTTGCCCCTGGAAGTTTCTGTATCCCGGGATTTATGCCCACAGGGATTCCCATCCTCGAGGCTTTCTATCCGTGGATGTTTCCATCCCTGGATATTTCTCCCCATTTCCATTTGGAATTTCCATTCCCATCCTGAAGTGTTTCTGCCCCTGGAATTTCCTGTATCCAGAGGTTTCTGCCCACGGGATTTGGTGCCCACAGGCATTTCCATTCCCGGCAGTTTCTGCCCCTGGATCTTTCTCCCCATGGGAATTTCCATTCCCATCCCGGAGCATTTCTGCCCCTGGATCTTCCTGCCCAGGCTGCTTCCCGGGGTATCCAGGTTTCCCGGGGTATCCAGGTTTCCCGGGGTATCCAGGTTTCCCGGTATCCAGGGATTTCTGCCCCCAGGGCTTTGTGCCTCTGGGGTGTCCGGAATGAGCCGTATCCCGGTGGGAAGGGTTCCCATTCCCGGCACTCCGCAGTGCCTCCGGACCGGGACGTGTTCAGCTCCTGGTGGATTCCTTTTTCCTGCTGTTTTCCATCTGGATCCCAGCAATTTGCAGATGTTTGGGATCTCCCAGATCTCCGGGATGAGCTCAGGGTGTTGGGATGGGATGTGAATCCATGGGAAGATCTCTCTGCTCCCTGTCCTGGCTGCTTTTCCCAAGGAAATCCCGCTCCTGGCTCTCTCCATAGCCCCGGGAGAAGCTCCAGGGCTCTGTTCCTGCTTTTCCATTGTCGCACGGGCTGGGAATTCCGTGGTGTCCCTTGCGATTGTTCCCTTCCAGTGACATTCCCAGCACGAATCCCATCCCGGGATGTTCCAAGGTATCCCGAAATTTCGGAGCAGCTCCAAGACTCTGGAGCCAAAGTGGGAGAGCCCATCCAAGGAATTCTGAGCCTCTCTTGTCCATCAACATTTCCCATGGGAATGGGTGGCCCTGGGATCACCGACGTTTCCCAGGAAATCTGGGAATTCCAGGGGGATGCGCTGAGATTCCATAAATTCCCGGGTTGGTTTTCCAGGGAAGGAATTGGCTCCTTCCCTTTCTGAAGGGTGGAATGGTTGTGGGGAACATCTGGAATTGGGAATTCCCAAGGATCCTTGGGAATGCTGGGGACTTCCTTGTGGGCGGCTGCACAGTGGGTGGGGCTTTGTCCATCCAGGATTTCGCCGGGAAAGATCCCATAAAACCCCCCCAAGGTCCTTGGAATTCTGAGCAACCACTTCCCCCAGCCTCTGGATTTCCTGGAATTTTCCCGGGAAGTGCTGCCGTTATTAATTCCTGCTTGGCGTTATCCCGGAATGCCTGAGCCTCCGTTCATCCCCAGCATTCCCGGGCTCCAAATCCCAGGATTTTCCCTAATAACTGATGCCAAACTCTGGCTTGGAGATGAGAGAGCAACCGGGAGCTGCCAGCATGCCCTTGGCAAAGCGGGATTCCCGGGAATTCGAGCCCACCCTGCCCATTCCCGGAGTTTTTTCCCAAATATTCTTCTCCTTTATAAAGTTTTCCTTGTTCAGCTGAATATTCCCTCTCCAGGAATTCCATCCCGAACTCTGGCAGTGCCAGAGCCCAGGGAAAAAAGCTGGATTTTCCTGCCAATCCAATAAAAACTGGGATATTCTTCCGGCAGCTCCCGGAATCAGAAAACTTTGGAGCAAAAGTAGCAAAATCCAGCCCCAAATTTTCATGGAAGTAGAGCCAGGCTTGGGAATCACAGGAAAGCTGCCAGGAACATTCCCAGAGTTCCTTTTTCCAGCTGGAAATCCCAAAGGGTTCAGGCAGGGAAGTTTTTCCCCCCTTTTTTCCCAGATTTTCCCCCTTCCCCCCCCAGTTTCCCCCCTTTTTTTCCGCCAGTTTTCCTTTCTTTTTTCCCGGATTTCCCCCCTTTTTTTCCCGGATTTCCCCCCTTTTTTCCCAGATTTTCCCCCTCTTTCCCCCAGTTTCCCCCCCTGCTGCCGGAGCCTTTGGAATCCTCCCTATCCTGGAGATTTCCCTTCCAAGGAGTTCTTTTTATCCTGGTTTTTCTCCTGGCACGATTTCATTCCCATTCTTCTTTCCCAAAGTTTTTCTCGTTTTCCCGAGATTTTTCCTGACAAGAATCAAAAGTTTGGATGCTCCAGAAGCTCCAAAGGAAAGGAGGAATCTGAGGCTTGGAATTCCAAGGAAGTTGCCCTTGGAATTCCAAGGAAAACCTGGATCTTGTAGTCCCTTCTTTGGGACGGTGACATCATTCCCGGCAGGAAAACCTCTCAGGCTCCTCAATCTCCTGGAGAACCTCTCCTGAGGTTCCCATGGAAGCTGGAGCCGGTTGGAAAATTCCCAATCTTTTGGAAAATTCCCAATATTTCTTTTTTTCCGTTCTTTCCATTGGAATTTTGAGGTTCTATCCATTGCTCGGAATCTTCTCTCCCAGATTTTTTCACTTCCCTGGGTCCATTCCCTGGGATTGGGATGCTCCAGCAGGAGCCACTCCCAGCTCTTCTCCCTGTTTTCCCAGAGATTTCCCATTCCATGGAATATTTCCCATCATTGGAGAGTTTCTGTTCCTTTTCCAGAGTTTTCATCCGGAAGCTGCAGCTCCTAAACCAAGGAGCCATGGACTGGGATTCTCCAATTTATCCGGCATTCCCATTCCCAAAAATCCTCTGCCTGGGTGCAAAATCAAGGCAAATTCAGAGGAAAACTCATCCCATCCTCTCCAACACTTCCAGATCTTGGAATTCTTTGTTGGGAAAACCAAATCCCTTTCCCGAAATTCCCGCCGATTCCAGGCTGCTCTCCACGCCCTTCCTGCTTTCCCTTTCCCATCATTCCAAGCCCAATCCCAGCTTCCCTCTCTGCAGCCGGGAACCGGGAGAAGCTTTTCATTCCTTTGGGAATGTGAAACAAGGTCAACGCTCCGCAGAACTTCTCGGCTCTCCTCCCTGCTCCAGGGGTTTTTTATCCCTGCTTCCCTGCGTTGCTTTTTGGAGCACTCGGAAGTTCCTTCACCTTGGATTCCGTGGTCGGATTCCGCCATTCCCCGCTGCCAGCACTGCGAACGTTCCCGTTAGCTCGGGCATTCCCGTCTATCCAAACATTCCCAGCCTGGATTTTTCCGCGGTGCCGAACTTTCCTACTGATGGATCCCTGTAAATTCCTCCTTTCCATCCCTAGAAATTCCAACACGAGCCTCTTGTCCCTGTCCTGGAGGAGGATTCCAAGGTTTTTCTTCGAATGACGCATCCAGCAGGATGCAGGGAATCGAATCCGGGATATCCTGGTTATCCGTGTCCATCCTGCCGCTCTCTCCTGGGATTTGGATCTTCCCATGGATAGCAAAGGGGCGTCTCCAGCATTCTCAAATCCAATCCTTGAGGAATTCCTGATCTCCCAATTTCCCACCTGGATCTGCTTCCAGGCAGAGGGAGGAGCTGCCAGAAAATTCCCCAAAATTTGCTCCAGGGCCAGGAAATTTCTCGGGAATTTGTCCCACATGAGCACCAGGATCCCGGGATTGGGATGCCATGGACAGGGAATTCTGTGGGAATGGGAATTTTCCAGAGGATCCTTACGGTCCTAAGCCCCAAAATGGCCCTGTCCCAGCTGGAATTCCATCCTTAGGGAGATCCCCCTCTGGAGCTGCCTCTCCTCAGCTCCTGCTCCAACAGGGAATGGGAATCCCAGCTTTGGATCCGTGGGAAAAGCCTCGGGAATGGCTGGGCTGGGAGGCTTTGGATCCTTGGGAAAAGCTCCTCGGGAATTCCGGGCTGGGAGGCTTTGGATCCTTGGGAAAAGCCTCGGGAATGGCCGGGCTGGGGAGCTCTGGATCCTTGGGAAAAGCTCCTTGGGAAAAGCCTCAGGAATGGCCAGGCTGGGAGGCTTTGGATCCTTGGGAAAAGCTCCTCGGGAATGGCTGGGCTGGGAGGCTTTGGATCCTTGGGAAAAGCCTCGGGAATTCCGGGATGGAGAGCGGAATTTTGGGAGGCTGCAGGTGAGGTGGGGCTGGAATACTTTGGAATTTCCATCCTGGCTGGGGTGGGAATGGGATCAAACCATCCCTGCTCCATGTCGGACGCTCCTGGAGCAATGCTGGGAGCAGCTTTCCCAGGATGGGCGAGCTTGGAAGCGCCTCTGGAATCACCAAATCCGACCCCAAGCGGGAGCAGCGGGAGTGGGGCTGTGGTTGGAATCATTCCATGGCTGGAGCCTTCCCAAGTTCTTGCATTCCCGGTTTATCCTCTGGCCACGTGGAATTTGGGGTTTCCAGCCAAATCCTTGCCTTTTTTCCCAGGATTCGGGCATTCCTTCAACATCGACACCAAGAGGCCCCAGATTATCCCGGGATCCAGGGAAGCTTTCTTTGGATACACGGTGCAGCAGCACGACATCGGCGGGAAGAAATGGTGAGTGGGCTCCGGAAAACCGGGAATTTTGGCGGGAATTTCAGCAGGAATTGCACAGATCCACCCCAAACCTGACAATCTCCAAGAGAATTCCCAGTTTGGGGTGGGAATTGCTGTGCCAGGATGAGGCTGATTTTGGACGTGCTGAATGGAAAGGTTTTCCTTCCAAAAAGAGGAATTGCCGGTGGGAGAATGGAATATTGGGAATTTGGGAAGGACGGGTAGGGAGCAGCTGCTCCAGGCGGGATCAGGATTCCTTGGAGGCTCTCAGGCTCCGCAAGAGCTGCAATTCCATCTGGAATTTGGGTGGGGCCATCCCGTTTTTTAGAGTTTCCGTGGAGGAGCTGGGACCTGGAGAAGTGCTCCATGGGGAATATCCATCGGGAATGTGGGATGAGCCTGGGATTGGCTCTGGTCTGGGATTTGATGCGTTTGGCTGATCCCAGGGGATCCCAGGGCTGATCCCAGGGCTGATCCCAGGGGATCCCAGGGCTGATCCCAGAGCTGATCCCGAGGCTGATCCCAGAGCTGATCCCTGGGGGATCCCAGAGCTGATCCCAGGGAATCCTGCCCAGATGTTGGCCAAGACCTTTGGTGCATTCCAGGAGCACATCCGGATGCTCCAAAGCCCCTGGAATTCCCTGGAATTCCGGATCTGCCCCCCAGGGGGATGAAGCTGGGCTTAATCCCATAATGAACGCAATGGATACTCCCGGAATTCTGGAATCCGACCTTCTCCGCCCTGCTGGGGGATCCCATGCCGTATCCCAAACCTGGCATTCCTGTTCCATGGAAGTTTGGGAATTCTCCCAATTCCACCAGGATCGGGGCTTTTTCCCAACGGGAATTGTGCATCCTATGCAAGGGGTGATGCCTTGGGATCAATGGCTCTGCATAAAAGTTGGGAATTCAGTGTTTCCCGGGATTTCCAAGCTCTCTGAGGGAAACTACTGGAAAAGCTCAATGTTGGGAATAATCCCATCCCGGTTTTATCCCTAGGAGCTGTTCCCAGCTCCATCCCAGCAGAGGGGCTGCAATTCCTGGGATATTTGGGATCTCTTATCCCATTTTTCCATGCCCCACTACTGATGGGGTGGCCAAGGGCTGGATTCCCTGGAAAACAGGAATTTTTTCCTGCTTTCCTGAGCAGGATACTGCAGCAAAGACCAACTCTGTCTGATTTTCCCAACTTTTCCCGCCAACTTTTCCCAACTTTTCCCACCAACATCCACAGGATCCACCTTTAGCTTGTCCTTCTGTTGGTTCCCTCTGCTTGGAAAAATGGAATTTTTCCAGCAGGATCCTATGGATGGACACGGACATAAAAACTCCGGACAGCGCCGTTGGAATCTGTGATTAAGCGGGAAAAAATTCCAAGGAAAAACGTGGACGCAACTAAAAAATGGAGGCAGCAACTCAAAGGAGAAATGTGGGAGCAACCAAAACCTCTGGAATAAAAACCATGGATGTGCAGAGGGAGCTGGATAATAATTCCAGGAGCTTGGTAAAAATTCCAGGAGCTTGGTAAAAATTCCAGGAGCTGGATAACAATTCCAGGAGCTGGATAATAATTCCAGGAGCTGGCAGGACACGGAAGGAACGGGAACGTTTTGAGACCCCAATTCCTGGTGAGCATCTTCCAATCGCATCCCAAAGAATTCCCCCGAATCCACTGGAATTCGGCAGACTCCGTGGTTCTCTGAGAATCCCAGCGATGGGATCCAGCTGCCAAATTCCAAGCGTGGAATCCCAGGATTTT
Source organism: Coloeus monedula (assembly GCF_965178545.1). Classification (NCBI taxonomy): domain Eukaryota; kingdom Metazoa; phylum Chordata; class Aves; order Passeriformes; family Corvidae; genus Coloeus; species Coloeus monedula. The sequence continues at coordinate 12,175,611 of NC_138794.1, read as the reverse complement.
GGCGCCTCTCCTTCAGTCTGAGCCTTTCCGTGCTGCTTTTGCCTGCTGGGAATTGTTTGGGAATGGATTCCAAGGATGTGGGGTTGGTATTTTTTTCCATAGATTTATAAAGGAATATTGGAGTGGATCCAAACAGTTCGGATTCTCCAGGTGTTTGTTTAAAGCTGGGAATTGTTCCCCCTTTTCCAAACCTTTCAAGGAACCAGCCAGCCTCACAGGTGGGGGCTGGAACTGCATCCCAGAGAGCGGAAAATCCGGGACCAAATCCATGAGGGAAGAATTCGGGTTATTAAACTCCAGGGGGGTGGGGGGGAAATTCCACGTGAATTTTTAAGGCTGGAAAAGCTCTTCCATGTGGGATTTGACTTGTGAGGGGTTTCCAGGCCTCCTTCTCCGCACTTTTTTCCCTCTTTTCCATGGAGCTGGAGGTGCCTCCTCCAGGTGGGAATGGAAAAGATGACGACAGGTGCCTGGAATTCATCCCAAAAAACACCGGAGCTCTGTGGAATTCCAGCTTCCCAGGCCTGGAGCGCTCCCGGAGCAGGCAGGGAAAGGGAGACCTGGAATTGTGGGATCAGAGCATTCCCACTGTCCAAGCTGGGGATTTTTGGGAAAAATGGGAATTCCCTGCGTTGCTGTGTTTGGGATAAAACGACCTGGAAGGAATTTTGGGATAAGGAGAGGGAATTCCTGGGAGGACGGAGGGGATTTGGGGGGATTTAAGGTTGAATCCCAAATCCAGGCAGGTTAGATGCTGTGGATGGATTTATTTGGGAGAAAGGAGCAAAGAATTGCCACAAATGTGGGATTCGTATCCCTAAAAAACATGGAAGCTCCCATGGGAACAGGAGCTCTTCCCATGGAGCTCCTGGATGTTGGTGGCCAACACAACCTGGAATCTCACGGAATTTGGGAAAAACATTCCTAGAGGTCCAAGAGCAGGGGGAAAAGGGAAAAAATTCCTTTCATCTTTCACCTTCCCCTTCCAAGTGTTTGTCCCGGTTGCTTCCCGTCATTCCAGGAGCTGTGGAATCCTGGCGAGGGGCACCCAGAGCCCCCTTCCCGGAGTTTTTGGGATGCTGGATGCTTCTGGGAAGTTCTTTCCCTATCCCAAGCTTATATCTCAAAACTCCTCCCTGGGAGCACCCCAGAGCTCCTTTTCCAAGGAATCCTGGCGAGAAGCACCCAGAGCCCCATTCCCAGATTTTTTGGGATGCTGGATGCTCCTGGGGAGTTCTTTCCCTATCCCAAGCTCGTATTCCAAAGGGAACTTCTGATCCCAAAACTCCTTTTCCAAGGAATTCTGGCGAGGGGCACCCAGAGCCCCATTCCCGCGGCTGCTCCGGGCACAGACGTGACATTCCCAGTCGGAGCCCGGCTGGAGAGGGGAATAAAAAGAGGGGGGAAAAAAGAGGGAGAAATCCTGCGGCTGGATTGGAAGCCAGAGTTGTGCTGATCTGGAAAAACACTTCCAGGGATCGCTGCTCCCAACTCCCGCCAGAGGTTTCTTGGCTGGAATTCTCCGTGGCTTGGCCGCCGCCCGAGCGCTCGGAATATTTGGGTGGAAGGGTAGGAAGTGCAGAGAATTCCATAATGTCTGCTCCCAGCTCTCCCTCCCAGCCCTGGATGCAGGATCCCACCCTATCCCTGGTTTTTTGGGGGATTTTCCCTCTTTTTGGCCTCGTTCTCAAGAAAATCCTGGCTTGGTTTGGGTCATTCCAGCCCTGCTTCCAGAGGTTGCTCTGAGCTGGATTTGAACATTCCAGGGATGGGGTGGCAACAAATCTGGGAATCTATGGTGCTTCCAAAAGGGAAGGGTTTGTTTGGGATGGAAATGGAAAACTGGGAAGAGTCGCCTGGAGAAAACTGGGATCACAGTTTTCTTGGGAATCTCCAGAGGGGAGCTGGAGGTCCCACGAGAGCCTATGGATACGTGCTGATCCCGAACGGCTCCATGGAAAATTCTGGCTGATCCAAGAACCATGGGCAGGCATCGCCTGTAAACACCTCTTTAACATCCCGAAAACCAGGAAAAAATGACGCCGAGAAAAACAGGAATGTGGCATTCCTGCTGCCCATGGTATTCCAGGGTTCCTCAGGCTGCCTTTGCTCCCAGAATCCGCTGTTTTCATGGATTTGGGGTCCGGTCATGGATTTGTCACTGCTGGAGCTGCAGCAGTGCCGCCTGGCCCCATAGCCCAGGAAATTGGGAATAACCGTTCCCGGCTGGATGAGGAGCGGCTGGAAAAGGCTGGGAGCGTTTAGGTTTGGTTTTTCAAGGGAAGAGGGGAAAACCCTGGGAAGGCTTGGAAAAACAACAGCAGGGGTGATCCGGGGGATTGGGGCACGGGAATGGCAGGAGGGGACAGGGATCGGGATTGGGACAGGGATTGGGACAGGGATCGGGACAGAGACTGGGATAGGGACAGGGATCGGGACAGGGATCAGGATTGGGATTGGGACAGGGATCGGGACAGAGACTGGGATAGGGACAGGGATCGGGATTGGCATCGGGACAGGGATTGGGACAGAGATTGGGGCAGGGATTGGAATCAGGACAGGGACAGGGATCGGGATTGGGATCAGAACAGGGATCGGGACAGGGACAGGGATTGGGATCGGGAAAGAGACAGGAACAGGGATTGGGAAAGGGATTGGGACAGGGATCGGGACAAGGACAGGGATTGGGATGGGGACAAGGGACAGGGATTGGAATCAGGAAAGAGAGAGGGATTGGGATCGGGACAGGGATCAGGACAGGGATCAGGACAAGGCTCAAGTCCAGGATCTAGGCCTGGAATGGGATGAGCTTTAAGGTCTTTCCCACCCAAATCATTCCATAATTCCCTGATTTTGTAGGATTTGAGCCTTTCCCAGCCTGCAGATGTGGACACAACCGTCCCATTCCCAGGCTGGAGAGAAAACTGGGAATCAGGACCCAGCACTGGGCTTTGCTGGAGCTCCTGGGATATTCTCACTTCTCCTCTCCTGATTTTTTTTTTGGGATGCAAGTTAAGGATCCATCCTCAGACTGCTCGGGGCAGCCTGAGCTTTTCCCGCTTCATCCCTGTTTTATTCCCCTTTTGCTTTGCTGGGAGCAGGGAAAGGAGAGGAAGGTGAGGCAGGAATGGTTCGGTTCCAATTTTCTTCCAAAGTCTCATTTTTTCCCTCTTGGGAATCCAGGGAAAAATAGGGAGATTTGGGATCATCCCAAGGTGTGTGGAGGGGGAAAGCTTGGAAAAAGCCGGGAATGTCTCCCTTCTATGGCGGGATGCTCCAGTTGGTTTGGGATGATCGGGATTATTTGGATATTCTGGGTGATTTGGGATAACCCATCCCAAATCCTTCATTTTTTTTAAGGAGAAATCCAGGGTTTCAAGCTGCAGTTTCCAAGGAAAGGAAGAGTGGAGCAGCATCCCTAAAAACACCTTCCAAACAGCTGGAAAAGCCTTTTCCCGAGCTGCCAAGTTTCCATGAGGATTTGCCAGCTCCAGCTGATGAATCATTCCCAGTTAACTGAAAAGGGAAAACAATTCCATTGTTTTTTGGGAGACAAGAATTTCAGCTCCGGGAGCTCCACAGCCCCTTCGGATTCGTGGCAAAAGCTGGGAATGTTTGGGTTTCCTTTGAGCTCCCGGAATTGGGGAATGGGTGGGTTTGCCTCGTCATCCCGAAGGAATGATCCGACCCCCAATCCGCTGGTTTTTTGGGAATATTTAGGAGTGGGTGGTGTGATCGTGTTAATATGGGAATATCAATTAATGGAAAAGTCTCCAAGAGGATTTCTGCGGGGGGGGGGGGGGGGGGCGTGCATCCAGGTGGAGCTGCTCCGAGACGTTCATTACATTCCATTTATCCGGAATTCTTTGGGAATTGGGAATTATGCCAGGAGAGCCTCGTTTTGCCAGGTGCCTCCACCTTTATTCCTCCTCATCCCCAAGGTTTTTCCATCCCCCTTCCCCATCTTCCAGCTTTTCCCTCCTCTCCACATCCACATGGACAGTGTGGGAGAGCCTCAGGAAAACCAGCAAATTCCCAGAAAATCCCAGATTTCCCTGAGCTCCTGGATGCTGTCGAGGACAGCTCCAGCTGGGGACAATTTTCCCATCCCAAATCCCCACATTAACACTCGAGCCGTAAGACAGGAAGCGTTTCCATGAGAATCCTTGGATTCGGGAGCTTTTCCTTGGGTGAGCGGTTCCGCTTGGGAGCGCTGGGATCAAAGAATGCGATGTTTGTCCTTGGAGGAGCAGCATTTTTAAGGGATGACCATTCCCGGTCTAACCGGGAACATCTGTGCCGGTGGCTTTTCCAGCTGCTGGGAAGGGCCCTGTGGAACAAAAGAGCTCCTGTTTATCCGGAGATCCAGACTCGGACGGTTGCATCCATAGGATTTTTGGGAAGCTACCAAAAAAAGAATCCCATTTCTTTTGGGAGCGAGAGTTGCCAACAACTCGTGGTGCTGAGGATTTTTGGGATAGCCGGGAAGGAAGAGCCGGATTCCTCCGGTCCTGCGCTCTTCCTGCTTTGGGTTGCTGGGTCGAAGTGTTGTGGTCATGGAAAAGTGGGAAAAATGTTTGGATGTCCCAGAAATATCCGGCTGGAAGCTGGAATCCTTGCTGGGGGAATGGGATTTCGCAGCTCCCTTCTTTTGGAGAGCAGGGAAATTCCCGATGTCCACCAGAGATCCCAAGGTTCGGCTCCTGGTGTTTGGAACAGCCCCGGCTTGGAGAGAATTCCCTTTTCCAGGGTTTTCCTGGGAAAAATTCCTTCCCAACATCCTCACTTACCACTGGAGATCCCGATGTTCGGCTCAGAGCTGTTCACAGCAACCCCGGGTTGGAGCAAATGCCCTTTTCCAGGCTTTTGGTGGGGAAAATTCCTTGTGGATCCCAGGGGGATTTGCTGGAAGTGCTCTACCAGCTCCTTGCTTTTCCCTCTGGTTCTGCTGGATCCCTGCATCCACATCCATGTCCTGGAGACGCTCTCAGAATGAAGTGGGAGGTGCCCATGGAAGGGGTTGGGATGAGATGATTCTTAAGGCCCCTTCCATCCCAAACCATTCCATGATCCTATGGAAAGGCTCCTCCACAGGCAGCCGGAAGAAGGGCCAATCCATGGGCACCGCAGCTGATTCCGAGGGATTTGGTGCCATCCTGGAGCTGGTGCCCTGCTCCTCCCTGTGCTTCCGGACGGGCTCGGAGCCCTCCCTCCCTGCCAGGAATCTGTTCCTTGCAGCTGATGGGCACCAATTCCATAATTCCCGGCAGCAGGGAGTCACATTCCCAGCTTTTTGCTGCTCCAGCGGGAAGGGAAGGAGAAGTTGTCCTTGGGACCATGACTGAGGTTGGGACACTCTCCTGCCACTCCCAACCACAAGCAGGGAATTGGGGCTGAGGAATCCTTTTTCCCAGGGGGATTCCCGTTCTCCAGGCGCTGACGGATCCGTCTTTTCCGCAGGCTGGTGGTGGGAGCTCCGTATGAATCCAATGGGCAGCAGAAGACGGGAGACGTCTACAAGTGTCCGGTGCCGAGTGACGGCCACAGCAACTGCACCAAGCTCAACCTGGGTACGGCCCCTTCCCAAATCCCAAATGATCCCTGGAAGTGCTGAATTGGGTATCGGGAAGGAATTCCTCCCTGTGAGGGTGGGGAAGGACGAATGGAATTCCCAGAGAAGCTGTGGCCGCCCCTGGAAGTGTCCAAGGCCACGCTGGAGCAGCCTGGGATGGTGGAAGGGGTCCCTGCCCATGGAATGGGGTGGGACTGGCTTTAGAGTTCCTTTCATCCCAAATCATTCCATGATTCCCAGTTTGCTTCCCAGGCAGACAGCAAAGGGGGAGCTCTGGCTCACGGGGAGCTGCTTTTCCCAGAGAAATGGTTGGATCAGGGATTTGGGATGCGGCTCAGTGACATTTAGGATTGACAGGGCTGCCCTGGGGCTGTTTCTGCTTTCTGGGCTGTGCCATGGAGAAAACAGGGATGCACAGGGATGGATCAGCCACCGGCCCGGGAATACGGGACGAGGCGCTGAGCCCTCCAAGGGATTTCCTCCTCTCCCAGCCTCATTCCCCAAACAATTTTCCTTCCTTAGTTGTTCATCTAGGAAAAAAACCCAATCCTCACCTCACCAACCGCTTCCAAAAATGCCCCAAACCCGGAGTTCCACCGGCACAGGCTCCTCTGGCACAACTCCCGGTTGCTCCAGAGATGCCAGGGAGCGCTCCCGATCTGCCGGGAGCTGTGCCCGATGCCACCCTCTCTCCCAAGGGCGGGTGACGCTGTCCAACGTCTCGGAGCGCAAGGACAACATGCGCCTGGGCCTGAGCCTGGCCACCAACCCCCGGGACAGCAGCTTCCTGGTGAGCAGCAGGAATGTGGGAATGGGGGGCGGGAATGTGGGAATGCGCAGCGGGAATGTGGGAATGCGCAGCGGGAATGTGGGAATGCGCAGCGGGAATGGGCAGCGGGACGTCAAGGGGTGAGAGGCTCCTCTCTGGGGGTTTTGTTTGTGTGATGGAGGGAGATCGATGCGGATTTAAGGGTGAGGCACAATAAAATCAAGTAAGTTATGATGAAATGAAATGAAGTAAAAATGAAGTAAAAATAAAAGAATGTAAAAGAACAAAATAAATTAAAAATGGAATGGAATGGAATGGAATGGAATGGAATAAAGTAAAAGGAAATAAAATTATGTAAAATTACATAAAGTAAAATGAACTAAAGTAAAATGAAATAAAATTACATAAAATGAAATAAAATAAAGTAAAATGAAATTAAATAAATAAAAATTAAAATAAAATAAAATAAAATAAAATAAAAATGAAATGAAATAAAATAAAATAATGTAAAATACAGCAAAATAAAATAAAATAAATAAAAAAGAAAGTAGAATAAAAGAAAATAAACGTAAAATAAAATAAAAAGAAAATAAAAATTAAATTAAATTGTTAAATTAATTAAAGTAAAATAAAATAAAATAACATAGAAAGTAGAATAAAAGAAAATAAATATAAATGAAAATAAAAAGAAAATTAAAAATGAATTAAATTCAATTAATTAAAATAAAATAAAAATAAAATAAAAAAAATAAAAATAAAAAAGTAAAATAAAATAAAATAAAAAACCAAAAAGAAAATAAAAAATAAATTCAATTCAATTAATTAAAATAAAACATAAATAAAACAAAATAAATAGAAAATAAAAATAAATAAAAATAAAAACATAAAATAAAATAAATAGAAAATAGAAATAAAATAAAAGTTAGAAAAAATACCATAAAATAAATTGAAAATAAAATAAAATAAAATTAAATTAAATTAAATTAAATTAAAGAAAAGTTGGGCTTTGATGATCCTGTAGGTCCTTTCCAGCTCAGGACAATCGGTGATTCCCTCGTTATATTTCCATTACATGGATTTAATGGATTCCAAGAGCACACGATGTGTGCTGCCCGTGCCAGCACCGAGCCGCCCTGCGCTCATCGATCGCAGCCCTTACGGGAGCAGCTCCTGGATGGCTCCGGCTCTGTCGGAATGCCGGGAATTACGGACACCCCCTCGCAGCGCTTCGTTTGCCCTTCCTTCGTTTCTTTGCACAGCATTTCTCGTTTATTCCCTCAGTCGCTCGTTTGCTGGGGAGTCTCCATCCCTGGAAGTGTCCGACACCAGCTTGGGCGATCCTCGGAGCACCCTGACCTCTGCAGTGTTTGCCTGCCCTTGGCCAGGGCTGGAACGCGTTCTTCCAGCTCCATTCCAACCCATCCCGTTCTGTAATTCCATGATTCCCTGTTTCACACATCGCCTCACGCGTTCCATGGGGAAAAGCTGCCAACACATCCATGGAAAAGGGGTCGTTTTATCCCATTCCTACTTTTTCCCGTCCCCGCCAGGCCTGCAGCCCCCTGTGGTCCCACGAGTGCGGCAGTTCCTACTACACCACGGGAATGTGCTCCCGAGTCAACTCCAATTTCCGCTTCTCCAGGACCGTGGCTCCGGCTCTGCAGAGTGAGGACCGATGATCCCTGCTCCGATCCCGGCTCCAATCCCGGCTGCGATCCCTGCTCCGATCCCGGCTGCGATCCCTGCTCCGATCCCGGCTGCGATCCCTGCTCCAATCCGTGCTCCAATCCCAGCTCCGATCCCGGCTCCAATCCCTGCTCCAATCCCGGCTCTGATCCCTGCTCCGATCCCGGCTCCAATCCCGGCTCCGATCCCGGCTCCAATCCCGGCTCCGATCCCGGCTGCGATCCCAGCTCCGATCCCAACTCCAATCCCAGCTCCAATCCCAGCTCCGATCCCTGCTCCAATCCCTGCTCCAATCCCGGCTCCAATCCCAGCTCCCATCCTGGCTCCAATCCCGGCTGCGATCCCTGCTCCAATCCCGGCTCCAATCCCAGCTCCAACCCCGGCTCCAATCCCTGCTCCAATCCTGACTCCAATCCCAGCTCCGATCCCAGCTCCAATCCCAGCTCCAATCCCGGCTCCAATCCTGACTCCAATCCCAACTCCGATCCCGGCTCCAATCCCAGCTCCAATCCCGACTCCAATCCCAACTCCAATCCCGGCTCCAGTCCCTGCTCCAATCCCAGTTCCAATCCCGGCTCCCATCCCACCTCTGGAATCAGAGGGAATCTCTGTTCCCAACCCCAGGGAGAACACAAAGCGCTGTCAGTGCTCAGAGGAAGCGATTCCAAAGGGTTCCACACATCTGGGAATGATTTTCCTTGTGATTGACACCTCGGGAAGACAAAAACACCTTCTTCTTCCCGAGCCTGGAATCCAACATCCCGAATATTTTATCAGCAGAGCTAAGGAGGAAATAGGGAAAGAATTCCGAGCTTGGCTGCACGAAACAAAGCCCTCATTTACTGCAAGTTAAATACCTTGGAATTTGGGAATTTGGAGCCAGTGTTTTATTCTGGGAGGTTTAAACGAAGTTTCCTGGATTTCCTGGAGCTGGAAAGGATTGCCAGAAGCCTGTCCTGCTCCTGGAAGCTCCTCATCCCATGGCATGTGATTCCCCAGCTCCAGCACCCCTCTGGTGTTGGTTAATTCCCAGGGCAGAGAGATGGGCTTGGAAAAATGGGATTTTGGGGGATTGAGGCAGGAAAGGCAGGGCCCACCACCAAATTCCCAGGGCATTAAGGAGGGCCTTGGGAAAACGGGATTTTCAGGATCAAGGCAGGAAAAGCATCACCAAATTCCCAGTGTCGCTTCCCTCGTTATGTTCAAGCCCTTCCTGCAAAGGACATTTGGGATTTCAGGGAGTTTTAGGAAGTGTTCGTTTAGTGGGATGCAGGGTCAGCTGCTCTCCCTGATTCCCAGGATGGGATGGAGATGGAGGCACACAGAGGATCCCAGTGATCCAGGAGTGACTCCAGTCCATGGATTCTTTAATCCATAAAGACCTAGAGGATGGAAGAGCAGCTGGTAAGTCCCTGAAATCCACGATCATCCGTGACTTTTCCAAGGAATGTTATAAAACTTCAGCAGACTGAGACAATCCTGAGCAATTTTCCGCACTGGAAAAAGGCAGCTCCTGAAATCCCTCCTGCTCCGGCTGCAGAGCCGAGCCCTGGGGTCCCCTCTGGGGTTTTTGGCTGCCTCGGAGCTAAGGATTTCATGGGAAGGGAGGAAATGCCCGCCTTGCGTTCCATGGCAGGGCTGGGAATGACTCAGGGATCAGGAACGGCTCTGTGGGAGGAACGGAGCCGGATCCTGCTCCTCTTTGAAGTGTGGAATGGTATTAGATTGGATCAAATTCCAAAGCTGAATCCCAAATGATGCCACAGAGTGTTATTCCTAGGAAGTGATCCCATCTTCTCTCAGCAGAGTAGATTCCTGTGGCTTCTCCCCACCTTGCTGGAGCCCAAAGTTCTTCCCCAAATGATTGAAATCCCATTGTTTTCCCGATAAATCCTAAGAGGAAGTAGCTGGCTGGGAGTGAAGCCACAAACCTGCCCCTTTGCAAGAGGACTTTGACTAAATCCCTGGATTTTCCACAGGATGCCAGACCTACATGGACATCATCATCGTCCTGGATGGATCCAACAGCATTTATCCATGGGTTGAAGTCCAGCACTTCCTGATAAATATCCTGAAAAAGTTTTACATCGGTCCCGGACAGATCCAGGTAAGGCCCTGAACCGTTTGTGTCATCCCGGGGCCATTCCCAACACCCCTTTTCTCTCAATCTGCTGGAATTTGTCCAAATATTGGGATTTTTAACTCATTCCGTGGAAAAAACACTGCCATTAATGTCCCTAAGTGAGCCACGGAGGGAGCACATCCCACATCCCAGTGGGAACAGGGAGGATGAAACCCTATGGAAAGACAGGCAGCTGTGAGGAGCTCTCCATCCTCTCGCTCCGAGAGATCATGGCTGGATTTAGGCAGGAATTTGGGCAGGGGTTTGGGCAGGAATATCCCCAATTTTCCCAAATAATCCAGTTTGGTCCCACCTGGAGATGCTGTGGGTCCAAACTGGGACACATCTGGATCACCCCAAAACTTGGGAGCAGGGCAGGGGGGAGAGCTGTAAAATTGGGAATTATTAATGACCCGGTGGAGGGAAAACGGGAGGAAAATTCCATGAGAGATGGAATTTTCCTGGTGACTGGTGCTTCCCGTGGTTGACAAAGCTCCTTGCAGACAGGACCTCGTTTCATTGGCATTTTTGGTGACATTCCTGTCGTTCCCAGGTGGGAGTTGTCCAGTACGGAGAGGACGTGGTCCATGAGTTCCATCTGAACGACTACAGGTCCGTGCAGGACGTGGTGGCGGCCGCCAGCCACATCGAGCAGCGAGGGGGCACCGAGACCAGGACTGCCTACGGCATTGAGTTTGCTCGGTAAAACCCCTCCCACTCCCGGTCCTATTCCCAGGAAAACCTTCAAATCCCCGTTTTTTTGCCCTTCCTTCCCTCTCCATTTGTTTTCCTGGCTGCTTAAAAATGGGGGAACCACCAAGGTTTGGGAAAACTTCCGTTTGTGGGAAGCTTTGCTAATGGTGCTTCCCAAAGTTCTTCATCCTCGGTTGCAGCTGGAGCAGACTCTGGAATTGTGTCCTTTTCCCGGAAGCCCTCAGGGATGAGCTCCCAGCCCCCGAATTCCACTCCAGGCACTGGAGCTCTCCTGGAAATCCCTGGAGGGTCCCCGGAAACTCAGGACAGATCCAGCTCCATCTCCTCCCTTTCCAAGGACAAATCCCTGCTCCTGCACTTCTCCTTCATCCCAACCAATATTCCTGCTGCAGATCATGGAATCATTTAGGTTGGAAAAGAGGTCTAAGATCGACTCCAGCACTGCCAAGGCCACCACTAACCGTGTCCCCAAGGGCCGCATCCATATGGTTTTTAAATTCCTCCAGGAATGGGGATTCCAGCCCTGCCCTGGTGGGCAGCTTGGGAAAGTTTTAGATGGGTCCTGGCTGGATCCAAGCAAGGTCCTGGATGATTTGTGTCACACAGAGTCCCCCGACCCTGCTCAATGTCCCTTTTCCATAAATATGCTGGAATTTGGCTCCATGTTTTGTCAAAATAGTGGGATTTTGGACGACTGGGTGAAGAAGTTTTCCCTCACGGGGGAAGAGCCCACAGGCCACGGCCAAAACTCCGCTGGCCAACTCCAGATCCATTCCCTTGTCCAATTTTGCAGAATTAGGGCCTCTTTCCCGCAAAAAGTGGGAACATCCACATCCGCAAGCATTTCCCAAGAGTTCCTGCACCTCCCCAAGGGGCAGCGGCCCCAAAGACCCCTCGGGGTGGGCTCGGTGGGGCAGCGGAGCCCCCACGGAGCAGCCCAGGGCATCTCTTCACTTGCAGCTCGGAAGCGTTTCGGAAAGGTGGCCGGAAAGGGGCAAAGAGAGTAATGATTGTCATCACAGATGGAGAATCCCACGACAGCCCAGACCTGGAGAAGGTGATCGAGGACAGCGAGAGGGACAACGTCACCAGATACGCCGTGGCGGTGAGTGAGGGGACCTCTGGGCAGTGGAAGAAGTCCTGCAGAGCTTGGTGGTACTCCAGGAATCCCAAAACACCAGGACAGCCCATCCCCACTGCTCCTGGAGCATTCCAAGAGCTCCTTGTGGCTGTCCATCCCCACTGCTCCTGGAGCATTCCAAGAGCTCCTTGTGCCTGGTGCTGCTTTTGGGATGCTCAGCTCGGGATTTGGCTGCGGGAGCAGGTGCTGGGACCAGGAACAGGCAGGACCCCAAATTCCACAAGGAATGTCCAGCCTGGAGAAATCGCAGCAGTTCCTCTGTTTGTTCCCACAAAGTGGGGGCAGATCCAAGGATGGGGCTTCTCCCATATGGACACCCCAAAAGGCTTTGGGATGGTTTTATCCATCACGGTAGAACTGCCCAGAGAAGTTGTTGACCCCTCATCCCTGGAAGTGTCCAAGGCCAGGTTGGACAGGGCTTGGAGCACCCTGGGAGAGAGGAAGGTGTCCCTGCCCATGGAATGGGATGAGCTTTAAGCTCCTTTCCCACCCAAGGCATCTGGGAATTCTAATTCCATGAAAACCCCTGAGCCTTGTGTTTTATTCCCAACCAGGTCTTGGGTTATTACAACAGGAGAGGAATCAACCCTGAGGCCTTTCTGAACGAGATCAAATTCATCGCCAGCGATCCCGACGACAAACACTTCTTCAACGTCACCGACGAGGCGGCGCTCAAGGACATCGTGGATGCTCTGGGAGAAAGGATTTTCAGCCTGGAAGGTGAGGGATGCTCCTACCCGGCACATCCCAGGCTGGGAATGCGCTGCTGATCCTTTGTTTGCCCGATTTGGACGTGGCTTCTGTCCTGAGCCTAAAATCCCACTTGGAAGATCTTCAGGTTTGAGGAAATGTCTTTATTTGGAGTGGTTGCATCCCTTGGATATCGGGAGCAGAGATGCCTTTTCCAAAGGACACACCTCATTCCGGCCACCGAAATTCTGGTGGCTTTGATTTTTCTTTTTATAGAAAACCTTGGAAATCTGGTATGGGGGGAATTTGGGTGCCAGTGTCTTCCTCATCCATCAAAATTCCAGGGTTACAAACAGGAAAACCCACACACAGGGGTGCCAGACATCAGGAGATTATGGGAATAATGTTGGAATTTTGGCTTTATTGGCCGAAGTGAAATATCAGGAAATATTTCTGTCTTAAATGTCAGCTCTTGTGACAACTTTGTCCGTCTCCCAAACTAAATTTATCCGAATTTCAGAGGAAAAATGCAGCCTGGAATGAACAATTGGAACAGAAGATGGAGGGCTCGCGCTGGGAATTAAACATCTTGGATTTGGGGCATTTTTGCTCAAAGCAGCTCGCAAACTCCTCACAAGTTTCCCAGTTTTCTCCATCCAGCCTGGCTCTTCCATGTGGAAGTTGCCCTGAATGAGGAGATTCCCACAGTTGGAATTACGAAGGAGCAATTTCCAAAGCTCCGTTCTTGGTGATCCCGCAGCTCTGAAAGGGGAGGAGCTGCACCCCAGCACAGCTCCCAGACCTGTTAACAGCACGAGGTTGTGGAACAGGCGGGATTTAGGGAGAAATGGGATCATCAGCAGGACCTGGAGCTGCTGGAGCAATTCCAGAAGAGACCCCGGAGCTGCTCCAAGGGCTGGAGCCCCTCTGGAGCCAGCCTGGGAGAGCTGGGAATGTTCACCTGGAGAAGGGAAGGATCCAGGGAGAGCTCAGAGCCCCTTCCAGGGCCTAAAGGGGCTCCAGGAGAGCTGGAGAGGGACTGGGGACAAGGGATGGAGGGACAGGACACAGGGAATGGCTTCCCACTAGGAAAGGGGATATTTAGATGGATATTGGGAAGGAATTGTTCCCTGAGAGGGTGGGGAGGGGCTGGGCTGGAATTCCTGGAGAAGCTGTGGCTGCCCCTGGATCCCTGGAAGTGTCCAAGGCCAGGCTGGAGCACCCTGGGATAGGGAAAGGTGTCTCTGCCCTTGGAAGGGCTGGAATGGGATGGGAACCCACCAAGGCACTGCTCAGCCCCTCCAGGAAAACAAAACTCCGTTAAACACAAATTCCCTCTTTTTTTTTTTTTTTTAAGGAACCAACAAGAACGAGATCTCCTTTGGACTGGAAATGTCCCAGACTGGATTTTCATCCCACGTTGTGGAAGTAAGAGAGGAAATGTGGGATTTTATTGCTCCTTGCCTTGTCCTGTTTATCGCAGCCCGCTCCAGGTGGGAGATCGGGATTTGGGATACGTTATTAGTTATGGAGTTAAATCACTGATGTGAGGACAAGGAAATGCTGCTGGATTATCCCATGGGAAGGGGAGGTGTTGGGAGACCCGAGCATTCCTTGGGATCTGCAGCAGCTCCTCCTGATGCCACAGCCCCTTGGGAAGGACGAGCTGGGATGTCCATGGAAAAAGCATTTGGGAATTTCCTGGGGAGGAAAAGCACACTGAGAAGACAAGAATAGGGTGCAAGTGTCATTCCAGCATTTTTAAAACCCCTCAGCATTCCAGGTGTGCTTAGAAGAACGGTTTCCTGGTCTGTATGGGATCGGAGGGATGGAATCACCTCCACTTGGGAAGAAATCCCGTCAAACCCCTCCTGTTTTCCCACAGGACGGGATCCTGCTGGGAGCAGTGGGAGCCTACGACTGGAATGGAGCCGTCCTGAAGGAAACCAGCAGCGGGAAGGTCATTCCTTTGCGGGAATCTTACCTGCAGGAATTCCCGGAGGAGCTGAAAAATCACGGAGCGTATTTAGGTGGGAAAGCTGAACGAGACCACGGGGGAGTTTGGGATTTTATCCATAATAATAGGAAGCACGGGATATTCCTCAGTGGGAGTGGGATCATGGGAGACCTGTGGGATGCAGCACAGGAGCATCCTCACCTGGGAAGAGCCCGGCTCCAACCCTGGAGCGCAGCACAAACGGGATTTAAATTCAGGAGTGGCTGAGCCAGCGGGTCATCCGCAGCTTTCCTTGGAATGGTTTCAAAGCGCTGATGGAATTTCATGCCTAGGCAGGAAATACCTGCTGGGTTAATCCATTCCATGTGCAGCCACTGAAGTTCTGAAATAAAAATAGCAGCCTGGATCGTGAAATGGAGCCTCTCCTTGGAGATGTGGCAGGGAGAGAGGTGGGATTCTGTGGGATCAGCACGTCCAGGCTCTTTCCTGGGAATGTGGAGAGCCCCTGGATACGTGGTTCATCCTTGGGGTGACAGTAGAGTGTCCCCCAGGCTGGGAGTCCCCGGAGCAGGGGTGGCTGTGGCTCTCCCACGGGAATCCGTGTGGGAGCTCAGCCGGGCTCTCTTTCCCACTGCCTGGAGTGAGAAATCCAGGAATATTGAGAAATGCTGGTGTATCCTGCTGAGCAGCAGCCGGGGGGCTCAGGGATGGTGCTTGGTTTAGGAATATCCCTCCAGGGGGGGCATTTTTAGGGAAAGAGGGACCCCCAGGTAAGTCTGGTGAGCAGGGAAAGGGGTCTGAAAATCCCTGGAGAAACTCAACATTTAACTGGATGTGCTTCCAGGGAATGAGATTCAGTTTCATGGTTGGCTAAACTTTGAGTTTCACAGAATCCCAGAATCCTGGAATGGTTTGGGTTGGAAGGGACCTTAAAGCTCATCCCATTCCACCTTCCCCTATCCCAGGTTTCTCCAAGCCCCATCCAACCTGGCCTGGAACATTCCAGGGATGGAGCAGCCACAGCTTCTCTGGGCACCCTGCTCCACTTCTAAGAATTTAAGTGGAATTTAAACCTGAGCCTGAAGGTTCAGGATCCTGGACCTGGTGTTGAAAACTGGGATTTAGGAGCCCCAGCTTTATATTCCTACAAAATCCCGTCTGCAGCCATGGAAGTGCCGCAGCCCAGGGAGTGATCCCAGTAGGAAAGAGGGATTGCTCTTACGCTTAGGCAGCATTATTTCCAGAAGGGGGAATGGTTTTGATGGATTCATGGCTCCTATTGGACTGGGAATGTTGACATCAAGCACCGGCAAAGCTTTTCCTGCCCGGTGTTCCTGGAGGAGCAGAGCAGCGGGAGCTGCAACTTCCCAGCACTCAGCACCTCCCGAGTGTTTGTCCGACTTGATGTGAGGCATGAAATAAAAGGCTCGGAAGCCCGGGAATTGCAGGAATCAGATTCACCTTCGATTAAAGAGATTTGGCAGCAGTGCCAAAACTCCTGGCACAGCTCCAGCTGTGGCAGCACCAGAGCAGTGGCTTGGAGGCACCGGGGTCCATCTGGGTGACTCTACCTTTGGAAAAATCCGGGATTTTTAGCTTCCCTCTCTGGGAAGTGGCCAGAGCTGTGTCAGCAGCCAGGGGCTCATGGAAAGCAGATCCTGGGAGCAGGCAGGGAATTCTCACTCTGTGTCCATCCCTTTCCAGGTTACACCGTCTCCTCCGTCATCTCCACCAAGCACGAGCGCATTTATGTGGCGGGAGCGCCGCGGTTCAACCACACCGGCAAAGTCATCCTGTTCAACATGCACAGCAACAGGAACCTCACCATCCACCAGGCCCTCAAGGGAGAGCAGGTAATTCCAGCCGGGAATGCTGCGCTGATTTCCCCCCACGGAAAAATCAACCCTCTCCCTCGATTTTCCAAAGTTGGAATGGCTCGGCAGCGTCGCGCGGCCGTGGATGTCCTGGTGGTCGCTGCATCCACAGCGTGGCTGTAGCAGGGAGAGGGCTTGGAATATCCCTATGGATCCCGGGGAATGGTGGCATCATTCCCATCCCGTCCGGTCTCCTGCAGATCGGCTCCTACTACGGCAGCGAGATCAACTCCCTGGATGTGAACGGCGACGGCGTCACCGACGTCCTGCTGGTGGGAGCGCCCATGTTCTTCAGCGAGGGCAGGGAGCGGGGCAAGGTCTACGTGTACGCCCTGCAGGGGGTGAGTGGCGCCCGGGGACACGGCGGGGACGTTCGGGCGCTGCCGTGGCAGCTGCGTCCCCTTGCGGGGTCTGGCACGCCCAGCTCCCGGGGAGGTGCGCAATGGGATCTTTGCCACGTGGGAGCACGGATGTCCCTCTGGAGAAACCATCTCCAGGCGCGTGGCCTCCTCCAAACTCGCTCCCTCCAGGGAGAGCTCAGAGCCCCTTCCAGGGCCTAAAGGGGCTCCAGGAGAGCTGGAGAGGGACTGGGGACAAGGGATGGAGGGACAGGACACAGGGAATGGCTTCCCACTGCCAGAGGGCAGGGATGGATGGGATATGGGGAAGGAATTGTTCCCTGGGAGGGTTGGCCACTCACGGGGCTCTGGGGACAGCAAGTGCCCTCCCTCCACCATGGGAATGGGGCATGTGCCACCCCTGTCCCCTGTCCTGTCCCAGCTTTCCTGCTGGGCCACCCCCAAATCTGGCTCAAAATGCAGCTCCTGAGCCAAATCCATCGGGATCCAGGGGCACGTGGGAAGGTCGTGCTCTACATCCAAGGATGCAGAGCCCGCCTGGAGCGTGGAATCCTGCACCTAAAGCAGGATTGTTTATTAGTCATGGAATTTCTTCCATAGGGTGCAAAGCAGATGTGGGGCTGGCTGGGGGCTCCAAAATCCCACATCCCTGGGAGCGTTCCCACCCCCTTCCTTGAAGAACCCCTCCCACATCACTGCACGTTTGCATGAGGGTTTCTCCTCTTTCCAGTCTTGCTGCTGATGCTTTGGGAATTGTTTTTCTTTCTTTTCCCTTTCCCCTGGCAGAACCTCTTCGTTCCCAGCGGAGCCCTCACGGATCTCCAGAGTTACCAGAATTCCCGTTTCGGCTCCTGCATCGCCGCCGTTCCCGACCTCAACCAGGACTCCTACAATGACCTGGTGGTCGGGGCCCCTCTGGAGGACGAGCACCAAGGAGCCATTTACATTTTCCTTGGATTCCAGGAGACCATCCTGAAGAAGTACAAGCAGGTGGGGCTGCCCTGTGTTCAGTTTTCCTCAGCCTTCGTGGGAATAAATGTAATTTGTCCCCATTTTAAGGAGGGATGGAGCAGGACAAATCCACACCCAGGATGGAATTGTTAATTATTACGGCCAGATATTCCCTCTTTTGAGACATCCAAGACAAAACGTTGGAATTCAAGCACTGGAACAGCAGTGGTGGAGTCCCCATCCCTGCTGGGATTTAAGATGGGTGGATGTGGCACTTGGGGACATTTGTGGTGGCCTTGGCAGCGCCGGGGGATGGTTGGACTCAACAACCTTGGATGGCTTTTCCAACTTAAATTATTCCGTGGAATAGCAGGAAAAAGGCTTGGAATTTGAGGCAATGTTTAGCATTGCAAGGGATCGCTACAGATTAATTAATTAATTAATTATAAAGAAATAATTTGTTTATTTATTACACTTTTGATAAATCTTAAATACACAGGGTAAATCCAATAGAAATCTTGGATGGTGTCTCGAAAGGGAAACTGCTCTCATTCCCTGGAAGATCATGTTTAGTACAACCACTTGGAATGGGGAATTTTCAGCGGTGAGGTGGAGTCAGCCTGGCAAACCCTTGGCAGGCACGGATGCTCCTGCTGGAATCCAGCCTGGATTGTTCCCATTCCTTTCCAGCGGATCGCAGCCGCTGACCTCGCTCCGGGCCTGATGTATTTTGGATGCAGCATCCACGGGCAGCTGGATCTGAACGAGGATGGACTCGTGGACTTGGCCGTGGGCTCCCTGGGGAACGCCGTGGTGCTGTGGTGAGCCAGGGATCCTTTGTGCCCTCTCCTGATTTCCTCTGCCCAAATCATGCCGACGTTTTTCCAGGGAAAACTGGTCTCCCAGCAGTCCAATCCGTCTTTCCAGAAATACTGATCTCCCAACAATCTTTCCTGAATAACCACCCCTTGTCCAGCGGGGCTGTGGGATCTCGGGCCCTAAAAAGATGCCAGATCTGGTTTTCCGTTGAGTTTCATCCATAGTTCTCCAGAAGTTCCAAACTGATTTGTGGGGATTTGCCCGGGATCCCTCTGGTCTGATTTAATTAGAGCAATATTTTCCAATATTAATTAACCTTTGGAGAGTCCCTTGAAGCTGTTGGGACGGAGGGTGGCTGTGCCCAGCTGAGATGGGTCACCGTGGGCTCTGCTTGGAGAGGGCCTTTGGTCTTCCTCAGCCTCCTGGGAAAAGGAGGGAAAAGGAGGGAAAAGGAGGGAAAAGGAGGGAAAAGGAGGGAAAAGGAGGGAAAAGGGCAAACCTGGAGCTGTGGGAGACTCCAGGATGTCCCATCCCGTGCTGGATCCCATCCCATGCCCTCTCCCCACCCCCCAGGTCCCGCAGCGTGGTCCAGATCAATGCCAGCCTCCGCTTCGAGCCCTCCAAGATCAACATCTTCACCAAGGACTGCAAGCGCAATGGGAAGGAGGCCACCTGCATGAGGGCCTTCGTCTGCTTCACCGCCCTCTTCCTCTCCGCCCACTTCCAGACTGCCACCGTGGGTAAGGACAAAATCCCAATTCCTGCCTTGCTCAGGTCTCCAGCCCCGTGGGAACACCGAGCTTTTGGGATGGAAACCATCCCAGAGCTTGGTGGAGCGCACGTGTCCCTCTGCCACATCCCTCTGGTGTCACCCACGTTTGTCCCTATCCCGGCCGAGTCTCCGGGTTCTGGTGACTGTTGTGCCGAAAGAAACACCCCCGGGATAAATCCTACCTCATCCCTCACCTATTCCCTGGGCTGAGCTCTCCCAGGATTTCCCTTCCTGTGCTCCATGTGACGGGAATGTCACCCCAGCGGGACAGGAGAGGACGTGGCCGGCCCGTGTTCCGCAGGGCTCATCCATCCCTCCCACCGCAGCAGCGGGACACATCTGCCGGCCAGATGTGCATGTTGCCCTAATATCCCAGGGAATCTGTGGAGCTGGCCGGTTCTCCTATTAAACCCTTGGATGGTGCCGTGACCCCGAGTCCACCCGGCAGATTCCTGGGACTCAGCGGAGTGAAGGGAAGCAATAGTGGCTCAGCTCCTGCGGTCCGGCAGGAAACGCTGGCAAAGGAAAATTGGGATCCAAAGCCAAAGGGAAAATTCCCATCCCCCAGCACAAGAGTTTTGTTTTGTGCTGTCAAATCCAGTGTTTTTCTCCCTCCTGCTGTCCCTGTGGGATAAAAACTGAGTGGGATTTCCTTATTTATTTGATTTTACCTTTCTTTCCACTTGGAAGAGTCACCCCCTGGATGAGCCCCTCGGCTCTGGAGCCAGCCTGGGAGAGCTGAGGGTGTCCAGGCAGGAAAAGAGAAGGATCCAGGGAGAGCTCAGAGCCCCTTCCAGGGCCTAAAGGGGCTCCAGGAGAGCTGGAGAGGGACTGGGGACAAGGGATGGAGGGGCAGGACACAGGGAATGGCTTCCCACTGCCAGAGGGCAGGGATGGATGGGATATGGGGAAGAAATTCCTGGCTGGGAGGGTGGGGAGGGGCTGGGCTGGAATTCCCAGAGCAGCTGTGGCTGCCCCTGGATCCCTGGAATGTCCCGGGCCAGGCTGGACAGGGCTTGGAGCAGGCTGGGATAGGGGAAGGTGTCCCTGCCCATGGCAGGGGCTGGAATGAGATGGGATTTAAGGTGTGTCCAAAACAAACCACTCTGGGATTCTGTGGTTCTCTGAAATCCCTGCTTGGTGCTGGGCTGGGAATCTCCAGTTTCTTTCCAGCAGCAGCGCAGGAAGCAAAGGATCTCCATAAATCATCCAGGTGTGCTCCGACACCTCCAGAGCAGCACGTGAACGTATGAGAGGCAAAAAATTCCATCTCTGCACAGATTTTCCACAGGGTCTTGAAATAACTCCTTTCTTAAGCTCCTCGTTTGGAGAGGGGAAGCTCTTCCCAGAACGGGCTGTCAGCAGCAGGCTATAACCTGATTTCCCTGGATTCCCCTCAGCAGGGAACGGGCACTGGGGCCACTCTTTGCCCTGGGATTGGGCTGTGCAGCCCCAAGGCCTGAGCTGGGCCTGTCCTCGCAGGGCTCAGGTACAACACGACCATCGACGAGCGCCGCTACTCGCCCCGGGCACACCTGGACGACAGCGGGGACAGGACGGCACAGAGGGCGCTGGAGCTGCCGGCCGGGCGGGAGCTCTGCCACACCCTCCCCTTCCACGTCCTGGTGAGTGTGGAGCAGGACGAGGCTGCCATGTCCTCCTCAGCCAGCCCCGAGATGCATCCCTTGGTGGCTTCCTGGGGTGGGAATGAGCCTCATCCCGCTGGATTCCTTCCCGCTGGATTCCTTCCTGCTGCTTTGGTGTGGTCAGGGACGGAGCTGCCAGCGCGGGCGGCTGCTGGGTCCCCAAGCAGTGACATCATCGCAGGCCCAGCTTCCACGTGCTCCGTTCCACGGGCCGTGTCCTTGGGCAGGGCGTGCGCTCCCGATCCTGGGCTCAGGTGGCTTTTCCTGCTCCAAAACCAGGAATGCCCATTTTTTCCATGGGGAATCGAGTGTCCCCGTGCCAGTCCCTGGTGGTGTCCCCCTGTGCCCCTCTAAGCCAGCAGGGCCCCACCCCTGGGTGCAGTGCTGGTGAATCCCTCGCTCGCAGGGAACAGCTGATGAACAAAGCTGGCCAAACCCAAACATTCCCAGGGAATGAGGAGAGCCTTGAGCAGGCCAGGCAGGCCCGAGCTGCCAGACTGGCCCAGCCCCAAGCCCCAGCCTGAACTGCCATGAACTTTTGGGAAATTTGAGGCTGGAGCTGGAGCTGGAGCTCATGATTTAGCCTGAAAAACATCTCCCTTCAGATCATCCCTCTGCAAAGCAAAGGAAGAGCTCCTAGGGGCTTCCGGAGGGGAGGGATGGATGGGATATTGGGAAGGAATTCCTGGCTGGGAGTGTGCTGAGGCCCTGGCACAGGAATTCCCAGAGAAGCTGTAGATCCCTGGAAGTGTCCAAACCCAGGCTGGACGGGGCTCAGAGCAACCTTGGAGCACGGGATCTGTTTTGTCCTTACATGCCAGCCCAGGGTGGGGCTGCAGGACAGATCTGTGACCTTTGGGGGACACCCCGAGGTGCTGCCCACCCCAGGCAGCAGCCCTGGGCTCCTCTCTGACGTTTTCCATGTGCCACAGGACACAGCCGACTACGTGAAGCCGGTGACGTTCTCCATCGACTATGAGCTGGAGCATCCCGAGCACGGCCCGATGCTGGATGATGGGTGGCCCACCTCGCTCAGGGTCTCTGTAGGTAGCAGCTGCCACCTCCCAAAGTGTCACCTCCCAGGTGCCATCTCCCACAGTGCCACCTCCCAGGTGCCACCTCCCAAAGTGTCACCTCCCAAAGTGCCACCTCCCAGGTGCCATCTCCCAAAGTGTCACCTCCCAAAGTGTCATCTCCCACAGCGCCACCTCCCAGGTGCCATCTCCCAAAGTGTCACCTCCCAAAGTGTCATCTCCCACAGCGCCACCTCCCAGGTGCCACCTCCCAAAGTGTCACCTCCCAAAGTGTCATCTCCCACAGCGCCACCTCCCAGGTGCCATCTCCCAAAGTGTCACCTTGCAGGTACCATCTCCCAGGTGCCATCTCCCAGAGCACCAGGGCAGATTTATCTCCAGGGGAATCGTCACCGAGCTGCTCTCGCTGTCCCCTCAGGTCCCTTTCTGGAACGGCTGCAATGAGGACGAGCACTGTGTCCCCGATCTGGTGCTGGATGCCAGGAGTGACATTCCCAGTGCCATGTGAGTGGGTGACCCAGAGGATCCTCCAAGAGTGTCACCAGCTGGGGGAGGCTCCAAAATCCAGCCCTAATCCATGCTCCATAAATTCTGTCATCACCGGTCGTTCATCCAGCATCACCACAAGGTTCATCCAAGCCCTCCATGAGGTGCTCCTTGGCATTCTGAGCCTCTTCCTCTCCATGTCTGGAATGAATCGGTGGTTTTTTAGGGAATCCACAAACCAACTAATATTTGGTGCCATGGTGATGAGATCCAGGGATACAAATCAGGAAATAACAGGGAATAACTGCAAGGCTGGCATTACCCACCTGGCAATTACGGCCTTGACTCATGGAAATAATTCCACACTGCAGCTCCGTGGTTAAGGAGCTATTAAAGGTTGTCCCTGAATCCAGAGGAGGCCCCAGAGCTGCTCCGAGGGTGGAGCCCCTCTGGAGCCAGCCTGGGAGAGCTGGGAATGTTCACCTGGAGAAGAGAAGGATCCAGGGAGAGCTCAGAGCCCCTTCCAGGGCCTAAAGGGGCTCCAGGAGAGCTGGAGAGGGACTGGGGACAAGGGATGGAGGGGCAGGACACAGGGAATGGCTTTAAGCTGAAAGAGGGATGGATGGGATACTGGGAAGGAATTGTTCCCTGAGAGGGTGTGAGGGGCTGGGATAGAATTCCCGGAGCAGCTGTGGCTGCCCCTGGATCCCTGGAATGTCCCAGGCCAGGTTGGACGGGGCTTGGAGCCACCTTTGCTAATGGCATGGGATCTGTTTTTTCCCTACATCCCAGCTGTCCCAAGCATTCCCAATAATGTTTGAGAAAGCTTCACACCGTTGGCCAAAAATCCCAAAATTATAGACAATGGGAGGAATTCGTAATTCCTCTTTCAGCACGGCAGGACAGAGGGAGAGCAGGGATTTCCATGCACTACCCAGGGACGTAAAATCCCGGGAATGCCCCTTCTTTCAGGGAATTCTGCCGGAGGGCGCTGCGGAGGGGGGACTGCTCAGCCTTCAGCCTCTCCTTCGACGCCTCCGTCTTCGTCATTGAGAGCAGCAGGAGAAGGGTGGCCGTGGAAGCGACGCTGGAAAACCGCGGCGAGAATGCCTACAGCACCGTCCTCAACATCTCCTTCTCCAGGAACCTCCAGTTCGCCAGCCTGATCCCCAAGGTGAGGCTCCCAGGGCAGATCCAGGCCTTTCCAGAGGAGCTGCTAATCCCAGCCCGATGAGAAAGCTGCAGCCTAAAGCAGAGCCCAAATCTGGCTCCATCCCTCATAAATCAGAGCTGTTTATGGGCTCCGTTTCTAAGCACTTCCAGCTCTTTATTTTGGAAATACAAAAACGTTTGAGTTTTAAGAGCCTGAGCGAAGGTCAAACCCAGAGGAAATTATTTCCCTCTATTTTTCTCCTCCAGTCATTTAAAAATGCTCCCTGCACATGGCCAAGTTCCTGTCAGGAATGAGTTTTTGCAGCTGAGAAATAACTCCTGGAAGTAGGGGCTGATCATGGGAATGTGGCCACAGCTCAGCACTGAGCCGGGCGATGCCACCTCTCCATGGCTTTCCCTGGATGATCCTAGAGTGTCCCATCTGCTCCTGAAAATTTCACCCCCCACACTCACTCGATATTGGAGCAACTCCTCCCTATTCCCAGTGAGGTTTGGGAATGTGCTGATACTGCTGAGCATTCCCTCACCCCGCCATGACTTCATCCCCGCCCGCAGATCCCATCTCCTTTGTTTTTCTCCGAGCCATGCCAAGGGAAAATTGTGGGGCTCGTTGCCCACAAAATAAGAAAAATGCGTTTTTTGGAGATTATTCCAAACGAAGTGAGGGGAGCAGGGAAAATCCCCCGTGTGGTGGGGAACAGAAAGCACTGGGCAGCAGTGGCTGCAGGGAATATTTGCAGCTGGTCGTGGAAGAGTCACAGATAACGGGCTCCTGGCTGCTGCTCCTTATAAAGGAACATCCAGAGGGGATGGATATCAGTGCCATACAAATTAAAAGTTGCTGGGGCCCCAAAAAGTCCATAATTTCAGCAGATGAGTGGGAGAAGCTCCAGGCTGTTGCTGGTGGCTGGTGCTGGGATATTCCAGCTCCTGGGTAGGACTTTCCTGGAGGCAGTGGTGCAAACTGAGACTCTTGTGGGGTCTGACACAGGGATAAAAGCTGGAATAGCTCATGGTGAGGTGGACACACACTTACAACCAGGCTACAACCTCTGGTAGGGCTGTGGAGGAGGCAGAGTAGGGTTGGTGTCTCTTCCCATCCCATCCCATCCCATCCCATCCCATCCCATCCCATCCCATCCCATCCCATCCCATCCCATCCCATCCCATCCCATCCCATCTCACGAGGGCTTTGCGATGGGCAGGAGTTTCTCCAGCCTGGCTAGAGAGATGGGAAGTTTTCCAGCAGCAGGAATGTTGGTGTTGAGGTGAGGGAGTTCCGGCTTAGCTGGTGGCCATGCAGGATAACAGCCTTCGGTGCTTCCCAAAGACTCCTCATAGCAGAAAAATCAGGAATGCCAGGAATAATCAGGTTCATTCCTTCACTGCAGTTAGATCCATTCACTGCTGTAGATTCAGAAAGAGGATTTAAACCAGGAAGCTGGAAATGACTTGGTAGAGATGCCCCTTTCCAGGAACATCGGTGAATGCATGGGAAGGATTCCCAGCTGCAGCAAGCAGGCTGATTGGTTGGATGGTCCATTGGTTGGGTTTTGGTTGTTGGTTGGTCACTGGTTGGTTGGTCATTGGTTGTTGGTTGGTTGATCATTGGTTGGTCATTGGTTGGTCATTGGTTGGTTATTGGTTGGTTGGTCATTGGTTGTTGGTTGGTTGGTCATTGGTTGGTTGGTTGTTGGTTGGTCATTGGTTGGTCATTGGTTGGTTGGTCGTTGGTTGGTCATTGGTTGGTCATTGGTTGGTCATTGGTTGGTTGGTCGTTGGTTGGTCATTGGTTGGTCATTGGTTGGTTGGTCGTTGGTTGGTCATTGGTTGTTGGTTGGTTGGTCATTGGTTTGTTGGTCGTTGGTTGGTCATTGGTTGGCCATCGGTTGGTTGGTCATTGGTTGGTCATTGGTTGGCCATCGGTTGGTTGGTCATTGGTTGGTCATTGGTTGTTGGTTGGTTGGCCATCGGTTGGTTGGTCATTGGTTGGTCATTGGTTGTTGGTTGGTTGGTCATTGGTTGGTTGGTCATTGGTTGGTCATTGGTTGGTTGTCTCCCCAAAGCCAAGGCCCATGTTGAGCCCCTTGGGTGTTTCCCGTTTCCCGAAGCACCGGCTCCCGGGGCTCATTCCCGATGTCCTGGACATTCCGTGTCTCGTTTCAGGACGACACAGACATCAACATCGACTGTGCCAGTGACGACAGACACCCCACGCGGAGGGTGTGCAACGTCAGCTACCCCTTCTTCCGTGCCAAGGCCAAGGTAGGACATTCCTGGCTTCCGACTGCTCCTTCACCCACGGGACACGGACCCCCTGCCCCCGGGGTCACATCTGCCACAGCTGGGTGACGCCGAACAGGATTTTAAATATAAACATTTGGTTTCTTCCCTTTTGGAGTCTGAAAGGCGTCTTAGGGACGCTGGGATGCTTGGGATCCTGCCCTGGTGCTTGGGAGAGCCCCAAAATCCAACCCAGCTCCTCCAGGTGACAGGATTTGCCTCCAGCCCTTTGGAAAAATTTAGTGTCGGCTTCAAACCACTGATGGGAACTTCCCTGAGCTTGCTCCCTGCAGGATGAAGCTCCTTCCCTGCCTGAGAGGTTTTCCTTGCTCTGAGGTGCCTCTGGATCCTGCTGGGAGCCTGTCCAAACCCCCCTGGGTGGTGGCATCCTCCAAACCGGTGTTCCCAGTATTTGGGATGAGCCCAGATCCAGTTTATCATTTTTATAAGCCATAAACCCTTGGAACACATCAACTTCAGGGATAAAGCAGGGAAGGAAAAATGGGGAGATGCAGCCACTGAGGATCCACATGGAATTCCCCCTCCCCACCCCATACTCCCATGGGAAAAGGGACCAACACCAGCAGGATCCGCAGATAAAATCTTCCCAGCTCCCGTATCCTTCTGAAACCTTTCCTGGATAATGATGGATGAGCCTCAGGCAGCAGGCTCGGCTTTAAAGCTCCCAAAAAATCCCAGCGGGATGCCTGTGGCTGCACGCGGAGCGCGGCTCCCCATGACCTACGGGGGCCGGGAATGCATCCTGGGCCATCAGGTACTGCCGGGCCTGCCAAAACAAAGACTGGCTGGAAATGGAATTTTGGCCCAGGAGCAGCGGGAGCTTTGATATTCCAGTCAGCTGTGGCGGCCCAGACGGTTTGAGGTCACCGCAGATGTGACATTTATCACATTGATCCCATTTTATTGCTGTTGGCTCTCTCCAGCTGCCTCCCCTTCCCGCCGATCTGGGGCCTCTGCAGGGATCTGCTTCCAAAGGGAGCCACTGCTGCTCCGATGGCAGGGAAGAACAATTCCTGCAAATCTCCTCTCTGCCTGGAAAGGCTCTGGTGGGATCGGGAACGGTGTCACCCGCAGGGTCCCGCATGGTCCCTGCTCAGCACTCGGGGTTTTATTCCCGCTGATGTTTTTCCCGATATTTTTCCCTTCTCCACAGGTCGCTTTCCGCCTGGATTTTGAATTCAGCAAGTCCGTGTTCCTGCAGAGCATGGAGATCTACATGGTTGCCAGCAGGTGTGGGGATGCTTTCTCCCTCTGGAATCATAGAATCATGGAATGGGTCAGGCTGGAAAGGACCTTATGGGCCATCCAGTCCCAGCCCTTTCCCACACCTTCCCCTATCCCAAGCTGTCCAACCTCGGGCACTTCCAGGAATCCAGGCGCAGCCACAGCTTCTCTGGGCACCCTGGGATGCTGCCAGCTTCCCTTGGGATTCCCTCCTCCAGAGCCAGAGGCTTTCCGTGGAATAACCCCATGGGGAGCCAGTTGCTGTGGGTTATCCCAGCCCTGCGCTGCCAAACCTGGCTGCTTTTATTTATCTGGGGATTTAGATCCATGATTTTTCCATGCCTGTGGAAGCTGGATCTCCAGCCACTGGTGCTTTCCCATCCATATTCCCACTGCAAAAAATTCCCGGGAAAAATATCTCCTGATAATTTTGCAAAACTCTCCTTACTCCCAATTCCTGCACAGTAGAGATTTCCCACAGGGAAGCGAAGTTTCTTTAATTGATTACTATTTTTCAAGGTTTTTTTTAATTTTAATTTTTTTAATTTTAATTTTTTAATTTTAATTTTTTAATTTTTAACCTAAAAAAAATTCTAATAATTTAATTCTAATTGTTAGAGCAGGGGAGGATTCCCCTGCACCACTTTAAGCTGGTGATGCCTCCCTCTGAATAATTTCAGGGAGATTCATAAAAATCCCCGGCTAAAACCCTGCTTTGACCAAAAAGCAAAAAAAGTCCAGTCTTCCCCAAAAAAATTCCCGAGGGGATTTGGCTCCTGTCTGACCCCCCGGGCCCTGCTGCTGTTGCAGTGACAGCGAGGAGAAGGAGAGCACCAAGGAGGACAACTTTGTCCACCTCGACTTCCAGCTGAAGTACGAGGCCGACCTGCTCTTCACCAGGTGAGGTTTGGAATGGGATGCGGCTCTGGGGAGGTCACGGATTGGGGAATATCCCTTGGGAAAAGCAGCCAGGAGCAGCCTTCAAACAGAGCTTTCACTCGGGAATTTCTTGAGAAAGCAGGAGCTGGAGGAACCATAAAATCAGGGAGAGCTTTTGCTAAAATTCCCGAGCCGTGGAGAGCTGGATTCTCCAGATGTTTAAAGGCACAGAGTTATTAAGGAGGTGTGAGGGCGAGTTTTTATGGGAAAAAAAGGGATTTCTTGGAGGTAGTAATGGCCCTAACAGGTGCTCCCGGTGTCTGGGCCGCTGGCCATCCCACAAAAGCATCGGAGGGAAGCTCAGCTGCGGGCTGAGCGTGGAAGCAGCGGGAATTTGAGTCTGGGAGAGCCAGGGATGAAGGCAGAGATGATTCAGGAACGTGCTGATGGGAAAATCAGGGATCCCAAAGCACATTCCCTGGCAGCGCTCGCTGGAATTTTTCGGAGGTTTTTCAGCCCTTGGGCCATTTTCTATTTTTCACTCCGACACTGCAAATAAAACTCCTTTAATGTTCGGGATTTACGGGGAGCCAGGGGATTCTCCGGGTCAGAACGAAGGGAAAACTCAGAGGGAAAGAAGAGCACAGAAGATATCAAATTTGGGAACTTTGGGGTGCAAAAGGAGGGACATAATTTTAAAGAATGTGGCGATTTGGGGCCATCGCAGGTGCTCCCGAATGGATTCCCACAGGATATTCCTGGCTCTTTTCCCACCTTTCCAGCTGCAAAGAAAGGGATTGATTTACCTCCTGTGATGTCCAAACCTCAGCCAGGGCCTTGGGTGGCTCTGCTTTATTAAAGAGGCGAGAAAAGCCTGCAAAGAAAGGAAAAATCCTGCAAAGAAAGGGGAAAATCCTATAAAGAAAGGGGAAAATCCTATAAAGAAAGGGGAAAATCCTGCAAAGAAAGGGGAAATCCTGCAAAGAAAGGGGAAAATCCTATAAAGAAAGGGGAAAATCCTGCAAAGAAAGGGGAAATCCTGCAAAGAAAGGGGAAATCCTATAAAGCAAGTGGAAATCTTGCGAAGAAAGGGGAAAATCCTGCAAAGAAAGGGAAAATCCTGCAAAGAAAGGGGAGAATTCTGGAAAGGAAGGGAAAATCCTGCAAAGAAAGGGAAAATCCTGCAAAGAAAGGGAAAATCCTGGAAAGAGAGGGGAAAACCCTACAAACCCTTTTGTCACCCCTTGTCCCACAGGACGTCGAGCCTGGACTATTTCGAGATCCAATCCAACAATTCCCTGGATGGATCCAACCCCATTGGGCCCCCCTTCCACAGCACCTTCACGGTGAGCAGGAATTGGATCCCTGAGGGATTTGCCGGGATTTGGGATCTGTCCTGGGAGCCAGGATCCCCATGCCGCGATCCCGGCACATCCCAGTGCTCTTTCCCGGCAGCTGCAGAACCTGGGATTCTTCCCAGTGCGAGGGGTGACCCTAAAGCTCACCGTGCCCGTGGCCACCCGCGTGGGCAACCGGCTCCTGCTGCCCACGGAATTCCGGGCGGACCAGGTAGGATGGGATTCTGGCCTGGTTTGGGATGGGATTCCAGCATGGTTTGGGATGGGATTCCAGCATGGTTTGGGATGGGATTCCAGCCTGGTTTTGTTTAGGATGGGATTCCAGCATGGTTTGGGATGGGATTCCAGCATGGTTTAGGACAGGATTCCAGCCCAGTTTTGGGTATGGGATGGGATTCTGGCCTGGTTTGGGATGGGATTCCAGCCCATTTTAGGATGGGATTCCAGCATGGTTTGGATGGATAGATCCCTCCTGCACAGGGATGGGAATGGAGGAATTCCATGGAATGTCCCTCCATCTTTTGGGAACGCTGCTGTGCTCATACCTGGCTCGTGCCTGGAGATCCTTCAGCATTCTCTTGGCTGGGAACATGGAAAACCCCGAGGCCAAAGGGTTTAGTCCAAGGAATTCCCCGATCCCGACCTCTCTCCAGTGTGCAGTGAATTCCTGAGGGTCTGGGAGGCAGCGGCTGGGCCTGGGATGAACTCCAGGCTTGGGCCTGCACTGTGAGGGCTGGGAGCAGATCCTGGGGCTTCCCAAGCCCATGGAAGGAGCCTGGAATTTTTATGGATGGGATTTTTATGGATGAGGTTTTTATGGATGGGATTTTTATGGATGAGGTTTTTATGGATGGGTTTGGCCTCAGCTGGGAATGTTTCTGCTGCAGCTCTGGCAGAGTCCCCGTGTCACCGGTGCCACCCTGGCACACCTGGCTGGAATCTGGGATGGGGCTCCCTGCCAGCCTGAGTTTTGCTGGGAAGAGGCACAAAACTCAGGAATTATTTCAAGTAGGATTCCAGGACTTCCTCCAGCCACATCCCACAGCGAGCCCAGCTCAATCCCAGCCCCAGCAAAGCCTGGGGGATGCTGGGGATCCCCAATTCCATTGGGATGGGAGCACAGGGAAGCGGTCACCATGATCCCTGTGTCCATGCTGGAATTCCATCAGCTTCTCCCACAGGAAAACACAACCTGCAGCATCTGGGGGAACACCACTGACTACCGGAGAACCCCGGCGGAGGAGGACCTGTCCCGCACCCCACACCTGGTACTCACCCCCACGGGGCTGGTCCTGGCTCCAGGATATCCCAAACCAGGGAAAAACGTGGAACAGGGATGGCCCATGGACATGGGAGGGGCAGGTGGATGCTGGAATTTTTTAGGGGATTTTGAAACCCTTCCATGATTTGGTTTTTATTTCTCCTCTCAGCCACTGCAAATAAAACCCCATTAATACTCGGGGTTGATGGGGAGCGAGGGGATCCTCCAGCTCCCAAAGATTGGGATCGTTCTTTTCCAAGGGAAAGCTTGGAGGAAAAGAACAGCACAAAACCCAGCAAGTCTGGGAAGCTTGGGCTGAAAAAGGTTTCAAAAAGTTTTAAAGAACGTGGGGATTTGGCCACGCAGGAGGACAGGAACGTGGGATTCTCCCCCACTCGGTGTGTGCCAGGGATGGATCCCGGTGGGATTCTCCCTCCTTTTCCAGCGATGATCCCACATTTCCCTCTGCAGAACCACAGCAACTCCGACGTGGTTTCCATCGACTGTGATGTGGAATTGGCGCCCAACGAGGAGCTGAACTTGCACTTGTGTGGAAATCTGTGGATGAAGTCTCTGAAAGCAGTGAGTGCTCCCACAAAAAACGGGGATTTGGGGGAGAAATCCCCCCACACCCCGGAAGTGTGGGGATTTTCCCTCCCCCAGGAAGCCCAGGCATGTGGGGGGTGATTTTGTTCCCAAAGCCACTTATCCCACGTGTGGGATTGTGCATCCAGCATCCCACACAGCACCTCGACATGGATTATTGGATTCCGTAACTAATTAATCCATGCCAATTTAATTAACTTAAAACCTCCTTTTTGCTGTCATTGGGATGGATCCCATTGGGAATGGGGGCTCCTTTTCCATGTGGGATGCTCATCCTGGCCCTCTCCATGCAGCTGAAGTTCAAGGCACTGAAGCTCACCATGAACGCCGCTCTCCAGCGGCACTTCCGGAGCCCCTTCATTTTCCGGGAGGAGGATCCCAGCCGCCAGGTGAGTCCCGGACTGTGGGATCCGGAGCTTTGGGATGCTGCCACACCCTTCCCTGATCCCACTGGGAAAATCCCTGTGGATAGCAGAAGGGCTGGAGTGACCCAGGCTGAGCACCGAGGTCTGGAGAAACGCGGGGCAGCCGTGGCCGGAGCCAAGCTCCAATCCTGGAATCACCGGATTCTGCAGGGAAAACTGAGCCAAATCCTTGGTGCAGCATTCCCCAAGGAAGGCGTGCTCAGCATTCCCACCGTCCCCTTTTGCCCTCCATCCCTGCCTGGAATCTGCAGTGCTTTTTTCTCTCCTTCAGATCACTTTTGAGATCTCCAAAGCCGAGGAGTCGCAGATTCCCATCTGGATCATCCTGGGAAGCACCTTCGGAGGTCTCCTGCTCCTGGCCCTGCTCGTCCTGGCGCTCTGGAAGGTGAGCAGCCCTTAGGCCGCACCTTTTGGGGGAGTTTTGGAGACTCCATGCCTGGAAGGACCCTCCGGCTCCGTGTCCAGCACCTCACAAGCCCCTCAAAGCCCCCCAAAACTCCTCTGAAATCTCCTTTTCCATATCAATTATATCCAGGGTCAACTCCCAGCTGCTCTCCCACTGAAGGCAAGCTCCTGGGATAACAGCAGGGTTGTGTTTCTCTTCCCTCCCCACAGCTCGGGTTTTTCAAGAGCGGGAGCCGCCGGCGAGAGGCGGAGCGGGAGCAGAATTCCCAAGGCATGGAGTGACACTGCCGGGGCCAGGAGCCCCTTCCCAGCTCCGGAGCCCGGGATTCCCGGGATCCCGAGGGATATGGGGGCTGAGCTTGGCTTTGCAGCGGGATGAGCAAACACCCCTTGTGAGACAGCACCTAAAAGCCATCAAAACCCCCTCAAACCAACGGGAAATTCCCCAAAATCTCCTCCTCGGAGCTTCCAAGTGGGATTCCATGGAGGTGGCAGCAGCGGGGACGAGGGGACACCGACGTGAGGCGTCCCTGATGCGGGGCTGGAAAACTCCTGACAATAATAATAATATCCCAAAAAAACCCCCATGGATTGCTCCTTCCCGTGGCACAGCCACAGCAAATCCCGGGCTCTGCTGGCCACGGCTCTCAAACTGCCTTCGTTAAGCGGAGTAATTAAGAGGAGGCTTTAATTAGTCTGAATGCACTGAATGAAATTGTTGGGATTTCAAGCACCTTAATGCAAATCTCCGGTGTCCAGCTGTACATAATTATTCCAAAAATAGGAAGGAAGGGGGGGGGGGAGGGGAAGAAAAATCCTGGGGGAAAAAAAAATTAAAAATCGTTTAGAAAAAAAAAAATTAATTAATTAAAAGCAGTTTGATGAGTTTCGTCTCGGCAGAGCAGTTTGGGGAGCTGGTGGCCAGCGAGGGCCCCCACCTGTATCATACCTGTACATAGCTGGAGCCATGGAAATCATGGGAATCTAAGGGCAGGAATGTGTCCCTGGCATAGCAGAATTATTTATGCTAATATTAATTTTATGGAGGAAAGGGAAGCGGATGTTTCTGGATGCGGGATGAGGTTCGGGAAATACTGTCCTGGTATTTTTTAAGGATTAAAAATACGGTATTTTAAAAATTCCTGGTGTCTGTTCCCTTCCTTCCATGGGTATGAGGCAGGGCCGCTCCCGTCCCTCTGGGATCAGGAGAGGAGGATGGATCCCAGACTTTTCCCATCCTTTGTGGCATGGGCGGCTTTTCCAGGCTGTTTTGAAGGGATGCTCTCAGGTGCGATGAGCAGTCGGATGAAGCCTTTGGGAGCCCCGAACTTGGTACAAAATGTGGGGAAAAACCTCCCAAAATCAGATTTCCATCCTCAGCTGGAGTGGGAATTCTGCATGTCCGAGTTTCTGATGGATCGAGAGCTCAGGGGTCCGCCTGGGGTGCAGGGATACCCCGGAGAGCCCAAATCCTGGGATTCCGGTCCCAGCTCGGGCCTGGCGGATGGCACAGCGTCCCCGCTGCCTTCCCGCATTGCCAGGCTCCAGAGCCCTGCAACGGAGGGAAAGAGCTGGAGAGCAGCCAGGAATGGGCAGGATGCTCCGGGAAAGCCTAAATACAGGTGTACATAAAAAGAGATCTTTTCTAATGGATGTGCATTTAGATGTGAAAATTACCTTTTAAAATATATATTATATACATATTATATATCTTAAAATATAGAAATATATATATTTATATATATAATATATGTAGTTAGGTATTTTTATATATTTATATATATGTATATAAATATATATTATACATAACATATATATGCTATATAGGATATATACTATATACTATATATAATATAATATATATAATAAAATATACATATGATAAAATACACATATAATATACATATTATATACATATTATATATAAATATAAACATATTCTTATATATTTATATATATATAATATGTAATGTATACTATAATATTATATACAAAATATCTATTCTATTATATATTTATTTATTTGTTTTTAATATATATTTTTATATATGATATATCTAAACACATATTTTTACCAAAATATATATTCATATTTATATACATGAATTATATCTCTATGAATATATATTTTAAGATATATCGAATCTTTATATTTCATATATATTTCTTTATATTTCATGCATATTTACACATATATATTTATCTTTACATGTACATGCACACGACATTATCTATAATATATATATATATGATCATTTATGTAACTATTATCTGTAATATAATAGATGTAATATATTTATTTAAATTATATGCCTATTTCTTTATATTATTTATAGGAAATATTTAATATATATAATATTTAATATAGATACTACTACTGCATGGTATATAGAGAACAAATACCCCACAGTGTATGTATATATATAGAATATATATAAAACCACATAAATATACAAATATATGTATACATATACAGGTAAGAAATAGACTAATAATGATATCTTTATATATATTAGATATAAAACTATATGCATTTACATCCATACATATAAACACACATACACGCAGAGGTATATTGATGTGCTCTATAGAATATATTCTATATATATATTGCACAGAGTATATTACAGATAAGGTATATCGAGAGATATGTATAGACATAGATATAGATATAGATATAGATATAGGTATTGATATATAGACCTATACATAGAGCATGCAGTTCTATATGTGCTACCTCGTGTGCCTATCTATAGATCTATAGGTATATAGAGCACACAGTTCTATGTGTGCTATCTCGTGTGCAGATCTATAGATCTATAGGTATATAGAGCACACAGTTCTATGTGTGCTATCTCGTGTGCCTATCTATAGATCTATAGGTATATAGAGCACACAGTTCTATGTGTGCTATCTCGTGTGCCTATCTATAGATCTATAGGTATATAGAGCACACAGTTCTATGTGTGCTATCTCGTGTGCAGATCTATAGATCTATAGGTATATAGAGCACGCAGTTCTATGTGTGCTATCTCGTGTGCCTATCTATAGATCTATAGGTATATAGAGCACACAGTTCTATGTGTGCTACCTCGTGTGCAGATCTATAGATCTATAGGTATATAGAGCACACAGTTCTATCTGTGCTATCTCGTGTGCCTATCTATAGATCTATAGGTATATAGAGCACACAGTTCTATGTGTGCTATCTCGTGTGCCTATCTATAGATCTATAGGTATATAGAGCACACAGTTCTATGTGTGCTATCTCGTGTGCCTATCTATAGATCTATAGGTATATAGAGCACACAGTTCTATCTGTGCTATCTCGTGTGCCTATCTATAGATCTATAGGTATATAGAGCATGCAGTTCTATGTGTGCTATCTCGTGTGCCTATCTATAGATCTATAGGTATATAGAGCACACAGTTCTATGTGTGCTATCTCATGTGAAGATCTATAGATCTATAGGTATATAGAGCACACAGTTCTATGTGTGCTATCTCGTGTGCAGATCTATAGATCTATAGGTATATAGAGCACACAGTTCTATGTGTGCTATCTCGTGTGCCTATCTATAGATCTATAGGTATATAGAGCACACAGTTCTATGTGTGCTATCTCGTGTGCCTATCTATAGATCTATAGGTATATAGAGCACACAGTTCTATGTGTGCTATCTCGTGTGCCTATCTATAGATCTATAGGTATATAGAGCACACAGTTCTATGTGTGCTATCTCGTGTGCCTATCTATAGATCTATAGGTATATAGGGCACACAGTTCTATGTGTGCTATCTCGTGTGCAGATCTATAGATCTATAGGTATATAGAGCACACAGTTCTATGTGTGCTATCTCGTGTGCAGATCTATAGATCTATAGGTATATAGAGCACACAGTTCTATGTGTGCTATCTCGTGTGCAGATCTATAGATCTATAGGTATATAGAGCATGCAGTTCTATGTGTGCTATCTCGTGTGCAGATCTATAGATCTATAGGTATATAGAGCACACAGTTCTATGTGTGCTATCTCGTGTGCCTATCTATAGATCTATAGGTATATAGAGCACACAGTTCTATGTGTGCTATCTCGTGTGCAGATCTATAGATCTATAGGTATATAGAGCACACAGTTCTATCTGTGCTATCTCGTGTGCAGATCTATAGATCTATAGGTATATAGAGCACACAGTTCTATGTGTGCTATCTCGTGTGCCTATCTATAGATCTATAGGTATATAGAGCACACAGTTCTATGTGTGCTATCTCGTGTGCAGATCTATAGATCTATAGGTATATAGAGCACGCAGTTCTATGTGTGCTATCTCGTGTGCAGATCTATAGATCTATAGGTATATAGAGCACACAGTTCTATGTGTGCTACCTCGTGTGCCTATCTATAGATCTATAGGTATATAGAGCACACAGTTCTATGTGTGCTATCTCGTGTGCAGATCTATAGATCTATAGGTATATAGAGCACACAGTTCTATGTGTGCTATCTCGTGTGCCTATCTATAGATCTATAGGTATATAGAGCACACAGTTCTATGTGTGCTATCTCGTGTGCCTATCTATAGATCTATAGGTATATAGAGCACACAGTTCTATGTGTGCTATCTCGTGTGCAGATCTATAGATCTATAGGTATATAGAGCACACAGTTCTATGTGTGCTATCTCGTGTGCCTATCTATAGATCTATAGGTATATAGAGCATGTAGTTCTATGTGTGCTATCCCGTGTGCCTATCTATAGATCTATAGGTATATAGAGCACACAGTTCTATGTGTGCTATCTCGTGTGCAGATCTATAGATCTATAGGTATATAGAGCACACAGTTCTATCTGTGCTATCTCGTGTGCCTATCTATAGATCTATAGGTATATAGAGCATGCAGTTCTATGTGTGCTATCCCGTGTGCCTATCTATAGATCTATAGGTATATAGAGCACACAGTTCTATGTGTGCTATCTCGTGTGCCTATCTATAGATCTATAGGTATATAGAGCACACAGTTCTATGTGTGCTATCCCGTGTGCCTATCTATAGATCTATAGGTATATAGAGCACACAGTTCTATGTGTGCTATCTCGTGTGCAGATCTATAGATCTATAGGTATATAGAGCACGCAGTTCTATGTGTGCTATCTCGTGTGCAGATCTATAGATCTATAGGTATATAGAGCACACAGTTCTATGTGTGCTATCTCGTGTGCAGATCTATAGATCTATAGGTATATAGAGCACACAGTTCTATGTGTGCTATCTCGTGTGCAGATCTATAGATCTATAGGTATATAGAGCACACAGTTCTATGTGTGCTATCTCGTGTGCAGATCTATAGATCTATAGGTATATAGAGCACACAGTTCTATGTGTGCTATCTCGTGTGCAGATCTATAGATCTATAGGTATATAGAGCACGCAGTTCTATGTGTGCTATCCCGTGTGCCTATCTATAGATCTATAGGTATATAGAGCACGCAGTTCTATGTGTGCTATCCCGTGTGCCTATCTATAGATCTATAGGTATATAGAGCACACAGTTCTATGTGTGCTATCTCGTGTGCAGATCTATAGATCTATAGGTATATAGAGCACGCAGTTCTATGTGTGCTATCCCGTGTGCCTATCTATAGATCTATAGGTATATAGAGCACGCAGTTCTATGTGTGCTATCCCGTGTGCCTATCTATAGATCTATAGGTATATAGAGCACACAGTTCTATGTGTGCTATCTCGTGTGCAGATCTATAGATCTATAGGTATATAGAGCACACAGTTCTATGTGTGCTATCTCGTGTGCAGATCTATAGATCTATAGGTATATAGAGCACACAGTTCTATGTGTGCTATCTCGTGTGCAGATCTATAGATCTATAGGTATATAGAGCACACAGTTCTATGTGTGCTATCTCGTGTGCCTATCTATAGATCTATAGGTATATAGAGCACACAGTTCTATGTGTGCTATCTCGTGTGCCTATCTATAGATCTATAGGTATATAGAGCACGCAGTTCTATGTGTGCTATCTCGTGTGCAGATCTATAGATCTATAGGTATATAGAGCACACAGTTCTATGTGTGCTATCTCGTGTGCAGATCTATAGATCTATAGGTATATAGAGCACACAGTTCTATGTGTGCTATCTCGTGTGCAGATCTATAGATCTATAGGTATATAGAGCACACAGTTCTATGTGTGCTATCTCGTGTGCAGATCTATAGATCTATAGGTATATAGAGCACACAGTTCTATGTGTGCTATCTCGTGTGCAGATCTATAGATCTATAGGTATATAGAGCACGCAGTTCTATGTGTGCTATCCCGTGTGCCTATCTATAGATCTATAGGTATATAGAGCACGCAGTTCTATGTGTGCTATCCCGTGTGCCTATCTATAGATCTATAGGTATATAGAGCACACAGTTCTATGTGTGCTATCTCGTGTGCAGATCTATAGATCTATAGGTATATAGAGCACGCAGTTCTATGTGTGCTATCCCGTGTGCCTATCTATAGATCTATAGGTATATAGAGCACGCAGTTCTATGTGTGCTATCCCGTGTGCCTATCTATAGATCTATAGGTATATAGAGCACACAGTTCTATGTGTGCTATCTCGTGTGCAGATCTATAGATCTATAGGTATATAGAGCACACAGTTCTATGTGTGCTATCTCGTGTGCAGATCTATAGATCTATAGGTATATAGAGCAAGCAGTTCTATGTGTGCTATCTCGTGTGCAGATCTATAGATCTATAGGTATATAGAGCACACAGTTCTATGTGTGCTATCTCGTGTGCCTATCTATAGATCTATAGGTATATAGAGCATGCAGTTCTATGTGTGCTATCTCGTGTGCAGATCTATAGATCTATAGGTATATAGAGCACACAGTTCTATGTGTGCTATCTCGTGTGCCTATCTATAGATCTATAGGTATATAGAGCATGCAGTTCTATGTGTGCTACCTCGTGTGCAGATCTATAGATCTATAGGTATATAGAGCACACAGTTCTATGTGTGCTATCTCGTGTGCAGATCTATAGATCTATAGGTATATAGAGCACACAGTTCTATGTGTGCTATCTCGTGTGCCTATCTATAGATCTATAGGTATATAGAGCACGCAGTTCTATGTGTGCTATCTCGTGTGCAGATCTATAGATCTATAGGTATATAGAGCACACAGTTCTATGTGTGCTATCTCGTGTGCAGATCTATAGATCTATAGGTATATAGAGCACACAGTTCTATGTGTGCTATCTCGTGTGCAGATCTATAGATCTATAGGTATATAGAGCACACAGTTCTATGTGTGCTATCCCGTGTGCCTATCTATAGATCTATAGGTATATAGAGCACACAGTTCTATGTGTGCTATCCCGTGTGCCTATCTATAGATCTATAGGTATATAGAGCACACAGTTCTATGTGTGCTATCCCGTGTGCCTATCTATAGATCTATAGGTATATAGAGCACACAGTTCTATGTGTGCTATCTCGTGTGCCTATCTATAGATCTATAGGTATATAGAGCACACAGTTCTATGTGTGCTATCTCGTGTGCAGATCTATAGATCTATAGGTATATAGAGCACACAGTTCTATGTGTGCTATCCCGTGTGCCTATCTATAGATCTATAGGTATATAGAGCACACAGTTCTATGTGTGCTATCTCGTGTGCAGATCTATAGATCTATAGGTATATAGAGCACACAGTTCTATGTGTGCTATCCCGTGTGCCTATCTATAGATCTATAGGTATATAGAGCACACAGTTCTATGTGTGCTATCTCGTGTGCAGATCTATAGATCTATAGGTATATAGAGCACACAGTTCTATGTGTGCTATCCCGTGTGCCTATCTATAGATCTATAGGTATATAGAGCACACAGTTCTATGTGTGCTATCCCGTGTGCCTATCTATAGATCTATAGGTATATAGAGCACACAGTTCTATGTGTGCTATCCCGTGTGCCTATCTATAGATCTATAGGTATATAGAGCACACAGTTCTATGTGTGCTATCTCGTGTGCAGATCTATAGATCTATAGGTATATAGAGCACACAGTTCTATGTGTGCTATCTCGTGTGCAGATCTATAGATCTATAGGTATATAGAGCACACAGTTCTATGTGTGCTATCTCGTGTGCCTATCTATAGATCTATAGGTATATAGAGCACACAGTTCTATGTGTGCTATCTCGTGTGCAGATCTATAGATCTATAGGTATATAGAGCACACAGTTCTATGTGTGCTATCTCGTGTTCCTATCTATAGATCTATAGGTATATAGAGCACACAGTTCTATGTGTGCTATCTCGTGTGCCTATCTATAGATCTATAGGTATATAGAGCATGCAGTTCTATGTGTGCTATCTCGTGTGCAGATCTATAGATCTATAGGTATATAGAGCATGCAGTTCTATGTGTGCTATCTCGTGTGCAGATCTATAGATCTATAGGTATATAGAGCACACAGTTCTATGTGTGCTATCTCGTGTGCAGATCTATAGATCTATAGGTATATAGAGCACACAGTTCTATGTGTGCTATCTCGTGTGCAGATCTATAGATCTATAGGTATATAGAGCATGCAGTTCTATGTGTGCTACGTCGTGTGCAGATCTATAGATCTATAGGTATATAGAGCACACAGTTCTATGTGTGCTATCTCGTGTGCAGATCTATAGATCTATAGGTATATAGAGCACACAGTTCTATGTGTGCTATCTCGTGTGCCTATCTATAGATCTATAGGTATATAGAGCACACAGTTCTATGTGTGCTATCTCGTGTGCAGATCTATAGATCTATAGGTATATAGAGCACACAGTTCTATGTGTGCTATCTCGTGTTCCTATCTATAGATCTATAGGTATATAGAGCACACAGTTCTATGTGTGCTATCTCGTGTGCCTATCTATAGATCTATAGGTATATAGAGCATGCAGTTCTATGTGTGCTATCTCGTGTGCAGATCTATAGATCTATAGGTATATAGAGCATGCAGTTCTATGTGTGCTATCTCGTGTGCAGATCTATAGATCTATAGGTATATAGAGCACACAGTTCTATGTGTGCTATCTCGTGTGCAGATCTATAGATCTATAGGTATATAGAGCACACAGTTCTATGTGTGCTATCTCGTGTGCAGATCTATAGATCTATAGGTATATAGAGCACGCAGTTCTATGTGTGCTACGTCGTGTGCAGATCTATAGATCTATAGGTATATAGAGCACACAGTTCTATGTGTGCTATCTCGTGTGCAGATCTATAGATCTATAGGTATATAGAGCACACAGTTCTATGTGTGCTATCTCGTGTGCCTATCTATAGATCTATAGGTATATAGAGCACACAGTTCTATGTGTGCTATCTCGTGTGCAGATCTATAGATCTATAGGTATATAGAGCATGCAGTTCTATGTGTGCTATCTCGTGTGCCTATCTATAGATCTATAGGTATATAGAGCACACAGTTCTATATGTGCTATCTCGTGTGCAGATCTATAGATCTATAGGTATATAGAGCACACAGTTCTATGTGTGCTATCTCGTGTGCCTATCTATAGATCTATAGGTATATAGAGCACACAGTTCTATGTGTGCTATCTCGTGTGCAGATCTATAGATCTATAGGTATATAGAGCACACAGTTCTATGTGTGCTATCTCGTGTGCAGATCTATAGATCTATAGGTATATAGAGCACACAGTTCTATGTGTGCTATCTCGTGTGCAGATCTATAGATCTATAGGTATATAGAGCACACAGTTCTATGTGTGCTATCTCGTGTGCAGATCTATAGATCTATAGGTATATAGAGCACACAGTTCTATGTGTGCTATCTCGTGTGCCTATCTATAGATCTATAGGTATATAGAGCACACAGTTCTATGTGTGCTATCTCGTGTGCAGATCTATAGATCTATAGGTATATAGAGCACACAGTTCTATGTGTGCTATCTCGTGTGCAGATCTATAGATCTATAGGTATATAGAGCACACAGTTCTATGTGTGCTATCTCGTGTGCCTATCTATAGATCTATAGGTATATAGAGCACACAGTTCTATGTGTGCTATCTCGTGTGCCTATCTATAGATCTATAGGTATATAGAGCACACAGTTCTATGTGTGCTATCTCGTGTGCAGATCTATAGATCTATAGGTATATAGAGCACACAGTTCTATGTGTGCTATCTCGTGTGCAGATCTATAGATCTATAGGTATATAGAGCACACAGTTCTATGTGTGCTATCTCGTGTGCAGATCTATAGATCTATAGGTATATAGAGCACACAGTTCTATGTGTGCTATCTCGTGTGCAGATCTATAGATCTATAGGTATATAGAGCACACAGTTCTATGTGTGCTATCTCGTGTGCAGATCTATAGATCTATAGGTATATAGAGCACACAGTTCTATGTGTGCTATCTCGTGTGCCTATCTATAGATCTATAGGTATATAGAGCACACAGTTCTATGTGTGCTATCTCGTGTGCAGATCTATAGATCTATAGGTATATAGAGCACACAGTTCTATGTGTGCTATCTCGTGTGCCTATCTATAGATCTATAGGTATATAGAGCACACAGTTCTATGTGTGCTATCCCGTGTGCCTATCTATAGATCTATAGGTATATAGAGCACACAGTTCTATGTGTGCTATCCCGTGTGCCTATCTATAGATCTATAGGTATATAGAGCACACAGTTCTATGTGTGCTATCTCGTGTGCAGATCTATAGATCTATAGGTATATAGAGCACACAGTTCTATGTGTGCTATCTCGTGTGCCTATCTATAGATCTATAGGTATATAGAGCACACAGTTCTATGTGTGCTATCTCGTGTGCAGATCTATAGATCTATAGGTATATAGAGCACACAGTTCTATGTGTGCTATCTCGTGTGCAGATCTATAGATCTATAGGTATATAGAGCATGCAGTTCTATGTGTGCTATCTCGTGTGCAGATCTATAGATCTATAGGTATATAGAGCACACAGTTCTATGTGTGCTATCTCGTGTGCAGATCTATAGATCTATAGGTATATAGAGCACACAGTTCTATGTGTGCTATCTCGTGTGCAGATCTATAGATCTATAGGTATATAGAGCATGCAGTTCTATGTGTGCTACGTCGTGTGCAGATCTATAGATCTATAGGTATATAGAGCACACAGTTCAATGTGTGCTATCTCGTGTGCCTATCTATAGATCTATAGGTATATAGAGCACACAGTTCTATGTGTGCTATCTCGTGTGCAGATCTATAGATCTATAGGTATATAG
Source organism: Coloeus monedula (assembly GCF_965178545.1). Classification (NCBI taxonomy): domain Eukaryota; kingdom Metazoa; phylum Chordata; class Aves; order Passeriformes; family Corvidae; genus Coloeus; species Coloeus monedula. Next base: position 12,132,057 of record NC_138794.1, on the reverse strand, counting down.
AGCACACAGTTCTATGTGTGCTATCTCGTGTGCAGATCTATAGATCTATAGGTATATAGAGCACACAGTTCTATGTGTGCTATCTCGTGTGCAGATCTATAGATCTATAGGTATATAGAGCATGCAGTTCTATGTGTGCTATCTCGTGTGCCTATCTATAGATCTATAGGTATATAGAGCACACAGTTCTATATGTGCTATCTCGTGTGCAGATCTATAGATCTATAGGTATATAGAGCACACAGTTCTATGTGTGCTATCTCGTGTGCCTATCTATAGATCTATAGGTATATAGAGCATGCAGTTCTATGTGTGCTATCTCGTGTGCAGATCTATAGATCTATAGGTATATAGAGCACACAGTTCTATGTGTGCTATCTCGTGTGCAGATCTATAGATCTATAGGTATATAGAGCACACAGTTCTATGTGTGCTATCTCGTGTGCAGATCTATAGATCTATAGGTATATAGAGCACACAGTTCTATGTGTGCTATCTCGTGTGCAGATCTATAGATCTATAGGTATATAGAGCACACAGTTCTATGTGTGCTATCTCGTGTGCCTATCTATAGATCTATAGGTATATAGAGCACACAGTTCTATCTGTGCTACCTCGTGTGCCTATCTATAGATCTATAGGTATATAGAGCACGCAGTTCTATGTGTGCTATCTCGTGTGCAGATCTATAGATCTATAGGTATATAGAGCATGCAGTTCTATCTGTGCTATCTCGTGTGCCTATCTATAGATCTATAGGTATATAGAGCACACAGTTCTATGTGTGCTGTCCCGTGTGCAGATCTATAGATCTATAGGTATATAGAGCACACAGTTCTATGTGTGCTATCTCGTGTGCAGATCTATAGATCTATAGGTATATAGAGCACACAGTTCTATGTGTGCTATCTCGTGTGCAGATCTATAGATCTATAGGTATATAGAGCACACAGTTCTATGTGTGCTATCTCGTGTGCAGATCTATAGATCTATAGGTATATAGAGCACACAGTTCTATGTGTGCTATCTCGTGTGCCTATCTATAGATCTATAGGTATATAGAGCACACAGTTCTATGTGTGCTATCTCGTGTGCAGATCTATAGATCTATAGGTATATAGAGCACACAGTTCTATGTGTGCTATCTCGTGTGCCTATCTATAGATCTATAGGTATATAGAGCACACAGTTCTATGTGTGCTATCTCGTGTGCAGATCTATAGATCTATAGGTATATAGAGCACACAGTTCTATGTGTGCTATCTCGTGTGCAGATCTATAGATCTATAGGTATATAGAGCACGCAGTTCTATGTGTGCTATCTCGTGTGCAGATCTATAGATCTATAGGTATATAGAGCACACAGTTCTATGTGTGCTATCTCGTGTGCAGATCTATAGATCTATAGGTATATAGAGCACACAGTTCTATGTGTGCTATCTCGTGTGCAGATCTATAGATCTATAGGTATATAGAGCATGCAGTTCTATCTGTGCTATCTCGTGTGCCTATCTATAGATCTATAGGTATATAGAGCATGCAGTTCTATGTGTGCTATCCCGTGTGCAGATCTATAGATCTATAGGTATATAGAGCACACAGTTCTATGTGTGCTATCTCGTGTGCAGATCTATAGATCTATAGGTATATAGAGCACACAGTTCTATGTGTGCTATCTCGTGTGCAGATCTATAGATCTATAGGTATATAGAGCACACAGTTCTATGTGTGCTATCTCGTGTGCAGATCTATAGATCTATAGGTATATAGAGCACACAGTTCTATGTGTGCTATCTCGTGTGCCTATCTATAGATCTATAGGTATATAGAGCACACAGTTCTATGTGTGCTATCTCGTGTGCAGATCTATAGATCTATAGGTATATAGAGCACACAGTTCTATGTGTGCTATCTCGTGTGCAGATCTATAGATCTATAGGTATATAGAGCACGCAGTTCTATGTGTGCTATCTCGTGTGCCTATCTATAGATCTATAGGTATATAGAGCACACAGTTCTATGTGTGCTACCTCGTGTGCAGATCTATAGATTTATAGGTATATAGAGCACACAGTTCTATGTGTGCTATCTCGTGTGCCTATCTATAGATCTATAGGTATATAGAGCATGCAGTTCTATGTGTGCTATCTCGTGTGCAGATCTATAGATCTATAGGTATATAGAGCACACAGTTCTATGTGTGCTATCTCGTGTGCAGATCTATAGATCTATAGGTATATAGAGCACACAGTTCTATGTGTGCTACCTCGTGTGCAGATCTATAGATCTATAGGTATATAGAGCACACAGTTCTATGTGTGCTATCTCGTGTGCCTATCTATAGATCTATAGGTATATAGAGCATGCAGTTCTATGTGTGCTATCTCGTGTGCAGATCTATAGATCTATAGGTATATAGAGCACACAGTTCTATCTGTGCTACCTCGTGTGCAGATCTATAGATCTATAGGTATATAGAGCACACAGTTCTATGTGTGCTATCTCGTGTGCAGATCTATAGATCTATAGGTATATAGAGCACGCAGTTCTATGTGTGCTATCTCGTGTGCAGATCTATAGATCTATAGGTATATAGAGCACACAGTTCTATGTGTGCTATCTCGTGTGCAGATCTATAGATCTATAGGTATATAGAGCACACAGTTCTATGTGTGCTATCTCGTGTGCAGATCTATAGATCTATAGGTATATAGAGCACACAGTTCTATGTGTGCTATCTCGTGTGCCTATCTATAGATCTATAGGTATATAGAGCACACAGTTCTATGTGTGCTATCTCGTGTGCAGATCTATAGATCTATAGGTATATAGAGCACACAGTTCTATGTGTGCTATCTCGTGTGCCTATCTATAGATCTATAGGTATATAGAGCACACAGTTCTATGTGTGCTATCCCGTGTGCCTATCTATAGATCTATAGGTATATAGAGCACACAGTTCTATGTGTGCTATCCCGTGTGCCTATCTATAGATCTATAGGTATATAGAGCACGCAGTTCTATGTGTGCTATCTCGTGTGCAGATCTATAGATCTATAGGTATATAGAGCACACAGTTCTATGTGTGCTATCTCGTGTGCCTATCTATAGATCTATAGGTATATAGAGCACACAGTTCTATGTGTGCTATCTCGTGTGCAGATCTATAGATCTATAGGTATATAGAGCACACAGTTCTATGTGTGCTATCTCGTGTGCAGATCTATAGATCTATAGGTATATAGAGCACGCAGTTCTATGTGTGCTATCTCGTGTGCAGATCTATAGATCTATAGGTATATAGAGCACACAGTTCTATGTGTGCTATCTCGTGTGCAGATCTATAGATCTATAGGTATATAGAGCACACAGTTCTATGTGTGCTATCTCGTGTGCAGATCTATAGATCTATAGGTATATAGAGCATGCAGTTCTATGTGTGCTACGTCGTGTGCAGATCTATAGATCTATAGGTATATAGAGCACACAGTTCAATGTGTGCTATCTCGTGTGCCTATCTATAGATCTATAGGTATATAGAGCACACAGTTCTATGTGTGCTATCTCGTGTGCAGATCTATAGATCTATAGGTATATAGAGCACACAGTTCTATGTGTGCTATCTCGTGTGCAGATCTATAGATCTATAGGTATATAGAGCACACAGTTCTATGTGTGCTATCTCGTGTGCAGATCTATAGATCTATAGGTATATAGAGCATGCAGTTCTATGTGTGCTATCTCGTGTGCCTATCTATAGATCTATAGGTATATAGAGCACACAGTTCTATGTGTGCTATCTCGTGTGCAGATCTATAGATCTATAGGTATATAGAGCACGCAGTTCTATGTGTGCTATCTCGTGTGCAGATCTATAGATCTATAGGTATATAGAGCACACAGTTCTATGTGTGCTACCTCGTGTGCAGATCTATAGATCTATAGGTATATAGAGCACACAGTTCTATGTGTGCTATCTCGTGTGCCTATCTATAGATCTATAGGTATATAGAGCATGCAGTTCTATGTGTGCTATCTCGTGTGCAGATCTATAGATCTATAGGTATATAGAGCACACAGTTCTATGTGTGCTATCTCGTGTGCAGATCTATAGATCTATAGGTATATAGAGCATGCAGTTCTATGTGTGCTATCTCGTGTGCAGATCTATAGATCTATAGGTATATAGAGCACACAGTTCTATGTGTGCTACCTCGTGTGCAGATCTATAGATCTATAGGTATATAGAGCACACAGTTCTATGTGTGCTATCTCGTGTGCCTATCTATAGATCTATAGGTATATAGAGCATGCAGTTCTATGTGTGCTATCTCGTGTGCAGATCTATAGATCTATAGGTATATAGAGCACACAGTTCTATGTGTGCTATCTCGTGGGCCTATCTATAGATCTATAGGTATATAGAGCACACAGTTCTATGTGTGCTATCTCGTGTGCCTATCTATAGATCTATAGGTATATAGAGCACACAGTTCTATGTGTGCTATCTCGTGTGCAGATCTATAGATCTATAGGTATATAGAGCATGCAGTTCTATGTGTGCTATCTCGTGTGCAGATCTATAGATCTATAGGTATATAGAGCACACAGTTCTATATGTGCTATCTCGTGTGCAGATCTATAGATCTATAGGTATATAGAGCACGCAGTTCTATGTGTGCTATCTCGTGTGCCTATCTATAGATCTATAGGTATATAGAGCACACAGTTCTATGTGTGCTATCTCGTGTGCAGATCTATAGATCTATAGGTATATAGAGCACACAGTTCTATGTGTGCTATCTCGTGTGCCTATCTATAGATCTATAGGTATATAGAGCACACAGTTCTATGTGTGCTATCTCGTGTGCAGATCTATAGATCTATAGGTATATAGAGCACACAGTTCTATCTGTGCTACCTCGTGTGCCTATCTATAGATCTATAGGTATATAGAGCACACAGTTCTATGTGTGCTATCTCGTGTGCAGATCTATAGATCTATAGGTATATAGAGCACACAGTTCTGTGTGTGCTATCTCGTGTGCAGATCTATAGATACATGGAGTATATAGTCCTATATATACCATCTCATGTGCATATATATAAATATATAGAGTATACAGAGTTCTATATATAACTTGTGTATATGTATATGTACGATATAAACGTACATATATATTTTTTATACTATATATTTTATATAAAAATATATGCATATACATCCATATATATAAACATATATACACATAGAGGTATATTTATGAGCTGTATATTACATATTCTATATATTACACCGAGTATATTATAGATATAGTATATAGAGAGATAGATAAAGATGTATATAGATATATAGATATATAGATATATAGATATATAGATATATAGATATATAGATACAGATATATAGAGATAGAGATATAGATATATATATAGAGTATCTAGAGTATATAGTCCTATATACACTATCTCGTGCACATATATAGATATATAAGTATATAGAGCATATAGTTCTATATATAACTGGTGTATATACATGTTTATGTACGATACAAATGTATATATATATTTTGTACTATATATGTAGATAAACAATATATATTTATATATGCTTTCTATACATGTAGTGTGTATTCATGTGTTCTCTCTCTATGGATACACTACATACATATATATATATATACCTGTGTATATATGTATATTATGTATATGTGTATATATACATTTATCAGATGACGCATTAGGTTGTGAGTACATGCATGTGTCTACATATATATATACATAAAATTCTTACAGACCTATAAAATTATAATATATATCTCTATATATACATCAATTACACAGCTTGCGGAGTGTCTATATGCTTGTGTGTGAATGTGCATCTACACGTGCACACACACGTTTATATATATTTTTAGATATTTATATACATTTATAGATATTTTATGTATATGTGTCAAAGCCAGCATTTCAAGCCTTCCAGTGATCACAGCAGATGCTGTGCTGAGAGCACCCTGTGTATTTTTATATATGTGTGTGTGTACATATATATATATTTTATATATATGTGATATATATATAACTCCCTGTAATAAATAGAAATATAATTGTAGCTGGTTTATATATATGTGCGCACGCATAGATGTATTTTATATGTATATATTTATATACATATGTCTACACCCACACTCATATATGCATATACATTTTATATAGATTTTATATTTCTAAATTTATATATAGAAAAAAAATATATTATAGATATTATATATTATACATAATATATATTATATAATGTATATTATATAAATATACATATATCATATAAATTGTATATTATATAAATATTATATAAAATCTATATAATATATATTTTATGTAAAATTTTATATAAAATACATAATATATAAATATAAAATATTTGTGTATTTTATTTCTATATTTTTATATATGTATATATATGCATTTATATATATCTCTCATATATGTGTATATATATAATATATGTGTATATATATAATATATGTGTATATATATAAATACGTGTGCGTATATATATACATAAATATATCTTTTATGTATTTTTTAATATATATGTATATATATATCATTTTTATATGTAAATATTAAATATAAATGTATAAACTGCGATATATAATCGAACACAAATGGATTTATAAATTTCATTCCCACCCTCCTTGCCCACTCCCAGTGCCCGGCGCCCATCCCGCGCCATGCCGAGGCCGCACCTCTCCCTACGGATCCCTGGGATCACTGCAGGACACAATTCCCACATTTCTGTGGAGCTCAGGATGCACCTGCCCCACCTCCCGTTCGCCTGCTCAGATATTCCCAAGGAAGCAGCGGGAATGCCGGATTTCCAGGCACCTCAGGAAGCGAGGGCGGGGTTTGAGCGCGGCTGTCCCCAGCCCCCGGGTGGCTCTGCCCCTCTGGATCCCTCGGGATTCCAAGGCCTGGCTCAGCTCCCAGCCCGGCCTGGGCTCAGCTGGGCCGGGTTTATTTCTGCCTCTCCCGGAGCTCTCCCAGCACTGATCCCACTCCATCAACAACATCCCAACCCCGGGCACCACCCGGCTCCTCCCGGCACGGGGACCTTGCTCCGTGCTTTTCCCAGGGAAAACAGCACCTGGAGGCTCCAAGGAATTTCATCAGGAGCTTTAAGTAACAGTGAGCAAGGGCAAGCTCCAATGCTTGGAAAGAAAATTCCAGATCATGGAGAAGGTCCTGGGATTCCAAAGGCTGGGATGGACTTTGCTGCATCCACAGGTATTCCCTCTCCTTTGCCAAGAGCTTTTGGTGGCACAGGGAAGGTGGCAGGACAGCATTCCATGACACCAGGCAGCAGGAATTCATTGGGAAGCAGGTAACAACGAGGGACACACCTTTCCCATCAGCTGCTCCACCCACAGCACTTCCTCTTGGAAATGCTTGGGAATCAACTGCCAGGAATTTCACAGCTGCTTTGGAATCCTCTCCCCAGGAAAATGACACCTCCCACTCTCCCAAACTGCTCCGACCTGGCCTTGGACAACTCCAGGGATGTGGCAGCCACAGCTTCTCTGGAGAACCTGATCCTCAACCTGATCCTAAAGCTTTTCCCTCGAAGGAGACAGCACCCAGCGCTCAGCCCTGCACAAGAATCAGGAATTCCAAGCAAATTCCACATTCAATGTTTATTTCTTTGTCATACAAATAGAAACGTGTGCCCAAATCTCGCCTGAAAGTTCTACCCGGATTGTTTTTAAAAAACCCCTACGGAACATTCGTTCATCCTGACGGTTAAAAAGCTGCGTGGGAAAGGAACAGAGGTTTCAGGAGCCTGTCCCAACAAGTGACATTTTCCTCTCGGAGCATCTGCCACTTCTCCCAAAGTTCTCAAGCAACAACGTTCCCGTACAATCACTCGCTCATCAGCAAAGAGGTTGATGAGAGGAGAATTTCATAAAAATCAGTTTTAAGAAGAGATTTTCCTACTGGAAGGAGTAAAAACCATGAAAAATCCTCGAGTCCAATTCAGGGAGGCACAGACTCCAATGCTTCTTGGAAAAGCCAGGTTCAAGGAAGACTCTCTTTGGCGACAGACTGCTCCGTTAGGAAGATCCAGCATCTGGAATCCAAGAGTGCAGTTGGACAGACTTTGAGTCAAAGAAAGGTGCGTGTTGAGCGTTGAAACAACAGAAAAAAACCCAAGTTAAAAGCAGTTTGAAATGTTGGGACACACACAAACACCAACTCCCTACCCAGTTTCTAGGGATCATGCATGATGTGTGGATAGGAGCGACGGAGCTACGGAAAAACAAACGATGATTCCGGTTATTTTCGGTCAGCGTGGAAGTTTTTTGTCCATAGGCTATTCAATACTTACTGGAGCAGTGTCAGTGAAGAGCTTGGTAAGAACTGAATTCAGCCCCTCAGAGCTGCATCTCCACCTGCACTTCCTAACGGAGCGTCCCTCGCGTCCGTAGCTGCTGATAACTGCTGCTCAAAAAGGGAATTCCAAATCCAAACACAACTTTTAAAGCGTTACCAACATCTTCAGCACGAACTGAAAGGCATAAAAGCACGGTGAGGTATGAGAGCAACGCACTGTTCTGGGTGTGGACAACTCCACTTTTAACCAACTCCCACAGAATTCCCAATTTTTTTTTTCCCCACCTCACCGCGAGGAGTTTCAATCCAATCTGCGATTCGTGAGTATCGGACACGAAACATTCAACAGGAGTTACCTGGGGGATTCTTTTTATGTTGTTTAGAAAACCAAGAGCTAAAAAGCGACTCTTTTAATCGGAAAAAGAAAGGACCAGAATCTCAAACATCGGATTCAATGACAGGACAACGATGTGGCTTTTGCCGCCCCCGCCCTCCACCATCTCCACCCGAGAACCGCAGCCGCAGACGGAATCCAGAGGAACCCAAAACCAAAGGAATGGAGAAAAACAACTTCATGGACACGGGTGTATTCTGCTGTCGTCCCGGGATAGCACCACCACAAAAGGTTGGACACGGCCTAGTGGAACTGGACAAACTCTTCCAGAGTCCTGGGGATCTGGTTTTGGTAGCTAATGTTGTAGATCCGCACGGCGCGGGCAGCCAGGCACTTGAGACTCAGCTTCATTTGAGTTTTAAGGAGGATTTCGGACACCCCGGTGGTACTTTTATCCAGGGGGGTCTTCTTCTGCTTGTTGGTCATGTCCGTATGGGCACCAGCCTCCACCAGGCTGATGATGATGGAGTGCAACGTCAAGAAGTCGCTGATGGGCCGGTGGTACTGCACGATGATGTGCAGGGGGCTGTTGCCCTCGTTGTCCACGGCGTTGACGTCGGCGCCACAATCCAGCAGGAGCTTGGTGACCAGGGCGTTGGGGAAGCTGCACACGTCATTGGTGTGGAAGTCGTCCACGGGCGTGCCGGAGTTGACGGCGTGGTGCAGCAGGCTGGAGCCGTCGCGCGTGCGCGGGTCCAGGTGGATCAGGTTGTAGATCTGCTTGTTGATGCGGGACTGGTCCTCCTCGCTGCACTGCGTCTTGGTGGAGATGCACACCAGGTAGAGGAAGGTGAAGATGTTGCACTCGTAGTTGTCTGTGGCCGTGTGGATGTCGGCGTCCGGGGTGGTTTTGATGCGGGCCATGCCCTGCTCGATCTCCAGCACGCTGCAGCGCAGGACGCTCTCGATGTCCTTGGCTTTCACGGGCTCGTTCAGGTGGATCATCTGGGAGAAGACCTGAGCGAACCTCAGCAGGTCCTTGTGGGTGTTCCTGTTGCCTTTCTGCCGCAGGTGCAGCGCGTGGAGCCAGAGCTTGATGCACTGCTCGAACTCCATGTTGTCCGCGTAGACCGCGCCACGGTAAATGATGGGGTGGGAGACGTCGATATTGTCCGAGCCCAGGATTCTCTCCCGCACTATGAGGCCTTCCATGTGAAGGGCATCCCTGTCCTGCCTAATGGACTCTAATTCCTGAGGGGTCCTGCACTCCGACCTGTTCCCGTAAGCTTCGATCTGGGGAAGCACCTCCTTCTCGATGACGTTCTCGCTGTCGCGGTACCTCTCCAGCATGGCTAAATATAAATAGTGGTAAGTCTTCAGTATGTCATAGTTCTCCCTGTCATTGGCAAACGAGGCCCCCAGAAGCTCCAGAGCTTCGATCCTGCTCCTCCTGTCGCAGTCGGCGTGAGCCAGCAGCAGCTCCACCACATCGGCCTTGCAGCTCTCGGCGGCCACTTTGAGCGGCGTCATGCCGTGCCCGTTGACCATCATGGCCGCCTTCCACTTGACCAGCTCCCTGACGATCTCCAGGTGGCCGGCCTCGGCGGCGAAGTGCAGGGCGGTGGCCCCGCAGTGGGCCTTGGCGTTGGGGTCGGCGTGCTGCTCCAGGAGGTAGCGCACCACGTCCGTGTGGCCCTTGTAGGCCGCGATCATCAGGCAGGTGTTGTCGTACTTGTTGGCGATGCTGATGTTGGCGTTGTTCTCCACCAGGTACTTCACGATGTCCAGCCGGCCATCGAAGCAGGCCGCCCGCAGCGGCGTCGAGTTGGTCACCGTGGTGTGGTTGACGTTGGCGCCATGGCTCACCAGCAGCTTGACCACCTCGAAGTGGCCGGCCCCGGCCGCGCACCACAGCGCGGTGGCCCCGTCGATGACGAAGCTGGGAACGGGAGAACAAGGACAGGGAATTAGGGAATTTTGCTCTTCCAAAAGCATCCCACACCCAGCCACCAACAGGTATTTTACAGCCTGCCCATTCCTGGATTTCAAGGAACTCGCCGGGATCGGCACGGCCAAGGAATGAGGCTGACGGAGCACACGGAGCTCCCGAGGGAAGGAGCGCTGGAAGTTGGAGCTTCAAAGCAGCCAAAGGGTTTGGCCACCTTGAAGATCCCATTTACAAACTCCAGCCTCAGCTTAGGGAGGCCTGGGAAGAAGAGTTCTAAAATTATCACTTCAGTGCCACAAAGTGACATGTTAAAGGTCAACAGAAAGCTTAAAATGGGTATTTTGACACCAAAAAACCCCCAGATTTAGACACCAACAACAGCCCTGGCAGCAAAACTGGCTTCAAAATTTCTGATCACCTCCCCTGTTCCCTCTCCCTGAGCTGCAGATCCACCAGCGCTTCCGTGTTCGAGATCCCACACCGGGCACCGGCGCGGCAGCCTGGTGACACAAACAGAACCTCAGGAAGAAAATAAACCCTAGAAAAGCAGAAGTTCTGAGCTGGCTGTTCCACAGATCTGTGTCACACGGCGGCCTCGCAGACAACGGGGAAATGAGGGGACAGATCCCTCCTTTTCAGCTGATTTCATTCCCCAACCCAGTGGACAAAATAAAGGATTTGTCCTTCCCATTCCCTGTTTTTTGAAGGATTTTATGAAGAAACAGGCAGTGGTCATACACCCTCAAGGCACGCCCCAAACACACAGGAAGGACAAATATTTCCATGTGCCCAAACAGCCACATTCCCCAGAGTTAAAATATCATAAAAGTTCACCTTAAATTTCACTTTCACAGTGATTTTTAATCAATTGGTGAAGTTCTTGTACCAAAACAGCAACAGCCGTGGCTGTTTGCAAATCCAGCACCTCCAGAGGCTCTTTAAGATTGCGGACAGAACTCCCAGTAAGAAGTTCCTGATTTTTGTAAATGACCCCACTACAATATTTCCGTATTAAAGCAGCGGGAGAGTCAGGAGAGAGGATTTGTTAACGAGCACGAGGTGATCTGTTGGCGTGCTGAGGTTCCAAGTGAAAAGCCCAAAGGCGAGGAGCTCCTGAGCCACCTTATCTGAGGCACAACCATCCCTGGGGATCACACGGGCTCTCCTCTCCTCCTCTCCAGTGCATCCATTGTGCCTCAGACAACTTCTCCTTTCATCTGTGCCAGGCACGGCCTCTGGAAAACACACCCCCACCCCAGCCAGGCAAAAATCCAGCGGCAGAGCATGTGCTGCCTTTCCTCCAGCTGCATTCAGGGCAAAGCTCACCCCAGGAATTCTCAAGCTGCTTCTGCTCGGGAAAAAAATTAACAGCTGGGAGGGAAAAGGAAGGAATAAAAATCAAACCACGCAGGGAAGGGGTTCTGCATGTAAAAATGTGAGAACCCCTCCCCGATGCCACTGTCACCTGCAGCAGCAAAAATGTCCCAGAAAAGCCACTGTGGCCCAGCAGAGCCTCTCTGGGCTGTGGTGAATATTATCCTGTCCACAGCTTCAGGTGGGGAATTCCTAAATGGAAAAGGCTCGTAAAGCGTCGGGTGGGATCTCCAACCACACGGACATTTTTATCACAAAATCACCAAACTGTGACCTCATTGTGGTCTCCAACACCCACACGATGTTCAGGTGTGGATGTAACGAATTCACTTCTAAAAACAGCAGAAAGGAGGGCCTCCCCTCTGTGCCTGGGAAAATCAGGGAACAGATCCTCCTGGAAATCTGCTGAGGCCCAGGGAGGGCAGGGAAGTGGTCACAGATCACGGAACAGCCGGGGCTGGAAGGGACCCACAAGGACCATCGAGTCACAGAATACAGAGCTGGAAGGGACCCACAAGGACCATCAGGTCACGGAATACTCTGAGTTGGGAAGAACCCACAAGGATCCATCAAGTCAGGGAATAGTCCGAGTTGGAAGAGATGCACAAGGTCCACCAAGTCACAGAAGAGCCTGAGTTGAAAGAGGGACACAAGCACCACCAAGTCCCAGAACGCTGAGCTGGAAGGACCCCGCAAGGACCATCAGGTCACGGAACACTCCGAGCTGGAGAGGGCTCCCAAGCCGCACCAAGCCGCAGAGCAGCGCGAGCCGCAAGAGGCCCGCACGGCCCTCCCAGCCCCGCTCTCCCGGAGCGGGCTCCCCTCAGCCCAGGCCCTGCCCGCCCCGCCGTGGCCGCGCCCGGGGCTGTCCCAGCCGGGCCACACGTACCCGTCGAAGCGGACGGTGCCGGTCTGCTGCGTGTGGACGCGGTAGTGCTCGAGCAGCAGCCGCACCACCTTGGCGTGCCCGTTGCGGGCGGCGATGATGAGCGGCGTGGAGCGCTGCCCGCCGTGCTGGCTCACGTAGCCCAGCAGGTACTTGATGTCGCTCTCGGAGCGGTTCAGCAGCAGCGCGGCCAAGGTGAGCACGCGGCCCTCGCTGGCCGCCTTGTACACGTACCCCGCCAGCCCCTCCATGGCCGCCTCCGCCTCCGCGCGGCCCCGCCGCCCGCAACGGCCCCGCTCGGGCCGGCCCGGCTCTGCCCCGGCCCGCTCCGTCCTGGCGCGGCGCCCCGCGGGGCGCACATGCGGCCGCCCCGGGGCCAGCCGCCCCCCGCGCCGCGCCGGCCCCGGCGGGAGCGCAGCCGCGGCCCGGCAGAAGGCGCGGCCCCCCCGCCCGGAGCGCGGGCCCGGCCGGCACCGCCGCGCTCCGCCCCGGAACCGCTCCGCAGCGCCGCGCCCCCACAGCGGGGCCGCCCGGCAACAGCGGCCGAGCGCGGCCGTTCCGGCGCTCGCGGTGACGGGATCCCAAAAATAACGAGGCTGGAAAAGCGCTCCAGAGCATGGAGGCCAAGGCAGCACCGCCAGGACATCGCCGAGCCTGTCCCCAAGCGCCACAGCGAGCAATAAAACACAGTAACACAGACAACTGCTAGGCCGCACGTGTCACTGCCTCAGCTTTTAATCCGCATTTCCACTGCACGATCACTGCGGTTGGAAAAGACCTCCAAGGCCATCGAGTCCAAAATGTGTCAATCCCCACCTTGTCACCAGCCCAGAGCACTGAGTGCCACGTGAGGCCTTCCTAAGACACCTCCAGGCACAGGAACTCCAAACCTCCCTGGGCAGCCCCTGCCAAGGCCTGGCCACCCTTTCCATGGAGAAATTCCTCCTGATGTCCAACCTAAATCCAACGTGAACCTCAGCTGGTGCAGTTTAAGACAATGTCTTCTAATCCCATCCCCTGTTCCCTGGGAGCAGAGCCCAACCCTCCCTGGCTGCCCCCTCCTGTCAGGGAGGTGTGGAGAGCGAGGGTGGGGTGCGTTGGGTTGGGCTGGAATTTATTCAACTGGATTAGGCTGGGCCGGGCTGGGCTCAGCTGGACTGGGTCGGGCTGAGCTGGCTGAGCAGGGTTTAGTTGGGCTGGGTTGGTTGGGTTGGGCTGCCTTTGGTTCAATTTGGGTTTTTCAAGCCAGACCAGCAGTTCCCATCACCTCGGCCATGCCCTCACCCCACCCAGCCCGTGGTGCCCGTCCCCAGCACACGCAGGACCCTCACCTCTGGTTTTGGGGACACCATCACCTTGTCACACACCTGTCACCTCAACCCCCTGCTGGGCCACCTTCCCTGGCTGCTGGCAGCCCTTTCGGAGGTGCCCCATGCCAGGATGGCCACACGAGCCACCGGCAGTAAGGGGACACCACCCTGGGCCCTGTCTGCCGCCCCATTGTCCTGTGGGGGATCCGGTCTCAGCCCCATTAATTGTTAATTTGGAGTCCTGCAACCGGAGCCGCAGCTCTTTGTGGGATGTGCATTATTCATGGATCAGCAGCCAGAGCCCAGGGGACACGAGGGGACACGAGGCAGGCTGTGGTCAGCCCTGGCTCCCATGTTCAGAGCCACGTACCCGTGTCAGGCACAGGGCGACAAGCAGGGTCCTGGTAAGATTAAGTGGAACCTGGCTCCGTTATCTCGATTATCTCCTCCACTTTCCAGGGATACCTTTCCCAGGTGCCACCCGTGTTCCGCTGCCACTGCTCCTCGTGAGGGACCAAAATCTCAGTTCTGCTGGTTCTGGGAGCCCCCTCAGCTCCAGTGGGACCAACTCCCGGAATTCCAGGCCAAAATTCCTCAGTGGAAGGCTGAGGCACAGCTCCCAGTGATTGTCCTGTTACCATTCCACGTCACACTGTGCACATCCAAGGGAACGGGGACAGGGAGTGGTCACACAGAGCTCCCATCCCAGGGATGCTGGAGCCTCCGTGTCCAAACCAAGCCCTCGAGCTGCCCAGGAGCCAAAGGGGTTTGGTGCCTCCAACCTTCTTTACTTGAAGGTGGTGAGGCCCTGGCCGTAGCTGCCACATCCCTGCACGTGTCCAAGGCCAGGCTGGATGGGGCTTGGAGCACCCTGGGATAGCCCTGGGGGAATGTCACTGCCCCTGGTAGGATGCAGCTTCCGGTTCAGACCCAAAAATCCCAGGGAGCACAAATTTAGTCCCGAAGGGTGCAAATCCCTCCCTGCCTCCCTTCCCCTGCCTGTGAGCCACCCCAGCCAGATGGATTTATCCAGCCAAAACCGGGAGCAGGGAACAGAGCGGGGCCCCACTGTCCATGCGCTTTGTGCCGTGATCCAGGGACATGGAAACTCGGGAAAACCAGCGTTCGCTCGCGGCCACCAGCCAGATCCACGGGGAGCTCCACTCCTCATTCCCACTGCACGGAACGCCCTGAGCGTTCCCTGCCAGCCTCTCCCCGCACTGATCCCAGTCCCGGCACGGGGCCGCGCATCAGAGCCGGGGGCTCCCCACGCCCGGCACACACGGGGTTAAAGGCCGGCCGCCGCTCTCCCGGCGCTGGGGGCGGCGGGGCCGGGCCGGGAGCGCTGCAGGAGCGGGGCCCGCGCTGCTCCCGCCCCGGGGCGGGCTCGGGGCCGCCCCCGCGCAGCCGCCGCTGCTCCGCGGGCCGGGCCGGGAGCGGGAGCGGGAGCGGGGAGCGGCACCGGCAGCGCCGCCGACACCGGCACCGGCAGCGGCAGCGGCAGCGGCTCCGGGAGCGGGGCCGGAGCCCCGGCCGGGCTCATGCAGGGCTCGGCGCGGCGCCGGCCGTTCCCGGCCGCGGCCCCGGGGTCCCCCCCGCCCGCCGGGCCGCTCTACCCGGGCAGGTGAGCGCGGCCGGGGCTCGGGGGGGCTGGGAACGGGAAAATCCGCCCCTCATTCCCTGCGGATCCTCACCCCATTCGTCCCCCCGGCTCACCCTGCCCCGCGGCCGCAGGACAGCCCAGCCCCATCCCGGGTACCACCGCGGCCGGGATGCGGCGGGGTCCGGGGCATCCTCAGGGTCGGAGTCCCCCAAGGTTCCCCCACTCGGCTTTGTCCAGGACATCCCGGCTTACCTGGGTTGTTCCAGCCGATCCAGGGTTTGACAGCCTCTTCCAGGGAGCCGCAGCATTCCCAGCTCACCCAGGGTACCCCATCCTCACCCTCCAGCTCTCAGGGTTCATTGAACCGTCCCAGAATGGTTTGGGGTGGAAGGGACCCTAAAGATCCTCTCGTTCCATGGGCAGGGACACCTTCCATGGCCTTTGGACCATGGCTCAGGCAGCCCAAGCCCGAGGCTCATCCCGCTGATCCCGTTCTGGTCTCGGCACCAGGAGAGCGATCGATCCGCTTTTCCTGGAGGGACGGGAAGGTGCTGGAGAGGTATTTCATGGAAAGGCTCCAGCGGGGTTGGATCTGGCCTCTGCAGAGGCAGAGGATGTTCGGGGCAGGAGCTGAAGGTGATGGTGCATCCCGAGCATCCCGGTGCTGGAATTCCACCGGGCATGGCTGCATTTTTAGCACTCAGCTCAACTCCTGGGAGTTGGGATTTTGCTTCATCATGCAAAAGTTAAAAATAGTTGCACTTCGTTCAGCACTTTTCACCTTGCTGAAGAGACCAGGAAGAGTCTTCCCACAGGGACGGGTCAGGGATGGCAACAGCTCCGTGCTCCTCTGTCCTGCCTGCTCCTCAGCTTGGTTATCCCGCAGATCCCAGAGCCAGGGAAGCACAGGATAACAGCTCTGCCTCCTCCCAGAGCTGCTCCACAGCTTCGTGTCCCTCTGTCCCCTCCAGGCACGGGGCGGTGAAGGCTGAGGACACCTTCAAGACGTCCCCGTTCCACCTGGACCTGTGGTTCTACTTCACCCTGCAGAACTGGGTGCTGGATTTCGGGCGCCCCATTGCCATGGTGAGTGAGGGCACAGGGCCAGGCGGTCCCCAGGGCTGTCCCTGTCCTGGAGGAGCTGGGACCCTGTTCTGGTGTCACTGGGGCCGAGCCAGCCCCAGTCTCCCGGGAATCCTGTTCCCTGTTCTCTCTCCACACCTTTGTTTTCACACCGAAAGGGACCTGGGAGGTTCCTCCTGCTCTTCCCTGTTCCTTGCCTGGATCCCAGAGCTTCCAGCTGGAGCAGGCAGAAATGGCCGTTCCATTTAAATGGAATTTTTCTAGCTGGAAGCCAGCAGGAGGTTCGGGAAGATCCACAGCTGCAGGATCCCAAATGCCTTCCTTGGCCCCACAGCTTTCCAGCACCGGGCAGGGATAGGAGTGAAAACTTCCAGAGGGTGGTTTTTGGGAAGTTTGCTCCAAGAAGAGCTGCCCAGCTTGGTCCCTACCAGCCCCCTGAAAGTCAGCTGACCATTCCCAAGCAATCCAGATGGTCTCCCTCTCCCTGTCCCTCACCCATAATCATGGATGTCCTGCTCTTCCCTCTCTCCTCAGATTATCCTCCCTCTGGAATGGTTTCCTCTGAACAAGCCCAGTGCTGGGGATTATTTCCACATGGCTTACAACGTTATCACACCCTTCCTGCTGCTGAAGGTAACTCTGGGAATGTTCAGGCCTTTCCCAGTCCCAGTTTTGCAAAGGTTCTGAGGTTTTTAGGATGTTGCTTATTCCCAAACTCCTGCCAGCGAGGAGGAATTCCCCACTCCGGGAAGGATTTGTGATGCCACCTTTTAAAGAGCACCTGGACACCCCTCAATTTCCTGCATATCCAAAGCAAATCATTCCCCCCTGGAATTCTGGCTCCAGGAGGAGTCAGAGCCCTTCTCCCAAATGATATTTTTAGGACAACATCCATCCTTGGCTTCAAAGACAGCTGGAAGTGGAGTGGATTTTTTAAATTGTTCAGGGCTTAATTACACTTGGTCTTTGACACTGGAATTGTGGCTGGAGCTGGAATTTATCTGGCTCCAGCTGCCAACCTCTGGATCCCATAAACCATTCATGAGGTTAAGTTCTGTCAGATCGTTAGGAACCTTTCCCTGTGAAACACTTAGGAGAAAGCAATTATAAATATATTTTAACCCTCATTAGCTGGGAATTGAATTATGGCCTGAGACAGAAACGATTCTCTCCCGAGATTCTGGGAGACTTTAAACGCTGCTGGAAAAATGGGAATATCCAGGATGTGGGAGCTGGCCCTTCCCAGGTGATTTCTGCAGGCTGGGGGCTCCATTTGCTGCCTGGGAGCTCAGCACCAGGGGCTCATCCACAGAAGAATTCCAGTGGTTATTTGGGATGCGTTTCCCTGGATGTGTCCCACCCTCCAGGACCTTGTGCTCTCCTTGGCCTCCGGTGACGTCCGTGCCGCAGTCACGGGGAAAGGGAAAGTTAAGCCTCAAAATTAAACACAAATAAGGAGCTTTTCCCTGCCTGGGGAGGGCTGCAAAGCTGATTTAGGGACGGGGGGGCCTGGCTGATCCCAATGCTGGGACAATCCCAAACCCCTGGAGCTGGGATCTGGGTTGGGAGAGCTTCCCTGCTTTGCAGGCTGAGTGTGGAGCTGCTTCCTGGAATTCCTGCTCCTGTTGCAAGGCTTGTCCCAGGCCATGAGCCAGCCTGGGATGGGGCAGGGAGAGCCCAGCACGGGAGGTGCTGCCCAAAAAGTGGCCCCAGCTGGTTTTGTGGCACCCAGCTCCTCCTGGCTGTGGGGTCAAACACAGCTCGTCCCGTAGGAGCTGAATGCCATTCCCTCGGGAAGAAAGTGAAAAGAGCCCCAAAACGTTCACTTGGAGAATCCTGGAGTGTCGGGAAGGGGAGGGAAGCGTGAGGACAGAGTGTGCTGGAGGCTCTCCTGCCACTGGAGGGCACATCCAACCTTCCGATCCTCTCCAGAGCTGGGAAAGCCACGGCCTTTCCTCCCTCATTTATGGGTTTTGCTCATTTATGATCAAAAAACTGCTCTGAGTGCTCTGGCAGAGGCACCAAAGCCCCAAAACTCGGCTGCCGTGTCCCTGCTTCCCCCTCCAGCCGCTCACCCCCTCCCTGTGCCTCCAGCTCATCGAGAGGTCCCCCAAAACCCTGCCCAGGTCCATGGTCTACGTCAGCATCATCACCTTCGTGATGGGCGCCAGCATCCACCTGGTGGGAGACTCGGTGAACCACCGGCTCATCTTCAGCGGGTACCAGCACCACCTGTCCGTCAGGGAGAACCCCATCATCAGGAACCTCAAGCCTGAGACCCTGGTAAGAGGCTGGGCTGGGCTGGGCTGGGCTGGGAGGATGCAGCTGCTGAAAGGTGGAATCGCCGTGCTCGTTGCTAACCCCACGTTTAACCCCTGTGCCCTGCTGCAGATCGACTCCTTCGAGCTGCTCTACTACTACGACGAGTATTTGGGGCACTCCATGTGGTGAGTGATTCCCAGCAAGTCCAGAGGGCCTGGGGCGGCGCAGGGGGAAGGGCAGAGCACGGCTTAAAGGGGGGAAAAACAGGAGCCAAAGCTGGCTGGGGATAAAGTTCCACTGGCCAGGGGGATTAGAGTGGATCTGGGCCCTGGAAAATCCCCTCTGGTCAGGGATATTTCTGGGATGGGGCAGCTGTAGGGCCAGAAAACAGCTGGTCCTTCAGGGGGTGTCCAGGTGGAGTGAAGGTTCCTCTGGCTGCCACCACCCCCAGCTGTGCCCCAAACACCCTGAGACCCCAGGAAGGCCTGGCTGTGCCTTGATCCGCTGCCAGGAAATCCCAGGGCTGCTCAGAGCACAGGGAAGTCTCTCCCCATCAGGCTTTCCTGGCTGCCTTGCTGTTCCTCGAGTGCTGTGAAGGGAGAAACCCCGTTGTTCTAAAGGAAAAAAGGCCTCGGGGGGGTTTTGCTCCATGTCCTGCTGTCCTGCAGGACCCAGCATGGGGCTCCCAGAGCCGGGGAAGGGAACAACTGGAATTGTTCAGGGTAGCACTGGAGCCCAGCATTTGCCCTGATCAGCAAACTGGGGCTTTTCCTGCCAGAGCCTGGGAGTTCTCCTGATCTGCAGGAGCACTGGGAGCAGCCAGGACAGAGGCAGCCCTCAGCAGGCCCTTTGTGTCTCAGAGCACGAGATTCCCCTGCTGCTCCATCCCCAGATGACTCCCCAGGCTCAGCACAGGAGTTGCTCTGGGTGTGGGTTGGATTTGGGGGGGGTTCAGCCCCATTCCAGGCTCCCCCCAGCGCTGGGAATTGTTGATCCTTGCAGGTACATCCCGTTTTTCCTGATCCTGTTCATCTATTTCACCGGCTGCTTCACCCCCGTGGCAGAGCAGAGCAGGATGCCCGTGGCTGCCGTGCTCCTCATGGGGCCCAGCAGCCTCTACTACTGGTGAGTGGCTCCTGTCCCCTCTGCGTGAGGAGGGAACCCCCCAGGGACAGCCAGGAGTATCCTGGGAATACCCCCGGGAGAGCTTCTCCATTCCCCGGGGTTCCCCAGGGCTCTGCAGGGCTGGAAAATCAAATTAAACCTTATGGACATTTGTAGCCACTTCAATCTCTGGAAGCTGGGACAGAGCCAGGGCCACCCAGGACAGCGCCAGGGCCACCCAGGACAATCCAGGGTCACCCAGGACAACCCCAGAGCCACCCAGGACAATCCAGGGCCACCCAGCCGGATTCCTGTCCATGTCTGGGGGTTCCTGCAGCCACAGCTGCTGTTGCTGGCCCCACTGCAGTGCCGGCTCTGCTCTCGGGCCGTTCCGTGGCGATTTTGGGGCGGTCCCCAGGTGCCTGCAGTGCTCCCACTTGTCCCAGCGGGTTGGGGGCAGTGGGGACGCCCCTGGCAGCTCCCCGGGGGTGCTCAGGCGCTGCCTCCTCTCTCTCTGCCGTGGCCTCAGGAGCGAGGCTGATCCAGTTCCCATTTCCCATTTCCAGCAGCCTCTACCCCCTGCTGAGGCAGCTTTCCCACAGGAAATTCCTTTGGGAGACTCAGAATCAGCCGGGTGATTTGGTCAGCTCCCCTGCACTTCCTTTGGATGGATCAAGGTGGATCTCTCTGGGGTTGGAGAGCCGGGAGCGCAATTCCTCCTTCCCCTGCT
Organism: Coloeus monedula; assembly: GCF_965178545.1. Classification (NCBI taxonomy): domain Eukaryota; kingdom Metazoa; phylum Chordata; class Aves; order Passeriformes; family Corvidae; genus Coloeus; species Coloeus monedula. The sequence goes on along the minus strand of NC_138794.1, from coordinate 12,111,032 downwards.
GCCTCCCAGGCAGGGCAGAGCACAGGGGAATTCCCCGCTCCGGGAAGGATTTGTGATGCTGCTTTTTAAAGAGCACCTGGACACACCTCAGCTTCCTGCATATCCAAAGCAAATCCCTTCCCCCTGGAATTCTGGCTCCAGGAGGAGTCAGAGCCCTTCTCCCAGACAGTATTTTTAGGACAACATCCATCCTTGGCTTTAAAGACAGCTGGAAGTGGAGTGGATTTTCCATTCCCCAGCAGTGGATTTGGGGCTAAATGAGCACAAGATCCCCAAATTGGAGCCTGAATCCGGCTCTGGCTCTGCCTTGGAGCATCCCAGCCACAAACTGAGCCCAGCAGCTTCTCCCGTCTGGGAATGCTTCCCCTGTATCCATGCTCTTCCCAAGGCCACAGCTCAGGTCTTCAGTTCCTGATAAGGAATGTGAAAATAAATCAGGGAGAGGAAGCAGCACAGCTTTGTCGGGATGAGGAGCAGATGCCAGGGAAGCTGGGAATGCTGCTCTCCCTGCTCCCCCGGGGTCACCAGAGGTGCTTTTCCTCGGCAGGTACCTGGTGACAGAGGGCCAGATCTTCATCCTCTACATCTTCACCTTCTTCGCCATGATGGCTTTGGTGATGCACCAGAAGCGGAAGGGGCTGGTGCTGGACAGCAACGGGCTCTTCCTCTTCTACTCCTTCATCATCGCCCTGCTCCTCATCGCGGGCTGGGTGGGGTGGCTCTGGAACGACAAAATCCTCAGGAAGAAATACCCCGGCGTGATCTACATCCCCGAGCCCTGGGCCTTCTACACGCTGCACATGAGCAACCTCCACGCGGCCAGGGAGAGCTTCTGAGTTTTGATATTTGAGAGGGGTTTGGAAAGGGGAGGGGAGGGGGGCAATAGAACTCTAGTTTTTCTAATGTAGATTGATGTATTTCGAATAAATTCCTGACCAGCGGTAGCTGCTGTGTCATGACTCCGGGCCACGGGCGGGGTTCCCAAAAAAAACCAGGGTTAATTTAACACGGTGGCTTTCCCTGGGTTTGCCCTCCCGATTCCACAGCCCAGCTCCCCGCTGGACTTCCTCAGGTCACCAAATCCCTCCTGGCTCCCGCTGAGTCCCGACATTCCCATCATCATCCCGGCCTGGAATGGGAGTGGTTTCCCGGCACGGAGGCGGAGCTGCCCCTCCCAGGCTGCTCCCGGAGGAGCAGCCACGGGCCGGGATCCGCGCTCGGAGCTGCTCCCTGCAGCCCAGGGAGCCTCGCGGGGCTGGCCCCGCGCTGCCCTGCACAGGAACGGGGTAGGAGACGCCAATTCCCCAGAAACGGCCCCAAACCCATCAGGCAGGGGCTGAATCCAGGGATCTGTGCAGCAGCACCTTCAGCTCTTGCTCAAAGATGAGAATTCCTCAGGATTCCTCACAAACGGCCCCAAAATCCATCAGGCAGGGGCTGAACTCCAGGGGTCTCTCCACCAGCACCTTCAGCTCTCGCTCAGGGACAAATTCGCCACAAATGACCCAAAATCCATCAGGCAGGGCTGAACTCCAGGGATCTGTGCAGCAGCACCTCCTGCTCTCACAAAAGGGCCAATTCCCCACAAACGGCCCCAAAATCCATCAGGCAGGGGGTGAATTTCAAGGGTCTGTGCAGCAGCACCTCCAGCTCTCGCTCAGACATGAGAATTCCTCAGAATTCCTCAAAAACGCGGCCCAAAAGGAGCATCAGGGAGGGGGTGATGCCTGGGCAGCTCCCCCTTCTCCAGCCGCGGGGATGGAGCTCCCGCAGCTCCCGCTGCATCCCCGGGACCCGTCAGGTCGGAACAATCCCTGTCAGAGCTCGCGTGACGCAGCCCCGGCGGGGGAAGGAGGAAAGCTCCCAGGGAAACACGGAATAAAAACGTGGGAGAAGCTCGGTGACTCACGGGAAGCGCTGGAGGGAGCAGCTCCATCCCAGCGGGTTTAGGGATCTTGGATGGTCACCGGGAAGGGTCCAGTCCGTGTGTGGCCAGTAAATATTTTGTCCGTAGGTCTGGGTGTCCACCACGCCTGGCTCCAGGTGCTTCATCCCCCTCTGGGTATTCAATCCTAATAAATAAAACCTCAGAGAGCTTTTAAACCTTCTCCACCTGTCCGTGAGTATTTCAGGGGCACATCCCGACCTCCACCCCCTACAAACCCTCCTGAGGATCCATAAATCCCCCTCACCCTTCCCCAGAGGCCCCAGAAAATTCCAGCGGGGCTGGATTTTCCTCCTCTCCCGGCAGCAAAGCTCAGTGTGGCTCTTTGGGATTACCAAAGCTGTGCCCAAGCAGCGCGGCCCCAAACAACCCCAAAGCCCCATCCCGAGGCTCGGGAAGATCCCTTTTCCCGGGAGGAGCAGGAGCTGCGCTGGGAGCAGCAGGCTCAGGCCCCGTAGCCATGGCAGCGGGTATTTATTACAGCCCGGCCGCCTCCGCCCGGGGCTGCCGGACTTTAGCCCTTAATCAACCGCAGAAGTGGCAGCAGCCGCCTCCGCTCCTGCCAGGAGCCCTAAACCCCGCGGATCGCCCCCAAAATCATGGTGAGTGACGCGCTGCGGGCGGAGCCGACCCTTCTCTCTGCGCCCCTAAATCAGATTTTAAAGCTGTTCGGTTTTTTTCTCTCTCCTCTTTCCTCCCCTTCCTGCTCCAGGCAAAGTTTCTGTCCCAGGATCAAATTAATGGTGAGTGCGGGTTTGTCCTGGGCCGGGGGTTAATTAGCAAGATTAAGATTGTAAATGTATAAAAATGGTATTTCCCCTCAAAAATGTCTCAGTCTGGGCTTGTTCTCCCTCACTCCCCCTCCTCCCGGTTCTCCCGGGATCTGCGTGCTCGGAAAACAGGGAAATCTCCCCAGTCCCACTAAAATGTTGCACCGATTGCACTGGGACCAACGGAGAGGGACCGGCCCCTCCCAATCCCACAGGGACCGGGAGAAATTCCAGGTGCCCCATCCCAGGTCCTGGAGAGTTTTGGTGCCGTGGGAGCGGAGGAGGAGGAGGAGGAGGAGGAGGAAGGAGGCGGCACAGGAGATCCAAATTCCCATCGCGACCCACCCTGGGAATGGGGAACCGCGCCGGGGCTGGGACTGCTCCGGGAATGGCCGAAGAAAGCTGAAATAAGAGTATTATGGCAAATCTGATAATCTGCGGCTCCGCGCAGGGATTGGCGAGGGGAGGAGGAGGCGGCCGGGGCAGGAGAGGCCACGGACCCCGCGGGCACCCCCGGGGCACCCCCGGAGCATCCCCGGGGCACCCCCGGCCCCCGGCACCCCAACAGCAGCGAGGGCGGGGGGCAGCGGGGACAAGGACGGGGGGATGGCACAGAACCAGGCTGATTTTCCCCGCTCAGCACAACTCGTCCGGCAGCGCCCAGCGGGACCAGGAGGGAGCCGGGAGCGCTGGGAGCGGGGTCGGAAGGGGCGTGAGAGCTCCCGGCCGTATCTAGGTCAGCTGCAAGCCGGGCTTTGCTGCTGGAAAAGTGGGAAGGCCGTGGGCGAGCGGGATGAGAGGGGGAGATGCGGGAGAGCTCGGCGTCCTCCAGCTCCTACATCCTCCCCCTCCAGCATCCTCCCCCTCCTGCATCCTCCCCCTCAGTCCTCGAGGCTTTCCCTCAGCGCCCTCTCCTACCCCCTGAAGGCAGGAAAATCACTTTTCACCAACATCCTCCCGTTTCCCGGTTCCCCTCCCAGCCCTGCTTCCCAAGGCTGGAGGGCCCCAATTAGCGCCGCAATTCCCAAGGCTCGGCTTTAATTGCCCCTGGCACTTGGCGGGGTCCTCCCGCCGTGCCCATCACCCTCCTGGAAAGGAGCCACCCCCGAAGCCGACACCAGATCCCGGCTGGAATCCTGCCAAGGCCGCCGGGCCGCGGGAGCGGGGCTCAATGGGATCTCACATGGCGTAACCGAGTTTCGGTTTTTAATTAGAGTTCAAGGAATGTTTTTCCCTGTACGACAAGAAGCAGAAAGGCAAGATCAAAGCCTCGGAGCTGCTGGCCGTGATGAGGTGCCTGGGAGCCAGCCCCACGCCAGGGGAGGTGCAGAGACACCTGCACCTGCACAGGATCGGTGAGCCACGGGCACAGCCACCAAAAACATGGATTAAGGGTGGGAAAACACGGTTTTTTCTGGAGTCAGGATGCTCCAGGCACAGCCAGGAGGGAACATCTACCCAGAGCAGTTGGGATGTGCTAAATCCAGCCCACGGGTTAAAACAGTGCCATTAAAATCCCCAAAAATGTGGGAGACAAACATATTAATATGGATTTTGAGGTTGGGAAACTGTCCGGGCCAGGCAGCAGAGGGGGGAGAGCACAGAAGGATGCTCAGCTGCAGGCCTGTCGGAAAAACTCAAAGCACAAAGTCCAAGGAATTGTGAGATCGGATGCGGGGGGAATTAAAAATTCAGGATCCAAGTTCAGAGCACAAACTGAATGAAGTTATAAATGGGATTTGAGGAGAAAAAACCCCAATTGTGGTGTGCCCTGAGCCAGACCAGGCGCGGGGAAAGGAAACCTCAAGGTCAGGGAGAAGAAATCCCAGGAAAGGGAACTGGGGGGAAGAGGAGGGGGATGCTTAATCCTGGATCCGGCCCCAAATGGAGCCATTCCCAAAGGATCTGCCCTTCCTTTTCCAGACAGGAACGCAGAGCTGGACTTCTCCACCTTCCTGAACATCATGTACAGGCAGATGAAGCAGGAGGAGCCCGAGAAGGAGATCCTGACGGCCCTGGCCATGATCGACCGGCAGAAGAGAGGGGTCATCACCGTGCCCGAGCTCCGGGCCAAGCTCACCCGGCTGGGTGAGAAGCTTTCCGAGGAAGAAGGTATCCTGCAATTCCCACAGGGATCAAATCCATCTTCCCTTCCCTTCCCTTCCCTTCCCTTCCCTTCCCTTCTCTCCCAAACCCATCCAGTTTGTCAGAGATTTGGCTCCAAGGGGCACAATAAACCCCCAAACCCATCTGGATTCATTTGTGACTCTTTCCCCTGAGGAGCTCAAAAAGATGGGTATCTCTGCTCCAGAGAATTTTACATGGAATTAAAATCCGAGTGTTAATTGAGCCGGTTTGAAACTCCCCTGGCTGCCACCTCCTCTTGACCCCAGAGGTGATTTCCAACAAAAACACCCCAGACCCCAAATCCTGGATTTTCCATGCTGACGGTATTTTCCTGCTTTCAGTCGATGACCTGCTGAAAGAGGCCAAAGTTGGGCCAAACGGAACCATCCGATACGAAGAATTTGTGCGCCTCATTTGCCTCCCTTTGGCCGACTACTGAAACCCAGAGTGAGATCGGCTACGAGCAGGACCCCAAAGGGTTTTACTCCTATTTTTCCCAGTTTTCAGATGGACTCAGGAACCAACATTTGCCTTTTGAAACCTGATTTTGCCTTCATTTAGTGCAGCCACTTCCATAGGCTCTGCCACTTCCACTTCTCCCTCATTCCTGGAAAAACAAGATGTGAGCTGTTACTGGAATAAATGGAATAGAACAACACCTGTCAAGCTGGAAAAAGTTATTTTAAAAAGCATTTAAATCTTGGGCTTGTGGGAGAAGGAACTCGTGGTCGGGGTCTCCTGGTTCTCCAAGAAGTCAGCACGACCCAGCGGGTGTTTGGTGTCCCCACACTCCGGGCTGGGTGCCAGGGACAAACAGGGCCAGGGAAATTCCCTTTCTCCACACCAGGAAAAAGCTCCCCAGCTCCAGACCGATTAAAACTCCTCTGGATCCTTACTGTTATCCCACCTGTGTCTCAGAGCAAGTCCACAAAGGGGTGTCTGGAATTCCGAGCAGGTTCTCCCTGGATTCAGCTGGGAAATTTCACAGCGATCATGGCACCAACAGCAACCTGGAAAGCTCTCTGGAAGAGCCCATGTTCCCAGAAATCTGCTCTGGCTTCTGCTCCAGGAGCCTCTTCCTCTCCCTCCAGCCCTTTCTTAATCCTGAATCTCCTCTTTGCCCCATCAGTGAAATAATCAGGAATTAAATCCTGGCAGCCACAGCAGATCCAAGGGATTGGGAAGGAATTCTTCCATGGGAGGGTGCGGAGGGGCTGGGCTGGAACTCCCAGAGAATTTGTGGCTGCCCCTGGATCCCTGGAATGTCCAAGGCCAGGTTGGACGGGGCTTGGAGCAGCCCCACAGTGGAATAGTGGGATAGGGGAAGGTGTCCCTGCCCATGGAATGAGATGGGATCTAAGGTCCTTCCAACCCAAATTATCCCACGATTCCGAGATTCATCCATCCCTGCGGAGCAGCTGGAACACTCCAAGGCTGCCACCCCCCAGGAATGTCACACAAAGCTGGGAAGAAATTGAAAAAACCCCAAAATGTCAGCAAATCCCAACCTTCCAAATCCATAACAGGGTCCCTGTGAGGGGAAAACAGGGATTATGCTCATGGAATATCACACGGAGGGGAGAAAGGTAGGGAAGATTAAATGACATTGCTGAATTCCACCCGAGCCATGGAAGCAGATCCACGAATTTGAGCCCTGCAGTTAAGGAAAACGCCAGGTTCTGCCCGAGCTCCTGATCCAAGCCCTGATCCCTGCAGTTCTCCCAACGGTCCCAAACCCAGGGAGCTCAGACTGGGATCCATCCCCACATTCCTGGCTCTCTGAACAGCTTCCTTCCAGGGAAAAGGAACTTTGCCCCATGGAATACTGACACCTGCCACAGCCCTCAGCTCTTAATCGGCTCTTCCTGCTCCAGAGATAGGAAACATTCCAGAAAGCGGAAAATCGCAGTTACAAACAGCTCAGCACTCGGACACCGCTCCAGGAAAGCGGCACACCCGGATCAGAGGCGGGATCCCCTGGGAAAACCAGGAGCAGGCGGAACCCAGAGCCGAAGGTGGGATTTCCCTGCGCGCTCTGCTGCCACCCTCAATTAATCCCAGGGTTTAGATAAAGCTGGGAATGCAGCTCTGCTCACGCTGGGGGTTTGCTCCTGGATTCTGGAGCTCTCCCGACCCTGGATTCACCAGGAAAGGCCTGGTTTGTGGAGCTGACGGAACAAGGAATTCACGGAGAGCGTTTGTTCCCAGATTCCAACGGATCCCATCCATCCTCAGCCCCATCCCTCCCCATTCCCGGGATTTGACTCCCAAATCCTGGCGGCTGCAGGCGATGGCAGAGCGTGGCACGGGCACTGAGCGACTTCCAGTCACTTGGGATTGCTCCAGAACGGCTCCTGCTGCGAAAACATTCCCAAAGAAAAGCTGGCAGGGAGGAGCCGCCCTTCGCACGCACTGCCGGGACAAAGCAGCGCTGTCACAGCCCCAAATCATCCCCCAAAAAAGCATTCCGGGGTCCAGAAAAACCCGGGAAAACCCCCTCTTCCCACTCCCTCCCCTTTACCCCGTCAGGAAACACAGAACAGCCGAACGCTTTTTATTCCACCTACAGCTTTACAGGAAACACTCAGACCAGGCTGCTTTGGGCTTGGCGGTGCTTTTTCCCAGTGCAGATAATCGATATTTTCACTCGGTACTTCCACACAAACTGACACTGGTGTACACCCGTAAAAGCCAGGGGCGGGGTTGGAATGCCCTATGGAAAGCCAGGAGAAGGGGTTTAAGGCAAGGGATGGCAGCTCTCGACTCACGGAATTCACGGCCACTTCTCACATGCCGCTTGTTTACATCTCCCCCTTTGTTAACCCGGGAGCAGCGGCGCTTTCGGGGCCCACCAGCAGCCTGCCCTCGTCAGACACCTACGTTCTGTTAAAAAAGAGTGATTGAACAACACGGAAAAAGCAAATCCGCTTCTGTTTAAAACGTGCTTCAAACCCTGACACGGTCGGTTGCAACAAAGAATGAGTTTTCACCACGTTCTCCTCACACTCCTGGGCCCTGCAGGTCCTCGAGAGCCCAAGGAAACCTTGGACCATCCCACCTGCAGAACCTAGGGAGAGGAAGGCAAGCCTGGAGCTGCTGTTGGATCACCGTGGGAGTGGCAGGAAGGGTTATGGGGTGGTTTAGGGGCATTTTCCAGCTTCTGAAGGATGGGAGGGGCGCTCAAAGGCACCTGCACCCTGCTCCTGCTGCACGGACACACGGAGCTGTCCTGACCGGTGTGCACATCCCAAATGGGAGAGAATGTCCCACAAACACCCGTGTGCACATCCCAGACAGGTGTGTGCACACCCCAAACACGTGTGGATCTCCCAGACACGTGTGTGAATGTCCCCCCCACACACACACGTCCCACAGAGCAGTGTCCGTGTCCCTGTGCATCCCACAGACAGATGTGCACATCCCAGACGTGTCTGCACATCCCACACGTGTGCGTGTCCCAGACACGTGTGAGCGTTCCACAGACACGTCTGTGAACATCCCACACGTCTGTGAACATCCCACACGTCTGTGCATCCCAGAGAGATGTGCACATTCCAGACACGCTGCACACCCCACACGTGTGTGCACACCCCGCAGCCAATGTCTGTCTGTGCACACCCCACATGTCCGTGCACACCCCGCTCCTGCCGTGGCACAGCCCGAGGACAAGAACCCGCAATTCCAAGGATCCGGAGCAGGAGCACAGCCCAGGCCACCCAGAGGAGAGCTGGGGACGCAAAGAGCCGGGGTTTGGGGAGACCAGACTGAGACTTCTGGCAGGCACCGCTCGCTGTGGTCAGAGGCGCAGAGGAATTCCAGCTGCGGGAATGCCGGAGCGTGGAGCAGGAATTCTCACACAGCCCTCGCTGTCCCTCCTGAGCAGAGCACTGAGGTCACGCAGGCCGGCAGTGACCCTGGAGCCTTCCTCCCACCGGGATCACAGGGAATGAGGAACGCCAAGCCGAGCTCCCATTCCCAAAGTGCCAAATCCTGGGATACCAACAGCGCCACATTCCGCTTTCCATGGGACTAACACGGTTCCGATCCCGCTGCCAGAAGCGGCACAAGCTGTTCTTGGGGTCAAGGCCATGGGAAGGTGGGAAAAGCAGCCATGAGCAATCCCAAATCCCTGCCAGGTGTTCCAGGAGCTCCCGGAAATCCAGGGCACTCCCACTAAAAACGCTCCAGGTTATCCGTGATTAACTGGACGAGAGCTTCTCCTAGCGGAGGTTTAATCACTCCAAAATCAGACTGTTTCAAAAATAAGTCTTTCCCATTTTCTATCCTTTTATTTCTTTTTTAACTGACATTTAATAAATTATAAAATCGGTGTATGGTGAAATATATATATCAGCCAGATATGTATGAAATACACATGCATGGGAAAAACTATTTAACTCACCTGGAACTCACACACACGGATCTATAAATACATATATACACACACATATACATATAAACACAAACAGTTCCGTTTTCCAAAATTCAAGTCAACTATTTAGTGGCAGAGGGATGCTGTAAAAACACTAAAAACAATTTTGATGCCACATAATGTGAACCTTTCAAATAACCATACGACTGATCAGACAGCAATACCTAATGCTACTTGGATTAAAGGTTTTCTTTTTTTTTGCTTTTTTTTCCTGTTTTTTTATCATTTTTTCCTGTTTTTTTTTCCTTTTTTTTTTTTTAATCAATGCAAGATTTAGTTTTTTGTTTTGAGACGACTTCATAGGCAAAAGGTGGCCCTTGTCAATGCTCGAAGCGACTATTTGCAATCAACAGTTTTTTTGGACATGAAAAAATTCAGACAAGAATCTGCTAATTTTAGTATTCCTTAACTCTCTTTCCTGATAAACTCGTTACCTGCACTTTCAACCAGTTATAAAAATATTTTTCACACCAGAGGAAATATTTACTCTCTCTGACATGGACTTTGGGACACAAGAATCACTTCCTTCCCTCCCCCTTTCTCTGACTTTAAAGAATCTCCTGAAAAAAAACTGCATTCCAGCTATTTACACATTCCACTCCTTAAGAAGAACGGATCAGCCCAAATGACTCAAAAAAAAAAAAAAATTTCCTATGTCATGCACAACTTAAAGAAAAAAAAATGAGGAAAGAAACCAGGAAGTAAATACGGCTCCAACAGACTGAAAAAATCCGGGAAATCCAAAGAATTCCAAGGAAAGTGAATTTTGAAAGCCACTACCCCTAAGAGAGCTGGAAAGGGAGCAACACTCTGGGATGTGGGGGTTTTAGTGGTGGGTTTGGGGTTCAGACTCACACTGAACACGGAATATTCATGGGGCGACTGAACTCAGCACAGGGCACCACGAGCATCACCGGCTGCACAGACCATGCAAGGGTGTGCTGGAGTTTCTATTTGCTTCTTGCAGGCTGGTGACAAGTTCACCTGGAAGCAGCCATTGGATCTACTGCACTAAAATGAGGATTTTCCAGCCAGACAAGCCAGGCCTGGGCTGCCAAGGCCGTTTCTAGGCACGGCTAAGCCAAAGCAGAAGCAGCTCCACGAGGTAACACTGACACATGCTCAGGATCTTGCTGATAAGATTTGAGGTTATCTGAACAGGATTGAAGTTCTTAGAAACAAAACCCCTCCAGCCCAAGTGATGCTTTGATGTGGGGCTCCACTGCACAAAAATGCTCCATCTCGTCCCACAGGTCATTCCTCAGCCTGGGATTAGATGGAGTCAGGCCCTCGGGAGTAACTGAACATGGAGCTGTGGAATATTCTGAGTTGGGAGGGACTCACGAGGATCTAAGTCCTTGCACAGGGCACCCCAAAATCCCACCCTGTGCCTGGGAGTGTTGTCCAAACATTCCTGGAGCTCTGGCAGCCTTGGGAACGTCAGCATTCCCTGGGGAGCCTGGTGAGCGCCCCAGCACCCTCTGGGGGAAGAACTTGCCCTGATGTCCAACCTGAACCTCCCGCTCAGCTTCGTGTCACTCCCTGGAGCCCTGTCACGGGTGAGTTTGCAACATTCCTGACTAAAGCACGGAATTAAAAAGGAGAATTTGCCTGGATAGAGGGGCACATGGAACCAGAAATGACAAAAAATCCCAAAAAACCAAACCCACTCCTGAAAGGCTCTGGCCTGCAAACAGAGCAGGGTCTGCTCTGCTTTCGGCGTAAGAAAATCTGCACGCAGTATGGGACGGGGAATTAGATTCCACCAGCAAAGGGAAAAAAACCCTCTCCCAAGCTTGAACTTTAGAAGTTCAGCTCCTTTCCTGTTTCTGTAACTGTGAAGAAAATAATGCCATTTGTGTCCAAACTATAGGGAAAAAAAAAAAAAAAAAAAAGGAAAAGAAACTCACATGACAAATGCACAGGTGTAAAATCTTCAGCATCCAGAAAAATGAACTGAAGCTCCTTGTTTTTGTTAAATTTTTTTTTTCTCTTTTGTCTTTTTTTTTTTCTTATTTTTACCAGTGAGGCCATCTTAGGTTTATATACAAAAGTAAAACTGAAAATAGACTTTTTTTTTGTTCTCTGTACACGTAAATTTTTTTTTTCCCCCTTTTTAAAAAAGGAAAAAAAAACCACCTTGTCTTAATGTTTTTTTTTTTTTTTGAACAGAAAGGAAAACCAAGCACAAAGATTTCCTCTGTCCCCCATTGCCCACCCCCAGAAAAAAAAAAAAAAATCAGTCCAATGAGATAATGTCTGGTATGATACCAAAGATTGAGGCCGTGTCCGTGCTGCTCCTACTCGCGACGGGGTGCCCGTGATTCTCCCGCAGGCTGTTGGAGGAAACAAGACTGCTGTTACTGCCACTGTTGCTACCATTCGTGGCTGGCAGGGAGCTGCTTCCTCCTGCATTGAGCTGATCCAGAAACATCTGGGATGAAGTGTAGGGAAAAAAACGGGAGTGTAAAAGTTCCTGATCATCGGACGCGGAAACGGCCGCGGCTGCGGCGGCGAGGAGGGAGGTGTTGTAATGCTGGGGGGAGAAACAACAGTTAGATTTCAGATATTGCAGCAGACTTGGCATTCAGAGCAGCACAGAAAGAAGGGATTTTGGTCAAGCTGAGGTTCTGGCAGCTCCTGGGTTTCGCAGCAGCTCAGCCAGTGCAAGGATGTAATGAATTTTTAGCTCTGCGGCCCCGCATTCCTGAAGCCGAAAGGAACTGGGAATGCTGGGGTTGAGTGACAGCAAACGGCAGGGAGGGAATGGGACCAGAGAACCCAAACCAGAAAAAAGGACAAGCAGCAGCACTTCTGGGGTTTGTTTTCTTTTTTTTAGCTCTTCAAAAAATTCCTTGGGGGCAAAATTCCCCCAAGTTCATTTTGCCAGCCCCCAAAAGTCAGGGTCAGCCACAGCTGTTGCTGATCCCTGCTGGGAGCAGGGCAGAATCCTGGGAAAACGCATGTAGGGACAGCTTGGTCCCACGGGATGGAGCAAGGGATGTCCCACGTTATCCTCTCTGCTGCACCCCTGAAGGGCAGGAGCTTGAGCTGTCAAAAATCCCATTTAAACCAACCTCCCTGCGGGGGGAACTTTGCTCTCCATGCTCCATGCCATTATGATGGAACACCCAGGCTGCCCAGCCTTGTTCCCTAGTATCTCTCCACTGGCAGAACCACAGCAGCACTCCTTGGATCACAGTAATTCTCAGGATCTTGAACACCAAGCCAGGTTTCCTGAATCCAAATTCCACAGCAGGCTCTGCTCTTCATTAGGATCTGAAAGTAGCCCTCAACTTTTAATGCAATTTTCCCACTTGGGAGTGCAGAAAGGGCAGGTGAGACATCCCAGCGCTCTTTTTTTTGGAGGGAAAGGGATCAAGCTGCACGTTCAGCCACGGCTGAGGATCCCTGCCAGCCCCTGGCTCCCAAAATGCCTCATGCCACCCCTGTGCTCAGACAATGCTCCTGTTTGCTTCTGTGTGTACAAAACAAAGCTGCAGCCTCGCTGTTCTCACACCTCCACCCCACAGCTGCTGCTTCCCACACAGCACATCCTGCCTGGAAGAGTGTTTGCCACAGGACTCGGTTCTCCCTGACTTACCTGATTGTCTCCTGACAGGAAAGGGAAGAAATCTAAACCTGTGAAGAGACAAAAAAACAATTAAGCTTCTCAAAACAACAACAAAAAAGCACCTCTCCATTTTTTCACCATTCATTTTGAAATAAAACCAGCCCAACACTGATAAAACTTCAGGTTCTCTTCACTAACAGAGATACTAAACTAATTTTTTAGAAGTTTTAGAATTAATATTAGTGCTTGGAGAGCTGTACAGGTCCAGACAGAACTCACCTTGCAAGTCATAAGGCATGGGTGTCATATGGAATGGATGCCTGTAGTCTTGGATAAGTGATGTGTTGATGTAGCTGGTGTCCACAGCAGGAAGGCTTGGGGTTCTTGACACAGGAGAAGCTTGGTGGGGTAAATTTAAAATGCTGGAAGGAAAAAAAGGGTTTTTAGAAGCATAAAATACACTCCTGGTTTATTGCTGTCCCATCAAGGGATGCTTATTGGCTTATTTTCACATTGAACTTCAATTCAAAAGGCATTCTGAGCTTCTTGAAAGATGTGCAGCAATTTCAAAGCTTCACATGAGCATCACACATCCCCCAAGCTTTCATCTCCTCACAATATCTTACCAGGAAAATTAGTTCAGTCCAAGGCAGCTGGAATTTAGGAAAGGGAAGTTCAGTCTCAACCAGCTGAAAGTGTAAATGGTGCTGGGATCTCTATAAAGACGTTACAGATATTCCCAAGGCAGGACAAGACAATCCTGAAGGAATACTGAACCCCCACTGCCACAGGAATCTGTGTGACCCCACAGCACCGATACCCTACAAGGTAATTCCAACGGGAGAAAAGGCCGTGAGGGGTTTCAGTGACCACCGAGTCATTCCCGTGATGGAGCAGGAACCACTTCACCATGGATCCCTGGATGTTTATACACACAAGGAGCTGTTTCCAGCCTGGCTGCTCAGGTAAAGGTGCCCAGGTCCTCCTGGCATTCCCCATTCCTGTGCTGCTCCAAACCCCACCCCCCACCCCTGCTCCTCCCTGCTCTCTCCCCGTGTGCTGCTTCGTGTGCAAGAAGAACATCCCCAGATTTGCAGAACCCACACTTTTAGCCAGAACCCTTTGCACCATCCCACAAACACAACTAAAATATTTTATTGTGTTCCACACTTAACTCAAAGCTGTGATTCCAACCTTAGGCCTTGTGACCCGAGAGCAAATCCACGAGCTACCGAATGAGGATATAACCCAAGCACAGAACTTTCTAGAGACGATTTATTTTGAAATTTCTGACTTCTCTCTGCATTGTTTGTTTTGTTCTCACCCCTTGTTATTTATTGGTGATGCTGGAGATATGGAGGGACAGCTCCTCTTGGCAGAGGGCTCCTCCTCCTCCTCATCTGACGAGCTGTCAATGGTCAAGTCAATCACTTCCACTTTCTTGTTTTTATTGGACTGTTGGTGAGAGGACACCTGGTGTTCCAAGGAAGAGCTGATGCATCCTGCACAAAGCCAACACGAGAAGCTACAATTAGCAGATCACAGCTCATTAAAAAGCTCTAAGTCATAAAGATAAATAAACTACACAATGGTGGTAGCTTCAAACTTTACCATCAGCCCCAAACAGGTGTTACTCAATTAGCTGATCTCATAAATGAGCAAAGCTGTAAATATACCTTTAAAAATGAGCATTTTCAGAGGTTAAAGGAACATCAATCCTTAGGGGATCCCAGTGTCCTTCACACCCCCCAACCATGGCTCACCATCAACTCCGTTGTAAGATGCAGTCACCTCCTGCACTTCCTTCTTCGATCTCATGGGAGCCCAGGATCCATCCTCCTTAAACTGGATTTCATCACAATCTGTACAAAACTTCAGGATTTCCATGAACAACCTGTCCATCAAAAATATTAAATATCAGACCTAAAGAAGAGCTTTTATTAGTCAGTGTAAGTCTGAATTGGTGTGAAACCAAAAGCTTTCATTGTTCTGCTCTTCTCTCAGCTGCTTCCTTGAGAAAAAGGAATCACTGAAAAAATTCCAGTGTTACCCCAAATAAAAATCTGCACATTTATTTAAAACCCCTTGGAGTGGAATCCTGCAGAGCTCGTGACACAGAACTCTCCATGTCCCAAAACAAAGGAATTATGTGAACGAGAGTTTAAAAAAAAATCTCCTCCTCACCCCCTCTGACAAAATTTTCCTGAGGAAACCTCTCTTAAAGGGGTCCCTGCAGCTGAGGGTTTAAGGACTTGTATTTCCTGACACTTCCTAACAAATGCTGAGCATGGGAATCTCAACTTGCAGCCTCTTCTCCCACAGGCACCTCCTAAAACTTTGGGATCCTGGCACCACATCACTCCCAGTGGGAATTCCAGCTTCTGACCAGGGCCATTCATGTGGTTCTGCAGGAAAGAGCTTGGCTTTAATTAGAGACAGTTCCCTCTTTCCCAGATTGGAGCATTTTCCAGAAATAACCTTCTCTTTGGGATGCTCTAATTAGATCAGCTCATCTCCAACATCTGCACCTGGCAACACGAGGAGAAATAAGGAAAACGTGGTGTTTGCATTATTCCCACTTTCTGTCTTCACTATTTTAGGCAGAAACCTCGACAAGGAGCCCCCCAGCTCTTTGATCTGAGGTGGAGGACCCATAAATCTGGGCACCCAGGAGTCCAAAACAGCCTGAGTGTCTCTTCAAGAGCTTTTTGCAAGGCTCTCAAGGGACCCTGAGTGACCTCATGCTTCACTGGCAAAATGAAGCACACGCTCCCTAAAAAAGACTCATCATTGATGAGGTGGTTTTCTAAAACTCTGGGGTTTTTTCAGGGTTTTCAGCTTTGCTTTTGGGGTTTTTATTTGTTAGTTTCATCAGTTTTGGGGTTTTTTTAAAATATTGAGAGTATCCTCAGAGGCCTCTACTTGTTCTCTCTCTTTATCACCCTTTAAAAAAACAAGATTCCTCTCTTAAGAAATTAAAATGCAAACCCAGAAATACACACTTGGCACAACAAGAGATTTATTTTTTTTTTTAGTGTTTTGCAAGTAGGCAGTACCAGGGAATCAATCTCTGTGTCACTTTCTATAGATAGCAACTCCCCAAGTGTGAAATTGTACACGGAATTGTACAGGCACTCGGAGGGGTGGCAGGATTTATTTGCTCTAACGTGGCTGTCTCTTATCAACTCTGCCAGATTGGTACAGTTGCTCCATTAAAAGAAAATACAACATGTGCTGTTTTCACCTAGGAATTCAGCACTATGGAACATGGTGGGGGGAAAAAAGCATTTTCAGCAGGATAGCTCAGGAATTTACTGAGGATTGGAAGGAATAGATTTCATTGTTATCAACTTGAACAGTCAGAGGAGCACAATTCTTGAATGAGAGGGAGCTGGTCAGGACTTCTTGACCAGCAGCAGGGAAGTTAAATATGGGGAGTTAAAAAAGGAGGAAGATCACCTTGATTTCAGACAGGAGGAACACGCTGGATTTTGATCTCAGCTTTACTCACCCATCAATAATGAGATGTTCGTAGGGAGCCTTCTTGTCACACACGGGGCAAACCCAGGTTGGCTTCTTCTCATTCATTTGGATGTAGAGAGTGGCATCAAAACACTGCAGGTGGGAACAAGTCAGGGCCCTGCAGGGGATGGTGAGGCGCATTTTGCCAAGCTGTAAGAGTAAGAAACCAGGATTTTATTACCTCGGTGTTGAACTAACCAACAGGGCTTTTCTGCCTGAAAGGAGAAAAGAGCCAGGTTGAGTTTAATCCAGAAAGAACTGTCAGAAATCCGAGTTTTGATTGAACTATGTCACATACACACTTCCCTCCTTCCTGTAAGTTTGTAGTGGCATAAAAGTGACTAAAAATCACATTTTGAAGTATATTTGATCACGGGAACCGAAGAACACGTCCTGCCATATTCCCCTAACAACATACAGGGCCCACTGAGCACCCATAAATACCAGTGTCCTGCACAGAGCACAAACAGAATTATGCTTCGTTATCGTGAAAGTTTCATTACACTGAGTGGAAAGCAGACAGTGAAAGGAATTTCATCTTAATCTGAAATAAAAATCTCCTCACGAAACCCCAGCAGCTGGTTTGAGGCCAAGTGCTTACGCTGCAGATCGGGAGGGGCTTGGACTGGCCACACTAAAGGTGAGAAGCAGCAATGTCTAAACAAGACTTTCACCACATGAAAACCCAACAAAACAATCATTTATGGAGAACTGCTTATGCCGAGTAGTTTGAAGTTCGATATTTGACTAAAATATACACAAGGCCTCCATCTGAGCAGCCTCAGCCAATTCCAGTGGTGGCTGGGAGTGGAGCAGGTTGGGAGCGTGCCTCAATCCAGCCCCGTGGCCAGGCTGATCCTGAGCAGTACAAGAAGGATGCCACAGGATGGCACCACAATATCCCCAAAGCAAAAACAACATCAAGAACAAAGGCTCTATTCACAGGCCACCACTTCCTCCATGATGATGATGATGATGATTTTTATTCCCTGTGAACAGAACCCCTCTGCCCCACTCCTGGCAAATCCAGCGTGGTCTCGCTTCTTTTCCTTCCCTCTGGCTCTCAGTCGCTGTCACCAAGGCCCAGCAGATGGGAGGGGGCAGAGAATTCCCTGGGGAGCCCCAGGCTGGTGGCAGAGGCTCAGCCCACGGCAGGAGATGCTCTGTGTGCCATGTGTTTGGCACCCCCTCCCCCGAATCCGTGACCAAGCACATTATTCCTATCCCAAAATCAACTCCCAGAGCAGCCAGGCCCCCGATCCGTGTCTGTCAGGAATTCTCATCTCCCAGATGGTGGGGCAATGGCTCATTTGTCTTTTGGGCACAGTCCCCCAGCTCAGGGAGCATCAGAAGGAAAACCTGGATGCTTCAAATGAAAAGTAAGGAAGGTCAAAGACAGGTGCTGCAGGAAGGACATAAAAACCCATTTCCTGAGGGAAACAAGCAGAGTTAAAAACCAGGAAGGTTTTCCCAAGGTTTTGGTATAAAACCTCTGCCTGTGACTTCCCTGAGGTGGGATTTAACCACACTCAGAGTTAACAGGTTGATGCTCTTTTCCCATTTTTGGTATTGAACCTCCTGGATCAGCTCTGCCACAATGGCCAAGCTGTGTCAGAACTGACAGAAAAAAGCAGGGATGCATCCCAACTTTGGAAAAGCTGCATTGCCCAACACTGGGACTGTTTGATTCCTGCCTGTTGGCAGCCAAAGAAACACTGCATTAATTTCTTTTACAAGCACACAAAACATTTCTATCTTTCCCTGCTAAAAAACAGGAGTTCAGGATTTGTAAACAAAGCTGCAAAACCTCCAGTAAACCCCTGGATTTGGAATTTTTCTTCAGTTAAATATTTGGTCCGGCTGCAGAGCCTGGAGATTTATTTATTTGTACTTCCAGGGGCAAAAAGGAACATGAATTCAAGTGTGTTCCTGAGCTCCAGGCTCAGAGCAGCCCCTCTGCCTGCTGGATCCTGCATGGGTGCCAAATTCCAAGGAAGCTCTGAGCAGCCTGGAGGGCAGAATTAAAATTATAAAGACTAAACCCACCTCCCTCATTTGTTTTCCTGAATACTCCCAAGGAGAATCACACCCAGGGGAGGGGAGAGAAGCACCCTCCCATTCCCAGAGTGATGCTAAATTCCTTAATTTTCCATTTTGCTGCTGGAGACCAAATCAGCATTTTCAGGGTGCACCTTCAGAGCATTTAAAGCTTAGAAAACAACCACAAAATACAGACAAAAAATTCTCCCTGAGCCAAAGGCTTGCAAATCAAATCAGCAAGTGAAAATACAGGGCTGTAAAGGAAATTCCATTCAGCCCTGAGGAGAATCAAGGTAAAACCTTTCTGTTGGAAGGTGCAGTCTCTGCCCCAAAGAGCCTGGGATGGATTATTCCAAGAGCTACTGGGAAATCAGGCAGCACTGAAGGAGGAAAAAGTGGAGGAAAAAAGGGAACCCAAAAGCACTGCAGAGGAATTTTATCAGTGATGGAGGCAATCAGGACAAACAGGAAATTCCCATGGAACGATCTATAAAGCAGCACCTTGACAAATCAAATAAGCTGAATAAAAATCTGTAATTCCACCAGATGCATGAAGACTGACTTAAAATAATTCATTAATACTTCAGTGTTCCAAAATATGACATGGCAGTTACAGGTTTTTGAGATTATCAGCTCTACAGATCAGGATTTTATCTGGTAAATGCAATCTGTATCTTTCTCACAGATTAGTTTTATCTTCCTTAAAAATTCCTTATCTTCCTTAGCTAGAATCAATGCTGATATGGAGAAAGGAATAAAATTGAAGATCATGACAATACCACATTCAAAGATTTAAAAGAACGTTATATATATATATATATATATGTTTATATAAAGTAACCACACTGTTAATTGTGCTTTTTATGAAGCAATTACACCTCTAAAAGTTTCTCTTTTTAGAGTTTAAGAACACATTAAATAACCTGAAAAATAAGCTCCAATTTTGCAAGAATAAAGCCAAGTTTTCTTGTTTAGATTTTTAAACCTGAGAATTTCGTGTCAAGCCTGAGCAGATTGAGGCAAAGCAGGAAACAGATGTATCCTTAATCTTGACAAGAATTTCAATAGCTGGGCTGCAATAAAGGGACTCTGTCAATCAATACAGAGAGTCAAGGATTCTGAAGGTGCCCTGCACCTGAAACAAGCCCCAGAGATTCAAAGAAGCACACGTCACATGAATGTTGGGCATTTACTACTGATAACACAAATCCAGGCAGCAAAGAGCACAGCTACTTGGTTAAAAAACAACAAATAGGTCGAGATACATCTCTGCCACTTGCATGTTCACTGGAATTCTTTTCTCTCACCTCAAATTGGATCAAAACATTTTGTTTGAACAACCTCCTTTGTTTTTAAGTGCACATTATTAAATACTCCCAAGTGTACATTTGCACATCACCCATTTCAGATTCAAGGTGCTCAATACCACATTCACCCCCTTTCCCCCTGAGAGAGGTTTTATCAATCCAAGCCCAACCTGCACACTCAGATGATCCAGTGACAGATTTAAATGTATGCTTACATATATTTTGAGTAACATTTTCAAGCTAATGGAACACTCCTTTACCCAGGGGTATTTCACAGGCTTTTAAGCACAGTGAGAGAGAATTTCAGCTGCTCTCTGTCCCGACAAAGTTAAACCAGGTAAACACAAGGTAACCTCTCCCACACACATCCCACAACAGCCAGATTACAATCAGAATCACTTAGGAGGGAATAAAAAACCAACTTACTGGACAAAGAAGAGACACTCTTAAGCTGGTAGTTGCAATTTCACTGTCTGGATCAGCAGTTAGTTTCTCTTTAACTGGTATTTAAAGAAGAAAAAGTTTATTTTAGGTTAATTCAAACATGAATTGGATGATAAAGAAATAAAACAAGTCTGAAATGTGTGTGGTAAACTTCCAGTTCAAGACCCCTAGAAAATGTGTTTATCCAGAGATAAACTGAGGTCTCAACTCTTCTACATGCAACTTTGCACTGATCATTTTTTAATACCTACCAACAGATAAAGCACATTAATTTCACCTCTAACTTCAAGCTGAAGTTGTTCAACTTGTTAACAATTCTCACAGGAACAGGCACCACTAAAACCCCCCAAAATCCTCATCAAGCAATCCTGTGACTTAAAACTGAAAAGCAAATTGAGCAGTAGGAAGTCAGAAGTACCATGACAAAATCTGAGATTTAAGTAACTGCAGTGAAATATCAAAGTCTTTCACTTCTGGAGTCTTTCATCCTCTATTTTGGTGTGCAAGGCCTGTTTTATAAGCAGTCATTGGTTAAATGAACGAGTCAGTCCCATTTTATTCCTGCTCTAAGAACTGCACCTACACCCTCATTCTCAACTTGCAGAGCAGCAGCCACCTGGAACTCTCTAGATTTTTGGGCATTTAAATCATCAAACTGCATTAGGACAAGTTAATGCCCAGCACTTTTACTTACTGCTGGACTCATTTCTTCCCTTGTGGAGAAGGTACAAGCCCTTATCTGAGCATTACAGAGTAACAACAGCGATCAGGTGCTGGGATTTCACCCTCTCCCTGAAAACCAAACACGTAGCAGTTTGTGCTGGCATTTTTATGACACAAACTTCCACCAGCTTGTTGTCAGAGCAAACACTAAGGCAGCAAATCTCACAGGCGAGTGAGGAGGGGGTTGGGAGGAGCTCTGTGCTGGCCACTCTCTCCAGGCTCACTCCACAGCTCAGTGCCAAGGGAACAGAACCAGCTCGATGGAGCTGTTCCTGCCCAGCATCCAGGTCCAGGGTGAGGCCTTCAGCACAGCCTGCCCGAGGTACTGAATGAGCACTTCTCTGTAGAAATACAGTTGTGCCATTCTGCACAAACAAAGCCAGGATGGCTGAGCTGAAAGAGATTCTCTTGCATTTTTCCCCTCACAGTGTCAACAGGGTTCCTGGACTGGCTCCTAGTGCAAACAAAGGCCTCTGAGTCTTTGAATTGGAACTGAATACAAAGAACACCACTATCAGATTCCCAAAGCCCAGAGGGCTGTAGGAAGTCCAAAGCTTGGTTAGTACAGTCCTGATTCCAAATGTGCCTTTACAAAAGTGATTTCTCCTTTTTGAACAAGCCCAGCAGACACATACTCAGTGCTCTGGAGTGATCCGGGTTCCGGATTCCCTTGGCCCGCAACCGCTGCAGGAGCACCGTGGAGGAGAGCTGCTTCACCAGGTACACGGCCATGGAATAGTTCTGGAAAACACCAAACACATCAGAGCAAACCCTGGCTGCAGCACAGGCAGCCTGGAGATAGTTTGGTATGGGATTGCAGGTGGCAAAGTTCTCGGAGAAACCCTTCAGGAAATTCACGGGGCTGGAGTTTCAGAGGCAACGAAAGTGACTTCACACTTCACTGAGGCTGAGATGCAAACCAGGCTTTTAAAACAGCATTTAGGACACTTCTGGAAGTTCTACATCTATTTCACACATGCAGCCTATCCCTCTAAACAGGATAATTTTACATGGATAACGTACTGCCCGTGTGTCAGTGCACTGAATTTTATATGGGTAATGTTCAGCACTGCACTCATGGCAGTGGTTTAATTTTATATGGGTAATGTTCAGCACTGCACTCATGGCAGTGCACTGAATTTTATACAGATAATGTTAAATATTGCACTTGTGGCAGTGCATTTAAGGAAAGCTGTCAGTTCAAGTATCATCAGAAGTTTTTTTTAATAAAAGCTTATTTTGGTTTCAAAATAGGAAAATGAGCAGTGATGCTTCTTCAAAAGATGCATCATCTGCAGTATCTGGAAGCACTGGTCATCTTCTCTTCCTGCACTCAGTTGTCTCTGAAATGTGAACTTCACCACCAGAGAAGAACAGGAAAAAGGCAGTTCTGGAGTTCAAGGGCTGAGAGGGGCCAAGATGTGCTCTGGAGACCCAACCCCACTCCCAGCCTGTCCAAGGGCTGGGTCACTTCCCCACCAGTCCCTGCAGATCTGACCATGCCAAAGTTCCTTATCACGGTCAGGAAAAGCCATGGATGCTCCCTTCTGCCTCTACAGGAAGTCCTCTGGGATCCAGGCAAGTCAGAGGCAGAACCCAGCTCTGTCAGGTCCCACAACTCAGGTGAGCCTTCCCTCATGGAATGAGCTCTTCCTGCCAGGGAGTTCAATTCATAGCCTGGATTTCTGAAGCTCTCATTTTTCTTACAATCTCCAAAAAAATCAGGTTATAAATGTCTTTCTAAAAATGTGATTCAGCAGCAACACCTCTCAATCCCCAGAATGGAAAGGACCAAATCTGTCTTCTCACATTAGGGTACATCAATTATTTTTTGATTTAAACATTGGCTAAACCTGGAGCTGCATTCATACAATTTAAATTGAAAAATAAAAGGCTTCCCCCAGCAACTGCCACACGTTTCCACTTAAAAAAATCCATGTAATTGTGACATCTCCCATCCTTTATTTAGGATCTGAAGGCAGGATTTCAGTGATATATCTCACCACAAAATCGCACAAATTGAAATAGCATCAGAAACACCACGTTTTAAATATTTTATTCTCGAAATGAATGCTTCTCACATCGTTAAAAACCACTACTGCTTTAACTTGTTTGTTTAATGCCTCAATTAGGAGAGAAGTTAGAAAAATGCTAATTAACGTTGTGAAATTATTTACCGACAGCTTGAATCTACAAAGGCAGGAACTTGCCCGAGGCATCCTGTACAGAAGGCTCTTGAAACAGATTGTGTAAAAATCACAATGAGGACTCCAGCAAAGGTAGGGAGCACCAGTTGGGACATGCAAGTGATTCTTGAGGGAAGGGGGAGAGAGGAACTCAAATTTTGTGCTGCACAGGCACAGCCAAATAAAAAATAATTCCTCACATTTCACTGTCAAAGTCTCGAAGAATCAGTTTAAGAAGGATTGTGTCTTACAGAATCAGAAGGGATCTTAAAGCTCACCCCATTCCACCCCTGCCATGGGCAGGGACACCTTCCACAGACCAGGCTGCTCCAAGCCCATCCCACCTGGCTTTGGACACTTCTGGGATCTAATGCTTACTTATGCCAGAAGTTACCCAAAATGTTCTTTATAACCGATTTATCTGTGAAACCTGAGAACCAGCCAGTTCCCAAGGGACTAACTCAAACCTGGGGCTCTTCTTGTCCCTAAATCCTGAATTCTGAATCCCTCAGAGCAGCATCCAGGATCCATCCACCTGCATGGAGGCACGTCAGCAGTGTCAACCAAAGCAGGCTGATTTGTAACTGCTTATTTCTGGTACCTGCAGTTCTCATTAGATAAAAGAGGATTTTTTACAAAAATCACTCAGCCATCCTTTATCCCATAATCTGAATGGAGATTGTTTTCCGCTCCACAAGAAATCCATCATGAAATACCATCCTGGTGTTTTATAACTGCCTATTGTGCCTGACTGGAGTGTAAGCATTTTTCCACGCTGGTTCAGGAATCCTGGGCTTTGCACGCTGACAAATTCTTGGACAAAGTTTCACCTCAGGACAATTCTGGGGACTTCTAAAAACAGGATGGGGGCAGTGGCAGCAGCACACGGTGCCTCTGGAATGCCCATCCAGCAGCTTTGCTGCTAGCACTGAAAGCAGCTCACTAATTCATGGGCTGATTTATTGAAGTCCCTTTTTGCAGCATGTTCCAGATTTAATTAGTCCAGTGGAACATCAGCAATTTTCTAACACCGGTTGTAACGTTCTCCCCACAGACACAAAAAAGTGATAAAAACATGAGGTTTTACATCTGAAGGATGAGGAGAGCAGCTGGGAGAGGAGAAATGTAGGAAAGGCCAATGAAATCAGCTGGGTTGTGCTGTTCTGTGCCCACACTCACAGCTCTAATGCGCCACTCTGTGCTCAACGTCACCCGCTCCTTGCAAGTCCAAGCCAAGGTTTGTCAAGCCCCTGAAGTCAGGAAGAGCTTCAAAGTCTGAAGTTTGGCCAAATCAACAAACAAAAGGTTTAGAGGATGCCTTGATCTCTTTATCTGGGCCCTCCCTGAGCCACAAAGATTTGGGGGGGAGGGGGGAGTGAGGAGGGAGAGATCCCACCCCAAACGTGAGGGGGGGATCTGAGGGAGCACATCCCAACCGCCCGGCACCACAGAATTCCGGCTGAACAAGGACACTCTGTGGCTACCCCAGCAAGGATCTCCTGCACAGTTAAACCTGCTCATCTCTCAAAGACATACAAGAGACCCCAGAGTCACTCACTCTGCCAATCTCTGCAGTCCAGGACACGACGATGGTGTTGGGGACCGTGGTGGACAAGCGGACGAGTGAGGTAATGTTGATTGGTCGGCTGGGGCGCTTTGGTTCAACACCATTTTTGGTTGGTGGCAGATAGCCCTAAAAACCAAAAGATTTCATCTCTCAGGAAAAAGAATTCAACAGAGCTTTTGCCTCCTGCCCCTCCCACCACAACCCAATACACCTGGACTGGGCTCCATGTTTAATTCAAAGGGAGAAGAATCAGACAATAAAATACCAACTATTTTACAAGATCTTTCTCCTGACAGAAATCCAAAATCCTAACCCTGCCCACAGAATATTGAAGGCAACTTTGCCACCTCTCCTGTCTCAGCAAAACTAAACAAAAAACCCCCTAAACTTTGGACCAGAGGTTCTAAAATGCAATCCTTTTTCCTCTGCTCATGTTAATTTAAGACATTTAAGATTTTAATTAAGACTTATTTTTACTTAATAACAACATGTGATCTTGAAAAGGGAGTTTTCAACTTCCATCTTCATAAAATCACTGAATCATTAAGGCTGGAAAAGGCCTCAAAATCTCAGGTCCAAGTTTTGACTGAACACCACCTTGTCAAGTAAATCCGAAGTCGCTTTTGAACCCTTCCAGGTTTCAATCCTTAACCACTCTCTCAGGGAAGGAATTCTTCCTAATATCCAGCTCCTGCACTGGAGCCTGCCTGGCTCACACTGCCCAGCCCAGCCCAGCCCCTGTGCTGCCCAGGACTGGCAGCTGCTGCTGGGCAAACACCAAAATTTCCTGTCTTTTGGGAATTCATCTTCTGGATCTACTGGCTAAAACAGTTTCCTTGATCTTTCCATTCCAGCACTCCAGAATATGAAAAGAAAGGTAGGGATAAATTTTCAGGCTAATTTCTGGCAGATAACTCCTAATAGTGCATCCCAAAATGTGTATTGAAAGAACATCTTACTTACTGGAAGGCTGCATGGTTTCCCATTTACTTTCACACATAGATTGGGTGGGAAGTGATCTTCTTGTGGACAACTGGTTTCTGATAAACAAAACCTAAAAGCAAAGAGCTGCTATCATCTTTCACTTTTAAAGTGATTTAAAGATCGTCTTTTCCTGCAAGGAATTGTTCTTCCACTGAGCTATGAAATCATGACAAGTCTTGCTGAGCACAGTCTCAAATGATGTCAATTAAGCAGGAAAGCCCCCCAAAATGACAGAGAAGATTCAAGAAGGCTGTAGGTTCCTCCTCAGATTCCTTGAATTCCTCAGCCTGACTCGTTCCCATAGGCAGGTTCCTGTCACAACAGACAATCCCAATTTCTTTGCTGCCTTTTCTCCAGCCTGACCTCTCCACGGTCAGACCAAGGTGTCACAAGTGACATTTTCCACTGTCCCAGCTGCAGTTCCAGCAAACCAGGCAGCTGCTGAGCACAGCCACGGACTCCTCAGGCCTCTGATGTTGAGTTTATTTACTGAAGTTCAAAGAGGCGCTCTTGCTGCTGGATCCCCAGCAGGACCCACCCTTCCTGCTCCCAGCCCAGCTCACGGACAATGGGCATTCCAAGGAGCAGCAAGAGCCTCTCAGCTCCCCTGGATTCCTTCCAGGGACCTGCCCCATCCATGTCCATATCCCAGCAGGGGCTGGATAACCAACCTGCTGCTCCCAAAGAGGGGGAGCTGCCTTCTGGCCCTGTTTTCCCTGATTCCCTCCTCAGCCCTTGGTCCCTCCCACCCCACCCGGCTGAGAGAGAGGATTTCATCAATTTGTGATACACCTGCCAAAAACCCCAAATTAACCAGGCTGCGATTCCCAAAGTGCCTAAAGAAGCAGACCTCGGGATGCCCATGGAATACTGAGCTTGGCATCCCTGCTAGGAAAAACAACCCTCCCTGCTCATGGATTCTTCAGGCCCAGGCACACGGAATGCAAACACGGAGTTACAGGAAGGAGGATTTGCTGACAAGAAAATCAACCAGGATGAGGCTCTTTTCCATCCAGGAATTCCCAACCTGCTGGGCAGGATCTGAACCCTAAAATCCAACAGCAGCACAGGCAATAAAATACCTACCTTAGCTGGACCTGTACTGTGAAGTCACATTTGGTCCCAGAAATATCCCTGGAAACAAGAGAACATGGGTTAAAACATCCTGTTTCCACAAGAGATCCCTCAATATTGCAATACAGATTCCTTAAGAGTTTGCTGGAAGTTCAATTTATGGAAAACACTTCTTTTTTACCCCCAAAAAAGTGTAAAATACACACTTTCAGGTGTATGTATAACGTACACCAGACTTTTGATACTTGTGCTCAAACCACCACTCTCAAGACAAGCTCAAAGGAACAGTTCTTATTTTTCAAGGTAAACAAATAAATCCTCATCTGACCTATATAATTTCCTTTTTTTTGGTAAACTATGAAGTTCTGAGGGGTAAAGTACCACCTTTATAGTGAATTAACAGAGAAGGAAGGGCTGCAGGAAGCAGAATTCTGGATTTGCAGAGAACTTCGGGCCAGAGAAACCCACCCAAAACTCACCGGCGGTGCTGAATTCTCTCCTCCTCACCCTTTTGCTCCCCATACAAAGGGGAAAAGAGGAAACACCCCCCTCCCATTTCCAAGTTAGGGATATGGAAAGCTGGCTCCTTTGGGTGGTTTATCAGGATTTAAAGGCTGCTGGAGCTCACTCACATGGAACTGCTGATCTGCTGCACTTGCTGTGGCGTCAGCGCGAAGGCAAAGCAGGTTTCTCGAAATCTCTGACTGTTATCTGAGGCTGCAGGAGAACAGAGAGCATCAAAACCAGCCAAGACAATCAGTCAATAATTGAAGAAAGTGTCTACATTTCTAACACACGTTTTTATGGCCAGCCCAGCAGTGTGAGGCACATCTGCTTCTCTGAACAGCTTTAGAGCCAGTGAGGAAGTTGCCACTGAAAGCCTCCTGTAAATAAAAATACAATGAACAAACTTTATATGCCTATAAAGTGTACATTAAAATAGGGATGAAGATAACGGCAGAGCTGAGGCAAATCAAGGCTTTTTATCACTGTAATTTCATGTCAAATGTGCTCTGATATTAAAAAAAATATATCTTAGGACTTCTCATCTATCACTTTTTTATTTCCCTCACTGCAGCAGATCATGGCTTGGCCTGTAGAAGTTCACAGAGGGGCTGAAGCACAACATGTGGGACATCTCACAGTTCAGTTCAGTATTTTATGGACTGAAAGGCACCAAATATATCTGTAATAAGCCAAGAACTCATGAGATCTGCAACTATAAAATCTGATTTTGAAGCCTTTCCACTCTGCTGAACCGAACACTGCTCAAGAGTAAATGCTCCTGCTGGAAATTAATGTTAAATATCTCTAAAATAGTGCTTTTAGCTAAAACTCAACCCTTCACAGGGCCACTGCAGCAATGAAAAGAGTTTTTTGAATAACAAATTAAAAGAAAGCATCACCTCCCCAGAGAATTACTCTGCACACTCACCAACACACACCCAAGTGCACCTTGCAAGCAGCTTTCCACTCAATCTCATTATTCTTAATAACTTTAGAGGGTTCTGAATAAACATCCAGTGCACTGAACACTTGACAAATTTACCCTTTTTTGGTTTACTATCATGTACTTCTTGACTCATCCCTGAGTGACAGCAGAGTGAACACTTCAGGGTGAGACTTGAGAGATTTTGTTCCAAACAGCATGTGGTGGGCTGGAACCAACAATAGCGAAGGCACTGCCTGAGTATAAATATTACCAGCAGCAACCTCCCAAAATTACATCTCTATCCATCCTGCCTGACAGTGCTGCAAAACCCTTCCATTTATTCCACTACTTGCTGCTGCTCCCAAGCTGGATGAGCAGGAACGGGGAACAGAAAGTTGCTGCTTGGAGGAGCACAGGGCATCTTTGGAAAAACATGAAGTTTTATAAAGAACTTGTATTTTGAAATGCATACATTTCCTCCCAGCCAGCGCAGCGAGCACAATGTCTGCAGGAAATACAAACACAATGTGTACAATTAACAATGAAAACCTGCTTTCACACGTGCTCCTCGATAGAATTTGACACCTATTTTTAGCTGTAAATGGAAAGATCACCATTACAAACTCTAATTAACAAAAGTTGAATTAGCAAAGCTAATGCACTGCACAGAAATGAGGGAATTCCAGTTATTATTTCTGAGTTTTCCATACTTTTATCTTCTGGGTTGATTTTTCTCCCAGGTAATATTTGCTTTAGCCTGGAAATTGTCAACTTTGGCTTTATTAGAAAAGTCCTGGAAGGTTTTTTGGGAACTTTTGGTGCGAACTCCAGCACTTTATTAATTAAAAACTGCTGAGCATTTAACTAATGCCACCTTCATTTAAAGCTTAATTATCCAGAGAAGTCAACCAGCAGCTATCAGAATTCTAACCCTGCCTTTCCCACGCTTTTCCCTTTCCCCTGCCCATCTTTGTGCTTGGTTTGGTTCTGCAGCAGCTCCAGTTTAGGGAATGCAGCAGGGAAATGGGCAAACAGGAGGAACTGGAAGTGCATGCAGCAGGAAAACTGTGACACAGTTTGGTCCAGAGGTTCACATTCAATCCTTTTTCCCCTGCTCATGTTGATAGAAGATTTATTTTTACTGAATAGTGATATGAAAAGAGGGTTTTGAACTTCCATATTCACAGGATCACTGAATTTTTAAGGTTGGAGAAGACCCCCAAGATCACCAGGTCCAACTTTGACTGAACACCACCTCGTCAACTAAATCAAAACTTGATTTTTGAGCCCTTCCAGGGTTAGTGATTCCACACTTCCCTGGGGAAGCTGTTTCAATACTTAACCACTCTCCCAGGAAAGAAATTTCTCCCAATATCCAGCTGTTGTATTGGTCAAATTAAAGCATTTATACATTTAATTGGGAGAAAATGTAGAAGGAGATCCCTGAGTGCCGCCACGGGAGCTTTCCCCATTCCAGCTCTCCTCACGGTACATGCCAGGACAGAAAACAGCTTCTGCTTGAATCAAAAACGAAATAAAAAAACCCCTTGGACATTTCTTCTTGAGATTTGGGTGTTTTTTTGTCTTTTCAGTGTCTTTTGTGCAGTTAATGTTGCATCCTCAAAGAGGAGATTTTGCAAGGGCAAGGAGTGACAGGACAAGGGGTAATGGGTTTAACTGAAGGAGGGCAGGGTTAGATGGGACACTGGGAAGGAATTCCTGGCTGGGAGGGTGGTGAAGGGCTGGGCTGGAATTCCCAGAGAAGCTGTGGCTGCCCCTGGATCCCTACAAGTGTCCAAGGCCAGCCTGGCCGGGGCTCGGAGCAGGCTGGGATAGGGGAAGGTGTCCCTGGCCATGGCAGGGGTGGGATGGGACTTCACGCCCCTTCCAACCCAAACCCTCCTAGAACTCTGTGCTGTGCCCTTGTTTCACTGACTGGGAGCAAAGCCTGGGAGCTGCTGGATCCCTGATTCCAGAGCTCTGATTCCCTGGAAAGCAGCACTGCCACCCCCAAGCTCTCCATACGTTGTTTTGTGTACAGCCCTTGCTGTGATTACCACGGGAGCATGGCCAAATTGCAAAGAGGAAAGAAAAAAACCTGTTAATTAGGCAAAGATGCTCCAAAAGGCAATCAAAATATTTCAAAACTCTTGACAGACTGAGCAGAACAGGCAGAGGAAGACAGACCAGAAGCTACATTAAACTACAACCGAGTTATGGTCAGGCTCCTCAGCTACTCTGAGGATACCACTCTGCCCCTTGGATGTGTAGTTGCATCTAAAAGGGAGATGAAATCTGGTTTTTCTTTGTGGCTTTCTCTAATCTTCTCCCTTATCAGCTTTTCATGCCTATATCTAGTCCTTCTAGATCTGCTTAGCCTACAAATGATGCATGAAAATCCCAACAAACCACAAGAAACAGAGTTCATTTAGCAGCTTTTCCATGAAACACGGAGCTTCCATCTTTATCTCTGGCTCCAACTCCTCTATTCCCAAAGACTTGAGATTTTCCAAGGCAGAGACATTGGAAATCTGGAATTTCAGAGTGCAGAAAGGCTGACAGATTTCTATTAATTCATCTGGTGTATCTGCTGTGTTTAAAACACCAAACAGATCCTGGCAAGTCAAGCACATAATTTAAAGTTCTGGAGGATGATTAAAACCAGAAACATGCAAATATATCGTCTTAGACAATAAAATCATTCTGATGGCTACAAACACAACCATGCCCTGCAAACAACCATTATTATTTAACAAAAGAAAGGTAAAAATAGATCTGCAATTGAAAACCAAGTGGATGAAAATAGAATTTATAATCCAATAAAGCTGGAATCAAGCCAGGGCAACAGAGTTAATATGAACACTCTTCAGAAAGATGCCAGGAATGTTTTTTGGGGGTTGGGTTTGTTGTTTCTTTTCCATAACTATGATTTATTAAATATGAAAACACTTTCTTTAGCTCTCTCTGAATGAAAAAGAGCTTGGAAGAGTCAAGAGTGCAAAATGCCTAAAAAGTTACAGAGTTTCTTCTCCCAAGCTCTTCTTTTCCTAATTCGCTCTCACCACCATGTCCTGAATTACTCCAGGCTCACCTCACTCCAGGAATGATCCAAACAGCACCTGGGGTTGGTACAGATTAACTGAGGGACACAATTGTGCCTTGCTGGTTGAGGATTTTCTTAAAACATTTTACTGAGGTAAAAAGTTTTCAAAATTTAAGGGAAAACTGTTTCAATATATGGCATCCACAGGGCCAAAACACTTTAAATCCTATAGGAATACATATATAAAAATATATATATACACACACACACACACTGTATATATAGGTGTGTGTATATATATATTACAATACATGTATATACACACAATCAATAGATCACCTATTTAATAAACAAAAATGACACAGAAAAGGCATTTTCTACTAATTCTGCTCTTTATTTTGGAAAACCCCTCCAGCACCAGAGTGAAAAAAAAGAACCCATCTTGAGTGGCTGCATTTTCTACAGCTCTAAAAATATTCTGTTCCACCTCACCAGTACCCAGGGCTAAAAATAGCCACACAATCTTTCTGCAGTAAAATACCTCTTGCTGTCTTGAGAAAAAGCCACTCTCTGAATTTCCATTCAGGCACAACCACCCTCAAATCTTTCATGAATTTTCTGGGATCACAGAGCGGAGGTGGTGATGCTTCCTAACACAGCTGACCAATAAACTGAGGTTCATCTTCCCACCATTATCACCCAGTGCAGCTTATTAAGCTGGAGGGAATATATTAGAGAGAGGCTTGGACTGAAATTAAGTTTGTACTTTACACCACAGTTGTTACCTAAGATACCACTGAATGGGCCCTTTCCCAATGATTCCCAATAATTGTGTTGATTTCCAAAGGCAAAACCAGTTGTGTTAAGGAAGAGTATGAGCAGTAGAGGAAATTTTTGCTGCATGCTATAAGAAAAACAAGGGATGCCTAATTGGTTATTCACTAACCTAACAGTCTGGATTAGCTACATTTATCAAAATATTAACCACAACTACGGAATAGCTGTCTGGAACTTCCTCATGAGGAGCAGCTCTGCTCTCTGTGACCAGGCACAGGACGAGGCAAGCTGAGTGAGGGGTTTGGGATGGAGTTCAGGGAAAGGTTTTTCCCCCGGGGGTGCTGGGCACTGCCCAGGCTCCCCAGGGAATGGGCACGGCCCCGAGGCTGCCAGAGCTCCAGGAATATGGGACAACGCTCCCAAGGATGCACAGGGTGGGATTTTGGGGTGTCTGTGCAGGACCAGGAGCTGGACTGGATAATCCTGCTGGGTCCTTCCCAACTCAGGATATTCCCCAATTCTTGCTTTTCCTCCCCAGACAGGTGAGATGCCTCATTTTGCTTTTCCTTTAAACAACAGAAGGCATTGCATCAATTTATGCTCAGTCCTCTATCAAATATCACTGCTGAAAATTTAATCCCTGCCTCCCAACCAGAAAAATGACTGTGCTTAGAGGAGGGCACAGAAAACACAGAGCTTTGAAAATGTTAAAATGCAGAGAGGCTTTGAGCCCTGCTCCAGGGCAGCAGAAGGCAGGAAATCCGTAACACAACACCACAGCACGGCTCCTCATCGCTCCGGCTGTCCGGAGCCTCCTGGATCGCTCTGCCCAGGGCTCATTTATCCAGCTGTGTTTGGAAGCAGGAGCCAAGGCTGGGGTTGAGCTCTAATGGCTGTAGGGAAGCATGATCCAAGTGGGTCTGTGGGAGAAAAATGCTGAGAGGATTCACCTTAATGGGGGATCTCATCTCAGGCTGCACCACGAGGCCTTTAAAGCCACCCCAATTTCTGGAGTTCCCGGGTAACCGAGTGTTTATTTACACATCAACACTTCCTGCCTCTGAACCACAACCGCTCAGCCCCAAGCTCTGTCATCTTCTGGAACCAGCAGTGCTTTCAAACCACCACCTACCATTCCCTGCACTTCCTGCTGCCCTTAAATGCAGCTGCAGTGAGCAGGATGGGGCTGGGCGCAGCCAGATCCCTCCTGGAGCCACCCTCTCCCTGGAAAAGCCTCTCAGCCATCACTAAAGCCATGCCAGCCCATGCCGAAGGAGGGCTCTGCATCCCAATATGCAATATCTGACATCCCTCAGCCATGTCCTGCACAAGCTGTGGGGTTCAGGAGCTCTGAGCTCATGTCCAGCACCAAGAGAAATCGCAATTCCCACTGCTTTTTGTCACACCTTGGCCATTCCACTTCATTTCCATCACTTATCACAACGGATGCTGCATCCTCAACCTTTCAAAACACTCCAAAACTACTTGAGGGGAAGCATTTTAGTAAACACCCAAATCCTTCTTTCCTTGATGAGCTCTTCTCCCACCTCCACAGGTCACAACTGTGCCCACAAGCAGCCTGAGAAAAGTGAAGTGACAGGACCACGTTCTCCACCTTAGAACAGATGAAAAACTGAACCCTGGCTCTGGTCAGCTGCTGCATTTATCCCTTCAAATCATTTTTAGATTCTGTTCAACTCACAGTTAATCCTCAGGAGGAACAGGCAGAGCCACCCTGGGGGTGGGAAAGGAAGGGAGTAAAGAGATGTGAAGGAGCTTATTTGAAATTGTGCCTAAATATATATATGAAAATAGCCTGGAAATACTCCAAGGGCTACAATTAATCCATAAATATTATGTATTTTATAACTCTTTCTGATATGTTGTATAAACAGAATACAGAACAGATCAGCTGGAAATTATGTGCAATTGGACAGACACTTATGTTTGATTATTCTTTAAATCACTCATGGCGTAGAGCATTTCTGAAGACCTGCAGGAAGATTAGGGGACACTTCCATGCCAACATTCCAGGCCCAAAGTCTCCACTCTCCCAACCCACCTCTGTGGATGGATTCCAACTCTCCTCTCACCCTCCTAGAGCTGTGGATCTCCACTCCACATCCATCATTTTTCCAGAGTGAAGGAACATCACTGGATCCCCCTTACTCAAGTTCACCCCATCGATTCCTTCAGACACCTGAATTATGTCCCACAACTCAAAAGCTGCTTTCATGCCTCAGTAATTTAACTTTTATTCCTAAAAGCACCAAGTCAGACACTTCAAAGGAGCAGCACCAAGTCAGCACTGCCACCTCCCTGCATGGATCACAGTTCTGGAGAAGTTTTCCTCTCAACAAGGAAGTTTCTTTCCTCAGGCACAGCATGGGATTGTTGGGATGTCCTGTGCAGGGCCAGGAGATGGATTTTGTTCCCTGCTCCTCCTGATATTTTATATTCTCTATGGTTCCGTGGAAGCCAAGTGGCTTCCCAGCTCCATTCACAGCAGAGCAGCCGTGTCTGGAAACATCCACATCCTGTCAGGGCCTGGAATCTTGGGACATCCACATCCTGTTGGGGCCTGGAATATCGGTGACCTCAGCTCTACGCATGAGGAGATTGAGCAATCAGCTGAAGAGAGCCTCAATAAATGACACTCCTTGTTTTTAGCACAGGAGTTACCCAGTTGGTTAAAGCTCTCTCAGACTTTAAAGAAACACTCTTGACTGTGGAAAGCTTAACTTGAGGCCCAGCGCACGCAAATCCAAAAGAAGAACCCCAAGTGCACTGTATTTCCAGTGCAGCCCCAGCACAGAGCTAATATTTCACCCCCTTCTTGCACAACGAAAAGCTGCAGGGCCGGAAGTCAGAGAGCTCAAAGCTGAGTTGAGAATATAGTGTTTTGTTGAACTTCCTCCCACAAAGTACATTTCAAAAAATAATAAACACAGAAGACAGTAAAAGCGTGACTTTCATATAAACCGTAACAGCAATTGCACAGAGCAAGAGATCAGCTCACTGATAGAGAAAAAGGAGAAATACTTGCCAAGCAAAACTTTCTTGTTTCCAACCCAGCTTTCTTGTGCACTGAATTGTTTAATTGTTTAATGGCTGTACCTTGAACTGCAGGCACCCTAAAGATTTCAGGCAGCTCGGTTGCAAGGTCTGGCTCCATGTCCAAGGCACCAGGATCACTCAGAGCCAAAGGAAATTCATGGTAAGTGCAGGTCAGGAGAACAAATGCTGGTTGGGGAACATGGACTCAATCCCTGAGGGGGAAATTCTGCTGCTGGGAGAAATCCTGGTGGTAGAGTCCAGAAATCAAGAAATTAAACTGAGACCTCCATCCAGAGAAGCCTCAGTAGAGGCACTGGAAGCTCTGATGGTACCTGGAGTCTGGAATTCTCCTGGCTCTGAGGGATAATGACTGATCTGTGCCTCTTCCTTCCAGGAGGCTGCAGGTAAAAATTCTAATTCCTCTGGCTCTGATCCAACTTTCAGTGAGTGCTGTGTTCATATCACTGAGAGTTGAAGCACAGCAAATAAACTGCAGGATGATGATCCTTCTGCCATTTGGACTGATTTTAAAGAGGAGGAGAGCTCACAGCCTCTTTAATCCTTTCAATTGGAAAAGAAAAAAGCTTCATTCCCCTTACAGGTAAGTGAAGGCCCCTAAGCCAGTTAAAATGTTTTTTGGAACAACTACACAGCTAAAGCAATTAGGAATGACATTTGCTGTAACAAGACGCATTTTTAAGATGTTACTTAACTATCTCATGTCCCTTCCATAATAATCTGGCAAATTCTGGTCCTTGTTACTCACAGTAAACACACTTCACCACACAAAAGAGATCTTATCTGTGTGTTAGGAGTTACTTTTAGAAAATGTGCTTAAAAAACAACCAATTAGCAACGTCTGGGCTCTGGGGGCTGGAAATGGGAGAATTAAGTGAGAGCTGCAGCTTCACTTGACAAACAACCTAAATTCTCCTCTTTAAGAGATCCTATTAAAAAACAACAGAGAAGCACAGTAATAAGGCAACTTGCATGCATTCCACCAAGGCCAGAGTGGACAGCTTTTCCTCCAAAAATAAAAAAGCCATAGAATCACTTCAAATGGTGGTTAACCACGGCAGAGAGCTCAGTGCACATTCACCCACCAGCACACATTTCCAGAACAAGGAGCCTTCCTGGCTGGCTTGGACACAAACCCATCCCATCTCGATGCTTTCTCCACTTGGCAGTGAGGGTGACTAATAAAATGTGGATCAAATTCAACAGCTCCACAGCAAATGAACAAATGTCTCTTTGTCTCACATCAGCAATGCCCAAGGAAGGGCTGGACGTGGCACTCAGAGCCTGGGCTGGTGACAAGGTGCTGATCAAAGGTTGGACTCCATGATCTTGGAGGGCTTTTCCAATGTCAGTGATCCTGGGATTCAGCCAGCCACGCTCAATAGGTGCTGGTGAGAAGGGTGCAGATGGATAAATCCTGCATTCCATGAATCCAGCCCAGCAAGCAGCCAGCATCCACGTGAATCCTGGGCCAGAGCCGCACTCAAGTGGAAGGAGGTAGCATCTATTCCCTCCTGTTCCTGACGTTACAAATCAGAGTTAGCAGATTTCATTTCCTCATCCGTTCCTCACATTAGCTGTGTGCTACCCACCCACCCAAAGAAATATTTGGGTACAGAATGCCTGTTCGAGTTCCCTGCTGGGCAACTCCCTGCCCTGAGGCTCTCTCCAATTACTGCTTCTCCAATCAACCATCACTTCTCAAAGGGACAGAAAACGATAACAAACCTTCCCAGCTGGACTTGGGAACAACCAGGGGCAATCTCACCCAAGGATGTGCTTTGCCCAGTTTTAGGTAATGACTGTCATCCCAGAAGGATCTGAAACTTGAATTAGACAAATTCTCTCTCGCACACACATTTTCTTTCTCTTCCAGTAGGTTCTATTTCAAGCAGGCAGAGAATTATTCCAAACCCCACATCAGGTCATCAGTTCATCCTTGTGGGGGAGGGCAGCAGAGTAAATTCAAAAGTTCTTTATCCCTATCCCATGAGTAATCTGATGGGAAAAAGCAAGCAGGAGATGCTGAAACGCTGGCTGAATGCCAGGTTCTGAGCGTCTGCAGTAGGATCTGCCAGTGGAAAACAAACCAGGGAACCTACACATTGGACACTTGAGGAAACCCACACTGCTGGCAGCAGCGAGAAGGATGCTCAAACCATCTAGGGCAAATATTCTACAAATCATTTCAGACTTTGCAAAGTATCAGTAATCAACAGAGAACACGAATCCAAGTCTGAACAGGGTGGTGAGGCCCTGGCACAGGGTGCCCAGAGAAGCTGTGGCTGCCCCTGGATCCCTGGAAGTATCCAAGGCCAGGTTGGACAAGGCTTGGAGCAGCCTGGGATAGTGGAAGGTGTGGGGATGGGACTGGATGGGCTTTAAGGTCCCTTCCAACCCAAACCATTCCAGGATTCTGTGATATGCACGGACACTGCAGCTCTTCCCTCAAATGCTCAAGTAAAAAGGTTTTTAACAGGATTGTTTCAGACAAACAGAATTCCCATACAAAACAAAAGCCCCCAACACTCCTGAAGTTAACAGAAAGGACAGGGATTGCTTCCAAAGGTATCTATCCGCTTGGAATTTCACTTCCTTTTTCTCACCCTGACACTGCACAAAGGGGAAAAATATCCCATTGTCCATCAACTCCTGAGGCACTGA
Source organism: Coloeus monedula (assembly GCF_965178545.1). Classification (NCBI taxonomy): domain Eukaryota; kingdom Metazoa; phylum Chordata; class Aves; order Passeriformes; family Corvidae; genus Coloeus; species Coloeus monedula. The sequence goes on along the minus strand of NC_138794.1, from coordinate 12,073,346 downwards.
GACCTAGCAGGGAGTGAATTACGATCCCTGCATTTGGGGCTGGCCTGTCAGACGGAGAGCTGACAGCAAAGTGCTCTCCCCACATGCAGGAATCAATGCACACCATCATTCCTGCACTGGAATGTCTTGTGGAAATTACAGCCTTATTTTGAAGTATTTATAATGGAAAAGCAATGAGACACATAGCAAGTAGCTAATTAGCTCACACCACCAGCATTGCCTGGAATGGTTATTAATCAATTAGGGTTTAGATTAAAGCTAAATAGATACAGTGCACCTCTGGAAAGAATACCTGAACCAGAAGATTAAATTACCAAAAACTCTCTGCTTTTCCTTCAATTACAGCAGCTAAACCAAAAAAATATGCAAGCAACCGTGCCAGATCCTTCAGAAATGCACAGACAACCCTCAGCACTCACACATCAGGCCTCCCACATCCCCACAGCCCTTCAGACTGTCACTGGAAAGTACCTGCTCAGCTTTGTTTACAAGGGATTTCTTCTGCAAAGGACTTTTTTTTCTCACTCACCCACCCTCTCTTCCCAGATCTCCTCTCACAAATCTGCTCCTCCAACCAGCAGGGAATCTTTCCTGGGGTTTCAAGCCAGCAGAAGGTTCCACAAGCAGCCCCTCAGAAATCACCAGAACTGTTGCATTTAGGCAATATTTAAGAGTATTAAAAGTTAACCATGCTGTGAAGTGCTACATGAAGCCAGAGAAATCACACATTATATAATGCTCTGGAAGCAGCAGATCCTTCTCAGCAGCTCCACCAGTGATTTATACCTTCATACAAAAAATCAGTTGCAAGAAAAGTAGCCACAACTGCAAAAGAACCACAAGCCTCCCTAAATTCAGATGTTCAGACTGTAATGGATCCAGCAATTTCCAGCCTGGCATTCCTTCCCTGCACAGAAGAGAACATTTTAGAAGCTTGATAGATTTGGGGGTAGTTTTGTTTAGTTTGGGTTTTTTTTTTAATAATGAAACTCTGTGGTTTATATGAACTACTGAAAGCAGACTGGTTTTTTTTTTTCTTTTTTTTCTAAGATTTAGTTTGCTTCTTGTCAAAGTACCCCCTTAAAAATAACGGATGTTTAAACCATATTTAGAGGCTCAGCTAAAGCAACTAATGAGTGTTACGTAAGACGTCTCTCCATGTAGAACAATCTGTTCCAAAAGTTACCAAAAATAGCAATTCTCTAAACACTGGTATGATGCAATATTTAACCAGTTGCTGCACCAGCAGCTGAATTGGGCCATTATTCCCCAAACACCACCAAGTGTCGGGACGAGGTTTTCTTACCTAGGCTGGTGGGTTTGATCAGCTCATCCAACAAGTCATAAAAAGGGAGTTTCTGCAGTTTGATGTCGGGGTGCACGGGGTGCAGGGCCGAGGTGAGGTGGGGCAGTTCCAGTTCGTGTTTGGGTCCCAGGAGTGACACGGGGAGCAAGGGGGACGTGGCGGGGTGGCCGTCGTAGCCGAGCTGTGGAATGGTGGATGGCGACAGCGTGGCCGGCATGGAGCTCGAGTGCACACTGGGGATGGACAGGTCTGCTGGGGTCATGATTTTCTGGGGGAACCTTCTCCTATAGAGTTCTTTGATTTTCATCTGGACGGCGGGGCTGCAGCCAGCCTTGAGCAAGTGCAGGGCTTTCGTCAGCAGTTCGTGTTTGCGGCCGTGCTTGTTCCTCCCCGCGTAGCCCAGCAGCACCTGCAGTTCCGAAACTCGAAGGCTCATAACCATTTGCTTCAAAGAAACAAAACAAAGAATTAATACTCAACTTCCAGCATCCACAGCAACACTAGAAAGTGCCTGAAGCCCATTAAGAGTGAAGGCACGGCGCCACTGCTCTGCCCCCTTTTACAGTGCTCACAGGTATTTATTTTAAAGTCTACAATGAGAGATTTTTAAAGGCATTTCCATTCTGTGGGGAAAAAACCTGAGAAAAGGACAAGTTGCCAGTGCAAAATAAAGGTTGTAACTCGAATCATTTTTTAGTCACTTGCTAGAATCTCTGATGCTAACTATTTTTTATTGCTCTAGCTGGATGTAAAAGAAGTTATACGTTGACAATATCCAAGCTGTGCCAATCCTCAACTCCAGACACCCCTTCCAAGTGCCTCCCTCACTTTCTGCCATGCAGCAGAACTAATCCACACAGGTTCAAAGAAAGGAGATCAATTACATTAAAAGTAGAGTGAATATAATCCCACTTGTGTGCAACCCCATGCCATCATTCCTGGGTTAAAGGAAACTTCTTCCCATTCCATCTCTGCGCTTCTCCCATCAGAGCTGCGTGTCCTGTTTCGGATGGGGGAGCTGGGCTTTGCCTTCTATTAATAAGCATCTTCATTAACACAGCCACTCAGTGTCTCCCAATATGATCTAATGAATCAAACTGGTACAACTTGTCACCTGTTTCACTTCTCCAGGAACTGAGAAAAACACTTCCCAAACCAGTGAAACCAGTAATCACCAGTGCGCATCAGCAAGGCAGGCAGGAGCCAGAAAATCAACTTCAGCGCCTGGTTTTTATTGAAAAACATATTTCAGCACTTGACAGCAGCTTGTTCATCATCCGATGGCCTGAGACATCAGCTGGAATGATGATATCCCTGCAGAATTTTGGATTCCCAAGGAATCACAAGGAAGTGAAATGCCTAAAGCCCACTTACATGACTGGCTGCCCTTCTGCATGAAATACCCTGAATATTTTGTAGTCAATCCCAAAAGATCCAATTCCAAACAATACTTGATGTAAATATTTGGGACCAAAGCACCTAATTCAGGACACGAGGGTTCTGCAATTTCCCAGCCACTGAAGGATGGAGGCCCAAACCAGAATTTCCATTTGGAATCTCTGAATTTAACTACAAATGCTCCCATCCTCTCTGGTCCTTCAAACTGTGCAAGGCATTCATTCAGTCTCAAACACTGCTCTGATTTTATTCACGTTCATTCTTAAACCTGAAGTGCCAAGATTAGAAAGGTGCTGCCCCTGGCTTTAGCACAACCAGCCTGAAACTCCCATCACTTCCTCAAAGCTCCACCACCTGCAAGAGATCTTCACTGCCCAGGTGTCCACAGGAGGTTTTTCCCTCCACTGAAACTGGTCCTGTTATTTAAAAGCCCTGAATGAGATGATTCACGTCTTCAAGGAGGTTTGCATCAGCCACACTGAACTCAAGTTTGCCACAAGATTTCTGCTCTGCTGAACCACAGCACCAGAGCTCAGGAATCTCGCTGCTAATCCTAGATAAGCCTTGCTGCAGCCTTCCACAAACCCTTTGGGTAGAAATGGAGTTGGTTTTTTTTCCCCAAGAACTTTCTTCACACTTAACTGTGGGACTGTCACAGAGCTACTAATGAGAACAGACGAGGTACTTGGTAAGAAATGAAGATGTCTTAAAAGAATAAGGCATTTCAGTTCCAATCTGAAGTGTTGACAGCTGAAAGGAAAGTGAAACAAATAGATCTGAAACATGGAAAAACACTATTTATAATGCTTTACAAACACTTCTTCAACAGAATGAGTAGTTAGAGCTGATGGATTTAATGCCATCACCATTAAAAGTTGCTTCCTGAACAGCCAGAACCTCTCAGAGCTTCACTCTGCTCTTGTTTTGTAATAAACTCACAGGCCCAGTTTGCAAAGAGCACAAGAGAATTAAGAAATAATTGAGGCAACAGAGAAGCTCCTGCTCCATGCGGGATGATTTCTGTTTTTAAGGTAAAGGCGAGCTGGAATGAGCATACAGAATGCAGGGTCCACGGTGGAGCCAGACCCAGAGACCAAAACAAACAAAATTCCCACATCTTCCCCACCCTGGCACGTTCCTCGCACACGAGGACAAGAACAATTCTGTTTGCAGTGTTCAGGGCACCAACAGAGCCACCCTTAAAACCAGCAGTGAAGCCGTGCGGGTTCATTACAGCTTCTCACTTTATAGACAAACCCTTCCTCCACAGCAAAGGGAGGCAATGCCTTAAACCATCCCCACCTTGCACAGGGCTTTGCTGGGGGATTGTGTCCCTCAGGGGCATCGGGAAGCTGAGCTGGGAAAGGTCTCGCACAACATGAACAGGAATACTCCCGTCCCCTCCTCCAACCCAGCCGTGTTTTATTTGAGGACACCACCCAGCTCCACCAGCAGAAATCCAAGCCCTCTCCAGGTTCCAATCCCTGGTCCATGGCTTCCTGGCCCTGGAACAGGCAGGATAGTACAGCAGGGAAACAACCCAAGTGCTGCCAGACACACCAAGTAAATACATGAAAAAGCTGCAACTTGTCACGGTTTCTCTGTCACATCTCACCTCATCACAATTCCAACCCCTCGCTGGCTCAGTTGCAGCAGCAAAGCTGAAGGGCAAAGACACAAAGCGTTTTGCTTCAGGAAATCTTGCTTTTCTTTCCTGTTGCCTGCAGCAATTTAGTGAAAAGATCACTGGCACCTGCCAGGTACAAAGCCCACCACAAAGAGCCTGGCCCCAACAACAGCAAATACCCACAGCACAAATAACTGCCCCCACCTCTGGCTGCCGAGCAGAATCGCCAAAATATTTGGACTTCTCTTTCCTAACAGGAACGAAAGTAACAAAACCACAAAGAAAAGCTGAACTGCTTTGGATATGCACGTTTTTCCCAAGGACTGGCTGCAGAGAAATCCTGCATGCTGCAATTGCAGGTGTTTAGTAATGGGAATCCCCATTCCTACACGTATCACAGCAGCGCACAAGAAACTGATGCTATTTAGCTCTAAAAAGGTTGAGCTTTTTGCCACTCAGACTGGTTGCCAACAAACCCCAGCATCAAACACACATTAGTATTGTGCATTTTGGAACCTGTCATACTCGGGGAATACCCGAAACCCAAAGAGAGGACGAGGCTGGTGAGCAACATCGTTCAGAGAGTGAAAGAAGCTTTCCAGAAACCCGACCTAGCTCAGGTTGGTGGCACATTTCTGTCCCGACTCCCTGTGAAGACCTTCCTGGAGTGAAGGAGGGAACTCTGTGATCTCTAAACACAATCTGACATTTCCTGCTCGACAACACAACACAACCACGTGCTCCTCCACCAAACCTGCATTAGTCATGGATTCCTTATCTGTGCTCCCTCTCCAACATTCTCATCCCAACTCCGACACCACAGTCCTTCCCAAATCCCTCCGGGAATTTTGCTGCCATCAAACAAGTCCCGTAATTGTCTGCGTGAGGTGGGAAAGAAGCCAGGTTATTTTGCCACCTCCCAGTTTCCAACTGTGTCCAACCTGGGCCATTTTTCTGGCTGTGTCATCCCAAGCATTTGATGCCGTTCCCACTGCTGCAGGAGTAGGAGCATCCCCAATTTCTCTGTGTTGAGGAAACATTCTGGAACAACCCACCTGGGAACAAGAATTCCCTGCTCCACAACTACTTCAGATAACCAAGAAGGTTTGGAAAAAGACAGTTAAAAGTTTATGAGAGTAATCCATGGGCAGCACTGACATCATTCCCCACTGCTCTCTGGTGCTTATCCAGAGGAAAGGGATGTCCTACCTACAGCTCTTTTCCAAAATAATCATTACATTTTTTTAAAAGCTATTAGAGAGGGAAACTGTTTAAGGTAAGAATCATTTACTTTGATTTTCTCTGCAAGGGCAATAGCAGAGATGAAATCTTGGCTTTCCACACAAGCCCAGTTGTTCCACCCAAGGAAAGATTCCCAAACTGGGCAGATTCCCAGCTCAAGGAATTCCAACCCTTAGCACAGGTTAACAGGTCAGAGCAGAGAAAATTGTTTTCAGGAATTACATCTTGTCTCCATGACTTACGAAAGTTAGGAATTAAGCTTAAAAATAAATAAAAAATAAATAAAATTTAAGTGTTGGTGCCTCTGGATAAGAAATTCCCTGGATAACCTGTGGCTGGTCTCACAGGCACCAATTATTCAGGGGAATGAGCAAATGCAGGCAGGCAACATCATTCCTGGCCTGGAAAACACAGGGAGGTTTAAACTCTGCTTTGAAATGCAGGAGAGGAGCTGCAAGGGCTGCTGCTGGAGAAAGATCAGACCCAGGTTATCTGCTGAGATCCAACACCACGCACGGGGAACCTGCATCTTCTTCCCCCCATTTTTAGAAGGGAGGGACTTGTCTGAGAGGTGAAAACCAGGCAGCAGACAGTATTTATTTATATTTTTAATAAACCGAGCAGTGTCCACAGAGTGACGGACAAGACTGAGCATTTTTCACCCGTCCAGAAGCATAAGAACTGCCTGCAAAGCAAAACATTCTAATCCCACTGTTTGATCTGGATTTTTTAGAGAAGATATTTCTCCATCTCCAGTTTTCAGCCCCAGGATCTATCTGGAGAATCCTACAAGTTATTCCTGGATGTTTATGATAAGCAGAAGCAGGGAATAAGCTCCAAAACACATTCTAATGATTTGCCAGCACAACAAGAAGCATTTGGCTGGGGCCCACACCACATTCTGTGCCTAAAGCAATCCAACAGGTCCTCCCCAATCCTCCAAGCATTAACACGAAAGGTGAAGGGGGAAAAAAATAGGAATGAAAAGAAAAAAATCACCTCAGACCCCAGAAAAAAGACGGAAGAGAGTAAGTAAAAGGAGAAAAAAAAAAGGGAGATCACCTGTTTATAAACAGCAACTTCAGGCAGTGACAGTAAATTTCTTGTTATTAAAAACACAGTGATTAGCTTTAGTGATCTTTTAGTAATTAAGAGTCATTATGACAGAAGAGAGCAGGCTCTGCAGCAAATGCCTTAGAAGGTGAAGGACAACACAAATGGAAATTTCCCCCCTATGAAAAAGGAATTCCATAATCACTTCCAAAAGGCGGGTAAAAAAATAAAAATTGATCTTTTTCTTTCTCTAATAAAAGCAATGAGGAAGTGTGAGATGAGTATGGAAATGGTTCTGAATTAATCCCACTAAACTCCAACCCCCAGCTGTAAAAATACAGCTCCTGCATGCTCTGAGCAGCCTCTTTAACCCCTGAGGGCAATTTTCTGCAGAAGGAAGCTCTCTACACTCTGACTAAACTCTTGGCTTCTTGGATATTTAAGATTTGTGAAACTGAACAATCAGGAAGGTAAAAATATCCCCATTTTTAATAAACCACATTCCCTAGCCCTAAATTCCACCTGCAAGGCTCACCAAGGAAGCTCTCAAGGCTGAACTATAAAAACTGAACTCAGTCTCCTGAAAATCTGCAAGAGGGAGTGAAACAAATCCCGGGAAGCTCGGGAAGCTCGAGTGCCTCGATGACAGGCTGTGACTTCCTGCATTTGTCTCAGGCAACCAAAACAGCCACAGGTTGAAGTCCCTGTAATTCAAACCAGAGGGGAGGCAAAGGCACAGAAGAACGGTCATAAATATGCAACATCCTCCAAGCTTTAAGGTGGCTACCGGCTTTCATCAGGAAAAATTCTTTTTGCTGGGGTGGGACCTCCGAGGCTTTGGGAATGAAGGCAGCACCAAAGGAACAAGTACAAGGCAGTAGCAGGTACAAATATTATTTGCTTTTTGTTGCACACACAAGAGGATTGAGTATTTCTTAGTCAAAGAAACCTCTATTTACACGGTGTATCAGTGCTCATAAAGGACAGGTGGTAATTGTAGGAGCAAATCTACCCATCTGAACAGCTGGCAAGAAAAACAGGCTTGAAACCAGTAAAAATCAGTCAACAAAATGCTGCTGGAAATGCCAAAACAGCCTGGGCAGAGCTGCTGATGGCACCTCCAGAGATCTGGGCTTCCTTAAGCTCAAACTGTATTCATGATTTTCCCCAAGCAATGCATTCCCTGCCAGGGCAGCTGAGAAAGCACCCATAAAGCTGGAGCCATCAGGTGTTATTTACCTCTGCAGGCTCACAAACAAGAGATTTCCTTGTGAATCACACGGGTGCTGCAGATCTTTTAATAGAAACATTACGACCCTTGAACCAACCTGCCTGAACGATGAAGCTTTCTCAGCCTTAATGATTCTGTGATTGTGCAATTTTAAACCCAGATCCTACAACTTTAAGATCAGTGCTAATACTAAGAATCTGTCAGGGAGGAGATCATAAAAACTGCAGCAGTTCAGGTGGAAGCTTCTGGACAGGATCTCCCACCAAAATCCTTCTGTATGAGCCCATGGAAGCACGTCACCACTGAACTTGGAATTCCACGGATAATTAATCCAAGGAATATTCTCCTCACCTGGTCCTGGCAAACACTTCTTGTTGTTTATATCTATTACGTTGGTAAAACCTGCCTATCTCCAAATTCAGTAAGTTTCAGGAAGGTCAGTGATGCTGTTTCATACCTAAACACCAATAAATTCTGTCAATTCCAGCCAGAGCCCTCCATCTCATCCGACACCAGTGATGTCACCAAGTTCTTTGGGATGTCTGTCACTGCCTGGATTCAAAAACCCCACAGTGATAAAAGCACCAAAACTCAGTGACGAGTGACAGGATCTTGGAAAAGCAAACACAGAGGCAGCTCCAGCCCCCTGAGCTGCTGCTGGTAACAGGCAGAGTTTGGAATTTTCAATATAATCCCCGTGTCTAAAGGTTGTCTTATCCTTTTGGCAGATGCTTGTGGTATTTTGCTGTGCTCTGGGACATGGGAAATACCTTCTAAAAGCGTTGACACATAAAACCTGGCATATTAGTGCAGGCAATTGCCCTTCTGGACCTCCATTCCAGCCCTTCTCCTGCAGGTTATTTCCTCCAGGAGGGAGAACCAGCCAAACCAGGTGACCACACACCCCAAATTCAGTACTGAACACTTAACCCCGTGGGGTTTTTTTTGTTTGGTGACAATGAGGATGCACCAACCATGCTGGGCAGAGATGCTGGGGCAGGGACTTGCTCCAGCTGCGAGAGATTTGTTAGGACAAGTCTGTCAAGACTTAAGTCATGTCTAAAGTGGGCTTGATTTAAAGCAAGTCACATTTTATCTTAATCCGTAACGAAAGCTTTACCGGTCTCAGGAGACTTTCCCCGCTAGGTGAACGATCTTATTACTTTTGGTATTAAATAAGGTTGCTGACACAGTGGTAATCTCCATTTTCTTGGAGACTCCAGGTTTTTTCAGCCATGCTCAAACTTAATTGTCCCTGGTGTCTTTCTCTTTGCAGCTGGGAATTCCTTTTGCTGGAATGATTTCCATGACAAGTAATGGCAGAAACACCAGTTTGGGAAATCCTGGCTCTGACACAGGAGCCTCTCTGCAGGCAAACAACTCACACCTAAGGCTGAGAGTGAACACAATTATTTGGGAGAGGGTCATTGCCAGACAAATTTACTTTTTATTAAGAATATTCTTCACTGAGCCTTCCTGGATGACAGAAGAGCCAACTCCTATGGAATGAGGAGCAGTGGAGCCCCAGCCAGCTGCAAACAGATGTGTAAAGAGCTTCCTAAACACACTGTGTCCTCTTAGAATCACTGTGACAAAGGTTTACAGCGTTCTGATCAAGATATAACAACTGTTAGAGCACTCAGGAACAGTCTGAAATGCTGTCTCTTTGTATAAAAAAAGACAGGACCAAGAAGCCACACGGGAGGTCACAAATGCACATTAATTTCCCTTCCCTCAGTGATTTAAAAAAATAAAACACCCACTTTAGAATCTACCACTAACACAAAATAAACCGTCACACAAACTCTCTGAGTGATCTGGGATTTACAGACAGGATTGTCCTGTCAGACTCCCTTCCAGCCATGCTTTCCCAACACAACCCCAGCGAACAGCTCTGGTTACTTTCTAAATATCTCAAATACCTGCATGAAGCACACGGAGCTTTTGCAAGTCAATTTTGAGGGAAAGCTGGAGAAGAATGCACCTGGAATTCAGTGAATGTACTCACTGCAACGTGGATAAAGAGGCAGCTTCCAGAGCCTCTTAGCAGCAGGACACACACCAAGACCAACATTCCTACACGCAGGGTTTGATGTTTGCCTGCAAAGCTTTGTGAATCTCTGCTGCATCAACAGACATTATTACTTGGCTTGTGTTTGTCAACTTAGAAAGCACTTGATTAAGACTAATTATTGCCATAAGAGGTGCGGGTTTTCCTCCAAGATTTTAAAAGTAAAATCTTGCTATCTGCACCTTGCACAGTGATTTATTCTCCATGTGCTGTAAGTTATCACCCAGCGCTGAAAAATTAGTTATCCACTAAAACTTTGCTCTTAATTAGCTCCGAATGAGATAACACTTCAAGATATGAGATTATGCACTCAAAGATATCCAAACTGTCCCTTTTTTTTCTCCTCATTCGTCCCATTTTCTAGGATGCAGCACAGGAGACAGACTACATCATCCCTGACTATTATTCTGGTATCTCAAGAAGGTTTAATTAAGAATCATATTAAATTTGGATACTGATTTGCAAAGTACTGAACAGCAGGGTGAAGGCAGTACATAATTGAATCTCATTTCCCTGAAAAGTAACCAATGGCTCTGTTAATGCCCCAAGAGAGGGAAAACTGCAAAACTGGAGTGATCAGCTCACAATTCACACTTGAAAAAGAAAGAAAACCCGTGAAAGCCAAAACGGAACATGACAAAATGAATGGGTTCTTTTGGAATTTGAGGCAAACTTCCCTTCTGAGAAATGAACTCCCAGGGTTTGGGAACTGGTTTGGAGCCTGGGCCTTGTCAGTGGGTACCAGGGACCATGATCACCGTGGTCACATCCATTCCACAGGATGCACCAGGATGTTTGGTTGGGATTTTAGCTGGAATACAGAAAAGCCTCCAGTAACAGGTCAAAAACATCTTAAAATGGGGGAGGCAGGAAGGAAGGAAAGGCGGAAGGAAGGGAGAACAGGAAAACGACGAGATAAGATAAAACATCAGGTATGGGAAATAATAATTTACCACAAAAAGATTCCCCTTCCCAAAGGAAATAAATCTGCTGACAACAAATCCCTCTGAAATACACTGGCCAAACACCCCATTCCCTTCTAACAGCACTGAGAATAATAATTCATTACTACCAACAATTAGCCTGAGTTGTTATCACAGAAATGAGCCGCGGAGCCACAAGCTCCCACTGTGTCAATAAGCTGAGAACAAGGATTCCATCAAGCAATCACCCTGGCCTCTGCATGGTAAAAGCCAAGTTTAAAAGAGAGAGCTACTATTCCACATTTCTTTATTTCCTAAGGTCTTCAAACCCATGCACAGCAATTACGTCAGGCAGCCAAAGTACACAGCTTTTTTTTTTTTAAGCAGTCATATGGCAGTAAGTCATCAAGATTAATTAAAAGCTTGAAGAATCCTGAGAAATTGTCTTTTTACATTCCATTTTTATTCTATTTAAATAAAGGATTTGCACCTCTGAAATGGTTTTCCACTGTATTAGTTAAGAATGATATTGTTATATTAGAAGAATTACTTTCTTTTTTATAGAAGCAGCTACCTGCAAACCTACAGCTTCAGGATTTTAGGTACCAGCACCAAGAAACCATGAGGCTGGAATTATTTATTGCAAGCAACAAGATGATATAAAATTAGCATTTACACATCACATATTGACACAGATTAATTTTAAAGTGCTAAAATATATTTTTAGAGAAATCAGCAGCAAAACTTCTGTGATGCAAATCCAAGCCCAGGTGAAAATCCTGGCAGGGAGAAGTTCAGCTCCCCCTGAAAACCTCCCTGAGCCTGTCCTCAACCCAGTTCCCAGCGCGGCGGACTGGGGATCCTGGGTCAGTCAGTTAATGAGACACGGATGACTTCTCTGGCTGCTGCTGCCAGCACTAAAGAATCAGGGAGACTGTCAGGAATCCCAGGGATTTCATTCCAAGAAGCAGCACAGCTTGGAAGGAGAGCGAGGGGGCGGCAGCCGTGCCAAGGCCTGAATGCGGATCCCGGGGCTGGCGCTCAAAGAGCCCCGGGCACAAAGAAAGGGAGAAGGGAAAGCAGGAAGTTCAGTTTTTCATATCACCCACAACGCAGGGCTTCTTCCCACTATGTAAAAATGCAGAAAGATGACAGAAGAATAGCAGAGGAAGCAGATCTTCCTGCTTTTCTTCAGCTTTCAATGAGGAGAAAGAAAACGGCTTTGAATGAGCGTGCAGCCAGAGAGAGACTGAGAAGATGCATCTTAAGCAAGGCCTGAACTCCTGGCAAAGCTGAGCTGAACCCCACAATCCTACTTCACCCCTCAGAATTCGGGATACTCTCTCCTTCCAGCTTCCAGAGCTGTCCATGCCAGAAAACTGCATTTTTCTGTGTATTAGCAGCGTGTTACCTATAGGCTCAAGCATGCAGTGAGTTAGAACACTATATATACTCTGTATGCAATATTTTCCTGGCCCACACAGAGCACAGCAGGGCCTACAGAAACATTTTCCTGCTACTCTGGCACATGCTAAGGACACTTGCTTGGTGGGAAGAGGGATATTTCATTTCCCAGGGCCCCAACCCACCACCTCATCCTCCAGACACTTTTTGTAACAACCAGACTAAGACTGAACACAATTAATTTATTCCCACAATAACCCCTACCCTGCATGGAAACAAACCACTTGATGGAATGAGGGATTTTTAAGAAGCCAAGTTTCAGCCACACCTATGATTTAAAATCCGTGAAAACCATTGCAAGTAAACTCCAAGCACGATCCTGCATTCACTTGGCTTCAGCCACGAGAACAAACCAGGATCCAAAGAGCTGCCTAAGAAAATTCTGATAGCAAAGTTATCAAAATCCCGACCAAGCGAGAGGTGCAGTTTCTGCAGCGCTGACTGCAGAGTCAAACACTCCCTCACTTTTCCAAGCCTTCCTCCCCCCATTCCCATCCCACTCTCGGGGCAGAGGGAGAAGGATGCTCCACTCACTGCTCCTTTTCATCCTGACTGACCAAACCGCTGCCCCACCTCATTAACCACCCTCATCCAAATCCCACTCTGAATAGGAATTTGCATATAGACAGGTCTTTTGCAGCTCATTAATGGCCTCTGAATAACTCTCACACGTTCATGAATTTATGTCCTGCCTGTCCCTTTTACACACACGGGCCACAGGCACAGGGGCAAGAGGGATTATTTAGGGTCCCGTGACAAAACAAGGCATTTCCCGGGTTTCAGCAGGGAATTTTAGTATGAATTGTCTTCACCTTTGTGCCTCCTGATCCGCTCACTAGATAACAACGTACAGCTCCTATTTCCAGGTAAGGATGTTCCAACTGCTTCACTGCTCAGTCTATGTCAAAAGGAAAAATATTGGGGAAAAATAAAAATAAAGGCATCGAGACACCATCATGTGGGCCCAAAAAATTAAGGAGTCCCTGAAGTTAATCAGTTATTATTTAGCTCAAGCCCTTTACCAAACTGTGTGAATGTCCTCTGAAAAACAAAGGCACATTTTACCAAACTTTTCGAGTGAACTGAACATAGGAAACAAGTTCCAACACATCTCTGCTTCCCCTTAAAACAGCTTGGCACCACCTCAGAGTCCTCCATGTGTTTAAAAACAACAGAATAGCACAGGTCAAAGGAAACTATGAAAATCCAGTCTGCACACACAAGCTGAGTATTCCTCCAGCATTAATAACTTCTTCAAAAAAATAAAACCAGGCCCTAGATCCTCAGTTGCTATTCAAAGTTCTTCTGTTACCATCGTGGCTGAGCTGTTCCAAGAGCAAACAATAGAGGAAGGTCATGTGTGGAGATCTGCACTGGCACACTCGGCTTAACCTGTTCCTGAACATCCAAGAAAACCTAGGGATCAGCAGGGTTTTAAGGATGAAGCATCACTGGCAGAGCCCAGTTTAATGTCCATCACTTAAGTGATGCCTGTGGGAAAAGCAGAGCAGCCAGCCCAGAGCTTTACAGAGCTCGCGGGTGACCTTTGCCACAGCTGGGCCCAAGATAAACACAGGTATGAAAACATCAGCTCAGCTGCAAGCACACAAATCACTGGGAGAAATCACTGGAAAGGGAGCGGAGAGCAAATAAGAAATCATTCTAAATTATATAAATTCCTGCTTCACCCAAAGCTCCAAGTGCGGGTGGGTTTGGTGGTCTCATCATAAAAAAATAAATATATACGCACACACGGGAAGTGGAAACGCTCTTAGGATGGCACAAGTCCAGCACGACTCCCCTAATGAAGAAATAACGAAAGCTAAGAGTTTTCAACCTAAAAACAGAGGACCTGATGACAGCTATGATCCAATCTAGAAAACCATGAGCAGCACACAGAGATGGACAGGGATGAGCTGTTTGTCCTCCTCCGTCACACACCAGCCATGGATGGAAGCAGGCTCAAAATGACACGAGCAGGATCCTCACACTGCAAAGAGCAGAACAGAAATTCCTCCCAAAACACTGCAAACAAAATCAGATTATAAAGGTTCAAGAGAAACCTAGGCAGGCACTTGGAAACAGATTTATTATGGCTCATCCAGCCCACTGGATCCAGAGGGGTGAGCTGAAGTGGCTGGAGATGGAGGAATATGGCAGGAAGGGGACAGGTATTTCTCCCACTTTGCCCTGTTGCTGCTTTCCCCACTGACTCATATCCAGAAGCTGCAGGAGGACAACACCAGGCAGAATTGGTCTGAACCACCACAGCCACTTTTCCATTCCTAAGAATCAGTTTATAACACATTTATTTTTAGCCATTTCCTCCAAAACCCAAGTGACACTGTCGAGGGCCTCGAATAAAGATGTTACTGCAGAACAGAAAGAGTCAAATTTTAACAGCAAAGAGGTAAAAGTAGGAATTAACTGAATGAAGACCTGGGTGGACACCCTTTAGAAAAATATTATCTAAAATCCTTGTGATTCAAACCAACAACAGTTCTGATACTTGGTTTAAAAAAATTTGAAGCCCTGCCATGGAGTGGCCTCAGCAGATTCACAGATGAGATGCTGTTAAATCAACACAGAACCTACCAAAAGGAACAGCTTTGTTTCTGTCCCACGTTTCTCATCCTGGTGCCGTGCATTTCTAGGTGCACTCACAGCTCCATCCACAGCCTGAGCAGAGCTGGCTCCAACAGCTTTTCCAAGAAGCTGAAAATCTACACAAATACTTGGACTGCTTCAAAGCCTCTTATTTTGCACCAGGGAAACAAGATACAACATCTGCACAAAAGTGAGATCATTTTGTCAAGGGAGTCTCGAGAAACAATATGAGGAATGAATGTATCAAAAACATTCTCATCCCCACAACTTTTTACAGGACTCTCCTGCAGTTCAGATTACAGATTTTACCTGAACCAAATTATCCCTATTGCATTAGGCTTCTGCTTTTTTTTTTTTTTTTAAATATGGAATAGTGTGCTGCACCTAGGCTAAACCGCCAAGGAAAACTCAGTTTGCTGCTATTTTCATCTCATATTCTATTTTGCACACGAACTAATCATTTTTCAGTTGAATATCTTGTGTAAATCCAGCTTAGAAGAGCCAGGCCTCTGAGGTCTGCCCACCACAAACTTCTGAGAACATTTATCACATGTTTGCACACTCCACTGACTGTGGCCACAAAAGATGCAACTTCAGGTGTTGCAGCCAAGCAAGGAGATCGAGCTCAGTTTTCCATCTGCTTTAGAACCATGTATTTAATGGAAAAGGGGAAAAGAGTGGGAGAGCTTGGTATCCCAAGCTTCGAAATGGACAGTAATTTCATGGAGCCTCCTGGAAGAGCGGCCCACTGTATGTCACCTTCTCCACTCTGAATGTCCACTGCTTATGAAATTTATTTTTTTGGCAGCAATTTCCACCTTTTCCACTGGTACCAGTGGACAGTCTCAGGAACTACTTTTGCGCACTGCCAAGGACGTCCACTAACAGAAACCCTCAGGAGTAAAAACTCCTCGAGAATGACATCATGGCGTGGAATCACCTGTCCAAATCCCATTCCCAAACAATCTGCTTTGTCACAGATGTGAGGTCCAGCAGGATGACCTGGCAGGAGGCTGGGGAACAGGGATCATTCAAAGAAGGCTTTGGAGCAACCTCCTGGCGACCTTCCAGCATGTCAAGGAAAGAGAGCCATGATCTTCCTACTGGAACACAGCACAAGCTGAAGGAAGAGGCTCAGGATGGATATTAAAAAACACCAAACCAACCTGTTCTCACCATGAGAACAGCTAAGCCGTGGAAGAGGTTGCCCACAGAGGTGGTGCCATCTCCATCCTCAGACATTTCACCAGACGGGATCAAGTCCTGAGTGACTTGTTCTGACCTCTCAGCTGATCCTGCTTCCAGCAGAGGTTGGGCTGGAGATTTCCTACAGTCCCTTCAAATCAGAATCACCAAGGGATCTATGATCAGGACCAAGGGAGCAAGAAGGTGTCAAACAAAGTAACACCATGAAAAACCAATAGGAGTGTCTTGCTGAACTCTGGCTTGAAGAATTTAGTATGACAATTTATACCAGGGCTGGAAACTGGGAAAAAGCACTCAGGATACACCATAAACACGTAAGGCACAGGGAAGGATGTTATCGACAGAGATAAAGGGATGCATCATTTATTAAGGAAGAGTTGCTGGCCGTGTCAGCCTCAAAGCAGGGCAGAGACTCGAACGCCTCCCGCTCCCTGTCCCACTGTCAGACGTCCTTCCCGGGTGGAAACCGGCCACTGGAGCACTTCCTGCAGCCCAGGCAGGCCTGGCCGGAGCAGAGGAGGCAGAGCCATGCATGTTTATTAGCATGTGTCCAGCAAGCTCATTCCCATCTCCTAACCCAAACAAGGGAAGTTCACTGCAGAGCCATCTGAACATGAGGTGACCAGCACGTATCTCTGTCCCCTAAATAAACTTCCACATGGCCACAGAGTCTTTGCTCTGCTGCAGAGCCCAGGGCTCCATCAGTCCCAAGCAAAGCCTTTAAAGGCTCCTTTTCCTTCTCATTAATTATCATGCCACTTCCCATATAAATCTCTCGTATATCATCTCCTATAGACATGAAGGTCAAGCTTAGGCTGACCTCTGGTCTAATTGTACCCTGGCTTTTCATTTCTTTGTTTCCCATATTCCACACAAGCCCATAATACCCACCCTCTGCTAACTCCCACCCTTCCCTAGCCTTGGAATCCAAGCTTCAGAGCACTCTGCTGTCCCCCCAGTGCTTGCTAACACAACAGACCAGCAGAGACATCCACAGCCAGCCCTAATCCCAAAAGGAGAATAAGATTAAGCAAATTGCTGACCAACTCCTGGATCAATACAGCTGCACCAGCCACGGGAGCCTCAGCCAAAGAGGCAGAAGAAAAGACAATACAGAGGTTTGAACCGCAGCACAGGGAGAACAATAATATCCTGTTAACCTGGTTTCACGGGGTTCTGCCTGCCACTGAAAATCTGCAAGAGCAGAACAAGGCCTGATAAAACCAACATCTCCTGGCCCCATCCTCAACTCTGTATATTCTCAAAGGTTTAATACCTTCTAGCTTGTCTTGCAGCCCCCAAGCTTTTAATTTACTTTGAAATAGTCACATTTTATGGCAGCTACTATGTTTGAAATGGCTTTGATAGCGTTGAGTAAAATTACAGAAATAAGCGGTCTTTTGTAAGCTCCTTTCTCCTCCTCATCCCCCTCCCTAGTAAATGATTCTACTTTTAAGAAAGGCATTTGTTTCCCTGAACAGACTGCTACTGAAGGTACTATGTGCAACTTCTGCGTCATAAAATCCAATCATCTCCACTTTAAAAAGCCCAAACCAATGCTCTCAGCACTTACTGGTCTGCACAGAGCTGGACCAGTGACAGAGCAACGAGGCAATCAATACCTGAGCTTCACCGAGAGGATTCCAAAATCCATCTGCCCCATCACCTAAAATGAACATTTCCCCTTTTCTCCCCCACCAGGAACAGGACAAACATTTCTCTGTGATTTTTGCAGGCACAATTCTGTTAATCAGAGGTGAAGGGGGACAGCACAAGACACACAAGGTATTTACAGACAAGTTTTTCACATAAAAGCCATGTTTGCATTCGTCTCTGAAATCCAGGTTTTTCAAAAGGCTTTTACTACTTTTTATGGAGGGTGATAAAGCCGCGTTTTCCATTAGAAGGGCACCTGTAAAGCAAAAGTCTCTACACTGGAAGCACAGCAGCAAAAGCAAACATTTCTGACACAACTTCAGGTCTGTAGGTGAAATTCTTGCCTCATGGAGCCAAAGACCAACGCCCTGTGTAAGAGAAAAGCCACGAGAGATCCAATCCATTCTCCAGCCACAAATCCTCTGGAACACTGAGTGATCCAAAAATTAACCCTTCCAAAATGCTGATTCTCAGCAACCAAGGGACTATTGCTTCAAATTCCATACTTTTAGCAGAGTCCAGTGAAGGCCACTGGATGGAATCCACCAGCCCAACTCACTCTAAGCTTTAGGACAAACAAGGATTCCAGGAGACGCTCCAGCGAAAGGCATCAGGATGGGAAAGGGCTGGGGGTATCTCAGAACAATTACAGGCAGCACTCGGGTCTCAAGTGCCTGAAGTTCTGTTTTGGTTTTCACTCTAATGGCACTACAGAGGGAACTGATGAGACATTGATTTCTCCGAGAAGAGATTCCAGGAACTCGATCCCACGGTGCCAAACACATTAGCGACAAGTCTGCCCTTCCCTGGCCTCTGGTGGATGCAGGGCAGGGTATAAACCACAGCACTCAGAGGCTGCATCCCTATAAATAACTTCAATATCAGAGGTATCTGAACTGTCCACACCCTGCTCCATGGGATGTTTTTAACTATTTGTCTTGTGTGCCTGATCCATGAGCATTCTTATCAATGGCCAGGCAGTCGTGGGCACTTCCCCTCCCTGCAGGAACACTTTTCTCATGCAAGAAACCTAAATAAGATGCATCTGCTACCTGCTTGTAACTGGAATTTCTAAATACCTTTATAAGCAAAAGAAAAATGATCTGTAAATCAATTAAAAACTGCTATGAAATGCTGGTGCTGATACCTTCCTCCCTTCCTTCTCACAAGAATTTCACTTGCACAGACCCACAGATCCTTCCAGGATGGGGAAGGTTTATCCACAAGTGCACTGACACTGTATTTATGTGCACACGACAATCTGCGGTTTATTGGCAATAAAAAGAGGTTATGGATTGGGGCTTCGACAGCTCAGCTGCCAATTTTATCCCTCTGATATCTGCAACCCCAGTGTTGATGACCAAAAGCTCAAAAGAAGATACCCAGACCAAAAACCAGTTAAAAAACCAATTCTGCTGACACACACCAAATTACAGCGCAAACGAATGTAATCCATGGAGTCGGTAACAATGAAGAGTAGATTATATTTACTTTAATCTCAGCAACATGCAACCCCAGTAACTTATAAAAGGATTAAGCAAAAATAGTTCATAATGCAGAAGTGTAAAATTCTAATTGAACACTGAAGTAGGTAGATTACACTTATTAGAACTGGGGATGCAATTGCACAGGTCCATTTGTCACTGCTGTCACTCCCTGAAAGCACTGCTGTCCCCCTCCAGAACTGCTTCCCTCGATTTTGGGGAGGGGTATTTCCCAACTGAGCATTCCTAAGTGGCTTGTTTTCCTCACCATTGTGTGGAAATGCTGTGATGAATTTTCATTCAAACTCTTGGCTCACTTTTTTTTTTTTTTAAAGTATAAATTATGTCTAACAAGAAACACACCAGGGATCTCTTCAATCCCCAAAGGCACTTTCTTAAAAGGAGAGAGAACAAAGGAGAAAACCTCCCAGCATGTGCTTTCCAAACCAGCTTCTTAGGACAGTATCAAGAATGACAATACTTGAACATAAGCTTTTCTTTTTCATTCTTTGATCCATGTTTAATTGAATTGATTATTGCAAACTGTGTAATGATTTCCAAAATGCTTGAGTAGAAGGCAAAGATCACAACAATCTAATAACCAATTTAAAGAGATGTAAGAAATATTGAAGGAAAGATTTAATCACTCAAGTATACTCCTTCCAATTAGAAAGAGCTTTAAATAGCTTACCTTGAGATAAATTAGAGTCTGTGTGCAATTAGACAGGAATAGTAATTAAGATCAGGAAAATTCACATATGCCTCAGCCTCAGAGTGAGGGAGAACTCTGAAGAACAAACTTTCCAGTTACCTTCTTTCAGCAGCAGAAAGGATAACATACTGCTTCAATTTACCCAAACCTTCCCGAGTCCTGAGGAACTCGGTAACCTCACAAGTCTGGGATCTGCAAAGTATGTTTGATCTTATCTGGTTATTGTTTTTCCAATAGAACAAACAATCCCAAATGGGGCAAAAAGGCTGAAACAGTCTTGCTTGTGGTAAGAAAATACATTACAGGAAGGGCAATTTCATGATTAAAACTCCATGAAAAAATGTGGCAAGGAGGACTGACCACTGTTTTTCTGGAGAGAGCAAGAACTTTAATTTTCCTTTGGCAATAGCACCCATCATATCACATTCCCTAATTCCCACATGTGACACTCCCCACATGTAACCCCCGGGTTCTTTGCACAGGAAGGCAACAAAGTTTTAGAAACTTGTAAGTTTTTCTGACAAACTTTTTCTGGCCAGGCAAAAGAGTCCCTGCCCAAATATTACAGCTGATTTCAGTTTTTAAAGATCACTAAATCTGAAATCAATCCCATTTGCTAACTAATCAGAGGAGAACCATAAAAGGTTTTACCTAAGAAAATGAAAATAATTAAAGGAATTCACTGGCCATTCTTCAAACAGCAGAGTCTTCATCACAAACCCTCCCTTAGTTTCCTTTCAACTCCCAAAAACAGAACTTAAAGGCATGTTTTCTGGGGATTTACTCCCGCTTAAAAAATACCCAGTGCCCCCAACCACGATGTCAGGGCTTTCCATGAGCCAGATTTTTCCAAGGAGCGCTCACCTCCTGCAGTACTTCAGGACCAAGCCGTGCTGTCCTGGAGAGCTGCAGGGTGACAGCTACAACCCCAAGCAGATTTTGTGCCCCCTCTCCTTCCTGACAGAGCAGGACCCACCCACACACCTTTTGTAATTCTATGCAGTCTAAAGACAAAAGAAGGAGAATGTCCTGAGGTCTTCAAAGTATGAATTTATGAAGCAACTGTTTCTTTCTTATGCAAACTGCCAAGCTCTCACAGCTACAGAAAAAAGCCCAACTGTTCATAGAGTGCCATCCTACAGTCCCTGCCTGCAAGTACCACTCCATAACCTGAGCAGAAAACTGAAATTGAGAATAAAATAGTCAGTTTGGCATTTACCCTCCACACCCCTGAGGCAGCAATGGCACTTCAGGAAACATGAATTTAAAAAATTGTGATTTCTCTCTACCGGTTCTCAAGAAGGAGACTTCAAAGAGCGATCAATTAAGAGGTTTGGAATGACTTTATTCCCTATCTCCCATCTCTTTTAACTCCTTTTGAGTCAGTCTTGCTAATAAAGGCATCACATAAACCCAAACTGGCTGCTGTGCACCCCGCAACTCTCAGAGTTAGTTACCAAAACACACTATTCCATTTGCCACGCTAAAATTAACAAAAGTTGAGCGCTGGAATCACATCTTAACCCTTTGATCTCGTTATGCGGGAAGCACAGTTTGAAAAGAAAAAAGGCTTAAGGACTACACAGCTCAAGCAATACAATATGGTCTGAAGATACCCAGAGAAACGAAGGCCAGAGGAGGATTTAAGGAGGATCTGAAGGGTCCCGACCCACAGAAGTCAGAACACACTCTAGATTTTGTATTTCTTTACCTGCTGACAGCTCCTCAAGCATCTAAAAATGAAAGCGCACAATACCTTTGATACACAGAAAACTGAGATCTACCAAACCTCTAGGGAAAGACAAAATATTTCCTTAGTCATACGTGACATATTCGGTAGTTTACGTTGCACATTTAACACACTTGTACACATTTAACATCCACCTGATTTGTGCCGTTCACTCTATGAACTTTAAAGGAGGAGGCAGGAGCCCTCCGGGTGAATAACGACCCTGTGACAACTGCAAGGAAACTCTGAAACTTTTACCACCCTGCTGGGTGTGCAGGGCACAGTCTGCACCCACACACGGCCTCAAAGCGCCTGCAAAGTTTCGGGGGGGTCTTTTCCTTGGATTGCTGTACGTGTACACAGCGGATACCCCACCACCCTCTATCCTACGAGTGCTGTTCCTCAAAATTGCTGCTTCTTTTGCGCGCTAGGAAATCCGAAGTTCCGCGGTCGGCAGAGCTGCTCCCACTCCTGCCCCCCGGGTGAGCCCCCAAAACCCCCCCAAAAATCCCCCAAACCCAGCGACCCCCGCCTGGGGAGCGCCGGCCCCGCTCCGGGGTGGCTCGGAGCGCCCCGTTTCCATGTGTTTCGCAGGATGACAGGGACCGCCGCCAGCTCAACACCGCGGAACTCCTCCACATCTGCTTGTGACGTTCTTTATTTACCCGAGGGGCGGCGAGCCGCGCTCTCCGGAGCGGTCCCCCCGCTGTCACCGCGGGCGCCGCCGCTGCCGGGGGTCGCTCCCGCCGGACTCCCCTGCAAACTTCGCGGGGCGCCGGGGCTCCGTCCCCCGCCCCGGGAGCGGCCGCGCCGCCCCGCGCCGGCACCCGCGGGGGCTCCCCCGGCCGCCGCCCTCAGCCCGCGGCGGCGCAGCCCGACCCGGCGGGCGCGGAGCGGAGCCGCCCGCGCTGCCCCGGCTGCCGGCGGGGCCGCCCGGCGGAGCGCGGCCGGCGAGGGGGGGCGGCGAGGGGAGGCAGCTCCGCGCTCCGCTCCCCGCCCACCCCGCCCCTCAGCCCCCGCTGCCGGCGGGGCTCCGCCGCGGCCGCCCCGGCGGGACTCGTCTCGCCCCGGGTCGGTCTCGGCCGCGGCCCCGGCGGCGCCGCGGGGGGACCCGGAGCTGCGCTTTACCTTTAGTTCCGCACTGTCCGCCATCTTGCGACTCTGCGCGCAGGCGCAGTGAACCCCGCCGGGACACCGCCCCCCCCCGCCGCCCCGCCCGCCCGCAGCGCGCAGCGTTTGAATCGCGGCGCCATTTTGTGCCTCCTCGGGCGGGGGGTCCCCGCCGGGCAGCGCCGGCCGGAGTTCTCGGCTCGGGGCCGCGGCACCGCCCGGGCCCTCGGCGGGGTTCCCGAGCTGCCCCGGGGACACCGTGTGGCCGCCGCCCTGCCCGCAGAGTTTCGCCCTGCGCAGCGCGGCCCCCGCGGTGCCGCCGTCCCCGCTGCGCGCTCCCGGAGCGACCCGCGCCCCGGCTCCCCTCAGCCTGGCGGGGACCCTCCGGATCGCCACAGGGAAGCGGTGGATGCGCATTCCTGCTGTAATAAATATGTTGATTAAAATCGGATTTTGCAGCTCCGCTTCCTGCTACTTAATCCGTGGGTTTAAGACCTTTAGGAGCCGAAAGGGATGGGGTTGGGGTACCTCAGCGGGTGTTCGGGTAACCTCCGGCTCCTGGTCCGCATCAAGCGGGAAATGATGAGTTTTATTTCGGGGAATTACAAGTTTTATTTGCATGGGCTACTGCGAACAAGTTCAGGGAATCATCGTGAGCTTGCCCGGGTTTTCCTGTTACCTAGGAACAGCAGTACAGGTGTTTTAGGAGTCCTAAACAGCAGGGATTTGAGATCCAAATATGCCCATTTCATGTCAATTTTGAGTAAAATTTGTGTTCTTACAAGAGCAAACCAGATAGTGCAGAGGGGAAAATACCTACCAAAATTCTGCCTTGACAAGTTGATGGCATCAGTTGTGAATTTGGGTGGATTAAATATTAGTATTTAAGTCACTGTAGCTTGATTCAATTTCTTTCTACCAGTGTGTTATTCTATAAATATAGATCACCATGACAATTTCTCCCTTGGCCTTCATCTTAGTCCACAGAACAGGACAAAGGAGACAAAATTTCCTACTTTTCCATAGCTGCCATACAATCCATCATTGTATATTCAGAAAGCGCTCGGATTATGGGCACTGAAAGACAAAATAAAGCTTTAATGTCTCAACTCTGCAGATTAAAACAAGGCATGCTTGGTTCCCTGCAGGGAACCTGTGCTAAGATAACCATGGGTGGTAATTATGGAACTAAAATTTATAACATTTGACTCAAAGGGCTACCCAGGATTTAAAATTACGTAGTTTGTGTTGAGGGGAGAATGGGACAGAGATGTCAAATGTCTTTAAGGAGCTTTTTGATACGATGCTGTTTATTGGTAAGGATATTTATATGAAGTCCTGATTCCCTGAATGAAGAAAACTCATAGTAAGTAGGGATGACAATGGATTCATATCAGGATGTGTCACATTCCATTGATCGGGGACAAAATTCTATGGATGTTGACCAAGGTGGGCAGACCACATATGCTTAACTTAGAAAAGGAACATACATGCATTGTATGTGTTCAATAAATAACTTTTTGATGCCATCCTGGCTTTGGTAAGAATATATATGAAGTCCTGATATGCTTAGCAAAGAAAACAACTCGTATCTCTTTCCAAACATTTCATTTCCAAGCGTTTCACCCAGAAATATTCTCCAGACTGACAGAAAACTGGGGGCACTCCTCGCTGACACCCCTCATTTTCTTTTCCAGGCCATGCCCCCATCCCATTTCCATGGATGCCCAGAGTCCGCTGTTCTCGTGGAGTTCTGCGACACATCAAACGAAGCATTCAGAAAATGAGCAGCAATTAGAGGAGGCTGATGAGCAACACTCCGATACTCTGGCTTAATCCCGCGTGTAATGAAGACTTATCTCAGTGTCTGCAACGCTGGTTTGGGGAGGGGGCAGGGTGCTCGGCAAGACAGCTAAAAACATAAAAGTCAGATGACTCCAGCACGCCCACAGGTCCCATAATTAGCCCGTCTATTTCAGTGGCCTGAGCCAGCCCAGTGGAGAGCCCTTCCTCTGAAATGATTAAATATGTGTAATAGTCGTGATCTAATGTGATCAATGAGTTTGCGTCAAGCTGAAAGGATTTGGCAAAAAAGATCTATAATTGTGTGAAAGCAAATGCTTGTTTTATTTCAATTACTTTTTTCCCCCTGAATGAGGCTGCTGCACAGCAAACAGTTTTTCCTCTGCTTCTTCACTTCCTACCAAATTCAGTGGGATGTGGACATGTGCTTAAAGTGTTTTGCTAAATCATGGCATAACACTATCAAACTTGACACATGGCCATAAACCACAGCGTCCTCTTTCAAAACTTGCTTTAAATAAAACAGGCTGAGAATGGCTTCGGCTGCATTAAAATAAGGAAGCGAACTAAAACTGGGGATACAGAAAATCAGGTTTAAAATGGTTCTGCCAGGGTTTTTACAGACAAACCTCATCCAGGCTCTTCATTTTGTCAGTTTGGGCTTTTTGATAGTCACTCCCTTTTCAATGCAGAATATACTTGAGCATGAAGAAGGAACTTAATGAGAAAAACAATCTGCGCTTCTATTTTTAGGCTATTATTTACATGTAATGAAATTTTGTTCTTCTCTACTCCCGAGACTCAGATGATGGTTTATTGCCAAAAAAAGCCTTTGTCAACACACAGTAATTTCCAGAGGTGCTCTCAGTGGCTCCAGCTGTGGCAGTGATGGCAACACTCAGATCTGTCAGGATTCTCCCTTCATTTCCAAAGGACATACAGGGATGCAACTGGAGTAGGGGAGAACACCCCCAAAACACTCCTCCAGTTGTCCTGCTTCCGAGCTAAAGCTACAATATTTTTTGACTTTTAACCTCTGTGGAGAGAGAAAATTGAAAGATCAAGATTTCCCTCAACCATTCAAAATTTCAATATTTTCAGGTCCCAATTTTCAAAAGTTACATTTCCCCCTTTTGGCCATATGGCAGTAAAAGAAATGACCTGAGAATCTGCCTCCCACCCCCATTTCTTTTATTTTCCTCTTCTGTAACTTCCCCAAAAGTGTCTCATGTCACATAACTCACGTGCTCAAAGCCATGTTCAGACACAATAATATTTTTTGAACAGATATGCATTTTTTCTGCTAACATGTTGTTTTCATTAGTCCAAGTCTTCAAGAATTTTCCCTCTTTGTCTAATAATCCAAACTTTCTGCTTAAAAGTAATACTGGGGCATTTCTGAGCCTGAATAGAACTTATTTAATGATAGACTCTCAGTTAGACTCTCAGTTACTTTTTCTTGATAGAAAGCACGGCCAAGCCATTAAAATCCCTTTATTGCTGAGGTTGTTGCAGGCATGAAATGTGTGAAATGCCCTTTTCTGAGGGAGAAAAAGCGGTATATTTTAGTGAAAAGTACTTGGCTGCAAGAGAAGACAATGGAGTAGCCTATAGCTGATAAAATAAATCCATTTTTGTCTTTATAACAACATACGTGGCACTGCTCAATGTGCTGAGCAGGAAGTTCATGGGGAGTGACTGAGATTTGGCTGGCAAAAACATCTCCCCCGAAATCCACATCCAAGAGCAATATTAGATCAAATTATATATATTATGTTTCCATCCTCTCACAAATTGGGCCCAAACAAGGGCTGCTACCTCGAAAAGAGTTTCCTGACAGCTTTGCTGCCTGCATTATGACAATTCCCAGAGGGGGAGTTAAAATCCGAAATCAGGGAGAGATCCTGGACCATTTTGGGAATGTCACCTCTGAGCTGTGGCCTAGCAGCGGCACTGCACTATGGAAAGCACATGCAAATGAGTTTCTGCAATCCGTAATTACGTGAGCAGTGTCACGGTGTGACGCATCCCTCATCTCCCCGCTTCCTGTTGTTTCCCTTCTCCAGTATCATGGTTCTACTCACGGAGTAAGGTTTACACCAGCGAGTACTCACAGCTGCCATGGCCACGGCACCAGCTCTCCCTCACTGCGATTTCTGCAAATCTTCACCAGCACTGAGTTGCTCTCCTGGATTTGTGAGTGCCCAGTGCACTCAGATTGCACTCCCAGCCTGGAATGACACATTCCAAGCCCGGCTCCCTCCGCGCTCCGCAGCTCCACAAAGCCTTGCAGCTGCGAGACAATGGCCATGGGCACAACAATCAGCCCATTCTTTCCAAGGATTTGCTTCTCCGTTCTTGCCCCAACTCTCGGGATGATGTGGGGAATGAGATGAGCTTCGAGGTGCCTTCCAACCCAAACCATTCCAGGATTCTGGAAGTTCATGGGGGTCTGGTTTTGTACTGGGATGAGGTGTTACGGGCAGCCCAAGGGAAGGTGACAGCACTTCCCTGGCCTTGCATCCACTTTATCTTCGTTTTACTCACCTAAAATTAACTTTTGTGGCTTTTCCCTGGGAAAACTGCCCCTGTTGGGTGGATCTGCTCGCTTTTCTACAGGCGTTTGCTTGAATTGTTGTATTTTTCCTTTTTTATTTTGAAATTAAAACTAGAATAGTTCTCTCTCCGAGAAGAAATGGTCATTCCTGAGATATTCATCTCCAGTTGTAAAAGCATTTCCTTTGGCCGAGTTAAATCCACTTTTTTTGTCAACAAAATTCCATTTCCATGAATCACAATTGGGATTTTTTTTTTTGGTCATTAGCACCCATTTTCATAATTTGTGGATGCAGTACAAGAGGAAAGAGTAAAAAGCAACCACAGCAGGTCATGGGGAGCTGAGAAATTCTGCATCAAAGCCAGGCGATACTTAAAACATCAGATCCTCCAGAAGCTTGAAATTGGCCAAGAACTATTCAAACATGAGGAGAAGGCTACAGAAAGCTGCATTTATTTCCAAAATACCATCACAGAGGTGAGGGAGGCTTTTAATTGCACTCTACAGACTCAAAGCATCAACAAACCCAGGGTTTCACTGGGAGAAGCTCTTTCATTCCAATTAAAAGTGATTTTTTAAGGCCCCAGTGCTTAAGTCAGAAGTTGTTTCTACAGATACTGAACGATTCTTAATAAGCAAAGTCTGTAGTAATAAAATAAATAAAAATAATTCAGGTGCTACGTTTCCCAGAACGTGGAGAGCAAGTCCTTGTCAGGATGTCCCGTGTTACTGCCCCATCCCTCCACTCAGTGCCTGTAAAACACTGACAATTTCATATAATCCAGATTTATATCAATTTTTCACAGAGAGTGATCTCGAAAAAGGCCTGTTACAATTCGAATCCCTTTCCTGTCCTACAGTTCCCATTATGGACCGCACGTGGGATTCCTGTAGAGCTATAGGAGGGGATTATGCTCAAAACTTCCAGTTCTTGTGCCAGAAGAGGAGGATAAACTGAGAATAAAGCAGCAGCAGCCAGGCTGTGCCCCAAGATGGGCTCAGCTATGAAAAAAATCTTCATTTTTTACCCAATCACTCTTCCTACAGCATCCCTTGAGTCATGGGAATGCTGCGAATAAAGCCGAGCTCCAGCAGCAAGCAGAGTTCATTTCAGACGGCTCATATGAAAACAACCCAGCTAATTATACCGCAGTAATTACCTGAAAATTATATGTATGTTGTTTTTCCACCAGTCAATACTGCTATTTTTGAACTTCTCATTGTTCTCATGGCCTGCTGGAGTCACGTTGTCTCTAAATCCTCTTTTTGTCTCATCACTCACTCACCTCTGGATGGGGAGGGTGTTTTGGGAGACGTTTCACCTGCAGCATGTGCTCTTCAGCTCAGATCTCCACCGGTGCTGCGTTTGAGAAAGTATTTCCATTTCAATGGCCTTTTAAATAAGGATTACGAGATTCTGACTCTACAATAGGACTCGAAACCAACATCCCATTAAGATTTCCTCCTGCACATCAAAAATCCTGAAAGCTCCTGGGTTCCTAAGTGTGATCGTTGTGATTTGGAAGAGTTTCATTTCCTCCCCTGCCCTGGGTGGGGCTCGTGATCGTTGTCTGGGTTTTTTCTTTTAAGAGCCACCAATAAAAGCACCTGAAACACCTGAGTGTCACACCCCACTCCCAGGAAGGGAATGCTGTCAGGCAGCAAGGCTGGGAAAATGGGAGGCAGGAATTTTTGGATCAGTCCCAAAAAACTCCTGCCATATCAGCTGGTTTTGCCCAAAACCATGGGGTGAAATGCACTCGGGCTGCCTCCTTTGGGAAATGAAGATGCTGGTAATAACAGGTATCTCCCTGGACTGCTGAGAGGAAATTAATTAACGTTTGGAAAAGCACTTTGAGATTCTTGGATGAAAGATGTTGGAGCTGGAATGCTGGCAACATTCAAATAAGTTGGAATAACGTTAATATTTATTGCATCCAGTGCTTTCATCTTCAAAGCTCTTTACCAACATCAATGAGTTAACAAAGAAAATATTAATAAAGATTATATTTACCCATAAAATTACCCTCCCAAAGCATATATAAATAGAACTGCCTCCAGTTAAAAAATGTTATGAAAAGAAGAGCTAAGCCCCAGCTCCAGTATCAAGCACTAAATCCCTGGTGGGGCTGTCCATGGCAAACCAACTTGGAACGAGGAATTATTAGTTTATACTTTTAATGAGGCTAATTGGACCCTAGGCCTAATCCAGCAGTGCTGGGAGTGCATCACCCGCTACCAGGATGAAAAACCAGGATGGCGAAGGAGAAGGAAGAGCAGTGGTTAGAAAATGCCTCTGCTTTGCCAGAGAGGTTGGTGAGCAGGAATTCCAGAATCCCTGAGGTTGGAAAAGCCCTCCGAGGCCATCGAGTCCAATCTGTGCCCCATCCCGACCTTGTCCCCAGCCCGGAGCACTGAGAGCCACATCCAGGAATTCCTTGGGCACCTGCGGGGATGGGCACTGCAGACCTCCCTGAGATGGCATTTCCCTGTGCAGGAGGACGTTGTGCCTCAAAGAGTTTGTTGTGTCTTTGGGATGAACTCGGGGAAGGGAGGAACGCTCTGTTCCATGGGACCGAGAGGCGGAACCCGGGGGAGTTCCAATGTATGGAACTCAGGGCAGCCCAGACTAAGCTATCCCAGTGCAGCTCCAAGGAATTGCACACTCCTTTTTCATGCTGCAGTATATTTTCACTGGCGCAGGCAGAGCTCTCCCATTATCACTGGGAGGCGTGGCCCAGCAATTTACGGAAAACCAGTAAATGAGAGAGCCCTTCCAAGCGCGTTATCTGCATTGATTTCAGAGCAGCGCTCACAGAACAGCCAGGGCCCTCTCCCTTTGGGCTTCATTTCCCACTCGCCTTCCCCAGCTCCATCTCTTCAGCTGTAAAGATAAATAAAACCGAGGGAAAGCATTCTGTTGTTGTTTCCCCCCCCCCCAGCCCTGCTTTATTCCCGATTCCACCCATTTCCATAGGTCTCCTCAAGCAGAGGCTCCCTGCGCTGATGGACTCGGATGCATTCCAGCACATAATGGGCTGTAACAGATTTTTTAAAAATCCATGGTGCGCTGCACAGGCTCTGGAGGTCATTTTAGGCAGCCCATCAATGCCGAGTATAAATATTTCTGGTCAGCGCGTTCTCTGCACACCGATCCGGGCTCTGCACTTGCCAGATGTGCGTGCCACAAACCCAAAGCCGTTCCCTATTTTTTCCAGGCTTACTGTGAAAAACACCACATTATCTGGGAAGTGTTTTGTAGCCCAGTCTTGTCAAGACTGTGGCTGTTTCTCCAGAGCTGGCTGAAGGCTTTACAAACTCAGTCACACATTAAACTGCCCCAGTTAATCTGCTATACAATGACGGCCAGGCAGAGCTTCAAATATGTTTCGTTTTGGAGAGAAATCAAATGTTACCTTTGGGAAATATGCTTATTATTAGCATTAGACATAGCTTTTGGGCTCCTTCCAATAACTTTGTTGAATTACAGGCGTTTTGTTGCTGGGCTGTCTTTGTGTCCTGTATTTATGGCCATGGTTGGACAGACACCGGGTTTTAGTGTTGCTGCTGCTCCGGCCACGATCAGAGACATTTGCAAACATTAATTATTGCCCTGACGCCTCACACCTGGCCGGGAGCCAGGTAAGGGCATATCACGTCTCAGATGCGGGCAGCACATTCAGGCACAGGTAGCCTTTTGCAGGCTAGAGAAAAGCACGTGAGCAGGAGCCAGCGTCTCTCTGAGCAAACACGCCGGAGCTGCAGAAAGCATTTTAACGACAGGCGAGACCGACGGCCAGACAAACAGCCAAGGTCTTTTTCTCACCATGTGATCTTTCCATAATCCTCCATTTCTCTCCTAGATCAACAGGTTCCTCTTTATTTGTCATTGTCAGCGCCCAGCACAAAGAGCCTTTTGTCTGCAGCTCTGACCCAAACACACAAGACCTTTTTTTGTCCGTTCTTGGGCATATGCTTTCAAATGGACTAATGGCTTTCCGAGCTATAAAGCAGAACCTTGACCCCACGAGGGGAGATGGTTGTGTGACAACATCTCCCTGTTTTGACATCATAATTTATCCCTGCTGCAGCACGAGCCAGCAAAAATACTTGAACCTGATCCGCTCCAAAGCTCCTGCTATGGATACCGGCGCTGGAATCGCCAGCAGCTCCTGACACCGGAGCTCGGAGCAGGGAGAACCTGAGCCAGGCAGTAGCTGCCTCTTTCCCTCCTCTTCTACTTCATTAGCGGTGCGGGGAAGTTATCGCACCTCCTTTGAACATCCCAGCAGGAGTCACCCCACATGATTCCTGCCGGAGCCCTGGCGCTGCTTCCTGGCGCTCTGCACGGCTGCATCCATGGATGCCGCTCTGGGAATGCCTTGCTGAGGGGACAAGCCACCAGACAACGAGGAGAAGTTATTTATTTGCCCTGTTTTCCCAATTTCCTGGGATTTGTCACTACACTGCACTCCAGCTGCCTAATTGGGAAGGGTGGGAAAAGCTACTGCGGGCTTGGAGGAACCTTGTGAGGAATATCCTGCAGGTACCACGGTCTGAAAAAAGTTCATACCCTTGAACTGGCACTTGTTCCGGACTGTCACAGAAACCCTTTTGTTTTCCAATGAAAACAGCTCCGGAGCCAAATTCCTACCTGTCTCTTGCAGGGTGTGTCTCTGCTACATCACAGAGTAGGGTTTTGCTCGAGGTAAAGCTGTCCTGGGTTTAGGGTAGGTCAAGGGTGGCTTAGGCGTGCTAAGGACAAGGGGAACTAACGTTTTTTGTTATTATTTCACTTCTTTCACCAAAGATTTGCGTTGACAAATCTTCCTCCCGGAGCCCGGGGCAGGGGGGTGTGACGGGTTTCACTTTCCCGTGCATTTAACGGAGCTGGTGGGGTTGCGAAAGCGGAGCCTCAGCGTTTGCTGCTGCTCCAGATGAGGGAGGGGAAGGGGAAGAGCTTCTTATCTCCCCCTCGAGCCCTTATCTGAGCCTGCCAGCTGGGTGATGTTGGGACAGGGGAGGGGCAGGATGAGGGGAGGACAGACAACATCTCCTACAAGGAAATAAAACTGTGAGAGAAGGGGGTTTCTGCACCCAAAACACCTCTTGTGTCACCCAAAACACCTCTTGTGTCACCCCCTGCTGCAGATCCGGGGCTCAGGGGGAGGAGGGAGCAGCGCTCCCTGGCCTGGAGAGCAACAAGGACCAGGCTGTGCCCGTGGTCCTCAGCAGGGCAGGGTGGCACCTGCAGCATCACCACAGGCTCGTGGCCCTCGGGCTCTGCAGCAGCACAGGAATATCTCCAAAGAAAAACTCTCCCTGGATTTGCCCTTGCCAACACCACAAACCACCCTTGACACAGCGTTTGTGCCCCAAAATTGAGCCTGGAGAAAAGCAGGCTCCTGGTAGAGCCTAAAGATGCTCCAGGAGAGCTGGAGAGAGACTTGGAGGGACAGGACACAGGGAATGGCTTCCCACTGCCAGAGGGCAGGGATGGATGGGGTATTGGGAAGGAATTGCTTCCTCGAGGGTGGGGAGCAGCTGGAATGGAATTCCCAGAGCAGCTGTGGCTGCCCCTGGATCCCCGGAAGTGTCCAAGGCCAGGCTGGATGGGGCTTGGATCAGGCTGGGATAGGGAAAGGTGTCCCTGCCCATGGCAGGGGTGGCACTGGATGAGCTTTCAGGTCCCTCCAGCCCCAATCATTCCAGAATTCCATGATAATTATGGCTTCAACCTGATCAGCATTACTTTAGGGCAGCATGATTTAAGGTGCGATACCTCAGACAGAGCCACCACCCAAGTTACAAAAACAAATCATCTGCGATTCCTAATACGTTTGGAAAAAAAAAGAAGAAAAAAACCAGGCAGAAATGCGATGACAGAATTTCCTTCAGAACCTCTGCTACATGAAAATGAACACCAAAGCTTTTAATTTAGCTGAGATTTCACTCCGAAGAGAAAGACGTACAATTTGTTCAGGACGAGTTGACAGATGGGAAAATTAAGTCCTCCGTTATTGTTCCATTTGCTGGATGCAAAAAATACTTAACACTTGCAGAGGGCTTGGAGGATGGGAAGAGCTCTGAAATATCAGCTGTCTGGACAAAAATTAGAGACAGAAGTGTCTGGGGCCGATCCTGGGAGATGCCACATGCTTCCAGCTACTCCAGAAATCAGCTTTTTCCTGAGCATTCCTCAGCCATCTCCCTGTGGGGAAGCAAAGGAATAAATGGGTGAATTTAGTATTAGACCTAAAAAGCAGAATTACACAAGATCCTTTCAGTTTGATGTCTCCACCCAGCAAACTCTTTCAAAACAGTAAGTTCTCTCTTTCAGTCAAATTTTCCTTTTTTTTATTTTTTTCAAGTTGGAAGCCTTTAGCTAAAATATCTTTCTTTTCTCTGCTAATAAAGAAAGCCTGTTCGCACTGTTTTTCCCTTTCCCACTGAAGATGTCCTGCAGTTTTCCCCCATCTGGGGACCCGAATTCTTTAAAATGATACCAAGAAATAATTGGCACCTCTCGGCCAAATCGCTGCGGAGCGACGGCGCGGCCGGTCCCGCGCTCACATCTGGGCTCTCTCCAGCGATGAATTATGGATTAATGGCACATACTGGGGCAGACTGGAGGCCGAATTCCCTTCTGGGAAGCAGGGTTATGATGGAGCTGTGGTACCAGGGATGTTCCCATACGCCACAGTCAAAACCAGCTATAAAATGATGGCCAGGAAGGGGGGTTGAAACAAAAAACCACCCAACCCCCAGCAATATCAATTATTCCGTGCATCACCTCGTGGTTTAAAGCCCTGGGTCTGGTTTGAGGTGCTCCGAGCCGAGGACAGCCCGTGCTCAGGACGCCGTGTTCCACTACAAACAGAGGGAATTCCTGGTGGTTAATTGGAGCTGTTCCTCTTTATCAGCCGGGCAGGCACAGCCCGTTCGTTCTGCTCCCCTGGCGGCCGGGGAGGGGCCTCTTATCGGCCCCGCAGCTTCACAGAGGCTTGGGAAAAGCCACGTTCCTGGCGGCCAGCACCTCTCCTGAGGAGCTACCCGTCCAGGAAAACTCCAGGGATGGGGAAGGACTGCATACAGCCAGGGTTATTCCCTTGCTGATGTCCTGCATTTAGAGTTCGTCCCAAACCTTTAGGTTTTGCAGAAGGGATCATGGAATCATTACGGCTGGAAAATCCCTCCGAGACCGAGTCCAATCGTCAACCCAGCCCTGCCAAGCCGCCACTAAACCGCGCCCCCAAGTGCCACGTGTGCGCAGCGGTACCCTAGAGGGACAGTGGCTCATCAGGATGCCGGGTTGCCATCGTTCCCTCGGGATCCATCCCAGGAGCACATCGGCCTTGCCTGGCTCGGAAGGAAAGTCTCACTGAAGGTAACAAGGAGCACTTGAGGGCTCAACCCTCAATCCCGTCCCAGATCCTGGAGCTCCCAGCCACCTCCAGCTTCCTTTAGGTGAAACCCCACTTGTACTTTTAGCCTTTTTCCTGTTCTTTCAACCATTTCTTTGCCCATGGACATTTCCTTTGAGGGGAAATAAAAAAGAAAATCCCCAATTTAAACCCAGCCTATTGTTTTCACGGAACTGAGCTGCAGCAGGACCTCAGAACGTGGTTGTGATTTGCCACATCTGTTATTTTTATGCATTGTTTTCGTGCCAAGAGTTTCATGAAAGGTGTTATATAACCCCTCCGTATCACAGAATCCGGCACGTTGCCACAGTCAGGAGCCCACGTGAGCGTTTCAGCCACAATCCTGCCCGGGGGTTTTATGTTTCTGAACATCTTTTAGCCCAGCCAGGCAGAGACACGAAGATCAAGTGCGGCTGTGGTTTCCTCCTTTCACAAGCAGACTCTGCTGTTGTTTCCTGATGGACAAGTTGATGGAATCATGGAATCATGGAGTTGTTTGGATTGGAGGGATCTTAAGGATCATCCCATTCCATGGGCAGGGACACCTTCCACTATCCCAGGGTGCTCCAAGCCCCAATGTCCAACCTGGCCTTGGACACTGCCAGGGATCCAGGGGCAGCCACAGCTGCTCTGGGAATTCCATCCCAGCCACTCCCCACTCTCCCAGGAAGCAATTCCTTCCCAACATCCCATCTAAATCTTCTCTCAGGAGGTTTCACACTCTCCAGTTATTCTGCAAGGTCCTTGGAATCTTCATGAGGATTCGCAAAGTTCCGTGAGATTTGGTTACCTTCTAGACGAGCAGAGGGTACAGAAAATGGTGATGGTTGGACTCTGGGATTTTGGAGGTCTGTTTCAACCTTGATGATTCCATCAGGTGTTCACCTCAGAAGTTTGGCAAAAGGGTTCTCCACTTCCAGCATTTTCTGGCACAAGCTCAGCTAATAAAGCAAATCCAGTGGGCAGGAATCTTCAGAGGCTCGTGGGTTCTCCTTCTGAACATCTTCCAGTTCTGATCACTCACAGTCTTCACTGCGTTGATGTAAATCAACTCAAAGATGGTCTAAAGCCAACACAGGTGCATCATCTTCCATGTCTCCTACCTGTAATGTTCTGCCTTCCTCCTACAGGTTAGACCCTCCCAACGTGGCCCTTCCACCTCCCTGTGACCAAAATCCCAAATCTCAAAGGCACAGGATGTGCCAAAAATTGAGCCAGCAGGGCAGAAGACTGGCCTGGCTGAATGAGGAGCTTTCACTGGAATTAAAGGGGGGGAAAAAAGCATTTATGACCTTGGAAGATGGGGCAGGGAACTCGGGAAGAGTGCAAGGATCTTGTTGGGTCACGTCGAGAGAAGCGAGGAAGGTGGAAGCTCAGCTGGAGCTCGATCACTGTTGTGAACAACAATAAAAAGCGTTGTTATAGAACACACCAACAGCGAGAGGGCCAAGGAAAATCTCCCTCCTCGACTGGATGCGGAGGGAATGCTCCCAAGGATGAGGGAAAGGCTGAGGTACTTCATTGCCTTCTTTGCCTCAGGCTTCAGCAGAAGGACCTGGTGTCCTTCCCAACCAGTCGCTGGGCTGGGAGACAGGAATGGGGAGAACAGACCTGGAATCCGGGAGGAGTCAGTCAGGGACCTGCTGAGCCACTCATCCGTCTGTGGATGGATGGGATTCATCCAGAGGCTCTGGGGGAGCTCCCCAAGCCCCTCTCCATCGTCTGTGCTCAGCCCTGGCTCACAGGGAGGTCGAGCCGATGGAGGTGCCAGGGTGGCACTCACCCACAGGAAGGGCCAGGAGGAGGATCTGGGGAATTCCAGGCCTGTCAGCCTGACCTCGGTACCAGGGAAGGAACACAGGGAAGAATTTCTGCATGGAAAGGGTTGTGCCCCAAATGATGCACATCGGGTTGAAGCAAGAATTATCACAGAATCACAGAATGGTTGGGGTTGGAAGAGACCTCCAAGTTCATCCCATTCCACTCCTGCCATGGGCAGGGACACTTTCTGCTGTCCCAGGCTGTTCCAACCCAGCCTTGGACACTGTGAGGGATCCAGGGACAGCCACAGCTTCTCTGGGAATTCCATCTCAGCCCCTCCCCACACTCCCAGCGGGGAATTCCTTCCCAATATCCCATCCATCCCTGCCCTCTGGCAGCGGGAAGCCATTCCCTGTGTCCTGTCCCTCCATGCCTTGTCCCCAGTCCCTCTCCAGCTCCCCCGGAGCCCTTTTAGGCCCTGGAAGGGGCTCTAAGATAATCCCAGAACCTTCTCTTCTGCAGGTGAACATTCCCAGCTCTCCCAGCCTGTCTGAAGAACCCTGCAGGGGAGACTCATCCACCTGGGAGCAGGGACAAGCGGGAGTTTGGTTGTGGCAGAGCTTTGCTGTGCAAGGAGCAGATTTCCTGGGACACACTCCACAGTTCTGCCACAGGTGAGACACCGAGAACTTTGGAAATTTCCAGCCTGGCACTGCTTTGAATGAAAGGCTCCATCTCGTTCTCCTGGGTCAGATATTCTGCGTGCAGTTTCTAATTTGGACCACAGCTCTGGAAAACTTGATTAGAGCTGTGAAAACGGAATTTTTATTAGGGAGAGCGGAGCTCTTGCCAAGGTTTATTTTTCAAGGGAGTAAGACCTAATCCTAGAAGTAGTTCCAGGGCTGTGCTAGTCTGGATGCCCTTGCACTGGTTTATGGCAGTTACGCAGCCAGAGCTGGACGCACCGGTGATGTTTGCTTTGGACAAGTTGCTGCAGATGGTAACCAGCTCCAACTGTACTCCTCAACGTGGAGCAGGCATCACTGGAAATCCATTTTCTCCCAGGTTTCTCCTTTTTTCCCCCCCTTTTCTCTTTCATTTTTACACAATAAGCATGTTCCCAAATCCATCCTACCTGAAAACAGCAAAGCGTTTGAAGTGGGGAGCAGAGTAACGGCCCTGTGTTCAGACATAATCCCCACACAGACACATCTGCCAGCTTCCAAAGCCCAAATTCCTGCAAAATCCAGCAAAACCCCCCCGTTCAGGTGGATACCTTCCAGGGAATAGCACATCGGTTTCCTCCAGGGAGCCCACAAAGGTTATGGCGTGGAGTGACCCTCTGGAGGGAGCTTTCCATCCGCGCCGGGTCCAGGCTGAGCGAAGCCATAAATCCAGGAATGTGTGGGAAAAGAGCAAATTAAAACGTGCTAGACTTGGCAGGGCCCTTTGTGAGCGAAGAGCTTGGGGAAGGTGACATTAATGGCCCTACCAGCTGAAGGCTGCTCTCAGTCCCGGAGCCAGGGGAGCACAAGGAGCACCACAGGATTCCCAAAAAAGTGCTCCTGTCCTCTCCCAAAAGGGTTTTCCTTGGGGGCAAGAGTTCTGCAGCACTTCCCGCCTGTGCCAGGGGGTCAGGGAGGGAATTCTGCCCCTCACCTGGAGGAGTGTCCGGTGTCCTGGGACAAGAGGGATGTGGAGCTCCTGGAGCAAGCCCAGTGGGTGACTGCAAAGATGGGGGGGACTGGAGCATCCCCCTTATGAGGACAGGATGAGGGAGATGGAGCTGCTCAGCCTGGAGCAGAGAGCTCCAAAATAACGTCAAATATCAGATCTCCAAAATGAGAAGATCTGAACAATCCCTCCAAAATGAGCAGATCCCACAACTTCATTAAGAGTCAGAAAGGAGATCAAAGGCAAGGATTGTCAGCTTTTAAGGGGGAAAAAAAAAACCGGGAAAATGTGGCTTAAGTTTCCAAGAGAACCACGGAGTTCACTTTGTGAAAATAAAAGTGGTTCTGTAAGCAAAGCCACCCTGTGCACTCCTTTCTCTCACCACACAGCAACACACAGAAAGTCGTGTTTGCACCCAAAATTCAATCAATTTAATCCAACCCACATCTCCTCACACGTGGACACGCCTGTTCACGCACACCTCCTTGCTGTCCTGTTCAGACTTGTCCCTAAAACACTGGATTCCCACCCAAAGGATACCAGCCAGAAGCATCACTTCTCAAATTCAATGGGTTTCCCCAAAAAAATGGAGATAAGGCAGGAGGAACCTCCAGCCAGGCAAGGACTAAACACACCCCTTGTCCCCAGCCAGAGCCTAAAATAGCTGGGATTTTTCCCAAGAAAGAGCTTTTTGGGTTTGCGGGCAGCCAACAGCTCATGGCACATTTTGGTCACCACTGAACCCTCCAGGTCCACGTCAGCCCCCTGGACAAACACATCCATGGTGGGCAGCTCCAGGGAATCTGCCAGCATCCCTGTGGCACCACGGCATCATCCCCAAAGGGCCACAGCAGTGCTGGGACTGGGAAAAAGCAACTGGGACTCCCAAAGTCTGGGAGAGGAGAAGGATCCCGAGCGGGTGGTGCAGAATGTTTGGGAGAGGACACCCTGGGAAGGTGATGGGGCAAATCCCGCCGGAATGCATTCCCGGGGGCCAAGAGGATGGTGGCTGGGAACAGACAGTGCAGCTTCCCCGGGAACAAATCGTTCCTGGAGGCCCTCTGGGATGAAAGGGGAAATCAGGGGGTTTATTTACCTTGGCTTCAGCAAGGCTTTTGGCACAGCTTCCATCGGATCCTCGTGGCCAAACCGGTGAGCTAGGGAGCGGATTGGGAACGAGCAGGAGAACTGGCCAGGCTGCCGGGCTGTGGCCAGGGCACAAAGTCCAGCTGGCACCCAGGGAGCAGTGCCATCCCTCAGGATCAATACTGTCCTTACTGGTCACCCGGCTGATGGGACACCGGACTGGGAAGAGCAGGCGGTGCTGGCGAGGACGGGACCATTCAGAGGGACTGGGACAGGCTGGAGAAGGGACAGGGACCTGGGGAGGGCAGATGGCGCGTCCTGCCCCAGGCTGGGATCAGCCCACGCGCCAGGAGCCGCCTGTGCTTCCCCTCCGGCTCAGCCTCGCGTTCCCGAGGGGCACTTTTGGCAGTTTCCATGGAAGTAGCACAAAACCTCCGTTCAAACCCGGACAAACTCCGGAGAGGAGCGCTGAGCTGAGCGACGCTGCGACCGCCACCTCCTGGCGTCTGCATGGAATCGGGGATTGGGGTGGGGAGGACCTTACAGAGCATCCAGTGCCACCCCTGCCGTGGGCGGGGACACCTTCCGCTACCCCAAGCTGCTCCAAGCCCCGGCCAACCTGGCCTTGGACACTGCCAGGGATCCAGGGGCAGCCACAGCTTCTCTGGGCACCCTGTGCCAGGGCCTCACCACCCTCACAGGGAGGAATTCCTTCCCAGTATCCCATCTAAAACTCATCGCACAGGGCACAGCAGAGGTTTGGCACATTCCCACCCAATCCCATCCATTCCCACCCCCTGCCTAAACCTGGCACTTGGCATCGCTGCTGGAGACCCTCCTGAGCGCATCCCCGGTCCCAAACCACCCACAGCCCGGGGAATCCCCTCCTGCGAGGAAAGCCCCTGCAGTTCGATCCCAGCACCCGCGTGACGGCCCAAAGCACTTCCCGAAGGGAGAAAATCGCTCCTGGGATTTTACCGGGGGGGGTCTCTGGTGTCTGCAGCCCCCGAAGTGGGAGCTGCTCTTCAGAGGGGACTTCCAGCTCGGGCCATGTGGCAGCAGGACCCGTTCTGTCACCGAGAGCCACCGCGTCTGCTCCCAGCAACTGAGAGGGAAGCAGCATATGGGGACAAGCCCTGGCCAGGCTGGAGGTCTGTGAGCAGCTCCTCGGAGCTGCTCTGCCACTGGCCTGAAAGAGCAACTCCATCAGCTACAGCGAGCAGACCTTCTGCTTCCCCCAATTCTAAATTCATCACAGGCTCAAACACAGACACTCCAGGCTTCTTCCTGCTTTAATTATTTAAAAATCCTGACTCTGGCTGTTTATTTTCAGGGGCTATTATCGCGTTCAACTATTTTGAGCCTAAAAAAAAAAAAAGAATAAAATATTTGAAGCCTTTCCCTCACTCTGACGGTGAAGTTTAATTCACTCTAATTATTTCATATTACTTAGACTGTAATAGTTTCATAATTTCTAGTATATTAAGCACTTAATACGTTGTGTCATTTCAAGTCGCATATTAAATTCTGCAAAGCACATTTTAATGAGCGCTAAGTAGTGGGGAAATATTAATACAACGCAATGGTTCATTTTTGTGCCCGTGTGGGGAGGCACCACCGGCGCAGGTGGGCACAGCAGGGGCTGGATGAATTGTGGGCTGGAGAGGCACCCAGGCCAGCTCCTCTGGGCCACCTCCGTGAGGTGCCAGCAACGACCCAGAGAGGCACAGCGGAAAATGCAAAGGAAAAGCTTCAGCTTCTCCTCTACAAACTCCAAAAAAGCCCAGCTGTTTCATTCCCTCAAGTGAGCACCTCTCAGCTTGCAGACCCTTCATCCACCTCCCTGGGTCTCACATCCCCTCCGTGTCCCGGCAAGAGGATCCTTCCCCTGCGCTCACCTGCCCGGAGGTGCCCCCAGCCCTGCAGCTCCCATTCG
This sequence comes from Coloeus monedula, assembly GCF_965178545.1. Taxonomy (NCBI): domain Eukaryota; kingdom Metazoa; phylum Chordata; class Aves; order Passeriformes; family Corvidae; genus Coloeus; species Coloeus monedula. Next base: position 12,032,286 of record NC_138794.1, on the reverse strand, counting down.
GGACGGTGTCACACACAGGATGTCTTGTTCCATAGGCAGGGAACCTTCCACTGTCCCAGGGTGCTCCAAGCCCCGTCCAGCCTGGCCTGGGACATTTCAGGGACGGGGCAAAGAAGCCTTGAGAACTTTCTCTGAGACTCACAAAAACAAGAACCCACAAACCTCATCTGGGCTTCCGCCCCAAGGGTTTTTTAACCTTCATCCCACCCAACCGTGTCCACCTGCCCTGGCTGGGAAGGGCCTCCTCACCCTCGGGCGGTGGGTGGAGGATGCTGATGCTGCTCCTGCACCCCGAGGTCGGGAATTGGAGGGAGAAGGGGGCAGCTGCACCTCCGGCTGCGCCCACGCGGTGGCGGCCCAGGCCGCGGAACGGCCTAATGAGCCCAGGAGCTAATTACCGGCAGCTCCTGCTCTGCGGAGCTCCCGGGGCCGGCTCACACCGCAGCGGCCCCGCGATGGGCAGCGCGCAGCCCCCGGGGCATCGCCCCAGCCACCCTCTGCCCCGGTCCCGGTTCCCGGGATATCGCCGATCCCCGGGACGCTCCCTGGCCCCGCATCCCTTCCCCGCCGGGGCCCCGCGGTGCCCGGTGCCTCCCTCCCGCGGCTCCCGCCGGCTACCTCCCGCCCCCGGAGCTTCCCAGGGCCCCGGTGCAGCCTCACTCCGCCCCGGTCCCGATCCCGGCCCCGCTGCGGAGCCAGGTTAATTCTGGGCTAAGAACGGGTATTTCGGGCTAATAGGTGTGCGCGCACCTCCGCGCCCGCTCTCCGAGCTCATTAATGTAATACCTTCATGTGTGAAACGAGCATATAAATGGGCATTAATGAGCTCCGGCGGCGGCGGCGGGGAGGAGGGGAGGAGCGGGCAGCCCGGCGGGGGAGCGGGCAGCACCCCCGGCTCAGCCCCGGTACCGGGGGCAGCCGTGCGAGCCCCTCCCGCCGCCTGCCTGGCCGGGGACCCCCGAGCCCCGGGCCAGCCCCACGCACCAGGCGTCTTCTTAAAGTCTGTTTTTATTAAAGAACCGAAATCACGTACAGAGGGGGCTGTCCCCAGAGCGGGCGAGCGTTGTTCGGCCTCCGGAGTCGCGGGCCGCCCGTTAAAGTGCCGTTACATCCAGAATTTACCGGGAGCGGGGAAGGAGGGGGCCCGGGAGAGGGGGGATCAATATACATCATAAATAAATAAAAATCCGACAAATACTGTACCAAGAGAATCACAGTACATTTATATCCATTGCACATCGCCACTTTTGTTTCCAGTCTGGACAAGGGTGGAAGAAGCGGACACACAGGGAGGGAGGGGGAGGCGGAGCAGGGGGGCCGGGAGGGCCCGGCTGCCCCCCGGCCGGCCCGGGGCCGCCCCCCGCCGTATTGCCAGTCCGAGGAAAGCCGGGCTCCGAGTCCTCTATGTACAAGTGTCTCCTCGTGGAAATGGCTTGTGTGGGCTCTGCCCGCATGGCTTCGGGGGTGGGGGGCCGAGGGGGGCTCACTGGGGCAGCAGCGGCGGCTTGAAGGAGCAGTTCCCCGTGCAGTGCCGCGGGGTTAGCATTTTGCAGGAGAAGTGATGCAGCGCGTCGTGAGCCTCTGCAAGGGACCGAGCCGTCACCCCCGGGGCCCCCCTCAGACCTCTGTGCCCCCCCAGTGCTCCCCCGGTACCTTTCAACTTCTGCTGGATGGCGTAGCGCGCTTTCCGCTCCTGGTCCAGCTCGTTGCACAGCGTGTCTGGGATGGGGGAGCGTCACGGCCCCGTCGGGGATGCGCCCGCCCCGAGGGCACCCGAAACGGGAGGGAAACGGGGGGAGATGGGCGCAAGGCCGGGCACGGCTCCCCGGCGTGCCAGGTAAGTAATTTTACAGCTCGGGTTTTAATTTAGCCCGTGCGGAAGTGACTGCGAGAGGGAAGGTTCGTTCTCTGCCCTGTCACGGTGCCTCGCAGCCGTTTGCGGGGCAGCTCGAAATCCCGAGAGGAATTGGAGGGCAAGAAAAGATACAGAATAAAACAAAACAAACAAAAAAACCCAACAAACCAAAACAAACCAAAAAAAACCCCCAAAATAAACAAAAAAACCATCTATCCAAGCGAACAAAAAAGCAGAAATAAAAAAAAATAAAAATTTTATAAAGGAATAAAAGAGAGAGGAGAAAAGGAAATTAAAAAAATAAAAGTCCTAATGGGCTCGGCCTTACCTCGGACGATCTGCAGCTGCTGCACCATCTCTTCCCGGTACGCCAGCTCCCGCTTCATCTGGTCCTGGAAGTTATCTGTGGGCCGGGGGGTCAGCACCGCGTCCGGTGCGGGGCCCGCTCCCCGGCCGGGGTGGGGCGTGGGCAGGGGACGGGGCACCGGTACCTTTCAGGCTCTGGAAGTCCCTCTCCAGCTTTTTCCTCAGCTCCATTTGCTCCAGGACCAGTTTTTGTAACTCATCTGTTTAAAAATACACGGCGGGGTTGAGGGGAGCCCGCACTTTTCCATCTGGAGGCGGCTCGGCGCGGCGCTAATCGCATTACGTTACATTAATCACAGGAGTTAATCACTCCTGCACAAAACACAAATACCTTGAGCCGCGGGGAGAGGCCGGGGAGTGCCACAAACCCCCCCCGCCCCGTCGGGCCGCCGAGCCCCGCACCCCTCGCCCCGCTCCGGGCCGCGACCCCGCCTCACCTCGGGCCAAGTTCTCGATGTCCTTTTCCACGAGCTGCGTCCCGGTGACATCCATGGCGAGCCCTTCCTCGCCTGCGGGAGGCCAGAGCGCCGTCAGCCCCGCCGGGGGTTCCGCGCACCGCGCATGGCCCGCGGAGGGGCCGCGCATCGCCCCGCGGAGCGGTGCTTACCTCTGTCGGTATTTACAGGGCTGGGATGAGAGACATTCCTTTGGTCCTGATAGGATTTTCTGGTCTCTAAATCCTCTGCCGCGGAGTGATTGTCTTCTTTATCTTGCTCTTAAAGTTAATAAACCGATTTTCAGCCATAAGCAATGAAAGTATGGTCCTGATATATCCTTAATTACATAATTACGGACAAAGCCCTCGTTAAAACCTTCTTAGCGGGCATCCTAATCGCTTTGCTGTTGGAAAGTAGCTTGTGGGCAGGAGCTTGGCTGCGCCAGCCCATCCCCGCCGCACCGGCCGCGGCCCCGGCGACATCCCCGGGCCCGGGGCGGCCCCGGCCCCGTTCCCCCCCGGAACCCGTTTGTTCCGCTTTTCTCCCGAAAGCCCCCAAACGAAAGCGGCCCTTCGGGTCCCCTCCCCGGGGTTGAGCCGCCCCCGGGGCCGCGCCCTCGGTGCGCAGCGGCCGCCCGGCCCCGGCCCGCATTACCCTTCGCCTCGGGGGTGCAGAGGAAGGCGGCGGGGGCTCCCAGGGAGGCTGCGGGCTTCAGCGGCTGCAGGTGCTCCCCCCTCTCCGGCGCGAACACCTACAAAAGAGCGAGTCAGGACCGCGGGCGGCCCCGCGGGGACCCTAGAGGGCAGATCCCCCCCGGCCCCGCACCTCATAGGCGCCGCTGCTGCCGCTCCGCTCGGGGCTGCCGTCGGGGGCCTGGCCGCCCTCCTGCGCGCCCGCCTCGCCCGTCTTCTCCTCGGGCCCGTCGGCGCCGGCGGGCGGCGGCGGCTCCTCGGGCCCGGCCAGCAGCCGCGGCGGCGGCGGCTCCCGGCCCTCGGCGGGGGCCACGGCGGGGACGGCGGCGGCTTCCTCCTCCTCGTCCTCCGGGAAGCGGTTGGACTCCACGTCCACCTCGGGCTCCTCGGCCGTGTCCCCCCCGGGGGACAGCGAGCGGTAGCTGGAGCTGCCCTCGCTGAGGAAGTCCGGCGAGAGGTAGCCGGGGCCGCGGGGGCCCGCGCCGCCGAACGCCTCGCGGGTGCCGTAGAGCTTGGCGATGCTCTCGGCGTCCTTCACCACGGGGCGGAAGGCGGACAGGTAACTGCCCTTCCTGGGCAGCGGCAGCGGGGCGAGCAGCGCCTCGTCCCCGGAGCGCTCCTCCTCGCCCGCCGCCCGCGACAGGGCGCTGGGGCAGCGCTCGCCCTCCGCGCCCGCGCCCTCCTGGGGGGTGGCGCTGCTCCGGCCGCTGCCCGAGGGCTCCGAGCCCTCCAGCTCCCCGTGCCGCCCCGCCAGCCCCGCCGGCTCGGCCGCCGCTGCCGCCGCCGCTGCCGCCGCCGCCACCACCACGGCGGTGGCGGCCGCCTTGGCCGGGCTCTGCGCGGGGTAGGGCGGCACGGGCAGGCTGCCGGCGGCCGGCCAGAACACGGGGAACGAGGGGTAGACGCCGGTGTCCTTGGCGGCGCCGGGCTGGTGGGGCGGCTGGGCCGGCTGGTGCGGGTGGGGGTGCGGGGGCCCCCAGAACATGCCGGGGGGCAGCGCGCCGCCCTTGCCCGCCTCGCCGCCCCCCGCGCCGCCCAGCGCCTCCTCCTGCTTCTTGGGGCACAGTCCGAACGCGGCGGCGGGGAAGCCGTAGGGATGGGGGAAGAGCGGCGGCGGCAGCTTCTGCAGCATCCCGAAGCCCTTGCTGGGCACCGGGATCACCGGGTAGCTGCGCACCGCGCCCGCCCCGCCGTGCGCGCCCGCGGCCCCGCCGTGCGCCGCCGTCAGCCCCAGCGCGCCGCGCTCGCCCGCCGCCTCCTGCCCGCTGCACCGGAGGCTCTTGTGCGCCGGGGCGAGCTCGGGGCCGGCGGGCGGCGGCGGGTGCAGAGCGGCCTTGGCGGCGGGGGAGCCGGCCCCGGGCCCGCCGGCGGCCGCCCCTTGCAGGGAGAAGGTCCGCTTGCGGGTGCCGCCGTTGAACATGGCCTTGACATCCTCCCAGGCGTGCGACAGCTCCTCCGTGGCCGTCTTGTCGCTGAGCTTGAGGTGGCGGCGCCAGGAGTTGAAGTTGGCGGCGTCGGGCTGGGTGTACTTGGAATCCGGGGTGCGGTGGGAGTGGAAGATGAACTTGTTGGGCGAGAAGTACATGCTGCAGTAGCTGCACTTGATGCACTTGGCGCGGGAGCTGTTGTAGCGGGCCGGGATGAAGCTGCCCCGGGAGCCCCAGGCGCACTCGTGCACCACGTCGAAGGCGAAGTTCTCGGGCAGCTTGGGCGGCTTGTGCTCGCCCAGGAAGGACTTGCAGAGCCGCTCCGCCTCCCTCTTGGTGATCATGCCGCAGCGGCGGGAGGAGATGGGCATGGCCCCGGCCCGCCGCAGAATCTCCAGCTGCACCGGCGTGCACTGCACGCAGGTGATGCCCAGGGCCACCCGCCGGTTGTGGATCTCATTGTAGCTGTAGTTCTTGAGCAGCGTGTTGGAGATCTGCGCCAGGCAGAGCCGCTCCTGCCCGTCGATGACCAGGGACACGATGGGCACGCCGTACAGGGAGGTCTCACCCACTTGGTTGGGCTTGAGGGTATTGGAGCCCTGGTACGGCTGCAGCTCTTGCTTTGAATTTGGGGAGGAGCTTGCATCTCTCCCATTTCCCATCTGACTGGCGATCGCCTCCATTCCCCCCCCAAACGCCCCTGCAAAACAAAATCGGGGAAAGGCGCAGGTTAGAGGCGCTCCCGGGGCCCCGCCGCCGCTCCCGGCCCGCCGCTCCCGGGGCCCGCTTCGCGGCCCGGCCGATCCCCGCCGCGCGGCCCAGCCGCTCCTCGTTCGGCGCCACCGGCCCCGACCGGGAGCCCCTCGGGCGCTGCCGCAGGACCCTCCCCGACCGGAGGGGTCTGGCGGGGCCGGAGCGCATCCCCCGCGCCGCGGCCGCCGGTACCGAGCGCCGCCGCATCCGCCCGCCGGGCGCGGCCCCGCGTCTGAGCGGCCCCGGGAGCCCGGGGCAAGGGCATCCTGGGGGGTCACCACCTCCGCTTCTTCCCTCGCCGAGTCCCCGGGAGGTGCCGCGTCCCTTCCCTTTGTGCCGGCTCGCCGGGCCGTGCCGTGCCGGTTTGCGGCGGGCTCCGGGCGGGCTCCAACGAAACGCGCCGGAGGATGCGGCCAGGGCGTCCCGGGGGCCCGAGCCCCGGGCCGGAGCGGGCGGGCCCAAACTTGGCTCTCGGTGCCCGCGGGCGGAGCGGGGCGGCGGGCGCGGTGGCCCGGAGCCCCTTTGTCGTGTCCCCGGCAGGCGATTACGCGCGGGCGGATTAGGGGCCGGGGCGGGCAGCACCCGCCGCACGTAGCAGAAGGGCAGCAGCGAGCCAGGCAAATTGGCTTAGCTGGGAAGGCTCCCGGTGCTTAAGCCGCTTCCGTGGTAATTACACAAAATAACGGGGAGCGACTCCCGAAAACGCGCCCCGCTTTCCGCCCCCCCCACCTCATCCCCATCCCCTCCTCCGCCGCCCGCTCGCACTCACCGCGCCGCGGAGCCCGGCTGGACGTGCAGGCTCTGCTCGGGACTAGGGGCCGCAGCCCGGAGCCGGGGCCGCCATCGGCCGGGGGGGCCCGTCCGCACCGAGCCCGTTCCCGGGGCAGCCGAAGCTGCGGGGCGCGGGGCGGGCGGGCAGCGGGCGCGCCCTTCACCGACGCCTCGGGGCCGCCGCCCGCCCCGCCGCCGCCGCGTCCGCCCGGGCGAGATGCAACAAGAGCGAGTGACCAGCCGCGCCACCGAGGGAGGATCCGGATCCGTACTTGGAGACGCTGCACATTGATCCGGTGACAGCTAAAATAACGGGAAGACACACCCACTTAGCACCAGCATATTTACATTAACGGCCTCCGGGACCCCGCCGCCGTCAATCACCGATGCGCTCCAGTCAATCACGGCGCGGCTTTAAGGCACGGCGGAACGGGGAGGGAGCGGGAGGGGGGGGAGGGAGGGCGTGGGGGCCGCCACCGAGCGGGGACCCGCCCGGGCTGCCCGAGGTAAGAACGGGGATCAGCCCCGCGCCGCACCTGCGTGGGGCTCCGCGCCCCCGTGTCCCCCCCCCGCGCCCGCCTCCCGCGGTGCCGCCATCCCGGGGGGAGCGATGCTCGTTGAAAGTTTGCGTGGGGAGCGGGCGGTAACGAAAAGAGGAGCCCGGGGGGAGCGGCGGAGGGACCCCATCGAAATCGGGGATGCGCTGCTACCGTGCATCCCTCTCGCAGCCGGGATGCGCGCTCCGGTGCGGGGCGCGGGTGCGGGAGCGGTACCGGGGCCGAGGGGGGGGACATTGGGCGGCAACGAAATCGCCGGGAGGAGAGGGCGGAGGGGGGCGAGCTCGTGTTTTTCGTTCCCCACGGGGGCTCACGCCACACCGGCAGGACCGGCCAACACCGGGGCGGTTTAGGGGACCCGGCGCTCCGGTGTCCGCCGGTTCTGCCGGCGTGGCGGGGGCCTCTAGCTGCATCCCTGCCCGGGCTGGGTTCCCGCATGCGGCGCTCGTCACGGCCACGTTAATTAAACTGTAATTAATCATCGCGTCCGGCCGCGATCGGCGCAATTACACTGATCACACAGAAGTTAATAACGGCGCGGATAGCCCCCAGCTATCACTTTTGTGTTTGCCCCCGCGCCTTCCTTCCCCGCCATCACCAGCGGCACCGGGAGGATGCGGCGGAGCCGCCGCGGAGCGAAGCGCGGGTGCGGAGCCACCCTTCTCCTCCGCGGCTGAACCGAGCTCCGGCCGCGCTCCCACGCGGGACAGCGGCCGCGGCTCCCCCCGGGCCGCCCCGTCGGGGGGGACGCGGACCGGGTGCTGCCGGCCGGGCCTTGCGGCGCGGCCTTCCCGCAATGATCGCAACCCGAGCCGGTAATTATTCCTCGCCTTTTAATTATTTATCCTCCCCAGCCCTCGCTCCTCGAGCCATACGGAGGTAGGAGCGCGGTGAGAGGCTCCCGCGCCGGGTCGAGCCCCGCTGTCCCGCTCGCCACCGCGTTTCGGGTGTTCCCACGGCGTTCGACACCCGCAGAGCTGCGGAAGCGGCTGCGAGGCCACGCTGGGCTGCGAGGCACCGGGAGCGGGCGGCCGCGCGGACCGAGCCGGTACCGCGAGGAGAGGGGGGGCTCCGGGAGGATGCGGCTCTGCCCCGATCCCCTCCGCCGTGCCCGGGCTGTGCCTCTGCCCCGGTGCCCGCAGAATTCTGCCGGAGCCCGGAGCGGCGGAGGCGACCCCCGGCTCGCCCCGACGGCGGCGCGGAGCCCTGGGGCGGGGAACAGCCCCGGGCCCCACCCCGGCCCCGCCGCCCCGGCCGCGCTCCCCGCCGGCACCCCGCTCCTCGCAGTCGCCGTATCTTTTAACAGTTGAATTGACTGCAGTTTTTGTCAGTTAATTAGGTTTAATTTACATAATTAGTACAGTATAAAGAGTATTGGGGATAATCAGGAGGTACGTCTCGCTTACTGTGTAAACACGGATTCGGAATTAAAAATCAGATGTAATTAAGGCGTGTGCGCGCGGCTTTTAATTGTAATGAATTTCTAATTAACGCTCAACGATCGCCGCACGCGAGAGCCGGGACGTTTGCGGGCGCCGCCGCCCCCCAAACCGGGGACCCCGCCGGGAACAACCCCGGGGCCGGGGGGCGCGGAGGGGCCGCGGCCGGCGGGGAGGGCGCTGCGCCCCGACGGGACCCCTCACCCTTCCCCGTTCCCCGGGCCGGTGCCGCTGGCAGCCGAAGCCGGTGGATAATTTAGGTTAAAACTTAGGGAGCCGTGTCACGGGTGTATAAATAAATAATCACGCGTGGCGGGCGCGGAAGGCCCCGCGCTCCTGGAGGGCTGAGCCGAGATTGCCACATAAATCACGGCGGTCTAATTCAGTGGAAGTTTAATAAACGCCTCCTATTGGAAATGAATGTTCCCCATTTAACAGTTGTATCAGCACCATATAAAACCATGACCCCAATAAATTTAATTTTAGAGGCCGATCAATCCGGGCTTCTCTCCATCGATCCGCGGCGGCTCTGCACCTCCGCAGCCTCTTCCGCGGCCCTGCCCGCCGAGGCGGGGGAAGGAGCGTTTCGATTAGACTCTTTATTAGGAAAAGATTGCTCCGAGAGGCCTGAAAATTAAACGGTGACATTTTAATTACTGGACATTGACAAAGGGAGCGGGCGGTGGCTCTCTGCAGGCCGGGCACACTCCGCCTGACCCGGCTGCTGAGCCCCCGCGGGGCGGGGGGAGCACCGGGACCGTGCGGGGCTCCTGCCCTGCGATCCCCGGGGAGCCTGGGGGTTCCTCTCGGTGCGCCCCGGGATCCCTTCCTAGAGCTGGGCACACCTGACCAAAGCCCCGATGCACCTTTTCTGTGTGCCCCGGCTCTCCCAGCGTGCACCCCCTTTTTCTACGGCCACCACCTCTCCCACCATGACCACTCCCTTGGCCCCTCACACCCTGCATACCCACAACACAACCCCCGGCTCTCCCCAGTTTGCCTCAGGCCCCTCGCTGTCCAACCCTTGCAGCTGCTGCCACCTTGTCCCCTGCCCCTCACCTCTCTGGCCACCCAAACCCTCCCCGCACCATCCCTGCTGCTCAAAACCTTCCCGATTTCCCTGGGCCGGAGCGGCCGTGCGGCTCTAGAGGAACGCGGCGTGCGGGATCGATAGACACGACTTTATTGAGCAGGTTAAACCAAACACCTTCGCAGGGATGGAGCGGGACGAGCCGAGGGCAGCAATTCCCTCCGCCTGTGCCGTGCCGGGCCAGCCGGGCTCCCTCCGGGATGGACCCGCACTCACCTGCGTGTGGGCCTGGCCGCTCTGCCTCGGCTGCGGGGAAGTTTTCCTCCTCCTGCCCATAAAAGCCCCAGACATCCATTTGCCATTAAACACCTCCCGGGCTCCCCGGCTCTGACAAACCTTGAACTTGCACCGCGGGCCCGGCGCCGGCAGCAGCCGCAGCGGGGGACCGGGAGGCGGCCGCCGCTCCAGGAGGCAGGAAGGCTCAATCCATAAATCCTGTCCTGAGCGCACACGTGTGGTTTATGGACGTACCCTCTGCTGAAGGTAACGCAGCCCCGGGTCAGCGCAGCTCCTCGGCAGCCGCGCCGGCTGCAGCTTCCCGACGGGAAAGGCACAGGATCACAGACTCGCTGTGGCTGCTTTGAGTTAGGAGAGACCTTAAAGCTCCTCTCGTTCCAACCCCACCTCCATGGGCAGGGACACCTTCCACTAGAGCAGCTTGCACAACCTTTTTTTATTCGATGTGACCAAATACTGTAATCGGAGATTTTTAAATTTCCTTTTCCCCGTTAGGTTTTCCCAGTCCAGGCTGGCAGTGCAGTGCTGGTGGGCTGGGGGAGCTTCAGGGGATCCTGAAGTTCAGGGGATACCCCCCATCGCTCCAGATTTCTGCCCCACGGTGCCTGTGAGCCCCCCGGGAATGCTGAAGATGAGTTATCCTAAAACACCGGTTACATTCAGGATCTCAGCATCATTCAGTGGGCTCCAGCTCCCCCCCAGGAGAGCCCCTCTGCCCCCAGGCCTGGCTGTCACCACAGGGACGTCGCTGCCACCCAGCTGCAGCACCCGGGGCTCGGGCTGGTCCCTACCTGGTTCCCCCGGGCAGAGTCACCCATAAACACCCTGCCAGGGCTGCAGAGGGGCACCCTCCGGAGAGCCTGAGGGGCCACAGCTGGATCCTCTGCAGGACCTTGGGACAGCTGGGATGTGTTTGTTCCCTGATGCACCGGCCCGTGGCAGCTGGGCAAGGACGGGTCCCCCGCGGGTGTCCCCGAGTTTATCTCTGTGTTTATCTCTGCGGGTGCCACGTCCCAACGGCAGCGCGGCACGGAGCTGTCTCCAAGAAGCTGAGCAGCCTGGGGGCCCCTGGAGCACCCTGGAGATGGGATTTGCTGCTCCTGTTCCCTGCCCAAAGAGGCCGTTCTGTGTGTGTGCCCTGGGCCCCCGGGAGCAGCCGCCGACAGCCCCCGCAGAGCGGAGCCACGACCGGGGACAGTCCCTGACCTGCCTCCGCCCTCCTGTCCCTCCCCAGCCGAGGCTGCGGCTCCCGGGGGAGGCCCAGGAGCAGCTCCTGTGGGATGTGACGGCTCCTGGATTGCCCTGCCCGGGGGCAGCGCCGGGCAGAGGGAGCACAGCGGGAGCCACGAAGCCGAGCGAGGCCAGTGCCCGCTGCGGTGGCATCGCCCCCTCCCCGCCCCCAGCCAAAGCCCCTCTGGCACCACGGAGCAGCTTCTCCCGTAGATCTCCCAGAGCCTTCGCTCTCCACCAGCGGATTTTGCTCCCTGCAGGAGTTTTTTTTATTCCAGCAAAGCCCCAAATTCCCAGGTTTTGCTTCGTATGTTGCCCACACTCTCCCTGCACCACCACCTCCCGTGGTGCATCCCTTTCCTATGGATGCCTCCAGGTGAACTTTCCCTGCAGGACCACGCAGCTCCGGGAGACAGGAAAACACACACACCCTTCCCAGCTTCAATCCTCCCGTTTGCTTTTCCTCTCGAGTATCCGAGGGATCAGATGAAGCTCCCGAGAGCTGCTTCTGGTGATTGCTCCGTTATTAACGCGATCGCATTGCCGGCGTTAAGCCGAGGGACAGGCACAGGTAAAGGACCCCTCGCAGCTCCGGCCTTTCAGGCTGTTCTTTAGAAAACAAAGACGCTTTGCCTTTGGAATGCTGACAGCGGGATGGGTTTGGCCCCGGGATAAGAGAAACAAAATATTTGCCAATTCTGTGCTGAGTTTAAAGGCAAAATTCCACGGGCTCTTCTCACAGGAGCTTTGCCTGGCAATGGGAAATGTGGGAAATGTTGGAAGTTTTGGCATTGATGGGACATAATCCGTTTTTCCCACATCCATATTCCCATGGGAATCATCCCATGAGGTTATAGGAGGGGAGACAGGGAGGTGAGACTGGTGTGGGGCTGCTGGGGGAGCCCTAAATGAGCTGCTGGGATGAGGAGTGGGATTGGGGGGGGGGGGCACTCTGCATCTGTAGGATCCTCTGCTGAGTTACAGCGTTCATTACACACCCCTGATGCCATCTTCCAAGCAGGACTCAGCTGTAGGGTGGAACATTGCTGCATGTCCTGCAACCTTTCCAGCCAAGAAATGCCCCGATTCAGAGCCTGAAACATTGCAGCAGAAAAGAGGAGAGAGGGAAAGCGTCCCCAGGCCGCCCCAGCTCTGGGTCAGCTCCTGCCTGCATGGAGAGCAGCACTGCTGAGCCCCTTCGCAGCACCCAGCACTTCCAGCCCTGCCTGGAAAATCTCCCTGGGGGTTCATTCCCCTCCCTGGAGATTTTGGGGGCAGGATGGTGTTCCGCATAAGGCAGAGCCCGGGGCATGTTTCCTGTCTTGGCCACCTCAAAGTCATCTTTGAGTGCACTGAGGCAGGATTTCCTCAGCCCCAAAGCAGCCCAGGGGGCTGCACCCCAGGGGATCCCTTCAGGCAGGTTTGGGGGTCCCTGCACTGTTGAGGTGCACCATGCCGGGCTCACCTGGATCCCACAAGCCTGGGCTGGGCACAGACCTTGCTGTGGGTGCGGGCACCCAGCAGAGCTAAACCCTGGCCCAATTTACTGCACTGCCCCTTACCCTCACCTGTGCCCCTCCGTGCTGATGGGTGGTGGCAGGAATTGGGGTCCACACCTCCCGTGGGGACAAACCACCCCCAGACCCCATATCCAAGCAGGAGGTGGTGGTTTGGGAAGGTCTGAGCTCGCTGCTGCTCAGCTGGGAATGCCAGCAAGGCTGAGAGGAGCTGGTTAATCCCAAACTTCCCTCCTCTGCTCTCTCGTCCAGCCCTATTCCCCCCAAACGTGGTGCTGGGAGTGGGGCAGATGAGCAGATCCCTGGCTGCACTGAATCCAAGGATTTGGGAGAGGAAAGGTGACGGAGTCCCCAAAGCTCCCCGATAGCTGGATTGATTACACTGATGAACCAGCAAGTGAATTATAACTCTGGCAGCACCTTAGCCAGGAGATTCTTCCCAGCTGCATCAGCTCCACCCCACACGGATTTTCAGGGCGAGTCTTCCCCTCCGGATCTCCCTGCCCGGAGAAGCAGGAGGAAAACCCTTGGGTTTGCCGAGTTTTAAACTGAATCCGAGAGAGAGCCCTTTTATCCAGGGAAAGCTAACGCACACGGTTAGGGATAAATAAATGGCAGCGCCGCCGACGCCGTGGCTGGCTCACAGCGAGGGAATTTGTCTCACTTTAGCAGAAGGACCTGGAGGAACGGGGGCTGTTGGCTCATTCATTGCGCTGTTATCTGCCAGCGAGGTTGTGACATCAGAGCAATTAAGACAAACTTTAGTCTGTAAGTTCATGCCTGCAACCTCTACACTTCAAAAGAAGACAAACGATCCCTCCAAGGAAGGAAACAAAGTCTTTTCCAGGCTGCTTCCAGAATAACATTTAGGATTTGCAGTGGTTCGGGAGGAATATTTCACTGAACTGTGGGGGGGTTGGAGCTGCAGGTATAAAATAAAACTACCTGAGCCTTTTTTTTTTTAGCAAAAGTTTATTTCTAATGCAAAGACAAGCAAACAAACCCCAGTCTCCTCCCACCCAGCTCACTCACCCCAAACCTGCCTCTCACATCTGTGTTTTATTGGTTTTTTTCCTTTTAATAAGCATCTTAACAAGGACTGATCCGATCTGTGTCGGTCTGTTGAGGGAACATCCAGCAGAGACATTGAAATCATTCCTGGAACAGCAAACCTGGAGCTTGTGCTTGACCCAGCTGCAGCCACCCTGCAGCGACTCCAAGGGATGAAAATCAGGGATCAAGGTAGAGCTGAGGAAGGCAAGAGGCTTCCAGGCAAGCCAGGAGCTGCTGGGATAGTAAGGAAAACCCTGCAGCCATTCCTGGGACATGAGGGTCCCTCTGTGCTGGCCCTCTGCCCCCACAGTCCCAGGGGATGCTGCACAAGCAGGAGCTGTGGCCTGTGGCTTCCTCGGGAGGATCTCACCCCACCACTGCTGCTGCTCTCTGCAAATTCCAGGGGCTGCTCTCCCTCTGCAGCCAGAGGCCACAGCTCCTGCAGGGATCTTCAGTGGCACTGACTCCCTGTTCAGGAGAATCATGGAATCCACAATGGTTTCGGAGGGACTTAAAGCCCATCTCATTTCAGCCCCTGCCATGGCAGGGACACCTTCCACTATCCCAGGCTGCTCCAAGCCTCACCCAGCCTGGCCTGGAACATTCCAGGGATGGAGCAGCCACCGCTTCTCTGGCCATTTAGGGTCTCCCCACCTTCCCAGGGAGGAATTCCTTCCCAGTATCCCATCCATCCCTGCCCTCTGGCAGTGAGAAGCCATTCCCTGTGTCCTGTCCCTCCATGCCTTGTCCCCAGTCCCTCTCCAGCTCTCCTGGAGCCCCTTTAGGCCCTGGAAGGGGCTCTGAGCTCTCCCTGGATCCTTCCCTTCTCCAGGTGAGCATTCCCAGCTCTCCCAGCCTGGCTCCAGAGAAGAGCACTGCCCTCTTTCACCTCACCTTTCCACCTCAGGAAACCCTTTCTGGTTCAGGGATCAGCCTGCAGAGCCTGACCACGGATGCTCCTGATGTTTGACCCTCCCAGCAATCCTGATCCCCAGCAGTTGGCACTGGGAGCAGAGAGGGGCACTCCCCGTCATTTATTGGTGTGATGCTGACCTCCCTGACACCCCTCACCTCCTCATAGGGTGGGCAGGCCCAGATATTTCTCTTTTTCTGTTTGCTTTTGTTTCACACTTAAACCCAGCATTTTGTGGCTGCCTGCACTCGGAGACAGCCACCAACTCCTCAGGAAACCCTCTGGACACTCGGACAGGAGCAACAGTTAAAAAATACTCTGGAGTCAGGAAATAGTACATTCAGTAACCCAAAAATAGAGATAGAAAATACTTGCTTTAAGGCTGTGTACAGTATAACTGAAGATAATCTGGAAATTGCTCAGCAACAAAAGAAACGTGGGAAGAAAATTCCTTAATGTGAAAAGGCAGCCAACAAATATCCTGATTTTGTTGATGCTTCTAGGGAATATTTGGAGCAAAACATGATCTGGATAAACTGTGGGTCCAAGGCTGGTGATCCTGGTCCAGGAAGAGCTCTCGGGATGCCGCAGAGCTCACTGTGGTCCCTGGGATCGCCGCTCCTCCAGCATCCTGCACACCCACATGGACACGACCTCGGCGTTGCCGTCGTTGTACTGCACGATGAAGGGGTGGCCCTGCGAAGGGGGACAGGCAGGGTTAGCCAGGAGAAACACAGCCCTTCTGGAAAAAAACCCACACTGGAGCATCCTGTGGTTACAGCCATAAAAATGCAGTGAAGCACTGATTCAAACCAGCGAGCTTCCTCCTGCATCCGTGTTATCCACAGCACCTGTTCCGAGCAGGAGGAGGCAGCCCAGGCTCCTCGCGGAGGCCTCGGCCCAGCACTCCCTGGAAATGCTCATTACTTTTTGTTGATACTCCATTTTCTCGTTGTGTTTTGACCCAGCCCCCTTTCCAGGACAGCTGTGCAGTTGCTGAATGGTGTTTGGGTAAAATGATACCCCCAAAAGACCCCCACTAATCTGCGCCTCTGCTTGTGAAGGTGTGCCAGCTCCTAAAATTCCTCTCTTTTACAGTGCCCTGTGTGTCCTTCACGTGCACTGACCTTCCAGGGCCTACAGGGGATCCACGAGAGCTGGAGAGGGACTTTGGCCAAGGCAGGGAGTGACAGGACAAGGTGTTTTGCCCAGCACTGGGGTGTTTTTGGGTGGAAAAGTGCAGGAATAAGGTAAATGCTTTTATCTCCAACACAGCCTTAAACAAAACAGCCAAGGACACCAGAGAGAAGCAGGAGAGAACAATCAGGAGGCACAGACAGGGCAGAGCAGATGCATGGGGGCAGTTAAACCCAGCTATTCCAGCCAGTGCCTTCTCCATGAATCTCCTTTAGGATGGAGAGATCCCCGCAGCCAGAGCCATCCCACACCCAGGATATCCCTGCATTTAAGCTGCTCCAAATGAAATTTCAGCTATGAAGCCTCAGCCCTCCACACTGCTCACCCTGCTTGCTTTGTTTTGTGAGGATATTCCACCAAAACCTGCAGGCTTCCACACTTTTCTCTCCAGGAATAAGTTTAATTTCGAACTACTCTTCAGATTTCCCATATTTTCAGACTGTCCTGCTCCAGTGAGGATTCTTAGGCTGGAGGGATGTTTTTACTAGAAGCTGTTTTCAGAATCTGGTGGTTGATTTTTCTGAGCTGTTTTTAAATTAGGAATGGGAGAACAGAGACTTCCACCGAAGCTCAGTAGGACCCATCTTTGCAAATCTTGGTGCACAACCTGCAGCATTTTCAGGTCAGGCACCGCAAACAAGGAGGACACAAGCGGCCCAAAGATGTCCAGTGCTCATGGATGGCCTGTGCCAAAAGCTACTGCCAAACCCACCTCGCTGCTTTTAATACCTGACCTCACTCAGCAGCACCTGCAACTGCAATAAAAACATTTATCAAAGAACCACACAGAGCTGGGGATAATGCAGGAGTCCGTCAAACCTGGCCTTGGCCTCTTTGCAGCAAGATTTGGAGTGAAAAATCAGAACAAACTACAAAAGAGGGACTTGCAGTTGGCTCAGCTCCCAAAAATGTCTCAGGGAATTATTTAAGTTTTCCTCCAAGGTCTCCAGCACTGCAGCTGCAGCGGTTTCCTCTCTCAGAAACCTCTCTGTAAGCTCAGCCCTGCTCTCCACATTTTGTCATTACTTGCACCTACTCTCACATTCCCCCCTTTTCTGGCACCCAGAGCAGTACCATCACCCAAAGCACAAAGACCTCAGAAAGCAGTGCCTTAAACTGGGGATACCTCTGAAAAGGATGGAGGAGAGCAGGGGCAGGGAGATGAGACAGGGAGGGAAGATAGAATAAGGGAAAAAACCTGGATAAAAATCCGAACCACTAAAGCAGCAATGCAGCTGCACCGTGGCAGCTCTGGTGCAGCAGGACAGAGCTGTCACCTCAGAGAGGAGGCAGTGAAAGCCCCAGCAGTTTGGACACTGTCAATAAATCCTGGTGGCTGTCTCAGCCACAAATACAAGTCCCAGCCCTGACTTCAGGAGTGAGCAATATGTTCTCACCCAAACCCAGCAACCTGCTGTACTTAAATATTCCTGTAGGGATTTATTGCAAGGGAAGACTGGGAAAAGGTAAATGTGTGGAAACTTGAAATGCATTTTCTGTTGCAGGGACCAGTTCCTGGTGAGGTGACACTGCCTGGTGTGGCACGCACAGCTTTATTTTTGGGGACACATGATCCCATCCCTGTGTATTTCGTATTTCCTCAGAGTCCTACACATGTTCACAACAAAGCAATAACCACCTCCTTCCCAATTTTTAAAAATACCTGGAAATCAGCACAGCCAGCAGGAAACAGGTTGAAAATCCAGCACCAAGCTGGTTTTTCTTACTGGCCTGGTACTGGTGTGCCTTGCCCTGGCTCGGTGGGATGCACTGGGAATCCTGCAGGCAATGGGAAGCGACTGCTGGAGTGCACAGAGCTTGGAGCTGGAAAGGTCAGGCAGGACAGGGCCAGGGCTGGCCACGAGTGAGTGTCAGCCAGCCTAATTTTGTGTGTCAACCCCGAAAATTAGATAAACAATGACAAACCAGGCTTTTTAAATGAACTTGTCTCATCTGGTTCTCTTGATAAAGGGTACATTTCTCAAGTTGCAGTGTCCCACCAGACAGGTTAACTCTTTCACAGGGGAGCTCCTCGCAGAGGGGGATGTGAATGATTTAAATATCTGACAGGAAATTAAAAGGGCACTGCCCCCCTGAACACACAGCCCTGGTAATTCCAACCCATTGCTCACCAGCCATCAATCATTTAGCCCAGTCAATTAAATTGCCATAATTCAAGGGTAAAAGTTCCATGATTTTACCTACCCCTAAAATTCAGCAATTTGCTTTCATGGCCTTCTCCTCTGGCCGAAAAAATCTTTGTTTCTGATAATAACCCAGCCTGAGCTTATTGCCACAGACTTTGCGTGGCACCCTGGGAAGGGCTGCACATCCATGGGCCTTTTGCAGCCCCGAGTGCCCACGTGCAGCTCTGCTCCAGGTGGATGAACTGTCCAGGAGAGATGAAATTCCCCCTGGGACACAGCATCATCACCCACAGCCCCAACTCTGGGCTCCCTGAATCCCTTCAGCCCCTCAGTGTGAAGCACAGGTACCAGCTTACGCTGCCTCTCACGCAAATCCAGGCAAGAGCAAAGCTCCCATAAACAGGATCCTCTGACTACAAAATGTTTGTGTTTGGAGAGCACCAAGGAGGTTTAGGCCGATGCCAAAGGGCAGGCAGACCATAAATAACACCCCTCAAGCAAAGCCTGGGATTTCAGAGCACTGTCCAGGCACAAAAGAAGTGAGTGATAATGGGAGACTGGTTTAAAGGTCCAGGAAACAGGCAGTTACCGGCCTAGAATGGTGGCAAAGCACACTCCCAATGTGAAATGGCAGCCAGCCTATTTCCTTGGAAATCTCCAAAAATGACAGGGTGGTGTTTCCTGGGACACAGAACACAAGAGGGATGAGGACAGGGCAGGAACCTGAATCCCAAATGGGTCAGGGATATTGCTGGAGTACCTCAGATCTAACCCTCATCACCTCCTTATATTTTTTCCCCTGGGACAGTGAGAGATTGAATGGGAAGGGCAGCAAATTAGGAATGACAAGAAAATTCCTCATGCTTATGCAAGGAAGGTTGGGAAATGAGTGGCATTGCTTTGGTTGCAATGGTGCCACCCTTTTCACAACTATTTTTCCAGGAACCCTCCCAGCCTGAGCAGCTGGAGGCCTGTGCTCCATTTATTACCAAGCAGCACAGACAAATTCTACATTCCATTTTAAAATTTTGAACTCAGCACAACAAAAAAACCCACAATAAAAAGATCCCAACTGTTGCAGACACAGCCTATCAAGACAATGGCAGTGCCCTTAGACAGCATTTCAAATACAGTTTATTAGTGTGTGATATGAAAAGGGTATTTTTATTGCATGATATAATGCAATGGGACCTTGGGCGCTCTGCAGAAGGACCTTGCACTCAGAAGTGTAATGAACCCATCGTCCAAAAAACATTATACTCTACATTAACCTATCATTAATGGCACATTAGGGCTGGGGGCATTGCACGCTCGCTGGTCAGGGCTCCATCAGGACAGTGTGCAGGAAACCACAGTCTTCACAGGCTTAAAACAAATAGAGAAAATAAATATCACTGCTGGCTACAGGCTGCTTTAAGGGAAGCTCACTGGCTGCTTAACCTGCAGTTTTGTCAAGGGGGGATGAGGAGGGCGATGCAGCAGTTTATTAGTGGTGTTGGCATGCTCTGAGTGCATCAGATGCAGCAACACTGAGCTTTTCCTGCGAAAACACAGCACCTGTTAAGAATGAAGTGAAAACTGGAAGCTGCTCCCCTTCCCTGCCACTCCCTAATTCCTGGTGATAATTGTAAGGCTTCCCTGGCACTAGGAGCTGGGAATGGGAAGAGCATCCTCTGACCCAGCTCTCCATTGAACAGATCCCAGCTCTCCTGGGATCTGTTTTGCCTCTGCACCCATTTCACCTGAGCAGAATTCCAGCCCTGCCAGCTCTAACTCCATGTGAACCATGACCAAACCAACAAATTCCTTATACTCCCAAAGCAGGTGCCATGTTCCATGCCTTCCCCCACTCCAGGTGGCTCTGTTCAAAGGAAAGCCACAGTGCAAATGTTAAATCAGGAAAGCCTGGCTGGCAGCTCATCCCTCCCACTCCAAAAAATTCCAACTTGGCTGTCCAACAGCACATCCCAGTTGGTTCTCCTGTTGCTGCTGAGGTGTCTGTGCTATTTACAGCTCTTGTAATTAACTGAGGGCACGGACTTGAGGGGAAATTCTTGCCCATTCTCATGTTTACTGGGAGACAAGTCGGACCTCCAACAGGACAAACACAAAGCTCAGCTCTGGAGCTGCACCAGCTTCCCAGGACTCCTGGAAACACCAAGTGCTGAGTAACCCAAAACCACCCCGAACTGACCTCGGGTCCCCCTGCAGTGACCTCAGCACGTGTTAGGATTTCATCACTCCACCCCTGCCTCCAGTGCTGGAGGATTTTCCATCTCAAGCTGCTGCCTCCAAGGACAAGCCACACTAAATGCTGTTCTAATTATCTGTGCCAGCTATCCCCAGTATCCAACTGCGGCTCCCACAGCCAGGAATAGCAGTGAGGAATCCTCAGGCCAATACTCTCACTGCTGACTCCCAAAACATTGTTAATTCACAGGCACAGAAGGTGGCAGGGCATCCTCAGGGGATGCTCCACGCAGCTTCCAAGGCTTCAGCGGGGTAAAAACTCCGAAGGCTGAACACAGGTTAATCCACAGAGACACAGAAGGTACCCATGGGTGAAAGGACCCTGCAAGACACTGCTTGAGTGTGATCCAGCTGCTCCATCTCTCGTTTTCCTTTTGAAATTTTGGTTGGTTTTTTTTTAAACCTTTTAAGAAAAGTGTGAACACCTGAAGTGCTTGGAACAGCAGGGACTGGGAAGCTCAGTATGTGTGTCTGCAAAGAGTCCCCGGTGTCCCAAAGCTGCAGCAAGGTCAGCTGCAGCCTCCCTGTCTCTTCCATACGGCACCTGCAGCAATGGGACTGCAGATCACAGCTCAAGCTTAACCCTAAAATTCCAGCTGCTCCTCGGGACTTGCACGGCTGTGCTTGATCTGGGACCGAGTGTTTGCTGTCCCAGTTCTCTCTCCCTGTTCCTGTCCTCGGAACAGCGACTATTGAGGGCAAGGACTGCGCTCGCTGTGCTGGAGACGCCTCCAGCATCCCCAGAGCCTGTGCTCGGCTGGGTGCTGGAGACAAAGCCCCGCAGCAGGGGGTGGAGTCATGGAATCACAGAATCACGGAATGGCCTGGGTTGGAAGGACCTCAAAGCCCATCCAGTCCCACCCCTGCCCTGGGCAGGGACACCTCCCACTACCCCAGGCTGCTCCAAGCCCTGTCCAACCTTGGACACTCTCAGCATCGACCAGTGGCGTTTTCTGGGGGGAGATGACGCAGGAACAACAACATAACCATTAGGAAAACCAAGTCTGATTATTCTCCGCGAAGTTTCTGCCCCCTCCTCACTCTCACAGCTGAGAGCAGAGCCCAGCCTGCTCAGCAGCTCCACGTGGAATGTCGGGAAGTGGGGAGTTTTGTTTGTTGCGTGGCCTCCCTAACATACACTGTAATTAAAATGTTGATTACTAAACAGTTTAAATATATGACAGACAATGCAGTTAAAGCCTACAGTTAGGTCAATATGTGATTTAGATTTGCCATTTAAAAACTCTCATTTAAATTTTGCATACATTAATCACTACCATACTTCAATGTTCTGATATCCACCTGACTACACTATTAAAATAAAACTTGCTGCCCCAGGGAAATCCTACTTATTCTTAATTGTTTCGAGGCTTTGATGGGCTTTTAATCTAAGATTAATTTATGCAATTTTAAATAACTCTTCTTATGATTAATAAGCTTGAAAATTAAAAGGAGTCTAAAGCAATTATAATGAGCATTTGGTCATAACCTCATTAGGAGAAGGAGTGAAGGATACAGCTCTGGAATTCTTACAAGACTACAATTTAAGGTTACTTTCAGAGGAGTCAAACATAGTTCTTGAAATTGCAAAGGCAGATTAGCCTAGGTCAGCCTTAGAACTATGGCTACCCAGATTAGCACACTAATGATTTTATCCCTCTGATGATATGCAAGACAGTGAAAAGATGATACAAAACAAAGATAAATGGATAACACAACTAAGCAGTGAAGCCTTGCAGTTATATTTCTTCCTTACCTTTTTTTTTTTATTTGAGAAGTATTCTTTCTGTAGGTCTTTCCCCCCTATTATTTATCTATTTTAGACTGACTTTCACCAATGCATTTTTCATTTTTATATGACAAAGTTGACTGCAAGCAATTTTCAGCTGGTTTAGTTTCATTGAGGCACCAAAACTCTTCTGCAATTTACACAATTTGTCTTCAAATAACAACAATCCCCAGGCCTGGCGGATGGACCAAGGGGAAGAACAGCTTAACTTAGACCTCAACACCTTAACCTGAAGAGCCACTGTCTACACACCTCACCTGAACCTCCATTTTTAAACAGCCATCCAGATCCCTCATTATGATTAAAGTATTGTTTTTCCAAGCTTTGGACGGCTGGTGACCCCAAACCAGACCTCTGAGACCCCTCGTGCATTTGACTGATGTGTCCAAGCTGGCAACTCATCCCCAGACAAAGGGTCAAGAGGGAATTTTCAGGTCAGAACAGTGGGAATTGGAGCAGCTCCACTCCATAGGGTGGAGCTGACTTCAAACTGCTCAAGCCCTCCTACTGCAGGACCCTGGGTCTGCTATTTGTTCCCTTCCTGTGCTATAGACTGGTCTTAAATTTACTACAGAGTTTAGGGTTTGGCTGTGGCACAGAGGAATCTATTTGCCCATCTGCAGATCATTCTTTCCACAGCAGTTTTGCTTTTGATATTTGTTGTTAAACCGATAACTGTCCTTGGCATTCCTCGTGCTGCTCAGCTAAAAACGAGCCAGCTCCCAGCTAAGGTATTTCAGTTTCTGTGTTATGACTCTTAAAACAAACGAAAGCAACCCAAATCTAATTGGAGTTTACTTCTGCAAGTGCTGCTGAGGTTAAGAAGAGCTGTAGAAGAGGAATGGGGAGAGTGGCCCAAGGCTGATAGAGTCTGTCACCATTAGCAAGCTGTCGACAACAGAAGCAGATCTGCTGAGTGAAACGGTTGGTGCAACATTTTAGGGATGGAAGAGGTTTGACTTTTGCCCAGCTCTGGTCTGGTTTGCAGCCTCAGTGCCCATTAGTAGCTGGAGCTCATTAGGTGTGTGCCTGGAGCACATCTTCTGGAATGGTTTCATTTGAAATCAATGCAATTCATGAGCTTCAAGACCTGTCTGTGATGAGAATGAAAGAGTGGGGGCTTGCAAAGAGCAGAGATTCTCACCAGAAAGGCACACCTGACCTGAACTCTGATGCTGATGGAGCTGCACCTGCAGAAGTGTCCTCAGCTCCAGCACAGGAATGGTCTCGGTGACACCGAATGGAGCTCGTCAGGAATTAAAAGCTTATACAGTATTTCCCTCAAATCAGGACTAAATGTTCCCTACAGCACTTCCTTCAAATGAGGACTAAGTGTTTGCCTAGACTGGGAGAGAAGGGTGAAGAAAACAACTGTTTTCCCCAAGTTTTTCTAGTGAGAAAAAAAAAAAAAATTGCTAAGCAAATTACTAAGCTGAAGTAAACTGAAACAATCTCCTAAATGTTTTTCACCCAAACCTTGGAGAAGAAAATGCTGTGTGCATACACACACACAAATAACAACAATTAACAAAAGCAAAAAAAACCCTGAAAATGATGTGGCTGGAAGCAAAACGGGAGAACGGAACAGCTCGTACTTCGTTAGCATTTTTGTGATGAAGTTTCTGCAAATGAACAAGTTGTTTTTAAAAGTACCACTACGATCATCCTGCATTCCATGGCTACATACCGCCTGCATGGAGTGCAAAACAACATCCCTGTGTTTGCCAGGCTTTGTAAAGGGACTAAATAAAGTATTAAATGATCGAGGTGAATGCGCTGCCAAATCCCCTCATCTGAGGAGCAGAGAAAGCTCAGGTATGAAACGATGTTGGAATAAATGCACAGAGCCCTGCTGAAAACACGGAGAAGGCAGAATATATCACCACTAGTTGGCTTGGGAAAAAAAATAGAAATTCCTTTGAATCTCTCCCAAGGTCACTGAACAACAACCGAGGCCATGAACACCATTTCCACTCTCAGAGTTGTATTTTAATCCAACAGGGAGCCTTTCCCTGGTGGAAACCTGGCTCTCCCTAGCCCAGCAGGCACATGCTCATCCCGATTTACACCAGCTGAGTGTTTCCCCCAACCTCTCCCATCAAATCTGAGCAAGCAGATGCACATTTATGGGACAATGAACTTTTCCACGGCTGTGTTTTGGTGTTCCAGCCTGATTAAAGCTGCGTGTTCTGAGCGCTGCCCCGGGTGGGAGCGCGAGCAGCCGGCTCTGGAGGGGAGGCCATGGCTTAAAAAAAAAATAAATAAAAAACCCCATGTTTAATTTAAAAATTAGAAACTGGAGCAGGCTGTGAGCACAGAGGTTGATTGAAACAAAATTTAAATTCCTGTCAAGCCCATTTAAACACAGGGGCCCTTCATAGGCAATTAGCTGCTCCCTGTGAAGGCTGAGTGAGGCCGGGCCTGGTCACTGTGAGGAGCCGAGAAAAATTAACTAAAATCAGGCGCTATGAAATATTTAGCCTCCTAGTTTATCACCGGGGTTTGGAAGTGTAAACAAGACAAAAATCGATTCCTCGGTGCCCTCCAATCAATCCCCCAAAATGGCGAGGGCATCTGTTTCTGCTCAATTTTGTTTACTCTGGCAGATTTGCCTTAATTGCGGTTGTTTATCTCCCGTTGTCCCCGGGGCCCTAATCTCCCGATTACTAATACTTAACACTCATTTCACATCTAAAGCTACTTCTAATCCTCAACAGGTTTCTGGGGCTCTTAAAATTATGGAGGCGAGGGAGATTTCTCTTTGTGAGAGGCGCATTTTGCGACCCGCGACCAGCTGGGCCCAATCGTCACCAGGGATGGCAGCAACAAAGGTGCTAAAAGGCTCTTTCACAGGCTCCGCCGCTCCGCCGGGAATGCCACGGAGAAAAAAGGCCTTTGATGGGGAAAAAAGAAAAAAACCCACCCTGAACAAGGGGACTCTAACAGTCCAGCCAAATAAAGTTACTGTCATAATCAAGCGCTGTCAATCACAATGAAAATCCAATTAAAAAATCTTTCAGCACGGCCCCTCTTCAGGAGAAAAATGTCCCCTATTTATATGCGGTTTTTTTTTTTTTTTTTTTTTTGTGTCAACTGCACAAATTAGAAAGTCGTATTAATTGATTTTTTACTACTTTAGGCCCTGATCCTCCAGCTGAATTTCTGCGGATGGAAGAATCAAGCGGCACAAATCTGATTAAGGGATTTGAGGCATAATGCACACAGGTCACTAAGAAGCCATATCTCTATCTCCTGCTTTATACTCTGCTTATTCATAGGCAATTATTACTCTTATTTAATACTGCAGGAGTGTCCTGAGGTGCTAATTGGACTAGAGACCCACAAGTAGCTGGTACTGCACAAGCACCAGACATTTTAATCTATGCAGAGTGTCTGAATACATTTAAAATACCAATTTCATTACACAAATAAAAATCGTACATGGATTTCAACAGTTGCCTGTAAGAGCAAATTCCTTGATGGATTTGGAATGAATAGAAAGGACAGTATTCTGGGATTTAAAGATATGGGTCTTATTTTGGAACTCCAAACAGATTTATTTTTATATATTTTAAAAAAATAAATACGTAGGGAAGACAGCTGACATAAAATATCAACAAGGCACATGCACAACTTCTCAATATACAGTAATTGAAAGATTTGCAATTCTGCTACCAAAATGAGTGAGATGTAAATATTTGTCCCTGTGCCTGGAGAACTACTGAACAACCAGCAGTGCCAAATGAAACATTTGCTCAAATTAAACTGCAAAGCCCAGGAGACTCAAGTAACCAAAAAATATGAACTGTATCCCTCTAAGCTGTTGCCAATTTGTTTTTGTCCAATTTCTTTAGGTTTTCAACACCTCTTTGAGCCAAGTCAAGTTATTCCTTTTCACATTTCACTGGGAAGTGCTGCTATATTTGCAGCCCTAGGGCATGTTAGAAAGGGGAAGTCAGATGTTCCTGCTTGCTGTAGGAATTGGGTGATCCCATGGCAATGGGTGCAGAAGGCAGGGAATGAAGGTAACGCCTTCAAACCCCAGAGCTCACCCCTTAACCCTGTCACCATCTTCCTCTTGGGTAATTGTCAGAGTTAGTGACACTGATAGAATGTATTTCTCCATTTTGAGAGCTGATTTCTCAAGTGACAAAGAAGAACGGCTCACACCCCCAAGGACAGAGATGGCTTCCACCCTCCGCCCCTTTTTTTTTTTTTTTGCAAGACAGAGGGGGAAATATCCCTGACCCACCTTTCCCAATTTCAGCTCAGTGAGCAATGCTGCCACCTGAAGAAACACATATTTTTCCTCTTAAGCTACCTTGAGCTTGGAAGATAATGAACACACAGTGACAGGAGCATCCTGAGCCCTGGTGTGAAATCCTTGCCTCAATATAAATTTTGATATTGCCTTCAGTGTGACCAGGATTTGATCCAGAACTCCTTGTCCACTGTATGTCTGAACTGAGAGATTGAAGATCCAGTTTATTATTTATCACATATATTTCACGGTTGAACCGGATGATCCTAAAAAGCCTTTTCCAACCTAAACAATTCTGTATTTACAACAGCTAGAATACTTGGCTCTGTACTTTTTTCCTTGGGAAACCAGGAGAGAGCCCCTTCCTTCCCATCTGCATGTGTTTGGTGTCTGTCAGAACTTCCCCTTGTCATGGAGTGAGTGACTGGGATTGCTGTGACAGAGGAGAGTATGAACATTTGCAAACAAAGCCATTCATCACAGGCTCAAGCACAGACAATTTTATGCTGGACAAATCATCCCTGATGGGAGATCCTGCACCGGCTCAGGATAAAAAAAGTGGCCAAAGAGGGAAAATTCTTGGCTCCCTGTGATCAGCAACGATGCCCAAACATCTGCATAGGTGCAGACAACAACCATGGACCTCTAAAGCTCATCCCACAAGATCTCTGGGGTGTGTTTGTGAAAAACAAAGTGCAGAGAGCCCTCTGGTCTCTCCCAAAATCAGCACCATCCAAAACCCAGCCTGGCTACTCAGTGATGTCACTGCTCCAACGCTGCTGGGGGAAAGCCCTTTTACTGACAAACCTAAGCACCAGTGTTTTATTGGCTTTATTCGGGAGGTTTAGATGAAAATCCAGGCAGGATTATGCTGATCCTCCATTTGTTTGTTTAAACCATAAAAGTGTTTCCTGAGAGCTGAAAGCAGGGGTTTAACACAACGAACTGCAAATATGTTTTGCTGCTGTCCAGACCCTCTAAAATAAAGCTTCATAAAATACAGCTACTTAAAATGCAGCTACTTAAAAGCTTCACATTTTTAATTTCCTGTAGTTGTTGGAGATGTGGGAAGAGCCAGCCAACACCCATTTTTGAGAGTCTCTAACATCTTGATCCATGTCTTAAAACATTTAAATACACAAACTACTATTTATCTGGGAAAAGCCCCCATCATAGCCAATAAAATCAGGGTGCCCGGTCTAGAGCCATTCCTGGAATGGAGAGAGGGATTGCTGGATGCATAGGAATGGGAAATTTCAAAACTGCATTAGGCATTAAAATAAATAAAATACCAAAGGAGAACATGTTTTCCAGCATGTCAGTGGCTTTGACACAGATGATGTACCATTTATCACACAACCTTCTAAATTAATAAAACACCAACATCAGAAGCATCAGGAATTTGAATTTTTAAAAGGAGAAAGCTCGTGGTTGTGTTTGAAATTGGACAACTTGAACAAAAATCATTACATCTGTGCAAAAGTGATCGAGTGCAGGAGGTGACTGGACCCTCTGCCCCATCTTTCCTTGAGAAATCCAGCAGCATCCTAAAGACTGTGTTTTGATGCCTCCACAGGAAAGCATAAGGGAATAACTGCTCCATTCCCGACTTGCGGTGTTTCCAACACAATTGCTTCACAGAAACGCCTTTCGTTTCAACAGCCAGATGTAGCACGGAAGAGTTCAATGCTGCACTAACAAAAAAAAACCTCGCCCAGAGACTCCAGCAATTCCAAAAAGCACCAACAATCTGCTGAAGAAAAGGCCAAGCTTGCAGCTAAAGAAGAGATTTTAAACAATTACCAAAGCAGGGTAGTGATATCATAAAGGCAATTTCTGCGCTAGCTTGTTTTCTGCAACTCTCTTTGCCTCTGAACAGCTAGAACAGATAATAACTATTAGTAAATCAAACTCCTGCAATATCCAGCTGTGTCTCCCACATTTACATACAGATAGAATGGGTATATGTTTTTAATATGTATGCGAGCCGTACTTTTACCACAGCTGAAGTGCACGCTACAAAGGAGGAGGAGAATGGGAATGGAATCAGCATGAGATAATAAAGTGGCCTAGATAAAGTATTAGCCAGCGATTGATCTCAAACAGGGGATGTTGCTTCTCTCTGACCTGATTACTTACTATGCATAGATTCCATTAAATAGAGCTTAGAATGGAAAGCTTCGGGAAAGTACCGTAAATACAGTCACATCCACAGCCCGGGAGCCAGCCCAGCCTCAGGGTGCTTCCCTGGACTCTGGGCACTCTGGGCAGGAGTTTAAACCTTCCCTGGATTGCCACACCACAACTCCTAAATATGCACTGCCCTGGGAGCCAGGCCTGGGATGCCAGAAAACTCCGTGTTTCTGGCAAAAAACACAAGTGCAAAGGGGAAAAAATCTCTTTATACAGAAGAATTGTTGAGATTTTCATGCTAGAAAGGGAGAGGAGAGGCAGAGAGGAATATGCTGTGCAGTCTTCCCTGTGATAATACTGGAATATATTCAATTTAATTGACTCTCTGCCTTTCTCTTAAGAGGGAACAAACTGGAGATAAAAGAGCAGCATTTTAGAGCAAGTTTAGAATGACCACTGGTAAATTCTAAGGTTGCTCCTTTCCCTGGATGGACAATGTTCTCATTACTTGGTGAAATTCCTTATTTCACCCCTGTGGAACAAGTCACTTAATTTGATTATGTACGTCCAGAAAAGCCAATGGGATATCTTGTTTGGGGATGGCTACATGGAAGAAAGGGCAGTGAGTAAATAAATAATAAAATAAATAAATATGGAAACCTGGTCCACACCAACTGTGACAGAAATTCAGTGTTCACCTGCACATGGATATCTGTGGTAAAGAAAAGCCTGACTTTAAACAGGAATTTCATCCAGCCTTGGCTTCGGCCCTATTTCCTGACAAAATGGGCATTATGGGTTTTATAAAACAGGAGCTTCTTGCAGGATAGACAGGGAGAATCCATCTCTGCTGCAGCCCCGGGACTCCAGCAGAGGTGCCAATCCGGCACTTCAGGTGTTGTTAGTCAGTTCCTCACGTGCATTTAACAACCCACTGATTATCAGCAGAGGAGGAAGATTCATCTTCTGCTCCCTTCGTTTTGCTTTCTGTCTTTAATTATCCTGGATTGGTTACAAAATAGTGACTTCCAGTATGGTAGGTGTCGGTAGGGGAGGAAGATGATGCTCTGGTTTGTCTGAGGGTGAGGATGGTTGTGTGTGACACCTCCCATCATTGCTGGCACGGTGCTTTTAAATAAAACAAAAACCCCCAAACTCAATGAACAAGGTGAAATCCTGCTCTAGTTCAAATCAGTGATAAGGTGACCTTGAAGATTCAGGGTTTCACTGCATCACTCTGGGCATTCCTTAGATCCACCAGTATTTACATGCCTCTATCCACTCCTTACGTCCACCAGAACCACACGGCAATTTCAGGAACGGACGACATGGAATTAGAAGGATACAGTGGTGAGAAATTGTAGAACTCACACGATATTTGTGTTCAAGGAATGTGGCACTCAGTGTTCTGCTCTGGTTGTGACAAGGTGGGGATAAAATGGACTCAATGACCTTGGAGGGCTTTCCCAACTTCAATAATCCTGTGATCCTGTGATATTTACAGTTTGGGTTTTTTTCTGGCCCCGTTTTCCAGCAATTATGTTAATTTCTACACACATATTTAGGTACAGATATGCTGTGTATATCACATATAGCACATAGTTCTAATGTATATTTTCATATTAATTTTATAAATAATACAAGACTGGGGAAGAGCAAAAATATAAAGGGTTTGACTGGAGAGCAGCTCCTGTTTTACTACTTGTTGTTGTTGCAAGTTCATTTCTAACTGAATAGAAGGGAGGGGGGAAAAATGCATTAAATTGTTTAAAAAGTAGAAATGCTTGTTTTTTATTTATTTTTTTTTTCCAGGGATGTTGGAATTTCCAAATAATTTTACAAAACACTTCCTTTAAAGGGGACTAGCACACTCCAGGGCATGTAGTTGTAAAGATAAATCTGTGCACTTCCCTGGTACTGCAGGCACTCACCCTTTGGCCTCATTTTTATGGCTCTGCACCCTGGAGTGGTGTTATTGCTTACAAACATCCACACACACTTATGGGGGGCTGTGTGATCTGCAGATGTTTTATTTATAAGTGGCAGGCCTATTGCATCACCAGAATGTGCATTTACAAACAGATAGAGGTTTTATGAAACCCTATTCCATTGTTTTAATAGCTGAGCCATCCAGCCATGGCGGAATAGTGCACAAGGTAAATGTGTCTACATCTCTAGAACCTGTTCCAAGTTTTCTCAGATGTGACTAACTGCAAGAATTTTCCAGCCATCAAAAGTTAATAAAAAAGACAAAAATCAGGCAGTGCAAGCCTTTGGTATGAGACACCCCAAAGTGGAGGGGCTCTCCTAAACTTTAAGGCCTCATTTCAGCAAGGTGTTTAAGCAGGTGCCCAACTTCAAATGCAGGTCTAGTGAAGTTAATATCCTTAAAATGAGATTCACAGTTAAATACTTCCCTAACCAGGACCTCAGTTGAGACTAGTCTGGGTTGTGAGATACTTGCCCCTGGGCACCATCAGAGATTAGCCTTTAACTAGAGAACTGCTGCAGTACAAACACTTGTTTATTCTCCTTGCAGCTCCCAGTGTGGAAGCAAGAAATGAGAGGATGCACCAGTGTCTTGATCTTGTTAAAATCCATTACAATTATTCCTATATTCCAATTATCTCTATATATTCCACAGTAAATAAATGATGATGATTTTAGATAAGCTTTCGAGTTACAGCCAACAGCACTTAAAGGACAGTAAAGAAACATTTAAAAATCAGAGACAGATGAGTCAGAGGGGATTATGACTCCATATAAATTGCTGCAAATAGCAATAGGTAATAATTGAAAAAGCAACAATTGCCAACAAAACAAGGGGGCTCCCAGCTCAGATACCAACCCTGAGAACCCTTCCGTGGACACACCATGGCCAAATATTCTCTCATTCTTCTGCAGCCAATCTGATTTAATTTTACACCAACATCAGTGAAGACAGTGGCTCCTGCACTTCATTAAAATACATATTTTAACCACATCCTCTGTTTTCAGTCTTCACATTTGGGAAGGTTGAGGCTGGCAAATGCTGACAAGGAGTGACCTACATTAAGCTGTAATCCCTGGACATACAAACTGGAAGAAAATGTGTATCAAGCATCAAAACGGTTTTGATTGAAACTCGATACTGGCTGTAAAAATTCTGTATTAACTCTCCAAATCACAAGTGGAGGTAACAGCAAAATACCCACCAGCTTCAGTGGAATCACAATTGCACCTCTGGTTTGGGTGCCTGTGCAAATATGGAATTGCTGCACAAGCAGAAAGAGTTTAGGCAGAAATATACTGAGCACACTGAAAAATGCAGGAAAAAAAAGATACATTTCTATGTAAATGACCAAAAAATATTCACTGACAAATCCAAACTGAGGTTTCACTTACCATTAAATCTTCAGGTGCTGGCCTTTCCTTTGGCTGCTTCTTCATGCTGTGTCATAAAACAAAATGTTTGTATCAAAATAACTGCTCATTTATTTTCAATGTTTAAATATTGAATTGGATTTTATCTCTTTTATCACAGAGCGAACAATTTCAGTGTATTTCTTAACTTTATCAGGTGCTGATGGGAAACAGGGTTCCTAACAGTAACCAAAACATTAATGGGCTTTTCCTCCCTCCCAGCCTTCCCTTATGGGATGTAGGGCTCCACACTGTTTGTAACCATGGACAGTGTGTAAATACAGAGTTCCCTAAAAACCAGCCAGCTCAGGAGGCAGAGAGGGCTGATTCCCATTTTTCTGGGGATTATGACACAGCTCAACACAAGGAATTACCCAAACAGGTGGGAAATCCAACTCCACTGCTGAACAGCTTCGGGAGCACACGCAATACCCTGGGGTTCCTACCTTCATTTCCCCCCGATTATTTCCATTACCCTGCAGGGTGATAGTTCATTACACAGCATTAACCTGTTTATAAGATCATGTTTCTCATCCAAACAGTCCTAGTTTTCCATGCAACAGGTGCAATTAGCTCGTGGAGGCCGTGCTTAGCTGCATGAGGGAACACAATAACGTGGCACAGAGGTGACCATCAGGAGCTG
The DNA here is from genome assembly GCF_965178545.1 of Coloeus monedula. NCBI lineage: Eukaryota > Metazoa > Chordata > Aves > Passeriformes > Corvidae > Coloeus > Coloeus monedula. The sequence goes on along the minus strand of NC_138794.1, from coordinate 12,000,127 downwards.
CCTACTGACTAATTGGATTACATCCAAACAGCCAGGCTTTATGGAGTGACTGGCATAAAGTCTGGGATGCTGTTCACTTGACATCTCTCATGGTTATTCCAAATTGATTGCTTAAATAAGATATAGTTGCTCCTCATTTGCTTTTTTTTTTTTTTTTAAGCAGTAATTCCCCCCACTGGAAAGCTGATGTAACACTGGATATAAAACACCAAATGAGCTGTGCTGGAAATTGGAGATATTAAGGACACAATTTACCTTCCCCTACAAATAACTCCAAGCCCCTCAAATAATCAAGTCCCACAAACTGTCTGAGGCAGCAGTTCTAATCTGACAGTCCAAAGTAGCTGCATCCCCAGGGAACACAAGGCTATTAGCCACCATCACTTCTGCTGCAGGTTGACATCTGTGGAGATTTTAACACAGGTTATCCCCCCCTCTGCCTCCGTTCCTTTTTTTAAACCAGTCTGTCATCGATATTTTGGGGAGGATAAAAGCCTGGAGCTCCACACCCAGGGCTGTGCTGCAGAATCCTCCAAATACCCTTGGTCTTTGTAAGCTGAACCCACTGAAAACTGAGGCCTCTGTTACACAAACTTTAATTATTTAGTTACTTTAATTAACCGATCATCAGGCTGCTTTTTGTGTCTGTATTTGTTACAGACTGCAGCAGGCCTCAGAGATACTTTCTCCCGTATGATCTGTTCAAAATTCAGTTTTATGGGGTCACTTTTGCTGCAGTGGCCCTGGTATGTGGCAGAAAACCCCAAAATATGCAAAGCCCAACCTATAGCTCCATGTGGGGCTGAGGGCTTGGGGGAAGGCACATCCCTGGAGAAGGGCACATCCCTGGATTCCTGCTCCCACCCAGCCACAGCTCCCACTCAGGTGGCTCCGTCTGATTTAACTCAGCTGAGCACCCAGCCCTGCAAGAGGGAATGTTTCTCCCTCCAACACTACTTATTTTTACAAAAATTCAAGCTTATTTCTTCTGCTGTGCATAAATGCCTCCCCTTTTTAGATGATTTGGTTTTTGGGGAGGTGCGTGACAGTTAAAAAGAGATTTTTCCCTTTGCTTTGCTTCTTTAGGATCTCTCACCCTCCAGGTTTGTATCCTCTACTCACTCAAGAACCGTATTCTTTATTCTACAACCTCCTCCTCTCCCCAATTCTCCTTTAATTTAAAAGGTTTCCAATGAACTATTCCGTTTTAAGGACAGCAAATATACCCAGTGGTGTGTTTTAAACCACGACTCTCAGTAAAAATTACTTACTGAGAAGCCAATGAATTCATCAAGGCCTCTTGCCTTCCTAAACATCGAGGCAATTTTATAAGAAATATTTACCCCCCCCCAAAATAATGATATTATACACATGACTTTTGCAGACTCCCCCCTGAGATGAATTCTTAAAGTCTCAGCACCGAGGTTTATTAGAACAGAGGAAAAAAAACCAACCCCAAAACCCCCAACCCTTGTAAGTACTTTTACGACCCTTTGTGTAAATAACGTTTACATAATTTAAACAGTTTGCTCAGCTTTGCTGCCCCATCTGCCCAAGGCCCCCGAGTCCCTGCTCTCTGGGAAAGGATGCAGGCAAAGCCATAAGGTCTCGGGGAGCTTGGAGTTAATGGCATGGATCATTTACATCCAGGGCATGGCACGTTTGCAAACCCAGCTCACCATTGAGTGATGAAGTGCACAAATGGCTCCGAGAACTCCCCGGCTGGAAGCACCGGCGATTCCTGGGATTGCAGCGAGACAAGGAGCGGAGTCAGGAGCAGGGAAGATCATTTTTTTTGAGGAGGAGAGCAAAATAACAGCAAAACAAAACAAACACACACACCCACCAAAACCCCCCCCCAAACCCCAAGGAATAATAACCCCAGGGAAGCGACAAAGCCCCCTTTTCACACGCAGAATTTGAGGGAGAAAGGTACAAATTCTTCAGAGAATGTGTTATAAAACACTGAATTTCAACTAATGAGTATTACACAATGGGTAAAAACATGTGGAAAGACACTGAGGGGAGGTGAAAAAAGGACAATGATAGCCACAGGGTAAAAAGGAAGGTAGGGAAAGTGTAAATGAGAAATTAATGATTATTTAAGTAACACACAAATGGTCTTGTAATTAACAAAGAGCTGTGAAATTATTCTTGTGTTGACCTTTGTTTCTTTCACTGCATTCGCTATTTATTTACACTCATGTTTATTTACACTTATTCATTTTCCAGGCTGTCCTCATATGCTGTCTGTTCAGGATTTAAAAGGCAAAAAAGAATTTTTAAAAACAAAAACAAAAACAAAAACAAAAACAAAAACAAACAAACAAAAAAAAAGCCAAAAAAAAACCCCAACAAAAAAAAGAGCAGGATTTACCAGGCTAGTAGTAGAAAACAACAAAACAACCAGCCAGTATTTACGAAAGAAAAAAAAAGGAGAAGAACACGAGTGAAAAAAAAAAAAAGATTAGGAACAGGGAACAAACAACATCACCATTTGCAAAGAAGGGCTTTGCGAATTTAGGAGTTTTTCCAAGAATGACGGAGAGCTCCACTGTGTTTATAGTGTAACAGCTCAGGATGTAATGAAATTACACTGCAGAGTACTTTAACAGTGTCATCTCATTAGACCTACAGTTGGAACAAGAGAGCCACATAAAACACGCAGCTGCAAATGACTCCATTCTCATCTATTCTCATTTGCTATTAAAAATACCTTTCGGCGTCTTTTTTCCTCCCTGACATCCCTCCACAAAGTACCCTGCAAAGTATGATACATGCACCTATTTAAATTAACAAAGGAATGACTTATTTTAATCTCACTGTGCTTTGGAGTGCTTTGGCCATTTGGATGAGCAATATATCATTACATACAACCTTCCAGCGCTGCAGGCAAGAAACTCGGAGCGTGCAGCATTTGGTGGGAGCCAAACAATTTCTCTAGCACACAACTGTGTCAAATGCATGCATGTATTCATTATGGAGAACGGGGAAATAGCTTTGATGTAGTGGAAAAAAGAAGATGATAAAAGCACCTCTGCAATGTGTGTGCCATTATCAATGGTGGCAGATAGACACGACTGCAGAGCCTCCTATGTGATTAGTAAATATACATATAATTGCTGTGGCCAATTATCAGAAAAATGAGATCGGTAATTACAAGACAGAAAATTAACTAGAACTCTTATTAAGGCTTTGTTTCCAATTCAAACAATTGGAAACTGCTGGAAAATACAATTAAATCAAAAGTAACTGAAGAGTAAAAGGAGAAGCCAAAATTGCTTGACAATTTTCAAAGACTTCTATTAAATACAAGGAGTGTTTGATAGAACATGGCCAAATTCTCTTTGAACTCGGGCTGGGTGAGCGAGAGGTTATTGTTTCCAAACTTAGGAATGACAGCAATCTAGGCAAGGTTTCTGCTGGGGAGTGGAGGGAACACAAGGAAACCAGGAGCACAATTAAACTTTCTCCACTTCAAAGCACTGCCCATGAAAATTATCTGTATTAATAGAGAAAACGCAGAGGAGAATGCCAACCTTGCTCAGACAGAGCCCAGCAGGACTGGCCTCTCCCCATCCTTCCCTCCTGCCCAGCAGAGCCCTCCTGGGCTTCTCCCTAAAGCCACTGGGATGGACCCAAAAAGGGACAGGTAGGAAATGCTCCGGGCACAGAATCCATGGGAGACCATTCCCTGGGGAGCTGGCTCTGCCCAGCAATCTACCCCTGCTGTTTATTTTAACTAAACTGCAAGTGAGGAGCTGGTTGCAACCCAAACATCCCTCCAAGGGGCTGCCAGCTCGGCTCAGTCCACGCTGCGGGATCAGGATGGGCATCCAGCACTTCACACTCATTTGGGAGGTGATAATTTCTGCATTCACAAGAGATGACGAACCCATAATCGAGAGAAACCTCATTATGAGAGGGGAGGAGAAGCTGATGAGCTGCTCTGAAGCCACCAGCATCCCACTCTGGTTATTCCAAACCCTCTGGGCTCACCCAGGCAAGGGGAGAAGTTGCTCCAACATCAGCATAAAACCCTGGACTATGCGGCTCCTGTCCTGCAGCACAGCCAGGGGACAGGGGGCTCCTGCCTAACAAAATTTCACCTGGATGGAAGTAAATGTTAAATCCTATTTTTTTTGTTTCATTTTTGGGGGCATATTTTTCCATTCAGTTCAGGTATTTCAACCCCATCCAGACCTGCTGGCCATGGCCATGCCTGGGCTGGTTTGCTCTCAGGAGCTGAGGAAGAGATTTTGTGTGGAAGGGTGGAGCTGAACACACAGCAGGTCTCAGGATGGAAGCAGGACATGCTTTAAGAGTCATCCAGAGGATTTTAGACTGTGGACACAGATTTATCGGATATTTGCCTGAAAAACAGAAAGCCTTTTGGAAGGCTCAAGGAAATCAAGGTTGAAAGGCTGCTCAAGTACCAGGATGTGCAGATACTGCCTGTTTTGTATCCTGAGGTTTCCCAGATGTTGTCTGACACTCAAGAAGATGGGAATATAAGGAAATAAAGCAAAGCTACACTGTGTGATGCAATATGGTCACATTTGCTGCACCCTGGTAATCTGCCTTATTTTCCCCACCTACAAAATGAAATCACACAATAGAAGGAAAGTAGAAAACCAAGATTTTGAAGGAGTGAGGAACACATATTTTCAATTTTGACTGGGAAATGGTTGTTTCCTTTTCATTAACTGCCACAGCTTTTGACCACTGTCATAAAGACCTCGATACTGGCGATGATGCTAAAATGGCAGTAAAGACACAAAGGGTTGTGAGGATCCATGGACCATTATTCCCAGGACTGGCTGCTTCCCTGAGCATCCAAGCAACATTTCCATAACTGGGATCTGCCGCAGGAGAAGACAAGAGCAGCCTCTGATTTCTCCAAACCAGCCCAACTGTGCACACTGAGCGAGGGAAGGGCAAGAGGAAAAAAAGTTTGAGTGATGCCTTTGCCTTGTGAATAATGAACAGTTCAGGGAGGTCAACCCATTACAACTGAAACCGTTTAATTATTAATTATGCACAATCTATGAGCAAAAGGACAAGTTCAGAATGTTTAATGTGTGGTAACTCCGACTGGACCCTCTCTTGGCATTTTGTTATTAGCACTTGTCAGCAAGGTGCTCAGGCAGAAAGACAAAAGCACAGCGGCAGAAAATCTGAGCTGGAGGAGAAGGGAGGGCTTTAAACTTCAAACACTGCTCCTAATATTTAATTTATAGAGTGCCAGGGTTCTGGTATAAACCTTATTGACTTCCCTGCAGTCAGGGGAAGTCCCATTATCTAAATGAAGACCTGGGAATGAGAACACGGAACAATCCCTCCCAAATCCCTCTCTTTTGAAGGCAGCAATAACATTAGAATCTGTAGCTTCCTTTTTTCCCCTCACAGGTCTGAACAAAGGAAGAAAGGACCACCTAAGAGTGTGTCCAGAAGCCAATCCTTTGGAACCTTTGCAATATGAGCTTGAATTACAGATCCTGGCATTATCCTCACTTACTCCTCAAACGGATTATTTGGAATGTCTCCTGCTCTGTTTGCTCCTCCTAAGCAGAGCAGTGACAGAGATGCTACTGAGGCTCAAGAAGTAAACAATGTCCAGCAAATCCACAAATGAACATGGATAAGGCACCTTCCTCCCTTTCCTGTCCAGTTTGGAGGTTTACATGGATAACCTCAAGAGGAAAATTCAACAGATACAGCTTGGAGTTGCTTATTTTTTTGGAAACTCCTATGTCAATGGAATTTGGGAGTCATTCCTGACTGGCAACAAGCACCAAAAACCCCCAGGCTTTCCATACCATCAGGGGTCTTACCCCAACACACAATTTCTTGAGAGTGAAACATTTTCTCAGAACAACTGAAAGCCTGAGATTTATCACATCCTTCCTGAAGGAGAAATCCCACAGCTTCTCTAACTGGAAAATCAGGAAACACAGCTTTCCCTGAGCATCCAAGCAACATTTCCATAACGGGGATCTGCTGCAGGAGAAGTCAAGAGCAGCCTCTGATCTCTCCAAACCAGCCCAACTGTGCACACTGAGCGAGGGAAGGGCAAGAGGAAAAAAAGTTTGAGTGATGCCATCAGGGTAGCGATGGAAAACTTGGGATCCAATCCATGTTCCTTCTCCCTTGGGGCCAGCCCCATGGATGGAACAATGGACAGCTGCTACCAGCACGTCCTACAAGAACTCGGTAGCAACAGAGGCTGGAATTCCCAGTGGAATCCCAAAACCAAACAGGTTTTACTCCTGCTGCTCTGTGAACTCCCTGTCTGGGAAGGGTTAAATTTCCCCGTTCTTTCCCCTCAGCTCCGCTTGTGCAGAAGGAGCTGCCATGGTCCTGTGGCTCCATGGCCACAGGAGGGAAGTTACCAGAACCCAGCAAACCAAACCTCAGCTCCTCTCTGCTCTGGGCTCCCCCAGCGCTCCCTGCCTGTGCAATGAGCATCTCCTCTGGGCACTCTCTCCTGTTCTAACTCCTCCACGGATGCTGAAATGGCAGCATTTCATAAATAATGCCTGTGCTTTGCAAAGTGTTTCTGCCTTATCACCTCAGCCCTCAAAAGCTCTAGGATTAAACAATTTTTATGCACTCCAGTTTCTCTTATATTAAAGCTTTCAAAAATATATTTACTTTTCTATGGTAGCTGCACTGCACTTTGTGGCCAAACCGTGATTTTATAAATTTCTTTTTTTTTTTTAGAAAAACAAGTTTTAGATGCTGCCAGGTGCAATTACAGGTAATAAATGCACTGTAGTTCCCAGAATATTCTGAGCTGGAGGGAACCACAAGGATCACCAAGTCCAGCTCTTAAATGAATGGTCCTTGGCTACAATGAGAGCAGTGAATGACAGTATTGTACAAATTCAGATTTGCTCCTACAAGGACAACTTTCTTCCACAGCATTCCTAAAAAACTTACACATATAAAAATAAAATCCATTTCCCAATTTGGATCTACTCCTTCCAGACAACTTTCTTCCACAATATTCCTAAAAAACCCACTCTCTGTATAAAAATAAAATCCAGGTCTGACTTTCAATTTACTCTTACAAGACGACTTTCTTCACAGCATTCCTAAAACAATATATATATAAAACAACAACAAAAAAATCTATTTCTGCCTTTCCAGCCAATCTACTTCAAAAGGCCTGAAGAACCCTAATGCAGGGGATTTCTGACAAGTAACAAGTTGGCAGAAGCCAGCAGTGGCTGGAGGTGGCTCTGAGGCCCAGACTTGAAAGAATTCCTGGATTGCTCCCGCTCGGCTCCCACCCCGGGCAGGAAGGTGAAGGATGATTACATCTCTGCACCAGGTCACTTCTTGCTCTTTTCTTAGTAGCAGGTGCCAAATGTGACAAATTATCTGTGGGGGCATCTTGGTGTGAAGTTTTGTGTTCTGGGATTGGAGCAGCACAGGAAACTCGTTTATTTCCAGAGCTCGAGCTGGACAGAACCAGGGTCGAAAGGCCAGCGTTTCATCCCCAAAACACTGAGCCTACCTTAACACCTCAAGCCTCATGAGGACCAGCTTTTCATCCCCAAAACACAGCCCACCTTAACACCTCAAACCTCGTGACGACCAGCTCGTCTCCCAACAGCGCTGCTCCTCAATTTCCTGGGAATATCAGGAGCCTCCCTCTGTAAGGAACGCGTGTGGGTGCTCCTGGGTAAATAACCCAGCGGATATTGGGATTATTTGGCTGTAGGATTTGTTACCGGGGGATATTTTTTAGAGCCAAGAAGAAGGGAGGAAAGAAGGGATTAAGAACAGGAATAATCCAGAGTGTGGGACATGGCACTTCCTCCCCTCGCCAGGCTCTGTGCCTTTTAGCGGGGCTCTCCAAAGGGCCTGCAAAAACAGGTTAATCCTTCCACCAGAACTGTAATTGCTTTTTCTCTCAAACAAACCAAGAATTTCTCCCTCTCCTGGCTGGTCTCCTGTCGCTCATCAGGCAGCAGAGCACGGCAGGTTTGGGCAGACACACACAGCCACACATCTCAGCGAGCCGAGGCAGCGCCGCGCGACACCAGCCCCTACCTGCGCACACTGAGGGGACCCGGCGAAAAACTCAACCCATTTGTTGTTCCCCTTCCTCCTCTGTACCCTCCCGATGCATTTTTATTGCTTTTTCATAAAACACTGCTGCAAATAATCAAGCATGACCATTGACATCCACAAGATTGAGTTTTAGGAACCATTAAATGAGCTTGTCCTCCTGGGAAGGTTCTTGCTCAGGTTGGTCTAAAGGTAATTATTCAGCAATTCCTACCTGTGGTTTTACCTTGTTCCTATATAAGTCTCTGAATCTCATACACTGGTAAGGTCACAGTTTCTGTCTCCATAAAACTATACCTTAAACCAGCATATCCACAGGACAAATTATTGTAGGTTTGGGTGCACACACACACACACACAAGTGCATAACCTATGGAAATCTACAAAACTCCAGAAATTTTCAGGTTTCACACATTTAAATCAACACCTGAGAATGTAAAGAGAAATTCCTAAAGAAAAAGAAATTAAATCTTGTTTCATTCTGAGCCTTTTGGAGTTTTTTACTGCATTTATAGCAAGAGCAAAATGCAGTGTGGATTCATAAGGTGAAGGAATTCAGGGCTTGAGAGGAAACACCTCTCATGTTATTTGATCAAGCTGAACATCCCAGGAATTTTAAAGGCTATTCCAATAAGTAGAGGGATCTATTTAACCACATTAAAAAAAAAAAAAAAGATAATAGCAACAACTATACAGAAAAATGTATTAAGTGCAAGTTAATTTTTTTCCATGGGAAAATTTGAAAACATATTGACACTGAAATGCTTCACAGCTCAGCGTTAACACCCCACCAGCATTAAGTGATGCTCTTAAATGTTCCTGGAGTACAGATTTAAAAGGAGACAAAAAAAAAAAAAAAAAAAGAGGTCTTTGATTTGTGGAGTTTGGAAAGTCCTTGAGCTAGATTAAACTGCAGTCTTGTGAGACCGAGTATCTCTGTGGGGGCACTTAACAGAAATGCTCAAGAAACCCATGGAAAGCTTCTCTCTACTTACTCATGAAGCTATCAGGGTAAGGATTCATGAGGACAACTAATTAATTTTTCTTCTCAATTTCTGCCTGACTTGTTAAAACAGGCAGGTTTTGCAATGCTGCCTCCTGTTTGTACAGACCGGGATTTGCTCTTGGAACTCTTCCCTCCCCAAGCTTCTGATGGAATTGGAATAATAAAATAATTTAAAACTGACAGGCAAAAATTGAGTACTTTTCTTCCCCAATTCAATACAACAAAAACCAAATAAACCAAAAGCAACACCTAAATCACAATTACAGTGAGATTACAAACTATGGCACCTTTGAAACCAAAATTCATTTATCTCAGGTGATGAAGAAGAAAAGGTTGGAAAGCAGAGCTGATGTTTAACTACAGAGCTGGTGACTGAACTGCTCCAGGGGCTGGCAGGAATTGCTTTCCTAGAAGGGACACTCCAACTACACAAAGGTTAAACAAAATAGCCCTGGAGAGCTTAAGGAAAATTCATAGGACTCTACTGGATGCATTCCAGCTTTCTGTCCATCCAGCCTTCTCCAGATGCAGAGCAGCCACCTCTAAAGCCAAATCCCACGGGATTCAAAGGACGGGAAGCTGAAATGCTGAAAAACACAAAGCTCCAGGGTCTGGGCTTTTGGGATCTTTGTACCCAAGCTGCAACCACCCAAGGAATGCTGAGCTGAGCAGAGATCAGGAAAAATGACATTTTTAGAAGGTTTCAGGAATTATGCAGCTGGAATATAGCTGAGGAAGCAACTAAATGGTTGGATTTGATGATTTTAGAGGTGTTTTCCAACCTAAAATGATTCTAAACAGTGATTTCCCACATAATACAAGATACCAGGGAAATAAGTACCCACAGCTCAGAAGAGCTTTGCAAATAACATCACTTCTCAACCCTCTGCAAGGGATGCAAAAAATGCTACAATCAGAGCTCTCATTTTCTTGAAAAACCTAATCCCATATTTTTCTGCAGAGGTGCAGTAATCCACCAGTTACCAACCTGGAAATGGAGACCTGTCTCATTTACCTCTTATTACACTGAGAATTTCTAATGCATTAAAAGGCAAATGCAGAATTATACTCAGTGCTACAGTACTTGGAATTTGGAAGTGGAATTTGATTCATTGAGTGACCCTTGCAGATATCAGCCAGGAGAACAATTAAGTGGCCCATTTAATTGCTGGAGATCTGCAGGGATCTGAACAAGGAACGGGTAAGATTTCTTCCGTCAGCTCAAGAGAAAATATCACAGGAGACTGTGAGACCCCAAGCAGTGAGAATGTTAAAAACCGATGGATTCCACTTACAATATTTCGTTTCAGAGTTAACACACCAAGTGAAACTGGGTGACCTGCATTTCTCCAGTCATAGAATCATGGAATTGTTGAAGTTGGAAAAGATCTTCAAGACCATCGAGTCAAACTGCCAACCCAGCGCTTCCAGGTTCACCACTGAACCCTGCCTCCAGGTGCCGCACCCACACTTTTTGGAACATTTCCAGGGATGGTGACTCCACCACTGCCTTGGGCAGCCTGTTCCAATGCTTCACAACCCTTTCCATGGGGAAATTTTTCCCATTATCCAACCTGTCCCTCCCCTGGCACAGCCTGAGGCTGTTCCCTCTCCTCCTGTCCCTGTTCCCTGGGAGCAGAGCCCGAACCCCCCCGGCTGCCCCCTCCTGTCAGGGACTTGTGCAGAACCAGAAGGTTCCCCTGAGCCTCCTTTTCTCCAGGCTGAGCCCCCCTCCCAGCTCCCTCAGCCACTCCTGGGGCTCTGGGGTTTGCATTTCCAATTTCTATTTCTAATCTTTTTGTGTATCTGGAACAGATTCCGATGACAAAAACTTTTACGAATTGTTTGAAACTGCACCCATTGCTTGGGAAGCACAACCCTGCTCCATGGCAAATTCTTTGGCTGCGCTACCATGAAACACAGGGCCACATCCAGGACATCTTCCAAGCCAGGCTCTTGCTTCCAGCCCCACTCCATTCTCCTTCATGTGGGAGCGCTCTGGAAAGGCTGCACACACAGCAAGCGACGCGTGTCCTTCCCAACGGGAATCATCTGCGCCGCTCAGCGCTTCCCATGCAGCATTTCCCGGAGCTGGAGACAAACTCAGCCGAGTGCTGGAATATTAAATGGCTCTCAGCTCCCAAATAACAGCAGCCTGCCTTTATTGCCGGCTGCGGCAGGAGGAACTCCATTACCAATGAGTCTATCCCCATCTTTGGGCCAGGAGCAGGAATCTTGTCATGGTGGGAGATGCTGCTCCAATTAGGATTGTTGCTTAAATGAGCGTGTCTTATTTGGAGCTGGATCAGAGCTCACTGTAAGTCACCACATGGTAAAAAATAAAGGTTCTGGCAGGCATGTTTCCCATGCACACAGAGCTCCTCACTAATTCTGCCATTAAAAAATAATCCCAGCCCCGATGCCATTAGCAGCCCCATAAGATCATTTCTCAACAAAACCCATCAGGCACAGTTTGCTGTGATTTCAGAAGAACCATCGCGCCTGGCTCGTTTTGGTTCAATTATCCTGCTTCTCAAATCATTTGTTCATCCTTTCTGCGAGTCAATTCAAGTCCTAGAAAATGAACAAACACCCTTTGCAAAGTGCCAAAGTGACCCACTGTGTTTCAGGTATTTCACTAAGAGTTTAAAACCAGCTCCAAAAATCTCACTGCTGCAGAACATCTAAAAACTCCCATGGGCAGTTTTTATTCCATAGTGTCCACTATCCCAGGTTGCTCCAAGCCCTTGGACCTGGGATACCTTGGACACTTCTAGGGATGGGACAGCCACAGCTTCTCTGGGCAGTTGAATTAATTAATCCTATGAATTAATGATAATGAACATTCACTTGGATTCCTGCTGTGTTTTGGTGGAAGTTCTACCAAATCCCATGACCACCAATACAATAAGCAACTACCAGAAAGAATCGAGGTCTCCATTTCATCACTTTAAAACATTTCTGGCTCCAGAACTTTTAGCTAGCTCCAGGGGGAAGGATCAAGGGGCCTTTAGGACCTCCTTAGAGCCAAGGGGAAAATTGGACCCAAAATAATCAGCCTTACAATAGCAAGATTTCTAACCTTGAATACTTCCACTCTGACATCGAGTGTGTCCAAAACAAAGCGAGTGGCACTTAAAGAACTTTCAGCTGAGCTGTGCTCTGTCACCTGGAGCTTTAACTGCCCACACAGCACACTCTGACCACTGCCTCAGGAGAATGATGACTTCACTTGCTGTGGAACATGAAACAAGTTTAAAAATGCCCAAATGCCAATGGTGAAGGTAGTTCGGCACTCGGATGTTTATAGCCCGCACAAAGTTCCCTGCTTGAAGCTTTTGTGAGAAGACTGGAGCACTTCTGATCCTGAGGAGAAGATGTGAAAGCTGCCAGAAGGTCACAGAATCCTTTGGTTTGGGAAAGATCTCCAAGATCATTAGGTCCAACCATAATCTATCACACTATGAGCTCCTCAGGGTGGTGTTTTAGAACAGTGAGCTCAGAGTCAGGCACCAGCACCCCTTTAAAAGTGATTTGTGTAGCAGCAAAACACAGCTAAAATCATGATTGTCTGTAACTGACCTTGAGGATGGAGAGGGCCTGTTTCTGATGGTACAGACAGCACTGGTGCTCTGGAATAGCCACGCCTCAACCAAAGATGTGTGTAAGAGGAATAACGATGGAAGGAAGAGATTAAAGAAACAGAAGTCCCTAAAAAGCGCCCCAAGAACCAGATCTCCAGCAAGAGCCAGGGAAAAGAGCTGGGAGACTGGGAGAACTTGCCTTTAGAGAGGATACTTGTTCATTTTACTGTAACCTCACCCCTCAAGGCCCAAATGCCACCTTTAGGAAGAAGCTCAGCCAAGGCACAAAGTCATCCTCTAAGAGAAGGGCAGAAGTGCTCACTGAGGTGAGCCCAGGTAGGTGGAGACAACAGAGATGAGGACTTGGCTCACACCAAGCTCAACAAACACGTTACAGGGACAGGCTGCAGGTAGCTGGATGACTTTAGACACATTTTAGACTCATCCACACTCAGCCACTCAACCTGAGGAGCTGGAAACGACATCCTGCTAGAGGCTGAGGCAAGTGTTTAAAGAGTGATGGCTCTTTTTTTCTTGTTGGAGCTCCCTAATTAGCAGCATCACCTCATAAGCATTAAAAATGGAGCAAACTTGACAGAAGTGTGCCCTCAGCTATTTCCTTATTGATCAGCATTAGGACCCTGCCACGGCTCTGCTGGGGAGGGAGGTGGGAGATGCAAGGGATGTTTCACTTCAGAAATCTGATGTTTTGCCACCGAAATCCAGTCTCCTTCTTCCACCTGGATCTCCTGCATCCCAGCTTCTTATTCTGGCCTTCTGATTGAATAAAAATGTTTGGGTGACATTCAGATGCTTTCCTGCTTACCCCTCAGTTTTCTCTCCTTGTTCAAATGCCCCTTTTTGCCCATCTAAACCTCCTTAAATACACCCACACTAAAGACTTGATTGTCCCTGTCCCAACTCATCAGAGGAACAACTCCCACGATGAGGTTGAGGAGGCTCCAGGACCTCGACAGCTCAAAGCACCAGCTTGTGAGGCACTCAAGTCCTGGATAAACTCAATATTTTGAGCAGAAAACCAGCACAGAGTGGGACCAGGCCAGTTCATGTGTGAGAGCTCCAAGCTGCACCAGGCAACTTGTGCTGGGAGGATGTCGGGCATTGTGCTTCATTAGGAAACAAAATATAAGCTTTCCACTCCATTAGGAATGACTTTAGGAGTGAAAGCACATAAGACGACGACTCACCTCATCAACAATGCACTGCAATAACTGGAGAGGCTGCAATGGCAAGGAGAGAGGGAAAAAGTATTAGACTATATGCAATATCTTTACAGTGGAGTGGAAAGAAAAAATCATTAATGCAATAAAATATAGCAAGATTAATCAACAGCAGCAAACTCTTATAAAAACATTGATGCTCAGGATGTTCTATTATTTCTAATGGTACCTAATCTAATACAGGCAGTTAAAGGTTTGCATTTTCTTCAAAATGCAATTTGCTAAGTTTAAAACAAGGCATTCAAGCATGCAGAGGAAGCAGCCATCAGGAAAAAGAAAAGTGAATTTTTTTCTGAACTCATAAAGCTTACCATTAAAGATCCCTGGTTTTTCTGAATCTGAAAAAAGACAATATGTAATTAGCATGTCATAATCAAAATGACTCACTTGGACACATTATGATCACTGAGAGAAAATTATTGCATCGCTGGTGGCAATTTGTGGGCATGTGTTAACACAATTTACATAATGAAAATACACAAATGTTAATAGCTCGCTTCTCATTTATAGGCGAAAGTCAGCAGAATGTTAATTTCACACAACACTTTTTAGTACCCTCCAGGTTGTATTAGAATAGGAAGAAAAACCATAATCCATTTCAAAAGGCTGTTTACGATTCAGATATAAATAATGTTTTATATTGCTAGATTGTGAACACTGGGCTTAATGTTGCAATCATTGCTAATGTTATGAAGCTCACTCTTTTTAAATTAAAAACCGATTTATTTAAAATTGAAATTAAATCATAGTCAGAAATTAGAATTTTGGATTACTGCCAGGCTCTGCTCACAATCCCTTTTTTGTGAAGAAAACTTTAATTATGTGGTTGAAGTATCTACTGCTGCTCAGGAAAGCCTTTAATACTCCACTTTTCCCCAAGTTTTTTATCTATCCCCACCCAGTTTTCCTTGGACTCTGAGTAGGGCATCACCACCTACGAGACGGGCAAGTTTGGTGAACTTTGTGTTGTTTTAAACTGAAAAGGGAAGATTTGTCTCTTAATGTTCTTAATTTCTGAACATCAGTTTGGGGGGGTGGGGGTGGCAAAGGGAATTCATCCACAGTTTGCAGTAACAGACCCTTCCTTCCATTGCTTCAAGAGCTCCAGAATATCCTGACCCACATTCCCTTCGATGGCAGACAGAAACAAAGGCAGAATCCCAACACAAAGAATGAAACACAAAGCACAGAGCAGGGACATGGTAAAACAACACTGAATTTTGGGATGCTGCTCTCCCAGGAATTTCTACAGTCACCCCATTTCTAATGTGTGGGAGTAATTAATTACCTGGTTTTCCCCACCAGACACAAAGTTGTTGGCAACCCAACGTAATCCTGATGCAAACAGAACACCATCCTCAATGAAAATGGTCTTTCCTAACCCCATTTCTTTGCCTTGCCCCTTCCATTCCATATCCTCCCTCGTCTGGTGCCAGGATGATGAATGCTGCAGGCTGCCAGCAGCTTTGGAAGCTCTCTCCCCATCCCCAGCCAGAGGCAGGATCCTCCAGGAACACTTTTCCGGTAGTAAAATGGGATAGAGAGGAGGGTGAAAACCAGCACCAAGGAAATAGCTGGTGACATGCACCTCAAGTCTTTCATTGGTGTATCAGCAGCACACAAAGTTACTGAGTATCATTCTGTTTTTTCCAAGGAGGAAAATACAATAATAAACAGGCACAAACAGCCCATTATATTTTTTAATGGTCAATCTCCATCTATTACAATTCAACGGAATAAATTTGCTGGTTTTGCTAATAAGCAAAATATTCCGTGGCTATAAAAACCTTTTTTTTTCCTACTTCACTTCCAGATGTTAAATGACAAAATAGACTCGGCTTATTCAATAGGGATGATTTGGAGCTTCTTTACATTAGAGCACAGGAAGAGGCGATCCAGGTTTTTATCCAAACACATCATCACTCACATTTCCTTACTGGAAAAATAGGTCTTGTCACAGAAAGGAATAGAGGTGGGGTCACACGGAGCGGCCCCAACACAGATATGATTACATCCAATTTCAGAGCAAGATTTAAAATATCATTTCTAATAAAAGCACTCAGCCCTCCTAATGAAAAATCAAGCAACACAAATCCAAGTGTTAGGGAATTGTCCCTGTGACACTGGAGGCTCCGCCGGAGCCCGGCCCGGCCCCAGCGAGGCAGAGCCGTGGCCTCACTCACACACACATCGTTACCAGCCTTTATTACACAATTCTGATGGCAACATATTATTTGGAGATCATCTTCATAAATTTTGCATTAAGGTAGCTGTGCCACTACCTGGAATTGATTCAAAATGCTTAAGACACTCAATTACTTTTTAACACTGTTACCCGGTGTAACGACATCGCCGCTGTTTCCCTTGCATTTGATGATGCAACATCATTGTAATTGATTCATTTTCTCAATTAAATAAAGCTCCTGTGCTCTCCTCTCTGCAATGCCACCGAGACTCCCCAGTTAGATGGATTACCTCTTCTCCCTGCCTCGGATAAATTGCTGGCGAGGCCACGCTCTGCTCCTCCCTTCCCTCCACGAGCAAACACAATGCTGCAGCCGTATTTTTCAAGTTGGGAGCGGGGCTGAACTTTGCTGTATTTATATTAGGCAGATTTTTCACTGCTAGAACCACGGTGCTTACCTTTTTCCCAGCTCCCATTACGGGGCAGCCTCGGCGACCATAAACCAAAGCCAAGCACCGACAACTTTACGGCCGGTGCTTCTCCACTTGCCCACAGTTCAGGGAAAAGGGAAGCAGCAGCTTTACTGAACATTAACAACTCTTTTAAAAGAACTCATCATAAAATGTTGTCTCTTTTTTTCCTCCTCCCCTAAGCACCAGGCTTTTGTGCATTGCTGGGAAACGAGAGGTTTAGGAGGCAGGTTCGTCTTGAGGGATCCAAGTGTGGCAGCTGCGGCTCAAATGCTGGAAAATTTGGGGTGTTTCTACCCCAGACGATGCCCAAAAACCTTGGGGATCGAGAAGAAGATGATCATTGGTGTGTTTTCATACTTTCCATGACGAATTTTAAATAGTGAAGTGGTAGCAGTGACACAAGAAAACCCAGAGTGAAAGGAAGACAAAAAAAAAAAAAGCAGGACACACTTTGAGAGTATCCAGGAACAATCTGATGTTCTTGTTAGAACGTCCTGCATCCAGCTCAGGGACCACCCAGCTCCAGAAGGTCATGGAGCTGCTGGAGCAATTCCAGTGGAGGCCACGGAGCTGCTCTGAGGGCTGGAGCCACCCTGCTCTGGAGCCAGCCTGGGAGAGCTGGGAATGTTCACCTGGAGAGGAGAAGGCTCCAGGGAGAGCTCAGAGCCCCTTCCAGGGCCTAAAGGGGCTCCAGGAGAGCTGGAGAGGGACTGGGGACAAGGGATGGAGGGACAGGACACAGGGAATGGCTTCCCACTGCCAGAGGGCAGGGATGGATGGGATACTGGGAAGGAATTGTTCCCTGGGAGGATGGGGAGGGGCTGGGCTGGAATTCCCAGAGAAGCTGTGGCTGCCCCTGGATCCCTGGAAATGTCCAAAGCCAGGTTGGACATTAGGGCTTGGAGCAGCCTGGGATAGGGGAAGGTGTCCCTGCCCATGGCAGGGGGTGGAACAAGCTGAGCTTTAAGGCCCTTTCCCAACTAAATCATTCCAAGATTCCATGATTATTCCCACCTCAGAAAAGTCACTTCTAGCCTTTCACCACCAAGACTCTCCCTCAGCCACGCCAGAACATCTCTGAGCCCTGCCCTGTCCATCACCAACGTCCCCTGATCAGAAGCTTTTCCAGCCTTTCCAAACGCAACTGGAACAGTTTGAATTTGCAGAATTAGCTCCACTATTTGGTATTTTTGAACCTGTACTGTATTTGCTGTGGGTTCACCTACTGCATGTGACAGTTTAGGATTTGCAGAAACGGGGCAAATGATCAATAAAGCTGCCCCATTAACAGAGTATTTCCCAGGCCATGGAATACCAGTGGAACCTGGATAAACCGCTCCATAAAGCACCAGCTCCAAAAGGCGCTTTTTTTTTTCCCAAGGTTGGTTAAAAATGCCAAAGTTTGTCTCCTGCTTCATCTCCTATTTAATGAATGCCTCTGGTTATGAAAGGCAACTTTTGACAGACCATCAGGTTATTTTTCTGTCTCCATGGAGATCCTTGGGTCGGGAAGTGGCTGAGGAGACCTCTCCCATCCCTTTCACATTCCAGTCACCAGCACAATCAAGGAAACTCAAATGAATCCACCCCGGGTAACTTGGAGGAGTCACCAGCTACAGCTTTAATTTTCGTTTTTACTCCCTGGAATTAGGACTCGCCCTGGAGCTCTTGTTTGAGAGATTTGCAGGTGACCCGGGGTTAGATCTTCCCATATCAGTTAACAAATTTTCTCTTTACATATATACTGCTTTTCAAGCTCCTGATAGTTTTTTCTTAATAGAAAAACCCATAGACCAACAAATCATACAGTTATGATTTTTAAGGGAAGCTTCACAGTACAACGTTTATTTTCCTGTGGATTTGAAGTAGACAGAACTTATTTTTCATCTGCACAAATGAGGGTTGAGTTTTAAGAGCAAAAACTAACATTGTGTCCTACTGACAAAAGCTTTGTCTCTGCCCTGGTAAAAAAGGTAAAGGAATATCTAAATATTCTGGTTTACATGGGGGCTTCACCACCCTGGGTTAATTCCTGTGGAATTAAAGGATGATCCTCAAATATATTTCACAATTTCTTGCAAAACTGCGATTGCTGATACTTCTGCAAGAAGTTAAAGCACCAAACCAGTGAGAATGACCCCCCTAATTTGTTCCTGATATTCTAAACACCCTCCCCATCCCCATCTGGGGATTTTGCAAATGGCAAATTTCAATCACTGTCACAAAACATTAAAAAAAAAAAAGAAAATTATTAAAAAAAAAATAGACAATTCACAACAACCTTAATATTAAATATATTCTTACAATTATATTACGCTGCTTTTCCCTGAGGTCTCCAAACAAATTTATATAAAGAGATTATTTCATCCACCATTGAACTGCAGCCACTTCTCAGAGAAATCTCTTTACCAGAGTTTAGAAACACAATTCAACAAAGTGGGCATGGAAAGCTCCACACTGCTGGTGGAATTGCAGTAACAATAACTCCTCCTGGCAATAACTTCCACAGCAGAGCAGGACCAGGATACCCTGACAACAAATCCCTTGGTCAGCAGGAGTGGGGACCAGCAAAAACCAGCAAATTTAGCAAATTGCTGTTGAAAATCTTGGAATCGTGGAATGAAAGGTCTCCAAGATCACCGAGTCCAAGCATCACCCCCATCCATCACACCATGTCTGTAGGTCTTGTCCCCAGCACCACAAAAAGTGGGGTAAGGAGAACAAAGAATGGTCAAACAGACACCAAATAAAGAACTGGGTTTTGTTCTACCCAGATCTTGCTTTGTGTCACCCGTGTTTAACCAAATGACAATTGAGAGGAGCAGCAGGAAAACTTACTGGACCCTATGGAAGAGGAAAACCGATCACAGCTGAGCAGGAATAAAATCATGGACTCCTCTGAGGGATCCATCAAAGTCCAAACCCCCCAAAAACCAAAGGGCAGACACCGCAGTGGGATGTCCAGGCAGCACAGGCTGAACCACTCAAGGTTATCCCTTCTCCTTGTGCCTCAGCCTGGGCATTCCCAGGGAGCTGTGGGAACATCCAAAGTAGAACCACAGCAGTCAGAAATCCAGGGAGACCAAAGGAACTGGTGTCTGCAGCCTGAAAACAGAGCAAGGACATCACAACCACCACCCTCCTGCATCCTTGCTCCGTGCTCATTCCACACACAACTACCCCCGTATCCTGCAGCACGGAAAACCCTTCTAGGAATAAAGCAGAGGAACAAATCAAGGAGATGAGAGCCTCCAACACCAGCAGGGTTGAAGAGCAGCAGATGAATACCCATCAGGATTGTCCCTGCTCCTGAACACACTCCTGCAAGTCCCTTCTGGCTTGAGGAGAAATAGGTAAAATGTCGATTGCTGAAGTCTCTCACTTTTCAAGCCACCGAGAAAAATCCTGGTCTTCCTTTGAGGGGCTGCAAAATCAACTGTGATCACTGCAGATGTCACAAATCTAGGGACAGCTGACAGGGAATAACCCAGAACAATACGAATTTGGGCTCATGAGGGGAGCTTTCTACCCGAGCTGAGGTGCTGAGGTGCCACATTACACAATGAGCATCCTCGCCCGTGCCGCTGGACTGCCCATGGAGGGTCGTGTTGCACTCTCATGAATTACAGCCACGGTTCCATGGGATTGGCAGAAGAATGGATGCTTTGGAGATGAGGGAAACACCTGCCTAGACCTCGAAATGGTTCACTCCTTATCTGGGGCTGGAGGTTCCTCACTATGCTGAGCAACCATTACCCAGCAGAGGAAGAGATGACCCTGCTCCTGTGGGAACACATTCCGTAGCCTCTGGCACAGACCAAACACTGGGACTGCTGTGCCCTTCTCCAGAAGTGCCTCACAACCTCTGAGGAGCAGGAATTGTTGCTCCTCAAACAGGCTGAGAACCACAGTTCCAATCTGAGCTCTCACAGCTGCACCCCTGGCCAGGAAACAGGCAAAGGAGCGCCGAGCTTGTCCCTGGTCTTCTCCAGCTCCTGGGAGACTTGGGAGGAACCTGCTCCTCATCCAGGCCAAGAGGGACTGTTCTGAGTGCTGCTGTGGCTGCCCCATCCCTGGAAGTGTCCAAGGCTGGGCTGGAGCACCCTGGGATAGTGGAAGGTGTCCCTGCCCATGGCAGGGGGTGGAATGGGATGATCCCTTCCAACCCAAACCAGTCTTCGATGATGATGAAATTTCAGTAAATCCAGTATTTCCTGACGGCTCTCCAATGGCCACCTGAACCAACCCAACCACACAAATCCCTCCACCCTCTGCGGCCTTTCTTCCTAAGGCAAGCTCAAATCCCAGGTTTAAGGTCCCACTTAGGCAACTCCTTCATTGGCATCCACGGCAGGAATGGGAATTGGGAGAGAAGTTTCCTTCCAAGCACGCCAGGGACATCTCCCATTCCACAGAAGCACCAACTCATGCAGGAGATCCTTCTACATTTGCAAAAATATCTCTGCAGGAATTTCAGTATTTCATGGAAACTTGGAGTGGTTTGGGTGGGAAGGGACCTTAAAGCCCATCTCGTTCCACACAAGACAGAAAAAGTCCTGGAAAAAACCATGGTCCAAGCTCTGCTCCCTCAGACTGCCTGGAATCCTCAGGATCAGAGATTAAAAAATACGCATCAGCCTTTCAAGATCCCAAGCCAAGGATCTGCTGTTAAAACATATTAAATCATATTAAAACATACTATAAAATCAGGTTTTACTGGTTACCTCCATTTCCACACTTGAGCATATTACCTAAACATCAATTTTACATTAAAAAAAAAAAAATCAGGAAGATTAAGATAAATAAACCTTTTTTTTCTTCTTGTATTTCAGGTTCCCAACAGATCTTTTTAAAATTTTCTAAAATCTCTCTGTTTTTCAAACACAAAAGCACCTCTGGAAAAACTAAAACTAAATTCCAATTTTACAGCAAGTTTCTAACAGGCAAATCAAATTGAAGTTCAAACTTACTTCTGGCTATGGAGAAAAAAAATAATAAAGCAAAATGTAGCTGAAGTAAATTATCAGGAATGTGAAACCTATGCTAAGAAATTAGGAAGAGTTTAAAACAATAGCAGATGATT